>NC_138864.1:35280610-36480610 GCF_965194805.1 Balaenoptera borealis
GTGGGCACAATGACCTCGAGTGAGGAGGCCCTCCAACTCCAACCTCCAGAGAGACAACCTGAGGCAACAGGCCCCCATGACGACTCGTGTGACCATCCCTTGACCTGGAGCTTCTCTCAGAAAACCACAAGAGTGTGCCCCAAAAGAACAGACTATTGCTTGCAGGACTTACTGCACCCAGAGCGGAGCTAATAAACCTGGCAGGGGACCCGTAAATAACGCTGCCACCATAGAAAAGCCTACAGACACCATGGTGACGGCGACCAATGAGACCAGATGTACTCCTGGTTACTTCAAAAGGGCGGTGACTGAGTGGCCGTCATGGTCCTGGATCACCACCGGCCCTGGACTGTCTGGGAGTTGAGCAGGCAGGGCTCTGACACCTGGTGCTCTTTGTACGTTAATTCAGTGGCCTAACTGAAGAAAGCGCAGACTACTGGTCAGAGCATCTAGGCTGGCAGAAACCGTCAGCCTAAGGGGGCCGAACCAATGTGGAGCAGGGTAAAACCGGCCCCCCCAGCGTCCCTGCGCATCTCTTTCCTGGACCCTTAAAGGTCATTAGAATCTATAAAACTTCCAACGCTGGTGCTCAGGCAGACGAGCAGTGAGGGAGGAGGCCTGGGGACAATCAACCTCACCTGGAGGCTGCTGGGGAGAAGTCCTGCCCCTCCCCCCCGGGTATGAGGACACCCAACTCAGCACGAAGCATTTACAGAAGAGGTGTCTGCACCCTCAGCGCCCCAAGAATGTGGAATGGGACAAGAGGCAGAGGAGGGGTTTGTCACCGGCAAAGCCCATTAAAAATTCCTGGGAGATAAAAATAGAATCTGGGCAATAAAATAAAGTCTAACCTTTTTTTCCTTTGTGCTTTTTCTAATTTCACTTGTTCCTAGGTTTCCACAGGCAGAGGTCCCACACCTGGCACTTCAGACCCGATTTCCTAGTGCAAAATGGCTGGGCCGACACCTCAGCTCTCGGGGCCCTGTGCAGACTCCGCCACATAGAGCCTGAGCTCCAGCCAACTCAGCCCTCGAGAGCTCCGCCCCGTCCCTCCCGCTGACGCTGACGGGATCCCTACAGAGCAGCCCGGCCCACAGCCCGCGGGGGAGCGCACGCTCTCACCTCTCCATTCTCTGATCAAAATATAAAGTTTTCCTTTGCTTCTGAACCAAACTCAGTCTCGATCTGTTGGCTCCAATGACACTGGGCAGGGGGACCCTTGTTGGGGCCGACTCTGCAGGATCAGTAACAGAATTTGAGAACATTGTAACTTCAATGAACAGATGTGTGAGCCAAATATTGTAACTTCAATGAACAGATGTGTGAGCCAAATATTGTAACTTCAATGAACAGATGTGTGAGCCAAACTGTAGTTAACATAGAGCAGTGTATAAGGCTCGTGTAAAATAAGGTATTTCTAACACTTCCATTTGATATTTCCATCACTTTATTATAAGCAAGTTCAGTGGAGGGGTTTGTCGTATTTGTCAGGTCAACATTAGAGAAATGCAGTGATTTCTTTACAAGGATGTGGATCTACTAATCTTGGCTGAAGTTTCAATCTTGTTTTGAATGATTTTCCATTGAAAATGATACCTCTCTTTCAGCTCCTAGATTTCTGAGAAGTATTAAATCTTGTATTTTTTTATTACCAAAGGGGAAAGGTGGGAGGAGGGATAAATTAACAGTTTCGGATTAACATATACACACTGCTATGTATAAAATATATCATCAACAAGGAACTGCTGTATAGCACAGGGAACTATACTCAATATTTTGTAATAACCCCTAAGGGGAAATAATCTGAAAAACAATAGATATCAATATCGACATCATCTATCAACTACAGATAAAATGGAAACTAAAGGAGGCCGATGGTGAGCATTTCGGACCATGAAGACTTCAATCCTCTAAAGTTCGGACTCTGCCTACAGCCCAGTCCCTTAATGAACATACATGTACCAGTAGCTTAAAAATTCCCCAGATTGGGGTTCGGGGAGACACTGATTTGAAAAAATCCCTGGAGTTCTCCTTACATACATGGGACCTTTCCTACAGCTAAAACATGCCTGTGACACCCAGAAGATGGTACACGGTTGGATCAGGAAGATTTTGGAAAAGGCACCTCATCTCCTAATCCCCTGGTTGTCGGGTTCACCCCTCCAGCCTCTTTCCTAACATTCTAAACACTTGAGGATGTCAGCACCTTCAACATTCTGTTGCACAGAGTTTGAAATTTGTCCAGAGGATGAAGGGGAATGAGGAGAAACAATGAGAGAAAAGCCCTAGATGTTCAGACAGGCACAGGTCACTCTAATTTCCCATCAAGAAGAAGAATTAACCACAGGCTCAGCCTGCGCCACGGAACCAGTATAAGGCCAAAAGCAATCCTGTGGTTTTGCAGCCAGCTCACAAAAAAGCGAGTTGAAAAATGGAGCTTAGGGGCACTGCAATTCACAAACATGCAGAGTTATAAATGATCACTCTCATCCAAAAATATATTGAGGGAAGGCAACGAAGAGGATCTGAAAGCAAGGCAGAATTGCAGGAAACAAATTTCAGGAGGTAGATTCGAATCGCCTTTAAAGCACATGAAAAGCGGTAAAACATCGAAAATGATGCCCTTGGCCAAAGAGGGAGTATACCTTTTTTCCTGAATATATTCAGGAAAAAACGCATATGCCTTTTTTCGCCAATCAAGCAAGCCAGAAATGCAAATGAGCACTACAAAGAAGTCTCACTTCCCAGCGGTCAAAAGGGCCATTCTAAAAGAGTGTAAAACCCAGAAATGCAGGAAAGGCCAAGGAGAAAAGAGAGTCTTGTAAGGCTGATGGGCGGGATGTAATTTGCCAACGGCCACTCTGGAGAAGTGTATGGTGTTTCCTAAAACATCTAAAAAAACACAGCTAGAGAGCGTAGGGCACTTCAACTCATGGGCGTATAAAATGGGAAAAATAAAAATCAACAAGACACAGGCACCCGAAAGTTTAGGGCTGCTCTGTTGACAAGAACCTCCACTTCGTTATACCTTAAATATCCCAGGAAAGAGAAAAATGGATAAAGAAGTTGTGGTCCTTATGTACAACGGAATATCACTCAGCCATGAAATCAACTTCATAAGGCTAGTAGCAGCATGATGAGTGGATTTAGGTACGACGATTCTAAGTGAAATAAGTCACACAGAAAAAGAGACTTATCATATGATATCACTTATAGAGGAAAAGTAAAAACCGCTACCCTTGAACTGAATTACAAAACAGAACAGAGTCACGTTTAGAAAACACACTATGGCTGCTTAACGGGAAAGGTGAGGTGGGGTGATGCATAAAAGAAGGGTTTCAAATTAGCTCAGATACCGTTCCATAAACCCAATATGTAATAGACACGACCTACTCCTTGCTCAGTGAACTGGACTCAACACCCCCTATTCACCGCCCAAGAATATATCTGACTAGTAAGAATCTTAAAACATATGTATTGAGATCTCTCTGTAAGTAAGTCAAGTGGGTGTAAAGCGGCATAAACAGCAGTGAAAAGCAGCTAAACCCCTTTATAAAAATCAATCACTTTTAAAAACCTGTGAAACAAAGACAGTTAAAGAGAGAGAAATTCTTACTACATTCGTTCAGGGGCTGTGATGCCACCTGGATTGACCATATCTAGACCCACAGCTGATTGAGACATAAGGGTGGACACTCTTGGGGCTGAGAGGTTTGGAGAGGTTGGGTGAGCAAACACAGACCCTTTAAAGTAATACTGCGTGGTACCCATCCCATGGGTCCCAAATCTCCAGGTTCAAGGGCATCTTCTTTCATCGAAAACATGCATTAGAAACCCAGAAGATGGTACACCATGTGATCGGGAAAGGTTTCTAAAACGCACCTCATTTCTCATCTCCTTGGGCTCGGGTTCGCCATTCCAGCCGCTTTAATAGCAATCTCCCTCCTTGGAGAATCAGCACCTTTAACCTCCTGTTCCATACAGGTTTCAATTTGTCCTGAGGATGAACGGGAAGAGGGGGAACCAATGAGACACTAACTCTAGGTGTTGGGACAGGCACAGGTCACTCTATTTTCCCATCAGGAAGAAGAATTAACCACAGGCTCAGCCTGACGCCCGTGACCAGTAGAGGGCCTGAAGCAATCCTGCGCTTTTGCGGCCAGGTCCCAAGAAAGGGATTTGAAAAATGGAGCTCAGGGGCTCTGCAATTCACAAACCTGCAGAGTTATAAATGATAACTCTCGTCCACAAATATATTGAGGGAAGGCAACGAAGAGGATTTGAAAGCAAGGCAGAATTGCAGGAAACAGATTTCAGGAGGTAGATACGAATCGCCTTTAAAGCACAGGAAAAGGGGCAAAACCTCGACCATGATGCCCTTGGCCAAAAAGGGCGTATGCGTTTTTTCCTGAATATATTCAGGAAAAAACGCATACGCCCTTTTTGGCCAACCAAGCAACCTGGAAAGGCAAATCAGCGCTACAAAGAAGTCTCGCTTCCCATCGGTCAAAAGGGCCATGCTGAATAAAGTATCAAAACCAGAAATGCAGGACAGGCCATGGAGAAACGGGAGCCTTGCTACGCTGATGGGCGGGATGTAAATTGCCAACAGCCATTTTGGAGAAGTGTACGGTGTGTCGTGAAACATCTAAAAAACTCAGCTTAGAGAGCATAGGGCACTTCCACTCATGGGCGTATAAATTGGGAAAACTAAAAATCAGCAAGACACAGGCACCCCAAAGTTTAGGGCTGCTCTGTTGACAAGAACCTCCACTTCGTTACACCTTAAATATCCCAGGAAAGAGAAAAATGCATGAAGAAATATTAGTCTTTATATATAATAGAATATCACTCAGCCATGAAATCAACGTCATAAGTCTAGTAGCAGCATGATGAGTGGATTTAGGTACGACGATTCTAAGTGAAATAAGTCACACAGAAAAAGACACTTATCATAAGATATCACTTATAGAGGAATGTAAAAACTGCGACCTTGAACTGAATTACAAAACAGAACAGAGGCACACGTTTAGAAAACACACTATGGCTGCTTAACGGGAAAGGTGAGGTGGGGTGATGCATAAAACAAGGGTTTCAAATTAGCTCAGATACAGTTCCATAAACCCAATATGTAATAGACACGACCTACTCCTTGCTCAGTGAACTGGACTCAACACCCCCTATTAACCGCCCAAGAATATATCTGACTAGTAAGAATCTCAAAACCTATGTATTGATATCTCTCTGTAAGTGAGTCAAGTGGGTGTAAAGCGGCATAAACACAGCAGTGAAAAGCAGCTAAACCCCTTTATAAAAATCAATCACTTTTAAAAACCCGTGAAACAAAGACAGGGAAAGAGAAAGAAATTCTTACTAAATTCGTTCAGGGGCTGTGATGCCACCTGGATTGACCATATATAGACCCACAGCTGATTGAGACATAAGGGTGGACACTCTTGGGGCTGAGAGGTTTCGTGAGGTTGGGTGAGCAAACGCAGACCCTTTAAAGTAATACTGCGTGGTTCCCATCCCATGGGTCCCAAATCTCCAGGTTCAAGGGCATCTTCCCACTTCGAAAACATGCATGAGAAACCCAGAAGATGGTGCACCGTGTGATCGGGAAAGGTTTCTAAATCGCACCTCATTTCTCAACTCCTTGTGCTCGGGTTCTCCATTCCAGCCGCTTTACTAGCAATCTCCCTCCTTGGAGAATCAGCACCTTTAACCTCCTGTTCCGTACAGGTTGCAATTTGTCCTGAGGATGAACGGGAAGAGGGGGAACCAATGAGACACTAGCTCTAGGTGTTGGGACAGGCACAGGTCACTCTATTTTCCCATCAGGAAGAAGAATTAACCACAGGCTCAGCCTGCCGCTCGGGACCAGAATAGAGCCTGAAGCAATCCTGCGCTTTTGCAGCCAGCTCCCAAGAAAGCGAGTTGAAAAATGGAGCTCAGGGGCACTGCAATTCACAAACCTGCAGAGTTATAAATGATAACTCTCGTCCACAAATATATTGAGGGAAGGCAACGAAGAGGATTTGAAAGCAAGGCAGAATTGCAGGAAACAGATTTCAGGAGGTAGATACGAATCGCCTTTAAAGCACAGGAAAAGGGGCAAAACCTCGACCATGATGCCCTTGGCCAAAAAGGGCGTATGCGTTTTTTCCTGAATATATTCAGGAAAAAACGCATACGCCCTTTTTGGCCAACCAAGCAACCTGGAAAGGCAAATCAGCGCTACAAAGAAGTCTCGCTTCCCATCGGTCAAAAGGGCCATGCTGAATAAAGTATCAAAACCAGAAATGCAGGACAGGCCATGGAGAAACGGGAGCCTTGCTACGCTGAAGGGCGGCATGTAAATTGCCAACAGCCACTCTGGAGAAGTGTACAGTGTGTCCTGAAACATCTAAAAAACTCAGCTTAGAGAGCATAGGGCACTTCCACTCATGGGCGTATAAATTGGGAAAACTAAAAATCAGCAAGACACAGGCACCCCAAAGTTTAGGGCTGCTCTGTTGACAAGAACCTCCACTTCGTTACACCTTAAATATCCCAGGAAAGAGAAAAATGGATAAAGAAGTTGTGGTCCTTATGTACAATGGAATATCACTCAGCCATGAAATCAACGTCATAAGGCTAGTAGCAGCATGATGAGTGGATTTAGGTACGACGATTCTAAGTGAAATAAGTCACACAGAAAAAGACACTTATCATAAGATATCACTTATAGAGGGAATGTAAAAACTGCGACCTTGAACTGAATTACAAAACAGAACAGAGGCACACGTTTAGAAAACACACTATGGCTGCTTAACGGGAAAGGTGAGGTGGGGTGATGCATAAAACAAGGGTTTCAAATTAGCTCAGATACAGTTCCATAAACCCAATATGTAATAGACACGACCTACTCCTTGCTCAGTGAACTGGACTCAACACCCCCTATTAACCGCCCAAGAATATATCTGACTAGTAAGAATCTCAAAACCTATGTATTGATATCTCTCTGTAAGTGAGACAAGTGGGTGTAAAGCGGCATAAACACAGCAGTGAAAAGCAGCTAAACCCCTTTATAAAAATCAATCACTTTTAAAAACCCGTGAAACAAAGACAGGGAAAGAGAAAGAAATTCTTACTAAATTCGTTCAGGGGCTGTGATGCCACCTGGATTGACCATATATAGACCCACAGCTGATTGAGACATAAGGGTGGACACTCTTGGGGCTGAGAGGTTTGGTGAGGTTGGGTGAGCAAACGCAGACCCTTTAAAGTAATACTGCGTGGTTCCCATCCCATGGGTCCCAAATCTCCAGGTTCAAGGGCATCTTCCCACTTCGAAAACATGCATGAGAAACCCAGAAGATGGTGCACCGTGTGATCGGGAAAGGTTTCTAAATCGCACCTCATTTCTCAACTCCTTGTGCTGGGGTTCTCCATTCCAGCCGCTTTACTAGCAATCTCCCTCCTTGGAGAATCAGCACCTTTAACCTCCTGTTCCGTACAGGTTGCAATTTGTCCTGAGGATGAACGGGAAGAGGGGGAACCAATGAGACACTAGCTCTAGGTGTTGGGACAGGCACAGGTCACTCTATTTTCCCATCAGGAAGAAGAATTAACCACAGGCTCAGCCTGCCGCTCGGGACCAGAATAGAGCCTGAAGCAATCCTGCGCTTTTGCAGCCAGCTCCCAAGAAAGCGAGTTGAAAAATGGAGCTCAGGGGCACTGCAATTCACAAACCTGCAGAGTTATAAATGATAACTCTCGTCCACAAATATATTGAGGGAAGGCAACGAAGAGGATTTGAAAGCAAGGCAGAATTGCAGGAAGCAGATTTCAGGAGGTAGATACGAATCGCCTTTAAAGCACAGGAAAAGGGGCAAAACCTCGACCATGATGCCCTTGGCCAAAAAGGGCGTATGCGTTTTTTCCTGAATATATTCAGGAAAAAACGCATACGCCCTTTTTGGCCAACCAAGCAACCTGGAAAGGCAAATCAGCGCTACAAAGAAGTCTCGCTTCCCATCGGTCAAAAGGGCCATGCTGAATAAAGTATCAAAACCAGAAATGCAGGACAGGCCATGGAGAAACGGGAGCCTTGCTACGCTGAAGGGCGGGATGTAAATTGCCAACAGCCACTCTGGAGAAGTGTACGGTGTGTCCTGAAACATCGAAAAAACTCAGCTTAGAGAGCATAGGGCACTTCCACTCATGGGCGTATAAATTGGGAAAACTAAAAATCAGCAAGACACAGGCACCCCAAAGTTTACGGCTGCTCTGTTGACAAGAACCTCCACTTCGTTACACCTTAAATATCCCAGGAAAGAGAAAAATGGATAAAGAAGTTGTGGTCCTTATGTACAATGGAATATCACTCAGCCATGAAATCAACGTCATAAGGCTAGTAGCAGCATGATGAGTGGATTTAGGTACGACGATTCTAAGTGAAATAAGTCACACAGAAAAAGACACTTATCATAAGATATCACTTATAGAGGGAATGTAAAAACTGCGACCTTGAACTGAATTACAAAACAGAACAGAGGCACACGTTTAGAAAACACACTATGGCTGCTTAACGGGAAAGGTGAGGTGGGGTGATGCATAAAACAAGGGTTTCAAATTAGCTCAGATACAGTTCCATAAACCCAATATGTAATAGACACGACCTACTCCTTGCTCAGTGAACTGGACTCAACACCCCCTATTAACCGCCCAAGAATATATCTGACTAGTAAGAATCTCAAAACCTATGTATTGATATCTCTCTGTAAGTGAGACAAGTGGGTGTAAAGCGGCATAAACACAGCAGTGAAAAGCAGCTAAACCCCTTTATAAAAATCAATCACTTTTAAAAACCCGTGAAACAAAGACAGGGAAAGAGAAAGAAATTCTTACTAAATTCGTTCAGGGGCTGTGATGCCACCTGGATTGACCATATATAGACCCACAGCTGATTGAGACATAAGGGTGGACACTCTTGGGGCTGAGAGGTTTGGTGAGGTTGGGTGAGCAAACGCAGACCCTTTAAAGTAATACTGCGTGGTTCCCATCCCATGGGTCCCAAATCTCCAGGTTCAAGGGCATCTTCCCACTTCGAAAACATGCATGAGAAACCCAGAAGATGGTGCACCGTGTGATCGGGAAAGGTTTCTAAATCGCACCTCATTTCTCAACTCCTTGTGCTCGGGTTCTCCATTCCAGCCGCTTTACTAGCAATCTCCCTCCTTGGAGAATCACCACCTTTAACCTCCTGTTCCGTACAGGTTGCAATTTGTCCTGAGGATGAACGGGAAGAGGGGGAACCAATGAGACACTAGCTCTAGGTGTTGGGACAGGCACAGGTCACTCTATTTTCCCATCAGGAAGAAGAATTAACCACAGGCTCAGCCTGCCGCTCGGGACCAGAATAGAGCCTGAAGCAATCCTGCGCTTTTGCAGCCAGCTCCCAAGAAAGCGAGTTGAAAAATGGAGCTCAGGGGCACTGCAATTCACAAACCTGCAGAGTTATAAATGATAACTCTCGTCCACAAATATATTGAGGGAAGGCAACGAAGAGGATTTGAAAGCAAGGCAGAATTGCAGGAAGCAGATTTCAGGAGGTAGATACGAATCGCCTTTAAAGCACAGGAAAAGGGGCAAAACCTCGACCATGATGCCCTTGGCCAAAAAGGGCGTATGCGTTTTTTCCTGAATATATTCAGGAAAAAACGCATACGCCCTTTTTGGCCAACCAAGCAACCTGGAAAGGCAAATCAGCGCTACAAAGAAGGCTCGCTTCCCATCGGTCAAAAGGGCCATGCTGAATAAAGTATCAAAACCAGAAATGCAGGACAGGCCATGGAGAAACGGGAGCCTTGCTACGCTGAAGGGCGGGATGTAAATTGCCAACAGCCACTCTGGAGAAGTGTGCGGTGTGTCCTGAAACATCTAAAAAACTCAGCTTAGAGAGCATAGGGCACTTCCACTCATGGGCATATAAATTGGGAAAACTAAAAATCAGCAAGACACAGGCACCCCAAAGTTTAGGGCTGCTCTGTTGACAAGAACCTCCACTTTGTTACAACGTAAATATCCCAGGAAAGAAAAAAATGGATAAAGAAGTATTAGTCCTTATGTATAATAGAATATCACTCAGCCATGAAATCAACGTCATAAGTCTAGTAGCAGCATGATGAGTGGATTTAGGTACGACGATTCTAAGTGAAATAAGTCACACAGAAAAAGACACTTATCATAAGATATCACTTATAGAGGGAATGTGAAAACCGCTACCCTTGAACTGAATTACAAAAGAGAACAGAGTCACACGTTTAGAAAACACACTATGGCTGCTTAACGGGAAAGGTGAGGTGGGGTGATGCATAAAAGAAGGGTTTCAAATTAGCTCAGATACCGTTCCATAAACCCAATATGTAATAGACACGACCTACTCCTTGCTCAGTGAACTGGACTCAACACCCCCTATTAACCGCCCAAGAATATATCTGACTAGTAAGAATCTTAAAACCTATGTACTGATATCTCTCTGAAAGTGAGTCAAGTGGGTGTAAAGCGGCATAAACACAGCAGTGAAAAGCAGCTAAACCCCTTTATAAAAATCAATCACTTTTAAAAACCCGTGAAACAAAGACAGGGAAAGAGAAAGAAATTCTTACTAAATTCGTTCAGGGGCTGTGAGGCCACCTGGATTGACCATATATAGACCCACAGCTGATTGAGACATAAGGGTGGACACTCTTGGGGCTGAGAGGTTTCGTGAGGTTGGGTGAGCAAACGTAGACCCTTTAAAGTAATACTGCGTGGTTCCCATCCCATGGGTCCCAAATCTCCAGGTTCAAGGGCATCTTCCCACTTCGAAAACATGCATGAGAAACCCAGAAGATGGTACACCGTGTGATCGGGAAAGGTTTCTAAAAGGGACCTCATTTTTCATCTCCTTGGGCTCGGGTTCGCCATTCCAGCTGCTTTACTAGCAATCTCCCTCCTTGGAGAATCAGCACCTTTAACCTCCTGTTCCGTACAGGTTGCAATTTGTCCTGAGGATGAACGGGAAGAGGGGGAACCAATGAGAGACAAGCTCTAGGTGTTGGGACAGGCACAGGTCACTCTATTTTCCCATCAGGAAGAAGAATTAACCACAGGCTCAGCCTGCCGCCCGGAACCAGAATAGGGCCTGAAGCAATCCTGCGCTTTTGCGTCCAGGTCCCAGGAAAGCGAGTTGAAAAATGGAGCTCAGGGGCACTGCAATTCACAAACCTGCAGAGTTATAAATGATAACTCTCGTCCACAAATATATTGAGGGAAGGCAACGAAGAGGATTTGAAAGCAAGGCAGAATTGCAGGAAACAGATTTCAGGAGGTAGATTCGAATCGCCTTTAAAGCACGGGAAAAGCGGCAAAACCTCGACAATGATGCCCTTGGCCAAAAAGGGCGTATGCGTTTTTTCCTGAATATATTCAGGAAAAAACGCATACGCCCTTTTTGGCCAACCAAGCAACCTGGAAAGGCAAATCAGTGCTACAAAGAAGTCTCGCTTCCCACCGGTCAAAAGGGCCATGCTGAATAAAGTGTCAAAACCAGAAATGCAGGACAGGCCATGGAGAAACGGGAGCCTTGCTACGCTGATGGGCGGGATGTAAATTGCCAACAGCCATTTTGGAGAAGTGTACGGTGTGTCGTGAAGCATCTAAAAAACTCAGCTTAGAGAGCATAGGGCACTTCCACTCATGGGCGTATAAATTGGGAAAACTAAAAATCAGCAAGACACAGGCACCCCAAAGTTTAGGGCTGCTCTGTTGACAAGAACCTCTACTTTGTTACAATGTAAATATCCCAGGAAAGAAAAAAATGGATGAAGAAGTATTAGTCCTTATATATAATAGAATATCACTCAGCCATGAAATCAACGTAATAAGCCTAGTAGCAGCATGATGAGTGGATTTAGGTACGATGATTCTAAGTGAAATAAGTCACACAGAAAAAGACACTTATCATAAGATATCACTTATAGAGGGAATGTAAAAACTGCGACCTTGAACTGAATTACAAAACAGAACAGAGGCACACGTTTAGAAAACACACTATGGCTGCTTAACGGGAAAGGTGAGGTGGGGTGATGCATAAAACAAGGGTTTCAAATTAGCTCAGATACCGTTCCATAAACCCAATATGTAATAGACACGACCTACTCCTTGCTCAGTGAACTGGACTCAACACCCCCTATTAACCGCCCAAGAATATATCTGACTAGTAAGAATCTCAAAACCTATGTATTGATATCTCTCTGTAAGTGAGTCAAGTGGGTGTAAAGCGGCATAAACACAGCAGTGAAAAGCAGCTAAACCCCTTTATAAAAATCAATCACTTTTAAAAACCCGTGAAACAAAGACAGGGAAAGAGAAAGAAATTCTTACTAAATTCGTTCAGGGGCTGTGATGCCACCTGGATTGACCATATATAGACCCACAGCTGATTGAGACATAAGGGTGGACACTCTTGGGGCTGAGAGGTTTCGTGAGGTTGGGTGAGCAAACGCAGACCCTTTAAAGTAATACTGCGTGGTTCCCATCCCATGGGTCCCAAATCTCCAGGTTCAAGGGCATCTTCCCACTTCGAAAACATGCATGAGAAACCCAGAAGATGGTGCACCGTGTGATCGGGAAAGGTTTCTAAAAGGGACCTCATTTCTCATCTCCTTGGGCTCGGGTTCGCCATTCCAGCTGCTTTACTAGCAATCTCCCTCCTTGGAGAATCAGCACCTTTAACCTCCTGTTCCGTACAGGTTGCAATTTGTCCTGAGGATGAACGGGAAGAGGGGGAACCAATGAGACACTAGCTCTAGGTGTTGGGACAGGCACAGGTCACTCTATTTTCCCATCAGTTAGAAGAATTAACCACAGGCTCAGCCTGCCGCTCGGGACCAGAATAGAGCCTGAAGCAATCCTGCGCTTTTGCAGCCAGCTCCCAAGAAAGCGAGTTGAAAAATGGAGCTCAGGGGCACTGCAATTCACAAACCTGCAGAGTTATAAATGATAACTCTCGTCCACAAATATATTGAGGGAAGGCAACGAAGAGGATTTGAAAGCAAGGCAGAATTGCAGGAAACAGATTTCAGGAGGTAGATTCGAATCGCCTTTAAAGCACAGGAAAAGCGGCAACACCTCGACCATGATGCCCTTGGCCAAAAAGGGCGTATGCGTTTTTTCCTGAATATATTCAGGAAAAAACGCATACGCCCTTTTTGGCCAACCAAGCAACCTGGAAAGGCAAATCAGCGCTACAAAGAAGGCTCGTTTCCCGTCGGTCAAAAGGGCTACGCTGAATAAAGTGTCAAAACCAGAAATGCAGGACAGGCCATGGAGAAACGGGAGCCTTGCTACGCTGAAGGGCGGGATGTAACTTGCCAACAGCCACTCTGGAGAAGTGTACGGTGTGTCCTGAAACATCTAAAAAACTCAGCTTAGAGAGCATAGGGCACTTCCACTCATGGGCGTATAAATAGGGAAAACTAAAAATCAGCAAGACACAGGCACCCCAAAGTTTACGGCTGCTCTGTTGACTAGAACCTCCACTTCGTTACACCTTAAATATCCCAGGAAAGAGAAAAATGGATAAAGAAGTTGTGGTCCTTATGTACAATGGAATATCACTCAGCCATGAAATCAACGTCATAAGGCTAGTAGCAGCATGATGAGTGGATTTAGGTACGACGATTCTAAGTGAAATAAGTCACACAGAAAAAGACACTTATCATAAGATATCACTTATAGAGGGAATGTGAAAACCGCTACCCTTGAACTGAATTACAAAAGAGAACAGAGTCACACGTTTAGAAAACACACTATGGCTGCTTAACGGGAAAGGTGAGGTGGGGTGATGCATAAAACAAGGGTTTCAAATTAGCTCAGATAACGTTCCATAAACCCAATATGTAATAGACACGACCTACTCCTTGCTCAGTGAACTGGACTCAACACCCCCTATTAACCGCCCAAGAATATATCTGACTAGTAAGAATCTTAAAACCTATGTATTGATATCTCTCTGAAAGTGAGTCAAGTGGGTGTAAAGCGGCATAAACACAGCAGTGAAAAGCAGCTAAACCCCTTTATAAAAATCAATCACTTTTAAAAACCCGTGAAACAAAGACAGGGAAAGAGAAAGAAATTCTTACTAAATTCGTTCAGGTGCTGTGAGGCCACCTGGATTGACCATATACAGACCCACAGCTGATTGAGACCTAAGGGTGGACACTCTTGGGGCTGAGAGGTTTCGTGAGGTTGGGTGAGCAAACGTAGACCCTTTAAAGGAATACTGCGTGGTTCCCATCCCATGGGTCCCAAATCTCCAGGTTCAAGGGCATCTTCCCACTTCGAAAACATGCATGAGAAACCCAGAAGATGGTACACCGTGTGATCGGGAAAGGTTTCTAAAAGGGACCTCATTTCTCATCTCCTTGGGCTCGGGTTCGCCATTCCAGCTGCTTTACTAGCAATCTCCCTCCTTGGAGAATCAGCACCTTTAACCTCCTGTTCCGTACAGGTTGCAATTTGTCCTGAGGATGAACGGGAAGAGGGGGAACCAATGAGACACTAGCTCTAGGTGTTGGGACAGGCACAGGTCACTCTATTTTCCCATCAGGAAGAAGAATTAACCACAGGCTCAGCCTGCCGCCCGGAACCAGAATAGGGCCTGAAGCAATCCTGCGCTTTTGCGACCAGGTCCCAGGAAAGCGAGTTGAAAAATGGAGCTCAGGGGCACTGCAATTCACAAACCTGCAGAGTTATAAATGATAACTCTCGTCCACAAATATATTGAGGGAAGGCAACGAAGAGGATTTGAAAGCAAGGCAGAATTGCAGGAAACAGATTTCAGGAGGTAGATTCGAATCGCCTTTAAAGCACGGGAAAAGCGGCAAAACCTCGACAATGATGCCCTTGGCCAAAAAGGGCGTATGCGTTTTTTCCTGAATATATTCAGGAAAAAACGCATACGCCCTTTTTGGCCAACCAAGCAACCTGGAAAGGCAAATCAGCACTACAAAGAAGTCTCGCTTCCCATCGGTCAAAAGGGCCATGCTGAATAAAGTGTCAAAACCAGAAATGCAGGACAGGCCATGGAGAAACGGGAGCCTTGCTACGCTAATGGGCGGGATGTAAATTGCCAACAGCCATTTTGGAGAAGTGTACGGTGTGTCGTGAAACATCTAAAAAACTCAGCTTAGAGAGCATAGGGCACTTCCACTCATGGGCGTATAAATTGGGAAAACTAAAAATCAGCAAGACACAGGCACCCCAAAGTTTAGGGCTGCTCTGTTGACAAGAACCTCTACTTTGTTACAACGTAAATATCCCAGGAAAGAAAAAAATGGATGAAGAAGTATTAGTCCTTATATATAATAGAATATCACTCAGCCATGATATCAACGTCATAAGTCTAGTAGCAGCATGATGAGTGGATTTAGGTACGACGATTCTAAGTGAAATAAGTCACACAGAAAAAGACACTTATCATAAGATATCACTTATAGAGGGAATGTAAAAACTGCGACCTTGAACTGAATTACAAAACAGAACAGAGGCACACGTTTAGAAAACACACTATGGCTGCTTAACGGGAAAGGTGAGGTGGGGTGATGCATAAAACAAGGGTTTCAAATTAGCTCAGATACCGTTCCATAAACCCAATATGTAATAGACACGACCTACTCCTTGCTCAGTGAACTGGACTCAACACCCCCTATTAACCGCCCAAGAATATATCTGACTAGTAAGAATCTCAAAACCTATGTATTGATATCTCTCTGTAAGTGAGTCAAGTGGGTGTAAAGCGGCATAAACACAGCAGTGAAAAGCAGCTAAACCCCTTTATAAAAATCAATCACTTTTAAAAACCCGTGAAACAAAGACAGGGAAAGAGAAAGAAATTCTTACTAAATTCGTTCAGGGGCTGTGATGCCACCTGGATTGACCATATCTAGACCCACAGCTGATTGAGACATAAGGGTGGACACTCTTGGGGCTGAGAGGTTTCGTGAGGTTGGGTGAGCAAACGCAGACCCTTTAAAGTAATACTGCGTGGTTCCCATCCCATGGGTCCCAAATCTCCAGGTTCAAGGGCATCTTCCCACTTCGAAAACATGCATGAGAAACCCAGAAGATGGTGCACCGTGTGATCGGGAAAGGTTTCTAAAAGGGACCTCATTTCTCATCTCCTTGGGCTCGGGTTCGCCATTCCAGCTGCTTTACTAGCAATCTCCCTCCTTGGAGAATCAGCACCTTTAACCTCCTGTTCCGTACAGGTTGCAATTTGTCCTGAGGATGAACGGGAAGAGGGGGAACCAATGAGACACTAGCTCTAGGTGTTGGGACAGGCACATGTCACTCTATTTTCCCATCAGGAAGAAGAATTAACCACAGGCTCAGCCTGCCGCTCGGGACCAGAATAGAGCCTGAAGCAATCCTGCGCTTTTGCAGCCAGCTCCCAAGAAAGCGAGTTGAAAAATGGAGCTCAGGGGCACTGCAATTCACAAACCTGCAGAGTTATAAATGATAACTCTCGTCCACAAATATATTGAGGGAAGGCAACGAAGAGGATTTGAAAGCAAGGCAGAATTGCAGGAAACAGATTTCAGGAGGTAGATTCGAATCGCCTTTAAAGCACAGGAAAAGCGGCAACACCTCGACCATGATGCCCTTGGCCAAAAAGGGCGTATGCGTTTTTTCCTGAATATATTCAGGAAAAAACGCATACGCCCTTTTTGGCCAACCAAGCAACCTGGAAAGGCAAATCAGCGCTACAAAGAAGGCTCGTTTCCCGTCGGTCAAAAGGGCCATGCTGAATAAAGTGTCAAAACCAGAAATGCAGGACAGGCCATGGAGAAATGGGAGCCTTGCTACGCTGATGGGCGGGATGTAAATTGCCAACAGCCACTCTGGAGAAGTGTACGGTGTGTCCTGAAACATCTAAAAAACTCAGCTTAGAGAGCATAGGACACTTCCACTCATGGGCGTATAAATTGGGAAAACTAAAAATCAGCAAGACACAGGCACCCCAAAGTTTAGGGCTGCTCTGTTGACAAGAACCTCCACTTTGTTACAACGTAAATATCCCAGGAAAGAAAAAAATGGATAAAGAAGTATTAGTCCTTATGTATAATAGAATATCACTCAGCCATGAAATCAACGTCATAAGGCTAGTAGCAGCATGATGAGTGCATTTAGGTATGACGATTCTAAGTGAAATAAGTCACACAGAAAAAGACACTTATCATAAGATATCACTTATAGAGGGAATGTGAAAACCGCTACCCTTGAACTGAATTACAAAAGAGAACAGAGTCACACGTTAAGAAAACACACTATGGCTGCTTAACGGGAAAGGTGAGGTGGGGTGATGCATAAAAGAAGGGTTTCAAATTAGCTCAGATACCGTTCCATAAACCCAATATGTAATAGACACGACCTACTCCTTGCTCAGTGAACTGGACTCAACACCCCCTATTAACCGCCCAAGAATATATCTGACTAGTAAGAATCTTAAAACCTATGTATTGATATCTCTCTGAAAGTGAGTCAAGTGGGTGTAAAGCGGCATAAACACAGCAGTGAAAAGCATCTAAACCCCTTTATAAAAATCAATCACTTTTAAAAACCCGTGAAACAAAGACAGGGAAAGAGAAAGAAATTCTTACTAAATTCGTTCAGGGGCTGTGAGGCCACCTGGATTGACCATGTATAGACCCACAGCTGATTGAGACATAAGGGTGGACACTCTTGGGGCTGAGAGGTTTCGTGAGGTTGGGTGAGCAAACGTAGACCCTTTAAAGTAATACTGCGTGGTTCCCATCCCATGGGTCCCAAATCTCCAGGTTCAAGGGCATCTTCCCACTTCGAAAACATGCACGAGAAACCCAGAAGATGGTACACCGTGTGATCGGGAAAGGTTTCTAAAAGGGACCTCATTTCTCATCTCCTTGGGCTCGGGTTCGCCATTCCAGCTGCTTTACTAGCAATCTCCCTCCTTGGAGAATCAGCACCTTTAACCTCCTGTTCCGTACAGGTTGCAATTTGTCCTGAGGATGAACGGGAAGAGGGGGAACCAATGAGACACTAGCTCTAGGTGTTGGGACAGGCACAGGTCACTCTATTTTCCCATCAGGAAGAAGAATTAACCACAGGTTCAGCCTGCCGCCCGGAACCAGAATAGGGCCTGAAGCAATCCTGCGCTTTTGCGACCAGGTCCCAGGAAAGCGAGTTGAAAAATGGAGCTCAGGGGCACTGCAATTCACAAACCTGCAGAGTTATAAATGATAACTCTCGTCCACAAATATATTGAGGGAAGGCAACGAAGAGGATTTGAAAGCAAGGCAGAATTGCAGGAAACAGATTTCAGGAGGTAGATTCGAATCGCCTTTAAAGCACGGGAAAAGCGGCAAAACCTCGACAATGATGCCCTTGGCCAAAAAGGGCGTATGCGTTTTTTCCTGAATATATTCAGGAAAAAACGCATACGCCCTTTTTGGCCAACCAAGCAACCTGGAAAGGCAAATCAGCGCTACAAAGAAGTCTCGCTTCCCACCGGTCAAAAGGGCCATGCTGAATAAAGTGTCAAAACCAGAAATGCAGGACAGGCCATGGAGAAACGGGAGCCTTGCTACGCTGATGGGCGGGATGTAAATTGCCAACAGCCATTTTGGAGAAGTGTACGGTGTGTCGTGAAACATCTAAAAAACTCAGCTTAGAGAGCATAGGGCACTTCCACTCATGGGCGTATAAATTGGGAAAACTAAAAATCAGCAAGACACAGGCACCCCAAAGTTTAGGGCTGCTCTGTTGACAAGAACCTCTACTTTGTTACAACGTAAATATCCCAGGAAAGAAAAAAATTGATGAAGAAGTATTAGTCCTTATATATAATAGAATATCACTCAGCCATGATATCAACGTCATAAGTCTAGTAGCAGCATGATGAGTGGATTTAGGTACGACGATTCTAAGTGAAATAAGTCACACAGAAAAAGACACTTATCATAAGATATCACTTATAGAGGGAATGTAAAAACTGCGACCTTGAACTGAATTACAAAACAGAACAGAGGCACACGTTTAGAAAACACACTATGGCTGCTTAACGGGAAAGGTGAGGTGGGGTGATGCATAAAACAAGGGTTTCAAATTAGCTCAGATACCGTTCCATAAACCCAATATGTAATAGACACGACCTACTCCTTGCTCAGTGAACTGGACTCAACACCCCCTATTAACCGCCCAAGAATATATCTGACTAGTAAGAATCTCAAAACCTATGTATTGATATCTCTCTGTAAGTGAGTCAAGTGGGTGTAAAGCGGCATAAACACAGCAGTGAAAAGCAGCTAAACCCCTTTATAAAAATCAATCACTTTTAAAAACCCGTGAAACAAAGACAGGGAAAGAGAAAGAAATTCTTACTAAATTCGTTCAGGGGCTGTGATGCCACCTGGATTGACCATATATAGACCCACAGCTGATTGAGACATAAGGGTGGACACTCTTGGGGCTGAGAGGTTTCGTGAGGTTGGGTGAGCAAACGCAGACCCTATAAAGTAATACTGCGTGGTTCCCATCCCATGGGTCCCAAATCTCCAGGTTCAAGGGCATCTTCCCACTTCGAAAACATGCATGAGAAACCCAGAAGATGGTGCACCGTGTGATCGGGAAAGGTTTCTAAAAGGGACCTCATTTCTCATCTCCTTGGGCTCGGGTTCGCCATTCCAGCTGCTTTACTAGCAATCTCCCTCCTTGGAGAATCAGCACCTTTAACCTCCTGTTCCGTACAGGTTGCAATTTGTCCTGAGGATGAACGGGAAGAGGGGGAACCAATGAGACACTAGCTATAGGTGTTGGGACAGGCACAGGTCACTCTATTTTCCCGTCAGGAAGAAGAATTAACCACAGGCTCAGCCTGCCGCTCGGGACCAGAATAGAGCCTGAAGCAATCCTGCGCTTTTGCAGCCAGCTCCCAAGAAAGCGAGTTGAAAAATGGAGCTCAGGGGCACTGCAATTCACAAACCTGCAGAGTTATAAATGATAACTCTCGTCCACAAATATATTGAGGGAAGGCAACGAAGAGGATTTGAAAGCAAGGCAGAATTGCAGGAAACAGATTTCAGGAGGTAGATTCGAATCGCCTTTAAAGCACAGGAAAAGGGGCAACACCTCGACCATGATGCCCTTGGCCAAAAAGGGCGTATGCGTTTTTTCCTGAATATATTCAGGAAAAAACGCATACGCCCTTTTTGGCCAACCAAGCAACCTGGAAAGGCAAATCAGCGCTACAAAGAAGGCTCGTTTCCCGTCGGTCAAAAGGGCCATGCTGAATAAAGTGTCAAAACCAGAAATGCAGGACAGGCCATGGAGAAATGGGAGCCTTGCTACGCTGATGGGCGGGATGTAAATTGCCAACAGCCACTCTGGAGAAGTGTACGGTGTGTCCTGAAACATCTAAAAAACTCAGCTTAGAGAGCATAGGACACTTCCACTCATGGGCGTATAAATTGGGAAAACTAAAAATCAGCAAGACACAGGCACCCCAAAGTTTAGGGCTGCTCTGTTGACAAGAACCTCCACTTTGTTACAACGTAAATATCCCAGGAAAGAAAAAAATGGATAAAGAAGTATTAGTCCTTATGTATAATAGAATATCACTCAGCCATGAAATCAACGTCATAAGTCTAGTAGCAGCATGATGAGTGGATTTAGGTATGACGATTCTCATTGAAATAAGTCACACAGAAAAAGACACTTATCATAAGATATCACTTATAGAGGGAATGTGAAAACCGCTACCCTTGAACTGAATTACAAAACAGAACAGAGTCACACGTTTAGAAAACACACTATGGCTGCTTAACGGGAAAGGTGAGGTGGGGTGATGCATAAAACAAGGGTTTCAAATTAGCTCAGATACCGTTCCATAAACCCAATATGTAATAGATACGACCTACACCTTGCTCTGTGAACTGGACTCCACACCCCCTATTCACCGCCCAAGAATATATCTGACTAGTAAGAATCTTAAAAGCTATGTATTGATATCTCTCTGAAAGTGAGTCAAGTGGGTGTAAAGCGGCATAAACACAGCAGTGAAAAGCAGCTAAACCCCTTTATAAAAATCAATCACTTTTAAAAACCCGTGAAACAAAGACAGGGAAAGAGAAAGAAATTCTTACTAAATTCGTTCAGGGGATGTGAGGCCACCTGGATTGACCATATATAGACCCACAGCTGATTGAGACATACGGGTGGACACTCTTGGGGCTGAGAGGTTTCGTGAGGTTGGGTGAGCAAACGTAGACCCTTTAAAGTAATACTGCGTGGTTCCCATCCCATGGGTCCCAAATCTCCAGGTTCAAGGGCATCTTCCCACTTCGAAAACATGCATGAGAAACCCAGAAGATGGTACACCGTGTGATCGGGAAAGGTTTCTAAAAGGGACCTCATTTCTCATCTCCTTGGGCTCGGGTTCGCCATTCCAGCTGCTTTACTAGTAATCTCCCTCCTTGGAGAATCAGCACCTTTAACCTCCTGTTCCGTACAGGTTGCAATTTGTCCTGAGGATGAACGGGAAGAGGGGGAACCAATGAGAGACTAGCTCTAGGTGTTGGGACAGGCACAGGTCACTCTATTTTCCCATCAGGAAGAAGAATTAACCACAGGCTCAGCCTGCCGCCCGGAACCAGAATAGGGCCTGAAGCAATCCTGCGCTTTTGCGACCAGGTCCCAGGAAAGCGAGTTGAAAAATGGAGCTCAGGGGCACTGCAATTCACAAACCTGCAGAGTTATAAATGATAACTCTCGTCCACAAATATATTGAGGGAAGTCAACGAAGAGGATTTGAAAGCAAGGCAGAATTGCAGGAAACAGATTTCAGGAGGTAGATTCGAATCGCCTTTAAAGCACGGGAAAAGCGGCAAAACCTCGACAATGATGCCCTTGGCCCAAAAGGGCGTATGCGTTTTTTCCTGAATATATTCAGCTAAAAACGCATACGCCCTTTTTGGCCAACCAAGCAACCTGGAAAGGCAAATCAGCGCTACAAAGAAGTCTCGCTTCCCACCGGTCAAAAGGGCCATGCTGAATAAAGTGTCAAAACCAGAAATGCAGGACAGGCCATGGAGAAACGGGAGCCTTGCTACGCTGATGGGCGGGATGTAAATTGCCAACAGCCATTTTGGAGAAGTGTACGGTGTGTCGTGAAACATCTAAAAAACTCAGCTTAGAGAGCATAGGGCACTTCCACTCATGGGCGTATAAATTGGGAAAACTAAAAATCAGCAAGACACAGGCACCCCAAAGTTTAGGGCTGCTCTGTTGACAAGAACCTCTACTTTGTTACAACGTAAATATCCCAGGAAAGAAAAAAATGGATGAAGAAGTATTAGTCCTTATATATAATAGAATATCACTCAGCCATGAAATCAACGTCATAAGTCTAGTAGCAGCATGATGAGTGGATTTAGGTACGACGATTCTCATTGAAATAAGTCACACAGAAAAAGACACTTATCATAAGATATCACTTATAGAGGGAAAGTGAAAACCGCTACCCTTGAACTGAATTACAAAACAGAACAGAGTCACACGTTTAGAAAACACACTATGGCTGCTTAACGGGAAAGGTGAGGTGGGGTGATGCATAAAACAAGGGTTTCAAATTAGCTCAGATACCGTTCCATAAACCCAATATGTAATAGATACGACCTACACCTTGCTCTGTGAACTGGACTCAACACCCCCTATTAACCGCCCAAGAATATATCTGACTAGTAAGAATCTTAAAACCTATGTATTGATATCTCTGTGAAAGTGAGTCAAGTGGGTGTAAAGCGGCATAAACACAGCAGTGAAAAGCAGCTAAACCCCTTTATAAAAATCAGTCACTTTTAAAAACCCGTGAAACAAAGACAGGGAAAGAGAAAGAAATTCTTACTAAATTCGTTCAGGGGCTGTGATGCCACCTGGATTGACCATATATAGACCCACAGCTGATTGAGACATAAGGGTGGACACTCTTGGGGCTGAGAGGTTTCGTGAGGTTGGGTGAGCAAACGCAGACCCTTTAAAGTAATACTGCGTGGTTCCCATCCCATGGGTCCCAAATCTCCAGGTTCAAGGGCATCTTCCCACTTCGAAAACATGCATGAGAAACCCAGAAGATGGTACACCGTGTGATCGGGAAAGGTTTCTAAAAGGGACCTCATTTCTCATCTCCTTGGGCTCGGGTTCGCCATTCCAGCTGCTTTACTAGTAATCTCCCTCCTTGGAGAATCAGCACCTTTAACCTCCTGTTCCGTACATGTTGCAATTTGTCCTGAGGATGAACGGGAAGAGGGGGAACCAATGAGAGACTAGCTCTAGGTGTTGGGACAGGCACAGGTCACTCCATTTTCCCATCAGGAAGAAGAATTAACCACAGGCTCAGCCTGCCGCCCGGAACCAGAATAGGGCCTGAAGCAATCCTGCGCTTTTGCGTCCAGGTCCCAGGAAATCGAGTTGAAAAATGGAGCTCAGGGGCACTGCAATTCACAAACCTGCAGAGTTATAAATGATAACTCTCATCCACAAATATATTGAGGGAAGGCAACGAAGAGGATTTGAAAGCAAGGCAGAATTGCAGGAAACAGATTTCAGGAGGTAGATTCGAATCGCCTTTAAAGCACGGGAAAAGCGGCAAAACCTCGACAATGATGCCCTTGGCCAAAAAGGGCGTATGCGTTTTTTCCTGAATATATTCAGGAAAAAACGCATACGCCCTTTTTGGCCAACCAAGCAACCTGGAAAGGCAAATCAGCGCTACAAA
This sequence comes from Balaenoptera borealis, assembly GCF_965194805.1. Taxonomy (NCBI): domain Eukaryota; kingdom Metazoa; phylum Chordata; class Mammalia; order Artiodactyla; family Balaenopteridae; genus Balaenoptera; species Balaenoptera borealis. Next base: position 35,304,450 of record NC_138864.1, read on the forward strand.
GAAGTCTCGCTTCCCATCGGTCAAAAGGGCCATGCTGAATAAAGTATCAAAACCAGAAATGCAGGACAGGCCATGGAGAAACGGGAGCCTTGCTACGCTGATGGGCGGGATGTAAATTGCCAACAGCCACTCTGGAGAACTGTACGGTGTGTCCTGAAACATCTAAAAAATTCAGCTTAGAGAGCATAGTACACTTCCACTCATGGGCGTATAAATTGGGAAAACTAAAAATCAGCAAGACACAGGCACCCCAAAGTTTAGGGCTGCTCTGTTGACAAGAACCTCCACTTTGTTACAACGTAAATATCCCAGGAAAGAAAAAAATGGATAAAGAAGTATTAGTCCTTATGTATAATAGAATATCACTCAGCCATGAAATCAACGTCATAAGTCTAGTAGCAGCATGATGAGTGGATTTAGGTACGACGATTCTCAGTGAAATAATTCACACAGAAAAAGACACTTATCATAAGATATCACTTATAGAGGGAATGTGAAAACCGCTACCCTTGAACTGAATTACAAAAGAGAACAGAGTCACACGTTTAGAAAACACACTATGGCTGCTTAACGGGAAAGGTGAGGTGCGGTGATGCATAAAACAAGGGTTTCAAATTAGCTCAGATACCGTTCCATAAACCCAATATGTAATAGATACGACCTACACCTTGCTCTGTGAACTGGACTCCACACCCCCTATTCACCGCCCAAGAATATATCTGACTAGTAAGAATCTTAAAAGCTATGTATTGATATCTCTCTGTAAGTGAGTCAAGTGGGTGTAAAGCGGCATAAACACAGCAGTGAAAAGCATCTAAACCCCTTTATAAAAATCAATCACTTTTAAAAACCCGTGAAACAAAGACAGTGAAAGAGAGAGAAATTCCTACTAAATTCGCTCACGGGCTGTGATGCCACTTGGATTGACCATACCTAGACCCACAGCTGATTGAGACATAAGGGTGGACACTCTTAGGGCTGAGAGGTTTGGTGAGGTTGGGTGAGCAAACGCAGACCCTTTAAAGTAATACTGCATTGTTCCCATCCCATGGGTCCCAAATCTCCAGGTTCAAGGGCATCTTCCTACATGGAAAACATGCATGAGAAACCCAGAAGATGGTACACCGTGTGATCGGGAAAGGTTTCTAAAAGGGACCTCATTTCTCATCTCCTTGGGCTCGGGTTCGCCATTCCAGCTGCTTTACTAGCAATCTCCCTCCTTGGAGAATCAGCACCTTTAACCTCCTGTTCCGTACAGGTTGCAATTTGTCCTGAGGATGAACGGGAAGAGGGGGAACCAATGAGAGACTAGCTCTAGGTGTTGGGACAGGCACAGGTCACTCTATTTTCCCATCAGGAAGAAGAATTAACCACAGGCTCAGCCTGCCGCCCGGAACCAGAATAGGACCTGAAGCAATCCTGCGCTTTTGCGTCCAGGTCCCAGGAAAGCGAGTTGAAAAATGGAGCTCAGGGGCACTGCAATTCACAAACCTGCAGAGTTATAAATGATAACTCTCGTCCACAAATATATTGAGGGAAGGCAACGAAGAGGATTTGAAAACAAGGCAGAATTGCAGGAAACAGATTTCAGGAGGTAGATTCGAATCGCCTTTAAAGCACGGGAAAAGCGGCAAAACCTCGACAATGATGCCCTTGGCCAAAAAGGGCGTATGCGTTTTTTCCTGAATATATTCAGGAAAAAACGCATACGCCCTTTTTGGCCAACCAAGCAACCTGGAAAGGCAAATCAGCGCTACAAAGAAGTCTCGCTTCCCACCGGTCAAAAGGGCCATGCTGAATAAAGTGTCAAAACCAGAAATGCAGGACAGGCCATGGAGAAACGGGAGCCTTGCTACGCTGATGGGCGGGATGTAAATTGCCAACAGCCATTTTGGAGAAGTGTACGGTGTGTCGTGAAACATCTAAAAAACTCAGCTTAGAGAGCATAGGGCACTTCCACTCATGGGCGTATAAATTGGGAAAACTAAAAATCAGCAAGACACAGGCACCCCAAAGTTTAGGGCTGCTCTGTTGACAAGAACCTCTACTTTGTTACAACGTAAATATCCCAGGAAAGAAAAAAATGGATGAAGAAGTATTAGTCCTTATATATAATAGAATATCACTCAGCCATGAAATCAACGTCATAAGTCTAGTAGCAGCATGATGAGTGGATTTAGGTACGACGATTCTAAGTGAAATAAGTCACACAGAAAAAGACACTTATCATAAGATATCACTTATAGAGGGAATGTAAAAACTGCGACCTTGAACTGAATTACAAAACAGAACAGAGGCACACGTTTAGAAAACACACTATGGCTGCTTAACGGGAAAGGTGAGGTGGGGTGATGCATAAAACAAGGGTTTCAAATTAGCTCAGATACCGTTCCATAAACCCAATATGTAATAGACACGACCTACTCCTTCCTCAGTGAACTGGACTCAACACCCCCTATTAACCGCCCAAGAATATATCTGACTAGTAAGAATCTCAAAACCTATGTATTGATATCTCTCTGTAAGTGAGTCAAGTGGGTGTAAAGCGGCATAAACACAGCAGTGAAAAGCAGCTAAACCCCTTTATAAAAATCAATCACTTTTAAAAACCCGTGAAACAAAGACAGTGAAAGAGAAAGAAATTCTTACTAAATTCGTTCAGGGGCTGTGATGCCACCTGGATTGACCATATATAGACCCACAGCTGATTGAGACATAAGGGTGGACACTCTTGGGGCTGAGAGGTTTCGTGAGGTTGGGTGAGCAAACGCAGACCCTTTAAAGTAATACTGCGTGGTTCCCATCCCATGGGTCCCAAATCTCCAGGTTCAAGGGCATCTTCCCACTTCGAAAACATGCATGAGAAACCCAGAAGATGGTGCACCGTGTGATCGGGAAAGGTTTCTAAATCGCACCTCATTTCTCAACTCCTTGTGCTCGGGTTCTCCATTCCAGCTGCTTTACTAGCAATCTCCCTCCTTGGAGAATCAGCACCTTTAACCTCCTGTTCCGTACAGGTTGCAATTTGTCCTGAGGATGAACGGGAAGAGGGGGAACCAATGAGACACTAGCTCTAGGTGTTGGGACAGGCACAGGTCACTCTATTTTCCCATCAGGAAGAAGAATTAACCACAGGCTCAGCCTGCCGCTCGGGACCAGAATAGAGCCTGAAGCAATCCTGTGCTTTTGCAGCCAGATCCCAAGAAAGCGAGTTGAAAAATGGAGCTCAGGGGCACTGCAATTCACAAACCTGCAGAGTTATAAATGATAACTCTCGTCCACAAATATATTGAGGGAAGGCAACGAAGAGGATTTGAAAGCAAGGCAGAATTGCAGGAAACAGATTTCAGGAGGTAGATTCGAATCGCCTTGAAAGCACAGGAAAAGCGGCAATACCTTGACCATGATGCCCTTGGCCAAAAAGGGCGTATGCGTTTTTTCCTGAATATATTCAGGAAAAAACGCATACGCCCTTTTTGGCCAACCAAGCAACCTGGAAAGGCAAATCAGAGCTACAAAGAAGTCTCGCTTCCCATCGGTCAAAAGGGCCATGCTGAATAAAGTATCAAAACCAGAAATGCAGGACAGGCCATGGAGAAACGGGAGCCTTGCTACGCTGATGGGCGGGATGTAAATTGCCAACAGCCACTCTGGAGAACTGTACGGTGTGTCCTGAAACATCTAAAAAATTCAGCTTAGAGAGCATAGGACACTTCCACTCATGGGCGTATAAATTGGGAAAAATAAAAATCAGCAAGACACAGGCACCCCAAAGTTTAGGGCTGCTCTGTTGACAAGAACCTCCACTTTGTTACAACGTAAATATCCCAGGAAAGAAAAAAATGGATAAAGAAGTATTAGTCCTTATGTATAATAGAATATCACTCAGCCATGAAATCAACGTCATAAGTCTAGTAGCAGCATGATGAGTGGATTTAGGTACGACGATTCTAAGCGAAATAATTCACACAGAAAAAGACACTTATCATAAGATATCACTTATAGAGGGAATGTGAAAACCGCTACCCTTGAACTGAATTACAAAAGAGAACAGAGTCACACGTTTAGAAAACACACTATGGCTGCTTAACGGGAAAGGTGAGGTGCGGTGATGCATAAAACAAGGGTTTCAAATTAGCTCAGATACCGTTCCATAAACCCAATATGTAATAGATACGACCTACACCTTGCTCTGTGAACTGGACTCCACACCCCCTATTCACCGCCCAAGAATATATCTGACTAGTAAGAATCTTAAAAGCTATGTATTGATATCTCTCTGTAAGTGAGTCAAGTGGGTGTAAAGCGGCATAAACACAGCAGTGAAAAGCATCTAAACCCCTTTATAAAAATCAATCACTTTTAAAAACCCGTGAAACAAAGACAGTGAAAGAGAGAGAAATTCCTTCTAAATTCGCTCACGGGCTGTGATGCCACTGGGATTGACCATACCTAGACCCACAGCTGATTGAGACATAAGGGTGGACACTCTTAGGGCTGAGAGGTTTGGTGAGGTTGGGTGAGCAAACGCAGACCCTTTAAAGTAATACTGCATTGTTCCCATCCCATGGGTCCCAAATCTCCAGGTTCAAGGGCATCTTCCTACATGGAAAACATGCATGAGAAACCCAGAAGATGGTACACCGTGTGATCGGGAAAGGTTTCTAAAAGGGACCTCATTTCTCATCTCCTTGGGCTCGGGTTCGCCATTCCAGCTGCTTTACTAGCAATCTCCCTCCTTGGAGAATCAGCACCTTTAACCTCCTGTTCCGTACAGGTTGCAATTTGTCCTGAGGATGAACGGGAAGAGGGGGAACCAATGAGACACTAGCTCTAGGTGTTGGGACAGGCACAGGTCACTCTATTTTCCCATCAGGAAGAAGAATTAACCACAGGCTCAGCCTGCCGCTCGGGACCAGAATAGAGCCTGAAGCAATCCTGCGCTTTTGCGTCCAGGTCCCAGGAAAGCGAGTTGAAAAATGGAGCTCAGGGGCACTGCAATTCACAAACCTGCAGAGTTATAAATGATAACTCTCGTCCACAAATATATTGAGGGAAGGCAACGAAGAGGATTTGAAAGCAAGGCAGAATTGCAGGAAACAGATTTCAGGAGGTAGATTCGAATCGCCTTTAAAGCACAGGAAAAGCGGCAACACCTCGACCATGATGCCCTTGGCCAAAAAGGGCGTATGCGTTTTTTCCTGAATATATTCAGGAAAAAACGCATACGCCCTTTTTGGCCAACCAAGCAACCTGGAAAGGCAAATCAGCGCTACAAAGAAGGCTCGTTTCCCGTCGGTCAAAAGGGCCATGCTGAATAAAGTGTGAAAACCAGAAATGCAGGACAGGCCATGGAGAAACGGGAGCCTTGCTACGCTGATGGGCGGGATGTAAATTGCCAACAGCCACTCTGTAGAAGTGTACGGTGTGTCCTGAAACATCTAAAAAACTCAGCTTAGAGAGCATAGGACACTTCCACTCATGGGCGTATAAATTGGGAAAACTAAAAATCAGCAAGACACAGGCACCCCAAAGTTTAGGGCTGCTCTGTTGACAAGAACCTCCACTTTGTTACAACGTAAATATCCCAGGAAAGAAAAAAATGGATAAAGAAGTATTAGTCCTTATGTATAATAGAATATCACTCAGCCATGAAATCAACGTCATAAGTCTAGTAGCAGCATGATGAGTGGATTTAGGTACGACGATTCTAAGTGAAATAAGTCACACAGAAAAAGACACTTATCATAAGATATCACTTATAGAGGGAATGTGAAAACCGCTACCCTTGAACTGAATTACAAAAGAGAACAGAGTCACACGTTTAGAAAACACACTATGGCTGCTTAACGGGAAAGGTGAGGTGGGGTGATGCATAAAAGAAGGGTTTCAAATTAGCTCAGATACCGTTCCATAAACCCAATATGTAATAGAAACGACCTACTCCTTGCTCAGTGAACTGGACTCAACACCCCCTATTAACCGCCCAAGAATATATCTGACTAGTAAGAATCTTAAAACCTATGTATTGATATCTCTCTGAAAGTGAGTCAAGTGGGTGTAAAGCGGCATAAACACAGCAGTGAAAAGCAGCTAAAACCCTTTATAAAAATCAATCACTTTTAAAAACCCGTGAAACAAAGACAGGGAAAGAGAAAGAAATTCTTACTAAATTCTTTCAGGGGCTGTGATGCCACCTGGATTGACCATATATAGACCCACAGCTGATTGAGACATAAGGGTGGACACTCTTGGGGCTGAGAGGTTTCGTGAGGTTGGGTGAGCAAACGTAGACCCTTTAAAGTAATACTGCGTGGTTCCCATCCCATGGGTCCCAAATCTCCAGGTTCAAGGGCATCTTCCCACTTCGAAAACATGCATGAGAAACCCAGAAGATGGTACACCGTGTGATCGGGAAAGGTTTCTAAAAGGGACCTCATTTCTCATCTCCTTGGGCTCGGGTTCGCCATTCCAGCTGCTTTACTAGCAATCTCCCTCCTTGGAGAATCAGCACCTTTAACCTCCTGTTCCGTACAGGTTGCAATTTGTCCTGAGGATGAACGGGAAGAGGGGGAACCAATGAGAGACTAGCTCTAGGTGTTGGGACAGGCACAGGTCACTCTATTTTCCCATCAGGAAGAAGAATTAACCACAGGCTCAGCCTGCCGCCCGGAACCAGAATAGGGCCTGAAGCAATCCTGCGCTTTTGCGTCCAGGTCCCAGGAAAGCGAGTTGAAAAATGGAGCTCAGGGGCACTGCAATTCACAAACCTGCAGTGTTATAAATGATAACTCTCGTCCACAAATATATTGAGGGAAGGCAACGAAGAGGATTTGAAAGCAAGGCAGAATTGCAGGAAACAGATTTCAGGAGGTAGATTCGAATCGCCTTTAAAGCACGGGAAAAGCGGCAAAACCTCGACAATGATGCCCTTGGCCCAAAAGGGCGTATGCGTTTTTTCCTGAATATATTCAGGAAAAAACGCATACGCCCTTTTTGGCCAACCAAGCAACCTGGAAAGGCAAATCAGCGCTACAAAGAAGTCTCGCTTCCCACCGGTCAAAAGGGCCATGCTGAATAAAGTGTCAAAACCAGAAATGCAGGACAGGCCATGGAGAAACGGGAGCCTTGCTACGCTGATGGGCGGGATGTAAATTGCCAACAGCCATTTTGGAGAAGTGTACGGTGTGTCGTGAAACATCTAAAAAACTCAGCTTAGAGAGCATAGGGCACTTCCACTCATGGGCGTATAAATTGGGAAAACTAAAAATCAGCAAGACACAGGCACCCCAAAGTTTAGGGCTGCTCTGTTGACAAGAACCTCTACTTTGTTACAACGTAAATATCCCAGGAAAGAAAAAAATGGATGAAGAAGTATTAGTCCTTATATATAATAGAATATCACTCAGCCATGAAATCAACGTCATAAGTCTAGTAGCAGCATGATGAGTGGATTTAGGTACGACGATTCTAAGTGAAATAAGTCACACAGAAAAAGACACTTATCATAAGATATCACTTCTAGAGGGACTGTAAAAACTGCGACCTTGAACTGAATTACAAAACAGAACAGAGGCACACGTTTAGAAAACACACTATGGCTGCTTAACGGGAAAGGTGAGGTGGGGTGATGCATAAAACAAGGGTTTCAAATTAGCTCAGATACCGTTCCATAAACCCAATATGTAATAGACACGACCTACTCCTTGCTCAGTGAACTGGACTCAACACCCCCTATTAACCGCCCAAGAATATATCTGACTAGTAAGAATCTCAAAACCTATGTATTGATATCTCTCTGTAAGTGAGTCAAGTGGGTGTAAAGCGGCATAAACACAGCAGTGAAAAGCAGCTAAACCCCTTTATAAAAATCAATCACTTTTAAAAACCCGTGAAACAAAGACAGGGAAAGAGAAAGAAATTCTTACTAAATTCGTTCAGGGGCTGTGATGCCACCTGGATTGACCATATATAGACCCACAGCTGATTGAGACATAAGGGTGGACACTCTTGGGGCTGAGAGGTTTCGTGAGGTTGGGTGAGCAAACGCAGACCCTTTAAAGTAATACTGCGTGGTTCCCATCCCATGGGTCCCAAATCTCCAGGTTCAAGGGCAACTTCCCACTTCGAAAACATGCATGAGAAACCCAGAAGATGGTGCACCATGTGATCGGGAAAGGTTTCTAAAAGGGACCTCATTTCTCATCTCCTTGGGCTCGGGTTCGCCATTCCAGCTGCTTTACTAGCAATCTCCCTCCTTGGAGAATCTGCACCTTTAACCTCCTGTTCCGTACAGGTTGCAATTTGTCCTGAGGATGAACGGGAAGAGGGGGAACCAATGAGACACTAGCTCTAGGTGTTGGGACAGGCACAGGTCACTCTATTTTCCCATCAGGAAGAAGAATTAACCACAGGCTCAGCCTGCCGCTCGGGAGCAGAATAGAGCCTGAAGCAATCCTGCGCTTTTGCAGCCAGCTCCCAAGAAAGCGAGTTGAAAAATGGAGCTCAGGGGCACTGCAATTCACAAACCTGCAGAGTTATAAATGATAACTCTCGTCCACAAATATATTGAGGGAAGGCAACGAAGAGGATTTGAAAGCAAGGCAGAATTGCAGGAAACAGATTTCAGGAGGTAGATTCGAATCGCCTTTAAAGCACAGGAAAAGCGGCAACACCTCGACCATGATGCCCTTGGCCAAAAAGGGCGTATGCGTTTTTTCCTGAATATATTCAGGAAAAAACGCATACGCCCTTTTTGGCCAACCAAGCAACCTGGAAAGGCAAATCAGCGCTACAAAGAAGGCTCGTTTCCCGTCGGTCAAAAGGGCCATGCTGAATAAAGTGTCAAAACCAGAAATGCAGGACAGGCCATGGAGAAATGGGAGCCTTGCTACGCTGATGGGCGGGATGTAAATTGCCAACAGCCACTCTGTAGAAGTGTCCGGTGTGTCCTGAAACATCTAAAAAACTCAGCTTAGAGAGCATAGGACACTTCCACTCATGGGCGTATAAATTGGGAAAACTAAAAATCAGCAAGACACAGGCACCCCAAAGTTTAGGGCTGCTCTGTTGACAAGAACCTCCACTTTGTTACAACGTAAATATCCCAGGAAAGAAAAAAATGGATAAAGAAGTATTAGTCCTTATGTATAATAGAATATCACTCAGCCATGAAATAAACGTCATAAGTCTAGTAGCAGCATGATGAGTGGATTTAGGTATGACGATTCTAAGTGAAATAAGTCACACAGAAAAAGACACTTATCATAAGATATCACTTATAGAGGGAATGTGAAAACCGCTACCCTTGAACTGAATTACAAAAGAGAACAGAGTCACACGTTTAGAAAACACACTATGGCTGCTTAACGGGAAAGGTGAGGTGGGGTGATGCATAAAAGAAGGGTTTCAAATTAGCTCAGATACCGTTCCATAAACCCAATATGTAATAGACACGACCTACTCCTTGCTCAGTGAACTGGACTCAACACCCCCTATTAACCGCCCAAGAATATATCTGACTAGTAAGAATCTTAAAACCTATGTATTGATATCTCTCTGAAAGTGAGTCAAGTGGGTGTAAAGCGGCATAAACACAGCAGTGAAAAGCAGCTAAACCCCTTTATAAAAATCAATCACTTTTAAAAACCCGTGAAACAAAGACAGGGAAAGAGAAAGAAATTCTTACTAAATTCGTTCAGGGGCTGTGAGGCCACCTGGATTGACCATATATAGACCCACACCTGATTGAGACATAAGGGTGGACACTCTTGGGGCTGAGAGGTTTCGTGAGGTTGGGTGAGCAAACGTAGACCCTTTAAAGTAATACTGCGTGGTTCCCATCCCATGGGTCCCAAATCTCCAGGTTCAAGGGCATCTTCCCACTTCGAAAACATGCATGAGAAACCCAGAAGATGGTACACCGTGTGATCGGGAAAGGTTTCTAAAAGGGACCTCATTTCTCATCTCCTTGGGCTCGGGTTCGCCATTCCAGCTGCTTTACTAGCAATCTCCCTCCTTGGAGAATCAGCACCTTTAACCTCCTGTTCCGTACAGGTTGCAATTTGTCCTGAGGATGAACGGGAAGAGGGGGAACCAATGAGACACTAGCTCTAGGTGTTGGGACAGGCACAGGTCACTCTATTTTCCCATCAGGAAGAAGAATTAACCACAGGCTCAGCCTGCCGCTCGGGAGCAGAATAGAGCCTGAAGCAATCCTGCGCTTTTGCAGCCAGCTCCCAAGAAAGCGAGTTGAAAAATGGAGCTCAGGGGCACTGCAATTCACAAACCTGCAGCGTTATAAATGATAACTCTCGTCCACAAATATATTGAGGGAAGGCAACGAAGAGGATTTGAAAGCAAGGCAGAATTGCAGGAAACAGATTTCAGGAGGTAGATTCGAATCGCCTTTAAAGCACGGGAAAAGCGGCAAAACCTCGACAATGATGCCCTTGACCCAAAAGGGCGTATGCGTTTTTTCCTGAATATATTCAGGAAAAAACGCATACGCCCTTTTTGGCCAACCAAGCAACCTGGAAAGGCAAATCAGCGCTACAAAGAAGTCTCGCTTCCCACCGGTCAAAAGGGCCATGCTGAATAAAGTGTCAAAACCAGAAATGCAGGACAGGCCATGGAGAAACGGGAGCCTTGCTACGCTGATGGGCGGGATGTAAATTGCCAACAGCCATTTTGGAGAAGTGTACGGTGTGTCGTGAAACATCTAAAAAACTCAGCTTAGAGAGCATAGGGCACTTCCACTCATGGGCGTATAAATTGGGAAAACTAAAAATCAGCAAGACACAGGCACCCCAAAGTTTAGGGCTGCTCTGTTGACAAGAACCTCTACTTTGTTACAACGTAAATATCCCAGGAAAGAAAAAAATGGATGAAGAAGTATTAGTCCTTATATATAATAGAATATCACTCAGCCATGAAATCAACGTCATAAGTCTAGTAGCAGCATGATGAGTGGATTTAGGTACGACGATTCTCATTGAAATAAGTCACACAGAAAAAGACACTTATCATAAGATATCACTTATAGAGGGAAAGTGAAAACCGCTACCCTTGAACTGAATTACAAAACAGAACAGAGTCACACGTTTAGAAAACACACTATGGCTGCTTAACGGGAAAGGTGAGGTGGGGTGATGCATAAAACAAGGGTTTCAAATTAGCTCAGATACCGTTCCATAAACCCAATATGTAATAGATACGACCTACACCTTGCTCTGTGAACTGGACTCAACACCCCCTATTAACCGCCCAAGAATATATCTGACTAGTAAGAATCTTAAAACCTATGTATTGATATCTCTCTGAAAGTGAGTCAAGTGGGTGTAAAGCGGCATAAACACAGCAGTGAAAAGCAGCTAAACCCCTTTATAAAAATCAGTCACTTTTAAAAACCCGTGAAACAAAGACAGGGAAAGAGAAAGAAATTCTTACTAAATTCGTTCAGGGGCTGTGATGCCACCTGGATTGACCATATATAGACCCACAGCTGATTGAGACATAAGGGTGGACACTCTTGGGGCTGAGAGGTTTCGTGAGGTTGGGTGAGCAAACGCAGACCCTTTAAAGTAATACTGCGTGGTTCCCATCCCATGGGTCCCAAATCTCCAGGTTCAAGGGCATCTTCCCACTTCGAAAACATGCATGAGAAACCCAGAAGATGGTACACCGTGTGATCGGGAAAGGTTTCTAAAAGGGACCTCATTTCTCATCTCCTTGGGCTCGGGTTCGCCATTCCAGCTGCTTTACTAGTAATCTCCCTCCTTGGAGAATCAGCACCTTTAACCTCCTGTTCCGTACATGTTGCAATTTGTCCTGAGGATGAACGGGAAGAGGGGGAACCAATGAGAGACTAGCTCTAGGTGTTGGGACGGGCACAGGTCACTCCATTTTCCCATCAGGAAGAAGAATTAACCACAGGCTCAGCCTGCCGCCCGGAACCAGAATAGGGCCTGAAGCAATCCTGCGCTTTTGCGTCCAGGTCCCAGGAAATCGAGTTGAAAAATGGAGCTCAGGGGCACTGCAATTCACAAACCTGCAGAGTTATAAATGATAACTCTCATCCACAAATATATTGAGGGAAGGCAACGAAGAGGATTTGAAAGCAAGGCAGAATTGCAGGAAACAGATTTCAGGAGGTAGATTCGAATCGCCTTTAAAGCACGGGAAAAGCGGCAAAACCTCGACAATGATGCCCTTGGCCAAAAAGGGCGTATGCGTTTTTTCCTGAATATATTCAGGAAAAAACGCATACGCCCTTTTTGGCCAACCAAGCAACCTGGAAAGGCAAATCAGCGCTACAAAGAAGTCTCGCTTCCCATCGGTCAAAAGGGCCATGCTGAATAAAGTATCAAAACCAGAAATGCAGGACAGGCCATGGAGAAAAGGGAGCCTTGCTACGCTGATGGGCGGGATGTAAATTGCCAACAGCCACTCTGGAGAACTGTACGGTGTGTCCTGAAACATCTAAAAAATTCAGCTTAGAGAGCATAGTACACTTCCACTCATGGGCGTATAAATTGGGAAAACTAAAAATCAGCAAGACACAGGCACCCCAAAGTTTAGGGCTGCTCTGTTGACAAGAACCTCCACTTTGTTACAACGTAAATATCCCAGGAAAGAAAAAAATGGATAAAGAAGTATTAGTCCTTATGTATAATAGAATATCACTCAGCCATGAAATCAACGTCATAAGTCTAGTAGCAGCATGATGAGTGGATTTAGGTACGACGATTCTCAGTGAAATAATTCACACAGAAAAAGACACTTATCATAAGATATCACTTATAGAGGGAATGTGAAAACCGCTACCCTTGAACTGAATTACAAAAGAGAACAGAGTCACACGTTTAGAAAACACACTATGGCTGCTTAACGGGAAAGGTGAGGTGCGGTGATGCATAAAACAAGGGTTTCAAATTAGCTCAGATACCGTTCCATAAACCCAATATGTAATAGATACGACCTACACCTTGCTCTGTGAACTGGACTCCACACCCCCTATTCACCGCCCAAGAATATATCTGACTAGTAAGAATCTTAAAAGCTATGTATTGATATCTCTCTGTAAGTGAGTCAAGTGGGTGTAAAGCGGCATAAACACAGCAGTGAAAAGCATCTAAACCCCTTTATAAAAATCAATCACTTTTAAAAACCCGTGAAACAAAGACAGTGAAAGAGAGAGAAATTCCTACTAAATTCGCTCACGGGCTGTGATGCCACTTGGATTGACCATACCTAGACCCACAGCTGATTGAGACATAAGGGTGGACACTCTTAGGGCTGAGAGGTTTGGTGAGGTTGGGTGAGCAAACGCAGACCCTTTAAAGTAATACTGCATTGTTCCCATCCCATGGGTCCCAAATCTCCAGGTTCAAGGGCATCTTCCTACATGGAAAACATGCATGAGAAACCCAGAAGATGGTACACCGTGTGATCGGGAAAGGTTTCTAAAAGGGACCTCATTTCTCATCTCCTTGGGCTCGGGTTCGCCATTCCAGCTGCTTTACTAGCAATCTCCCTCCTTGGAGAATCAGCACCTTTAACCTCCTGTTCCGTACAGGTTGCAATTTGTCCTGAGGATGAACGGGAAGAGGGGGAACCAATGAGAGACTAGCTCTAGGTGTTGGGACAGGCACAGGTCACTCTATTTTCCCATCAGGAAGAAGAATTAACCACAGGCTCAGCCTGCCGCCCGGAACCAGAATAGGACCTGAAGCAATCCTGCGCTTTTGCGTCCAGGTCCCAGGAAAGCGAGTTGAAAAATGGAGCTCAGGGGCACTGCAATTCACAAACCTGCAGAGTTATAAATGATAACTCTCGTCCACAAATATATTGAGGGAAGGCAACGAAGAGGATTTGAAAACAAGGCAGAATTGCAGGAAACAGATTTCAGGAGGTAGATTCGAATCGCCTTTAAAGCACGGGAAAAGCGGCAAAACCTCGACAATGATGCCCTTGGCCAAAAAGGGCGTATGCGTTTTTTCCTGAATATATTCAGGAAAAAACGCATACGCCCTTTTTGGCCAACCAAGCAACCTGGAAAGGCAAATCAGCGCTACAAAGAAGTCTCGCTTCCCACCGGTCAAAAGGGCCATGCTGAATAAAGTGTCAAAACCAGAAATGCAGGACAGGCCATGGAGAAACGGGAGCCTTGCTACGCTGATGGGCGGGATGTAAATTGCCAACAGCCATTTTGGAGAAGTGTACGGTGTGTCGTGAAACATCTAAAAAACTCAGCTTAGAGAGCATAGGGCACTTCCACTCATGGGCGTATAAATTGGGAAAACTAAAAATCAGCAAGACACAGGCACCCCAAAGTTTAGGGCTGCTCTGTTGACAAGAACCTCTACTTTGTTACAACGTAAATATCCCAGGAAAGAAAAAAATGGATGAAGAAGTATTAGTCCTTATATATAATAGAATATCACTCAGCCATGAAATCAACGTCATAAGTCTAGTAGCAGCATGATGAGTGGATTTAGGTACGACGATTCTAAGTGAAATAAGTCACACAGAAAAAGACACTTATCATAAGATATCACTTATAGAGGGAATGTAAAAACTGCGACCTTGAACTGAATTACAAAACAGAACAGAGGCACACGTTTAGAAAACACACTATGGCTGCTTAACGGGAAAGGTGAGGTGGGGTGATGCATAAAACAAGGGTTTCAAATTAGCTCAGATACCGTTCCATAAACCCAATATGTAATAGACACGACCTACTCCTTCCTCAGTGAACTGGACTCAACACCCCCTATTAACCGCCCAAGAATATATCTGACTAGTAAGAATCTCAAAACCTATGTATTGATATCTCTCTGTAAGTGAGTCAAGTGGGTGTAAAGCGGCATAAACACAGCAGTGAAAAGCAGCTAAACCCCTTTATAAAAATCAATCACTTTTAAAAACCCGTGAAACAAAGACAGTGAAAGAGAAAGAAATTCTTACTAAATTCGTTCAGGGGCTGTGATGCCACCTGGATTGACCATATATAGACCCACAGCTGATTGAGACATAAGGGTGGACACTCTTGGGGCTGAGAGGTTTCGTGAGGTTGGGTGAGCAAACGCAGACCCTTTAAAGTAATACTGCGTGGTTCCCATCCCATGGGTCCCAAATCTCCAGGTTCAAGGGCATCTTCCCACTTCGAAAACATGCATGAGAAACCCAGAAGATGGTGCACCGTGTGATCGGGAAAGGTTTCTAAATCGCACCTCATTTCTCAACTCCTTGTGCTCGGGTTCTCCATTCCAGCTGCTTTACTAGCAATCTCCCTCCTTGGAGAATCAGCACCTTTAACCTCCTGTTCCGTACAGGTTGCAATTTGTCCTGAGGATGAACGGGAAGAGGGGGAACCAATGAGACACTAGCTCTAGGTGTTGGGACAGGCACAGGTCACTCTATTTTCCCATCAGGAAGAAGAATTAACCACAGGCTCAGCCTGCCGCTCGGGACCAGAATAGAGCCTGAAGCAATCCTGTGCTTTTGCAGCCAGATCCCAAGAAAGCGAGTTGAAAAATGGAGCTCAGGGGCACTGCAATTCACAAACCTGCAGAGTTATAAATGATAACTCTCGTCCACAAATATATTGAGGGAAGGCAACGAAGAGGATTTGAAAGCAAGGCAGAATTGCAGGAAACAGATTTCAGGAGGTAGATTCGAATCGCCTTGAAAGCACAGGAAAAGCGGCAATACCTTGACCATGATGCCCTTGGCCAAAAAGGGCGTATGCGTTTTTTCCTGAATATATTCAGGAAAAAACGCATACGCCCTTTTTGGCCAACCAAGCAACCTGGAAAGGCAAATCAGAGCTACAAAGAAGTCTCGCTTCCCATCGGTCAAAAGGGCCATGCTGAATAAAGTATCAAAACCAGAAATGCAGGACAGGCCATGGAGAAACGGGAGCCTTGCTACGCTGATGGGCGGGATGTAAATTGCCAACAGCCACTCTGGAGAACTGTACGGTGTGTCCTGAAACATCTAAAAAATTCAGCTTAGAGAGCATAGGACACTTCCACTCATGGGCGTATAAATTGGGAAAACTAAAAATCAGCAAGACACAGGCACCCCAAAGTTTAGGGCTGCTCTGTTGACAAGAACCTCCACTTTGTTACAACGTAAATATCCCAGGAAAGAAAAAAATGGATAAAGAAGTATTAGTCCTTATGTATAATAGAATATCACTCAGCCATGAAATCAACGTCATAAGTCTAGTAGCAGCATGATGAGTGGATTTAGGTACGACGATTCTAAGCGAAATAATTCACACAGAAAAAGACACTTATCATAAGATATCACTTATAGAGGGAATGTGAAAACCGCTACCCTTGAACTGAATTACAAAAGAGAACAGAGTCACACGTTTAGAAAACACACTATGGCTGCTTAACGGGAAAGGTGAGGTGCGGTGATGCATAAAACAAGGGTTTCAAATTAGCTCAGATACCGTTCCATAAACCCAATATGTAATAGATACGACCTACACCTTGCTCTGTGAACTGGACTCCACACCCCCTATTCACCGCCCAAGAATATATCTGACTAGTAAGAATCTTAAAAGCTATGTATTGATATCTCTCTGTAAGTGAGTCAAGTGGGTGTAAAGCGGCATAAACACAGCAGTGAAAAGCATCTAAACCCCTTTATAAAAATCAATCACTTTTAAAAACCCGTGAAACAAAGACAGTGAAAGAGAGAGAAATTCCTTCTAAATTCGCTCACGGGCTGTGATGCCACTGGGATTGACCATACCTAGACCCACAGCTGATTGAGACATAAGGGTGGACACTCTTAGGGCTGAGAGGTTTGGTGAGGTTGGGTGAGCAAACGCAGACCCTTTAAAGTAATACTGCATTGTTCCCATCCCATGGGTCCCAAATCTCCAGGTTCAAGGGCATCTTCCTACATGGAAAACATGCATGAGAAACCCAGAAGATGGTACACCGTGTGATCGGGAAAGGTTTCTAAAAGGGACCTCATTTCTCATCTCCTTGGGCTCGGGTTCGCCATTCCAGCTGCTTTACTAGCAATCTCCCTCCTTGGAGAATCAGCACCTTTAACCTCCTGTTCCGTACAGGTTGCAATTTGTCCTGAGGATGAACGGGAAGAGGGGGAACCAATGAGACACTAGCTCTAGGTGTTGGGACAGGCACAGGTCACTCTATTTTCCCATCAGGAAGAAGAATTAACCACAGGCTCAGCCTGCCGCTCGGGACCAGAATAGAGCCTGAAGCAATCCTGCGCTTTTGCGTCCAGGTCCCAGGAAAGCGAGTTGAAAAATGGAGCTCAGGGGCACTGCAATTCACAAACCTGCAGAGTTATAAATGATAACTCTCGTCCACAAATATATTGAGGGAAGGCAACGAAGAGGATTTGAAAGCAAGGCAGAATTGCAGGAAACAGATTTCAGGAGGTAGATTCGAATCGCCTTTAAAGCACAGGAAAAGCGGCAACACCTCGACCATGATGCCCTTGGCCAAAAAGGGCGTATGCGTTTTTTCCTGAATATATTCAGGAAAAAACACATACGCCCTTTTTGGCCAACCAAGCAACCTGGAAAGGCAAATCAGCGCTACAAAGAAGGCTCGTTTCCCGTCGGTCAAAAGGGCCATGCTGAATAAAGTGTGAAAACCAGAAATGCAGGACAGGCCATGGAGAAACGGGAGCCTTGCTACGCTGATGGGCGGGATGTAAATTGCCAACAGCCACTCTGTAGAAGTGTACGGTGTGTCCTGAAACATCTAAAAAACTCAGCTTAGAGAGCATAGGACACTTCCACTCATGGGCGTATAAATTGGGAAAACTAAAAATCAGCAAGACACAGGCACCCCAAAGTTTAGGGCTGCTCTGTTGACAAGAACCTCCACTTTGTTACAACGTAAATATCCCAGGAAAGAAAAAAATGGATAAAGAAGTATTAGTCCTTATGTATAATAGAATATCACTCAGCCATGAAATCAACGTCATAAGTCTAGTAGCAGCATGATGAGTGGATTTAGGTACGACGATTCTAAGTGAAATAAGTCACACAGAAAAAGACACTTATCATAAGATATCACTTATAGAGGGAATGTGAAAACCGCTACCCTTGAACTGAATTACAAAAGAGAACAGAGTCACACGTTTAGAAAACACACTATGGCTGCTTAACGGGAAAGGTGAGGTGGGGTGATGCATAAAAGAAGGGTTTCAAATTAGCTCAGATACCGTTCCATAAACCCAATATGTAATAGAAACGACCTACTCCTTGCTCAGTGAACTGGACTCAACACCCCCTATTAACCGCCCAAGAATATATCTGACTAGTAAGAATCTTAAAACCTATGTATTGATATCTCTCTGAAAGTGAGTCAAGTGGGTGTAAAGCGGCATAAACACAGCAGTGAAAAGCAGCTAAACCCCTTTATAAAAATCAATCACTTTTAAAAACCCGTGAAACAAAGACAGGGAAAGAGAAAGAAATTCTTACTAAATTCTTTCAGGGGCTGTGATGCCACCTGGATTGACCATATATAGACCCACAGCTGATTGAGACATAAGGGTGGACACTCTTGGGGCTGAGAGGTTTCGTGAGGTTGGGTGAGCAAACGTAGACCCTTTAAAGTAATACTGCGTGGTTCCCATCCCATGGGTCCCAAATCTCCAGGTTCAAGGGCATCTTCCCACTTCGAAAACATGCATGAGAAACCCAGAAGATGGTACACCGTGTGATCGGGAAAGGTTTCTAAAAGGGACCTCATTTCTCATCTCCTTGGGCTCGGGTTCGCCATTCCAGCTGCTTTACTAGCAATCTCCCTCCTTGGAGAATCAGCACCTTTAACCTCCTGTTCCGTACAGGTTGCAATTTGTCCTGAGGATGAACGGGAAGAGGGGGAACCAATGAGAGACTAGCTCTAGGTGTTGGGACAGGCACAGGTCACTCTATTTTCCCATCAGGAAGAAGAATTAACCACAGGCTCAGCCTGCCGCCCGGAACCAGAATAGGGCCTGAAGCAATCCTGCGCTTTTGCGTCCAGGTCCCAGGAAAGCGAGTTGAAAAATGGAGCTCAGGGGCACTGCAATTCACAAACCTGCAGTGTTATAAATGATAACTCTCGTCCACAAATATATTGAGGGAAGGCAACGAAGAGGATTTGAAAGCAAGGCAGAATTGCAGGAAACAGATTTCAGGAGGTAGATTCGAATCGCCTTTAAAGCACGGGAAAAGCGGCAAAACCTCGACAATGATGCCCTTGGCCCAAAAGGGCGTATGCGTTTTTTCCTGAATATATTCAGGAAAAAACGCATACGCCCTTTTTGGCCAACCAAGCAACCTGGAAAGGCAAATCAGCGCTACAAAGAAGTCTCGCTTCCCACCGGTCAAAAGGGCCATGCTGAATAAAGTGTCAAAACCAGAAATGCAGGACAGGCCATGGAGAAACGGGAGCCTTGCTACGCTGATGGGCGGGATGTAAATTGCCAACAGCCATTTTGGAGAAGTGTACGGTGTGTCGTGAAACATCTAAAAAACTCAGCTTAGAGAGCATAGGGCACTTCCACTCATGGGCGTATAAATTGGGAAAACTAAAAATCAGCAAGACACAGGCACCCCAAAGTTTAGGGCTGCTCTGTTGACAAGAACCTCTACTTTGTTACAACGTAAATATCCCAGGAAAGAAAAAAATGGATGAAGAAGTATTAGTCCTTATATATAATAGAATATCACTCAGCCATGAAATCAACGTCATAAGTCTAGTAGCAGCATGATGAGTGGATTTAGGTACGACGATTCTAAGTGAAATAAGTCACACAGAAAAAGACACTTATCATAAGATATCACTTCTAGAGGGACTGTAAAAACTGCGACCTTGAACTGAATTACAAAACAGAACAGAGGCACACGTTTAGAAAACACACTATGGCTGCTTAACGGGAAAGGTGAGGTGGGGTGATGCATAAAACAAGGGTTTCAAATTAGCTCAGATACCGTTCCATAAACCCAATATGTAATAGACACGACCTACTCCTTGCTCAGTGAACTGGACTCAACACCCCCTATTAACCGCCCAAGAATATATCTGACTAGTAAGAATCTCAAAACCTATGTATTGATATCTCTCTGTAAGTGAGTCAAGTGGGTGTAAAGCGGCATAAACACAGCAGTGAAAAGCAGCTAAACCCCTTTATAAAAATCAATCACTTTTAAAAACCCGTGAAACAAAGACAGGGAAAGAGAAAGAAATTCTTACTAAATTCGTTCAGGGGCTGTGATGCCACCTGGATTGACCATATATAGACCCACAGCTGATTGAGACATAAGGGTGGACACTCTTGGGGCTGAGAGGTTTCGTGAGGTTGGGTGAGCAAACGCAGACCCTTTAAAGTAATACTGCGTGGTTCCCATCCCATGGGTCCCAAATCTCCAGGTTCAAGGGCAACTTCCCACTTCGAAAACATGCATGAGAAACCCAGAAGATGGTGCACCGTGTGATCGGGAAAGGTTTCTAAAAGGGACCTCATTTCTCATCTCCTTGGGCTCGGGTTCGCCATTCCAGCTGCTTTACTAGCAATCTCCCTCCTTGGAGAATCAGCACCTTTAACCTCCTGTTCCGTACAGGTTGCAATTTGTCCTGAGGATGAACGGGAAGAGGGGGAACCAATGAGACACTAGCTCTAGGTGTTGGGACAGGCACAGGTCACTCTATTTTCCCATCAGGAAGAAGAATTAACCACAGGCTCAGCCTGCCGCTCGGGAGCAGAATAGAGCCTGAAGCAATCCTGCGCTTTTGCAGCCAGCTCCCAAGAAAGCGAGTTGAAAAATGGAGCTCAGGGGCACTGCAATTCACAAACCTGCAGAGTTATAAATGATAACTCTCGTCCACAAATATATTGAGGGAAGGCAACGAAGAGGATTTGAAAGCAAGGCAGAATTGCAGGAAACAGATTTCAGGAGGTAGATTCGAATCGCCTTTAAAGCACAGGAAAAGCGGCAACACCTCGACCATGATGCCCTTGGCCAAAAAGGGCGTATGCGTTTTTTCCTGAATATATTCAGGAAAAAACGCATACGCCCTTTTTGGCCAACCAAGCAACCTGGAAAGGCAAATCAGCGCTACAAAGAAGGCTCGTTTCCCGTCGGTCAAAAGGGCCATGCTGAATAAAGTGTCAAAACCAGAAATGCAGGACAGGCCATGGAGAAATGGGAGCCTTGCTACGCTGATGGGCGGGATGTAAATTGCCAACAGCCACTCTGTAGAAGTGTCCGGTGTGTCCTGAAACATCTAAAAAACTCAGCTTAGAGAGCATAGGACACTTCCACTCATGGGCGTATAAATTGGGAAAACTAAAAATCAGCAAGACACAGGCACCCCAAAGTTTAGGGCTGCTCTGTTGACAAGAACCTCCACTTTGTTACAACGTAAATATCCCAGGAAAGAAAAAAATGGATAAAGAAGTATTAGTCCTTATGTATAATAGAATATCACTCAGCCATGAAATAAACGTCATAAGTCTAGTAGCAGCATGATGAGTGGATTTAGGTATGACGATTCTAAGTGAAATAAGTCACACAGAAAAAGACACTTATCATAAGATATCACTTATAGAGGGAATGTGAAAACCGCTACCCTTGAACTGAATTACAAAAGAGAACAGAGTCACACGTTTAGAAAACACACTATGGCTGCTTAACGGGAAAGGTGAGGTGGGGTGATGCATAAAAGAAGGGTTTCAAATTAGCTCAGATACCGTTCCATAAACCCAATATGTAATAGACACGACCTACTCCTTGCTCAGTGAACTGGACTCAACACCCCCTATTAACCGCCCAAGAATATATCTGACTAGTAAGAATCTTAAAACCTATGTATTGATATCTCTCTGAAAGTGAGTCAAGTGGGTGTAAAGCGGCATAAACACAGCAGTGAAAAGCAGCTAAACCCCTTTATAAAAATCAATCACTTTTAAAAACCCGTGAAACAAAGACAGGGAAAGAGAAAGAAATTCTTACTAAATTCGTTCAGGGGCTGTGAGGCCACCTGGATTGACCATATATAGACCCACAGCTGATTGAGACATAAGGGTGGACACTCTTGGGGCTGAGAGGTTTCGTGAGGTTGGGTGAGCAAACGTAGACCCTTTAAAGTAATACTGCGTGGTTCCCATCCCATGGGTCCCAAATCTCCAGGTTCAAGGGCATCTTCCCACTTCGAAAACATGCATGAGAAACCCAGAAGATGGTACACCGTGTGATCGGGAAAGGTTTCTAAAAGGGACCTCATTTCTCATCTCCTTGGGCTCGGGTTCGCCATTCCAGCTGCTTTACTAGCAATCTCCCTCCTTGGAGAATCAGCACCTTTAACCTCCTGTTCCGTACAGGTTGCAATTTGTCCTGAGGATGAACGGGAAGAGGGGGAACCAATGAGACACTAGCTCTAGGTGTTGGGACAGGCACAGGTCACTCTATTTTCCCATCAGGAAGAAGAATTAACCACAGGCTCAGCCTGCCGCCCGGAACCAGAATAGGGCCTGAAGCAATCCTGCGCTTTTGCGACCAGGTCCCAGGAAAGCGAGTTGAAAAATGGAGCTCAGGGGCACTGCAATTCACAAACCTGCAGAGTTATAAATGATAACTCTCGTCCACAAATATATTGAGGGAAGTCAACGAAGAGGATTTGAAAGCAAGGCAGAATTGCAGGAAACAGATTTCAGGAGGTAGATTCGAATCGCCTTTAAAGCACGGGAAAAGCGGCAAAACCTCGACAATGATGCCCTTGACCCAAAAGGGCGTATGCGTTTTTTCCTGAATATATTCAGGAAAAAACGCATACGCCCTTTTTGGCCAACCAAGCAACCTGGAAAGGCAAATCAGCGCTACAAAGAAGTCTCGCTTCCCACCGGTCAAAAGGGCCATGCTGAATAAAGTGTCAAAACCAGAAATGCAGGACAGGCCATGGAGAAACGGGAGCCTTGCTACGCTGATGGGCGGGATGTAAATTGCCAACAGCCATTTTGGAGAAGTGTACGGTGTGTCGTGAAACATCTAAAAAACTCAGCTTAGAGAGCATAGGGCACTTCCACTCATGGGCGTATAAATTGGGAAAACTAAAAATCAGCAAGACACAGGCACCCCAAAGTTTAGGGCTGCTCTGTTGACAAGAACCTCTACTTTGTTACAGCGTAAATATCCCAGGAAAGAAAAAAATGGATGAAGAAGTATTAGTCCTTATATATAATAGAATATCACTCAGCCATGAAATCAACGTCATAAGTCTAGTAGCAGCATGATGAGTGGATTTAGGTACGACGATTCTCATTGAAATAAGTCACACAGAAAAAGACACTTATCATAAGATATCACTTATAGAGGGAAAGTGAAAACCGCTACCCTTGAACTGAATTACAAAACAGAACAGAGTCACACGTTTAGAAAACACACTATGGCTGCTTAACGGGAAAGGTGAGGTGGGGTGATGCATAAAACAAGGGTTTCAAATTAGCTCAGATACCGTTCCATAAACCCAATATGTAATAGATACGACCTACACCTTGCTCTGTGAACTGGACTCAACACCCCCTATTAACCGCCCAAGAATATATCTGACTAGTAAGAATCTTAAAACCTATGTATTGATATCTCTCTGAAAGTGAGTCAAGTGGGTGTAAAGCGGCATAAACACAGCAGTGAAAAGCAGCTAAACCCCTTTATAAAAATCAGTCACTTTTAAAAACCCGTGAAACAAAGACAGGGAAAGAGAAAGAAATTCTTACTAAATTCGTTCAGGGGCTGTGATGCCACCTGGATTGACCATATATAGACCCACAGCTGATTGAGACATAAGGGTGGACACTCTTGGGGCTGAGAGGTTTCGTGAGGTTGGGTGAGCAAACGCAGACCCTTTAAAGTAATACTGCGTGGTTCCCATCCCATGGGTCCCAAATCTCCAGGTTCAAGGGCATCTTCCCACTTCGAAAACATGCATGAGAAACCCAGAAGATGGTACACCGTGTGATCGGGAAAGGTTTCTAAAAGGGACCTCATTTCTCATCTCCTTGGGCTCGGGTTCGCCATTCCAGCTGCTTTACTAGTAATCTCCCTCCTTGGAGAATCAGCACCTTTAACCTCCTGTTCCGTACAGGTTGCAATTTGTCCTGAGGATGAACGGGAAGAGGGGGAACCAATGAGAGACTAGCTCTAGGTGTTGGGACGGGCACAGGTCACTCCATTTTCCCATCAGGAAGAAGAATTAACCACAGGCTCAGCCTGCCGCCCGGAACCAGAATAGGGCCTGAAGCAATCCTGCGCTTTTGCGTCCAGGTCCCAGGAAAGCGAGTTGAAAAATGGAGCTCAGGGGCACTGCAATTCACAAACCTGCAGAGTTATAAATGATAACTCTCATCCACAAATATATTGAGGGAAGGCAACGAAGAGGATCTGAAAGCAAGGCAGAATTGCAGGAAACAGATTTCAGGAGGTAGATTCGAATCGCCTTTAAAGCACGGGAAAAGCGGCAAAACCTCGACAATGATGCCCTTGGCCAAAAAGGGCGTATGCGTTTTTTCCTGAATATATTCAGGAAAAAACGCATACGCCCTTTTTGGCCAACCAAGCAACCTGGAAAGGCAAATCAGCGCTACAAAGAAGTCTCGCTTCCCATCGGTGAAAAGGGCCATGCTGAATAAAGTATCAAAACCAGAAATGCAGGACAGGCCATGGAGAAACGGGAGCCTTGCTACGCTGATGGGCGGGATGTAAATTGCCAACAGCCACTCTGGAGAACTGTACGGTGTGTCCTGAAACATCTAAAAAATTCAGCTTAGAGAGCATAGGACACTTCCACTCATGGGCGTATAAATTGGGAAAACTAAAAATCAGCAAGACACAGACACCCCAAAGTTTAGGGCTGCTCTGTTGACAAGAACCTCCACTTTGTTACAACGTAAATATCCCAGGAAAGAAAAAAATGGATAAAGAAGTATTAGTCCTTATGTATAATAGAATATCACTCAGCCATGAAATCAACGTCATAAGTCTAGTAGCAGCATGATGAGTGGATTTAGGTACGACGATTCTCAGTGAAATAATTCACACAGAAAAAGACACTTATCATAAGATATCACTTATAGAGGGAATGTGAAAACCGCTACCCTTGAACTGAATTACAACACAGAACAGAGTCACACGTTTAGAAAACACACTATGGCTGCTTAACGGGAAAGGTGAGGTGCGGTGATGCATAAAACAAGGGTTTCAAATTAGCTCAGATACCGTTCCATAAACCCAATATGTAATAGATACGACCTACACCTTGCTCTGTGAACTGGACTCCACACCCCCTATTCACCGCCCAAGAATATATCTGACTAGTAAGAATCTTAAAAGCTATGTATTGATATCTCTCTGTAAGTGAGTCAAGTGGGTGTAAAGCGGCATAAACACAGCAGTGAAAAGCATCTAAACCCCTTTATAAAAATCAATCACTTTTAAAAACCCGTGAAACAAAGACAGTGAAAGAGAGAGAAATTCCTACTAAATTCGCTCACGGGCTGTGATGCCACTTGGATTGACCATACCTAGACCCACAGCTGATTGAGACATAAGGGTGGACACTCTTAGGGCTGAGAGGTTTGGTGAGGTTGGGTGAGCAAACGCAGACCCTTTAAAGTAATACTGCATTGTTCCCATCCCATGGGTCCCAAATCTCCAGGTTCAAGGGCATCTTCCTACATGGAAAACATGCATGAGAAACCCAGAAGATGGTACACCGTGTGATCGGGAAAGGTTTCTAAAAGGGACCTCATTTCTCATCTCCTTGGGCTCGGGTTCGCCATTCCAGCTGCTTTACTAGCAATCTCCCTCCTTGGAGAATCAGCACCTTTAACCTCCTGTTCCGTACAGGTTGCAATTTGTCCTGAGGATGAACGGGAAGAGGGGGAACCAATGAGAGACTAGCTCTAGGTGTTGGGACAGGCACAGGTCACTCTATTTTCCCATCAGGAAGAAGAATTAACCACAGGCTCAGCCTGCCGCCCGGAACCAGAATAGGACCTGAAGCAATCCTGCGCTTTTGCGTCCAGGTCCCAGGAAAGCGAGTTGAAAAATGGAGCTCAGGGGCACTGCAATTCACAAACCTGCAGAGTTATAAATGATAACTCTCGTCCACAAATATATTGAGGGAAGGCAACGAAGAGGATTTGAAAGCAAGGCAGAATTGCAGGAAACAGATTTCAGGAGGTAGATTCGAATCGCCTTTAAAGCACGGGAAAAGCGGCAAAACCTCGACAATGATGCCCTTGGCCAAAAAGGGCGTATGCGTTTTTTCCTGAATATATTCAGGAAAAAACGCATACGCCCTTTTTGGCCAACCAAGCAACCTGGAAAGGCAAATCAGCGCTACAAAGAAGTCTCGCTTCCCACCGGTCAAAAGGGCCATGCTGAATAAAGTGTCAAAACCAGAAATGCAGGACAGGCCATGGAGAAACGGGAGCCTTGCTACGCTGATGGGCGGGATGTAAATTGCCAACAGCCATTTTGGAGAAGTGTACGGTGTGTCGTGAAACATCTAAAAAACTCAGCTTAGAGAGCATAGGGCACTTCCACTCATGGGCGTATAAATTGGGAAAACTAAAAATCAGCAAGACACAGGCACCCCAAAGTTTAGGGCTGCTCTGTTGACAAGAACCTCTACTTTGTTACAACGTAAATATCCCAGGAAAGAAAAAAATGGATGAAGAAGTATTAGTCCTTATATATAATAGAATATCACTCAGCCATGAAATCAACGTCATAAGTCTAGTAGCAGCATGATGAGTGGATTTAGGTACGACGATTCTAAGTGAAATAAGTCACACAGAAAAAGACACTTATCATAAGATATCACTTATAGAGGGAATGTAAAAACTGCGACCTTGAACTGAATTACAAAACAGAACAGAGGCACACGTTTAGAAAACACACTATGGCTGCTTAACGGGAAAGGTGAGGTGGGGTGATGCATAAAACAAGGGTTTCAAATTAGCTCAGATACCGTTCCATAAACCCAATATGTAATAGACACGACCTACTCCTTCCTCAGTGAACTGGACTCAACACCCCCTATTAACCGCCCAAGAATATATCTGACTAGTAAGAATCTCAAAACCTATGTATTGATATCTCTCTGTAAGTGAGTCAAGTGGGTGTAAAGCGGCATAAACACAGCAGTGAAAAGCAGCTAAACCCCTTTATAAAAATCAATCACTTTTAAAAACCCGTGAAACAAAGACAGTGAAAGAGAAAGAAATTCTTACTAAATTCGTTCAGGGGCTGTGATGCCACCTGGATTGACCATATATAGACCCACAGCTGATTGAGACATAAGGGTGGACACTCTTGGGGCTGAGAGGTTTCGTGAGGTTGGGTGAGCAAACGCAGACCCTTTAAAGTAATACTGCGTGGTTCCCATCCCATGGGTCCCAAATCTCCAGGTTCAAGGGCATCTTCCCACTTCGAAAACATGCATGAGAAACCCAGAAGATGGTGCACCGTGTGATCGGGAAAGGTTTCTAAATCGCACCTCATTTCTCAACTCCTTGTGCTCGGGTTCTCCATTCCAGCTGCTTTACTAGCAATCTCCCTCCTTGGAGAATCAGCACCTTTAACCTCCTGTTCCGTACAGGTTGCAATTTGTCCTGAGGATGAACGGGAAGAGGGGGAACCAATGAGACACTAGCTCTAGGTGTTGGGACAGGCACAGGTCACTCTATTTTCCCATCAGGAAGAAGAATTAACCACAGGCTCAGCCTGCCGCTCGGGACCAGAATAGAGCCTGAAGCAATCCTGTGCTTTTGCAGCCAGCTCCCAAGAAAGCGAGTTGAAAAATGGAGCTCAGGGGCACTGCAATTCACAAACCTGCAGAGTTATAAATGATAACTCTCGTCCACAAATATATTGAGGGAAGGCAACGAAGAGGATTTGAAAGCAAGGCAGAATTGCAGGAAACAGATTTCAGGAGGTAGATTCGAATCGCCTTGAAAGCACAGGAAAAGCGGCAATACCTCGACCATGATGCCCTTGGCCAAAAAGGGCGTATGCGTTTTTTCCTGAATATATTCAGGAAAAAACGCATACGCCCTTTTTGGCCAACCAAGCAACCTGGAAAGGCAAATCAGAGCTACAAAGAAGTCTCGCTTCCCATCGGTGAAAAGGGCCATGCTGAATAAAGTATCAAAACCAGAAATGCAGGACAGGCCATGGAGAAACGGGAGCCTTGCTACGCTGATGGGCGGGATGTAAATTGCCAACAGCCACTCTGGAGAACTGTACGGTGTGTCCTGAAACATCTAAAAAATTCAGCTTAGAGAGCATAGGACACTTCCACTCATGGGCGTATAAATTGGGAAAACTAAAAATCAGCAAGACACAGACACCCCAAAGTTTAGGGCTGCTCTGTTGACAAGAACCTCCACTTTGTTACAACGTAAATATCCCAGGAAAGAAAAAAATGGATAAAGAAGTATTAGTCCTTATGTATAATAGAATATCACTCAGCCATGAAATCAACGTCATAAGTCTAGTAGCAGCATGATGAGTGGATTTAGGTACGACGATTCTCAGTGAAATAATTCACACAGAAAAAGACACTTATCATAAGATATCACTTATAGAGGGAATGTGAAAACCGCTACCCTTGAACTGAATTACAACACAGAACAGAGTCACACGTTTAGAAAACACACTATGGCTGCTTAACGGGAAAGGTGAGGTGCGGTGATGCATAAAACAAGGGTTTCAAATTAGCTCAGATACCGTTCCATAAACCCAATATGTAATAGATACGACCTACACCTTGCTCTGTGAACTGGACTCCACACCCCCTATTCACCGCCCAAGAATATATCTGACTAGTAAGAATCTTAAAAGCTATGTATTGATATCTCTCTGTAAGTGAGTCAAGTGGGTGTAAAGCGGCATAAACACAGCAGTGAAAAGCATCTAAACCCCTTTATAAAAATCAATCACTTTTAAAAACCCGTGAAACAAAGACAGTGAAAGAGAGAGAAATTCCTACTAAATTCGCTCACGGGCTGTGATGCCACTTGGATTGACCATACCTAGACCCACAGCTGATTGAGACATAAGGGTGGACACTCTTAGGGCTGAGAGGTTTGGTGAGGTTGGGTGAGCAAACGCAGACCCTTTAAAGTAATACTGCATTGTTCCCATCCCATGGGTCCCAAATCTCCAGGTTCAAGGGCATCTTCCTACATGGAAAACATGCATGAGAAACCCAGAAGATGGTACACCGTGTGATCGGGAAAGGTTTCTAAAAGGGACCTCATTTCTCATCTCCTTGGGCTCGGGTTCGCCATTCCAGCTGCTTTACTAGCAATCTCCCTCCTTGGAGAATCAGCACCTTTAACCTCCTGTTCCGTACAGGTTGCAATTTGTCCTGAGGATGAACGGGAAGAGGGGGAACCAATGAGAGACTAGCTCTAGGTGTTGGGACAGGCACAGGTCACTCTATTTTCCCATCAGGAAGAAGAATTAACCACAGGCTCAGCCTGCCGCCCGGAACCAGAATAGGACCTGAAGCAATCCTGCGCTTTTGCGTCCAGGTCCCAGGAAAGCGAGTTGAAAAATGGAGCTCAGGGGCACTGCAATTCACAAACCTGCAGAGTTATAAATGATAACTCTCGTCCACAAATATATTGAGGGAAGGCAACGAAGAGGATTTGAAAGCAAGGCAGAATTGCAGGAAACAGATTTCAGGAGGTAGATTCGAATCGCCTTTAAAGCACGGGAAAAGCGGCAAAACCTCGACAATGATGCCCTTGGCCAAAAAGGGCGTATGCGTTTTTTCCTGAATATATTCAGGAAAAAACGCATACGCCCTTTTTGGCCAACCAAGCAACCTGGAAAGGCAAATCAGCGCTACAAAGAAGTCTCGCTTCCCACCGGTCAAAAGGGCCATGCTGAATAAAGTGTCAAAACCAGAAATGCAGGACAGGCCATGGAGAAACGGGAGCCTTGCTACGCTGATGGGCGGGATGTAAATTGCCAACAGCCATTTTGGAGAAGTGTACGGTGTGTCGTGAAACATCTAAAAAACTCAGCTTAGAGAGCATAGGGCACTTCCACTCATGGGCGTATAAATTGGGAAAACTAAAAATCAGCAAGACACAGGCACCCCAAAGTTTAGGGCTGCTCTGTTGACAAGAACCTCTACTTTGTTACAACGTAAATATCCCAGGAAAGAAAAAAATGGATGAAGAAGTATTAGTCCTTATATATAATAGAATATCACTCAGCCATGAAATCAACGTCATAAGTCTAGTAGCAGCATGATGAGTGGATTTAGGTACGACGATTCTAAGTGAAATAAGTCACACAGAAAAAGACACTTATCATAAGATATCACTTATAGAGGGAATGTAAAAACTGCGACCTTGAACTGAATTACAAAACAGAACAGAGGCACACGTTTAGAAAACACACTATGGCTGCTTAACGGGAAAGGTGAGGTGGGGTGATGCATAAAACAAGGGTTTCAAATTAGCTCAGATACCGTTCCATAAACCCAATATGTAATAGACACGACCTACTCCTTCCTCAGTGAACTGGACTCAACACCCCCTATTAACCGCCCAAGAATATATCTGACTAGTAAGAATCTCAAAACCTATGTATTGATATCTCTCTGTAAGTGAGTCAAGTGGGTGTAAAGCGGCATAAACACAGCAGTGAAAAGCAGCTAAACCCCTTTATAAAAATCAATCACTTTTAAAAACCCGTGAAACAAAGACAGTGAAAGAGAAAGAAATTCTTACTAAATTCGTTCAGGGGCTGTGATGCCACCTGGATTGACCATATATAGACCCACAGCTGATTGAGACATAAGGGTGGACACTCTTGGGGCTGAGAGGTTTCGTGAGGTTGGGTGAGCAAACGCAGACCCTTTAAAGTAATACTGCGTGGTTCCCATCCCATGGGTCCCAAATCTCCAGGTTCAAGGGCATCTTCCCACTTCGAAAACATGCATGAGAAACCCAGAAGATGGTGCACCGTGTGATCGGGAAAGGTTTCTAAATCGCACCTCATTTCTCAACTCCTTGTGCTCGGGTTCTCCATTCCAGCTGCTTTACTAGCAATCTCCCTCCTTGGAGAATCAGCACCTTTAACCTCCTGTTCCGTACAGGTTGCAATTTGTCCTGAGGATGAACGGGAAGAGGGGGAACCAATGAGACACTAGCTCTAGGTGTTGGGACAGGCACAGGTCACTCTATTTTCCCATCAGGAAGAAGAATTAACCACAGGCTCAGCCTGCCGCTCGGGACCAGAATAGAGCCTGAAGCAATCCTGTGCTTTTGCAGCCAGCTCCCAAGAAAGCGAGTTGAAAAATGGAGCTCAGGGGCACTGCAATTCACAAACCTGCAGAGTTATAAATGATAACTCTCGTCCACAAATATATTGAGGGAAGGCAACGAAGAGGATTTGAAAGCAAGGCAGAATTGCAGGAAACAGATTTCAGGAGGTAGATTCGAATCGCCTTGAAAGCACAGGAAAAGCGGCAATACCTCGACCATGATGCCCTTGGCCAAAAAGGGCGTATGCGTTTTTTCCTGAATATATTCAGGAAAAAACGCATACGCCCTTTTTGGCCAACCAAGCAACCTGGAAAGGCAAATCAGAGCTACAAAGAAGTCTCGCTTCCCATCGGTCAAAAGGGCCATGCTGAATAAAGTATCAAAACCAGAAATGCAGGACAGGCCATGGAGAAACGGGAGCCTTGCTACGCTGATGGGCGGGATGTAAATTGCCAACAGCCACTCTGGAGAACTGTACGGTGTGTCCTGAAACATCTAAAAAATTCAGCTTAGAGAGCATAGGACACTTCCACTCATGGGCGTATAAATTGGGAAAACTAAAAATCAGCAAGACACAGGCACCCCAAAGTTTAGGGCTGCTCTGTTGACAAGAACCTCCACTTTGTTACAACGTAAATATCCCAGGAAAGAAAAAAATGGATAAAGAAGTATTAGTCCTTATGTATAATAGAATATCACTCAGCCATGAAATCAACGTCATAAGTCTAGTAGCAGCATGATGAGTGGATTTAGGTACGACGATTCTCAGTGAAATAATTCACACAGAAAAAGACACTTATCATAAGATATCACTTATAGAGGGAATGTGAAAACCGCTACCCTTGAACTGAATTACAAAAGAGAACAGAGTCACACGTTTAGAAAACACACTATGGCTGCTTAACGGGAAAGGTGAGGTGCGGTGATGCATAAAACAAGGGTTTCAAATTAGCTCAGATACCGTTCCATAAACCCAATATGTAATAGATACGACCTACACCTTGCTCTGTGAATTGGACTCCACACCCCCTATTCACCGCCCAAGAATATATCTGACTAGTAAGAATCTTAAAAGCTATGTATTGATATCTCTCTGTAAGTGAGTCAAGTGGGTGTAAAGCGGCATAAACACAGCAGTGAAAAGCATCTAAACCCCTTTATAAAAATCAATCACTTTTAAAAACCCGTGAAACAAAGACAGTGAAAGAGAGAGAAATTCCTTCTAAATTCGCTCACGGGCTGTGATGCCACTTGGATTGACCATAACTAGACCCACAGCTGATTGAGACATAAGGGTGGACACTCTTAGGGCTGAGAGGTTTGGTGAGGTTGGGTGAGCAAACGCAGACCCTTTAAAGTAATACTGCATTGTTCCCATCCCATGGGTCCCAAATCTCCAGGTTCAAGGGCATCTTCCTACATGGAAAACATGCATGAGAAACCCAGAAGATGGTACACCGTGTGATCGGGAAAGGTTTCTAAAAGGGACCTCATTTCTCATCTCCTTGGGCTCGGGTTCGCCATTCCAGCTGCTTTACTAGCAATCTCCCTCCTTGGAGAATCAGCACCTTTAACCTCCTGTTCCGTACAGGTTGCAATTTGTCCTGAGGATGAACGGGAAGAGGGGGAACCAATGAGACACTAGCTCTAGGTGTTGGGACAGGCACAGGTCACTCTATTTTCCCATCAGGAAGAAGAATTAACCACAGGCTCAGCCTGCCGCTCGGGACCAGAATAGAGCCTGAAGCAATCCTGCGCTTTTGCGTCCAGGTCCCAGGAAAGCGAGTTGAAAAATGGAGCTCAGGGGCACTGCAATTCACAAACCTGCAGAGTTATAAATGATAACTCTCGTCCACAAATATATTGAGGGAAGGCAACGAAGAGGATTTGAAAGCAAGGCAGAATTGCAGGAAACAGATTTCAGGAGGTAGATTCGAATCGCCTTTAAAGCACAGGAAAAGCGGCAACACCTCGACCATGATGCCCTTGGCCAAAAAGGGCGTATGCGTTTTTTCCTGAATATATTCAGGAAAAAACGCATACGCCCTTTTTGGCCAACCAAGCAACCTGGAAAGGCAAATCAGCGCTACAAAGAAGGCTCGTTTCCCGTCGGTCAAAAGGGCCATGCTGAATAAAGTGTGAAAACCAGAAATGCAGGACAGGCCATGGAGAAACGGGAGCCTTGCTACGCTGATGGGCGGGATGTAAATTGCCAACAGCCACTCTGTAGAAGTGTACGGTGTGTCCTGAAACATCTAAAAAACTCAGCTTAGAGAGCATAGGACACTTCCACTCATGGGCGTATAAATTGGGAAAACTAAAAATCAGCAAGACACAGGCACCCCAAAGTTTAGGGCTGCTCTGTTGACAAGAACCTCCACTTTGTTACAACGTAAATATCCCAGGAAAGAAAAAAATGGATAAAGAAGTATTAGTCCTTATGTATAATAGAATATCACTCAGCCATGAAATCAACGTCATAAGTCTAGTAGCAGCATGATGAGTGGATTTAGGTACGACGATTCTAAGTGAAATAAGTCACACAGAAAAAGACACTTATCATAAGATATCACTTATAGAGGGAATGTGAAAACCGCTACCCTTGAACTGAATTACAAAAGAGAACAGAGTCACACGTTTAGAAAACACACTATGGCTGCTTAACGGGAAAGGTGAGGTGGGGTGATGCATAAAAGAAGGGTTTCAAATTAGCTCAGATACCGTTCCATAAACCCAATATGTAATAGAAACGACCTACTCCTTGCTCAGTGAACTGGACTCAACACCCCCTATTAACCGCCCAAGAATATATCTGACTAGTAAGAATCTTAAAACCTATGTATTGATATCTCTCTGAAAGTGAGTCAAGTGGGTGTAAAGCGGCATAAACACAGCAGTGAAAAGCAGCTAAACCCCTTTATAAAAATCAATCACTTTTAAAAACCCGTGAAACAAAGACAGGGAAAGAGAAAGAAATTCTTACTAAATTCGTTCAGGGGCTGTGATGCCACCTGGATTGACCATATATAGACCCACAGCTGATTGAGACATAAGGGTGGACACTCTTGGGGCTGAGAGGTTTCGTGAGGTTGGGTGAGCAAACGTAGACCCTTTAAAGTAATACTGCGTGGTTCCCATCCCATGGGTCCCAAATCTCCAGGTTCAAGGGCATCTTCCCACTTCGAAAACATGCATGAGAAACCCAGAAGATGGTACACCGTGTGATCGGGAAAGGTTTCTAAAAGGGACCTCATTTCTCATCTCCTTGGGCTCGGGTTCGCCATTCCAGCTGCTTTACTAGCAATCTCCCTCCTTGGAGAATCAGCACCTTTAACCTCCTGTTCCGTACAGGTTGCAATTTGTCCTGAGGATGAACGGGAAGAGGGGGAACCAATGAGAGACTAGCTCTAGGTGTTGGGACAGGCACAGGTCACTCTATTTTCCCATCAGGAAGAAGAATTAACCACAGGCTCAGCCTGCCGCCCGGAACCAGAATAGGGCCTGAAGCAATCCTGCGCTTTTGCGTCCAGGTCCCAGGAAAGCGAGTTGAAAAATGGAGCTCAGGGGCACTGCAATTCACAAACCTGCAGTGTTATAAATGATAACTCTCGTCCACAAATATATTGAGGGAAGGCAACGAAGAGGATTTGAAAGCAAGGCAGAATTGCAGGAAACAGATTTCAGGAGGTAGATTCGAATCGCCTTTAAAGCACGGGAAAAGCGGCAAAACCTCGACAATGATGCCCTTGGCCCAAAAGGGCGTATGCGTTTTTTCCTGAATATATTCAGGAAAAAACGCATACGCCCTTTTTGGCCAACCAAGCAACCTGGAAAGGCAAATCAGCGCTACAAAGAAGTCTCGCTTCCCACCGGTCAAAAGGGCCATGCTGAATAAAGTGTCAAAACCAGAAATGCAGGACAGGCCATGGAGAAACGGGAGCCTTGCTACGCTGATGGGCGGGATGTAAATTGCCAACAGCCATTTTGGAGAAGTGTACGGTGTGTCGTGAAACATCTAAAAAACTCAGCTTAGAGAGCATAGGGCACTTCCACTCATGGGCGTATAAATTGGGAAAACTAAAAATCAGCAAGACACAGGCACCCCAAAGTTTAGGGCTGCTCTGTTGACAAGAACCTCTACTTTGTTACAACGTAAATATCCCAGGAAAGAAAAAAATGGATGAAGAAGTATTAGTCCTTATATATAATAGAATATCACTCAGCCATGAAATCAACGTCATAAGTCTAGTAGCAGCATGATGAGTGGATTTAGGTACGACGATTCTAAGTGAAATAAGTCACACAGAAAAAGACACTTATCATAAGATATCACTTCTAGAGGGACTGTAAAAACTGCGACCTTGAACTGAATTACAAAACAGAACAGAGGCACACGTTTAGAAAACACACTATGGCTGCTTAACGGGAAAGGTGAGGTGGGGTGATGCATAAAACAAGGGTTTCAAATTAGCTCAGATACCGTTCCATAAACCCAATATGTAATAGGCACGACCTACTCCTTCCTCAGTGAACTGGACTCAACACCCCCTATTAACCGCCCAAGAATATATCTGACTAGTAAGAATCTCAAAACCTATGTATTGATATCTCTCTGTAAGTGAGTCAAGTGGGTGTAAAGCGGCATAAACACAGCAGTGAAAAGCAGCTAAACCCCTTTATAAAAATCAATCACTTTTAAAAACCCGTGAAACAAAGACAGTGAAAGAGAAAGAAATTCTTACTAAATTCGTTCAGGGGCTGTGATGCCACCTGGATTGACCATATATAGACCCACAGCTGATTGAGACATAAGGGTGGACACTCTTGGGGCTGAGAGGTTTCGTGAGGTTGGGTGAGCAAACGCAGACCCTTTAAAGTAATACTGCGTGGTTCCCATCCCATGGGTCCCAAATCTCCAGGTTCAAGGGCATCTTCCCACTTCGAAAACATGCATGAGAAACCCAGAAGATGGTGCACCGTGTGATCGGGAAAGGTTTCTAAATCGCACCTCATTTCTCAACTCCTTGTGCTCGGGTTCTCCATTCCAGCCGCTTTACTAGCAATCTCCCTCCTTGGAGAATCAGCACCTTTAACCTCCTGTTCCGTACAGGTTGCAATTTGTCCTGAGGATGAACGGGAAGAGGGGGAACCAATGAGACACTAGCTCTAGGTGTTGGGACAGGCACAGGTCACTCTATTTTCCCATCAGGAAGAAGAATTAACCACAGGCTCAGCCTGCCGCTCGGGACCAGAATACAGCCTGAAGCAATCCTGCGCTTTTGCAGCCAGCTCCCAAGAAAGCGAGTTGAAAAATGGAGCTCAGGGGCACTGCAATTCACAAACCTGCAGAGTTATAAATGATAACTCTCGTCCACAAATATATTGAGGGAAGGCAACGAAGAGGATTTGAAAGCAAGGCAGAATAGCAGGAAACAGATTTCAGGAGGTAGATTCGAATCGCCTTGAAAGCACAGGAAAAGCGGCAATACCTCGACCATGATGCCCTTGGCCAAAAAGGGCGTATGCGTTTTTTCCTGAATATATTCAGGAAAAAACGCATACGCCCTTTTTGGCCAACCAAGCAACCTGGAAAGGCAAATCAGCGCTACAAAGAAGTCTCGCTTCCCATCGGTCAAAAGGGCCATGCTGAATAAAGTATCAAAACCAGAAATGCAGGACAGGCCATGGAGAAACGGGAGCCTTGCTACGCTGATGGGCGGGATGTAAATTGCCAACAGCCACTCTGGAGAACTGTACGGTGTGTCCTGAAACATCTAAAAAATTCAGCTTAGAGAGCATAGGACACTTCCACTCATGGGCGTATAAATTGGGAAAACTAAAAATCAGCAAGACACAGGCACCCCAAAGTTTAGGGCTGCTCTGTTGACAAGAACCTCCACTTTGTTACAACGTAAATATCCCAGGAAAGAAAAAAATGGATAAAGAAGTATTAGTCCTTATGTATAATAGAATATCACTCAGCCATGAAATCAACGTCATAAGTCTAGTAGCAGCATGATGAGTGGATTTTGGTACGACGATTCTCAGTGAAATAATTCACACAGAAAAAGACACTTATCATAAGATATCACTTATAGAGGGAATGTGAAAACCGCTACCCTTGAACTGAATTACAAAACAGAACAGAGTCACACGTTTAGAAAACACACTATGGCTGCTTAACGGGAAAGGTGAGGTGGGGTGATGCATAAAAGAAGGGTTTCAAATTAGCTCAGATACCGTTCCATAAACCCAATATGTAATAGAAACGACCTACTCCTTGCTCAGTGAACTGGACTCAACACCCCCTATTAACCGCCCAAGAATATATCTGACTAGTAAGAATCTTAAAACCTATGTATTGATATCTCTCTGAAAGTGAGTCAAGTGGGTGTAAAGCGGCATAAACACAGCAGTGAAAAGCAGCTAAACCCCTTTATAAAAATCAATCACTTTTAAAAACCCGTGAAACAAAGACAGGGAAAGAGAAAGAAATTCTTACTAAATTCGTTCAGGGGCTGTGATGCCACCTGGATTGACCATATATAGACCCACAGCTGATTGAGACATAAGGGTGGACACTCTTGGGGCTGAGAGGTTTCGTGAGGTTGGGTGAGCAAACGTAGACCCTTTAAAGTAATACTGCGTGGTTCCCATCCCATGGGTCCCAAATCTCCA
This sequence comes from Balaenoptera borealis, assembly GCF_965194805.1. Lineage (NCBI taxonomy): Eukaryota > Metazoa > Chordata > Mammalia > Artiodactyla > Balaenopteridae > Balaenoptera > Balaenoptera borealis. The sequence continues at coordinate 35,342,469 of NC_138864.1, forward strand.
GGTTCAAGGGCATCTTCCCACTTCGAAAACATGCATGAGAAACCCAGAAGATGGTACACCGTGTGATCGGGAAAGGTTTCTAAAAGGGACCTCATTTCTCATCTCCTTGGGCTCAGGTTCGCCATTCCAGCTGCTTTACTAGCAATCTCCCTCCTTGGAGAATCAGCACCTTTAACCTCCTGTTCCGTACAGGTTGCAATTTGTCCTGAGGATGAACGGGAAGAGGGGGAACCAATGAGACACTAGCTCTAGGTGTTGGGACAGGCACAGGTCACTCTATTTTCCCATCAGGAAGAAGAATTAACCACAGGCTCAGCCTGCCGCCCGGAACCAGAATAGGGCCTGAAGCAATCCTGCGCTTTTGCGTCCAGGTCCCAGGAAAGCGAGTTGAAAAATGGAGCTCAGGGGCACTGCAATTCACAAACCTGCAGTGTTATAAATGATAACTCTCGTCCACAAATATATTGAGGGAAGGCAACGAAGAGGATTTGAAAGCAAGGCAGAATTGCAGGAAACAGATTTCAGGAGGTAGATTCGAATCGCCTTTAAAGCACGGGAAAAGCGGCAAAACCTCGACAATGATGCCCTTGGACCAAAAGGGCGTATGCGTTTTTTCCTGAATATATTCAGGAAAAAACGCATACGCCCTTTTTGGCCAACCAAGCAACCTGGAAAGGCAAATCAGCGCTACAAAGAAGTCTCGCTTCCCACCGGTCAAAAGGGCCATGCTGAATAAAGTGTCAAAACCAGAAATGCAGGACAGGCCATGGAGAAACGGGAGCCTTGCTACGCTGATGGGCGGGATGTAAATTGCCAACAGCCATTTTGGAGAAGTGTACGGTGTGTCGTGAAACATCTAAAAAACTCAGCTTAGAGAGCATAGGGCACTTCCACTCATGGGCGTATAAATTGGGAAAACTAAAAATCAGCAAGACACAGGCACCCCAAAGTTTAGGGCTGCTCTGTTGACAAGAACCTCTACTTTGTTACAACGTAAATATCCCAGGAAAGAAAAAAATGGATGAAGAAGTATTAGTCCTTATATATAATAGAATATCACTCAGCCATGAAATCAACGTCATAAGTCTAGTAGCAGCATGATGAGTGGATTTAGGTACGACGATTCTAAGTGAAATAAGTCACACAGAAAAAGACACTTATCATAAGATATCACTTCTAGAGGGACTGTAAAAACTGCGACCTTGAACTGAATTACAAAACAGAACAGAGGCACACGTTTAGAAAACACACTATGGCTGCTTAACGGGAAAGGTGAGGTGGGGTGATGCATAAAACAAGGGTTTCAAATTAGCTCAGATACCGTTCCATAAACCCAATATGTAATAGGCACGACCTACTCCTTCCTCAGTGAACTGGACTCAACACCCCCTATTAACCGCCCAAGAATATATCTGACTAGTAAGAATCTCAAAACCTATGTATTGATATCTCTCTGTAAGTGAGTCAAGTGGGTGTAAAGCGGCATAAACACAGCAGTGAAAAGCAGCTAAACCCCTTTATAAAAATCAATCACTTTTAAAAACCCGTGAAACAAAGACAGTGAAAGAGAAAGAAATTCTTACTAAATTCGTTCAGGGGCTGTGATGCCACCTGGATTGACCATATATAGACCCACAGCTGATTGAGACATAAGGGTGGACACTCTTGGGGCTGAGAGGTTTCGTGAGGTTGGGTGAGCAAACGCAGACCCTTTAAAGTAATACTGCGTGGTTCCCATCCCATGGGTCCCAAATCTCCAGGTTCAAGGGCATCTTCCCACTTCGAAAACATGCATGAGAAACCCAGAAGATGGTGCACCGTGTGATCGGGAAAGGTTTCTAAATCGCACCTCATTTCTCAACTCCTTGTGCTCGGGTTCTCCATTCCAGCCGCTTTACTAGCAATCTCCCTCCTTGGAGAATCAGCACCTTTAACCTCCTGTTCCGTACAGGTTGCAATTTGTCCTGAGGATGAACGGGAAGAGGGGGAACCAATGAGACACTAGCTCTAGGTGTTGGGACAGGCACAGGTCACTCTATTTTCCCATCAGGAAGAAGAATTAACCACAGGCTCAGCCTGCCGCTCGGGACCAGAATACAGCCTGAAGCAATCCTGCGCTTTTGCAGCCAGCTCCCAAGAAAGCGAGTTGAAAAATGGAGCTCAGGGGCACTGCAATTCACAAACCTGCAGAGTTATAAATGATAACTCTCGTCCACAAATATATTGAGGGAAGGCAACGAAGAGGATTTGAAAGCAAGGCAGAATAGCAGGAAACAGATTTCAGGAGGTAGATTCGAATCGCCTTGAAAGCACAGGAAAAGCGGCAATACCTCGACCATGATGCCCTTGGCCAAAAAGGGCGTATGCGTTTTTTCCTGAATATATTCAGGAAAAAACGCATACGCCCTTTTTGGCCAACCAAGCAACCTGGAAAGGCAAATCAGCGCTACAAAGAAGTCTCGCTTCCCATCGGTCAAAAGGGCCATGCTGAATAAAGTATCAAAACCAGAAATGCAGGACAGGCCATGGAGAAACGGGAGCCTTGCTACGCTGATGGGCGGGATGTAAATTGCCAACAGCCACTCTGGAGAACTGTACGGTGTGTCCTGAAACATCTAAAAAATTCAGCTTAGAGAGCATAGGACACTTCCACTCATGGGCGTATAAATTGGGAAAACTAAAAATCAGCAAGACACAGGCACCCCAAAGTTTAGGGCTGCTCTGTTGACAAGAACCTCCACTTTGTTACAACGTAAATATCCCAGGAAAGAAAAAAATGGATAAAGAAGTATTAGTCCTTATGTATAATAGAATATCACTCAGCCATGAAATCAACGTCATAAGTCTAGTAGCAGCATGATGAGTGGATTTAGGTACGACGATTCTCAGTGAAATAATTCACACAGAAAAAGACACTTATCATAAGATATCACTTATAGAGGGAATGTGAAAACCGCTACCCTTGAACTGAATTACAAAACAGAACAGAGTCACACGTTTAGAAAACACACTATGGCTGCTTAACGGGAAAGGTGAGGTGGGGTGATGCATAAAAGAAGGGTTTCAAATTAGCTCAGATACCGTTCCATAAACCCAATATGTAATAGAAACGACCTACTCCTTGCTCAGTGAACTGGACTCAACACCCCCTATTAACCGCCCAAGAATATATCTGACTAGTAAGAATCTTAAAACCTATGTATTGATATCTCTCTGAAAGTGAGTCAAGTGGGTGTAAAGCGGCATAAACACAGCAGTGAAAAGCAGCTAAACCCCTTTATAAAAATCAATCACTTTTAAAAACCCGTGAAACAAAGACAGGGAAAGAGAAAGAAATTCTTACTAAATTCGTTCAGGGGCTGTGATGCCACCTGGATTGACCATATATAGACCCACAGCTGATTGAGACATAAGGGTGGACACTCTTGGGGCTGAGAGGTTTCGTGAGGTTGGGTGAGCAAACGTAGACCCTTTAAAGTAATACTGCGTGGTTCCCATCCCATGGGTCCCAAATCTCCAGGTTCAAGGGCATCTTCCCACTTCGAAAACATGCATGAGAAACCCAGAAGATGGTACACCGTGTGATCGGGAAAGGTTTCTAAAAGGGACCTCATTTCTCATCTCCTTGGGCTCAGGTTCGCCATTCCAGCTGCTTTACTAGCAATCTCCCTCCTTGGAGAATCAGCACCTTTAACCTCCTGTTCCGTACAGGTTGCAATTTGTCCTGAGGATGAACGGGAAGAGGGGGAACCAATGAGACACTAGCTCTAGGTGTTGGGACAGGCACAGGTCACTCTATTTTCCCATCAGGAAGAAGAATTAACCACAGGCTCAGCCTGCCGCCCGGAACCAGAATAGGGCCTGAAGCAATCCTGCGCTTTTGCGTCCAGGTCCCAGGAAAGCGAGTTGAAAAATGGAGCTCAGGGGCACTGCAATTCACAAACCTGCAGTGTTATAAATGATAACTCTCGTCCACAAATATATTGAGGGAAGGCAACGAAGAGGATTTGAAAGCAAGGCAGAATTGCAGGAAACAGATTTCAGGAGGTAGATTCGAATCGCCTTTAAAGCACGGGAAAAGCGGCAAAACCTCGACAATGATGCCCTTGGACCAAAAGGGCGTATGCGTTTTTTCCTGAATATATTCAGGAAAAAACGCATACGCCCTTTTTGGCCAACCAAGCAACCTGGAAAGGCAAATCAGCGCTACAAAGAAGTCTCGCTTCCCACCGGTCAAAAGGGCCATGCTGAATAAAGTGTCAAAACCAGAAATGCAGGACAGGCCATGGAGAAACGGGAGCCTTGCTACGCTGATGGGCGCGATGTAAATTGCCAACAGCCATTTTGGAGAAGTGTACGGTGTGTCGTGAAACATCTAAAAAACTCAGCTTAGAGAGCATAGGGCACTTCCACTCATGGGCGTATAAATTGGGAAAACTAAAAATCAGCAAGACACAGGCACCCCAAAGTTTAGGGCTGCTCTGTTGACAAGAACCTCTACTTTGTTACAACGTAAATATCCCAGGAAAGAAAAAAATGGATGAAGAAGTATTAGTCCTTATATATAATAGAATATCACTCAGCCATGAAATCAACGTCATAAGTCTAGTAGCAGCATGATGAGTGGATTTAGGTACGACGATTCTAAGTGAAATAAGTCACACAGAAAAAGACACTTATCATAAGATATCACTTCTAGAGGGACTGTAAAAACTGCGACCTTGAACTGAATTACAAAACAGAACAGAGGCACACGTTTAGAAAACACACTATGGCTGCTTAACGGGAAAGGTGAGGTGGGGTGATGCATAAAACAAGGGTTTCAAATTAGCTCAGATACCGTTCCATAAACCCAATATGTAATAGGCACGACCTACTCCTTCCTCAGTGAACTGGACTCAACACCCCCTATTAACCGCCCAAGAATATATCTGACTAGTAAGAATCTCAAAACCTATGTATTGATATCTCTCTGTAAGTGAGTCAAGTGGGTGTAAAGCGGCATAAACACAGCAGTGAAAAGCAGCTAAACCCCTTTATAAAAATCAATCACTTTTAAAAACCCGTGAAACAAAGACAGTGAAAGAGAAAGAAATTCTTACTAAATTCGTTCAGGGGCTGTGATGCCACCTGGATTGACCATATATAGACCCACAGCTGATTGAGACATAAGGGTGGACACTCTTGGGGCTGAGAGGTTTCGTGAGGTTGGGTGAGCAAACGCAGACCCTTTAAAGTAATACTGCGTGGTTCCCATCCCATGGGTCCCAAATCTCCAGGTTCAAGGGCATCTTCCCACTTCGAAAACATGCATGAGAAACCCAGAAGATGGTGCACCGTGTGATCGGGAAAGGTTTCTAAATCGCACCTCATTTCTCAACTCCTTGTGCTCGGGTTCTCCATTCCAGCCGCTTTACTAGCAATCTCCCTCCTTGGAGAATCAGCACCTTTAACCTCCTGTTCCGTACAGGTTGCAATTTGTCCTGAGGATGAACGGGAAGAGGGGGAACCAATGAGACACTAGCTCTAGGTGTTGGGACAGGCACAGGTCACTCTATTTTCCCATCAGGAAGAAGAATTAACCACAGGCTCAGCCTGCCGCTCGGGACCAGAATACAGCCTGAAGCAATCCTGCGCTTTTGCAGCCAGCTCCCAAGAAAGCGAGTTGAAAAATGGAGCTCAGGGGCACTGCAATTCACAAACCTGCAGAGTTATAAATGATAACTCTCGTCCACAAATATATTGAGGGAAGGCAACGAAGAGGATTTGAAAGCAAGGCAGAATTGCAGGAAACAGATTTCAGGAGGTAGATTCGAATCGCCTTTAAAGCACAGGAAAAGCGGCAACACCTCGACCATGATGCCCTTGGCCAAAAAGGGCGTATGCGTTTTTTCCTGAATATATTCAGGAAAAAACGCATACGCCCTTTTTGGCCAACCAAGCAACCTGGAAAGGCAAATCAGCGCTACAAAGAAGGCTCGTTTCCCGTCGGTCAAAAGGGCCATGCTGAATAAAGTGTCAAAACCAGAAATGCAGGACAGGCCATGGAGAAATGGGAGCCTTGCTACGCTGATGGGCGGGATGTAAATTGCCAACAGCCACTCTGTAGAAGTGTCCGGTGTGTCCTGAAACATCTAAAAAACTCAGCTTAGAGAGCATAGGACACTTCCACTCATGGGCGTATAAATTGGGAAAACTAAAAATCAGCAAGACACAGGCACCCCAAAGTTTAGGGCTGCTCTGTTGACAAGAACCTCCACTTTGTTACAACGTAAATATCCCAGGAAAGAAAAAAATGGATAAAGAAGTATTAGTCCTTATGTATAATAGAATATCACTCAGCCATGAAATAAACGTCATAAGTCTAGTAGCAGCATGATGAGTGGATTTAGGTATGACGATTCTAAGTGAAATAAGTCACACAGAAAAAGACACTTATCATAAGATATCACTTATAGAGGGAATGTGAAAACCGCTACCCTTGAACTGAATTACAAAAGAGAACAGAGTCACACGTTTAGAAAACACACTATGGCTGCTTAACGGGAAAGGTGAGGTGGGGTGATGCATAAAAGAAGGGTTTCAAATTAGCTCAGATACCGTTCCATAAACCCAATATGTAATAGACACGACCTACTCCTTGCTCAGTGAACTGGACTCAACACCCCCTATTAACCGCCCAAGAATATATCTGACTAGTAAGAATCTTAAAACCTATGTATTGATATCTCTCTGAAAGTGAGTCAAGTGGGTGTAAAGCGGCATAAACACAGCAGTGAAAAGCAGCTAAACCCCTTTATAAAAATCAATCACTTTTAAAAACCCGTGAAACAAAGACAGGGAAAGAGAAAGAAATTCTTACTAAATTCGTTCAGGGGCTGTGAGGCCACCTGGATTGACCATATATAGACCCACACCTGATTGAGACATAAGGGTGGACACTCTTGGGGCTGAGAGGTTTCGTGAGGTTGGGTGAGCAAACGTAGACCCTTTAAAGTAATACTGCGTGGTTCCCATCCCATGGGTCCCAAATCTCCAGGTTCAAGGGCATCTTCCCACTTCGAAAACATGCATGAGAAACCCAGAAGATGGTACACCGTGTGATCGGGAAAGGTTTCTAAAAGGGACCTCATTTCTCATCTCCTTGGGCTCGGGTTCGCCATTCCAGCTGCTTTACTAGCAATCTCCCTCCTTGGAGAATCAGCACCTTTAACCTCCTGTTCCGTACAGGTTGCAATTTGTCCTGAGGATGAACGGGAAGAGGGGGAACCAATGAGACACTAGCTCTAGGTGTTGGGACAGGCACAGGTCACTCTATTTTCCCATCAGGAAGAAGAATTAACCACAGGCTCAGCCTGCCGCCCGGAACCAGAATAGGGCCTGAAGCAATCCTGCGCTTTTGCGACCAGGTCCCAGGAAAGCGAGTTGAAAAATGGAGCTCAGGGGCACTGCAATTCACAAACCTGCAGAGTTATAAATGATAACTCTCGTCCACAAATATATTGAGGGAAGTCAACGAAGAGGATTTGAAAGCAAGGCAGAATTGCAGGAAACAGATTTCAGGAGGTAGATTCGAATCGCCTTTAAAGCACGGGAAAAGCGGCAAAACCTCGACAATGATGCCCTTGACCCAAAAGGGCGTATGCGTTTTTTCCTGAATATATTCAGGAAAAAACGCATACGCCCTTTTTGGCCAACCAAGCAACCTGGAAAGGCAAATCAGCGCTACAAAGAAGTCTCGCTTCCCACCGGTCAAAAGGGCCATGCTGAATAAAGTGTCAAAACCAGAAATGCAGGACAGGCCATGGAGAAACGGGAGCCTTGCTACGCTGATGGGCGGGATGTAAATTGCCAACAGCCATTTTGGAGAAGTGTACGGTGTGTCGTGAAACATCTAAAAAACTCAGCTTAGAGAGCATAGGGCACTTCCACTCATGGGCGTATAAATTGGGAAAACTAAAAATCAGCAAGACACAGGCACCCCAAAGTTTAGGGCTGCTCTGTTGACAAGAACCTCTACTTTGTTACAGCGTAAATATCCCAGGAAAGAAAAAAATGGATGAAGAAGTATTAGTCCTTATATATAATAGAATATCACTCAGCCATGAAATCAACGTCATAAGTCTAGTAGCAGCATGATGAGTGGATTTAGGTACGACGATTCTCATTGAAATAAGTCACACAGAAAAAGACACTTATCATAAGATATCACTTATAGAGGGAAAGTGAAAACCGCTACCCTTGAACTGAATTACAAAACAGAACAGAGTCACACGTTTAGAAAACACACTATGGCTGCTTAACGGGAAAGGTGAGGTGGGGTGATGCATAAAACAAGGGTTTCAAATTAGCTCAGATACCGTTCCATAAACCCAATATGTAATAGATACGACCTACACCTTGCTCTGTGAACTGGACTCAACACCCCCTATTAACCGCCCAAGAATATATCTGACTAGTAAGAATCTTAAAACCTATGTATTGATATCTCTCTGAAAGTGAGTCAAGTGGGTGTAAAGCGGCATAAACACAGCAGTGAAAAGCAGCTAAACCCCTTTATAAAAATCAGTCACTTTTAAAAACCCGTGAAACAAAGACAGGGAAAGAGAAAGAAATTCTTACTAAATTCGTTCAGGGGCTGTGATGCCACCTGGATTGACCATATATAGACCCACAGCTGATTGAGACATAAGGGTGGACACTCTTGGGGCTGAGAGGTTTCGTGAGGTTGGGTGAGCAAACGCAGACCCTTTAAAGTAATACTGCGTGGTTCCCATCCCATGGGTCCCAAATCTCCAGGTTCAAGGGCATCTTCCCACTTCGAAAACATGCATGAGAAACCCAGAAGATGGTACACCGTGTGATCGGGAAAGGTTTCTAAAAGGGACCTCATTTCTCATCTCCTTGGGCTCGGGTTCGCCATTCCAGCTGCTTTACTAGTAATCTCCCTCCTTGGAGAATCAGCACCTTTAACCTCCTGTTCCGTACATGTTGCAATTTGTCCTGAGGATGAACGGGAAGAGGGGGAACCAATGAGAGACTAGCTCTAGGTGTTGGGACGGGCACAGGTCACTCCATTTTCCCATCAGGAAGAAGAATTAACCACAGGCTCAGCCTGCCGCCCGGAACCAGAATAGGGCCTGAAGCAATCCTGCGCTTTTGCGTCCAGGTCCCAGGAAAGCGAGTTGAAAAATGGAGCTCAGGGGCACTGCAATTCACAAACCTGCAGAGTTACAAATGATAACTCTCATCCACAAATATATTGAGGGAAGGCAACGAAGAGGATTTGAAAGCAAGGCAGAATTGCAGGAAACAGATTTCAGGAGGTAGATTCGAATCGCCTTTAAAGCACGGGAAAAGCGGCAAAACCTCGACAATGATGCCCTTGGCCAAAAAGGGCGTATGCGTTTTTTCCTGAATATATTCAGGAAAAAACGCATACGCCCTTTTTGGCCAACCAAGCAACCTGGAAAGGCAAATCAGCGCTACAAAGAAGTCTCGCTTCCCATCGGTGAAAAGGGCCATGCTGAATAAAGTATCAAAACCAGAAATGCAGGACAGGCCATGGAGAAACGGGAGCCTTGCTACGCTGATGGGCGGGATGTAAATTGCCAACAGCCACTCTGGAGAACTGTACGGTGTGTCCTGAAACATCTAAAAAATTCAGCTTAGAGAGCATAGGACACTTCCACTCATGGGCGTATAAATTGGGAAAACTAAAAATCAGCAAGACACAGGCACCCCAAAGTTTAGGGCTGCTCTGTTGACAAGAACCTCCACTTTGTTACAACGTAAATATCCCAGGAAAGAAAAAAATGGATAAAGAAGTATTAGTCCTTATGTATAATAGAATATCACTCAGCCATGAAATCAACGTCATAAGTCTAGTAGCAGCATGATGAGTGGATTTAGGTACGACGATTCTCAGTGAAATAATTCACACAGAAAAAGACACTTATCATAAGATATCACTTATAGAGGGAATGTGAAAACCGCTACCCTTGAACTGAATTACAACACAGAACAGAGTCACACGTTTAGAAAACACACTATGGCTGCTTAACGGGAAAGGTGAGGTGCGGTGATGCATAAAACAAGGGTTTCAAATTAGCTCAGATACCGTTCCATAAACCCAATATGTAATAGATACGACCTACACCTTGCTCTGTGAACTGGACTCCACACCCCCTATTCACCGCCCAAGAATATATCTGACTAGTAAGAATCTTAAAAGCTATGTATTGATATCTCTCTGTAAGTGAGTCAAGTGGGTGTAAAGCGGCATAAACACAGCAGTGAAAAGCATCTAAACCCCTTTATAAAAATCAATCACTTTTAAAAACCCGTGAAACAAAGACAGTGAAAGAGAGAGAAATTCCTACTAAATTCGCTCACGGGCTGTGATGCCACTTGGATTGACCATACCTAGACCCACAGCTGATTGAGACATAAGGGTGGACACTCTTAGGGCTGAGAGGTTTGGTGAGGTTGGGTGAGCAAACGCAGACCCTTTAAAGTAATACTGCATTGTTCCCATCCCATGGGTCCCAAATCTCCAGGTTCAAGGGCATCTTCCTACATGGAAAACATGCATGAGAAACCCAGAAGATGGTACACCGTGTGATCGGGAAAGGTTTCTAAAAGGGACCTCATTTCTCATCTCCTTGGGCTCGGGTTCGCCATTCCAGCTGCTTTACTAGCAATCTCCCTCCTTGGAGAATCAGCACCTTTAACCTCCTGTTCCGTACAGGTTGCAATTTGTCCTGAGGATGAACGGGAAGAGGGGGAACCAATGAGAGACTAGCTCTAGGTGTTGGGACAGGCACAGGTCACTCTATTTTCCCATCAGGAAGAAGAATTAACCACAGGCTCAGCCTGCCGCCCGGAACCAGAATAGGACCTGAAGCAATCCTGCGCTTTTGCGTCCAGGTCCCAGGAAAGCGAGTTGAAAAATGGAGCTCAGGGGCACTGCAATTCACAAACCTGCAGAGTTATAAATGATAACTCTCGTCCACAAATATATTGAGGGAAGGCAACGAAGAGGATTTGAAAACAAGGCAGAATTGCAGGAAACAGATTTCAGGAGGTAGATTCGAATCGCCTTTAAAGCACGGGAAAAGCGGCAAAACCTCGACAATGATGCCCTTGGCCAAAAAGGGCGTATGCGTTTTTTCCTGAATATATTCAGGAAAAAACGCATACGCCCTTTTTGGCCAACCAAGCAACCTGGAAAGGCAAATCAGCGCTACAAAGAAGTCTCGCTTCCCACCGGTCAAAAGGGCCATGCTGAATAAAGTGTCAAAACCAGAAATGCAGGACAGGCCATGGAGAAACGGGAGCCTTGCTACGCTGATGGGCGGGATGTAAATTGCCAACAGCCATTTTGGAGAAGTGTACGGTGTGTCGTGAAACATCTAAAAAACTCAGCTTAGAGAGCATAGGGCACTTCCACTCATGGGCGTATAAATTGGGAAAACTAAAAATCAGCAAGACACAGGCACCCCAAAGTTTAGGGCTGCTCTGTTGACAAGAACCTCTACTTTGTTACAACGTAAATATCCCAGGAAAGAAAAAAATGGATGAAGAAGTATTAGTCCTTATATATAATAGAATATCACTCAGCCATGAAATCAACGTCATAAGTCTAGTAGCAGCATGATGAGTGGATTTAGGTACGACGATTCTAAGTGAAATAAGTCACACAGAAAAAGACACTTATCATAAGATATCACTTATAGAGGGAATGTAAAAACTGCGACCTTGAACTGAATTACAAAACAGAACAGAGGCACACGTTTAGAAAACACACTATGGCTGCTTAACGGGAAAGGTGAGGTGGGGTGATGCATAAAACAAGGGTTTCAAATTAGCTCAGATACCGTTCCATAAACCCAATATGTAATAGACACGACCTACTCCTTCCTCAGTGAACTGGACTCAACACCCCCTATTAACCGCCCAAGAATATATCTGACTAGTAAGAATCTCAAAACCTATGTATTGATATCTCTCTGTAAGTGAGTCAAGTGGGTGTAAAGCGGCATAAACACAGCAGTGAAAAGCAGCTAAACCCCTTTATAAAAATCAATCACTTTTAAAAACCCGTGAAACAAAGACAGTGAAAGAGAAAGAAATTCTTACTAAATTCGTTCAGGGGCTGTGATGCCACCTGGATTGACCATATATAGACCCACAGCTGATTGAGACATAAGGGTGGACACTCTTGGGGCTGAGAGGTTTCGTGAGGTTGGGTGAGCAAACGCAGACCCTTTAAAGTAATACTGCGTGGTTCCCATCCCATGGGTCCCAAATCTCCAGGTTCAAGGGCATCTTCCCACTTCGAAAACATGCATGAGAAACCCAGAAGATGGTGCACCGTGTGATCGGGAAAGGTTTCTAAATCGCACCTCATTTCTCAACTCCTTGTGCTCGGGTTCTCCATTCCAGCTGCTTTACTAGCAATCTCCCTCCTTGGAGAATCAGCACCTTTAACCTCCTGTTCCGTACAGGTTGCAATTTGTCCTGAGGATGAACGGGAAGAGGGGGAACCAATGAGACACTAGCTCTAGGTGTTGGGACAGGCACAGGTCACTCTATTTTCCCATCAGGAAGAAGAATTAACCACAGGCTCAGCCTGCCGCTCGGGACCAGAATAGAGCCTGAAGCAATCCTGTGCTTTTGCAGCCAGATCCCAAGAAAGCGAGTTGAAAAATGGAGCTCAGGGGCACTGCAATTCACAAACCTGCAGAGTTATAAATGATAACTCTCGTCCACAAATATATTGAGGGAAGGCAACGAAGAGGATTTGAAAGCAAGGCAGAATTGCAGGAAACAGATTTCAGGAGGTAGATTCGAATCGCCTTGAAAGCACAGGAAAAGCGGCAATACCTTGACCATGATGCCCTTGGCCAAAAAGGGCGTATGCGTTTTTTCCTGAATATATTCAGGAAAAAACGCATACGCCCTTTTTGGCCAACCAAGCAACCTGGAAAGGCAAATCAGAGCTACAAAGAAGTCTCGCTTCCCATCGGTCAAAAGGGCCATGCTGAATAAAGTATCAAAACCAGAAATGCAGGACAGGCCATGGAGAAACGGGAGCCTTGCTACGCTGATGGGCGGGATGTAAATTGCCAACAGCCACTCTGGAGAACTGTACGGTGTGTCCTGAAACATCTAAAAAATTCAGCTTAGAGAGCATAGGACACTTCCACTCATGGGCGTATAAATTGGGAAAACTAAAAATCAGCAAGACACAGGCACCCCAAAGTTTAGGGCTGCTCTGTTGACAAGAACCTCCACTTTGTTACAACGTAAATATCCCAGGAAAGAAAAAAATGGATAAAGAAGTATTAGTCCTTATGTATAATAGAATATCACTCAGCCATGAAATCAACGTCATAAGTCTAGTAGCAGCATGATGAGTGGATTTAGGTACGACGATTCTAAGCGAAATAATTCACACAGAAAAAGACACTTATCATAAGATATCACTTATAGAGGGAATGTGAAAACCGCTACCCTTGAACTGAATTACAAAAGAGAACAGAGTCACACGTTTAGAAAACACACTATGGCTGCTTAACGGGAAAGGTGAGGTGCGGTGATGCATAAAACAAGGGTTTCAAATTAGCTCAGATACCGTTCCATAAACCCAATATGTAATAGATACGACCTACACCTTGCTCTGTGAACTGGACTCCACACCCCCTATTCACCGCCCAAGAATATATCTGACTAGTAAGAATCTTAAAAGCTATGTATTGATATCTCTCTGTAAGTGAGTCAAGTGGGTGTAAAGCGGCATAAACACAGCAGTGAAAAGCATCTAAACCCCTTTATAAAAATCAATCACTTTTAAAAACCCGTGAAACAAAGACAGTGAAAGAGAGAGAAATTCCTTCTAAATTCGCTCACGGGCTGTGATGCCACTGGGATTGACCATACCTAGACCCACAGCTGATTGAGACATAAGGGTGGACACTCTTAGGGCTGAGAGGTTTGGTGAGGTTGGGTGAGCAAACGCAGACCCTTTAAAGTAATACTGCATTGTTCCCATCCCATGGGTCCCAAATCTCCAGGTTCAAGGGCATCTTCCTACATGGAAAACATGCATGAGAAACCCAGAAGATGGTACACCGTGTGATCGGGAAAGGTTTCTAAAAGGGACCTCATTTCTCATCTCCTTGGGCTCGGGTTCGCCATTCCAGCTGCTTTACTAGCAATCTCCCTCCTTGGAGAATCAGCACCTTTAACCTCCTGTTCCGTACAGGTTGCAATTTGTCCTGAGGATGAACGGGAAGAGGGGGAACCAATGAGACACTAGCTCTAGGTGTTGGGACAGGCACAGGTCACTCTATTTTCCCATCAGGAAGAAGAATTAACCACAGGCTCAGCCTGCCGCTCGGGACCAGAATAGAGCCTGAAGCAATCCTGCGCTTTTGCGTCCAGGTCCCAGGAAAGCGAGTTGAAAAATGGAGCTCAGGGGCACTGCAATTCACAAACCTGCAGAGTTATAAATGATAACTCTCGTCCACAAATATATTGAGGGAAGGCAACGAAGAGGATTTGAAAGCAAGGCAGAATTGCAGGAAACAGATTTCAGGAGGTAGATTCGAATCGCCTTTAAAGCACAGGAAAAGCGGCAACACCTCGACCATGATGCCCTTGGCCAAAAAGGGCGTATGCGTTTTTTCCTGAATATATTCAGGAAAAAACGCATACGCCCTTTTTGGCCAACCAAGCAACCTGGAAAGGCAAATCAGCGCTACAAAGAAGGCTCGTTTCCCGTCGGTCAAAAGGGCCATGCTGAATAAAGTGTGAAAACCAGAAATGCAGGACAGGCCATGGAGAAACGGGAGCCTTGCTACGCTGATGGGCGGGATGTAAATTGCCAACAGCCACTCTGTAGAAGTGTACGGTGTGTCCTGAAACATCTAAAAAACTCAGCTTAGAGAGCATAGGACACTTCCACTCATGGGCGTATAAATTGGGAAAACTAAAAATCAGCAAGACACAGGCACCCCAAAGTTTAGGGCTGCTCTGTTGACAAGAACCTCCACTTTGTTACAACGTAAATATCCCAGGAAAGAAAAAAATGGATAAAGAAGTATTAGTCCTTATGTATAATAGAATATCACTCAGCCATGAAATCAACGTCATAAGTCTAGTAGCAGCATGATGAGTGGATTTAGGTACGACGATTCTAAGTGAAATAAGTCACACAGAAAAAGACACTTATCATAAGATATCACTTATAGAGGGAATGTGAAAACCGCTACCCTTGAACTGAATTACAAAAGAGAACAGAGTCACACGTTTAGAAAACACACTATGGCTGCTTAACGGGAAAGGTGAGGTGGGGTGATGCATAAAAGAAGGGTTTCAAATTAGCTCAGATACCGTTCCATAAACCCAATATGTAATAGAAACGACCTACTCCTTGCTCAGTGAACTGGACTCAACACCCCCTATTAACCGCCCAAGAATATATCTGACTAGTAAGAATCTTAAAACCTATGTATTGATATCTCTCTGAAAGTGAGTCAAGTGGGTGTAAAGCGGCATAAACACAGCAGTGAAAAGCAGCTAAACCCCTTTATAAAAATCAATCACTTTTAAAAACCCGTGAAACAAAGACAGGGAAAGAGAAAGAAATTCTTACTAAATTCTTTCAGGGGCTGTGATGCCACCTGGATTGACCATATATAGACCCACAGCTGATTGAGACATAAGGGTGGACACTCTTGGGGCTGAGAGGTTTCGTGAGGTTGGGTGAGCAAACGTAGACCCTTTAAAGTAATACTGCGTGGTTCCCATCCCATGGGTCCCAAATCTCCAGGTTCAAGGGCATCTTCCCACTTCGAAAACATGCATGAGAAACCCAGAAGATGGTACACCGTGTGATCGGGAAAGGTTTCTAAAAGGGACCTCATTTCTCATCTCCTTGGGCTCGGGTTCGCCATTCCAGCTGCTTTACTAGCAATCTCCCTCCTTGGAGAATCAGCACCTTTAACCTCCTGTTCCGTACAGGTTGCAATTTGTCCTGAGGATGAACGGGAAGAGGGGGAACCAATGAGAGACTAGCTCTAGGTGTTGGGACAGGCACAGGTCACTCTATTTTCCCATCAGGAAGAAGAATTAACCACAGGCTCAGCCTGCCGCCCGGAACCAGAATAGGGCCTGAAGCAATCCTGCGCTTTTGCGTCCAGGTCCCAGGAAAGCGAGTTGAAAAATGGAGCTCAGGGGCACTGCAATTCACAAACCTGCAGTGTTATAAATGATAACTCTCGTCCACAAATATATTGAGGGAAGGCAACGAAGAGGATTTGAAAGCAAGGCAGAATTGCAGGAAACAGATTTCAGGAGGTAGATTCGAATCGCCTTTAAAGCACGGGAAAAGCGGCAAAACCTCGACAATGATGCCCTTGGCCCAAAAGGGCGTATGCGTTTTTTCCTGAATATATTCAGGAAAAAACGCATACGCCCTTTTTGGCCAACCAAGCAACCTGGAAAGGCAAATCAGCGCTACAAAGAAGTCTCGCTTCCCACCGGTCAAAAGGGCCATGCTGAATAAAGTGTCAAAACCAGAAATGCAGGACAGGCCATGGAGAAACGGGAGCCTTGCTACGCTGATGGGCGGGATGTAAATTGCCAACAGCCATTTTGGAGAAGTGTACGGTGTGTCGTGAAACATCTAAAAAACTCAGCTTAGAGAGCATAGGGCACTTCCACTCATGGGCGTATAAATTGGGAAAACTAAAAATCAGCAAGACACAGGCACCCCAAAGTTTAGGGCTGCTCTGTTGACAAGAACCTCTACTTTGTTACAACGTAAATATCCCAGGAAAGAAAAAAATGGATGAAGAAGTATTAGTCCTTATATATAATAGAATATCACTCAGCCATGAAATCAACGTCATAAGTCTAGTAGCAGCATGATGAGTGGATTTAGGTACGACGATTCTAAGTGAAATAAGTCACACAGAAAAAGACACTTATCATAAGATATCACTTCTAGAGGGACTGTAAAAACTGCGACCTTGAACTGAATTACAAAACAGAACAGAGGCACACGTTTAGAAAACACACTATGGCTGCTTAACGGGAAAGGTGAGGTGGGGTGATGCATAAAACAAGGGTTTCAAATTAGCTCAGATACCGTTCCATAAACCCAATATGTAATAGACACGACCTACTCCTTGCTCAGTGAACTGGACTCAACACCCCCTATTAACCGCCCAAGAATATATCTGACTAGTAAGAATCTCAAAACCTATGTATTGATATCTCTCTGTAAGTGAGTCAAGTGGGTGTAAAGCGGCATAAACACAGCAGTGAAAAGCAGCTAAACCCCTTTATAAAAATCAATCACTTTTAAAAACCCGTGAAACAAAGACAGGGAAAGAGAAAGAAATTCTTACTAAATTCGTTCAGGGGCTGTGATGCCACCTGGATTGACCATATATAGACCCACAGCTGATTGAGACATAAGGGTGGACACTCTTGGGGCTGAGAGGTTTCGTGAGGTTGGGTGAGCAAACGCAGACCCTTTAAAGTAATACTGCGTGGTTCCCATCCCATGGGTCCCAAATCTCCAGGTTCAAGGGCAACTTCCCACTTCGAAAACATGCATGAGAAACCCAGAAGATGGTGCACCATGTGATCGGGAAAGGTTTCTAAAAGGGACCTCATTTCTCATCTCCTTGGGCTCGGGTTCGCCATTCCAGCTGCTTTACTAGCAATCTCCCTCCTTGGAGAATCTGCACCTTTAACCTCCTGTTCCGTACAGGTTGCAATTTGTCCTGAGGATGAACGGGAAGAGGGGGAACCAATGAGACACTAGCTCTAGGTGTTGGGACAGGCACAGGTCACTCTATTTTCCCATCAGGAAGAAGAATTAACCACAGGCTCAGCCTGCCGCTCGGGAGCAGAATAGAGCCTGAAGCAATCCTGCGCTTTTGCAGCCAGCTCCCAAGAAAGCGAGTTGAAAAATGGAGCTCAGGGGCACTGCAATTCACAAACCTGCAGAGTTATAAATGATAACTCTCGTCCACAAATATATTGAGGGAAGGCAACGAAGAGGATTTGAAAGCAAGGCAGAATTGCAGGAAACAGATTTCAGGAGGTAGATTCGAATCGCCTTTAAAGCACAGGAAAAGCGGCAACACCTCGACCATGATGCCCTTGGCCAAAAAGGGCGTATGCGTTTTTTCCTGAATATATTCAGGAAAAAACGCATACGCCCTTTTTGGCCAACCAAGCAACCTGGAAAGGCAAATCAGCGCTACAAAGAAGGCTCGTTTCCCGTCGGTCAAAAGGGCCATGCTGAATAAAGTGTCAAAACCAGAAATGCAGGACAGGCCATGGAGAAATGGGAGCCTTGCTACGCTGATGGGCGGGATGTAAATTGCCAACAGCCACTCTGTAGAAGTGTCCGGTGTGTCCTGAAACATCTAAAAAACTCAGCTTAGAGAGCATAGGACACTTCCACTCATGGGCGTATAAATTGGGAAAACTAAAAATCAGCAAGACACAGGCACCCCAAAGTTTAGGGCTGCTCTGTTGACAAGAACCTCCACTTTGTTACAACGTAAATATCCCAGGAAAGAAAAAAATGGATAAAGAAGTATTAGTCCTTATGTATAATAGAATATCACTCAGCCATGAAATAAACGTCATAAGTCTAGTAGCAGCATGATGAGTGGATTTAGGTATGACGATTCTAAGTGAAATAAGTCACACAGAAAAAGACACTTATCATAAGATATCACTTATAGAGGGAATGTGAAAACCGCTACCCTTGAACTGAATTACAAAAGAGAACAGAGTCACACGTTTAGAAAACACACTATGGCTGCTTAACGGGAAAGGTGAGGTGGGGTGATGCATAAAAGAAGGGTTTCAAATTAGCTCAGATACCGTTCCATAAACCCAATATGTAATAGACACGACCTACTCCTTGCTCAGTGAACTGGACTCAACACCCCCTATTAACCGCCCAAGAATATATCTGACTAGTAAGAATCTTAAAACCTATGTATTGATATCTCTCTGAAAGTGAGTCAAGTGGGTGTAAAGCGGCATAAACACAGCAGTGAAAAGCAGCTAAACCCCTTTATAAAAATCAATCACTTTTAAAAACCCGTGAAACAAAGACAGGGAAAGAGAAAGAAATTCTTACTAAATTCGTTCAGGTGCTGTGAGGCCACCTGGATTGACCATATACAGACCCACAGCTGATTGAGACCTAAGGGTGGACACTCTTGGGGCTGAGAGGTTTCGTGAGGTTGGGTGAGCAAACGTAGACCCTTTAAAGGAATACTGCGTGGTTCCCATCCCATGGGTCCCAAATCTCCAGGTTCAAGGGCATCTTCCCACTTCGAAAACATGCATGAGAAACCCAGAAGATGGTACACCGTGTGATCGGGAAAGGTTTCTAAAAGGGACCTCATTTCTCATCTCCTTGGGCTCGGGTTCGCCATTCCAGCTGCTTTACTAGCAATCTCCCTCCTTGGAGAATCAGCACCTTTAACCTCCTGTTCCGTACAGGTTGCAATTTGTCCTGAGGATGAACGGGAAGAGGGGGAACCAATGAGACACTAGCTCTAGGTGTTGGGACAGGCACAGGTCACTCTATTTTCCCATCAGGAAGAAGAATTAACCACAGGCTCAGCCTGCCGCCCGGAACCAGAATAGGGCCTGAAGCAATCCTGCGCTTTTGCGACCAGGTCCCAGGAAAGCGAGTTGAAAAATGGAGCTCAGGGGCACTGCAATTCACAAACCTGCAGAGTTATAAATGATAACTCTCGTCCACAAATATATTGAGGGAAGGCAACGAAGAGGATTTGAAAGCAAGGCAGAATTGCAGGAAACAGATTTCAGGAGGTAGATTCGAATCGCCTTTAAAGCACGGGAAAAGCGGCAAAACCTCGACAATGATGCCCTTGGCCAAAAAGGGCGTATGCGTTTTTTCCTGAATATATTCAGGAAAAAACGCATACGCCCTTTTTGGCCAACCAAGCAACCTGGAAAGGCAAATCAGCACTACAAAGAAGTCTCGCTTCCCATCGGTCAAAAGGGCCATGCTGAATAAAGTGTCAAAACCAGAAATGCAGGACAGGCCATGGAGAAACGGGAGCCTTGCTACGCTAATGGGCGGGATGTAAATTGCCAACAGCCATTTTGGAGAAGTGTACGGTGTGTCGTGAAACATCTAAAAAACTCAGCTTAGAGAGCATAGGGCACTTCCACTCATGGGCGTATAAATTGGGAAAACTAAAAATCAGCAAGACACAGGCACCCCAAAGTTTAGGGCTGCTCTGTTGACAAGAACCTCTACTTTGTTACAACGTAAATATCCCAGGAAAGAAAAAAATGGATGAAGAAGTATTAGTCCTTATATATAATAGAATATCACTCAGCCATGATATCAACGTCATAAGTCTAGTAGCAGCATGATGAGTGGATTTAGGTACGACGATTCTAAGTGAAATAAGTCACACAGAAAAAGACACTTATCATAAGATATCACTTATAGAGGGAATGTAAAAACTGCGACCTTGAACTGAATTACAAAACAGAACAGAGGCACACGTTTAGAAAACACACTATGGCTGCTTAACGGGAAAGGTGAGGTGGGGTGATGCATAAAACAAGGGTTTCAAATTAGCTCAGATACCGTTCCATAAACCCAATATGTAATAGACACGACCTACTCCTTGCTCAGTGAACTGGACTCAACACCCCCTATTAACCGCCCAAGAATATATCTGACTAGTAAGAATCTCAAAACCTATGTATTGATATCTCTCTGTAAGTGAGTCAAGTGGGTGTAAAGCGGCATAAACACAGCAGTGAAAAGCAGCTAAACCCCTTTATAAAAATCAATCACTTTTAAAAACCCGTGAAACAAAGACAGGGAAAGAGAAAGAAATTCTTACTAAATTCGTTCAGGGGCTGTGATGCCACCTGGATTGACCATATCTAGACCCACAGCTGATTGAGACATAAGGGTGGACACTCTTGGGGCTGAGAGGTTTCGTGAGGTTGGGTGAGCAAACGCAGACCCTTTAAAGTAATACTGCGTGGTTCCCATCCCATGGGTCCCAAATCTCCAGGTTCAAGGGCATCTTCCCACTTCGAAAACATGCATGAGAAACCCAGAAGATGGTGCACCGTGTGATCGGGAAAGGTTTCTAAAAGGGACCTCATTTCTCATCTCCTTGGGCTCGGGTTCGCCATTCCAGCTGCTTTACTAGCAATCTCCCTCCTTGGAGAATCAGCACCTTTAACCTCCTGTTCCGTACAGGTTGCAATTTGTCCTGAGGATGAACGGGAAGAGGGGGAACCAATGAGACACTAGCTCTAGGTGTTGGGACAGGCACATGTCACTCTATTTTCCCATCAGGAAGAAGAATTAACCACAGGCTCAGCCTGCCGCTCGGGACCAGAATAGAGCCTGAAGCAATCCTGCGCTTTTGCAGCCAGCTCCCAAGAAAGCGAGTTGAAAAATGGAGCTCAGGGGCACTGCAATTCACAAACCTGCAGAGTTATAAATGATAACTCTCGTCCACAAATATATTGAGGGAAGGCAACGAAGAGGATTTGAAAGCAAGGCAGAATTGCAGGAAACAGATTTCAGGAGGTAGATTCGAATCGCCTTTAAAGCACAGGAAAAGCGGCAACACCTCGACCATGATGCCCTTGGCCAAAAAGGGCGTATGCGTTTTTTCCTGAATATATTCAGGAAAAAACGCATACGCCCTTTTTGGCCAACCAAGCAACCTGGAAAGGCAAATCAGCGCTACAAAGAAGGCTCGTTTCCCGTCGGTCAAAAGGGCCATGCTGAATAAAGTGTCAAAACCAGAAATGCAGGACAGGCCATGGAGAAATGGGAGCCTTGCTACGCTGATGGGCGGGATGTAAATTGCCAACAGCCACTCTGGAGAAGTGTACGGTGTGTCCTGAAACATCTAAAAAACTCAGCTTAGAGAGCATAGGACACTTCCACTCATGGGCGTATAAATTGGGAAAACTAAAAATCAGCAAGACACAGGCACCCCAAAGTTTAGGGCTGCTCTGTTGACAAGAACCTCCACTTTGTTACAACGTAAATATCCCAGGAAAGAAAAAAATGGATAAAGAAGTATTAGTCCTTATGTATAATAGAATATCACTCAGCCATGAAATCAACGTCATAAGGCTAGTAGCAGCATGATGAGTGCATTTAGGTATGACGATTCTAAGTGAAATAAGTCACACAGAAAAAGACACTTATCATAAGATATCACTTATAGAGGGAATGTGAAAACCGCTACCCTTGAACTGAATTACAAAAGAGAACAGAGTCACACGTTAAGAAAACACACTATGGCTGCTTAACGGGAAAGGTGAGGTGGGGTGATGCATAAAAGAAGGGTTTCAAATTAGCTCAGATACCGTTCCATAAACCCAATATGTAATAGACACGACCTACTCCTTGCTCAGTGAACTGGACTCAACACCCCCTATTAACCGCCCAAGAATATATCTGACTAGTAAGAATCTTAAAACCTATGTATTGATATCTCTCTGAAAGTGAGTCAAGTGGGTGTAAAGCGGCATAAACACAGCAGTGAAAAGCATCTAAACCCCTTTATAAAAATCAATCACTTTTAAAAACCCGTGAAACAAAGACAGGGAAAGAGAAAGAAATTCTTACTAAATTCGTTCAGGGGCTGTGAGGCCACCTGGATTGACCATGTATAGACCCACAGCTGATTGAGACATAAGGGTGGACACTCTTGGGGCTGAGAGGTTTCGTGAGGTTGGGTGAGCAAACGTAGACCCTTTAAAGTAATACTGCGTGGTTCCCATCCCATGGGTCCCAAATCTCCAGGTTCAAGGGCATCTTCCCACTTCGAAAACATGCACGAGAAACCCAGAAGATGGTACACCGTGTGATCGGGAAAGGTTTCTAAAAGGGACCTCATTTCTCATCTCCTTGGGCTCGGGTTCGCCATTCCAGCTGCTTTACTAGCAATCTCCCTCCTTGGAGAATCAGCACCTTTAACCTCCTGTTCCGTACAGGTTGCAATTTGTCCTGAGGATGAACGGGAAGAGGGGGAACCAATGAGACACTAGCTCTAGGTGTTGGGACAGGCACAGGTCACTCTATTTTCCCATCAGGAAGAAGAATTAACCACAGGTTCAGCCTGCCGCCCGGAACCAGAATAGGGCCTGAAGCAATCCTGCGCTTTTGCGACCAGGTCCCAGGAAAGCGAGTTGAAAAATGGAGCTCAGGGGCACTGCAATTCACAAACCTGCAGAGTTATAAATGATAACTCTCGTCCACAAATATATTGAGGGAAGGCAACGAAGAGGATTTGAAAGCAAGGCAGAATTGCAGGAAACAGATTTCAGGAGGTAGATTCGAATCGCCTTTAAAGCACGGGAAAAGCGGCAAAACCTCGACAATGATGCCCTTGGCCAAAAAGGGCGTATGCGTTTTTTCCTGAATATATTCAGGAAAAAACGCATACGCCCTTTTTGGCCAACCAAGCAACCTGGAAAGGCAAATCAGCGCTACAAAGAAGTCTCGCTTCCCACCGGTCAAAAGGGCCATGCTGAATAAAGTGTCAAAACCAGAAATGCAGGACAGGCCATGGAGAAACGGGAGCCTTGCTACGCTGATGGGCGGGATGTAAATTGCCAACAGCCATTTTGGAGAAGTGTACGGTGTGTCGTGAAACATCTAAAAAACTCAGCTTAGAGAGCATAGGGCACTTCCACTCATGGGCGTATAAATTGGGAAAACTAAAAATCAGCAAGACACAGGCACCCCAAAGTTTAGGGCTGCTCTGTTGACAAGAACCTCTACTTTGTTACAACGTAAATATCCCAGGAAAGAAAAAAATTGATGAAGAAGTATTAGTCCTTATATATAATAGAATATCACTCAGCCATGATATCAACGTCATAAGTCTAGTAGCAGCATGATGAGTGGATTTAGGTACGACGATTCTAAGTGAAATAAGTCACACAGAAAAAGACACTTATCATAAGATATCACTTATAGAGGGAATGTAAAAACTGCGACCTTGAACTGAATTACAAAACAGAACAGAGGCACACGTTTAGAAAACACACTATGGCTGCTTAACGGGAAAGGTGAGGTGGGGTGATGCATAAAACAAGGGTTTCAAATTAGCTCAGATACCGTTCCATAAACCCAATATGTAATAGACACGACCTACTCCTTGCTCAGTGAACTGGACTCAACACCCCCTATTAACCGCCCAAGAATATATCTGACTAGTAAGAATCTCAAAACCTATGTATTGATATCTCTCTGTAAGTGAGTCAAGTGGGTGTAAAGCGGCATAAACACAGCAGTGAAAAGCAGCTAAACCCCTTTATAAAAATCAATCACTTTTAAAAACCCGTGAAACAAAGACAGGGAAAGAGAAAGAAATTCTTACTAAATTCGTTCAGGGGCTGTGATGCCACCTGGATTGACCATATATAGACCCACAGCTGATTGAGACATAAGGGTGGACACTCTTGGGGCTGAGAGGTTTCGTGAGGTTGGGTGAGCAAACGCAGACCCTATAAAGTAATACTGCGTGGTTCCCATCCCATGGGTCCCAAATCTCCAGGTTCAAGGGCATCTTCCCACTTCGAAAACATGCATGAGAAACCCAGAAGATGGTGCACCGTGTGATCGGGAAAGGTTTCTAAAAGGGACCTCATTTCTCATCTCCTTGGGCTCGGGTTCGCCATTCCAGCTGCTTTACTAGCAATCTCCCTCCTTGGAGAATCAGCACCTTTAACCTCCTGTTCCGTACAGGTTGCAATTTGTCCTGAGGATGAACGGGAAGAGGGGGAACCAATGAGACACTAGCTATAGGTGTTGGGACAGGCACAGGTCACTCTATTTTCCCGTCAGGAAGAAGAATTAACCACAGGCTCAGCCTGCCGCTCGGGACCAGAATAGAGCCTGAAGCAATCCTGCGCTTTTGCAGCCAGCTCCCAAGAAAGCGAGTTGAAAAATGGAGCTCAGGGGCACTGCAATTCACAAACCTGCAGAGTTATAAATGATAACTCTCGTCCACAAATATATTGAGGGAAGGCAACGAAGAGGATTTGAAAGCAAGGCAGAATTGCAGGAAACAGATTTCAGGAGGTAGATTCGAATCGCCTTTAAAGCACAGGAAAAGGGGCAACACCTCGACCATGATGCCCTTGGCCAAAAAGGGCGTATGCGTTTTTTCCTGAATATATTCAGGAAAAAACGCATACGCCCTTTTTGGCCAACCAAGCAACCTGGAAAGGCAAATCAGCGCTACAAAGAAGGCTCGTTTCCCGTCGGTCAAAAGGGCCATGCTGAATAAAGTGTCAAAACCAGAAATGCAGGACAGGCCATGGAGAAATGGGAGCCTTGCTACGCTGATGGGCGGGATGTAAATTGCCAACAGCCACTCTGGAGAAGTGTACGGTGTGTCCTGAAACATCTAAAAAACTCAGCTTAGAGAGCATAGGACACTTCCACTCATGGGCGTATAAATTGGGAAAACTAAAAATCAGCAAGACACAGGCACCCCAAAGTTTAGGGCTGCTCTGTTGACAAGAACCTCCACTTTGTTACAACGTAAATATCCCAGGAAAGAAAAAAATGGATAAAGAAGTATTAGTCCTTATGTATAATAGAATATCACTCAGCCATGAAATCAACGTCATAAGTCTAGTAGCAGCATGATGAGTGGATTTAGGTATGACGATTCTCATTGAAATAAGTCACACAGAAAAAGACACTTATCATAAGATATCACTTATAGAGGGAATGTGAAAACCGCTACCCTTGAACTGAATTACAAAACAGAACAGAGTCACACGTTTAGAAAACACACTATGGCTGCTTAACGGGAAAGGTGAGGTGGGGTGATGCATAAAACAAGGGTTTCAAATTAGCTCAGATACCGTTCCATAAACCCAATATGTAATAGATACGACCTACACCTTGCTCTGTGAACTGGACTCCACACCCCCTATTCACCGCCCAAGAATATATCTGACTAGTAAGAATCTTAAAAGCTATGTATTGATATCTCTCTGAAAGTGAGTCAAGTGGGTGTAAAGCGGCATAAACACAGCAGTGAAAAGCAGCTAAACCCCTTTATAAAAATCAATCACTTTTAAAAACCCGTGAAACAAAGACAGGGAAAGAGAAAGAAATTCTTACTAAATTCGTTCAGGGGATGTGAGGCCACCTGGATTGACCATATATAGACCCACAGCTGATTGAGACATACGGGTGGACACTCTTGGGGCTGAGAGGTTTCGTGAGGTTGGGTGAGCAAACGTAGACCCTTTAAAGTAATACTGCGTGGTTCCCATCCCATGGGTCCCAAATCTCCAGGTTCAAGGGCATCTTCCCACTTCGAAAACATGCATGAGAAACCCAGAAGATGGTACACCGTGTGATCGGGAAAGGTTTCTAAAAGGGACCTCATTTCTCATCTCCTTGGGCTCGGGTTCGCCATTCCAGCTGCTTTACTAGTAATCTCCCTCCTTGGAGAATCAGCACCTTTAACCTCCTGTTCCGTACAGGTTGCAATTTGTCCTGAGGATGAACGGGAAGAGGGGGAACCAATGAGAGACTAGCTCTAGGTGTTGGGACAGGCACAGGTCACTCTATTTTCCCATCAGGAAGAAGAATTAACCACAGGCTCAGCCTGCCGCCCGGAACCAGAATAGGGCCTGAAGCAATCCTGCGCTTTTGCGACCAGGTCCCAGGAAAGCGAGTTGAAAAATGGAGCTCAGGGGCACTGCAATTCACAAACCTGCAGAGTTATAAATGATAACTCTCGTCCACAAATATATTGAGGGAAGTCAACGAAGAGGATTTGAAAGCAAGGCAGAATTGCAGGAAACAGATTTCAGGAGGTAGATTCGAATCGCCTTTAAAGCACGGGAAAAGCGGCAAAACCTCGACAATGATGCCCTTGGCCCAAAAGGGCGTATGCGTTTTTTCCTGAATATATTCAGCTAAAAACGCATACGCCCTTTTTGGCCAACCAAGCAACCTGGAAAGGCAAATCAGCGCTACAAAGAAGTCTCGCTTCCCACCGGTCAAAAGGGCCATGCTGAATAAAGTGTCAAAACCAGAAATGCAGGACAGGCCATGGAGAAACGGGAGCCTTGCTACGCTGATGGGCGGGATGTAAATTGCCAACAGCCATTTTGGAGAAGTGTACGGTGTGTCGTGAAACATCTAAAAAACTCAGCTTAGAGAGCATAGGGCACTTCCACTCATGGGCGTATAAATTGGGAAAACTAAAAATCAGCAAGACACAGGCACCCCAAAGTTTAGGGCTGCTCTGTTGACAAGAACCTCTACTTTGTTACAACGTAAATATCCCAGGAAAGAAAAAAATGGATGAAGAAGTATTAGTCCTTATATATAATAGAATATCACTCAGCCATGAAATCAACGTCATAAGTCTAGTAGCAGCATGATGAGTGGATTTAGGTACGACGATTCTCATTGAAATAAGTCACACAGAAAAAGACACTTATCATAAGATATCACTTATAGAGGGAAAGTGAAAACCGCTACCCTTGAACTGAATTACAAAACAGAACAGAGTCACACGTTTAGAAAACACACTATGGCTGCTTAACGGGAAAGGTGAGGTGGGGTGATGCATAAAACAAGGGTTTCAAATTAGCTCAGATACCGTTCCATAAACCCAATATGTAATAGATACGACCTACACCTTGCTCTGTGAACTGGACTCAACACCCCCTATTAACCGCCCAAGAATATATCTGACTAGTAAGAATCTTAAAACCTATGTATTGATATCTCTGTGAAAGTGAGTCAAGTGGGTGTAAAGCGGCATAAACACAGCAGTGAAAAGCAGCTAAACCCCTTTATAAAAATCAGTCACTTTTAAAAACCCGTGAAACAAAGACAGGGAAAGAGAAAGAAATTCTTACTAAATTCGTTCAGGGGCTGTGATGCCACCTGGATTGACCATATATAGACCCACAGCTGATTGAGACATAAGGGTGGACACTCTTGGGGCTGAGAGGTTTCGTGAGGTTGGGTGAGCAAACGCAGACCCTTTAAAGTAATACTGCGTGGTTCCCATCCCATGGGTCCCAAATCTCCAGGTTCAAGGGCATCTTCCCACTTCGAAAACATGCATGAGAAACCCAGAAGATGGTACACCGTGTGATCGGGAAAGGTTTCTAAAAGGGACCTCATTTCTCATCTCCTTGGGCTCGGGTTCGCCATTCCAGCTGCTTTACTAGTAATCTCCCTCCTTGGAGAATCAGCACCTTTAACCTCCTGTTCCGTACATGTTGCAATTTGTCCTGAGGATGAACGGGAAGAGGGGGAACCAATGAGAGACTAGCTCTAGGTGTTGGGACAGGCACAGGTCACTCCATTTTCCCATCAGGAAGAAGAATTAACCACAGGCTCAGCCTGCCGCCCGGAACCAGAATAGGGCCTGAAGCAATCCTGCGCTTTTGCGTCCAGGTCCCAGGAAATCGAGTTGAAAAATGGAGCTCAGGGGCACTGCAATTCACAAACCTGCAGAGTTATAAATGATAACTCTCATCCACAAATATATTGAGGGAAGGCAACGAAGAGGATTTGAAAGCAAGGCAGAATTGCAGGAAACAGATTTCAGGAGGTAGATTCGAATCGCCTTTAAAGCACGGGAAAAGCGGCAAAACCTCGACAATGATGCCCTTGGCCAAAAAGGGCGTATGCGTTTTTTCCTGAATATATTCAGGAAAAAACGCATACGCCCTTTTTGGCCAACCAAGCAACCTGGAAAGGCAAATCAGCGCTACAAAGAAGTCTCGCTTCCCATCGGTCAAAAGGGCCATGCTGAATAAAGTATCAAAACCAGAAATGCAGGACAGGCCATGGAGAAACGGGAGCCTTGCTACGCTGATGGGCGGGATGTAAATTGCCAACAGCCACTCTGGAGAACTGTACGGTGTGTCCTGAAACATCTAAAAAATTCAGCTTAGAGAGCATAGTACACTTCCACTCATGGGCGTATAAATTGGGAAAACTAAAAATCAGCAAGACACAGGCACCCCAAAGTTTAGGGCTGCTCTGTTGACAAGAACCTCCACTTTGTTACAACGTAAATATCCCAGGAAAGAAAAAAATGGATAAAGAAGTATTAGTCCTTATGTATAATAGAATATCACTCAGCCATGAAATCAACGTCATAAGTCTAGTAGCAGCATGATGAGTGGATTTAGGTACGACGATTCTCAGTGAAATAATTCACACAGAAAAAGACACTTATCATAAGATATCACTTATAGAGGGAATGTGAAAACCGCTACCCTTGAACTGAATTACAAAAGAGAACAGAGTCACACGTTTAGAAAACACACTATGGCTGCTTAACGGGAAAGGTGAGCTGCGGTGATGCATAAAACAAGGGTTTCAAATTAGCTCAGATACCGTTCCATAAACCCAATATGTAATAGATACGACCTACACCTTGCTCTGTGAACTGGACTCCACACCCCCTATTCACCGCCCAAGAATATATCTGACTAGTAAGAATCTTAAAAGCTATGTATTGATATCTCTCTGTAAGTGAGTCAAGTGGGTGTAAAGCGGCATAAACACAGCAGTGAAAAGCATCTAAACCCCTTTATAAAAATCAATCACTTTTAAAAACCCGTGAAACAAAGACAGTGAAAGAGAGAGAAATTCCTACTAAATTCGCTCACGGGCTGTGATGCCACTTGGATTGACCATACCTAGACCCACAGCTGATTGAGACATAAGGGTGGACACTCTTAGGGCTGAGAGGTTTGGTGAGGTTGGGTGAGCAAACGCAGACCCTTTAAAGTAATACTGCATTGTTCCCATCCCATGGGTCCCAAATCTCCAGGTTCAAGGGCATCTTCCTACATGGAAAACATGCATGAGAAACCCAGAAGATGGTACACCGTGTGATCGGGAAAGGTTTCTAAAAGGGACCTCATTTCTCATCTCCTTGGGCTCGGGTTCGCCATTCCAGCTGCTTTACTAGCAATCTCCCTCCTTGGAGAATCAGCACCTTTAACCTCCTGTTCCGTACAGGTTGCAATTTGTCCTGAGGATGAACGGGAAGAGGGGGAACCAATGAGAGACTAGCTCTAGGTGTTGGGACAGGCACAGGTCACTCTATTTTCCCATCAGGAAGAAGAATTAACCACAGGCTCAGCCTGCCGCCCGGAACCAGAATAGGACCTGAAGCAATCCTGCGCTTTTGCGTCCAGGTCCCAGGAAAGCGAGTTGAAAAATGGAGCTCAGGGGCACTGCAATTCACAAACCTGCAGAGTTATAAATGATAACTCTCGTCCACAAATATATTGAGGGAAGGCAACGAAGAGGATTTGAAAACAAGGCAGAATTGCAGGAAACAGATTTCAGGAGGTAGATTCGAATCGCCTTTAAAGCACGGGAAAAGCGGCAAAACCTCGACAATGATGCCCTTGGCCAAAAAGGGCGTATGCGTTTTTTCCTGAATATATTCAGGAAAAAACGCATACGCCCTTTTTGGCCAACCAAGCAACCTGGAAAGGCAAATCAGCGCTACAAAGAAGTCTCGCTTCCCACCGGTCAAAAGGGCCATGCTGAATAAAGTGTCAAAACCAGAAATGCAGGACAGGCCATGGAGAAACGGGAGCCTTGCTACGCTGATGGGCGGGATGTAAATTGCCAACAGCCATTTTGGAGAAGTGTACGGTGTGTCGTGAAACATCTAAAAAACTCAGCTTAGAGAGCATAGGGCACTTCCACTCATGGGCGTATAAATTGGGAAAACTAAAAATCAGCAAGACACAGGCACCCCAAAGTTTAGGGCTGCTCTGTTGACAAGAACCTCTACTTTGTTACAACGTAAATATCCCAGGAAAGAAAAAAATGGATGAAGAAGTATTAGTCCTTATATATAATAGAATATCACTCAGCCATGAAATCAACGTCATAAGTCTAGTAGCAGCATGATGAGTGGATTTAGGTACGACGATTCTAAGTGAAATAAGTCACACAGAAAAAGACACTTATCATAAGATATCACTTATAGAGGGAATGTAAAAACTGCGACCTTGAACTGAATTACAAAACAGAACAGAGGCACACGTTTAGAAAACACACTATGGCTGCTTAACGGGAAAGGTGAGGTGGGGTGATGCATAAAACAAGGGTTTCAAATTAGCTCAGATACCGTTCCATAAACCCAATATGTAATAGACACGACCTACTCCTTCCTCAGTGAACTGGACTCAACACCCCCTATTAACCGCCCAAGAATATATCTGACTAGTAAGAATCTCCAAACCTATGTATTGATATCTCTCTGTAAGTGAGTCAAGTGGGTGTAAAGCGGCATAAACACAGCAGTGAAAAGCAGCTAAACCCCTTTATAAAAATCAATCACTTTTAAAAACCCGTGAAACAAAGACAGTGAAAGAGAAAGAAATTCTTACTAAATTCGTTCAGGGGCTGTGATGCCACCTGGATTGACCATATATAGACCCACAGCTGATTGAGACATAAGGGTGGACACTCTTGGGGCTGAGAGGTTTCGTGAGGTTGGGTGAGCAAACGCAGACCCTTTAAAGTAATACTGCGTGGTTCCCATCCCATGGGTCCCAAATCTCCAGGTTCAAGGGCATCTTCCCACTTCGAAAACATGCATGAGAAACCCAGAAGATGGTGCACCGTGTGATCGGGAAAGGTTTCTAAATCGCACCTCATTTCTCAACTCCTTGTGCTCGGGTTCTCCATTCCAGCTGCTTTACTAGCAATCTCCCTCCTTGGAGAATCAGCACCTTTAACCTCCTGTTCCGTACAGGTTGCAATTTGTCCTGAGGATGAACGGGAAGAGGGGGAACCAATGAGACACTAGCTCTAGGTGTTGGGACAGGCACAGGTCACTCTATTTTCCCATCAGGAAGAAGAATTAACCACAGGCTCAGCCTGCCGCTCGGGACCAGAATAGAGCCTGAAGCAATCCTGTGCTTTTGCAGCCAGATCCCAAGAAAGCGAGTTGAAAAATGGAGCTCAGGGGCACTGCAATTCACAAACCTGCAGAGTTATAAATGATAACTCTCGTCCACAAATATATTGAGGGAAGGCAACGAAGAGGATTTGAAAGCAAGGCAGAATTGCAGGAAACAGATTTCAGGAGGTAGATTCGAATCGCCTTGAAAGCACAGGAAAAGCGGCAATACCTTGACCATGATGCCCTTGGCCAAAAAGGGCGTATGCGTTTTTTCCTGAATATATTCAGGAAAAAACGCATACGCCCTTTTTGGCCAACCAAGCAACCTGGAAAGGCAAATCAGAGCTACAAAGAAGT
Source organism: Balaenoptera borealis (assembly GCF_965194805.1). NCBI lineage: Eukaryota > Metazoa > Chordata > Mammalia > Artiodactyla > Balaenopteridae > Balaenoptera > Balaenoptera borealis. The sequence goes on from NC_138864.1 coordinate 35,374,841, forward strand.
CTCGCTTCCCATCGGTCAAAAGGGCCATGCTGAATAAAGTATCAAAACCAGAAATGCAGGACAGGCCATGGAGAAACGGGAGCCTTGCTACGCTGATGGGCGGGATGTAAATTGCCAACAGCCACTCTGGAGAACTGTACGGTGTGTCCTGAAACATCTAAAAAATTCAGCTTAGAGAGCATAGGACACTTCCACTCATGGGCGTATAAATTGGGAAAACTAAAAATCAGCAAGACACAGGCACCCCAAAGTTTAGGGCTGCTCTGTTGACAAGAACCTCCACTTTGTTACAACGTAAATATCCCAGGAAAGAAAAAAATGGATAAAGAAGTATTAGTCCTTATGTATAATAGAATATCACTCAGCCATGAAATCAACGTCATAAGTCTAGTAGCAGCATGATGAGTGGATTTAGGTACGACGATTCTAAGCGAAATAATTCACACAGAAAAAGACACTTATCATAAGATATCACTTATAGAGGGAATGTGAAAACCGCTACCCTTGAACTGAATTACAAAAGAGAACAGAGTCACACGTTTAGAAAACACACTATGGCTGCTTAACGGGAAAGGTGAGGTGCGGTGATGCATAAAACAAGGGTTTCAAATTAGCTCAGATACCGTTCCATAAACCCAATATGTAATAGATACGACCTACACCTTGCTCTGTGAACTGGACTCCACACCCCCTATTCACCGCCCAAGAATATATCTGACTAGTAAGAATCTTAAAAGCTATGTATTGATATCTCTCTGTAAGTGAGTCAAGTGGGTGTAAAGCGGCATAAACACAGCAGTGAAAAGCATCTAAACCCCTTTATAAAAATCAATCACTTTTAAAAACCCGTGAAACAAAGACAGTGAAAGAGAGAGAAATTCCTTCTAAATTCGCTCACGGGCTGTGATGCCACTGGGATTGACCATACCTAGACCCACAGCTGATTGAGACATAAGGGTGGACACTCTTAGGGCTGAGAGGTTTGGTGAGGTTGGGTGAGCAAACGCAGACCCTTTAAAGTAATACTGCATTGTTCCCATCCCATGGGTCCCAAATCTCCAGGTTCAAGGGCATCTTCCTACATGGAAAACATGCATGAGAAACCCAGAAGATGGTACACCGTGTGATCGGGAAAGGTTTCTAAAAGGGACCTCATTTCTCATCTCCTTGGGCTCGGGTTCGCCATTCCAGCTGCTTTACTAGCAATCTCCCTCCTTGGAGAATCAGCACCTTTAACCTCCTGTTCCGTACAGGTTGCAATTTGTCCTGAGGATGAACGGGAAGAGGGGGAACCAATGAGACACTAGCTCTAGGTGTTGGGACAGGCACAGGTCACTCTATTTTCCCATCAGGAAGAAGAATTAACCACAGGCTCAGCCTGCCGCTCGGGACCAGAATAGAGCCTGAAGCAATCCTGCGCTTTTGCGTCCAGGTCCCAGGAAAGCGAGTTGAAAAATGGAGCTCAGGGGCACTGCAATTCACAAACCTGCAGAGTTATAAATGATAACTCTCGTCCACAAATATATTGAGGGAAGGCAACGAAGAGGATTTGAAAGCAAGGCAGAATTGCAGGAAACAGATTTCAGGAGGTAGATTCGAATCGCCTTTAAAGCACAGGAAAAGCGGCAACACCTCGACCATGATGCCCTTGGCCAAAAAGGGCGTATGCGTTTTTTCCTGAATATATTCAGGAAAAAACGCATACGCCCTTTTTGGCCAACCAAGCAACCTGGAAAGGCAAATCAGCGCTACAAAGAAGGCTCGTTTCCCGTCGGTCAAAAGGGCCATGCTGAATAAAGTGTGAAAACCAGAAATGCAGGACAGGCCATGGAGAAACGGGAGCCTTGCTACGCTGATGGGCGGGATGTAAATTGCCAACAGCCACTCTGTAGAAGTGTACGGTGTGTCCTGAAACATCTAAAAAACTCAGCTTAGAGAGCATAGGACACTTCCACTCATGGGCGTATAAATTGGGAAAACTAAAAATCAGCAAGACACAGGCACCCCAAAGTTTAGGGCTGCTCTGTTGACAAGAACCTCCACTTTGTTACAACGTAAATATCCCAGGAAAGAAAAAAATGGATAAAGAAGTATTAGTCCTTATGTATAATAGAATATCACTCAGCCATGAAATCAACGTCATAAGTCTAGTAGCAGCATGATGAGTGGATTTAGGTACGACGATTCTAAGTGAAATAAGTCACACAGAAAAAGACACTTATCATAAGATATCACTTATAGAGGGAATGTGAAAACCGCTACCCTTGAACTGAATTACAAAAGAGAACAGAGTCACACGTTTAGAAAACACACTATGGCTGCTTAACGGGAAAGGTGAGGTGGGGTGATGCATAAAAGAAGGGTTTCAAATTAGCTCAGATACCGTTCCATAAACCCAATATGTAATAGAAACGACCTACTCCTTGCTCAGTGAACTGGACTCAACACCCCCTATTAACCGCCCAAGAATATATCTGACTAGTAAGAATCTTAAAACCTATGTATTGATATCTCTCTGAAAGTGAGTCAAGTGGGTGTAAAGCGGCATAAACACAGCAGTGAAAAGCAGCTAAACCCCTTTATAAAAATCAATCACTTTTAAAAACCCGTGAAACAAAGACAGGGAAAGAGAAAGAAATTCTTACTAAATTCTTTCAGGGGCTGTGATGCCACCTGGATTGACCATATATAGACCCACAGCTGATTGAGACATAAGGGTGGACACTCTTGGGGCTGAGAGGTTTCGTGAGGTTGGGTGAGCAAACGTAGACCCTTTAAAGTAATACTGCGTGGTTCCCATCCCATGGGTCCCAAATCTCCAGGTTCAAGGGCATCTTCCCACTTCGAAAACATGCATGAGAAACCCAGAAGATGGTACACCGTGTGATCGGGAAAGGTTTCTAAAAGGGACCTCATTTCTCATCTCCTTGGGCTCGGGTTCGCCATTCCAGCTGCTTTACTAGCAATCTCCCTCCTTGGAGAATCAGCACCTTTAACCTCCTGTTCCGTACAGGTTGCAATTTGTCCTGAGGATGAACGGGAAGAGGGGGAACCAATGAGAGACTAGCTCTAGGTGTTGGGACAGGCACAGGTCACTCTATTTTCCCATCAGGAAGAAGAATTAACCACAGGCTCAGCCTGCCGCCCGGAACCAGAATAGGGCCTGAAGCAATCCTGCGCTTTTGCGTCCAGGTCCCAGGAAAGCGAGTTGAAAAATGGAGCTCAGGGGCACTGCAATTCACAAACCTGCAGTGTTATAAATGATAACTCTCGTCCACAAATATATTGAGGGAAGGCAACGAAGAGGATTTGAAAGCAAGGCAGAATTGCAGGAAACAGATTTCAGGAGGTAGATTCGAATCGCCTTTAAAGCACGGGAAAAGCGGCAAAACCTCGACAATGATGCCCTTGGCCCAAAAGGGCGTATGCGTTTTTTCCTGAATATATTCAGGAAAAAACGCATACGCCCTTTTTGGCCAACCAAGCAACCTGGAAAGGCAAATCAGCGCTACAAAGAAGTCTCGCTTCCCACCGGTCAAAAGGGCCATGCTGAATAAAGTGTCAAAACCAGAAATGCAGGACAGGCCATGGAGAAACGGGAGCCTTGCTACGCTGATGGGCGGGATGTAAATTGCCAACAGCCATTTTGGAGAAGTGTACGGTGTGTCGTGAAACATCTAAAAAACTCAGCTTAGAGAGCATAGGGCACTTCCACTCATGGGCGTATAAATTGGGAAAACTAAAAATCAGCAAGACACAGGCACCCCAAAGTTTAGGGCTGCTCTGTTGACAAGAACCTCTACTTTGTTACAACGTAAATATCCCAGGAAAGAAAAAAATGGATGAAGAAGTATTAGTCCTTATATATAATAGAATATCACTCAGCCATGAAATCAACGTCATAAGTCTAGTAGCAGCATGATGAGTGGATTTAGGTACGACGATTCTAAGTGAAATAAGTCACACAGAAAAAGACACTTATCATAAGATATCACTTCTAGAGGGACTGTAAAAACTGCGACCTTGAACTGAATTACAAAACAGAACAGAGGCACACGTTTAGAAAACACACTATGGCTGCTTAACGGGAAAGGTGAGGTGGGGTGATGCATAAAACAAGGGTTTCAAATTAGCTCAGATACCGTTCCATAAACCCAATATGTAATAGACACGACCTACTCCTTGCTCAGTGAACTGGACTCAACACCCCCTATTAACCGCCCAAGAATATATCTGACTAGTAAGAATCTCAAAACCTATGTATTGATATCTCTCTGTAAGTGAGTCAAGTGGGTGTAAAGCGGCATAAACACAGCAGTGAAAAGCAGCTAAACCCCTTTATAAAAATCAATCACTTTTAAAAACCCGTGAAACAAAGACAGGGAAAGAGAAAGAAATTCTTACTAAATTCGTTCAGGGGCTGTGATGCCACCTGGATTGACCATATATAGACCCACAGCTGATTGAGACATAAGGGTGGACACTCTTGGGGCTGAGAGGTTTCGTGAGGTTGGGTGAGCAAACGCAGACCCTTTAAAGTAATACTGCGTGGTTCCCATCCCATGGGTCCCAAATCTCCAGGTTCAAGGGCAACTTCCCACTTCGAAAACATGCATGAGAAACCCAGAAGATGGTGCACCATGTGATCGGGAAAGGTTTCTAAAAGGGACCTCATTTCTCATCTCCTTGGGCTCGGGTTCGCCATTCCAGCTGCTTTACTAGCAATCTCCCTCCTTGGAGAATCTGCACCTTTAACCTCCTGTTCCGTACAGGTTGCAATTTGTCCTGAGGATGAACGGGAAGAGGGGGAACCAATGAGACACTAGCTCTAGGTGTTGGGACAGGCACAGGTCACTCTATTTTCCCATCAGGAAGAAGAATTAACCACAGGCTCAGCCTGCCGCTCGGGAGCAGAATAGAGCCTGAAGCAATCCTGCGCTTTTGCAGCCAGCTCCCAAGAAAGCGAGTTGAAAAATGGAGCTCAGGGGCACTGCAATTCACAAACCTGCAGAGTTATAAATGATAACTCTCGTCCACAAATATATTGAGGGAAGGCAACGAAGAGGATTTGAAAGCAAGGCAGAATTGCAGGAAACAGATTTCAGGAGGTAGATTCGAATCGCCTTTAAAGCACAGGAAAAGCGGCAACACCTCGACCATGATGCCCTTGGCCAAAAAGGGCGTATGCGTTTTTTCCTGAATATATTCAGGAAAAAACGCATACGCCCTTTTTGGCCAACCAAGCAACCTGGAAAGGCAAATCAGCGCTACAAAGAAGGCTCGTTTCCCGTCGGTCAAAAGGGCCATGCTGAATAAAGTGTCAAAACCAGAAATGCAGGACAGGCCATGGAGAAATGGGAGCCTTGCTACGCTGATGGGCGGGATGTAAATTGCCAACAGCCACTCTGTAGAAGTGTCCGGTGTGTCCTGAAACATCTAAAAAACTCAGCTTAGAGAGCATAGGACACTTCCACTCATGGGCGTATAAATTGGGAAAACTAAAAATCAGCAAGACACAGGCACCCCAAAGTTTAGGGCTGCTCTGTTGACAAGAACCTCCACTTTGTTACAACGTAAATATCCCAGGAAAGAAAAAAATGGATAAAGAAGTATTAGTCCTTATGTATAATAGAATATCACTCAGCCATGAAATAAACGTCATAAGTCTAGTAGCAGCATGATGAGTGGATTTAGGTATGACGATTCTAAGTGAAATAAGTCACACAGAAAAAGACACTTATCATAAGATATCACTTATAGAGGGAATGTGAAAACCGCTACCCTTGAACTGAATTACAAAAGAGAACAGAGTCACACGTTTAGAAAACACACTATGGCTGCTTAACGGGAAAGGTGAGGTGGGGTGATGCATAAAAGAAGGGTTTCAAATTAGCTCAGATACCGTTCCATAAACCCAATATGTAATAGACACGACCTACTCCTTGCTCAGTGAACTGGACTCAACACCCCCTATTAACCGCCCAAGAATATATCTGACTAGTAAGAATCTTAAAACCTATGTATTGATATCTCTCTGAAAGTGAGTCAAGTGGGTGTAAAGCGGCATAAACACAGCAGTGAAAAGCAGCTAAACCCCTTTATAAAAATCAATCACTTTTAAAAACCCGTGAAACAAAGACAGGGAAAGAGAAAGAAATTCTTACTAAATTCGTTCAGGGGCTGTGAGGCCACCTGGATTGACCATATATAGACCCACACCTGATTGAGACATAAGGGTGGACACTCTTGGGGCTGAGAGGTTTCGTGAGGTTGGGTGAGCAAACGTAGACCCTTTAAAGTAATACTGCGTGGTTCCCATCCCATGGGTCCCAAATCTCCAGGTTCAAGGGCATCTTCCCACTTCGAAAACATGCATGAGAAACCCAGAAGATGGTACACCGTGTGATCGGGAAAGGTTTCTAAAAGGGACCTCATTTCTCATCTCCTTGGGCTCGGGTTCGCCATTCCAGCTGCTTTACTAGCAATCTCCCTCCTTGGAGAATCAGCACCTTTAACCTCCTGTTCCGTACAGGTTGCAATTTGTCCTGAGGATGAACGGGAAGAGGGGGAACCAATGAGACACTAGCTCTAGGTGTTGGGACAGGCACAGGTCACTCTATTTTCCCATCAGGAAGAAGAATTAACCACAGGCTCAGCCTGCCGCTCGGGAGCAGAATAGAGCCTGAAGCAATCCTGCGCTTTTGCAGCCAGCTCCCAAGAAAGCGAGTTGAAAAATGGAGCTCAGGGGCACTGCAATTCACAAACCTGCAGCGTTATAAATGATAACTCTCGTCCACAAATATATTGAGGGAAGGCAACGAAGAGGATTTGAAAGCAAGGCAGAATTGCAGGAAACAGATTTCAGGAGGTAGATTCGAATCGCCTTTAAAGCACGGGAAAAGCGGCAAAACCTCGACAATGATGCCCTTGACCCAAAAGGGCGTATGCGTTTTTTCCTGAATATATTCAGGAAAAAACGCATACGCCCTTTTTGGCCAACCAAGCAACCTGGAAAGGCAAATCAGCGCTACAAAGAAGTCTCGCTTCCCACCGGTCAAAAGGGCCATGCTGAATAAAGTGTCAAAACCAGAAATGCAGGACAGGCCATGGAGAAACGGGAGCCTTGCTACGCTGATGGGCGGGATGTAAATTGCCAACAGCCATTTTGGAGAAGTGTACGGTGTGTCGTGAAACATCTAAAAAACTCAGCTTAGAGAGCATAGGGCACTTCCACTCATGGGCGTATAAATTGGGAAAACTAAAAATCAGCAAGACACAGGCACCCCAAAGTTTAGGGCTGCTCTGTTGACAAGAACCTCTACTTTGTTACAACGTAAATATCCCAGGAAAGAAAAAAATGGATGAAGAAGTATTAGTCCTTATATATAATAGAATATCACTCAGCCATGAAATCAACGTCATAAGTCTAGTAGCAGCATGATGAGTGGATTTAGGTACGACGATTCTCATTGAAATAAGTCACACAGAAAAAGACACTTATCATAAGATATCACTTATAGAGGGAAAGTGAAAACCGCTACCCTTGAACTGAATTACAAAACAGAACAGAGTCACACGTTTAGAAAACACACTATGGCTGCTTAACGGGAAAGGTGAGGTGGGGTGATGCATAAAACAAGGGTTTCAAATTAGCTCAGATACCGTTCCATAAACCCAATATGTAATAGATACGACCTACACCTTGCTCTGTGAACTGGACTCAACACCCCCTATTAACCGCCCAAGAATATATCTGACTAGTAAGAATCTTAAAACCTATGTATTGATATCTCTCTGAAAGTGAGTCAAGTGGGTGTAAAGCGGCATAAACACAGCAGTGAAAAGCAGCTAAACCCCTTTATAAAAATCAGTCACTTTTAAAAACCCGTGAAACAAAGACAGGGAAAGAGAAAGAAATTCTTACTAAATTCGTTCAGGGGCTGTGATGCCACCTGGATTGACCATATATAGACCCACAGCTGATTGAGACATAAGGGTGGACACTCTTGGGGCTGAGAGGTTTCGTGAGGTTGGGTGAGCAAACGCAGACCCTTTAAAGTAATACTGCGTGGTTCCCATCCCATGGGTCCCAAATCTCCAGGTTCAAGGGCATCTTCCCACTTCGAAAACATGCATGAGAAACCCAGAAGATGGTACACCGTGTGATCGGGAAAGGTTTCTAAAAGGGACCTCATTTCTCATCTCCTTGGGCTCGGGTTCGCCATTCCAGCTGCTTTACTAGTAATCTCCCTCCTTGGAGAATCAGCACCTTTAACCTCCTGTTCCGTACATGTTGCAATTTGTCCTGAGGATGAACGGGAAGAGGGGGAACCAATGAGAGACTAGCTCTAGGTGTTGGGACGGGCACAGGTCACTCCATTTTCCCATCAGGAAGAAGAATTAACCACAGGCTCAGCCTGCCGCCCGGAACCAGAATAGGGCCTGAAGCAATCCTGCGCTTTTGCGTCCAGGTCCCAGGAAATCGAGTTGAAAAATGGAGCTCAGGGGCACTGCAATTCACAAACCTGCAGAGTTATAAATGATAACTCTCATCCACAAATATATTGAGGGAAGGCAACGAAGAGGATTTGAAAGCAAGGCAGAATTGCAGGAAACAGATTTCAGGAGGTAGATTCGAATCGCCTTTAAAGCACGGGAAAAGCGGCAAAACCTCGACAATGATGCCCTTGGCCAAAAAGGGCGTATGCGTTTTTTCCTGAATATATTCAGGAAAAAACGCATACGCCCTTTTTGGCCAACCAAGCAACCTGGAAAGGCAAATCAGCGCTACAAAGAAGTCTCGCTTCCCATCGGTCAAAAGGGCCATGCTGAATAAAGTATCAAAACCAGAAATGCAGGACAGGCCATGGAGAAAAGGGAGCCTTGCTACGCTGATGGGCGGGATGTAAATTGCCAACAGCCACTCTGGAGAACTGTACGGTGTGTCCTGAAACATCTAAAAAATTCAGCTTAGAGAGCATAGTACACTTCCACTCATGGGCGTATAAATTGGGAAAACTAAAAATCAGCAAGACACAGGCACCCCAAAGTTTAGGGCTGCTCTGTTGACAAGAACCTCCACTTTGTTACAACGTAAATATCCCAGGAAAGAAAAAAATGGATAAAGAAGTATTAGTCCTTATGTATAATAGAATATCACTCAGCCATGAAATCAACGTCATAAGTCTAGTAGCAGCATGATGAGTGGATTTAGGTACGACGATTCTCAGTGAAATAATTCACACAGAAAAAGACACTTATCATAAGATATCACTTATAGAGGGAATGTGAAAACCGCTACCCTTGAACTGAATTACAAAAGAGAACAGAGTCACACGTTTAGAAAACACACTATGGCTGCTTAACGGGAAAGGTGAGGTGCGGTGATGCATAAAACAAGGGTTTCAAATTAGCTCAGATACCGTTCCATAAACCCAATATGTAATAGATACGACCTACACCTTGCTCTGTGAACTGGACTCCACACCCCCTATTCACCGCCCAAGAATATATCTGACTAGTAAGAATCTTAAAAGCTATGTATTGATATCTCTCTGTAAGTGAGTCAAGTGGGTGTAAAGCGGCATAAACACAGCAGTGAAAAGCATCTAAACCCCTTTATAAAAATCAATCACTTTTAAAAACCCGTGAAACAAAGACAGTGAAAGAGAGAGAAATTCCTACTAAATTCGCTCACGGGCTGTGATGCCACTTGGATTGACCATACCTAGACCCACAGCTGATTGAGACATAAGGGTGGACACTCTTAGGGCTGAGAGGTTTGGTGAGGTTGGGTGAGCAAACGCAGACCCTTTAAAGTAATACTGCATTGTTCCCATCCCATGGGTCCCAAATCTCCAGGTTCAAGGGCATCTTCCTACATGGAAAACATGCATGAGAAACCCAGAAGATGGTACACCGTGTGATCGGGAAAGGTTTCTAAAAGGGACCTCATTTCTCATCTCCTTGGGCTCGGGTTCGCCATTCCAGCTGCTTTACTAGCAATCTCCCTCCTTGGAGAATCAGCACCTTTAACCTCCTGTTCCGTACAGGTTGCAATTTGTCCTGAGGATGAACGGGAAGAGGGGGAACCAATGAGAGACTAGCTCTAGGTGTTGGGACAGGCACAGGTCACTCTATTTTCCCATCAGGAAGAAGAATTAACCACAGGCTCAGCCTGCCGCCCGGAACCAGAATAGGACCTGAAGCAATCCTGCGCTTTTGCGTCCAGGTCCCAGGAAAGCGAGTTGAAAAATGGAGCTCAGGGGCACTGCAATTCACAAACCTGCAGAGTTATAAATGATAACTCTCGTCCACAAATATATTGAGGGAAGGCAACGAAGAGGATTTGAAAACAAGGCAGAATTGCAGGAAACAGATTTCAGGAGGTAGATTCGAATCGCCTTTAAAGCACGGGAAAAGCGGCAAAACCTCGACAATGATGCCCTTGGCCAAAAAGGGCGTATGCGTTTTTTCCTGAATATATTCAGGAAAAAACGCATACGCCCTTTTTGGCCAACCAAGCAACCTGGAAAGGCAAATCAGCGCTACAAAGAAGTCTCGCTTCCCACCGGTCAAAAGGGCCATGCTGAATAAAGTGTCAAAACCAGAAATGCAGGACAGGCCATGGAGAAACGGGAGCCTTGCTACGCTGATGGGCGGGATGTAAATTGCCAACAGCCATTTTGGAGAAGTGTACGGTGTGTCGTGAAACATCTAAAAAACTCAGCTTAGAGAGCATAGGGCACTTCCACTCATGGGCGTATAAATTGGGAAAACTAAAAATCAGCAAGACACAGGCACCCCAAAGTTTAGGGCTGCTCTGTTGACAAGAACCTCTACTTTGTTACAACGTAAATATCCCAGGAAAGAAAAAAATGGATGAAGAAGTATTAGTCCTTATATATAATAGAATATCACTCAGCCATGAAATCAACGTCATAAGTCTAGTAGCAGCATGATGAGTGGATTTAGGTACGACGATTCTAAGTGAAATAAGTCACACAGAAAAAGACACTTATCATAAGATATCACTTATAGAGGGAATGTAAAAACTGCGACCTTGAACTGAATTACAAAACAGAACAGAGGCACACGTTTAGAAAACACACTATGGCTGCTTAACGGGAAAGGTGAGGTGGGGTGATGCATAAAACAAGGGTTTCAAATTAGCTCAGATACCGTTCCATAAACCCAATATGTAATAGACACGACCTACTCCTTCCTCAGTGAACTGGACTCAACACCCCCTATTAACCGCCCAAGAATATATCTGACTAGTAAGAATCTCAAAACCTATGTATTGATATCTCTCTGTAAGTGAGTCAAGTGGGTGTAAAGCGGCATAAACACAGCAGTGAAAAGCAGCTAAACCCCTTTATAAAAATCAATCACTTTTAAAAACCCGTGAAACAAAGACAGTGAAAGAGAAAGAAATTCTTACTAAATTCGTTCAGGGGCTGTGATGCCACCTGGATTGACCATATATAGACCCACAGCTGATTGAGACATAAGGGTGGACACTCTTGGGGCTGAGAGGTTTCGTGAGGTTGGGTGAGCAAACGCAGACCCTTTAAAGTAATACTGCGTGGTTCCCATCCCATGGGTCCCAAATCTCCAGGTTCAAGGGCATCTTCCCACTTCGAAAACATGCATGAGAAACCCAGAAGATGGTGCACCGTGTGATCGGGAAAGGTTTCTAAATCGCACCTCATTTCTCAACTCCTTGTGCTCGGGTTCTCCATTCCAGCTGCTTTACTAGCAATCTCCCTCCTTGGAGAATCAGCACCTTTAACCTCCTGTTCCGTACAGGTTGCAATTTGTCCTGAGGATGAACGGGAAGAGGGGGAACCAATGAGACACTAGCTCTAGGTGTTGGGACAGGCACAGGTCACTCTATTTTCCCATCAGGAAGAAGAATTAACCACAGGCTCAGCCTGCCGCTCGGGACCAGAATAGAGCCTGAAGCAATCCTGTGCTTTTGCAGCCAGATCCCAAGAAAGCGAGTTGAAAAATGGAGCTCAGGGGCACTGCAATTCACAAACCTGCAGAGTTATAAATGATAACTCTCGTCCACAAATATATTGAGGGAAGGCAACGAAGAGGATTTGAAAGCAAGGCAGAATTGCAGGAAACAGATTTCAGGAGGTAGATTCGAATCGCCTTGAAAGCACAGGAAAAGCGGCAATACCTTGACCATGATGCCCTTGGCCAAAAAGGGCGTATGCGTTTTTTCCTGAATATATTCAGGAAAAAACGCATACGCCCTTTTTGGCCAACCAAGCAACCTGGAAAGGCAAATCAGAGCTACAAAGAAGTCTCGCTTCCCATCGGTCAAAAGGGCCATGCTGAATAAAGTATCAAAACCAGAAATGCAGGACAGGCCATGGAGAAACGGGAGCCTTGCTACGCTGATGGGCGGGATGTAAATTGCCAACAGCCACTCTGGAGAACTGTACGGTGTGTCCTGAAACATCTAAAAAATTCAGCTTAGAGAGCATAGGACACTTCCACTCATGGGCGTATAAATTGGGAAAACTAAAAATCAGCAAGACACAGGCACCCCAAAGTTTAGGGCTGCTCTGTTGACAAGAACCTCCACTTTGTTACAACGTAAATATCCCAGGAAAGAAAAAAATGGATAAAGAAGTATTAGTCCTTATGTATAATAGAATATCACTCAGCCATGAAATCAACGTCATAAGTCTAGTAGCAGCATGATGAGTGGATTTAGGTACGACGATTCTAAGCGAAATAATTCACACAGAAAAAGACACTTATCATAAGATATCACTTATAGAGGGAATGTGAAAACCGCTACCCTTGAACTGAATTACAAAAGAGAACAGAGTCACACGTTTAGAAAACACACTATGGCTGCTTAACGGGAAAGGTGAGGTGCGGTGATGCATAAAACAAGGGTTTCAAATTAGCTCAGATACCGTTCCATAAACCCAATATGTAATAGATACGACCTACACCTTGCTCTGTGAACTGGACTCCACACCCCCTATTCACCGCCCAAGAATATATCTGACTAGTAAGAATCTTAAAAGCTATGTATTGATATCTCTCTGTAAGTGAGTCAAGTGGGTGTAAAGCGGCATAAACACAGCAGTGAAAAGCATCTAAACCCCTTTATAAAAATCAATCACTTTTAAAAACCCGTGAAACAAAGACAGTGAAAGAGAGAGAAATTCCTTCTAAATTCGCTCACGGGCTGTGATGCCACTGGGATTGACCATACCTAGACCCACAGCTGATTGAGACATAAGGGTGGACACTCTTAGGGCTGAGAGGTTTGGTGAGGTTGGGTGAGCAAACGCAGACCCTTTAAAGTAATACTGCATTGTTCCCATCCCATGGGTCCCAAATCTCCAGGTTCAAGGGCATCTTCCTACATGGAAAACATGCATGAGAAACCCAGAAGATGGTACACCGTGTGATCGGGAAAGGTTTCTAAAAGGGACCTCATTTCTCATCTCCTTGGGCTCGGGTTCGCCATTCCAGCTGCTTTACTAGCAATCTCCCTCCTTGGAGAATCAGCACCTTTAACCTCCTGTTCCGTACAGGTTGCAATTTGTCCTGAGGATGAACGGGAAGAGGGGGAACCAATGAGACACTAGCTCTAGGTGTTGGGACAGGCACAGGTCACTCTATTTTCCCATCAGGAAGAAGAATTAACCACAGGCTCAGCCTGCCGCTCGGGACCAGAATAGAGCCTGAAGCAATCCTGCGCTTTTGCGTCCAGGTCCCAGGAAAGCGAGTTGAAAAATGGAGCTCAGGGGCACTGCAATTCACAAACCTGCAGAGTTATAAATGATAACTCTCGTCCACAAATATATTGAGGGAAGGCAACGAAGAGGATTTGAAAGCAAGGCAGAATTGCAGGAAACAGATTTCAGGAGGTAGATTCGAATCGCCTTTAAAGCACAGGAAAAGCGGCAACACCTCGACCATGATGCCCTTGGCCAAAAAGGGCGTATGCGTTTTTTCCTGAATATATTCAGGAAAAAACGCATACGCCCTTTTTGGCCAACCAAGCAACCTGGAAAGGCAAATCAGCGCTACAAAGAAGGCTCGTTTCCCGTCGGTCAAAAGGGCCATGCTGAATAAAGTGTGAAAACCAGAAATGCAGGACAGGCCATGGAGAAACGGGAGCCTTGCTACGCTGATGGGCGGGATGTAAATTGCCAACAGCCACTCTGTAGAAGTGTACGGTGTGTCCTGAAACATCTAAAAAACTCAGCTTAGAGAGCATAGGACACTTCCACTCATGGGCGTATAAATTGGGAAAACTAAAAATCAGCAAGACACAGGCACCCCAAAGTTTAGGGCTGCTCTGTTGACAAGAACCTCCACTTTGTTACAACGTAAATATCCCAGGAAAGAAAAAAATGGATAAAGAAGTATTAGTCCTTATGTATAATAGAATATCACTCAGCCATGAAATCAACGTCATAAGTCTAGTAGCAGCATGATGAGTGGATTTAGGTACGACGATTCTAAGTGAAATAAGTCACACAGAAAAAGACACTTATCATAAGATATCACTTATAGAGGGAATGTGAAAACCGCTACCCTTGAACTGAATTACAAAAGAGAACAGAGTCACACGTTTAGAAAACACACTATGGCTGCTTAACGGGAAAGGTGAGGTGGGGTGATGCATAAAAGAAGGGTTTCAAATTAGCTCAGATACCGTTCCATAAACCCAATATGTAATAGAAACGACCTACTCCTTGCTCAGTGAACTGGACTCAACACCCCCTATTAACCGCCCAAGAATATATCTGACTAGTAAGAATCTTAAAACCTATGTATTGATATCTCTCTGAAAGTGAGTCAAGTGGGTGTAAAGCGGCATAAACACAGCAGTGAAAAGCAGCTAAACCCCTTTATAAAAATCAATCACTTTTAAAAACCCGTGAAACAAAGACAGGGAAAGAGAAAGAAATTCTTACTAAATTCTTTCAGGGGCTGTGATGCCACCTGGATTGACCATATATAGACCCACAGCTGATTGAGACATAAGGGTGGACACTCTTGGGGCTGAGAGGTTTCGTGAGGTTGGGTGAGCAAACGTAGACCCTTTAAAGTAATACTGCGTGGTTCCCATCCCATGGGTCCCAAATCTCCAGGTTCAAGGGCATCTTCCCACTTCGAAAACATGCATGAGAAACCCAGAAGATGGTACACCGTGTGATCGGGAAAGGTTTCTAAAAGGGACCTCATTTCTCATCTCCTTGGGCTCGGGTTCGCCATTCCAGCTGCTTTACTAGCAATCTCCCTCCTTGGAGAATCAGCACCTTTAACCTCCTGTTCCGTACAGGTTGCAATTTGTCCTGAGGATGAACGGGAAGAGGGGGAACCAATGAGAGACTAGCTCTAGGTGTTGGGACAGGCACAGGTCACTCTATTTTCCCATCAGGAAGAAGAATTAACCACAGGCTCAGCCTGCCGCCCGGAACCAGAATAGGGCCTGAAGCAATCCTGCGCTTTTGCGTCCAGGTCCCAGGAAAGCGAGTTGAAAAATGGAGCTCAGGGGCACTGCAATTCACAAACCTGCAGTGTTATAAATGATAACTCTCGTCCACAAATATATTGAGGGAAGGCAACGAAGAGGATTTGAAAGCAAGGCAGAATTGCAGGAAACAGATTTCAGGAGGTAGATTCGAATCGCCTTTAAAGCACGGGAAAAGCGGCAAAACCTCGACAATGATGCCCTTGGCCCAAAAGGGCGTATGCGTTTTTTCCTGAATATATTCAGGAAAAAACGCATACGCCCTTTTTGGCCAACCAAGCAACCTGGAAAGGCAAATCAGCGCTACAAAGAAGTCTCGCTTCCCACCGGTCAAAAGGGCCATGCTGAATAAAGTGTCAAAACCAGAAATGCAGGACAGGCCATGGAGAAACGGGAGCCTTGCTACGCTGATGGGCGGGATGTAAATTGCCAACAGCCATTTTGGAGAAGTGTACGGTGTGTCGTGAAACATCTAAAAAACTCAGCTTAGAGAGCATAGGGCACTTCCACTCATGGGCGTATAAATTGGGAAAACTAAAAATCAGCAAGACACAGGCACCCCAAAGTTTAGGGCTGCTCTGTTGACAAGAACCTCTACTTTGTTACAACGTAAATATCCCAGGAAAGAAAAAAATGGATGAAGAAGTATTAGTCCTTATATATAATAGAATATCACTCAGCCATGAAATCAACGTCATAAGTCTAGTAGCAGCATGATGAGTGGATTTAGGTACGACGATTCTAAGTGAAATAAGTCACACAGAAAAAGACACTTATCATAAGATATCACTTCTAGAGGGACTGTAAAAACTGCGACCTTGAACTGAATTACAAAACAGAACAGAGGCACACGTTTAGAAAACACACTATGGCTGCTTAACGGGAAAGGTGAGGTGGGGTGATGCATAAAACAAGGGTTTCAAATTAGCTCAGATACCGTTCCATAAACCCAATATGTAATAGACACGACCTACTCCTTGCTCAGTGAACTGGACTCAACACCCCCTATTAACCGCCCAAGAATATATCTGACTAGTAAGAATCTCAAAACCTATGTATTGATATCTCTCTGTAAGTGAGTCAAGTGGGTGTAAAGCGGCATAAACACAGCAGTGAAAAGCAGCTAAACCCCTTTATAAAAATCAATCACTTTTAAAAACCCGTGAAACAAAGACAGGGAAAGAGAAAGAAATTCTTACTAAATTCGTTCAGGGGCTGTGATGCCACCTGGATTGACCATATATAGACCCACAGCTGATTGAGACATAAGGGTGGACACTCTTGGGGCTGAGAGGTTTCGTGAGGTTGGGTGAGCAAACGCAGACCCTTTAAAGTAATACTGCGTGGTTCCCATCCCATGGGTCCCAAATCTCCAGGTTCAAGGGCAACTTCCCACTTCGAAAACATGCATGAGAAACCCAGAAGATGGTGCACCGTGTGATCGGGAAAGGTTTCTAAAAGGGACCTCATTTCTCATCTCCTTGGGCTCGGGTTCGCCATTCCAGCTGCTTTACTAGCAATCTCCCTCCTTGGAGAATCAGCACCTTTAACCTCCTGTTCCGTACAGGTTGCAATTTGTCCTGAGGATGAACGGGAAGAGGGGGAACCAATGAGACACTAGCTCTAGGTGTTGGGACAGGCACAGGTCACTCTATTTTCCCATCAGGAAGAAGAATTAACCACAGGCTCAGCCTGCCGCTCGGGAGCAGAATAGAGCCTGAAGCAATCCTGCGCTTTTGCAGCCAGCTCCCAAGAAAGCGAGTTGAAAAATGGAGCTCAGGGGCACTGCAATTCACAAACCTGCAGAGTTATAAATGATAACTCTCGTCCACAAATATATTGAGGGAAGGCAACGAAGAGGATTTGAAAGCAAGGCAGAATTGCAGGAAACAGATTTCAGGAGGTAGATTCGAATCGCCTTTAAAGCACAGGAAAAGCGGCAACACCTCGACCATGATGCCCTTGGCCAAAAAGGGCGTATGCGTTTTTTCCTGAATATATTCAGGAAAAAACGCATACGCCCTTTTTGGCCAACCAAGCAACCTGGAAAGGCAAATCAGCGCTACAAAGAAGGCTCGTTTCCCGTCGGTCAAAAGGGCCATGCTGAATAAAGTGTCAAAACCAGAAATGCAGGACAGGCCATGGAGAAATGGGAGCCTTGCTACGCTGATGGGCGGGATGTAAATTGCCAACAGCCACTCTGTAGAAGTGTCCGGTGTGTCCTGAAACATCTAAAAAACTCAGCTTAGAGAGCATAGGACACTTCCACTCATGGGCGTATAAATTGGGAAAACTAAAAATCAGCAAGACACAGGCACCCCAAAGTTTAGGGCTGCTCTGTTGACAAGAACCTCCACTTTGTTACAACGTAAATATCCCAGGAAAGAAAAAAATGGATAAAGAAGTATTAGTCCTTATGTATAATAGAATATCACTCAGCCATGAAATAAACGTCATAAGTCTAGTAGCAGCATGATGAGTGGATTTAGGTATGACGATTCTAAGTGAAATAAGTCACACAGAAAAAGACACTTATCATAAGATATCACTTATAGAGGGAATGTGAAAACCGCTACCCTTGAACTGAATTACAAAAGAGAACAGAGTCACACGTTTAGAAAACACACTATGGCTGCTTAACGGGAAAGGTGAGGTGGGGTGATGCATAAAAGAAGGGTTTCAAATTAGCTCAGATACCGTTCCATAAACCCAATATGTAATAGACACGACCTACTCCTTGCTCAGTGAACTGGACTCAACACCCCCTATTAACCGCCCAAGAATATATCTGACTAGTAAGAATCTTAAAACCTATGTATTGATATCTCTCTGAAAGTGAGTCAAGTGGGTGTAAAGCGGCATAAACACAGCAGTGAAAAGCAGCTAAACCCCTTTATAAAAATCAATCACTTTTAAAAACCCGTGAAACAAAGACAGGGAAAGAGAAAGAAATTCTTACTAAATTCGTTCAGGGGCTGTGAGGCCACCTGGATTGACCATATATAGACCCACACCTGATTGAGACATAAGGGTGGACACTCTTGGGGCTGAGAGGTTTCGTGAGGTTGGGTGAGCAAACGTAGACCCTTTAAAGTAATACTGCGTGGTTCCCATCCCATGGGTCCCAAATCTCCAGGTTCAAGGGCATCTTCCCACTTCGAAAACATGCATGAGAAACCCAGAAGATGGTACACCGTGTGATCGGGAAAGGTTTCTAAAAGGGACCTCATTTCTCATCTCCTTGGGCTCGGGTTCGCCATTCCAGCTGCTTTACTAGCAATCTCCCTCCTTGGAGAATCAGCACCTTTAACCTCCTGTTCCGTACAGGTTGCAATTTGTCCTGAGGATGAACGGGAAGAGGGGGAACCAATGAGACACTAGCTCTAGGTGTTGGGACAGGCACAGGTCACTCTATTTTCCCATCAGGAAGAAGAATTAACCACAGGCTCAGCCTGCCGCCCGGAACCAGAATAGGGCCTGAAGCAATCCTGCGCTTTTGCGACCAGGTCCCAGGAAAGCGAGTTGAAAAATGGAGCTCAGGGGCACTGCAATTCACAAACCTGCAGAGTTATAAATGATAACTCTCGTCCACAAATATATTGAGGGAAGTCAACGAAGAGGATTTGAAAGCAAGGCAGAATTGCAGGAAACAGATTTCAGGAGGTAGATTCGAATCGCCTTTAAAGCACGGGAAAAGCGGCAAAACCTCGACAATGATGCCCTTGACCCAAAAGGGCGTATGCGTTTTTTCCTGAATATATTCAGGAAAAAACGCATACGCCCTTTTTGGCCAACCAAGCAACCTGGAAAGGCAAATCAGCGCTACAAAGAAGTCTCGCTTCCCACCGGTCAAAAGGGCCATGCTGAATAAAGTGTCAAAACCAGAAATGCAGGACAGGCCATGGAGAAACGGGAGCCTTGCTACGCTGATGGGCGGGATGTAAATTGCCAACAGCCATTTTGGAGAAGTGTACGGTGTGTCGTGAAACATCTAAAAAACTCAGCTTAGAGAGCATAGGGCACTTCCACTCATGGGCGTATAAATTGGGAAAACTAAAAATCAGCAAGACACAGGCACCCCAAAGTTTAGGGCTGCTCTGTTGACAAGAACCTCTACTTTGTTACAGCGTAAATATCCCAGGAAAGAAAAAAATGGATGAAGAAGTATTAGTCCTTATATATAATAGAATATCACTCAGCCATGAAATCAACGTCATAAGTCTAGTAGCAGCATGATGAGTGGATTTAGGTACGACGATTCTCATTGAAATAAGTCACACAGAAAAAGACACTTATCATAAGATATCACTTATAGAGGGAAAGTGAAAACCGCTACCCTTGAACTGAATTACAAAACAGAACAGAGTCACACGTTTAGAAAACACACTATGGCTGCTTAACGGGAAAGGTGAGGTGGGGTGATGCATAAAACAAGGGTTTCAAATTAGCTCAGATACCGTTCCATAAACCCAATATGTAATAGATACGACCTACACCTTGCTCTGTGAACTGGACTCAACACCCCCTATTAACCGCCCAAGAATATATCTGACTAGTAAGAATCTTAAAACCTATGTATTGATATCTCTCTGAAAGTGAGTCAAGTGGGTGTAAAGCGGCATAAACACAGCAGTGAAAAGCAGCTAAACCCCTTTATAAAAATCAGTCACTTTTAAAAACCCGTGAAACAAAGACAGGGAAAGAGAAAGAAATTCTTACTAAATTCGTTCAGGGGCTGTGATGCCACCTGGATTGACCATATATAGACCCACAGCTGATTGAGACATAAGGGTGGACACTCTTGGGGCTGAGAGGTTTCGTGAGGTTGGGTGAGCAAACGCAGACCCTTTAAAGTAATACTGCGTGGTTCCCATCCCATGGGTCCCAAATCTCCAGGTTCAAGGGCATCTTCCCACTTCGAAAACATGCATGAGAAACCCAGAAGATGGTACACCGTGTGATCGGGAAAGGTTTCTAAAAGGGACCTCATTTCTCATCTCCTTGGGCTCGGGTTCGCCATTCCAGCTGCTTTACTAGTAATCTCCCTCCTTGGAGAATCAGCACCTTTAACCTCCTGTTCCGTACAGGTTGCAATTTGTCCTGAGGATGAACGGGAAGAGGGGGAACCAATGAGAGACTAGCTCTAGGTGTTGGGACGGGCACAGGTCACTCCATTTTCCCATCAGGAAGAAGAATTAACCACAGGCTCAGCCTGCCGCCCGGAACCAGAATAGGGCCTGAAGCAATCCTGCGCTTTTGCGTCCAGGTCCCAGGAAAGCGAGTTGAAAAATGGAGCTCAGGGGCACTGCAATTCACAAACCTGCAGAGTTATAAATGATAACTCTCATCCACAAATATATTGAGGGAAGGCAACGAAGAGGATCTGAAAGCAAGGCAGAATTGCAGGAAACAGATTTCAGGAGGTAGATTCGAATCGCCTTTAAAGCACGGGAAAAGCGGCAAAACCTCGACAATGATGCCCTTGGCCAAAAAGGGCGTATGCGTTTTTTCCTGAATATATTCAGGAAAAAACGCATACGCCCTTTTTGGCCAACCAAGCAACCTGGAAAGGCAAATCAGCGCTACAAAGAAGTCTCGCTTCCCATCGGTGAAAAGGGCCATGCTGAATAAAGTATCAAAACCAGAAATGCAGGACAGGCCATGGAGAAACGGGAGCCTTGCTACGCTGATGGGCGGGATGTAAATTGCCAACAGCCACTCTGGAGAACTGTACGGTGTGTCCTGAAACATCTAAAAAATTCAGCTTAGAGAGCATAGGACACTTCCACTCATGGGCGTATAAATTGGGAAAACTAAAAATCAGCAAGACACAGACACCCCAAAGTTTAGGGCTGCTCTGTTGACAAGAACCTCCACTTTGTTACAACGTAAATATCCCAGGAAAGAAAAAAATGGATAAAGAAGTATTAGTCCTTATGTATAATAGAATATCACTCAGCCATGAAATCAACGTCATAAGTCTAGTAGCAGCATGATGAGTGGATTTAGGTACGACGATTCTCAGTGAAATAATTCACACAGAAAAAGACACTTATCATAAGATATCACTTATAGAGGGAATGTGAAAACCGCTACCCTTGAACTGAATTACAACACAGAACAGAGTCACACGTTTAGAAAACACACTATGGCTGCTTAACGGGAAAGGTGAGGTGCGGTGATGCATAAAACAAGGGTTTCAAATTAGCTCAGATACCGTTCCATAAACCCAATATGTAATAGATACGACCTACACCTTGCTCTGTGAACTGGACTCCACACCCCCTATTCACCGCCCAAGAATATATCTGACTAGTAAGAATCTTAAAAGCTATGTATTGATATCTCTCTGTAAGTGAGTCAAGTGGGTGTAAAGCGGCATAAACACAGCAGTGAAAAGCATCTAAACCCCTTTATAAAAATCAATCACTTTTAAAAACCCGTGAAACAAAGACAGTGAAAGAGAGAGAAATTCCTACTAAATTCGCTCACGGGCTGTGATGCCACTTGGATTGACCATACCTAGACCCACAGCTGATTGAGACATAAGGGTGGACACTCTTAGGGCTGAGAGGTTTGGTGAGGTTGGGTGAGCAAACGCAGACCCTTTAAAGTAATACTGCATTGTTCCCATCCCATGGGTCCCAAATCTCCAGGTTCAAGGGCATCTTCCTACATGGAAAACATGCATGAGAAACCCAGAAGATGGTACACCGTGTGATCGGGAAAGGTTTCTAAAAGGGACCTCATTTCTCATCTCCTTGGGCTCGGGTTCGCCATTCCAGCTGCTTTACTAGCAATCTCCCTCCTTGGAGAATCAGCACCTTTAACCTCCTGTTCCGTACAGGTTGCAATTTGTCCTGAGGATGAACGGGAAGAGGGGGAACCAATGAGAGACTAGCTCTAGGTGTTGGGACAGGCACAGGTCACTCTATTTTCCCATCAGGAAGAAGAATTAACCACAGGCTCAGCCTGCCGCCCGGAACCAGAATAGGACCTGAAGCAATCCTGCGCTTTTGCGTCCAGGTCCCAGGAAAGCGAGTTGAAAAATGGAGCTCAGGGGCACTGCAATTCACAAACCTGCAGAGTTATAAATGATAACTCTCGTCCACAAATATATTGAGGGAAGGCAACGAAGAGGATTTGAAAGCAAGGCAGAATTGCAGGAAACAGATTTCAGGAGGTAGATTCGAATCGCCTTTAAAGCACGGGAAAAGCGGCAAAACCTCGACAATGATGCCCTTGGCCAAAAAGGGCGTATGCGTTTTTTCCTGAATATATTCAGGAAAAAACGCATACGCCCTTTTTGGCCAACCAAGCAACCTGGAAAGGCAAATCAGCGCTACAAAGAAGTCTCGCTTCCCACCGGTCAAAAGGGCCATGCTGAATAAAGTGTCAAAACCAGAAATGCAGGACAGGCCATGGAGAAACGGGAGCCTTGCTACGCTGATGGGCGGGATGTAAATTGCCAACAGCCATTTTGGAGAAGTGTACGGTGTGTCGTGAAACATCTAAAAAACTCAGCTTAGAGAGCATAGGGCACTTCCACTCATGGGCGTATAAATTGGGAAAACTAAAAATCAGCAAGACACAGGCACCCCAAAGTTTAGGGCTGCTCTGTTGACAAGAACCTCTACTTTGTTACAACGTAAATATCCCAGGAAAGAAAAAAATGGATGAAGAAGTATTAGTCCTTATATATAATAGAATATCACTCAGCCATGAAATCAACGTCATAAGTCTAGTAGCAGCATGATGAGTGGATTTAGGTACGACGATTCTAAGTGAAATAAGTCACACAGAAAAAGACACTTATCATAAGATATCACTTATAGAGGGAATGTAAAAACTGCGACCTTGAACTGAATTACAAAACAGAACAGAGGCACACGTTTAGAAAACACACTATGGCTGCTTAACGGGAAAGGTGAGGTGGGGTGATGCATAAAACACGGGTTTCAAATTAGCTCAGATACCGTTCCATAAACCCAATATGTAATAGACACGACCTACTCCTTCCTCAGTGAACTGGACTCAACACCCCCTATTAACCGCCCAAGAATATATCTGACTAGTAAGAATCTCAAAACCTATGTATTGATATCTCTCTGTAAGTGAGTCAAGTGGGTGTAAAGCGGCATAAACACAGCAGTGAAAAGCAGCTAAACCCCTTTATAAAAATCAATCACTTTTAAAAACCCGTGAAACAAAGACAGTGAAAGAGAAAGAAATTCTTACTAAATTCGTTCAGGGGCTGTGATGCCACCTGGATTGACCATATATAGACCCACAGCTGATTGAGACATAAGGGTGGACACTCTTGGGGCTGAGAGGTTTCGTGAGGTTGGGTGAGCAAACGCAGACCCTTTAAAGTAATACTGCGTGGTTCCCATCCCATGGGTCCCAAATCTCCAGGTTCAAGGGCATCTTCCCACTTCGAAAACATGCATGAGAAACCCAGAAGATGGTGCACCGTGTGATCGGGAAAGGTTTCTAAATCGCACCTCATTTCTCAACTCCTTGTGCTCGGGTTCTCCATTCCAGCTGCTTTACTAGCAATCTCCCTCCTTGGAGAATCAGCACCTTTAACCTCCTGTTCCGTACAGGTTGCAATTTGTCCTGAGGATGAACGGGAAGAGGGGGAACCAATGAGACACTAGCTCTAGGTGTTGGGACAGGCACAGGTCACTCTATTTTCCCATCAGGAAGAAGAATTAACCACAGGCTCAGCCTGCCGCTCGGGACCAGAATAGAGCCTGAAGCAATCCTGTGCTTTTGCAGCCAGCTCCCAAGAAAGCGAGTTGAAAAATGGAGCTCAGGGGCACTGCAATTCACAAACCTGCAGAGTTATAAATGATAACTCTCGTCCACAAATATATTGAGGGAAGGCAACGAAGAGGATTTGAAAGCAAGGCAGAATTGCAGGAAACAGATTTCAGGAGGTAGATTCGAATCGCCTTGAAAGCACAGGAAAAGCGGCAATACCTCGACCATGATGCCCTTGGCCAAAAAGGGCGTATGCGTTTTTTCCTGAATATATTCAGGAAAAAACGCATACGCCCTTTTTGGCCAACCAAGCAACCTGGAAAGGCAAATCAGAGCTACAAAGAAGTCTCGCTTCCCATCGGTCAAAAGGGCCATGCTGAATAAAGTATCAAAACCAGAAATGCAGGACAGGCCATGGAGAAACGGGAGCCTTGCTACGCTGATGGGCCGGATGTAAATTGCCAACAGCCACTCTGGAGAACTGTACGGTGTGTCCTGAAACATCTAAAAAATTCAGCTTAGAGAGCATAGGACACTTCCACTCATGGGCGTATAAATTGGGAAAACTAAAAATCAGCAAGACACAGGCACCCCAAAGTTTAGGGCTGCTCTGTTGACAAGAACCTCCACTTTGTTACAACGTAAATATCCCAGGAAAGAAAAAAATGGATAAAGAAGTATTAGTCCTTATGTATAATAGAATATCACTCAGCCATGAAATCAACGTCATAAGTCTAGTAGCAGCATGATGAGTGGATTTAGGTACGACGATTCTCAGTGAAATAATTCACACAGAAAAAGACACTTATCATAAGATATCACTTATAGAGGGAATGTGAAAACCGCTACCCTTGAACTGAATTACAAAAGAGAACAGAGTCACACGTTTAGAAAACACACTATGGCTGCTTAACGGGAAAGGTGAGGTGCGGTGATGCATAAAACAAGGGTTTCAAATTAGCTCAGATACCGTTCCATAAACCCAATATGTAATAGATACGACCTACACCTTGCTCTGTGAACTGGACTCCACACCCCCTATTCACCGCCCAAGAATATATCTGACTAGTAAGAATCTTAAAAGCTATGTATTGATATCTCTCTGTAAGTGAGTCAAGTGGGTGTAAAGCGGCATAAACACAGCAGTGAAAAGCATCTAAACCCCTTTATAAAAATCAATCACTTTTAAAAACCCGTGAAACAAAGACAGTGAAAGAGAGAGAAATTCCTACTAAATTCGCTCACGGGCTGTGATGCCACTTGGATTGACCATACCTAGACCCACAGCTGATTGAGACATAAGGGTGGACACTCTTAGGGCTGAGAGGTTTGGTGAGGTTGGGTGAGCAAACGCAGACCCTTTAAAGTAATACTGCATTGTTCCCATCCCATGGGTCCCAAATCTCCAGGTTCAAGGGCATCTTCCTACATGGAAAACATGCATGAGAAACCCAGAAGATGGTACACCGTGTGATCGGGAAAGGTTTCTAAAAGGGACCTCATTTCTCATCTCCTTGGGCTCGGGTTCGCCATTCCAGCTGCTTTACTAGCAATCTCCCTCCTTGGAGAATCAGCACCTTTAACCTCCTGTTCCGTACAGGTTGCAATTTGTCCTGAGGATGAACGGGAAGAGGGGGAACCAATGAGAGACTAGCTCTAGGTGTTGGGACAGGCACAGGTCACTCTATTTTCCCATCAGGAAGAAGAATTAACCACAGGCTCAGCCTGCCGCCCGGAACCAGAATAGGACCTGAAGCAATCCTGCGCTTTTGCGTCCAGGTCCCAGGAAAGCGAGTTGAAAAATGGAGCTCAGGGGCACTGCAATTCACAAACCTGCAGAGTTATAAATGATAACTCTCGTCCACAAATATATTGAGGGAAGGCAACGAAGAGGATTTGAAAGCAAGGCAGAATTGCAGGAAACAGATTTCAGGAGGTAGATTCGAATCGCCTTTAAAGCACGGGAAAAGCGGCAAAACCTCGACAATGATGCCCTTGGCCAAAAAGGGCGTATGCGTTTTTTCCTGAATATATTCAGGAAAAAACGCATACGCCCTTTTTGGCCAACCAAGCAACCTGGAAAGGCAAATCAGCGCTACAAAGAAGTCTCGCTTCCCACCGGTCAAAAGGGCCATGCTGAATAAAGTGTCAAAACCAGAAATGCAGGACAGGCCATGGAGAAACGGGAGCCTTGCTACGCTGATGGGCGGGATGTAAATTGCCAACAGCCATTTTGGAGAAGTGTACGGTGTGTCGTGAAACATCTAAAAAACTCAGCTTAGAGAGCATAGGGCACTTCCACTCATGGGCGTATAAATTGGGAAAACTAAAAATCAGCAAGACACAGGCACCCCAAAGTTTAGGGCTGCTCTGTTGACAAGAACCTCTACTTTGTTACAACGTAAATATCCCAGGAAAGAAAAAAATGGATGAAGAAGTATTAGTCCTTATATATAATAGAATATCACTCAGCCATGAAATCAACGTCATAAGTCTAGTAGCAGCATGATGAGTGGATTTAGGTACGACGATTCTAAGTGAAATAAGTCACACAGAAAAAGACACTTATCATAAGATATCACTTATAGAGGGAATGTAAAAACTGCGACCTTGAACTGAATTACAAAACAGAACAGAGGCACACGTTTAGAAAACACACTATGGCTGCTTAACGGGAAAGGTGAGGTGGGGTGATGCATAAAACACGGGTTTCAAATTAGCTCAGATACCGTTCCATAAACCCAATATGTAATAGACACGACCTACTCCTTCCTCAGTGAACTGGACTCAACACCCCCTATTAACCGCCCAAGAATATATCTGACTAGTAAGAATCTCAAAACCTATGTATTGATATCTCTCTGTAAGTGAGTCAAGTGGGTGTAAAGCGGCATAAACACAGCAGTGAAAAGCAGCTAAACCCCTTTATAAAAATCAATCACTTTTAAAAACCCGTGAAACAAAGACAGTGAAAGAGAAAGAAATTCTTACTAAATTCGTTCAGGGGCTGTGATGCCACCTGGATTGACCATATATAGACCCACAGCTGATTGAGACATAAGGGTGGACACTCTTGGGGCTGAGAGGTTTCGTGAGGTTGGGTGAGCAAACGCAGACCCTTTAAAGTAATACTGCGTGGTTCCCATCCCATGGGTCCCAAATCTCCAGGTTCAAGGGCATCTTCCCACTTCGAAAACATGCATGAGAAACCCAGAAGATGGTGCACCGTGTGATCGGGAAAGGTTTCTAAATCGCACCTCATTTCTCAACTCCTTGTGCTCGGGTTCTCCATTCCAGCTGCTTTACTAGCAATCTCCCTCCTTGGAGAATCAGCACCTTTAACCTCCTGTTCCGTACAGGTTGCAATTTGTCCTGAGGATGAACGGGAAGAGGGGGAACCAATGAGACACTAGCTCTAGGTGTTGGGACAGGCACAGGTCACTCTATTTTCCCATCAGGAAGAAGAATTAACCACAGGCTCAGCCTGCCGCTCGGGACCAGAATAGAGCCTGAAGCAATCCTGTGCTTTTGCAGCCAGATCCCAAGAAAGCGAGTTGAAAAATGGAGCTCAGGGGCACTGCAATTCACAAACCTGCAGAGTTATAAATGATAACTCTCGTCCACAAATATATTGAGGGAAGGCAACGAAGAGGATTTGAAAGCAAGGCAGAATTGCAGGAAACAGATTTCAGGAGGTAGATTCGAATCGCCTTGAAAGCACAGGAAAAGCGGCAATACCTCGACCATGATGCCCTTGGCCAAAAAGGGCGTATGCGTTTTTTCCTGAATATATTCAGGAAAAAACGCATACGCCCTTTTTGGCCAACCAAGCAACCTGGAAAGGCAAATCAGAGCTACAAAGAAGTCTCGCTTCCCATCGGTCAAAAGGGCCATGCTGAATAAAGTATCAAAACCAGAAATGCAGGACAGGCCATGGAGAAACGGGAGCCTTGCTACGCTGATGGGCCGGATGTAAATTGCCAACAGCCACTCTGGAGAACTGTACGGTGTGTCCTGAAACATCTAAAAAATTCAGCTTAGAGAGCATAGGACACTTCCACTCATGGGCGTATAAATTGGGAAAACTAAAAATCAGCAAGACACAGGCACCCCAAAGTTTAGGGCTGCTCTGTTGACAAGAACCTCCACTTTGTTACAACGTAAATATCCCAGGAAAGAAAAAAATGGATAAAGAAGTATTAGTCCTTATGTATAATAGAATATCACTCAGCCATGAAATCAACGTCATAAGTCTAGTAGCAGCATGATGAGTGGATTTAGGTACGACGATTCTCAGTGAAATAATTCACACAGAAAAAGACACTTATCATAAGATATCACTTATAGAGGGAATGTGAAAACCGCTACCCTTGAACTGAATTACAAAAGAGAACAGAGTCACACGTTTAGAAAACACACTATGGCTGCTTAACGGGAAAGGTGAGGTGCGGTGATGCATAAAACAAGGGTTTCAAATTAGCTCAGATACCGTTCCATAAACCCAATATGTAATAGATACGACCTACACCTTGCTCTGTGAATTGGACTCCACACCCCCTATTCACCGCCCAAGAATATATCTGACTAGTAAGAATCTTAAAAGCTATGTATTGATATCTCTCTGTAAGTGAGTCAAGTGGGTGTAAAGCGGCATAAACACAGCAGTGAAAAGCATCTAAACCCCTTTATAAAAATCAATCACTTTTAAAAACCCGTGAAACAAAGACAGTGAAAGAGAGAGAAATTCCTTCTAAATTCGCTCACGGGCTGTGATGCCACTTGGATTGACCATAACTAGACCCACAGCTGATTGAGACATAAGGGTGGACACTCTTAGGGCTGAGAGGTTTGGTGAGGTTGGGTGAGCAAACGCAGACCCTTTAAAGTAATACTGCATTGTTCCCATCCCATGGGTCCCAAATCTCCAGGTTCAAGGGCATCTTCCTACATGGAAAACATGCATGAGAAACCCAGAAGATGGTACACCGTGTGATCGGGAAAGGTTTCTAAAAGGGACCTCATTTCTCATCTCCTTGGGCTCGGGTTCGCCATTCCAGCTGCTTTACTAGCAATCTCCCTCCTTGGAGAATCAGCACCTTTAACCTCCTGTTCCGTACAGGTTGCAATTTGTCCTGAGGATGAACGGGAAGAGGGGGAACCAATGAGACACTAGCTCTAGGTGTTGGGACAGGCACAGGTCACTCTATTTTCCCATCAGGAAGAAGAATTAACCACAGGCTCAGCCTGCCGCTCGGGACCAGAATAGAGCCTGAAGCAATCCTGCGCTTTTGCGTCCAGGTCCCAGGAAAGCGAGTTGAAAAATGGAGCTCAGGGGCACTGCAATTCACAAACCTGCAGAGTTATAAATGATAACTCTCGTCCACAAATATATTGAGGGAAGGCAACGAAGAGGATTTGAAAGCAAGGCAGAATTGCAGGAAACAGATTTCAGGAGGTAGATTCGAATCGCCTTTAAAGCACAGGAAAAGCGGCAACACCTCGACCATGATGCCCTTGGCCAAAAAGGGCGTATGCGTTTTTTCCTGAATATATTCAGGAAAAAACGCATACGCCCTTTTTGGCCAACCAAGCAACCTGGAAAGGCAAATCAGCGCTACAAAGAAGGCTCGTTTCCCGTCGGTCAAAAGGGCCATGCTGAATAAAGTGTGAAAACCAGAAATGCAGGACAGGCCATGGAGAAACGGGAGCCTTGCTACGCTGATGGGCGGGATGTAAATTGCCAACAGCCACTCTGTAGAAGTGTACGGTGTGTCCTGAAACATCTAAAAAACTCAGCTTAGAGAGCATAGGACACTTCCACTCATGGGCGTATAAATTGGGAAAACTAAAAATCAGCAAGACACAGGCACCCCAAAGTTTAGGGCTGCTCTGTTGACAAGAACCTCCACTTTGTTACAACGTAAATATCCCAGGAAAGAAAAAAATGGATAAAGAAGTATTAGTCCTTATGTATAATAGAATATCACTCAGCCATGAAATCAACGTCATAAGTCTAGTAGCAGCATGATGAGTGGATTTAGGTACGACGATTCTAAGTGAAATAAGTCACACAGAAAAAGACACTTATCATAAGATATCACTTATAGAGGGAATGTGAAAACCGCTACCCTTGAACTGAATTACAAAAGAGAACAGAGTCACACGTTTAGAAAACACACTATGGCTGCTTAACGGGAAAGGTGAGGTGGGGTGATGCATAAAAGAAGGGTTTCAAATTAGCTCAGATACCGTTCCATAAACCCAATATGTAATAGAAACGACCTACTCCTTGCTCAGTGAACTGGACTCAACACCCCCTATTAACCGCCCAAGAATATATCTGACTAGTAAGAATCTTAAAACCTATGTATTGATATCTCTCTGAAAGTGAGTCAAGTGGGTGTAAAGCGGCATAAACACAGCAGTGAAAAGCAGCTAAACCCCTTTATAAAAATCAATCACTTTTAAAAACCCGTGAAACAAAGACAGGGAAAGAGAAAGAAATTCTTACTAAATTCGTTCAGGGGCTGTGATGCCACCTGGATTGACCATATATAGACCCACAGCTGATTGAGACATAAGGGTGGACACTCTTGGGGCTGAGAGGTTTCGTGAGGTTGGGTGAGCAAACGTAGACCCTTTAAAGTAATACTGCGTGGTTCCCATCCCATGGGTCCCAAATCTCCAGGTTCAAGGGCATCTTCCCACTTCGAAAACATGCATGAGAAACCCAGAAGATGGTACACCGTGTGATCGGGAAAGGTTTCTAAAAGGGACCTCATTTCTCATCTCCTTGGGCTCGGGTTCGCCATTCCAGCTGCTTTACTAGCAATCTCCCTCCTTGGAGAATCAGCACCTTTAACCTCCTGTTCCGTACAGGTTGCAATTTGTCCTGAGGATGAACGGGAAGAGGGGGAACCAATGAGAGACTAGCTCTAGGTGTTGGGACAGGCACAGGTCACTCTATTTTCCCATCAGGAAGAAGAATTAACCACAGGCTCAGCCTGCCGCCCGGAACCAGAATAGGGCCTGAAGCAATCCTGCGCTTTTGCGTCCAGGTCCCAGGAAAGCGAGTTGAAAAATGGAGCTCAGGGGCACTGCAATTCACAAACCTGCAGTGTTATAAATGATAACTCTCGTCCACAAATATATTGAGGGAAGGCAACGAAGAGGATTTGAAAGCAAGGCAGAATTGCAGGAAACAGATTTCAGGAGGTAGATTCGAATCGCCTTTAAAGCACGGGAAAAGCGGCAAAACCTCGACAATGATGCCCTTGGCCCAAAAGGGCGTATGCGTTTTTTCCTGAATATATTCAGGAAAAAACGCATACGCCCTTTTTGGCCAACCAAGCAACCTGGAAAGGCAAATCAGCGCTACAAAGAAGTCTCGCTTCCCACCGGTCAAAAGGGCCATGCTGAATAAAGTGTCAAAACCAGAAATGCAGGACAGGCCATGGAGAAACGGGAGCCTTGCTACGCTGATGGGCGGGATGTAAATTGCCAACAGCCATTTTGGAGAAGTGTACGGTGTGTCGTGAAACATCTAAAAAACTCAGCTTAGAGAGCATAGGGCACTTCCACTCATGGGCGTATAAATTGGGAAAACTAAAAATCAGCAAGACACAGGCACCCCAAAGTTTAGGGCTGCTCTGTTGACAAGAACCTCTACTTTGTTACAACGTAAATATCCCAGGAAAGAAAAAAATGGATGAAGAAGTATTAGTCCTTATATATAATAGAATATCACTCAGCCATGAAATCAACGTCATAAGTCTAGTAGCAGCATGATGAGTGGATTTAGGTACGACGATTCTAAGTGAAATAAGTCACACAGAAAAAGACACTTATCATAAGATATCACTTCTAGAGGGACTGTAAAAACTGCGACCTTGAACTGAATTACAAAACAGAACAGAGGCACACGTTTAGAAAACACACTATGGCTGCTTAACGGGAAAGGTGAGGTGGGGTGATGCATAAAACAAGGGTTTCAAATTAGCTCAGATACCGTTCCATAAACCCAATATGTAATAGGCACGACCTACTCCTTCCTCAGTGAACTGGACTCAACACCCCCTATTAACCGCCCAAGAATATATCTGACTAGTAAGAATCTCAAAACCTATGTATTGATATCTCTCTGTAAGTGAGTCAAGTGGGTGTAAAGCGGCATAAACACAGCAGTGAAAAGCAGCTAAACCCCTTTATAAAAATCAATCACTTTTAAAAACCCGTGAAACAAAGACAGTGAAAGAGAAAGAAATTCTTACTAAATTCGTTCAGGGGCTGTGATGCCACCTGGATTGACCATATATAGACCCACAGCTGATTGAGACATAAGGGTGGACACTCTTGGGGCTGAGAGGTTTCGTGAGGTTGGGTGAGCAAACGCAGACCCTTTAAAGTAATACTGCGTGGTTCCCATCCCATGGGTCCCAAATCTCCAGGTTCAAGGGCATCTTCCCACTTCGAAAACATGCATGAGAAACCCAGAAGATGGTGCACCGTGTGATCGGGAAAGGTTTCTAAATCGCACCTCATTTCTCAACTCCTTGTGCTCGGGTTCTCCATTCCAGCCGCTTTACTAGCAATCTCCCTCCTTGGAGAATCAGCACCTTTAACCTCCTGTTCCGTACAGGTTGCAATTTGTCCTGAGGATGAACGGGAAGAGGGGGAACCAATGAGACACTAGCTCTAGGTGTTGGGACAGGCACAGGTCACTCTATTTTCCCATCAGGAAGAAGAATTAACCACAGGCTCAGCCTGCCGCTCGGGACCAGAATACAGCCTGAAGCAATCCTGCGCTTTTGCAGCCAGCTCCCAAGAAAGCGAGTTGAAAAATGGAGCTCAGGGGCACTGCAATTCACAAACCTGCAGAGTTATAAATGATAACTCTCGTCCACAAATATATTGAGGGAAGGCAACGAAGAGGATTTGAAAGCAAGGCAGAATAGCAGGAAACAGATTTCAGGAGGTAGATTCGAATCGCCTTGAAAGCACAGGAAAAGCGGCAATACCTCGACCATGATGCCCTTGGCCAAAAAGGGCGTATGCGTTTTTTCCTGAATATATTCAGGAAAAAACGCATACGCCCTTTTTGGCCAACCAAGCAACCTGGAAAGGCAAATCAGCGCTACAAAGAAGTCTCGCTTCCCATCGGTCAAAAGGGCCATGCTGAATAAAGTATCAAAACCAGAAATGCAGGACAGGCCATGGAGAAACGGGAGCCTTGCTACGCTGATGGGCGGGATGTAAATTGCCAACAGCCACTCTGGAGAACTGTACGGTGTGTCCTGAAACATCTAAAAAATTCAGCTTAGAGAGCATAGGACACTTCCACTCATGGGCGTATAAATTGGGAAAACTAAAAATCAGCAAGACACAGGCACCCCAAAGTTTAGGGCTGCTCTGTTGACAAGAACCTCCACTTTGTTACAACGTAAATATCCCAGGAAAGAAAAAAATGGATAAAGAAGTATTAGTCCTTATGTATAATAGAATATCACTCAGCCATGAAATCAACGTCATAAGTCTAGTAGCAGCATGATGAGTGGATTTTGGTACGACGATTCTCAGTGAAATAATTCACACAGAAAAAGACACTTATCATAAGATATCACTTATAGAGGGAATGTGAAAACCGCTACCCTTGAACTGAATTACAAAACAGAACAGAGTCACACGTTTAGAAAACACACTATGGCTGCTTAACGGGAAAGGTGAGGTGGGGTGATGCATAAAAGAAGGGTTTCAAATTAGCTCAGATACCGTTCCATAAACCCAATATGTAATAGAAACGACCTACTCCTTGCTCAGTGAACTGGACTCAACACCCCCTATTAACCGCCCAAGAATATATCTGACTAGTAAGAATCTTAAAACCTATGTATTGATATCTCTCTGAAAGTGAGTCAAGTGGGTGTAAAGCGGCATAAACACAGCAGTGAAAAGCAGCTAAACCCCTTTATAAAAATCAATCACTTTTAAAAACCCGTGAAACAAAGACAGGGAAAGAGAAAGAAATTCTTACTAAATTCGTTCAGGGGCTGTGATGCCACCTGGATTGACCATATATAGACCCACAGCTGATTGAGACATAAGGGTGGACACTCTTGGGGCTGAGAGGTTTCGTGAGGTTGGGTGAGCAAACGTAGACCCTTTAAAGTAATACTGCGTGGTTCCCATCCCATGGGTCCCAAATCTCCAGGTTCAAGGGCATCTTCCCACTTCGAAAACATGCATGAGAAACCCAGAAGATGGTACACCGTGTGATCGGGAAAGGTTTCTAAAAGGGACCTCATTTCTCATCTCCTTGGGCTCAGGTTCGCCATTCCAGCTGCTTTACTAGCAATCTCCCTCCTTGGAGAATCAGCACCTTTAACCTCCTGTTCCGTACAGGTTGCAATTTGTCCTGAGGATGAACGGGAAGAGGGGGAACCAATGAGACACTAGCTCTAGGTGTTGGGACAGGCACAGGTCACTCTATTTTCCCATCAGGAAGAAGAATTAACCACAGGCTCAGCCTGCCGCCCGGAACCAGAATAGGGCCTGAAGCAATCCTGCGCTTTTGCGTCCAGGTCCCAGGAAAGCGAGTTGAAAAATGGAGCTCAGGGGCACTGCAATTCACAAACCTGCAGTGTTATAAATGATAACTCTCGTCCACAAATATATTGAGGGAAGGCAACGAAGAGGATTTGAAAGCAAGGCAGAATTGCAGGAAACAGATTTCAGGAGGTAGATTCGAATCGCCTTTAAAGCACGGGAAAAGCGGCAAAACCTCGACAATGATGCCCTTGGACCAAAAGGGCGTATGCGTTTTTTCCTGAATATATTCAGGAAAAAACGCATACGCCCTTTTTGGCCAACCAAGCAACCTGGAAAGGCAAATCAGCGCTACAAAGAAGTCTCGCTTCCCACCGGTCAAAAGGGCCATGCTGAATAAAGTGTCAAAACCAGAAATGCAGGACAGGCCATGGAGAAACGGGAGCCTTGCTACGCTGATGGGCGGGATGTAAATTGCCAACAGCCATTTTGGAGAAGTGTACGGTGTGTCGTGAAACATCTAAAAAACTCAGCTTAGAGAGCATAGGGCACTTCCACTCATGGGCGTATAAATTGGGAAAACTAAAAATCAGCAAGACACAGGCACCCCAAAGTTTAGGGCTGCTCTGTTGACAAGAACCTCTACTTTGTTACAACGTAAATATCCCAGGAAAGAAAAAAATGGATGAAGAAGTATTAGTCCTTATATATAATAGAATATCACTCAGCCATGAAATCAACGTCATAAGTCTAGTAGCAGCATGATGAGTGGATTTAGGTACGACGATTCTAAGTGAAATAAGTCACACAGAAAAAGACACTTATCATAAGATATCACTTCTAGAGGGACTGTAAAAACTGCGACCTTGAACTGAATTACAAAACAGAACAGAGGCACACGTTTAGAAAACACACTATGGCTGCTTAACGGGAAAGGTGAGGTGGGGTGATGCATAAAACAAGGGTTTCAAATTAGCTCAGATACCGTTCCATAAACCCAATATGTAATAGGCACGACCTACTCCTTCCTCAGTGAACTGGACTCAACACCCCCTATTAACCGCCCAAGAATATATCTGACTAGTAAGAATCTCAAAACCTATGTATTGATATCTCTCTGTAAGTGAGTCAAGTGGGTGTAAAGCGGCATAAACACAGCAGTGAAAAGCAGCTAAACCCCTTTATAAAAATCAATCACTTTTAAAAACCCGTGAAACAAAGACAGTGAAAGAGAAAGAAATTCTTACTAAATTCGTTCAGGGGCTGTGATGCCACCTGGATTGACCATATATAGACCCACAGCTGATTGAGACATAAGGGTGGACACTCTTGGGGCTGAGAGGTTTCGTGAGGTTGGGTGAGCAAACGCAGACCCTTTAAAGTAATACTGCGTGGTTCCCATCCCATGGGTCCCAAATCTCCAGGTTCAAGGGCATCTTCCCACTTCGAAAACATGCATGAGAAACCCAGAAGATGGTGCACCGTGTGATCGGGAAAGGTTTCTAAATCGCACCTCATTTCTCAACTCCTTGTGCTCGGGTTCTCCATTCCAGCCGCTTTACTAGCAATCTCCCTCCTTGGAGAATCAGCACCTTTAACCTCCTGTTCCGTACAGGTTGCAATTTGTCCTGAGGATGAACGGGAAGAGGGGGAACCAATGAGACACTAGCTCTAGGTGTTGGGACAGGCACAGGTCACTCTATTTTCCCATCAGGAAGAAGAATTAACCACAGGCTCAGCCTGCCGCTCGGGACCAGAATACAGCCTGAAGCAATCCTGCGCTTTTGCAGCCAGCTCCCAAGAAAGCGAGTTGAAAAATGGAGCTCAGGGGCACTGCAATTCACAAACCTGCAGAGTTATAAATGATAACTCTCGTCCACAAATATATTGAGGGAAGGCAACGAAGAGGATTTGAAAGCAAGGCAGAATAGCAGGAAACAGATTTCAGGAGGTAGATTCGAATCGCCTTGAAAGCACAGGAAAAGCGGCAATACCTCGACCATGATGCCCTTGGCCAAAAAGGGCGTATGCGTTTTTTCCTGAATATATTCAGGAAAAAACGCATACGCCCTTTTTGGCCAACCAAGCAACCTGGAAAGGCAAATCAGCGCTACAAAGAAGTCTCGCTTCCCATCGGTCAAAAGGGCCATGCTGAATAAAGTATCAAAACCAGAAATGCAGGACAGGCCATGGAGAAACGGGAGCCTTGCTACGCTGATGGGCGGGATGTAAATTGCCAACAGCCACTCTGGAGAACTGTACGGTGTGTCCTGAAACATCTAAAAAATTCAGCTTAGAGAGCATAGGACACTTCCACTCATGGGCGTATAAATTGGGAAAACTAAAAATCAGCAAGACACAGGCACCCCAAAGTTTAGGGCTGCTCTGTTGACAAGAACCTCCACTTTGTTACAACGTAAATATCCCAGGAAAGAAAAAAATGGATAAAGAAGTATTAGTCCTTATGTATAATAGAATATCACTCAGCCATGAAATCAACGTCATAAGTCTAGTAGCAGCATGATGAGTGGATTTAGGTACGACGATTCTCAGTGAAATAATTCACACAGAAAAAGACACTTATCATAAGATATCACTTATAGAGGGAATGTGAAAACCGCTACCCTTGAACTGAATTACAAAACAGAACAGAGTCACACGTTTAGAAAACACACTATGGCTGCTTAACGGGAAAGGTGAGGTGGGGTGATGCATAAAAGAAGGGTTTCAAATTAGCTCAGATACCGTTCCATAAACCCAATATGTAATAGACACGACCTACTCCTTGCTCAGTGAACTGGACTCAACACCCCCTATTAACCGCCCAAGAATATATCTGACTAGTAAGAATCTTAAAACCTATGTATTGATATCTCTCTGAAAGTGAGTCAAGTGGGTGTAAAGCGGCATAAACACAGCAGTGAAAAGCAGCTAAACCCCTTTATAAAAATCAATCACTTTTAAAAACCCGTGAAACAAAGACAGGGAAAGAGAAAGAAATTCTTACTAAATTCGTTCAGGGGCTGTGATGCCACCTGGATTGACCATATATAGACCCACAGCTGATTGAGACATAAGGGTGGACACTCTTGGGGCTGAGAGGTTTCGTGAGGTTGGGTGAGCAAACGTAGACCCTTTAAAGTAATACTGCGTGGTTCCCATCCCATGGGTCCCAAATCTCCAGGTTCAAGGGCATCTTCCCACTTCGAAAACATGCATGAGAAACCCAGAAGATGGTACACCGTGTGATCGGGAAAGGTTTCTAAAAGGGACCTCATTTCTCATCTCCTTGGGCTCAGGTTCGCCATTCCAGCTGCTTTACTAGCAATCTCCCTCCTTGGAGAATCAGCACCTTTAACCTCCTGTTCCGTACAGGTTGCAATTTGTCCTGAGGATGAACGGGAAGAGGGGGAACCAATGAGACACTAGCTCTAGGTGTTGGGACAGGCACAGGTCACTCTATTTTCCCATCAGGAAGAAGAATTAACCACAGGCTCAGCCTGCCGCCCGGAACCAGAATAGGGCCTGAAGCAATCCTGCGCTTTTGCGTCCAGGTCCCAGGAAAGCGAGTTGAAAAATGGAGCTCAGGGGCACTGCAATTCACAAACCTGCAGTGTTATAAATGATAACTCTCGTCCACAAATATATTGAGGGAAGGCAACGAAGAGGATTTGAAAGC
Organism: Balaenoptera borealis; assembly: GCF_965194805.1. NCBI lineage: Eukaryota > Metazoa > Chordata > Mammalia > Artiodactyla > Balaenopteridae > Balaenoptera > Balaenoptera borealis. The sequence continues at coordinate 35,413,351 of NC_138864.1, forward strand.
AAGGCAGAATTGCAGGAAACAGATTTCAGGAGGTAGATTCGAATCGCCTTTAAAGCACGGGAAAAGCGGCAAAACCTCGACAATGATGCCCTTGGCCCAAAAGGGCGTATGCGTTTTTTCCTGAATATATTCAGGAAAAAACGCATACGCCCTTTTTGGCCAACCAAGCAACCTGGAAAGGCAAATCAGCGCTACAAAGAAGTCTCGCTTCCCACCGGTCAAAAGGGCCATGCTGAATAAAGTGTCAAAACCAGAAATGCAGGACAGGCCATGGAGAAACGGGAGCCTTGCTACGCTGATGGGCGGGATGTAAATTGCCAACAGCCATTTTGGAGAAGTGTACGGTGTGTCGTGAAACATCTAAAAAACTCAGCTTAGAGAGCATAGGGCACTTCCACTCATGGGCGTATAAATTGGGAAAACTAAAAATCAGCAAGACACAGGCACCCCAAAGTTTAGGGCTGCTCTGTTGACAAGAACCTCTACTTTGTTACAACGTAAATATCCCAGGAAAGAAAAAAATGGATGAAGAAGTATTAGTCCTTATATATAATAGAATATCACTCAGCCATGAAATCAACGTCATAAGTCTAGTAGCAGCATGATGAGTGGATTTAGGTACGACGATTCTAAGTGAAATAAGTCACACAGAAAAAGACACTTATCATAAGATATCACTTCTAGAGGGACTGTAAAAACTGCGACCTTGAACTGAATTACAAAACAGAACAGAGGCACACGTTTAGAAAACACACTATGGCTGCTTAACGGGAAAGGTGAGGTGGGGTGATGCATAAAACAAGGGTTTCAAATTAGCTCAGATACCGTTCCATAAACCCAATATGTAATAGGCACGACCTACTCCTTCCTCAGTGAACTGGACTCAACACCCCCTATTAACCGCCCAAGAATATATCTGACTAGTAAGAATCTCAAAACCTATGTATTGATATCTCTCTGTAAGTGAGTCAAGTGGGTGTAAAGCGGCATAAACACAGCAGTGAAAAGCAGCTAAACCCCTTTATAAAAATCAATCACTTTTAAAAACCCGTGAAACAAAGACAGTGAAAGAGAAAGAAATTCTTACTAAATTCGTTCAGGGGCTGTGATGCCACCTGGATTGACCATATATAGACCCACAGCTGATTGAGACATAAGGGTGGACACTCTTGGGGCTGAGAGGTTTCGTGAGGTTGGGTGAGCAAACGCAGACCCTTTAAAGTAATACTGCGTGGTTCCCATCCCATGGGTCCCAAATCTCCAGGTTCAAGGGCATCTTCCCACTTCGAAAACATGCATGAGAAACCCAGAAGATGGTGCACCGTGTGATCGGGAAAGGTTTCTAAATCGCACCTCATTTCTCAACTCCTTGTGCTCGGGTTCTCCATTCCAGCCGCTTTACTAGCAATCTCCCTCCTTGGAGAATCAGCACCTTTAACCTCCTGTTCCGTACAGGTTGCAATTTGTCCTGAGGATGAACGGGAAGAGGGGGAACCAATGAGACACTAGCTCTAGGTGTTGGGACAGGCACAGGTCACTCTATTTTCCCATCAGGAAGAAGAATTAACCACAGGCTCAGCCTGCCGCTCGGGACCAGAATACAGCCTGAAGCAATCCTGCGCTTTTGCAGCCAGCTCCCAAGAAAGCGAGTTGAAAAATGGAGCTCAGGGGCACTGCAATTCACAAACCTGCAGAGTTATAAATGATAACTCTCGTCCACAAATATATTGAGGGAAGGCAACGAAGAGGATTTGAAAGCAAGGCAGAATTGCAGGAAACAGATTTCAGGAGGTAGATTCGAATCGCCTTTAAAGCACAGGAAAAGCGGCAACACCTCGACCATGATGCCCTTGGCCAAAAAGGGCGTATGCGTTTTTTCCTGAATATATTCAGGAAAAAACGCATACGCCCTTTTTGGCCAACCAAGCAACCTGGAAAGGCAAATCAGCGCTACAAAGAAGGCTCGTTTCCCGTCGGTCAAAAGGGCCATGCTGAATAAAGTGTCAAAACCAGAAATGCAGGACAGGCCATGGAGAAATGGGAGCCTTGCTACGCTGATGGGCGGGATGTAAATTGCCAACAGCCACTCTGTAGAAGTGTCCGGTGTGTCCTGAAACATCTAAAAAACTCAGCTTAGAGAGCATAGGACACTTCCACTCATGGGCGTATAAATTGGGAAAACTAAAAATCAGCAAGACACAGGCACCCCAAAGTTTAGGGCTGCTCTGTTGACAAGAACCTCCACTTTGTTACAACGTAAATATCCCAGGAAAGAAAAAAATGGATAAAGAAGTATTAGTCCTTATGTATAATAGAATATCACTCAGCCATGAAATAAACGTCATAAGTCTAGTAGCAGCATGATGAGTGGATTTAGGTATGACGATTCTAAGTGAAATAAGTCACACAGAAAAAGACACTTATCATAAGATATCACTTATAGAGGGAATGTGAAAACCGCTACCCTTGAACTGAATTACAAAAGAGAACAGAGTCACACGTTTAGAAAACACACTATGGCTGCTTAACGGGAAAGGTGAGGTGGGGTGATGCATAAAAGAAGGGTTTCAAATTAGCTCAGATACCGTTCCATAAACCCAATATGTAATAGACACGACCTACTCCTTGCTCAGTGAACTGGACTCAACACCCCCTATTAACCGCCCAAGAATATATCTGACTAGTAAGAATCTTAAAACCTATGTATTGATATCTCTCTGAAAGTGAGTCAAGTGGGTGTAAAGCGGCATAAACACAGCAGTGAAAAGCAGCTAAACCCCTTTATAAAAATCAATCACTTTTAAAAACCCGTGAAACAAAGACAGGGAAAGAGAAAGAAATTCTTACTAAATTCGTTCAGGGGCTGTGAGGCCACCTGGATTGACCATATATAGACCCACACCTGATTGAGACATAAGGGTGGACACTCTTGGGGCTGAGAGGTTTCGTGAGGTTGGGTGAGCAAACGTAGACCCTTTAAAGTAATACTGCGTGGTTCCCATCCCATGGGTCCCAAATCTCCAGGTTCAAGGGCATCTTCCCACTTCGAAAACATGCATGAGAAACCCAGAAGATGGTACACCGTGTGATCGGGAAAGGTTTCTAAAAGGGACCTCATTTCTCATCTCCTTGGGCTCGGGTTCGCCATTCCAGCTGCTTTACTAGCAATCTCCCTCCTTGGAGAATCAGCACCTTTAACCTCCTGTTCCGTACAGGTTGCAATTTGTCCTGAGGATGAACGGGAAGAGGGGGAACCAATGAGACACTAGCTCTAGGTGTTGGGACAGGCACAGGTCACTCTATTTTCCCATCAGGAAGAAGAATTAACCACAGGCTCAGCCTGCCGCCCGGAACCAGAATAGGGCCTGAAGCAATCCTGCGCTTTTGCGACCAGGTCCCAGGAAAGCGAGTTGAAAAATGGAGCTCAGGGGCACTGCAATTCACAAACCTGCAGAGTTATAAATGATAACTCTCGTCCACAAATATACTGAGGGAAGTCAACGAAGAGGATTTGAAAGCAAGGCAGAATTGCAGGAAACAGATTTCAGGAGGTAGATTCGAATCGCCTTTAAAGCACGGGAAAAGCGGCAAAACCTCGACAATGATGCCCTTGACCCAAAAGGGCGTATGCGTTTTTTCCTGAATATATTCAGGAAAAAACGCATACGCCCTTTTTGGCCAACCAAGCAACCTGGAAAGGCAAATCAGCGCTACAAAGAAGTCTCGCTTCCCACCAGTCAAAAGGGCCATGCTGAATAAAGTGTCAAAACCAGAAATGCAGGACAGGCCATGGAGAAACGGGAGCCTTGCTACGCTGATGGGCGGGATGTAAATTGCCAACAGCCATTTTGGAGAAGTGTACGGTGTGTCGTGAAACATCTAAAAAACTCAGCTTAGAGAGCATAGGGCACTTCCACTCATGGGCGTATAAATTGGGAAAACTAAAAATCAGCAAGACACAGGCACCCCAAAGTTTAGGGCTGCTCTGTTGACAAGAACCTCTACTTTGTTACAGCGTAAATATCCCAGGAAAGAAAAAAATGGATGAAGAAGTATTAGTCCTTATATATAATAGAATATCACTCAGCCATGAAATCAACGTCATAAGTCTAGTAGCAGCATGATGAGTGGATTTAGGTACGACGATTCTCATTGAAATAAGTCACACAGAAAAAGACACTTATCATAAGATATCACTTATAGAGGGAAAGTGAAAACCGCTACCCTTGAACTGAATTACAAAACAGAACAGAGTCACACGTTTAGAAAACACACTATGGCTGCTTAACGGGAAAGGTGAGGTGGGGTGATGCATAAAACAAGGGTTTCAAATTAGCTCAGATACCGTTCCATAAACCCAATATGTAATAGATACGACCTACACCTTGCTCTGTGAACTGGACTCAACACCCCCTATTAACCGCCCAAGAATATATCTGACTAGTAAGAATCTTAAAACCTATGTATTGATATCTCTCTGAAAGTGAGTCAAGTGGGTGTAAAGCGGCATAAACACAGCAGTGAAAAGCAGCTAAACCCCTTTATAAAAATCAGTCACTTTTAAAAACCCGTGAAACAAAGACAGGGAAAGAGAAAGAAATTCTTACTAAATTCGTTCAGGGGCTGTGATGCCACCTGGATTGACCATATATAGACCCACAGCTGATTGAGACATAAGGGTGGACACTCTTGGGGCTGAGAGGTTTCGTGAGGTTGGGTGAGCAAACGCAGACCCTTTAAAGTAATACTGCGTGGTTCCCATCCCATGGGTCCCAAATCTCCAGGTTCAAGGGCATCTTCCCACTTCGAAAACATGCATGAGAAACCCAGAAGATGGTACACCGTGTGATCGGGAAAGGTTTCTAAAAGGGACCTCATTTCTCATCTCCTTGGGCTCGGGTTCGCCATTCCAGCTGCTTTACTAGTAATCTCCCTCCTTGGAGAATCAGCACCTTTAACCTCCTGTTCCGTACATGTTGCAATTTGTCCTGAGGATGAACGGGAAGAGGGGGAACCAATGAGAGACTAGCTCTAGGTGTTGGGACGGGCACAGGTCACTCCATTTTCCCATCAGGAAGAAGAATTAACCACAGGCTCAGCCTGCCGCCCGGAACCAGAATAGGGCCTGAAGCAATCCTGCGCTTTTGCGTCCAGGTCCCAGGAAAGCGAGTTGAAAAATGGAGCTCAGGGGCACTGCAATTCACAAACCTGCAGAGTTATAAATGATAACTCTCATCCACAAATATATTGAGGGAAGGCAACGAAGAGGATTTGAAAGCAAGGCAGAATTGCAGGAAACAGATTTCAGGAGGTAGATTCGAATCGCCTTTAAAGCACGGGAAAAGCGGCAAAACCTCGACAATGATGCCCTTGGCCAAAAAGGGCGTATGCGTTTTTTCCTGAATATATTCAGGAAAAAACGCATACGCCCTTTTTGGCCAACCAAGCAACCTGGAAAGGCAAATCAGCGCTACAAAGAAGTCTCGCTTCCCATCGGTGAAAAGGGCCATGCTGAATAAAGTATCAAAACCAGAAATGCAGGACAGGCCATGGAGAAACGGGAGCCTTGCTACGCTGATGGGCGGGATGTAAATTGCCAACAGCCACTCTGGAGAAGTGTACGGTGTGTCCTGAAACATCTAAAAAATTCAGCTTAGAGAGCATAGGACACTTCCACTCATGGGCGTATAAATTGGGAAAACTAAAAATCAGCAAGACACAGGCACCCCAAAGTTTAGGGCTGCTCTGTTGACAAGAACCTCCACTTTGTTACAACGTAAATATCCCAGGAAAGAAAAAAATGGATAAAGAAGTATTAGTCCTTATGTATAATAGAATATCACTCAGCCATGAAATCAACGTCATAAGTCTAGTAGCAGCATGATGAGTGGATTTAGGTACGACGATTCTCAGTGAAATAATTCACACAGAAAAAGACACTTATCATAAGATATCACTTATAGAGGGAATGTGAAAACCGCTACCCTTGAACTGAATTACAACACAGAACAGAGTCACACGTTTAGAAAACACACTATGGCTGCTTAACGGGAAAGGTGAGGTGGGGTGATGCATAAAACAAGGGTTTCAAATTAGCTCAGATACCGTTCCATAAACCCAATATGTAATAGATACGACCTACACCTTGCTCTGTGAACTGGACTCCACACCCCCTATTCACCGCCCAAGAATATATCTGACTAGTAAGAATCTTAAAAGCTATGTATTGATATCTCTCTGTAAGTGAGTCAAGTGGGTGTAAAGCGGCATAAACACAGCAGTGAAAAGCATCTAAACCCCTTTATAAAAATCAATCACTTTTAAAAACCCGTGAAACAAAGACAGTGAAAGAGAGAGAAATTCCTACTAAATTCGCTCACGGGCTGTGATGCCACTTGGATTGACCATACCTAGACCCACAGCTGATTGAGACATAAGGGTGGACACTCTTAGGGCTGAGAGGTTTGGTGAGGTTGGGTGAGCAAACGCAGACCCTTTAAAGTAATACTGCATTGTTCCCATCCCATGGGTCCCAAATCTCCAGGTTCAAGGGCATCTTCCTACATGGAAAACATGCATGAGAAACCCAGAAGATGGTACACCGTGTGATCGGGAAAGGTTTCTAAAAGGGACCTCATTTCTCATCTCCTTGGGCTCGGGTTCGCCATTCCAGCTGCTTTACTAGCAATCTCCCTCCTTGGAGAATCAGCACCTTTAACCTCCTGTTCCGTACAGGTTGCAATTTGTCCTGAGGATGAACGGGAAGAGGGGGAACCAATGAGAGACTAGCTCTAGGTGTTGGGACAGGCACAGGTCACTCTATTTTCCCATCAGGAAGAAGAATTAACCACAGGCTCAGCCTGCCGCCCGGAACCAGAATAGGACCTGAAGCAATCCTGCGCTTTTGCGTCCAGGTCCCAGGAAAGCGAGTTGAAAAATGGAGCTCAGGGGCACTGCAATTCACAAACCTGCAGAGTTATAAATGATAACTCTCGTCCACAAATATATTGAGGGAAGGCAACGAAGAGGATTTGAAAGCAAGGCAGAATTGCAGGAAACAGATTTCAGGAGGTAGATTCGAATCGCCTTTAAAGCACGGGAAAAGCGGCAAAACCTCGACAATGATGCCCTTGGCCAAAAAGGGCGTATGCGTTTTTTCCTGAATATATTCAGGAAAAAACGCATACGCCCTTTTTGGCCAACCAAGCAACCTGGAAAGGCAAATCAGCGCTACAAAGAAGTCTCGCTTCCCACCGGTCAAAAGGGCCATGCTGAATAAAGTGTCAAAACCAGAAATGCAGGACAGGCCATGGAGAAACGGGAGCCTTGCTACGCTGATGGGCGGGATGTAAATTGCCAACAGCCATTTTGGAGAAGTGTACGGTGTGTCGTGAAACATCTAAAAAACTCAGCTTAGAGAGCATAGGGCACTTCCACTCATGGGCGTATAAATTGGGAAAACTAAAAATCAGCAAGACACAGGCACCCCAAAGTTTAGGGCTGCTCTGTTGACAAGAACCTCTACTTTGTTACAACGTAAATATCCCAGGAAAGAAAAAAATGGATGAAGAAGTATTAGTCCTTATATATAATAGAATATCACTCAGCCATGAAATCAACGTCATAAGTCTAGTAGCAGCATGATGAGTGGATTTAGGTACGACGATTCTAAGTGAAATAAGTCACACAGAAAAAGACACTTATCATAAGATATCACTTATAGAGGGAATGTAAAAACTGCGACCTTGAACTGAATTACAAAACAGAACAGAGGCACACGTTTAGAAAACACACTATGGCTGCTTAACGGGAAAGGTGAGGTGGGGTGATGCATAAAACACGGGTTTCAAATTAGCTCAGATACCGTTCCATAAACCCAATATGTAATAGACACGACCTACTCCTTCCTCAGTGAACTGGACTCAACACCCCCTATTAACCGCCCAAGAATATATCTGACTAGTAAGAATCTCAAAACCTATGTATTGATATCTCTCTGTAAGTGAGTCAAGTGGGTGTAAAGCGGCATAAACACAGCAGTGAAAAGCAGCTAAACCCCTTTATAAAAATCAATCACTTTTAAAAACCCGTGAAACAAAGACAGTGAAAGAGAAAGAAATTCTTACTAAATTCGTTCAGGGGCTGTGATGCCACCTGGATTGACCATATATAGACCCACAGCTGATTGAGACATAAGGGTGGACACTCTTGGGGCTGAGAGGTTTCGTGAGGTTGGGTGAGCAAACGCAGACCCTTTAAAGTAATACTGCGTGGTTCCCATCCCATGGGTCCCAAATCTCCAGGTTCAAGGGCATCTTCCCACTTCGAAAACATGCATGAGAAACCCAGAAGATGGTGCACCGTGTGATCGGGAAAGGTTTCTAAATCGCACCTCATTTCTCAACTCCTTGTGCTCGGGTTCTCCATTCCAGCTGCTTTACTAGCAATCTCCCTCCTTGGAGAATCAGCACCTTTAACCTCCTGTTCCGTACAGGTTGCAATTTGTCCTGAGGATGAACGGGAAGAGGGGGAACCAATGAGACACTAGCTCTAGGTGTTGGGACAGGCACAGGTCACTCTATTTTCCCATCAGGAAGAAGAATTAACCACAGGCTCAGCCTGCCGCTCGGGAGCAGAATAGAGCCTGAAGCAATCCTGTGCTTTTGCAGCCAGCTCCCAAGAAAGCGAGTTGAAAAATGGAGCTCAGGGGCACTGCAATTCACAAACCTGCAGAGTTATAAATGATAACTCTCGTCCACAAATATATTGAGGGAAGGCAACGAAGAGGATTTGAAAGCAAGGCAGAATTGCAGGAAACAGATTTCAGGAGGTAGATTCGAATCGCCTTGAAAGCACAGGAAAAGCGGCAATACCTCGACCATGATGCCCTTGGCCAAAAAGGGCGTATGCGTTTTTTCCTGAATATATTCAGGAAAAAACGCATACGCCCTTTTTGGCCAACCAAGCAACCTGGAAAGGCAAATCAGAGCTACAAAGAAGTCTCGCTTCCCATCGGTCAAAAGGGCCATGCTGAATAAAGTATCAAAACCAGAAATGCAGGACAGGCCATGGAGAAACGGGAGCCTTGCTACGCTGATGGGCGGGATGTAAATTGCCAACAGCCACTCTGGAGAACTGTACGGTGTGTCCTGAAACATCTAAAAAATTCAGCTTAGAGAGCATAGGACACTTCCACTCATGGGCGTATAAATTGGGAAAACTAAAAATCAGCAAGACACAGGCACCCCAAAGTTTAGGGCTGCTCTGTTGACAAGAACCTCCACTTTGTTACAACGTAAATATCCCAGGAAAGAAAAAAATGGATAAAGAAGTATTAGTCCTTATGTATAATAGAATATCACTCAGCCATGAAATCAACGTCATAAGTCTAGTAGCAGCATGATGAGTGGATTTAGGTACGACGATTCTCAGTGAAATAATTCACACAGAAAAAGACACTTATCATAAGATATCACTTATAGAGGGAATGTGAAAACCGCTACCCTTGAACTGAATTACAAAAGAGAACAGAGTCACACGTTTAGAAAACACACTATGGCTGCTTAACGGGAAAGGTGAGGTGCGGTGATGCATAAAACAAGGGTTTCAAATTAGCTCAGATACCGTTCCATAAACCCAATATGTAATAGATACGACCTACACCTTGCTCTGTGAATTGGACTCCACACCCCCTATTCACCGCCCAAGAATATATCTGACTAGTAAGAATCTTAAAAGCTATGTATTGATATCTCTCTGTAAGTGAGTCAAGTGGGTGTAAAGCGGCATAAACACAGCAGTGAAAAGCATCTAAACCCCTTTATAAAAATCAATCACTTTTAAAAACCCGTGAAACAAAGACAGTGAAAGAGAGAGAAATTCCTTCTAAATTCGCTCACGGGCTGTGATGCCACTTGGATTGACCATAACTAGACCCACAGCTGATTGAGACATAAGGGTGGACACTCTTAGGGCTGAGAGGTTTGGTGAGGTTGGGTGAGCAAACGCAGACCCTTTAAAGTAATACTGCATTGTTCCCATCCCATGGGTCCCAAATCTCCAGGTTCAAGGGCATCTTCCTACATGGAAAACATGCATGAGAAACCCAGAAGATGGTACACCGTGTGATCGGGAAAGGTTTCTAAAAGGGACCTCATTTCTCATCTCCTTGGGCTCGGGTTCGCCATTCCAGCTGCTTTACTAGCAATCTCCCTCCTTGGAGAATCAGCACCTTTAACCTCCTGTTCCGTACAGGTTGCAATTTGTCCTGAGGATGAACGGGAAGAGGGGGAACCAATGAGACACTAGCTCTAGGTGTTGGGACAGGCACAGGTCACTCTATTTTCCCATCAGGAAGAAGAATTAACCACAGGCTCAGCCTGCCGCTCGGGACCAGAATAGAGCCTGAAGCAATCCTGCGCTTTTGCGTCCAGGTCCCAGGAAAGCGAGTTGAAAAATGGAGCTCAGGGGCACTGCAATTCACAAACCTGCAGAGTTATAAATGATAACTCTCGTCCACAAATATATTGAGGGAAGGCAACGAAGAGGATTTGAAAGCAAGGCAGAATTGCAGGAAACAGATTTCAGGAGGTAGATTCGAATCGCCTTTAAAGCACAGGAAAAGCGGCAACACCTCGACCATGATGCCCTTGGCCAAAAAGGGCGTATGCGTTTTTTCCTGAATATATTCAGGAAAAAACGCATACGCCCTTTTTGGCCAACCAAGCAACCTGGAAAGGCAAATCAGCGCTACAAAGAAGGCTCGTTTCCCGTCGGTCAAAAGGGCCATGCTGAATAAAGTGTGAAAACCAGAAATGCAGGACAGGCCATGGAGAAACGGGAGCCTTGCTACGCTGATGGGCGGGATGTAAATTGCCAACAGCCACTCTGTAGAAGTGTACGGTGTGTCCTGAAACATCTAAAAAACTCAGCTTAGAGAGCATAGGACACTTCCACTCATGGGCGTATAAATTGGGAAAACTAAAAATCAGCAAGACACAGGCACCCCAAAGTTTAGGGCTGCTCTGTTGACAAGAACCTCCACTTTGTTACAACGTAAATATCCCAGGAAAGAAAAAAATGGATAAAGAAGTATTAGTCCTTATGTATAATAGAATATCACTCAGCCATGAAATCAACGTCATAAGTCTAGTAGCAGCATGATGAGTGGATTTAGGTACGACGATTCTAAGTGAAATAAGTCACACAGAAAAAGACACTTATCATAAGATATCACTTATAGAGGGAATGTGAAAACCGCTACCCTTGAACTGAATTACAAAAGAGAACAGAGTCACACGTTTAGAAAACACACTATGGCTGCTTAACGGGAAAGGTGAGGTGGGGTGATGCATAAAAGAAGGGTTTCAAATTAGCTCAGATACCGTTCCATAAACCCAATATGTAATAGAAACGACCTACTCCTTGCTCAGTGAACTGGACTCAACACCCCCTATTAACCGCCCAAGAATATATCTGACTAGTAAGAATCTTAAAACCTATGTATTGATATCTCTCTGAAAGTGAGTCAAGTGGGTGTAAAGCGGCATAAACACAGCAGTGAAAAGCAGCTAAACCCCTTTATAAAAATCAATCACTTTTAAAAACCCGTGAAACAAAGACAGGGAAAGAGAAAGAAATTCTTACTAAATTCGTTCAGGGGCTGTGATGCCACCTGGATTGACCATATATAGACCCACACCTGATTGAGACATAAGGGTGGACACTCTTGGGGCTGAGAGGTTTCGTGAGGTTGGGTGAGCAAACGTAGACCCTTTAAAGTAATACTGCGTGGTTCCCATCCCATGGGTCCCAAATCTCCAGGTTCAAGGGCATCTTCCCACTTCGAAAACATGCATGAGAAACCCAGAAGATGGTACACCGTGTGATCGGGAAAGGTTTCTAAAAGGGACCTCATTTCTCATCTCCTTGGGCTCGGGTTCGCCATTCCAGCTGCTTTACTAGCAATCTCCCTCCTTGGAGAATCAGCACCTTTAACCTCCTGTTCCGTACAGGTTGCAATTTGTCCTGAGGATGAACGGGAAGAGGGGGAACCAATGAGAGACTAGCTCTAGGTGTTGGGACAGGCACAGGTCACTTTATTTTCCCATCAGGAAGAAGAATTAACCACAGGCTCAGCCTGCCGCCCGGAACCAGAATAGGGCCTGAAGCAATCCTGCGCTTTTGCGTCCAGGTCCCAGGAAAGCGAGTTGAAAAATGGAGCTCAGGGGCACTGCAATTCACAAACCTGCAGTGTTATAAATGATAACTCTCGTCCACAAATATATTGAGGGAAGGCAACGAAGAGGATTTGAAAGCAAGGCAGAATTGCAGGAAACAGATTTCAGGAGGTAGATTCGAATCGCCTTTAAAGCACGGGAAAAGCGGCAAAACCTCGACAATGATGCCCTTGGCCCAAAAGGGCGTATGCGTTTTTTCCTGAATATATTCAGGAAAAAACGCATACGCCCTTTTTGGCCAACCAAGCAACCTGGAAAGGCAAATCAGCGCTACAAAGAAGTCTCGCTTCCCACCGGTCAAAAGGGCCATGCTGAATAAAGTGTCAAAACCAGAAATGCAGGACAGGCCATGGAGAAACGGGAGCCTTGCTACGCTGATGGGCGGGATGTAAATTGCCAACAGCCATTTTGGAGAAGTGTACGGTGTGTCGTGAAACATCTAAAAAACTCAGCTTAGAGAGCATAGGGCACTTCCACTCATGGGCGTATAAATTGGGAAAACTAAAAATCAGCAAGACACAGGCACCCCAAAGTTTAGGGCTGCTCTGTTGACAAGAACCTCTACTTTGTTACAACGTAAATATCCCAGGAAAGAAAAAAATGGATGAAGAAGTATTAGTCCTTATATATAATAGAATATCACTCAGCCATGAAATCAACGTCATAAGTCTAGTAGCAGCATGATGAGTGGATTTAGGTACGACGATTCTAAGTGAAATAAGTCACACAGAAAAAGACACTTATCATAAGATATCACTTCTAGAGGGACTGTAAAAACTGCGACCTTGAACTGAATTACAAAACAGAACAGAGGCACACGTTTAGAAAACACACTATGGCTGCTTAACGGGAAAGGTGAGGTGGGGTGATGCATAAAACAAGGGTTTCAAATTAGCTCAGATACCGTTCCATAAACCCAATATGTAATAGGCACGACCTACTCCTTCCTCAGTGAACTGGACTCAACACCCCCTATTAACCGCCCAAGAATATATCTGACTAGTAAGAATCTCAAAACCTATGTATTGATATCTCTCTGTAAGTGAGTCAAGTGGGTGTAAAGCGGCATAAACACAGCAGTGAAAAGCAGCTAAACCCCTTTATAAAAATCAATCACTTTTAAAAACCCGTGAAACAAAGACAGTGAAAGAGAAAGAAATTCTTACTAAATTCGTTCAGGGGCTGTGATGCCACCTGGATTGACCATATATAGACCCACAGCTGATTGAGACATAAGGGTGGACACTCTTGGGGCTGAGAGGTTTCGTGAGGTTGGGTGAGCAAACGCAGACCCTTTAAAGTAATACTGCGTGGTTCCCATCCCATGGGTCCCAAATCTCCAGGTTCAAGGGCATCTTCCCACTTCGAAAACATGCATGAGAAACCCAGAAGATGGTGCACCGTGTGATCGGGAAAGGTTTCTAAATCGCACCTCATTTCTCAACTCCTTGTGCTCGGGTTCTCCATTCCAGCCGCTTTACTAGCAATCTCCCTCCTTGGAGAATCAGCACCTTTAACCTCCTGTTCCGTACAGGTTGCAATTTGTCCTGAGGATGAACGGGAAGAGGGGGAACCAATGAGACACTAGCTCTAGGTGTTGGGACAGGCACAGGTCACTCTATTTTCCCATCAGGAAGAAGAATTAACCACAGGCTCAGCCTGCCGCTCGGGACCAGAATACAGCCTGAAGCAATCCTGCGCTTTTGCGTCCAGGTCCCAGGAAAGCGAGTTGAAAAATGGAGCTCAGGGGCACTGCAATTCACAAACCTGCAGAGTTATAAATGATAACTCTCGTCCACAAATATATTGAGGGAAGGCAACGAAGAGGATTTGAAAGCAAGGCAGAATAGCAGGAAACAGATTTCAGGAGGTAGATTCGAATCGCCTTGAAAGCACAGGAAAAGCGGCAATACCTCGACCATGATGCCCTTGGCCAAAAAGGGCGTATGCGTTTTTTCCTGAATATATTCAGGAAAAAACGCATACGCCCTTTTTGGCCAACCAAGCAACCTGGAAAGGCAAATCAGCGCTACAAAGAAGTCTCGCTTCCCATCGGTCAAAAGGGCCATGCTGAATAAAGTATCAAAACCAGAAATGCAGGACAGGCCATGGAGAAACGGGAGCCTTGCTACGCTGATGGGCGGGATGTAAATTGCCAACAGCCACTCTGGAGAACTGTACGGTGTGTCCTGAAACATCTAAAAAATTCAGCTTAGAGAGCATAGGACACTTCCACTCATGGGCGTATAAATTGGGAAAACTAAAAATCAGCAAGACACAGGCACCCCAAAGTTTAGGGCTGCTCTGTTGACAAGAACCTCCACTTTGTTACAACGTAAATATCCCAGGAAAGAAAAAAATGGATAAAGAAGTATTAGTCCTTATGTATAATAGAATATCACTCAGCCATGAAATCAACGTCATAAGTCTAGTAGCAGCATGATGAGTGGATTTAGGTACGACGATTCTCAGTGAAATAATTCACACAGAAAAAGACACTTATCATAAGATATCACTTATAGAGGGAATGTGAAAACCGCTACCCTTGAACTGAATTACAAAACAGAACAGAGTCACACGTTTAGAAAACACACTATGGCTGCTTAACGGGAAAGGTGAGGTGGGGTGATGCATAAAAGAAGGGTTTCAAATTAGCTCAGATACCGTTCCATAAACCCAATATGTAATAGAAACGACCTACTCCTTGCTCAGTGAACTGGACTCAACACCCCCTATTAACCGCCCAAGAATATATCTGACTAGTAAGAATCTTAAAACCTATGTATTGATATCTCTCTGAAAGTGAGTCAAGTGGGTGTAAAGCGGCATAAACACAGCAGTGAAAAGCAGCTAAACCCCTTTATAAAAATCAATCACTTTTAAAAACCCGTGAAACAAAGACAGGGAAAGAGAAAGAAATTCTTACTAAATTCGTTCAGGGGCTGTGATGCCACCTGGATTGACCATATATAGACCCACAGCTGATTGAGACATAAGGGTGGACACTCTTGGGGCTGAGAGGTTTCGTGAGGTTGGGTGAGCAAACGTAGACCCTTTAAAGTAATACTGCGTGGTTCCCATCCCATGGGTCCCAAATCTCCAGGTTCAAGGGCATCTTCCCACTTCGAAAACATGCATGAGAAACCCAGAAGATGGTACACCGTGTGATCGGGAAAGGTTTCTAAAAGGGACCTCATTTCTCATCTCCTTGGGCTCAGGTTCGCCATTCCAGCTGCTTTACTAGCAATCTCCCTCCTTGGAGAATCAGCACCTTTAACCTCCTGTTCCGTACAGGTTGCAATTTGTCCTGAGGATGAACGGGAAGAGGGGGAACCAATGAGACACTAGCTCTAGGTGTTGGGACAGGCACAGGTCACTCTATTTTCCCATCAGGAAGAAGAATTAACCACAGGCTCAGCCTGCCGCCCGGAACCAGAATAGGGCCTGAAGCAATCCTGCGCTTTTGCGTCCAGGTCCCAGGAAAGCGAGTTGAAAAATGGAGCTCAGGGGCACTGCAATTCACAAACCTGCAGTGTTATAAATGATAACTCTCGTCCACAAATATATTGAGGGAAGGCAACGAAGAGGATTTGAAAGCAAGGCAGAATTGCAGGAAACAGATTTCAGGAGGTAGATTCGAATCGCCTTTAAAGCACGGGAAAAGCGGCAAAACCTCGACAATGATGCCCTTGGACCAAAAGGGCGTATGCGTTTTTTCCTGAATATATTCAGGAAAAAACGCATACGCCCTTTTTGGCCAACCAAGCAACCTGGAAAGGCAAATCAGCGCTACAAAGAAGTCTCGCTTCCCACCGGTCAAAAGGGCCATGCTGAATAAAGTGTCAAAACCAGAAATGCAGGACAGGCCATGGAGAAACGGGAGCCTTGCTACGCTGATGGGCGGGATGTAAATTGCCAACAGCCATTTTGGAGAAGTGTACGGTGTGTCGTGAAACATCTAAAAAACTCAGCTTAGAGAGCATAGGGCACTTCCACTCATGGGCGTATAAATTGGGAAAACTAAAAATCAGCAAGACACAGGCACCCCAAAGTTTAGGGCTGCTCTGTTGACAAGAACCTCTACTTTGTTACAACGTAAATATCCCAGGAAAGAAAAAAATGGATGAAGAAGTATTAGTCCTTATATATAATAGAATATCACTCAGCCATGAAATCAACGTCATAAGTCTAGTAGCAGCATGATGAGTGGATTTAGGTACGACGATTCTAAGTGAAATAAGTCACACAGAAAAAGACACTTATCATAAGATATCTCTTCTAGAGGGACTGTAAAAACTGCGACCTTGAACTGAATTACAAAACAGAACAGAGGCACACGTTTAGAAAACACACTATGGCTGCTTAACGGGAAAGGTGAGGTGGGGTGATGCATAAAACAAGGGTTTCAAATTAGCTCAGATACCGTTCCATAAACCCAATATGTAATAGGCACGACCTACTCCTTCCTCAGTGAACTGGACTCAACACCCCCTATTAACCGCCCAAGAATATATCTGACTAGTAAGAATCTCAAAACCTATGTATTGATATCTCTCTGTAAGTGAGTCAAGTGGGTGTAAAGCGGCATAAACACAGCAGTGAAAAGCAGCTAAACCCCTTTATAAAAATCAATCACTTTTAAAAACCCGTGAAACAAAGACAGTGAAAGAGAAAGAAATTCTTACTAAATTCGTTCAGGGGCTGTGATGCCACCTGGATTGACCATATATAGACCCACAGCTGATTGAGACATAAGGGTGGACACTCTTGGGGCTGAGAGGTTTCGTGAGGTTGGGTGAGCAAACGCAGACCCTTTAAAGTAATACTGCGTGGTTCCCATCCCATGGGTCCCAAATCTCCAGGTTCAAGGGCATCTTCCCACTTCGAAAACATGCATGAGAAACCCAGAAGATGGTGCACCGTGTGATCGGGAAAGGTTTCTAAATCGCACCTCATTTCTCAACTCCTTGTGCTCGGGTTCTCCATTCCAGCCGCTTTACTAGCAATCTCCCTCCTTGGAGAATCAGCACCTTTAACCTCCTGTTCCGTACAGGTTGCAATTTGTCCTGAGGATGAACGGGAAGAGGGGGAACCAATGAGACACTAGCTCTAGGTGTTGGGACAGGCACAGGTCACTCTATTTTCCCATCAGGAAGAAGAATTAACCACAGGCTCAGCCTGCCGCTCGGGACCAGAATACAGCCTGAAGCAATCCTGCGCTTTTGCAGCCAGCTCCCAAGAAAGCGAGTTGAAAAATGGAGCTCAGGGGCACTGCAATTCACAAACCTGCAGAGTTATAAATGATAACTCTCGTCCACAAATATATTGAGGGAAGGCAACGAAGAGGATTTGAAAGCAAGGCAGAATAGCAGGAAACAGATTTCAGGAGGTAGATTCGAATCGCCTTGAAAGCACAGGAAAAGCGGCAATACCTCGACCATGATGCCCTTGGCCAAAAAGGGCGTATGCGTTTTTTCCTGAATATATTCAGGAAAAAACGCATACGCCCTTTTTGGCCAACCAAGCAACCTGGAAAGGCAAATCAGCGCTACAAAGAAGTCTCGCTTCCCATCGGTCAAAAGGGCCATGCTGAATAAAGTATCAAAACCAGAAATGCAGGACAGGCCATGGAGAAACGGGAGCCTTGCTACGCTGATGGGCGGGATGTAAATTGCCAACAGCCACTCTGGAGAACTGTACGGTGTGTCCTGAAACATCTAAAAAATTCAGCTTAGAGAGCATAGGACACTTCCACTCATGGGCGTATAAATTGGGAAAACTAAAAATCAGCAAGACACAGGCACCCCAAAGTTTAGGGCTGCTCTGTTGACAAGAACCTCCACTTTGTTACAACGTAAATATCCCAGGAAAGAAAAAAATGGATAAAGAAGTATTAGTCCTTATGTATAATAGAATATCACTCAGCCATGAAATCAACGTCATAAGTCTAGTAGCAGCATGATGAGTGGATTTAGGTACGACGATTCTCAGTGAAATAATTCACACAGAAAAAGACACTTATCATAAGATATCACTTATAGAGGGAATGTGAAAACCGCTACCCTTGAACTGAATTACAAAACAGAACAGAGTCACACGTTTAGAAAACACACTATGGCTGCTTAACGGGAAAGGTGAGGTGGGGTGATGCATAAAAGAAGGGTTTCAAATTAGCTCAGATACCGTTCCATAAACCCAATATGTAATAGATACGACCTACACCTTGCTCTGTGAACTGGACTCCACACCCCCTATTCACCGCCCAAGAATATATCTGACTAGTAAGAATCTTAAAAGCTATGTATTGATATCTCTCTGTAAGTGAGTCAAGTGGGTGCAAAGCGGCATAAACACAGCAGTGAAAAACATCTAAACCCCTTTATAAAAATCAATCACTTTTAAAAACCCGTGAAACAAAGACAGTGAAAGAGAGAGAAATTCCTACTAAATTCGCTCACGGGCTGTGATGCCACTTGGATTGACCATACCTAGACCCACAGCTGATTGAGACATAAGGGTGGACACTCTTAGGGCTGAGAGGTTTGGTGAGGTTGGGTGAGCAAACGCAGACCCTTTAAAGTAATACTGCATTGTTCCCATCCCATGGGTCCCAAATCTCCAGGTTCAAGGGCATCTTCCTACATGGAAAACATGCATGAGAAACCCAGAAGATGGTACACCGTGTGATCGGGAAAGGTTTCTAAAAGGGACCTCATTTCTCATCTCCTTGGGCTCGGGTTCGCCATTCCAGCTGCTTTACTAGCAATCTCCCTCCTTGGAGAATCAGCACCTTTAACCTCCTGTTCCGTACAGGTTGCAATTTGTCCTGAGGATGAACGGGAAGAGGGGGAACCAATGAGAGACTAGCTCTAGGTGTTGGGACAGGCACAGGTCACTCTATTTTCCCATCAGGAAGAAGAATTAACCACAGGCTCAGCCTGCCGCTCGGGACCAGAATAGAGCCTGAAGCAATCCTGCGCTTTTGCAGCCAGCTCCCAAGAAAGCGAGTTGAAAAATGGAGCTCAGGGGCACTGCAATTCACAAACCTGCAGAGTTATAAATGATAACTCTCGTCCACAAATATATTGAGGGAAGGCAACGAAGAGGATTTGAAAGCAAGGCAGAATTGCAGGAAACAGATTTCAGGAGGTAGATTCGAATCGCCTTTAAAGCACAGGAAAAGCGGCAACACCTCGACCATGATGCCCTTGGCCAAAAAGGGCGTATGCGTTTTTTCCTGAATATATTCAGGAAAAAACGCATACGCCCTTTTTGGCCAACCAAGCAACCTGGAAAGGCAAATCAGCGCTACAAAGAAGGCTCGTTTCCCGTCGGTCAAAAGGGCCATGCTGAATAAAGTGTGAAAAGCAGAAATGCAGGACAGGCCATGGAGAAACGGGAGCCTTGCTACGCTGATGGGCGGGATGTAAATTGCCAACAGCCACTCTGTAGAAGTGTACGGTGTGTCCTGAAACATCTAAAAAACTCAGCTTAGAGAGCATAGGACACTTCCACTCATGGGCGTATAAATTGGGAAAACTAAAAATCAGCAAGACACAGGCACCCCAAAGTTTAGGGCTGCTCTGTTGACAAGAACCTCCACTTTGTTACAACGTAAATATCCCAGGAAAGAAAAAAATGGATAAAGAAGTATTAGTCCTTATGTATAATAGAATATCACTCAGCCATGAAATCAACGTCATAAGTCTAGTAGCAGCATGATGAGTGGATTTAGGTACGACGATTCTAAGCGAAATAAGTCACACAGAAAAAGACACTTATCATAAGATATCACTTATAGAGGGAATGTGAAAACCGCTACCCTTGAACTGAATTACAAAAGAGAACAGAGTCACACGTTTAGAAAACACACTATGGCTGCTTAACGGGAAAGGTGAGGTGGGGTGATGCATAAAAGAAGGGTTTCAAATTAGCTCAGATACCGTTCCATAAACCCAATATGTAATAGAAACGACCTACTCCTTGCTCAGTGAACTGGACTCAACACCCCCTATTAACCGCCCAAGAATATATCTGACTAGTAAGAATCTTAAAACCTATGTATTGATATCTCTCTGAAAGTGAGTCAAGTGGGTGTAAAGCGGCATAAACACAGCAGTGAAAAGCAGCTAAACCCCTTTATAAAAATCAATCACTTTTAAAAACCCGTGAAACAAAGACAGGGAAAGAGAAAGAAATTCTTACTAAATTCGTTCAGGGGCTGTGATGCCACCTGGATTGACCATATATAGACCCACAGCTGATTGAGACATAAGGGTGGACACTCTTGGGGCTGAGAGGTTTCGTGAGGTTGGGTGAGCAAACGTAGACCCTTTAAAGTAATACTGCGTGGTTCCCATCCCATGGGTCCCAAATCTCCAGGTTCAAGGGCATCTTCCCACTTCGAAAACATGCATGAGAAACCCAGAAGATGGTACACCGTGTGATCGGGAAAGGTTTCTAAAAGGGACCTCATTTCTCATCTCCTTGGGCTCGGGTTCGCCATTCCAGCTGCTTTACTAGCAATCTCCCTCCTTGGAGAATCAGCACCTTTAACCTCCTGTTCCGTACAGGTTGCAATTTGTCCTGAGGATGAACGGGAAGAGGGGGAACCAATGAGACACTAGCTCTAGGTGTTGGGACAGGCACAGGTCACTCTATTTTCCCATCAGGAAGAAGAATTAACCACAGGCTCAGCCTGCCGCCCGGAACCAGAATAGGGCCTGAAGCAATCCTGCGCTTTTGCGTCCAGGTCCCAGGAAAGCGAGTTGAAAAATGGAGCTCAGGGGCACTGCAATTCACAAACCTGCAGTGTTATAAATGATAACTCTCGTCCACAAATATATTGAGGGAAGGCAACGAAGAGGATTTGAAAGCAAGGCAGAATTGCAGGAAACAGATTTCAGGAGGTAGATTCGAATCGCCTTTAAAGCACGGGAAAAGCGGCAAAACCTCGACAATGATGCCCTTGGCCAAAAAGGGCGTATGCGTTTTTTCCTGAATATATTCAGGAAAAAACGCATACGCCCTTTTTGGCCAACCAAGCAACCTGGAAAGGCAAATCAGCGCTACAAAGAAGTCTCGCTTCCCACCGGTCAAAAGGGCCATGCTGAATAAAGTGTCAAAACCAGAAATGCAGGACAGGCCATGGAGAAACGGGAGCCTTGCTACGCTGATGGGCGGGATGTAAATTGCCAACAGCCATTTTGGAGAAGTGTACGGTGTGTCGTGAAACATCTAAAAAACTCAGCTTAGAGAGCATAGGGCACTTCCACTCATGGGCGTATAAATTGGGAAAACTAAAAATCAGCAAGACACAGGCACCCCAAAGTTTAGGGCTGCTCTGTTGACAAGAACCTCTACTTTGTTACAACGTAAATATCCCAGGAAAGAAAAAAATGGATGAAGAAGTATTAGTCCTTATATATAATAGAATATCACTCAGCCATGAAATCAACGTCATAAGTCTAGTAGCAGCATGATGAGTGGATTTAGGTACGACGATTCTAAGTGAAATAAGTCACACAGAAAAAGACACTTATCATAAGATATCACTTATAGAGGGAATGTGAAAACCGCTACCCTTGAACTGAATTACAAAAGAGAACAGAGTCACACGTTTAGAAAACACACTATGGCTGCTTAACGGGAAAGGTGAGGTGGGGTGATGCATAAAAGAAGGGTTTCAAATTAGCTCAGATACCGTTCCATAAACCCAATATGTAATAGACACGACCTACTCCTTGCTCAGTGAACTGGACTCAACACCCCCTATTAACCGCCCAAGAATATATCTGACTAGTAAGAATCTTAAAACCTATGTATTGATATCTCTCTGAAAGTGAGTCAAGTGGGTGTAAAGCGGCATAAACACAGCAGTGAAAAGCAGCTAAACCCCTTTATAAAAATCAATCACTTTTAAAAACCCGTGAAACAAAGACAGGGAAAGAGAAAGAAATTCTTACTAAATTCGTTCAGGGGCTGTGAGGCCACCTGGATTGACCATATATAGACCCACACCTGATTGAGACATAAGGGTGGACACTCTTGGGGCTGAGAGGTTTCGTGAGGTTGGGTGAGCAAACGTAGACCCTTTAAAGTAATACTGCGTGGTTCCCATCCCATGGGTCCCAAATCTCCAGGTTCAAGGGCATCTTCCCACTTCGAAAACATGCATGAGAAACCCAGAAGATGGTACACCGTGTGATCGGGAAAGGTTTCTAAAAGGGACCTCATTTCTCATCTCCTTGGGCTCGGGTTCGCCATTCCAGCTGCTTTACTAGCAATCTCCCTCCTTGGAGAATCAGCACCTTTAACCTCCTGTTCCGTACAGGTTGCAATTTGTCCTGAGGATGAACGGGAAGAGGGGGAACCAATGAGACACTAGCTCTAGGTGTTGGGACAGGCACAGGTCACTCTATTTTCCCATCAGGAAGAAGAATTAACCACAGGCTCAGCCTGCCGCCCGGAACCAGAATAGGGCCTGAAGCAATCCTGCGCTTTTGCGACCAGGTCCCAGGAAAGCGAGTTGAAAAATGGAGCTCAGGGGCACTGCAATTCACAAACCTGCAGAGTTATAAATGATAACTCTCGTCCACAAATATATTGAGGGAAGTCAACGAAGAGGATTTGAAAGCAAGGCAGAATTGCAGGAAACAGATTTCAGGAGGTAGATTCGAATCGCCTTTAAAGCACGGGAAAAGCGGCAAAACCTCGACAATGATGCCCTTGACCCAAAAGGGCGTATGCGTTTTTTCCTGAATATATTCAGGAAAAAACGCATACGCCCTTTTTGGCCAACCAAGCAACCTGGAAAGGCAAATCAGCGCTACAAAGAAGTCTCGCTTCCCACCGGTCAAAAGGGCCATGCTGAATAAAGTGTCAAAACCAGAAATGCAGGACAGGCCATGGAGAAACGGGAGCCTTGCTACGCTGATAGGCGGGATGTAAATTGCCAACAGCCATTTTGGAGAAGTGTACGGTGTGTCGTGAAACATCTAAAAAACTCAGCTTAGAGAGCATAGGGCACTTCCACTCATGGGCGTATAAATTGGGAAAACTAAAAATCAGCAAGACACAGGCACCCCAAAGTTTAGGGCTGCTCTGTTGACAAGAACCTCTACTTTGTTACAGCGTAAATATCCCAGGAAAGAAAAAAATGGATGAAGAAGTATTAGTCCTTATATATAATAGAATATCACTCAGCCATGAAATCAACGTCATAAGTCTAGTAGCAGCATGATGAGTGGATTTAGGTACGACGATTCTCATTGAAATAAGTCACACAGAAAAAGACACTTATCATAAGATATCACTTATAGAGGGAAAGTGAAAACCGCTACCCTTGAACTGAATTACAAAACAGAACAGAGTCACACGTTTAGAAAACACACTATGGCTGCTTAACGGGAAAGGTGAGGTGGGGTGATGCATAAAACAAGGGTTTCAAATTAGCTCAGATACCGTTCCATAAACCCAATATGTAATAGATACGACCTACACCTTGCTCTGTGAACTGGACTCAACACCCCCTATTAACCGCCCAAGAATATATCTGACTAGTAAGAATCTTAAAACCTATGTATTGATATCTCTCTGAAAGTGAGTCAAGTGGGTGTAAAGCGGCATAAACACAGCAGTGAAAAGCAGCTAAACCCCTTTATAAAAATCAGTCACTTTTAAAAACCCGTGAAACAAAGACAGGGAAAGAGAAAGAAATTCTTACTAAATTCGTTCAGGGGCTGTGATGCCACCTGGATTGACCATATATAGACCCACAGCTGATTGAGACATAAGGGTGGACACTCTTGGGGCTGAGAGGTTTCGTGAGGTTGGGTGAGCAAACGCAGACCCTTTAAAGTAATACTGCGTGGTTCCCATCCCATGGGTCCCAAATCTCCAGGTTCAAGGGCATCTTCCCACTTCGAAAACATGCATGAGAAACCCAGAAGATGGTACACCGTGTGATCGGGAAAGGTTTCTAAAAGGGACCTCATTTCTCATCTCCTTGGGCTCGGGTTCGCCATTCCAGCTGCTTTACTAGTAATCTCCCTCCTTGGAGAATCAGCACCTTTAACCTCCTGTTCCGTACAGGTTGCAATTTGTCCTGAGGATGAACGGGAAGAGGGGGAACCAATGAGAGACTAGCTCTAGGTGTTGGGACGGGCACAGGTCACTCCATTTTCCCATCAGGAAGAAGAATTAACCACAGGCTCAGCCTGCCGCCCGGAACCAGAATAGGGCCTGAAGCAATCCTGCGCTTTTGCGTCCAGGTCCCAGGAAAGCGAGTTGAAAAATGGAGCTCAGGGGCACTGCAATTCACAAACCTGCAGAGTTATAAATGATAACTCTCATCCACAAATATATTGAGGGAAGGCAACGAAGAGGATCTGAAAGCAAGGCAGAATTGCAGGAAACAGATTTCAGGAGGTAGATTCGAATCGCCTTTAAAGCACGGGAAAAGCGGCAAAACCTCGACAATGATGCCCTTGGCCAAAAAGGGCGTATGCGTTTTTTCCTGAATATATTCAGGAAAAAACGCATACGCCCTTTTTGGCCAACCAAGCAACCTGGAAAGGCAAATCAGCGCTACAAAGAAGTCTCGCTTCCCATCGGTGAAAAGGGCCATGCTGAATAAAGTATCAAAACCAGAAATGCAGGACAGGCCATGGAGAAACGGGAGCCTTGCTACGCTGATGGGCGGGATGTAAATTGCCAACAGCCACTCTGGAGAACTGTACGGTGTGTCCTGAAACATCTAAAAAATTCAGCTTAGAGAGCATAGGACACTTCCACTCATGGGCGTATAAATTGGGAAAACTAAAAATCAGCAAGACACAGGCACCCCAAAGTTTAGGGCTGCTCTGTTGACAAGAACCTCTACTTTGTTACAACGTAAATATCCCAGGAAAGAAAAAAATGGATAAAGAAGTATTAGTCCTTATGTATAATAGAATATCACTCAGCCATGAAATCAACGTCATAAGTCTAGTAGCAGCATGATGAGTGGATTTAGGTACGACGATTCTCAGTGAAATAATTCACACAGAAAAAGACACTTATCATAAGATATCACTTATAGAGGGAATGTGAAAACCGCTACCCTTGAACTGAATTACAACACAGAACAGAGTCACACGTTTAGAAAACACACTATGGCTGCTTAACGGGAAAGGTGAGGTGCGGTGATGCATAAAACAAGGGTTTCAAATTAGCTCAGATACCGTTCCATAAACCCAATATGTAATAGATACGACCTACACCTTGCTCTGTGAACTGGACTCCACACCCCCTATTCACCGCCCAAGAATATATCTGACTAGTAAGAATCTTAAAAGCTATGTATTGATATCTCTCTGTAAGTGAGTCAAGTGGGTGTAAAGCGGCATAAACACAGCAGTGAAAAGCATCTAAACCCCTTTATAAAAATCAATCACTTTTAAAAACCCGTGAAACAAAGACAGTGAAAGAGAGAGAAATTCCTACTAAATTCGCTCACGGGCTGTGATGCCACTTGGATTGACCATACCTAGACCCACAGCTGATTGAGACATAAGGGTGGACACTCTTAGGGCTGAGAGGTTTGGTGAGGTTGGGTGAGCAAACGCAGACCCTTTAAAGTAATACTGCATTGTTCCCATCCCATGGGTCCCAAATCTCCAGGTTCAAGGGCATCTTCCTACATGGAAAACATGCATGAGAAACCCAGAAGATGGTACACCGTGTGATCGGGAAAGGTTTCTAAAAGGGACCTCATTTCTCATCTCCTTGGGCTCGGGTTCGCCATTCCAGCTGCTTTACTAGCAATCTCCCTCCTTGGAGAATCAGCACCTTTAACCTCCTGTTCCGTACAGGTTGCAATTTGTCCTGAGGATGAACGGGAAGAGGGGGAACCAATGAGAGACTAGCTCTAGGTGTTGGGACAGGCACAGGTCACTCTATTTTCCCATCAGGAAGAAGAATTAACCACAGGCTCAGCCTGCCGCTCGGAACCAGAATAGGACCTGAAGCAATCCTGCGCTTTTGCGTCCAGGTCCCAGGAAAGCGAGTTGAAAAATGGAGCTCAGGGGCACTGCAATTCACAAACCTGCAGAGTTATAAATGATAACTCTCGTCCACAAATATATTGAGGGAAGGCAACGAAGAGGATTTGAAAGCAAGGCAGAATTGCAGGAAACAGATTTCAGGAGGTAGATTCGAATCGCCTTTAAAGCACGGGAAAAGCGGCAAAACCTCGACAATGATGCCCTTGGCCAAAAAGGGCGTATGCGTTTTTTCCTGAATATATTCAGGAAAAAACGCATACGCCCTTTTTGGCCAACCAAGCAACCTGGAAAGGCAAATCAGCGCTACAAAGAAGTCTCGCTTCCCACCGGTCAAAAGGGCCATGCTGAATAAAGTGTCAAAACCAGAAATGCAGGACAGGCCATGGAGAAACGGGAGCCTTGCTACGCTGATGGGCGGGATGTAAATTGCCAACAGCCATTTTGGAGAAGTGTACGGTGTGTCGTGAAACATCTAAAAAACTCAGCTTAGAGAGCATAGGGCACTTCCACTCATGGGCGTATAAATTGGGAAAACTAAAAATCAGCAAGACACAGGCACCCCAAAGTTTAGGGCTGCTCTGTTGACAAGAACCTCTACTTTGTTACAACGTAAATATCCCAGGAAAGAAAAAAATGGATGAAGAAGTATTAGTCCTTATATATAATAGAATATCACTCAGCCATGAAATCAACGTCATAAGTCTAGTAGCAGCATGATGAGTGGATTTAGGTACGACGATTCTAAGTGAAATAAGTCACACAGAAAAAGACACTTATCATAAGATATCACTTATAGAGGGAATGTAAAAACTGCGACCTTGAACTGAATTACAAAACAGAACAGAGGCACACGTTTAGAAAACACACTATGGCTGCTTAACGGGAAAGGTGAGGTGGGGTGATGCATAAAACAAGGGTTTCAAATTAGCTCAGATACCGTTCCATAAACCCAATATGTAATAGACACGACCTACTCCTTCCTCAGTGAACTGGACTCAACACCCCCTATTAACCGCCCAAGAATATATCTGACTAGTAAGAATCTCAAAACCTATGTATTGATATCTCTCTGTAAGTGAGTCAAGTGGGTGTAAAGCGGCATAAACACAGCAGTGAAAAGCAGCTAAACCCCTTTATAAAAATCAATCACTTTTAAAAACCCGTGAAACAAAGACAGTGAAAGAGAAAGAAATTCTTACTAAATTCGTTCAGGGGCTGTGATGCCACCTGGATTGACCATATATAGACCCACAGCTGATTGAGACATAAGGGTGGACACTCTTGGGGCTGAGAGGTTTCGTGAGGTTGGGTGAGCAAACGCAGACCCTTTAAAGTAATACTGCGTGGTTCCCATCCCATGGGTCCCAAATCTCCAGGTTCAAGGGCATCTTCCCACTTCGAAAACATGCATGAGAAACCCAGAAGATGGTGCACCGTGTGATCGGGAAAGGTTTCTAAATCGCACCTCATTTCTCAACTCCTTGTGCTCGGGTTCTCCATTCCAGCTGCTTTACTAGCAATCTCCCTCCTTGGAGAATCAGCACCTTTAACCTCCTGTTCCGTACAGGTTGCAATTTGTCCTGAGGATGAACGGGAAGAGGGGGAACCAATGAGACACTAGCTCTAGGTGTTGGGACAGGCACAGGTCACTCTATTTTCCCATCAGGAAGAAGAATTAACCACAGGCTCAGCCTGCCGCTCGGGACCAGAATAGAGCCTGAAGCAATCCTGTGCTTTTGCAGCCAGCTCCCAAGAAAGCGAGTTGAAAAATGGAGCTCAGGGGCACTGCAATTCACAAACCTGCAGAGTTATAAATGATAACTCTCGTCCACAAATATATTGAGGGAAGGCAACGAAGAGGATTTGAAAGCAAGGCAGAATTGCAGGAAACAGATTTCAGGAGGTAGATTCGAATCGCCTTGAAAGCACAGGAAAAGCGGCAATACCTCGACCATGATGCCCTTGGCCAAAAAGGGCGTATGCGTTTTTTCCTGAATATATTCAGGAAAAAACGCATACGCCCTTTTTGGCCAACCAAGCAACCTGGAAAGGCAAATCAGAGCTACAAAGAAGTCTCGCTTCCCATCGGTCAAAAGGGCCATGCTGACTAAAGTATCAAAACCAGAAATGCAGGACAGGCCATGGAGAAACGGGAGCCTTGCTACGCTGATGGGCGGGATGTAAATTGCCAACAGCCACTCTGGAGAACTGTACGGTGTGTCCTGAAACATCTAAAAAATTCAGCTTAGAGAGCATAGGACACTTCCACTCATGGGCGTATAAATTGGGAAAACTAAAAATCAGCAAGACACAGGCACCCCAAAGTTTAGGGCTGCTCTGTTGACAAGAACCTCCACTTTGTTACAACGTAAATATCCCAGGAAAGAAAAAAATGGATAAAGAAGTATTAGTCCTTATGTATAATAGAATATCACTCAGCCATGAAATCAACGTCATAAGTCTAGTAGCAGCATGATGAGTGGATTTAGGTACGACGATTCTCAGTGAAATAATTCACACAGAAAAAGACACTTATCATAAGATATCACTTATAGAGGGAATGTGAAAACCGCTACCCTTGAACTGAATTACAAAAGAGAACAGAGTCACACGTTTAGAAAACACACTATGGCTGCTTAACGGGAAAGGTGAGGTGCGGTGATGCATAAAACAAGGGTTTCAAATTAGCTCAGATACCGTTCCATAAACCCAATATGTAATAGATACGACCTACACCTTGCTCTGTGAATTGGACTCCACACCCCCTATTCACCGCCCAAGAATATATCTGACTAGTAAGAATCTTAAAAGCTATGTATTGATATCTCTCTGTAAGTGAGTCAAGTGGGTGTAAAGCGGCATAAACACAGCAGTGAAAAGCATCTAAACCCCTTTATAAAAATCAATCACTTTTAAAAACCCGTGAAACAAAGACAGTGAAAGAGAGAGAAATTCCTTCTAAATTCGCTCACGGGCTGTGATGCCACTTGGATTGACCATAACTAGACCCACAGCTGATTGAGACATAAGGGTGGACACTCTTAGGGCTGAGAGGTTTGGTGAGGTTGGGTGAGCAAACGCAGACCCTTTAAAGTAATACTGCATTGTTCCCATCCCATGGGTCCCAAATCTCCAGGTTCAAGGGCATCTTCCTACATGGAAAACATGCATGAGAAACCCAGAAGATGGTACACCGTGTGATCGGGAAAGGTTTCTAAAAGGGACCTCATTTCTCATCTCCTTGGGCTCGGGTTCGCCATTCCAGCTGCTTTACTAGCAATCTCCCTCCTTGGAGAATCAGCACCTTTAACCTCCTGTTCCGTACAGGTTGCAATTTGTCCTGAGGATGAACGGGAAGAGGGGGAACCAATGAGACACTAGCTCTAGGTGTTGGGACAGGCACAGGTCACTCTATTTTCCCATCAGGAAGAAGAATTAACCACAGGCTCAGCCTGCCGCTCGGGACCAGAATAGAGCCTGAAGCAATCCTGCGCTTTTGCGTCCAGGTCCCAGGAAAGCGAGTTGAAAAATGGAGCTCAGGGGCACTGCAATTCACAAACCTGCAGAGTTATAAATGATAACTCTCGTCCACAAATATATTGAGGGAAGGCAACGAAGAGGATTTGAAAGCAAGGCAGAATTGCAGGAAACAGATTTCAGGAGGTAGATTCGAATCGCCTTTAAAGCACAGGAAAAGCGGCAACACCTCGACCATGATGCCCTTGGCCAAAAAGGGCGTATGCGTTTTTTCCTGAATATATTCAGGAAAAAACGCATACGCCCTTTTTGGCCAACCAAGCAACCTGGAAAGGCAAATCAGCGCTACAAAGAAGGCTCGTTTCCCGTCGGTCAAAAGGGCCATGCTGAATAAAGTGTGAAAACCAGAAATGCAGGACAGGCCATGGAGAAACGGGAGCCTTGCTACGCTGATGGGCGGGATGTAAATTGCCAACAGCCACTCTGTAGAAGTGTACGGTGTGTCCTGAAACATCTAAAAAACTCAGCTTAGAGAGCATAGGACACTTCCACTCATGGGCGTATAAATTGGGAAAACTAAAAATCAGCAAGACACAGGCACCCCAAAGTTTAGGGCTGCTCTGTTGACAAGAACCTCCACTTTGTTACAACGTAAATATCCCAGGAAAGAAAAAAATGGATAAAGAAGTATTAGTCCTTATGTATAATAGAATATCACTCAGCCATGAAATCAACGTCATAAGTCTAGTAGCAGCATGATGAGTGGATTTAGGTACGACGATTCTAAGTGAAATAAGTCACACAGAAAAAGACACTTATCATAAGATATCACTTATAGAGGGAATGTGAAAACCGCTACCCTTGAACTGAATTACAAAAGAGAACAGAGTCACACGTTTAGAAAACACACTATGGCTGCTTAACGGGAAAGGTGAGGTGGGGTGATGCATAAAAGAAGGGTTTCAAATTAGCTCAGATACCGTTCCATAAACCCAATATGTAATAGAAACGACCTACTCCTTGCTCAGTGAACTGGACTCAACACCCCCTATTAACCGCCCAAGAATATATCTGACTAGTAAGAATCTTAAAACCTATGTATTGATATCTCTCTGAAAGTGAGTCAAGTGGGTGTAAAGCGGCATAAACACAGCAGTGAAAAGCAGCTAAACCCCTTTATAAAAATCAATCACTTTTAAAAACCCGTGAAACAAAGACAGGGAAAGAGAAAGAAATTCTTACTAAATTCGTTCAGGGGCTGTGATGCCACCTGGATTGACCATATATAGACCCACAGCTGATTGAGACATAAGGGTGGACACTCTTGGGGCTGAGAGGTTTCGTGAGGTTGGGTGAGCAAACGTAGACCCTTTAAAGTAATACTGCGTGGTTCCCATCCCATGGGTCCCAAATCTCCAGGTTCAAGGGCATCTTCCCACTTCGAAAACATGCATGAGAAACCCAGAAGATGGTACACCGTGTGATCGGGAAAGGTTTCTAAAAGGGACCTCATTTCTCATCTCCTTGGGCTCGGGTTCGCCATTCCAGCTGCTTTACTAGCAATCTCCCTCCTTGGAGAATCAGCACCTTTAACCTCCTGTTCCGTACAGGTTGCAATTTGTCCTGAGGATGAACGGGAAGAGGGGGAACCAATGAGAGACTAGCTCTAGGTGTTGGGACAGGCACAGGTCACTCTATTTTCCCATCAGGAAGAAGAATTAACCACAGGCTCAGCCTGCCGCCCGGAACCAGAATAGGGCCTGAAGCAATCCTGCGCTTTTGCGTCCAGGTCCCAGGAAAGCGAGTTGAAAAATGGAGCTCAGGGGCACTGCAATTCACAAACCTGCAGTGTTATAAATGATAACTCTCGTCCACAAATATATTGAGGGAAGGCAACGAAGAGGATTTGAAAGCAAGGCAGAATTGCAGGAAACAGATTTCAGGAGGTAGATTCGAATCGCCTTTAAAGCACGGGAAAAGCGGCAAAACCTCGACAATGATGCCCTTGGCCCAAAAGGGCGTATGCGTTTTTTCCTGAATATATTCAGGAAAAAACGCATACGCCCTTTTTGGCCAACCAAGCAACCTGGAAAGGCAAATCAGCGCTACAAAGAAGTCTCGCTTCCCACCGGTCAAAAGGGCCATGCTGAATAAAGTGTCAAAACCAGAAATGCAGGACAGGCCATGGAGAAACGGGAGCCTTGCTACGCTGATGGGCGGGATGTAAATTGCCAACAGCCATTTTGGAGAAGTGTACGGTGTGTCGTGAAACATCTAAAAAACTCAGCTTAGAGAGCATAGGGCACTTCCACTCATGGGCGTATAAATTGGGAAAACTAAAAATCAGCAAGACACAGGCACCCCAAAGTTTAGGGCTGCTCTGTTGACAAGAACCTCTACTTTGTTACAACGTAAATATCCCAGGAAAGAAAAAAATGGATGAAGAAGTATTAGTCCTTATATATAATAGAATATCACTCAGCCATGAAATCAACGTCATAAGTCTAGTAGCAGCATGATGAGTGGATTTAGGTACGACGATTCTAAGTGAAATAAGTCACACAGAAAAAGACACTTATCATAAGATATCACTTCTAGAGGGACTGTAAAAACTGCGACCTTGAACTGAATTACAAAACAGAACAGAGGCACACGTTTAGAAAACACACTATGGCTGCTTAACGGGAAAGGTGAGGTGGGGTGATGCATAAAACAAGGGTTTCAAATTAGCTCAGATACCGTTCCATAAACCCAATATGTAATAGGCACGACCTACTCCTTCCTCAGTGAACTGGACTCAACACCCCCTATTAACCGCCCAAGAATATATCTGACTAGTAAGAATCTCAAAACCTATGTATTGATATCTCTCTGTAAGTGAGTCAAGTGGGTGTAAAGCGGCATAAACACAGCAGTGAAAAGCAGCTAAACCCCTTTATAAAAATCAATCACTTTTAAAAACCCGTGAAACAAAGACAGTGAAAGAGAAAGAAATTCTTACTAAATTCGTTCAGGGGCTGTGATGCCACCTGGATTGACCATATATAGACCCACAGCTGATTGAGACATAAGGGTGGACACTCTTGGGGCTGAGAGGTTTCGTGAGGTTGGGTGAGCAAACGCAGACCCTTTAAAGTAATACTGCGTGGTTCCCATCCCATGGGTCCCAAATCTCCAGGTTCAAGGGCATCTTCCCACTTCGAAAACATGCATGAGAAACCCAGAAGATGGTGCACCGTGTGATCGGGAAAGGTTTCTAAATCGCACCTCATTTCTCAACTCCTTGTGCTCGGGTTCTCCATTCCAGCCGCTTTACTAGCAATCTCCCTCCTTGGAGAATCAGCACCTTTAACC
The DNA here is from genome assembly GCF_965194805.1 of Balaenoptera borealis. Lineage (NCBI taxonomy): Eukaryota > Metazoa > Chordata > Mammalia > Artiodactyla > Balaenopteridae > Balaenoptera > Balaenoptera borealis. Next base: position 35,446,466 of record NC_138864.1, read on the forward strand.
TCCTGTTCCGTACAGGTTGCAATTTGTCCTGAGGATGAACGGGAAGAGGGGGAACCAATGAGACACTAGCTCTAGGTGTTGGGACAGGCACAGGTCACTCTATTTTCCCATCAGGAAGAAGAATTAACCACAGGCTCAGCCTGCCGCTCGGGACCAGAATACAGCCTGAAGCAATCCTGCGCTTTTGCAGCCAGCTCCCAAGAAAGCGAGTTGAAAAATGGAGCTCAGGGGCACTGCAATTCACAAACCTGCAGAGTTATAAATGATAACTCTCGTCCACAAATATATTGAGGGAAGGCAACGAAGAGGATTTGAAAGCAAGGCAGAATAGCAGGAAACAGATTTCAGGAGGTAGATTCGAATCGCCTTGAAAGCACAGGAAAAGCGGCAATACCTCGACCATGATGCCCTTGGCCAAAAAGGGCGTATGCGTTTTTTCCTGAATATATTCAGGAAAAAACGCATACGCCCTTTTTGGCCAACCAAGCAACCTGGAAAGGCAAATCAGCGCTACAAAGAAGTCTCGCTTCCCATCGGTCAAAAGGGCCATGCTGAATAAAGTATCAAAACCAGAAATGCAGGACAGGCCATGGAGAAACGGGAGCCTTGCTACGCTGATGGGCGGGATGTAAATTGCCAACAGCCACTCTGGAGAACTGTACGGTGTGTCCTGAAACATCTAAAAAATTCAGCTTAGAGAGCATAGGACACTTCCACTCATGGGCGTATAAATTGGGAAAACTAAAAATCAGCAAGACACAGGCACCCCAAAGTTTAGGGCTGCTCTGTTGACAAGAACCTCCACTTTGTTACAACGTAAATATCCCAGGAAAGAAAAAAATGGATAAAGAAGTATTAGTCCTTATGTATAATAGAATATCACTCAGCCATGAAATCAACGTCATAAGTCTAGTAGCAGCATGATGAGTGGATTTTGGTACGACGATTCTCAGTGAAATAATTCACACAGAAAAAGACACTTATCATAAGATATCACTTATAGAGGGAATGTGAAAACCGCTACCCTTGAACTGAATTACAAAAGAGAACAGAGTCACACGTTTAGAAAACACACTATGGCTGCTTAACGGGAAAGGTGAGGTGGGGTGATGCATAAAAGAAGGGTTTCAAATTAGCTCAGATACCGTTCCATAAACCCAATATGTAATAGAAACGACCTACTCCTTGCTCAGTGAACTGGACTCAACACCCCCTATTAACCGCCCAAGAATATATCTGACTAGTAAGAATCTTAAAACCTATGTATTGATATCTCTCTGAAAGTGAGTCAAGTGGGTGTAAAGCGGCATAAACACAGCAGTGAAAAGCAGCTAAACCCCTTTATAAAAATCAATCACTTTTAAAAACCCGTGAAACAAAGACAGGGAAAGAGAAAGAAATTCTTACTAAATTCGTTCAGGGGCTGTGATGCCACCTGGATTGACCATATATAGACCCACAGCTGATTGAGACATAAGGGTGGACACTCTTGGGGCTGAGAGGTTTCGTGAGGTTGGGTGAGCAAACGTAGACCCTTTAAAGTAATACTGCGTGGTTCCCATCCCATGGGTCCCAAATCTCCAGGTTCAAGGGCATCTTCCCACTTCGAAAACATGCATGAGAAACCCAGAAGATGGTACACCGTGTGATCGGGAAAGGTTTCTAAAAGGGACCTCATTTCTCATCTCCTTGGGCTCAGGTTCGCCATTCCAGCTGCTTTACTAGCAATCTCCCTCCTTGGAGAATCAGCACCTTTAACCTCCTGTTCCGTACAGGTTGCAATTTGTCCTGAGGATGAACGGGAAGAGGGGGAACCAATGAGACACTAGCTCTAGGTGTTGGGACAGGCACAGGTCACTCTATTTTCCCATCAGGAAGAAGAATTAACCACAGGCTCAGCCTGCCGCCCGGAACCAGAATAGGGCCTGAAGCAATCCTGCGCTTTTGCGTCCAGGTCCCAGGAAAGCGAGTTGAAAAATGGAGCTCAGGGGCACTGCAATTCACAAACCTGCAGTGTTATAAATGATAACTCTCGTCCACAAATATATTGAGGGAAGGCAACGAAGAGGATTTGAAAGCAAGGCAGAATTGCAGGAAACAGATTTCAGGAGGTAGATTCGAATCGCCTTTAAAGCACGGGAAAAGCGGCAAAACCTCGACAATGATGCCCTTGGACCAAAAGGGCGTATGCGTTTTTTCCTGAATATATTCAGGAAAAAACGCATACGCCCTTTTTGGCCAACCAAGCAACCTGGAAAGGCAAATCAGCGCTACAAAGAAGTCTCGCTTCCCACCGGTCAAAAGGGCCATGCTGAATAAAGTGTCAAAACCAGAAATGCAGGACAGGCCATGGAGAAACGGGAGCCTTGCTACGCTGATGGGCGGGATGTAAATTGCCAACAGCCATTTTGGAGAAGTGTACGGTGTGTCGTGAAACATCTAAAAAACTCAGCTTAGAGAGCATAGGGCACTTCCACTCATGGGCGTATAAATTGGGAAAACTAAAAATCAGCAAGACACAGGCACCCCAAAGTTTAGGGCTGCTCTGTTGACAAGAACCTCTACTTTGTTACAACGTAAATATCCCAGGAAAGAAAAAAATGGATGAAGAAGTATTAGTCCTTATATATAATAGAATATCACTCAGCCATGAAATCAACGTCATAAGTCTAGTAGCAGCATGATGAGTGGATTTAGGTACGACGATTCTAAGTGAAATAAGTCACACAGAAAAAGACACTTATCATAAGATATCACTTCTAGAGGGACTGTAAAAACTGCGACCTTGAACTGAATTACAAAACAGAACAGAGGCACACGTTTAGAAAACACACTATGGCTGCTTAACGGGAAAGGTGAGGTGGGGTGATGCATAAAACAAGGGTTTCAAATTAGCTCAGATACCGTTCCATAAACCCAATATGTAATAGGCACGACCTACTCCTTCCTCAGTGAACTGGACTCAACACCCCCTATTAACCGCCCAAGAATATATCTGACTAGTAAGAATCTCAAAACCTATGTATTGATATCTCTCTGTAAGTGAGTCAAGTGGGTGTAAAGCGGCATAAACACAGCAGTGAAAAGCAGCTAAACCCCTTTATAAAAATCAATCACTTTTAAAAACCCGTGAAACAAAGACAGTGAAAGAGAAAGAAATTCTTACTAAATTCGTTCAGGGGCTGTGATGCCACCTGGATTGACCATATATAGACCCACAGCTGATTGAGACATAAGGGTGGACACTCTTGGGGCTGAGAGGTTTCGTGAGGTTGGGTGAGCAAACGCAGACCCTTTAAAGTAATACTGCGTGGTTCCCATCCCATGGGTCCCAAATCTCCAGGTTCAAGGGCATCTTCCCACTTCGAAAACATGCATGAGAAACCCAGAAGATGGTGCACCGTGTGATCGGGAAAGGTTTCTAAATCGCACCTCATTTCTCAACTCCTTGTGCTCGGGTTCTCCATTCCAGCCGCTTTACTAGCAATCTCCCTCCTTGGAGAATCAGCACCTTTAACCTCCTGTTCCGTACAGGTTGCAATTTGTCCTGAGGATGAACGGGAAGAGGGGGAACCAATGAGACACTAGCTCTAGGTGTTGGGACAGGCACAGGTCACTCTATTTTCCCATCAGGAAGAAGAATTAACCACAGGCTCAGCCTGCCGCTCGGGACCAGAATACAGCCTGAAGCAATCCTGCGCTTTTGCAGCCAGCTCCCAAGAAAGCGAGTTGAAAAATGGAGCTCAGGGGCACTGCAATTCACAAACCTGCAGAGTTATAAATGATAACTCTCGTCCACAAATATATTGAGGGAAGGCAACGAAGAGGATTTGAAAGCAAGGCAGAATAGCAGGAAACAGATTTCAGGAGGTAGATTCGAATCGCCTTGAAAGCACAGGAAAAGCGGCAATACCTCGACCATGATGCCCTTGGCCAAAAAGGGCGTATGCGTTTTTTCCTGAATATATTCAGGAAAAAACGCATACGCCCTTTTTGGCCAACCAAGCAACCTGGAAAGGCAAATCAGCGCTACAAAGAAGTCTCGCTTCCCATCGGTCAAAAGGGCCATGCTGAATAAAGTATCAAAACCAGAAATGCAGGACAGGCCATGGAGAAACGGGAGCCTTGCTACGCTGATGGGCGGGATGTAAATTGCCAACAGCCACTCTGGAGAACTGTACGGTGTGTCCTGAAACATCTAAAAAATTCAGCTTAGAGAGCATAGGACACTTCCACTCATGGGCGTATAAATTGGGAAAACTAAAAATCAGCAAGACACAGGCACCCCAAAGTTTAGGGCTGCTCTGTTGACAAGAACCTCCACTTTGTTACAACGTAAATATCCCAGGAAAGAAAAAAATGGATAAAGAAGTATTAGTCCTTATGTATAATAGAATATCACTCAGCCATGAAATCAACGTCATAAGTCTAGTAGCAGCATGATGAGTGGATTTAGGTACGACGATTCTCAGTGAAATAATTCACACAGAAAAAGACACTTATCATAAGATATCACTTATAGAGGGAATGTGAAAACCGCTACCCTTGAACTGAATTACAAAACAGAACAGAGTCACACGTTTAGAAAACACACTATGGCTGCTTAACGGGAAAGGTGAGGTGGGGTGATGCATAAAACAAGGGTTTCAAATTAGCTCAGATACCGTTCCATAAACCCAATATGTAATAGATACGACCTACACCTTGCTCTGTGAACTGGACTCCACACCCCCTATTCACCGCCCAAGAATATATCTGACTAGTAAGAATCTTAAAAGCTATGTATTGATATCTCTCTGTAAGTGAGTCAAGTGGGTGCAAAGCGGCATAAACACAGCAGTGAAAAACATCTAAACCCCTTTATAAAAATCAATCACTTTTAAAAACCCGTGAAACAAAGACAGTGAAAGAGAGAGAAATTCCTACTAAATTCGCTCACGGGCTGTGATGCCACTTGGATTGACCATACCTAGACCCACAGCTGATTGAGACATAAGGGTGGACACTCTTAGGGCTGAGAGGTTTGGTGAGGTTGGGTGAGCAAACGCAGACCCTTTAAAGTAATACTGCATTGTTCCCATCCCATGGGTCCCAAATCTCCAGGTTCAAGGGCATCTTCCTACATGGAAAACATGCATGAGAAACCCAGAAGATGGTACACCGTGTGATCGGGAAAGGTTTCTAAAAGGGACCTCATTTCTCATCTCCTTGGGCTCGGGTTCGCCATTCCAGCTGCTTTACTAGCAATCTCCCTCCTTGGAGAATCAGCACCTTTAACCTCCTGTTCCGTACAGGTTGCAATTTGTCCTGAGGATGAACGGGAAGAGGGGGAACCAATGAGAGACTAGCTCTAGGTGTTGGGACAGGCACAGGTCACTCTATTTTCCCATCAGGAAGAAGAATTAACCACAGGCTCAGCCTGCCGCTCGGGACCAGAATAGAGCCTGAAGCAATCCTGCGCTTTTGCAGCCAGCTCCCAAGAAAGCGAGTTGAAAAATGGAGCTCAGGGGCACTGCAATTCACAAACCTGCAGAGTTATAAATGATAACTCTCGTCCACAAATATATTGAGGGAAGGCAACGAAGAGGATTTGAAAGCAAGGCAGAATTGCAGGAAACAGATTTCAGGAGGTAGATTCGAATCGCCTTTAAAGCACAGGAAAAGCGGCAACACCTCGACCATGATGCCCTTGGCCAAAAAGGGCGTATGCGTTTTTTCCTGAATATATTCAGGAAAAAACGCATACGCCCTTTTTGGCCAACCAAGCAACCTGGAAAGGCAAATCAGCGCTACAAAGAAGGCTCGTTTCCCGTCGGTCAAAAGGGCCATGCTGAATAAAGTGTGAAAAGCAGAAATGCAGGACAGGCCATGGAGAAACGGGAGCCTTGCTACGCTGATGGGCGGGATGTAAATTGCCAACAGCCACTCTGTAGAAGTGTACGGTGTGTCCTGAAACATCTAAAAAACTCAGCTTAGAGAGCATAGGACACTTCCACTCATGGGCGTATAAATTGGGAAAACTAAAAATCAGCAAGACACAGGCACCCCAAAGTTTAGGGCTGCTCTGTTGACAAGAACCTCCACTTTGTTACAACGTAAATATCCCAGGAAAGAAAAAAATGGATAAAGAAGTATTAGTCCTTATGTATAATAGAATATCACTCAGCCATGAAATCAACGTCATAAGTCTAGTAGCAGCATGATGAGTGGATTTAGGTACGACGATTCTAAGCGAAATAAGTCACACAGAAAAAGACACTTATCATAAGATATCACTTATAGAGGGAATGTGAAAACCGCTACCCTTGAACTGAATTACAAAAGAGAACAGAGTCACACGTTTAGAAAACACACTATGGCTGCTTAACGGGAAAGGTGAGGTGGGGTGATGCATAAAAGAAGGGTTTCAAATTAGCTCAGATACCGTTCCATAAACCCAATATGTAATAGAAACGACCTACTCCTTGCTCAGTGAACTGGACTCAACACCCCCTATTAACCGCCCAAGAATATATCTGACTAGTAAGAATCTTAAAACCTATGTATTGATATCTCTCTGAAAGTGAGTCAAGTGGGTGTAAAGCGGCATAAACACAGCAGTGAAAAGCAGCTAAACCCCTTTATAAAAATCAATCACTTTTAAAAACCCGTGAAACAAAGACAGGGAAAGAGAAAGAAATTCTTACTAAATTCGTTCAGGGGCTGTGATGCCACCTGGATTGACCATATATAGACCCACAGCTGATTGAGACATAAGGGTGGACACTCTTGGGGCTGAGAGGTTTCGTGAGGTTGGGTGAGCAAACGTAGACCCTTTAAAGTAATACTGCGTGGTTCCCATCCCATGGGTCCCAAATCTCCAGGTTCAAGGGCATCTTCCCACTTCGAAAACATGCATGAGAAACCCAGAAGATGGTACACCGTGTGATCGGGAAAGGTTTCTAAAAGGGACCTCATTTCTCATCTCCTTGGGCTCGGGTTCGCCATTCCAGCTGCTTTACTAGCAATCTCCCTCCTTGGAGAATCAGCACCTTTAACCTCCTGTTCCGTACAGGTTGCAATTTGTCCTGAGGATGAACGGGAAGAGGGGGAACCAATGAGACACTAGCTCTAGGTGTTGGGACAGGCACAGGTCACTCTATTTTCCCATCAGGAAGAAGAATTAACCACAGGCTCAGCCTGCCGCCCGGAACCAGAATAGGGCCTGAAGCAATCCTGCGCTTTTGCGTCCAGGTCCCAGGAAAGCGAGTTGAAAAATGGAGCTCAGGGGCACTGCAATTCACAAACCTGCAGTGTTATAAATGATAACTCTCGTCCACAAATATATTGAGGGAAGGCAACGAAGAGGATTTGAAAGCAAGGCAGAATTGCAGGAAACAGATTTCAGGAGGTAGATTCGAATCGCCTTTAAAGCACGGGAAAAGCGGCAAAACCTCGACAATGATGCCCTTGGCCAAAAAGGGCGTATGCGTTTTTTCCTGAATATATTCAGGAAAAAACGCATACGCCCTTTTTGGCCAACCAAGCAACCTGGAAAGGCAAATCAGCGCTACAAAGAAGTCTCGCTTCCCACCGGTCAAAAGGGCCATGCTGAATAAAGTGTCAAAACCAGAAATGCAGGACAGGCCATGGAGAAACGGGAGCCTTGCTACGCTGATGGGCGGGATGTAAATTGCCAACAGCCATTTTGGAGAAGTGTACGGTGTGTCGTGAAACATCTAAAAAACTCAGCTTAGAGAGCATAGGGCACTTCCACTCATGGGCGTATAAATTGGGAAAACTAAAAATCAGCAAGACACAGGCACCCCAAAGTTTAGGGCTGCTCTGTTGACAAGAACCTCTACTTTGTTACAACGTAAATATCCCAGGAAAGAAAAAAATGGATGAAGAAGTATTAGTCCTTATATATAATAGAATATCACTCAGCCATGAAATCAACGTCATAAGTCTAGTAGCAGCATGATGAGTGGATTTAGGTACGACGATTCTAAGTGAAATAAGTCACACAGAAAAAGACACTTATCATAAGATATCACTTATAGAGGGAATGTGAAAACCGCTACCCTTGAACTGAATTACAAAAGAGAACAGAGTCACACGTTTAGAAAACACACTATGGCTGCTTAACGGGAAAGGTGAGGTGGGGTGATGCATAAAAGAAGGGTTTCAAATTAGCTCAGATACCGTTCCATAAACCCAATATGTAATAGACACGACCTACTCCTTGCTCAGTGAACTGGACTCAACACCCCCTATTAACCGCCCAAGAATATATCTGACTAGTAAGAATCTTAAAACCTATGTATTGATATCTCTCTGAAAGTGAGTCAAGTGGGTGTAAAGCGGCATAAACACAGCAGTGAAAAGCAGCTAAACCCCTTTATAAAAATCAATCACTTTTAAAAACCCGTGAAACAAAGACAGGGAAAGAGAAAGAAATTCTTACTAAATTCGTTCAGGGGCTGTGAGGCCACCTGGATTGACCATATATAGACCCACACCTGATTGAGACATAAGGGTGGACACTCTTGGGGCTGAGAGGTTTCGTGAGGTTGGGTGAGCAAACGTAGACCCTTTAAAGTAATACTGCGTGGTTCCCATCCCATGGGTCCCAAATCTCCAGGTTCAAGGGCATCTTCCCACTTCGAAAACATGCATGAGAAACCCAGAAGATGGTACACCGTGTGATCGGGAAAGGTTTCTAAAAGGGACCTCATTTCTCATCTCCTTGGGCTCGGGTTCGCCATTCCAGCTGCTTTACTAGCAATCTCCCTCCTTGGAGAATCAGCACCTTTAACCTCCTGTTCCGTACAGGTTGCAATTTGTCCTGAGGATGAACGGGAAGAGGGGGAACCAATGAGACACTAGCTCTAGGTGTTGGGACAGGCACAGGTCACTCTATTTTCCCATCAGGAAGAAGAATTAACCACAGGCTCAGCCTGCCGCCCGGAACCAGAATAGGGCCTGAAGCAATCCTGCGCTTTTGCGACCAGGTCCCAGGAAAGCGAGTTGAAAAATGGAGCTCAGGGGCACTGCAATTCACAAACCTGCAGAGTTATAAATGATAACTCTCGTCCACAAATATATTGAGGGAAGTCAACGAAGAGGATTTGAAAGCAAGGCAGAATTGCAGGAAACAGATTTCAGGAGGTAGATTCGAATCGCCTTTAAAGCACGGGAAAAGCGGCAAAACCTCGACAATGATGCCCTTGACCCAAAAGGGCGTATGCGTTTTTTCCTGAATATATTCAGGAAAAAACGCATACGCCCTTTTTGGCCAACCAAGCAACCTGGAAAGGCAAATCAGCGCTACAAAGAAGTCTCGCTTCCCACCGGTCAAAAGGGCCATGCTGAATAAAGTGTCAAAACCAGAAATGCAGGACAGGCCATGGAGAAACGGGAGCCTTGCTACGCTGATAGGCGGGATGTAAATTGCCAACAGCCATTTTGGAGAAGTGTACGGTGTGTCGTGAAACATCTAAAAAACTCAGCTTAGAGAGCATAGGGCACTTCCACTCATGGGCGTATAAATTGGGAAAACTAAAAATCAGCAAGACACAGGCACCCCAAAGTTTAGGGCTGCTCTGTTGACAAGAACCTCTACTTTGTTACAGCGTAAATATCCCAGGAAAGAAAAAAATGGATGAAGAAGTATTAGTCCTTATATATAATAGAATATCACTCAGCCATGAAATCAACGTCATAAGTCTAGTAGCAGCATGATGAGTGGATTTAGGTACGACGATTCTCATTGAAATAAGTCACACAGAAAAAGACACTTATCATAAGATATCACTTATAGAGGGAAAGTGAAAACCGCTACCCTTGAACTGAATTACAAAACAGAACAGAGTCACACGTTTAGAAAACACACTATGGCTGCTTAACGGGAAAGGTGAGGTGGGGTGATGCATAAAACAAGGGTTTCAAATTAGCTCAGATACCGTTCCATAAACCCAATATGTAATAGATACGACCTACACCTTGCTCTGTGAACTGGACTCAACACCCCCTATTAACCGCCCAAGAATATATCTGACTAGTAAGAATCTTAAAACCTATGTATTGATATCTCTCTGAAAGTGAGTCAAGTGGGTGTAAAGCGGCATAAACACAGCAGTGAAAAGCAGCTAAACCCCTTTATAAAAATCAGTCACTTTTAAAAACCCGTGAAACAAAGACAGGGAAAGAGAAAGAAATTCTTACTAAATTCGTTCAGGGGCTGTGATGCCACCTGGATTGACCATATATAGACCCACAGCTGATTGAGACATAAGGGTGGACACTCTTGGGGCTGAGAGGTTTCGTGAGGTTGGGTGAGCAAACGCAGACCCTTTAAAGTAATACTGCGTGGTTCCCATCCCATGGGTCCCAAATCTCCAGGTTCAAGGGCATCTTCCCACTTCGAAAACATGCATGAGAAACCCAGAAGATGGTACACCGTGTGATCGGGAAAGGTTTCTAAAAGGGACCTCATTTCTCATCTCCTTGGGCTCGGGTTCGCCATTCCAGCTGCTTTACTAGTAATCTCCCTCCTTGGAGAATCAGCACCTTTAACCTCCTGTTCCGTACAGGTTGCAATTTGTCCTGAGGATGAACGGGAAGAGGGGGAACCAATGAGAGACTAGCTCTAGGTGTTGGGACGGGCACAGGTCACTCCATTTTCCCATCAGGAAGAAGAATTAACCACAGGCTCAGCCTGCCGCCCGGAACCAGAATAGGGCCTGAAGCAATCCTGCGCTTTTGCGTCCAGGTCCCAGGAAAGCGAGTTGAAAAATGGAGCTCAGGGGCACTGCAATTCACAAACCTGCAGAGTTATAAATGATAACTCTCATCCACAAATATATTGAGGGAAGGCAACGAAGAGGATCTGAAAGCAAGGCAGAATTGCAGGAAACAGATTTCAGGAGGTAGATTCGAATCGCCTTTAAAGCACGGGAAAAGCGGCAAAACCTCGACAATGATGCCCTTGGCCAAAAAGGGCGTATGCGTTTTTTCCTGAATATATTCAGGAAAAAACGCATACGCCCTTTTTGGCCAACCAAGCAACCTGGAAAGGCAAATCAGCGCTACAAAGAAGTCTCGCTTCCCATCGGTGAAAAGGGCCATGCTGAATAAAGTATCAAAACCAGAAATGCAGGACAGGCCATGGAGAAACGGGAGCCTTGCTACGCTGATGGGCGGGATGTAAATTGCCAACAGCCACTCTGGAGAACTGTACGGTGTGTCCTGAAACATCTAAAAAATTCAGCTTAGAGAGCATAGGACACTTCCACTCATGGGCGTATAAATTGGGAAAACTAAAAATCAGCAAGACACAGGCACCCCAAAGTTTAGGGCTGCTCTGTTGACAAGAACCTCTACTTTGTTACAACGTAAATATCCCAGGAAAGAAAAAAATGGATAAAGAAGTATTAGTCCTTATGTATAATAGAATATCACTCAGCCATGAAATCAACGTCATAAGTCTAGTAGCAGCATGATGAGTGGATTTAGGTACGACGATTCTCAGTGAAATAATTCACACAGAAAAAGACACTTATCATAAGATATCACTTATAGAGGGAATGTGAAAACCGCTACCCTTGAACTGAATTACAACACAGAACAGAGTCACACGTTTAGAAAACACACTATGGCTGCTTAACGGGAAAGGTGAGGTGCGGTGATGCATAAAACAAGGGTTTCAAATTAGCTCAGATACCGTTCCATAAACCCAATATGTAATAGATACGACCTACACCTTGCTCTGTGAACTGGACTCCACACCCCCTATTCACCGCCCAAGAATATATCTGACTAGTAAGAATCTTAAAAGCTATGTATTGATATCTCTCTGTAAGTGAGTCAAGTGGGTGTAAAGCGGCATAAACACAGCAGTGAAAAGCATCTAAACCCCTTTATAAAAATCAATCACTTTTAAAAACCCGTGAAACAAAGACAGTGAAAGAGAGAGAAATTCCTACTAAATTCGCTCACGGGCTGTGATGCCACTTGGATTGACCATACCTAGACCCACAGCTGATTGAGACATAAGGGTGGACACTCTTAGGGCTGAGAGGTTTGGTGAGGTTGGGTGAGCAAACGCAGACCCTTTAAAGTAATACTGCATTGTTCCCATCCCATGGGTCCCAAATCTCCAGGTTCAAGGGCATCTTCCTACATGGAAAACATGCATGAGAAACCCAGAAGATGGTACACCGTGTGATCGGGAAAGGTTTCTAAAAGGGACCTCATTTCTCATCTCCTTGGGCTCGGGTTCGCCATTCCAGCTGCTTTACTAGCAATCTCCCTCCTTGGAGAATCAGCACCTTTAACCTCCTGTTCCGTACAGGTTGCAATTTGTCCTGAGGATGAACGGGAAGAGGGGGAACCAATGAGAGACTAGCTCTAGGTGTTGGGACAGGCACAGGTCACTCTATTTTCCCATCAGGAAGAAGAATTAACCACAGGCTCAGCCTGCCGCTCGGAACCAGAATAGGACCTGAAGCAATCCTGCGCTTTTGCGTCCAGGTCCCAGGAAAGCGAGTTGAAAAATGGAGCTCAGGGGCACTGCAATTCACAAACCTGCAGAGTTATAAATGATAACTCTCGTCCACAAATATATTGAGGGAAGGCAACGAAGAGGATTTGAAAGCAAGGCAGAATTGCAGGAAACAGATTTCAGGAGGTAGATTCGAATCGCCTTTAAAGCACGGGAAAAGCGGCAAAACCTCGACAATGATGCCCTTGGCCAAAAAGGGCGTATGCGTTTTTTCCTGAATATATTCAGGAAAAAACGCATACGCCCTTTTTGGCCAACCAAGCAACCTGGAAAGGCAAATCAGCGCTACAAAGAAGTCTCGCTTCCCACCGGTCAAAAGGGCCATGCTGAATAAAGTGTCAAAACCAGAAATGCAGGACAGGCCATGGAGAAACGGGAGCCTTGCTACGCTGATGGGCGGGATGTAAATTGCCAACAGCCATTTTGGAGAAGTGTACGGTGTGTCGTGAAACATCTAAAAAACTCAGCTTAGAGAGCATAGGGCACTTCCACTCATGGGCGTATAAATTGGGAAAACTAAAAATCAGCAAGACACAGGCACCCCAAAGTTTAGGGCTGCTCTGTTGACAAGAACCTCTACTTTGTTACAACGTAAATATCCCAGGAAAGAAAAAAATGGATGAAGAAGTATTAGTCCTTATATATAATAGAATATCACTCAGCCATGAAATCAACGTCATAAGTCTAGTAGCAGCATGATGAGTGGATTTAGGTACGACGATTCTAAGTGAAATAAGTCACACAGAAAAAGACACTTATCATAAGATATCACTTATAGAGGGAATGTAAAAACTGCGACCTTGAACTGAATTACAAAACAGAACAGAGGCACACGTTTAGAAAACACACTATGGCTGCTTAACGGGAAAGGTGAGGTGGGGTGATGCATAAAACAAGGGTTTCAAATTAGCTCAGATACCGTTCCATAAACCCAATATGTAATAGACACGACCTACTCCTTCCTCAGTGAACTGGACTCAACACCCCCTATTAACCGCCCAAGAATATATCTGACTAGTAAGAATCTCAAAACCTATGTATTGATATCTCTCTGTAAGTGAGTCAAGTGGGTGTAAAGCGGCATAAACACAGCAGTGAAAAGCAGCTAAACCCCTTTATAAAAATCAATCACTTTTAAAAACCCGTGAAACAAAGACAGTGAAAGAGAAAGAAATTCTTACTAAATTCGTTCAGGGGCTGTGATGCCACCTGGATTGACCATATATAGACCCACAGCTGATTGAGACATAAGGGTGGACACTCTTGGGGCTGAGAGGTTTCGTGAGGTTGGGTGAGCAAACGCAGACCCTTTAAAGTAATACTGCGTGGTTCCCATCCCATGGGTCCCAAATCTCCAGGTTCAAGGGCATCTTCCCACTTCGAAAACATGCATGAGAAACCCAGAAGATGGTGCACCGTGTGATCGGGAAAGGTTTCTAAATCGCACCTCATTTCTCAACTCCTTGTGCTCGGGTTCTCCATTCCAGCTGCTTTACTAGCAATCTCCCTCCTTGGAGAATCAGCACCTTTAACCTCCTGTTCCGTACAGGTTGCAATTTGTCCTGAGGATGAACGGGAAGAGGGGGAACCAATGAGACACTAGCTCTAGGTGTTGGGACAGGCACAGGTCACTCTATTTTCCCATCAGGAAGAAGAATTAACCACAGGCTCAGCCTGCCGCTCGGGACCAGAATAGAGCCTGAAGCAATCCTGTGCTTTTGCAGCCAGCTCCCAAGAAAGCGAGTTGAAAAATGGAGCTCAGGGGCACTGCAATTCACAAACCTGCAGAGTTATAAATGATAACTCTCGTCCACAAATATATTGAGGGAAGGCAACGAAGAGGATTTGAAAGCAAGGCAGAATTGCAGGAAACAGATTTCAGGAGGTAGATTCGAATCGCCTTGAAAGCACAGGAAAAGCGGCAATACCTCGACCATGATGCCCTTGGCCAAAAAGGGCGTATGCGTTTTTTCCTGAATATATTCAGGAAAAAACGCATACGCCCTTTTTGGCCAACCAAGCAACCTGGAAAGGCAAATCAGAGCTACAAAGAAGTCTCGCTTCCCATCGGTCAAAAGGGCCATGCTGAATAAAGTATCAAAACCAGAAATGCAGGACAGGCCATGGAGAAACGGGAGCCTTGCTACGCTGATGGGCGGGATGTAAATTGCCAACAGCCACTCTGGAGAACTGTACGGTGTGTCCTGAAACATCTAAAAAATTCAGCTTAGAGAGCATAGGACACTTCCACTCATGGGCGTATAAATTGGGAAAACTAAAAATCAGCAAGACACAGGCACCCCAAAGTTTAGGGCTGCTCTGTTGACAAGAACCTCCACTTTGTTACAACGTAAATATCCCAGGAAAGAAAAAAATGGATAAAGAAGTATTAGTCCTTATGTATAATAGAATATCACTCAGCCATGAAATCAACGTCATAAGTCTAGTAGCAGCATGATGAGTGGATTTAGGTACGACGATTCTCAGTGAAATAATTCACACAGAAAAAGACACTTATCATAAGATATCACTTATAGAGGGAATGTGAAAACCGCTACCCTTGAACTGAATTACAAAAGAGAACAGAGTCACACGTTTAGAAAACACACTATGGCTGCTTAACGGGAAAGGTGAGGTGCGGTGATGCATAAAACAAGGGTTTCAAATTAGCTCAGATACCGTTCCATAAACCCAATATGTAATAGATACGACCTACACCTTGCTCTGTGAATTGGACTCCACACCCCCTATTCACCGCCCAAGAATATATCTGACTAGTAAGAATCTTAAAAGCTATGTATTGATATCTCTCTGTAAGTGAGTCAAGTGGGTGTAAAGCGGCATAAACACAGCAGTGAAAAGCATCTAAACCCCTTTATAAAAATCAATCACTTTTAAAAACCCGTGAAACAAAGACAGTGAAAGAGAGAGAAATTCCTTCTAAATTCGCTCACGGGCTGTGATGCCACTTGGATTGACCATAACTAGACCCACAGCTGATTGAGACATAAGGGTGGACACTCTTAGGGCTGAGAGGTTTGGTGAGGTTGGGTGAGCAAACGCAGACCCTTTAAAGTAATACTGCATTGTTCCCATCCCATGGGTCCCAAATCTCCAGGTTCAAGGGCATCTTCCTACATGGAAAACATGCATGAGAAACCCAGAAGATGGTACACCGTGTGATCGGGAAAGGTTTCTAAAAGGGACCTCATTTCTCATCTCCTTGGGCTCGGGTTCGCCATTCCAGCTGCTTTACTAGCAATCTCCCTCCTTGGAGAATCAGCACCTTTAACCTCCTGTTCCGTACAGGTTGCAATTTGTCCTGAGGATGAACGGGAAGAGGGGGAACCAATGAGACACTAGCTCTAGGTGTTGGGACAGGCACAGGTCACTCTATTTTCCCATCAGGAAGAAGAATTAACCACAGGCTCAGCCTGCCGCTCGGGACCAGAATAGAGCCTGAAGCAATCCTGCGCTTTTGCGTCCAGGTCCCAGGAAAGCGAGTTGAAAAATGGAGCTCAGGGGCACTGCAATTCACAAACCTGCAGAGTTATAAATGATAACTCTCGTCCACAAATATATTGAGGGAAGGCAACGAAGAGGATTTGAAAGCAAGGCAGAATTGCAGGAAACAGATTTCAGGAGGTAGATTCGAATCGCCTTTAAAGCACAGGAAAAGCGGCAACACCTCGACCATGATGCCCTTGGCCAAAAAGGGCGTATGCGTTTTTTCCTGAATATATTCAGGAAAAAACGCATACGCCCTTTTTGGCCAACCAAGCAACCTGGAAAGGCAAATCAGCGCTACAAAGAAGGCTCGTTTCCCGTCGGTCAAAAGGGCCATGCTGAATAAAGTGTGAAAACCAGAAATGCAGGACAGGCCATGGAGAAACGGGAGCCTTGCTACGCTGATGGGCGGGATGTAAATTGCCAACAGCCACTCTGTAGAAGTGTACGGTGTGTCCTGAAACATCTAAAAAACTCAGCTTAGAGAGCATAGGACACTTCCACTCATGGGCGTATAAATTGGGAAAACTAAAAATCAGCAAGACACAGGCACCCCAAAGTTTAGGGCTGCTCTGTTGACAAGAACCTCCACTTTGTTACAACGTAAATATCCCAGGAAAGAAAAAAATGGATAAAGAAGTATTAGTCCTTATGTATAATAGAATATCACTCAGCCATGAAATCAACGTCATAAGTCTAGTAGCAGCATGATGAGTGGATTTAGGTACGACGATTCTAAGTGAAATAAGTCACACAGAAAAAGACACTTATCATAAGATATCACTTATAGAGGGAATGTGAAAACCGCTACCCTTGAACTGAATTACAAAAGAGAACAGAGTCACACGTTTAGAAAACACACTATGGCTGCTTAACGGGAAAGGTGAGGTGGGGTGATGCATAAAAGAAGGGTTTCAAATTAGCTCAGATACCGTTCCATAAACCCAATATGTAATAGAAACGACCTACTCCTTGCTCAGTGAACTGGACTCAACACCCCCTATTAACCGCCCAAGAATATATCTGACTAGTAAGAATCTTAAAACCTATGTATTGATATCTCTCTGAAAGTGAGTCAAGTGGGTGTAAAGCGGCATAAACACAGCAGTGAAAAGCAGCTAAACCCCTTTATAAAAATCAATCACTTTTAAAAACCCGTGAAACAAAGACAGGGAAAGAGAAAGAAATTCTTACTAAATTCGTTCAGGGGCTGTGATGCCACCTGGATTGACCATATATAGACCCACAGCTGATTGAGACATAAGGGTGGACACTCTTGGGGCTGAGAGGTTTCGTGAGGTTGGGTGAGCAAACGTAGACCCTTTAAAGTAATACTGCGTGGTTCCCATCCCATGGGTCCCAAATCTCCAGGTTCAAGGGCATCTTCCCACTTCGAAAACATGCATGAGAAACCCAGAAGATGGTACACCGTGTGATCGGGAAAGGTTTCTAAAAGGGACCTCATTTCTCATCTCCTTGGGCTCGGGTTCGCCATTCCAGCTGCTTTACTAGCAATCTCCCTCCTTGGAGAATCAGCACCTTTAACCTCCTGTTCCGTACAGGTTGCAATTTGTCCTGAGGATGAACGGGAAGAGGGGGAACCAATGAGAGACTAGCTCTAGGTGTTGGGACAGGCACAGGTCACTCTATTTTCCCATCAGGAAGAAGAATTAACCACAGGCTCAGCCTGCCGCCCGGAACCAGAATAGGGCCTGAAGCAATCCTGCGCTTTTGCGTCCAGGTCCCAGGAAAGCGAGTTGAAAAATGGAGCTCAGGGGCACTGCAATTCACAAACCTGCAGTGTTATAAATGATAACTCTCGTCCACAAATATATTGAGGGAAGGCAACGAAGAGGATTTGAAAGCAAGGCAGAATTGCAGGAAACAGATTTCAGGAGGTAGATTCGAATCGCCTTTAAAGCACGGGAAAAGCGGCAAAACCTCGACAATGATGCCCTTGGCCCAAAAGGGCGTATGCGTTTTTTCCTGAATATATTCAGGAAAAAACGCATACGCCCTTTTTGGCCAACCAAGCAACCTGGAAAGGCAAATCAGCGCTACAAAGAAGTCTCGCTTCCCACCGGTCAAAAGGGCCATGCTGAATAAAGTGTCAAAACCAGAAATGCAGGACAGGCCATGGAGAAACGGGAGCCTTGCTACGCTGATGGGCGGGATGTAAATTGCCAACAGCCATTTTGGAGAAGTGTACGGTGTGTCGTGAAACATCTAAAAAACTCAGCTTAGAGAGCATAGGGCACTTCCACTCATGGGCGTATAAATTGGGAAAACTAAAAATCAGCAAGACACAGGCACCCCAAAGTTTAGGGCTGCTCTGTTGACAAGAACCTCTACTTTGTTACAACGTAAATATCCCAGGAAAGAAAAAAATGGATGAAGAAGTATTAGTCCTTATATATAATAGAATATCACTCAGCCATGAAATCAACGTCATAAGTCTAGTAGCAGCATGATGAGTGGATTTAGGTACGACGATTCTAAGTGAAATAAGTCACACAGAAAAAGACACTTATCATAAGATATCACTTCTAGAGGGACTGTAAAAACTGCGACCTTGAACTGAATTACAAAACAGAACAGAGGCACACGTTTAGAAAACACACTATGGCTGCTTAACGGGAAAGGTGAGGTGGGGTGATGCATAAAACAAGGGTTTCAAATTAGCTCAGATACCGTTCCATAAACCCAATATGTAATAGGCACGACCTACTCCTTCCTCAGTGAACTGGACTCAACACCCCCTATTAACCGCCCAAGAATATATCTGACTAGTAAGAATCTCAAAACCTATGTATTGATATCTCTCTGTAAGTGAGTCAAGTGGGTGTAAAGCGGCATAAACACAGCAGTGAAAAGCAGCTAAACCCCTTTATAAAAATCAATCACTTTTAAAAACCCGTGAAACAAAGACAGTGAAAGAGAAAGAAATTCTTACTAAATTCGTTCAGGGGCTGTGATGCCACCTGGATTGACCATATATAGACCCACAGCTGATTGAGACATAAGGGTGGACACTCTTGGGGCTGAGAGGTTTCGTGAGGTTGGGTGAGCAAACGCAGACCCTTTAAAGTAATACTGCGTGGTTCCCATCCCATGGGTCCCAAATCTCCAGGTTCAAGGGCATCTTCCCACTTCGAAAACATGCATGAGAAACCCAGAAGATGGTGCACCGTGTGATCGGGAAAGGTTTCTAAATCGCACCTCATTTCTCAACTCCTTGTGCTCGGGTTCTCCATTCCAGCCGCTTTACTAGCAATCTCCCTCCTTGGAGAATCAGCACCTTTAACCTCCTGTTCCGTACAGGTTGCAATTTGTCCTGAGGATGAACGGGAAGAGGGGGAACCAATGAGACACTAGCTCTAGGTGTTGGGACAGGCACAGGTCACTCTATTTTCCCATCAGGAAGAAGAATTAACCACAGGCTCAGCCTGCCGCTCGGGACCAGAATACAGCCTGAAGCAATCCTGCGCTTTTGCAGCCAGCTCCCAAGAAAGCGAGTTGAAAAATGGAGCTCAGGGGCACTGCAATTCACAAACCTGCAGAGTTATAAATGATAACTCTCGTCCACAAATATATTGAGGGAAGGCAACGAAGAGGATTTGAAAGCAAGGCAGAATAGCAGGAAACAGATTTCAGGAGGTAGATTCGAATCGCCTTGAAAGCACAGGAAAAGCGGCAATACCTCGACCATGATGCCCTTGGCCAAAAAGGGCGTATGCGTTTTTTCCTGAATATATTCAGGAAAAAACGCATACGCCCTTTTTGGCCAACCAAGCAACCTGGAAAGGCAAATCAGCGCTACAAAGAAGTCTCGCTTCCCATCGGTCAAAAGGGCCATGCTGAATAAAGTATCAAAACCAGAAATGCAGGACAGGCCATGGAGAAACGGGAGCCTTGCTACGCTGATGGGCGGGATGTAAATTGCCAACAGCCACTCTGGAGAACTGTACGGTGTGTCCTGAAACATCTAAAAAATTCAGCTTAGAGAGCATAGGACACTTCCACTCATGGGCGTATAAATTGGGAAAACTAAAAATCAGCAAGACACAGGCACCCCAAAGTTTAGGGCTGCTCTGTTGACAAGAACCTCCACTTTGTTACAACGTAAATATCCCAGGAAAGAAAAAAATGGATAAAGAAGTATTAGTCCTTATGTATAATAGAATATCACTCAGCCATGAAATCAACGTCATAAGTCTAGTAGCAGCATGATGAGTGGATTTTGGTACGACGATTCTCAGTGAAATAATTCACACAGAAAAAGACACTTATCATAAGATATCACTTATAGAGGGAATGTGAAAACCGCTACCCTTGAACTGAATTACAAAACAGAACAGAGTCACACGTTTAGAAAACACACTATGGCTGCTTAACGGGAAAGGTGAGGTGGGGTGATGCATAAAAGAAGGGTTTCAAATTAGCTCAGATACCGTTCCATAAACCCAATATGTAATAGAAACGACCTACTCCTTGCTCAGTGAACTGGACTCAACACCCCCTATTAACCGCCCAAGAATATATCTGACTAGTAAGAATCTTAAAACCTATGTATTGATATCTCTCTGAAAGTGAGTCAAGTGGGTGTAAAGCGGCATAAACACAGCAGTGAAAAGCAGCTAAACCCCTTTATAAAAATCAATCACTTTTAAAAACCCGTGAAACAAAGACAGGGAAAGAGAAAGAAATTCTTACTAAATTCGTTCAGGGGCTGTGATGCCACCTGGATTGACCATATATAGACCCACAGCTGATTGAGACATAAGGGTGGACACTCTTGGGGCTGAGAGGTTTCGTGAGGTTGGGTGAGCAAACGTAGACCCTTTAAAGTAATACTGCGTGGTTCCCATCCCATGGGTCCCAAATCTCCAGGTTCAAGGGCATCTTCCCACTTCGAAAACATGCATGAGAAACCCAGAAGATGGTACACCGTGTGATCGGGAAAGGTTTCTAAAAGGGACCTCATTTCTCATCTCCTTGGGCTCAGGTTCGCCATTCCAGCTGCTTTACTAGCAATCTCCCTCCTTGGAGAATCAGCACCTTTAACCTCCTGTTCCGTACAGGTTGCAATTTGTCCTGAGGATGAACGGGAAGAGGGGGAACCAATGAGACACTAGCTCTAGGTGTTGGGACAGGCACAGGTCACTCTATTTTCCCATCAGGAAGAAGAATTAACCACAGGCTCAGCCTGCCGCCCGGAACCAGAATAGGGCCTGAAGCAATCCTGCGCTTTTGCGTCCAGGTCCCAGGAAAGCGAGTTGAAAAATGGAGCTCAGGGGCACTGCAATTCACAAACCTGCAGTGTTATAAATGATAACTCTCGTCCACAAATATATTGAGGGAAGGCAACGAAGAGGATTTGAAAGCAAGGCAGAATTGCAGGAAACAGATTTCAGGAGGTAGATTCGAATCGCCTTTAAAGCACGGGAAAAGCGGCAAAACCTCGACAATGATGCCCTTGGACCAAAAGGGCGTATGCGTTTTTTCCTGAATATATTCAGGAAAAAACGCATACGCCCTTTTTGGCCAACCAAGCAACCTGGAAAGGCAAATCAGCGCTACAAAGAAGTCTCGCTTCCCACCGGTCAAAAGGGCCATGCTGAATAAAGTGTCAAAACCAGAAATGCAGGACAGGCCATGGAGAAACGGGAGCCTTGCTACGCTGATGGGCGGGATGTAAATTGCCAACAGCCATTTTGGAGAAGTGTACGGTGTGTCGTGAAACATCTAAAAAACTCAGCTTAGAGAGCATAGGGCACTTCCACTCATGGGCGTATAAATTGGGAAAACTAAAAATCAGCAAGACACAGGCACCCCAAAGTTTAGGGCTGCTCTGTTGACAAGAACCTCTACTTTGTTACAACGTAAATATCCCAGGAAAGAAAAAAATGGATGAAGAAGTATTAGTCCTTATATATAATAGAATATCACTCAGCCATGAAATCAACGTCATAAGTCTAGTAGCAGCATGATGAGTGGATTTAGGTACGACGATTCTAAGTGAAATAAGTCACACAGAAAAAGACACTTATCATAAGATATCACTTCTAGAGGGACTGTAAAAACTGCGACCTTGAACTGAATTACAAAACAGAACAGAGGCACACGTTTAGAAAACACACTATGGCTGCTTAACGGGAAAGGTGAGGTGGGGTGATGCATAAAACAAGGGTTTCAAATTAGCTCAGATACCGTTCCATAAACCCAATATGTAATAGGCACGACCTACTCCTTCCTCAGTGAACTGGACTCAACACCCCCTATTAACCGCCCAAGAATATATCTGACTAGTAAGAATCTCAAAACCTATGTATTGATATCTCTCTGTAAGTGAGTCAAGTGGGTGTAAAGCGGCATAAACACAGCAGTGAAAAGCAGCTAAACCCCTTTATAAAAATCAATCACTTTTAAAAACCCGTGAAACAAAGACAGTGAAAGAGAAAGAAATTCTTACTAAATTCGTTCAGGGGCTGTGATGCCACCTGGATTGACCATATATAGACCCACAGCTGATTGAGACATAAGGGTGGACACTCTTGGGGCTGAGAGGTTTCGTGAGGTTGGGTGAGCAAACGCAGACCCTTTAAAGTAATACTGCGTGGTTCCCATCCCATGGGTCCCAAATCTCCAGGTTCAAGGGCATCTTCCCACTTCGAAAACATGCATGAGAAACCCAGAAGATGGTGCACCGTGTGATCGGGAAAGGTTTCTAAATCGCACCTCATTTCTCAACTCCTTGTGCTCGGGTTCTCCATTCCAGCCGCTTTACTAGCAATCTCCCTCCTTGGAGAATCAGCACCTTTAACCTCCTGTTCCGTACAGGTTGCAATTTGTCCTGAGGATGAACGGGAAGAGGGGGAACCAATGAGACACTAGCTCTAGGTGTTGGGACAGGCACAGGTCACTCTATTTTCCCATCAGGAAGAAGAATTAACCACAGGCTCAGCCTGCCGCTCGGGACCAGAATACAGCCTGAAGCAATCCTGCGCTTTTGCAGCCAGCTCCCAAGAAAGCGAGTTGAAAAATGGAGCTCAGGGGCACTGCAATTCACAAACCTGCAGAGTTATAAATGATAACTCTCGTCCACAAATATATTGAGGGAAGGCAACGAAGAGGATTTGAAAGCAAGGCAGAATAGCAGGAAACAGATTTCAGGAGGTAGATTCGAATCGCCTTGAAAGCACAGGAAAAGCGGCAATACCTCGACCATGATGCCCTTGGCCAAAAAGGGCGTATGCGTTTTTTCCTGAATATATTCAGGAAAAAACGCATACGCCCTTTTTGGCCAACCAAGCAACCTGGAAAGGCAAATCAGCGCTACAAAGAAGTCTCGCTTCCCATCGGTCAAAAGGGCCATGCTGAATAAAGTATCAAAACCAGAAATGCAGGACAGGCCATGGAGAAACGGGAGCCTTGCTACGCTGATGGGCGGGATGTAAATTGCCAACAGCCACTCTGGAGAACTGTACGGTGTGTCCTGAAACATCTAAAAAATTCAGCTTAGAGAGCATAGGACACTTCCACTCATGGGCGTATAAATTGGGAAAACTAAAAATCAGCAAGACACAGGCACCCCAAAGTTTAGGGCTGCTCTGTTGACAAGAACCTCCACTTTGTTACAACGTAAATATCCCAGGAAAGAAAAAAATGGATAAAGAAGTATTAGTCCTTATGTATAATAGAATATCACTCAGCCATGAAATCAACGTCATAAGTCTAGTAGCAGCATGATGAGTGGATTTAGGTACGACGATTCTCAGTGAAATAATTCACACAGAAAAAGACACTTATCATAAGATATCACTTATAGAGGGAATGTGAAAACCGCTACCCTTGAACTGAATTACAAAACAGAACAGAGTCACACGTTTAGAAAACACACTATGGCTGCTTAACGGGAAAGGTGAGGTGGGGTGATGCATAAAAGAAGGGTTTCAAATTAGCTCAGATACCGTTCCATAAACCCAATATGTAATAGAAACGACCTACTCCTTGCTCAGTGAACTGGACTCAACACCCCCTATTAACCGCCCAAGAATATATCTGACTAGTAAGAATCTTAAAACCTATGTATTGATATCTCTCTGAAAGTGAGTCAAGTGGGTGTAAAGCGGCATAAACACAGCAGTGAAAAGCAGCTAAACCCCTTTATAAAAATCAATCACTTTTAAAAACCCGTGAAACAAAGACAGGGAAAGAGAAAGAAATTCTTACTAAATTCGTTCAGGGGCTGTGATGCCACCTGGATTGACCATATATAGACCCACAGCTGATTGAGACATAAGGGTGGACACTCTTGGGGCTGAGAGGTTTCGTGAGGTTGGGTGAGCAAACGTAGACCCTTTAAAGTAATACTGCGTGGTTCCCATCCCATGGGTCCCAAATCTCCAGGTTCAAGGGCATCTTCCCACTTCGAAAACATGCATGAGAAACCCAGAAGATGGTACACCGTGTGATCGGGAAAGGTTTCTAAAAGGGACCTCATTTCTCATCTCCTTGGGCTCAGGTTCGCCATTCCAGCTGCTTTACTAGCAATCTCCCTCCTTGGAGAATCAGCACCTTTAACCTCCTGTTCCGTACAGGTTGCAATTTGTCCTGAGGATGAACGGGAAGAGGGGGAACCAATGAGACACTAGCTCTAGGTGTTGGGACAGGCACAGGTCACTCTATTTTCCCATCAGGAAGAAGAATTAACCACAGGCTCAGCCTGCCGCCCGGAACCAGAATAGGGCCTGAAGCAATCCTGCGCTTTTGCGTCCAGGTCCCAGGAAAGCGAGTTGAAAAATGGAGCTCAGGGGCACTGCAATTCACAAACCTGCAGTGTTATAAATGATAACTCTCGTCCACAAATATATTGAGGGAAGGCAACGAAGAGGATTTGAAAGCAAGGCAGAATTGCAGGAAACAGATTTCAGGAGGTAGATTCGAATCGCCTTTAAAGCACGGGAAAAGCGGCAAAACCTCGACAATGATGCCCTTGGACCAAAAGGGCGTATGCGTTTTTTCCTGAATATATTCAGGAAAAAACGCATACGCCCTTTTTGGCCAACCAAGCAACCTGGAAAGGCAAATCAGCGCTACAAAGAAGTCTCGCTTCCCACCGGTCAAAAGGGCCATGCTGAATAAAGTGTCAAAACCAGAAATGCAGGACAGGCCATGGAGAAACGGGAGCCTTGCTACGCTGATGGGCGCGATGTAAATTGCCAACAGCCATTTTGGAGAAGTGTACGGTGTGTCGTGAAACATCTAAAAAACTCAGCTTAGAGAGCATAGGGCACTTCCACTCATGGGCGTATAAATTGGGAAAACTAAAAATCAGCAAGACACAGGCACCCCAAAGTTTAGGGCTGCTCTGTTGACAAGAACCTCTACTTTGTTACAACGTAAATATCCCAGGAAAGAAAAAAATGGATGAAGAAGTATTAGTCCTTATATATAATAGAATATCACTCAGCCATGAAATCAACGTCATAAGTCTAGTAGCAGCATGATGAGTGGATTTAGGTACGACGATTCTAAGTGAAATAAGTCACACAGAAAAAGACACTTATCATAAGATATCACTTCTAGAGGGACTGTAAAAACTGCGACCTTGAACTGAATTACAAAACAGAACAGAGGCACACGTTTAGAAAACACACTATGGCTGCTTAACGGGAAAGGTGAGGTGGGGTGATGCATAAAACAAGGGTTTCAAATTAGCTCAGATACCGTTCCATAAACCCAATATGTAATAGGCACGACCTACTCCTTCCTCAGTGAACTGGACTCAACACCCCCTATTAACCGCCCAAGAATATATCTGACTAGTAAGAATCTCAAAACCTATGTATTGATATCTCTCTGTAAGTGAGTCAAGTGGGTGTAAAGCGGCATAAACACAGCAGTGAAAAGCAGCTAAACCCCTTTATAAAAATCAATCACTTTTAAAAACCCGTGAAACAAAGACAGTGAAAGAGAAAGAAATTCTTACTAAATTCGTTCAGGGGCTGTGATGCCACCTGGATTGACCATATATAGACCCACAGCTGATTGAGACATAAGGGTGGACACTCTTGGGGCTGAGAGGTTTCGTGAGGTTGGGTGAGCAAACGCAGACCCTTTAAAGTAATACTGCGTGGTTCCCATCCCATGGGTCCCAAATCTCCAGGTTCAAGGGCATCTTCCCACTTCGAAAACATGCATGAGAAACCCAGAAGATGGTGCACCGTGTGATCGGGAAAGGTTTCTAAATCGCACCTCATTTCTCAACTCCTTGTGCTCGGGTTCTCCATTCCAGCCGCTTTACTAGCAATCTCCCTCCTTGGAGAATCAGCACCTTTAACCTCCTGTTCCGTACAGGTTGCAATTTGTCCTGAGGATGAACGGGAAGAGGGGGAACCAATGAGACACTAGCTCTAGGTGTTGGGACAGGCACAGGTCACTCTATTTTCCCATCAGGAAGAAGAATTAACCACAGGCTCAGCCTGCCGCTCGGGACCAGAATACAGCCTGAAGCAATCCTGCGCTTTTGCAGCCAGCTCCCAAGAAAGCGAGTTGAAAAATGGAGCTCAGGGGCACTGCAATTCACAAACCTGCAGAGTTATAAATGATAACTCTCGTCCACAAATATATTGAGGGAAGGCAACGAAGAGGATTTGAAAGCAAGGCAGAATTGCAGGAAACAGATTTCAGGAGGTAGATTCGAATCGCCTTTAAAGCACAGGAAAAGCGGCAACACCTCGACCATGATGCCCTTGGCCAAAAAGGGCGTATGCGTTTTTTCCTGAATATATTCAGGAAAAAACGCATACGCCCTTTTTGGCCAACCAAGCAACCTGGAAAGGCAAATCAGCGCTACAAAGAAGGCTCGTTTCCCGTCGGTCAAAAGGGCCATGCTGAATAAAGTGTCAAAACCAGAAATGCAGGACAGGCCATGGAGAAATGGGAGCCTTGCTACGCTGATGGGCGGGATGTAAATTGCCAACAGCCACTCTGTAGAAGTGTCCGGTGTGTCCTGAAACATCTAAAAAACTCAGCTTAGAGAGCATAGGACACTTCCACTCATGGGCGTATAAATTGGGAAAACTAAAAATCAGCAAGACACAGGCACCCCAAAGTTTAGGGCTGCTCTGTTGACAAGAACCTCCACTTTGTTACAACGTAAATATCCCAGGAAAGAAAAAAATGGATAAAGAAGTATTAGTCCTTATGTATAATAGAATATCACTCAGCCATGAAATAAACGTCATAAGTCTAGTAGCAGCATGATGAGTGGATTTAGGTATGACGATTCTAAGTGAAATAAGTCACACAGAAAAAGACACTTATCATAAGATATCACTTATAGAGGGAATGTGAAAACCGCTACCCTTGAACTGAATTACAAAAGAGAACAGAGTCACACGTTTAGAAAACACACTATGGCTGCTTAACGGGAAAGGTGAGGTGGGGTGATGCATAAAAGAAGGGTTTCAAATTAGCTCAGATACCGTTCCATAAACCCAATATGTAATAGACACGACCTACTCCTTGCTCAGTGAACTGGACTCAACACCCCCTATTAACCGCCCAAGAATATATCTGACTAGTAAGAATCTTAAAACCTATGTATTGATATCTCTCTGAAAGTGAGTCAAGTGGGTGTAAAGCGGCATAAACACAGCAGTGAAAAGCAGCTAAACCCCTTTATAAAAATCAATCACTTTTAAAAACCCGTGAAACAAAGACAGGGAAAGAGAAAGAAATTCTTACTAAATTCGTTCAGGGGCTGTGAGGCCACCTGGATTGACCATATATAG
Source organism: Balaenoptera borealis (assembly GCF_965194805.1). Lineage (NCBI taxonomy): Eukaryota > Metazoa > Chordata > Mammalia > Artiodactyla > Balaenopteridae > Balaenoptera > Balaenoptera borealis. Next base: position 35,474,315 of record NC_138864.1, read on the forward strand.
ACCCACACCTGATTGAGACATAAGGGTGGACACTCTTGGGGCTGAGAGGTTTCGTGAGGTTGGGTGAGCAAACGTAGACCCTTTAAAGTAATACTGCGTGGTTCCCATCCCATGGGTCCCAAATCTCCAGGTTCAAGGGCATCTTCCCACTTCGAAAACATGCATGAGAAACCCAGAAGATGGTACACCGTGTGATCGGGAAAGGTTTCTAAAAGGGACCTCATTTCTCATCTCCTTGGGCTCGGGTTCGCCATTCCAGCTGCTTTACTAGCAATCTCCCTCCTTGGAGAATCAGCACCTTTAACCTCCTGTTCCGTACAGGTTGCAATTTGTCCTGAGGATGAACGGGAAGAGGGGGAACCAATGAGACACTAGCTCTAGGTGTTGGGACAGGCACAGGTCACTCTATTTTCCCATCAGGAAGAAGAATTAACCACAGGCTCAGCCTGCCGCCCGGAACCAGAATAGGGCCTGAAGCAATCCTGCGCTTTTGCGACCAGGTCCCAGGAAAGCGAGTTGAAAAATGGAGCTCAGGGGCACTGCAATTCACAAACCTGCAGAGTTATAAATGATAACTCTCGTCCACAAATATATTGAGGGAAGTCAACGAAGAGGATTTGAAAGCAAGGCAGAATTGCAGGAAACAGATTTCAGGAGGTAGATTCGAATCGCCTTTAAAGCACGGGAAAAGCGGCAAAACCTCGACAATGATGCCCTTGACCCAAAAGGGCGTATGCGTTTTTTCCTGAATATATTCAGGAAAAAACGCATACGCCCTTTTTGGCCAACCAAGCAACCTGGAAAGGCAAATCAGCGCTACAAAGAAGTCTCGCTTCCCACCGGTCAAAAGGGCCATGCTGAATAAAGTGTCAAAACCAGAAATGCAGGACAGGCCATGGAGAAACGGGAGCCTTGCTACGCTGATGGGCGGGATGTAAATTGCCAACAGCCATTTTGGAGAAGTGTACGGTGTGTCGTGAAACATCTAAAAAACTCAGCTTAGAGAGCATAGGGCACTTCCACTCATGGGCGTATAAATTGGGAAAACTAAAAATCAGCAAGACACAGGCACCCCAAAGTTTAGGGCTGCTCTGTTGACAAGAACCTCTACTTTGTTACAGCGTAAATATCCCAGGAAAGAAAAAAATGGATGAAGAAGTATTAGTCCTTATATATAATAGAATATCACTCAGCCATGAAATCAACGTCATAAGTCTAGTAGCAGCATGATGAGTGGATTTAGGTACGACGATTCTCATTGAAATAAGTCACACAGAAAAAGACACTTATCATAAGATATCACTTATAGAGGGAAAGTGAAAACCGCTACCCTTGAACTGAATTACAAAACAGAACAGAGTCACACGTTTAGAAAACACACTATGGCTGCTTAACGGGAAAGGTGAGGTGGGGTGATGCATAAAACAAGGGTTTCAAATTAGCTCAGATACCGTTCCATAAACCCAATATGTAATAGATACGACCTACACCTTGCTCTGTGAACTGGACTCAACACCCCCTATTAACCGCCCAAGAATATATCTGACTAGTAAGAATCTTAAAACCTATGTATTGATATCTCTCTGAAAGTGAGTCAAGTGGGTGTAAAGCGGCATAAACACAGCAGTGAAAAGCAGCTAAACCCCTTTATAAAAATCAGTCACTTTTAAAAACCCGTGAAACAAAGACAGGGAAAGAGAAAGAAATTCTTACTAAATTCGTTCAGGGGCTGTGATGCCACCTGGATTGACCATATATAGACCCACAGCTGATTGAGACATAAGGGTGGACACTCTTGGGGCTGAGAGGTTTCGTGAGGTTGGGTGAGCAAACGCAGACCCTTTAAAGTAATACTGCGTGGTTCCCATCCCATGGGTCCCAAATCTCCAGGTTCAAGGGCATCTTCCCACTTCGAAAACATGCATGAGAAACCCAGAAGATGGTACACCGTGTGATCGGGAAAGGTTTCTAAAAGGGACCTCATTTCTCATCTCCTTGGGCTCGGGTTCGCCATTCCAGCTGCTTTACTAGTAATCTCCCTCCTTGGAGAATCAGCACCTTTAACCTCCTGTTCCGTACATGTTGCAATTTGTCCTGAGGATGAACGGGAAGAGGGGGAACCAATGAGAGACTAGCTCTAGGTGTTGGGACGGGCACAGGTCACTCCATTTTCCCATCAGGAAGAAGAATTAACCACAGGCTCAGCCTGCCGCCCGGAACCAGAATAGGGCCTGAAGCAATCCTGCGCTTTTGCGTCCAGGTCCCAGGAAAGCGAGTTGAAAAATGGAGCTCAGGGGCACTGCAATTCACAAACCTGCAGAGTTACAAATGATAACTCTCATCCACAAATATATTGAGGGAAGGCAACGAAGAGGATTTGAAAGCAAGGCAGAATTGCAGGAAACAGATTTCAGGAGGTAGATTCGAATCGCCTTTAAAGCACGGGAAAAGCGGCAAAACCTCGACAATGATGCCCTTGGCCAAAAAGGGCGTATGCGTTTTTTCCTGAATATATTCAGGAAAAAACGCATACGCCCTTTTTGGCCAACCAAGCAACCTGGAAAGGCAAATCAGCGCTACAAAGAAGTCTCGCTTCCCATCGGTGAAAAGGGCCATGCTGAATAAAGTATCAAAACCAGAAATGCAGGACAGGCCATGGAGAAACGGGAGCCTTGCTACGCTGATGGGCGGGATGTAAATTGCCAACAGCCACTCTGGAGAACTGTACGGTGTGTCCTGAAACATCTAAAAAATTCAGCTTAGAGAGCATAGGACACTTCCACTCATGGGCGTATAAATTGGGAAAACTAAAAATCAGCAAGACACAGGCACCCCAAAGTTTAGGGCTGCTCTGTTGACAAGAACCTCCACTTTGTTACAACGTAAATATCCCAGGAAAGAAAAAAATGGATAAAGAAGTATTAGTCCTTATGTATAATAGAATATCACTCAGCCATGAAATCAACGTCATAAGTCTAGTAGCAGCATGATGAGTGGATTTAGGTACGACGATTCTCAGTGAAATAATTCACACAGAAAAAGACACTTATCATAAGATATCACTTATAGAGGGAATGTGAAAACCGCTACCCTTGAACTGAATTACAACACAGAACAGAGTCACACGTTTAGAAAACACACTATGGCTGCTTAACGGGAAAGGTGAGGTGCGGTGATGCATAAAACAAGGGTTTCAAATTAGCTCAGATACCGTTCCATAAACCCAATATGTAATAGATACGACCTACACCTTGCTCTGTGAACTGGACTCCACACCCCCTATTCACCGCCCAAGAATATATCTGACTAGTAAGAATCTTAAAAGCTATGTATTGATATCTCTCTGTAAGTGAGTCAAGTGGGTGTAAAGCGGCATAAACACAGCAGTGAAAAGCATCTAAACCCCTTTATAAAAATCAATCACTTTTAAAAACCCGTGAAACAAAGACAGTGAAAGAGAGAGAAATTCCTACTAAATTCGCTCACGGGCTGTGATGCCACTTGGATTGACCATACCTAGACCCACAGCTGATTGAGACATAAGGGTGGACACTCTTAGGGCTGAGAGGTTTGGTGAGGTTGGGTGAGCAAACGCAGACCCTTTAAAGTAATACTGCATTGTTCCCATCCCATGGGTCCCAAATCTCCAGGTTCAAGGGCATCTTCCTACATGGAAAACATGCATGAGAAACCCAGAAGATGGTACACCGTGTGATCGGGAAAGGTTTCTAAAAGGGACCTCATTTCTCATCTCCTTGGGCTCGGGTTCGCCATTCCAGCTGCTTTACTAGCAATCTCCCTCCTTGGAGAATCAGCACCTTTAACCTCCTGTTCCGTACAGGTTGCAATTTGTCCTGAGGATGAACGGGAAGAGGGGGAACCAATGAGAGACTAGCTCTAGGTGTTGGGACAGGCACAGGTCACTCTATTTTCCCATCAGGAAGAAGAATTAACCACAGGCTCAGCCTGCCGCCCGGAACCAGAATAGGACCTGAAGCAATCCTGCGCTTTTGCGTCCAGGTCCCAGGAAAGCGAGTTGAAAAATGGAGCTCAGGGGCACTGCAATTCACAAACCTGCAGAGTTATAAATGATAACTCTCGTCCACAAATATATTGAGGGAAGGCAACGAAGAGGATTTGAAAGCAAGGCAGAATTGCAGGAAACAGATTTCAGGAGGTAGATTCGAATCGCCTTTAAAGCACGGGAAAAGCGGCAAAACCTCGACAATGATGCCCTTGGCCAAAAAGGGCGTATGCGTTTTTTCCTGAATATATTCAGGAAAAAACGCATACGCCCTTTTTGGCCAACCAAGCAACCTGGAAAGGCAAATCAGCGCTACAAAGAAGTCTCGCTTCCCACCGGTCAAAAGGGCCATGCTGAATAAAGTGTCAAAACCAGAAATGCAGGACAGGCCATGGAGAAACGGGAGCCTTGCTACGCTGATGGGCGGGATGTAAATTGCCAACAGCCATTTTGGAGAAGTGTACTGTGTGTCGTGAAACATCTAAAAAACTCAGCTTAGAGAGCATAGGGCACTTCCACTCATGGGCGTATAAATTGGGAAAACTAAAAATCAGCAAGACACAGGCACCCCAAAGTTTAGGGCTGCTCTGTTGACAAGAACCTCTACTTTGTTACAACGTAAATATCCCAGGAAAGAAAAAAATGGATGAAGAAGTATTAGTCCTTATATATAATAGAATATCACTCAGCCATGAAATCAACGTCATAAGTCTAGTAGCAGCATGATGAGTGGATTTAGGTACGACGATTCTAAGTGAAATAAGTCACACAGAAAAAGACACTTATCATAAGATATCACTTATAGAGGGAATGTAAAAACTGCGACCTTGAACTGAATTACAAAACAGAACAGAGGCACACGTTTAGAAAACACACTATGGCTGCTTAACGGGAAAGGTGAGGTGGGGTGATGCATAAAACAAGGGTTTCAAATTAGCTCAGATACCGTTCCATAAACCCAATATGTAATAGACACGACCTACTCCTTCCTCAGTGAACTGGACTCAACACCCCCTATTAACCGCCCAAGAATATATCTGACTAGTAAGAATCTCAAAACCTATGTATTGATATCTCTCTGTAAGTGAGTCAAGTGGGTGTAAAGCGGCATAAACACAGCAGTGAAAAGCAGCTAAACCCCTTTATAAAAATCAATCACTTTTAAAAACCCGTGAAACAAAGACAGTGAAAGAGAAAGAAATTCTTACTAAATTCGTTCAGGGGCTGTGATGCCACCTGGATTGACCATATATAGACCCACAGCTGATTGAGACATAAGGGTGGACACTCTTGGGGCTGAGAGGTTTCGTGAGGTTGGGTGAGCAAACGCAGACCCTTTAAAGTAATACTGCGTGGTTCCCATCCCATGGGTCCCAAATCTCCAGGTTCAAGGGCATCTTCCCACTTCGAAAACATGCATGAGAAACCCAGAAGATGGTGCACCGTGTGATCGGGAAAGGTTTCTAAATCGCACCTCATTTCTCAACTCCTTGTGCTCGGGTTCTCCATTCCAGCTGCTTTACTAGCAATCTCCCTCCTTGGAGAATCAGCACCTTTAACCTCCTGTTCCGTACAGGTTGCAATTTGTCCTGAGGATGAACGGGAAGAGGGGGAACCAATGAGACACTAGCTCTAGGTGTTGGGACAGGCACAGGTCACTCTATTTTCCCATCAGGAAGAAGAATTAACCACAGGCTCAGCCTGCCGCTCGGGACCAGAATAGAGCCTGAAGCAATCCTGTGCTTTTGCAGCCAGCTCCCAAGAAAGCGAGTTGAAAAATGGAGCTCAGGGGCACTGCAATTCACAAACCTGCAGAGTTATAAATGATAACTCTCGTCCACAAATATATTGAGGGAAGGCAACGAAGAGGATTTGAAAGCAAGGCAGAATTGCAGGAAACAGATTTCAGGAGGTAGATTCGAATCGCCTTGAAAGCACAGGAAAAGCGGCAATACCTCGACCATGATGCCCTTGGCCAAAAAGGGCGTATGCGTTTTTTCCTGAATATATTCAGGAAAAAACGCATACGCCCTTTTTGGCCAACCAAGCAACCTGGAAAGGCAAATCAGAGCTACAAAGAAGTCTCGCTTCCCATCGGTCAAAAGGGCCATGCTGAATAAAGTATCAAAACCAGAAATGCAGGACAGGCCATGGAGAAACGGGAGCCTTGCTACGCTGATGGGCGGGATGTAAATTGCCAACAGCCACTCTGGAGAACTGTACGGTGTGTCCTGAAACATCTAAAAAATTCAGCTTAGAGAGCATAGGACACTTCCACTCATGGGCGTATAAATTGGGAAAACTAAAAATCAGCAAGACACAGGCACCCCAAAGTTTAGGGCTGCTCTGTTGACAAGAACCTCCACTTTGTTACAACGTAAATATCCCAGGAAAGAAAAAAATGGATAAAGAAGTATTAGTCCTTATGTATAATAGAATATCACTCAGCCATGAAATCAACGTCATAAGTCTAGTAGCAGCATGATGAGTGGATTTAGGTACGACGATTCTCAGTGAAATAATTCACACAGAAAAAGACACTTATCATAAGATATCACTTATAGAGGGAATGTGAAAACCGCTACCCTTGAACTGAATTACAAAAGAGAACAGAGTCACACGTTTAGAAAACACACTATGGCTGCTTAACGGGAAAGGTGAGGTGCGGTGATGCATAAAACAAGGGTTTCAAATTAGCTCAGATACCGTTCCATAAACCCAATATGTAATAGATACGACCTACACCTTGCTCTGTGAATTGGACTCCACACCCCCTATTCACCGCCCAAGAATATATCTGACTAGTAAGAATCTTAAAAGCTATGTATTGATATCTCTCTGTAAGTGAGTCAAGTGGGTGTAAAGCGGCATAAACACAGCAGTGAAAAGCATCTAAACCCCTTTATAAAAATCAATCACTTTTAAAAACCCGTGAAACAAAGACAGTGAAAGAGAGAGAAATTCCTTCTAAATTCGCTCACGGGCTGTGATGCCACTTGGATTGACCATAACTAGACCCACAGCTGATTGAGACATAAGGGTGGACACTCTTAGGGCTGAGAGGTTTGGTGAGGTTGGGTGAGCAAACGCAGACCCTTTAAAGTAATACTGCATTGTTCCCATCCCATGGGTCCCAAATCTCCAGGTTCAAGGGCATCTTCCTACATGGAAAACATGCATGAGAAACCCAGAAGATGGTACACCGTGTGATCGGGAAAGGTTTCTAAAAGGGACCTCATTTCTCATCTCCTTGGGCTCGGGTTCGCCATTCCAGCTGCTTTACTAGCAATCTCCCTCCTTGGAGAATCAGCACCTTTAACCTCCTGTTCCGTACAGGTTGCAATTTGTCCTGAGGATGAACGGGAAGAGGGGGAACCAATGAGACACTAGCTCTAGGTGTTGGGACAGGCACAGGTCACTCTATTTTCCCATCAGGAAGAAGAATTAACCACAGGCTCAGCCTGCCGCTCGGGACCAGAATAGAGCCTGAAGCAATCCTGCGCTTTTGTGTCCAGGTCCCAGGAAAGCGAGTTGAAAAATGGAGCTCAGGGGCACTGCAATTCACAAACCTGCAGAGTTATAAATGATAACTCTCGTCCACAAATATATTGAGGGAAGGCAACGAAGAGGATTTGAAAGCAAGGCAGAATTGCAGGAAACAGATTTCAGGAGGTAGATTCGAATCGCCTTTAAAGCACAGGAAAAGCGGCAACACCTCGACCATGATGCCCTTGGCCAAAAAGGGCGTATGCGTTTTTTCCTGAATATATTCAGGAAAAAACGCATACGCCCTTTTTGGCCAACCAAGCAACCTGGAAAGGCAAATCAGCGCTACAAAGAAGGCTCGTTTCCCGTCGGTCAAAAGGGCCATGCTGAATAAAGTGTGAAAACCAGAAATGCAGGACAGGCCATGGAGAAACGGGAGCCTTGCTACGCTGATGGGCGGGATGTAAATTGCCAACAGCCACTCTGTAGAAGTGTACGGTGTGTCCTGAAACATCGAAAAAACTCAGCTTAGAGAGCATAGGACACTTCCACTCATGGGCGTATAAATTGGGAAAACTAAAAATCAGCAAGACACAGGCACCCCAAAGTTTAGGGCTGCTCTGTTGACAAGAACCTCCACTTTGTTACAACGTAAATATCCCAGGAAAGAAAAAAATGGATAAAGAAGTATTAGTCCTTATGTATAATAGAATATCACTCAGCCATGAAATCAACGTCATAAGTCTAGTAGCAGCATGATGAGTGGATTTAGGTACGACGATTCTAAGTGAAATAAGTCACACAGAAAAAGACACTTATCATAAGATATCACTTATAGAGGGAATGTGAAAACCGCTACCCTTGAACTGAATTACAAAAGAGAACAGAGTCACACGTTTAGAAAACACACTATGGCTGCTTAACGGGAAAGGTGAGGTGGGGTGATGCATAAAAGAAGGGTTTCAAATTAGCTCAGATACCGTTCCATAAACCCAATATGTAATAGAAACGACCTACTCCTTGCTCAGTGAACTGGACTCAACACCCCCTATTAACCGCCCAAGAATATATCTGACTAGTAAGAATCTTAAAACCTATGTATTGATATCTCTCTGAAAGTGAGTCAAGTGGGTGTAAAGCGGCATAAACACAGCAGTGAAAAGCAGCTAAACCCCTTTATAAAAATCAATCACTTTTAAAAACCCGTGAAACAAAGACAGGGAAAGAGAAAGAAATTCTTACTAAATTCGTTCAGGGGCTGTGATGCCACCTGGATTGACCATATATAGACCCACAGCTGATTGAGACATAAGGGTGGACACTCTTGGGGCTGAGAGGTTTCGTGAGGTTGGGTGAGCAAACGTAGACCCTTTAAAGTAATACTGCGTGGTTCCCATCCCATGGGTCCCAAATCTCCAGGTTCAAGGGCATCTTCCCACTTCGAAAACATGCATGAGAAACCCAGAAGATGGTACACCGTGTGATCGGGAAAGGTTTCTAAAAGGGACCTCATTTCTCATCTCCTTGGGCTCGGGTTCGCCATTCCAGCTGCTTTACTAGCAATCTCCCTCCTTGGAGAATCAGCACCTTTAACCTCCTGTTCCGTACAGGTTGCAATTTGTCCTGAGGATGAACGGGAAGAGGGGGAACCAATGAGAGACTAGCTCTAGGTGTTGGGACAGGCACAGGTCACTCTATTTTCCCATCAGGAAGAAGAATTAACCACAGGCTCAGCCTGCCGCCCGGAACCAGAATAGGGCCTGAAGCAATCCTGCGCTTTTGCGTCCAGGTCCCAGGAAAGCGAGTTGAAAAATGGAGCTCAGGGGCACTGCAATTCACAAACCTGCAGTGTTATAAATGATAACTCTCGTCCACAAATATATTGAGGGAAGGCAACGAAGAGGATTTGAAAGCAAGGCAGAATTGCAGGAAACAGATTTCAGGAGGTAGATTCGAATCGCCTTTAAAGCACGGGAAAAGCGGCAAAACCTCGACAATGATGCCCTTGGCCCAAAAGGGCGTATGCGTTTTTTCCTGAATATATTCAGGAAAAAACGCATACGCCCTTTTTGGCCAACCAAGCAACCTGGAAAGGCAAATCAGCGCTACAAAGAAGTCTCGCTTCCCACCGGTCAAAAGGGCCATGCTGAATAAAGTGTCAAAACCAGAAATGCAGGACAGGCCATGGAGAAACGGGAGCCTTGCTACGCTGATGGGCGGGATGTAAATTGCCAACAGCCATTTTGGAGAAGTGTACGGTGTGTCGTGAAACATCTAAAAAACTCAGCTTAGAGAGCATAGGGCACTTCCACTCATGGGCGTATAAATTGGGAAAACTAAAAATCAGCAAGACACAGGCACCCCAAAGTTTAGGGCTGCTCTGTTGACAAGAACCTCTACTTTGTTACAACGTAAATATCCCAGGAAAGAAAAAAATGGATGAAGAAGTATTAGTCCTTATATATAATAGAATATCACTCAGCCATGAAATCAACGTCATAAGTCTAGTAGCAGCATGATGAGTGGATTTAGGTACGACGATTCTAAGTGAAATAAGTCACACAGAAAAAGACACTTATCATAAGATATCACTTCTAGAGGGACTGTAAAAACTGCGACCTTGAACTGAATTACAAAACAGAACAGAGGCACACGTTTAGAAAACACACTATGGCTGCTTAACGGGAAAGGTGAGGTGGGGTGATGCATAAAACAAGGGTTTCAAATTAGCTCAGATACCGTTCCATAAACCCAATATGTAATAGGCACGACCTACTCCTTCCTCAGTGAACTGGACTCAACACCCCCTATTAACCGCCCAAGAATATATCTGACTAGTAAGAATCTCAAAACCTATGTATTGATATCTCTCTGTAAGTGAGTCAAGTGGGTGTAAAGCGGCATAAACACAGCAGTGAAAAGCAGCTAAACCCCTTTATAAAAATCAATCACTTTTAAAAACCCGTGAAACAAAGACAGTGAAAGAGAAAGAAATTCTTACTAAATTCGTTCAGGGGCTGTGATGCCACCTGGATTGACCATATATAGACCCACAGCTGATTGAGACATAAGGGTGGACACTCTTGGGGCTGAGAGGTTTCGTGAGGTTGGGTGAGCAAACGCAGACCCTTTAAAGTAATACTGCGTGGTTCCCATCCCATGGGTCCCAAATCTCCAGGTTCAAGGGCATCTTCCCACTTCGAAAACATGCATGAGAAACCCAGAAGATGGTGCACCGTGTGATCGGGAAAGGTTTCTAAATCGCACCTCATTTCTCAACTCCTTGTGCTCGGGTTCTCCATTCCAGCCGCTTTACTAGCAATCTCCCTCCTTGGAGAATCAGCACCTTTAACCTCCTGTTCCGTACAGGTTGCAATTTGTCCTGAGGATGAACGGGAAGAGGGGGAACCAATGAGACACTAGCTCTAGGTGTTGGGACAGGCACAGGTCACTCTATTTTCCCATCAGGAAGAAGAATTAACCACAGGCTCAGCCTGCCGCTCGGGACCAGAATACAGCCTGAAGCAATCCTGCGCTTTTGCGTCCAGGTCCCAGGAAAGCGAGTTGAAAAATGGAGCTCAGGGGCACTGCAATTCACAAACCTGCAGAGTTATAAATGATAACTCTCGTCCACAAATATATTGAGGGAAGGCAACGAAGAGGATTTGAAAGCAAGGCAGAATAGCAGGAAACAGATTTCAGGAGGTAGATTCGAATCGCCTTGAAAGCACAGGAAAAGCGGCAATACCTCGACCATGATGCCCTTGGCCAAAAAGGGCGTATGCGTTTTTTCCTGAATATATTCAGGAAAAAACGCATACGCCCTTTTTGGCCAACCAAGCAACCTGGAAAGGCAAATCAGCGCTACAAAGAAGTCTCGCTTCCCATCGGTCAAAAGGGCCATGCTGAATAAAGTATCAAAACCAGAAATGCAGGACAGGCCATGGAGAAACGGGAGCCTTGCTACGCTGATGGGCGGGATGTAAATTGCCAACAGCCACTCTGGAGAACTGTACGGTGTGTCCTGAAACATCTAAAAAATTCAGCTTAGAGAGCATAGGACACTTCCACTCATGGGCGTATAAATTGGGAAAACTAAAAATCAGCAAGACACAGGCACCCCAAAGTTTAGGGCTGCTCTGTTGACAAGAACCTCCACTTTGTTACAACGTAAATATCCCAGGAAAGAAAAAAATGGATAAAGAAGTATTAGTCCTTATGTATAATAGAATATCACTCAGCCATGAAATCAACGTCATAAGTCTAGTAGCAGCATGATGAGTGGATTTAGGTACGACGATTCTCAGTGAAATAATTCACACAGAAAAAGACACTTATCATAAGATATCACTTATAGAGGGAATGTGAAAACCGCTACCCTTGAACTGAATTACAAAACAGAACAGAGTCACACGTTTAGAAAACACACTATGGCTGCTTAACGGGAAAGGTGAGGTGGGGTGATGCATAAAAGAAGGGTTTCAAATTAGCTCAGATACCGTTCCATAAACCCAATATGTAATAGAAACGACCTACTCCTTGCTCAGTGAACTGGACTCAACACCCCCTATTAACCGCCCAAGAATATATCTGACTAGTAAGAATCTTAAAACCTATGTATTGATATCTCTCTGAAAGTGAGTCAAGTGGGTGTAAAGCGGCATAAACACAGCAGTGAAAAGCAGCTAAACCCCTTTATAAAAATCAATCACTTTTAAAAACCCGTGAAACAAAGACAGGGAAAGAGAAAGAAATTCTTACTAAATTCGTTCAGGGGCTGTGATGCCACCTGGATTGACCATATATAGACCCACAGCTGATTGAGACATAAGGGTGGACACTCTTGGGGCTGAGAGGTTTCGTGAGGTTGGGTGAGCAAACGTAGACCCTTTAAAGTAATACTGCGTGGTTCCCATCCCATGGGTCCCAAATCTCCAGGTTCAAGGGCATCTTCCCACTTCGAAAACATGCATGAGAAACCCAGAAGATGGTACACCGTGTGATCGGGAAAGGTTTCTAAAAGGGACCTCATTTCTCATCTCCTTGGGCTCGGGTTCGCCATTCCAGCTGCTTTACTAGCAATCTCCCTCCTTGGAGAATCAGCACCTTTAACCTCCTGTTCCGTACAGGTTGCAATTTGTCCTGAGGATGAACGGGAAGAGGGGGAACCAATGAGACACTAGCTCTAGGTGTTGGGACAGGCACAGGTCACTCTATTTTCCCATCAGGAAGAAGAATTAACCACAGGCTCAGCCTGCCGCCCGGAACCAGAATAGGGCCTGAAGCAATCCTGCGCTTTTGCGTCCAGGTCCCAGGAAAGCGAGTTGAAAAATGGAGCTCAGGGGCACTGCAATTCACAAACCTGCAGTGTTATAAATGATAACTCTCGTCCACAAATATATTGAGGGAAGGCAACGAAGAGGATTTGAAAGCAAGGCAGAATTGCAGGAAACAGATTTCAGGAGGTAGATTCGAATCGCCTTTAAAGCACGGGAAAAGCGGCAAAACCTCGACAATGATGCCCTTGGACCAAAAGGGCGTATGCGTTTTTTCCTGAATATATTCAGGAAAAAACGCATACGCCCTTTTTGGCCAACCAAGCAACCTGGAAAGGCAAATCAGCGCTACAAAGAAGTCTCGCTTCCCACCGGTCAAAAGGGCCATGCTGAATAAAGTGTCAAAACCAGAAATGCAGGACAGGCCATGGAGAAACGGGAGCCTTGCTACGCTGATGGGCGGGATGTAAATTGCCAACAGCCATTTTGGAGAAGTGTACGGTGTGTCGTGAAACATCTAAAAAACTCAGCTTAGAGAGCATAGGGCACTTCCACTCATGGGCGTATAAATTGGGAAAACTAAAAATCAGCAAGACACAGGCACCCCAAAGTTTAGGGCTGCTCTGTTGACAAGAACCTCTACTTTGTTACAACGTAAATATCCCAGGAAAGAAAAAAATGGATGAAGAAGTATTAGTCCTTATATATAATAGAATATCACTCAGCCATGAAATCAACGTCATAAGTCTAGTAGCAGCATGATGAGTGGATTTAGGTACGACGATTCTAAGTGAAATAAGTCACACAGAAAAAGACACTTATCATAAGATATCACTTCTAGAGGGACTGTAAAAACTGCGACCTTGAACTGAATTACAAAACAGAACAGAGGCACACGTTTAGAAAACACACTATGGCTGCTTAACGGGAAAGGTGAGGTGGGGTGATGCATAAAACAAGGGTTTCAAATTAGCTCAGATACCGTTCCATAAACCCAATATGTAATAGGCACGACCTACTCCTTCCTCAGTGAACTGGACTCAACACCCCCTATTAACCGCCCAAGAATATATCTGACTAGTAAGAATCTCAAAACCTATGTATTGATATCTCTCTGTAAGTGAGTCAAGTGGGTGTAAAGCGGCATAAACACAGCAGTGAAAAGCAGCTAAACCCCTTTATAAAAATCAATCACTTTTAAAAACCCGTGAAACAAAGACAGTGAAAGAGAAAGAAATTCTTACTAAATTCGTTCAGGGGCTGTGATGCCACCTGGATTGACCATATATAGACCCACAGCTGATTGAGACATAAGGGTGGACACTCTTGGGGCTGAGAGGTTTCGTGAGGTTGGGTGAGCAAACGCAGACCCTTTAAAGTAATACTGCGTGGTTCCCATCCCATGGGTCCCAAATCTCCAGGTTCAAGGGCATCTTCCCACTTCGAAAACATGCATGAGAAACCCAGAAGATGGTGCACCGTGTGATCGGGAAAGGTTTCTAAATCGCACCTCATTTCTCAACTCCTTGTGCTCGGGTTCTCCATTCCAGCCGCTTTACTAGCAATCTCCCTCCTTGGAGAATCAGCACCTTTAACCTCCTGTTCCGTACAGGTTGCAATTTGTCCTGAGGATGAACGGGAAGAGGGGGAACCAATGAGACACTAGCTCTAGGTGTTGGGACAGGCACAGGTCACTCTATTTTCCCATCAGGAAGAAGAATTAACCACAGGCTCAGCCTGCCGCTCGGGACCAGAATACAGCCTGAAGCAATCCTGCGCTTTTGCAGCCAGCTCCCAAGAAAGCGAGTTGAAAAATGGAGCTCAGGGGCACTGCAATTCACAAACCTGCAGAGTTATAAATGATAACTCTCGTCCACAAATATATTGAGGGAAGGCAACGAAGAGGATTTGAAAGCAAGGCAGAATAGCAGGAAACAGATTTCAGGAGGTAGATTCGAATCGCCTTGAAAGCACAGGAAAAGCGGCAATACCTCGACCATGATGCCCTTGGCCAAAAAGGGCGTATGCGTTTTTTCCTGAATATATTCAGGAAAAAACGCATACGCCCTTTTTGGCCAACCAAGCAACCTGGAAAGGCAAATCAGCGCTACAAAGAAGTCTCGCTTCCCATCGGTCAAAAGGGCCATGCTGAATAAAGTATCAAAACCAGAAATGCAGGACAGGCCATGGAGAAACGGGAGCCTTGCTACGCTGATGGGCGGGATGTAAATTGCCAACAGCCACTCTGGAGAACTGTACGGTGTGTCCTGAAACATCTAAAAAATTCAGCTTAGAGAGCATAGGACACTTCCACTCATGGGCGTATAAATTGGGAAAACTAAAAATCAGCAAGACACAGGCACCCCAAAGTTTAGGGCTGCTCTGTTGACAAGAACCTCCACTTTGTTACAACGTAAATATCCCAGGAAAGAAAAAAATGGATAAAGAAGTATTAGTCCTTATGTATAATAGAATATCACTCAGCCATGAAATCAACGTCATAAGTCTAGTAGCAGCATGATGAGTGGATTTAGGTACGACGATTCTCAGTGAAATAATTCACACAGAAAAAGACACTTATCATAAGATATCACTTATAGAGGGAATGTGAAAACCGCTACCCTTGAACTGAATTACAAAACAGAACAGAGTCACACGTTTAGAAAACACACTATGGCTGCTTAACGGGAAAGGTGAGGTGGGGTGATGCATAAAAGAAGGGTTTCAAATTAGCTCAGATACCGTTCCATAAACCCAATATGTAATAGAAACGACCTACTCCTTGCTCAGTGAACTGGACTCAACACCCCCTATTAACCGCCCAAGAATATATCTGACTAGTAAGAATCTTAAAACCTATGTATTGATATCTCTCTGAAAGTGAGTCAAGTGGGTGTAAAGCGGCATAAACACAGCAGTGAAAAGCAGCTAAACCCCTTTATAAAAATCAATCACTTTTAAAAACCCGTGAAACAAAGACAGGGAAAGAGAAAGAAATTCTTACTAAATTCGTTCAGGGGCTGTGATGCCACCTGGATTGACCATATATAGACCCACAGCTGATTGAGACATAAGGGTGGACACTCTTGGGGCTGAGAGGTTTCGTGAGGTTGGGTGAGCAAACGTAGACCCTTTAAAGTAATACTGCGTGGTTCCCATCCCATGGGTCCCAAATCTCCAGGTTCAAGGGCATCTTCCCACTTCGAAAACATGCATGAGAAACCCAGAAGATGGTACACCGTGTGATCGGGAAAGGTTTCTAAAAGGGACCTCATTTCTCATCTCCTTGGGCTCGGGTTCGCCATTCCAGCTGCTTTACTAGCAATCTCCCTCCTTGGAGAATCAGCACCTTTAACCTCCTGTTCCGTACAGGTTGCAATTTGTCCTGAGGATGAACGGGAAGAGGGGGAACCAATGAGACACTAGCTCTAGGTGTTGGGACAGGCACAGGTCACTCTATTTTCCCATCAGGAAGAAGAATTAACCACAGGCTCAGCCTGCCGCCCGGAACCAGAATAGGGCCTGAAGCAATCCTGCGCTTTTGCGTCCAGGTCCCAGGAAAGCGAGTTGAAAAATGGAGCTCAGGGGCACTGCAATTCACAAACCTGCAGTGTTATAAATGATAACTCTCGTCCACAAATATATTGAGGGAAGGCAACGAAGAGGATTTGAAAGCAAGGCAGAATTGCAGGAAACAGATTTCAGGAGGTAGATTCGAATCGCCTTTAAAGCACGGGAAAAGCGGCAAAACCTCGACAATGATGCCCTTGGACCAAAAGGGCGTATGCGTTTTTTCCTGAATATATTCAGGAAAAAACGCATACGCCCTTTTTGGCCAACCAAGCAACCTGGAAAGGCAAATCAGCGCTACAAAGAAGTCTCGCTTCCCACCGGTCAAAAGGGCCATGCTGAATAAAGTGTCAAAACCAGAAATGCAGGACAGGCCATGGAGAAACGGGAGCCTTGCTACGCTGATGGGCGGGATGTAAATTGCCAACAGCCATTTTGGAGAAGTGTACGGTGTGTCGTGAAACATCTAAAAAACTCAGCTTAGAGAGCATAGGGCACTTCCACTCATGGGCGTATAAATTGGGAAAACTAAAAATCAGCAAGACACAGGCACCCCAAAGTTTAGGGCTGCTCTGTTGACAAGAACCTCTACTTTGTTACAACGTAAATATCCCAGGAAAGAAAAAAATGGATGAAGAAGTATTAGTCCTTATATATAATAGAATATCACTCAGCCATGAAATCAACGTCATAAGTCTAGTAGCAGCATGATGAGTGGATTTAGGTACGACGATTCTAAGTGAAATAAGTCACACAGAAAAAGACACTTATCATAAGATATCACTTCTAGAGGGACTGTAAAAACTGCGACCTTGAACTGAATTACAAAACAGAACAGAGGCACACGTTTAGAAAACACACTATGGCTGCTTAACGGGAAAGGTGAGGTGGGGTGATGCATAAAACAAGGGTTTCAAATTAGCTCAGATACCGTTCCATAAACCCAATATGTAATAGGCACGACCTACTCCTTCCTCAGTGAACTGGACTCAACACCCCCTATTAACCGCCCAAGAATATATCTGACTAGTAAGAATCTCAAAACCTATGTATTGATATCTCTCTGTAAGTGAGTCAAGTGGGTGTAAAGCGGCATAAACACAGCAGTGAAAAGCAGCTAAACCCCTTTATAAAAATCAATCACTTTTAAAAACCCGTGAAACAAAGACAGTGAAAGAGAAAGAAATTCTTACTAAATTCGTTCAGGGGCTGTGATGCCACCTGGATTGACCATATATAGACCCACAGCTGATTGAGACATAAGGGTGGACACTCTTGGGGCTGAGAGGTTTCGTGAGGTTGGGTGAGCAAACGCAGACCCTTTAAAGTAATACTGCGTGGTTCCCATCCCATGGGTCCCAAATCTCCAGGTTCAAGGGCATCTTCCCACTTCGAAAACATGCATGAGAAACCCAGAAGATGGTGCACCGTGTGATCGGGAAAGGTTTCTAAATCGCACCTCATTTCTCAACTCCTTGTGCTCGGGTTCTCCATTCCAGCCGCTTTACTAGCAATCTCCCTCCTTGGAGAATCAGCACCTTTAACCTCCTGTTCCGTACAGGTTGCAATTTGTCCTGAGGATGAACGGGAAGAGGGGGAACCAATGAGACACTAGCTCTAGGTGTTGGGACAGGCACAGGTCACTCTATTTTCCCATCAGGAAGAAGAATTAACCACAGGCTCAGCCTGCCGCTCGGGACCAGAATACAGCCTGAAGCAATCCTGCGCTTTTGCAGCCAGCTCCCAAGAAAGCGAGTTGAAAAATGGAGCTCAGGGGCACTGCAATTCACAAACCTGCAGAGTTATAAATGATAACTCTCGTCCACAAATATATTGAGGGAAGGCAACGAAGAGGATTTGAAAGCAAGGCAGAATAGCAGGAAACAGATTTCAGGAGGTAGATTCGAATCGCCTTGAAAGCACAGGAAAAGCGGCAATACCTCGACCATGATGCCCTTGGCCAAAAAGGGCGTATGCGTTTTTTCCTGAATATATTCAGGAAAAAACGCATACGCCCTTTTTGGCCAACCAAGCAACCTGGAAAGGCAAATCAGCGCTACAAAGAAGTCTCGCTTCCCATCGGTCAAAAGGGCCATGCTGAATAAAGTATCAAAACCAGAAATGCAGGACAGGCCATGGAGAAACGGGAGCCTTGCTACGCTGATGGGCGGGATGTAAATTGCCAACAGCCACTCTGGAGAACTGTACGGTGTGTCCTGAAACATCTAAAAAATTCAGCTTAGAGAGCATAGGACACTTCCACTCATGGGCGTATAAATTGGGAAAACTAAAAATCAGCAAGACACAGGCACCCCAAAGTTTAGGGCTGCTCTGTTGACAAGAACCTCCACTTTGTTACAACGTAAATATCCCAGGAAAGAAAAAAATGGATAAAGAAGTATTAGTCCTTATGTATAATAGAATATCACTCAGCCATGAAATCAACGTCATAAGTCTAGTAGCAGCATGATGAGTGGATTTAGGTACGACGATTCTCAGTGAAATAATTCACACAGAAAAAGACACTTATCATAAGATATCACTTATAGAGGGAATGTGAAAACCGCTACCCTTGAACTGAATTACAAAACAGAACAGAGTCACACGTTTAGAAAACACACTATGGCTGCTTAACGGGAAAGGTGAGGTGGGGTGATGCATAAAAGAAGGGTTTCAAATTAGCTCAGATACCGTTCCATAAACCCAATATGTAATAGAAACGACCTACTCCTTGCTCAGTGAACTGGACTCAACACCCCCTATTAACCGCCCAAGAATATATCTGACTAGTAAGAATCTTAAAACCTATGTATTGATATCTCTCTGAAAGTGAGTCAAGTGGGTGTAAAGCGGCATAAACACAGCAGTGAAAAGCAGCTAAACCCCTTTATAAAAATCAATCACTTTTAAAAACCCGTGAAACAAAGACAGGGAAAGAGAAAGAAATTCTTACTAAATTCGTTCAGGGGCTGTGATGCCACCTGGATTGACCATATATAGACCCACAGCTGATTGAGACATAAGGGTGGACACTCTTGGGGCTGAGAGGTTTCGTGAGGTTGGGTGAGCAAACGTAGACCCTTTAAAGTAATACTGCGTGGTTCCCATCCCATGGGTCCCAAATCTCCAGGTTCAAGGGCATCTTCCCACTTCGAAAACATGCATGAGAAACCCAGAAGATGGTACACCGTGTGATCGGGAAAGGTTTCTAAAAGGGACCTCATTTCTCATCTCCTTGGGCTCAGGTTCGCCATTCCAGCTGCTTTACTAGCAATCTCCCTCCTTGGAGAATCAGCACCTTTAACCTCCTGTTCCGTACAGGTTGCAATTTGTCCTGAGGATGAACGGGAAGAGGGGGAACCAATGAGACACTAGCTCTAGGTGTTGGGACAGGCACAGGTCACTCTATTTTCCCATCAGGAAGAAGAATTAACCACAGGCTCAGCCTGCCGCCCGGAACCAGAATAGGGCCTGAAGCAATCCTGCGCTTTTGCGTCCAGGTCCCAGGAAAGCGAGTTGAAAAATGGAGCTCAGGGGCACTGCAATTCACAAACCTGCAGTGTTATAAATGATAACTCTCGTCCACAAATATATTGAGGGAAGGCAACGAAGAGGATTTGAAAGCAAGGCAGAATTGCAGGAAACAGATTTCAGGAGGTAGATTCGAATCGCCTTTAAAGCACGGGAAAAGCGGCAAAACCTCGACAATGATGCCCTTGGACCAAAAGGGCGTATGCGTTTTTTCCTGAATATATTCAGGAAAAAACGCATACGCCCTTTTTGGCCAACCAAGCAACCTGGAAAGGCAAATCAGCGCTACAAAGAAGTCTCGCTTCCCACCGGTCAAAAGGGCCATGCTGAATAAAGTGTCAAAACCAGAAATGCAGGACAGGCCATGGAGAAACGGGAGCCTTGCTACGCTGATGGGCGGGATGTAAATTGCCAACAGCCATTTTGGAGAAGTGTACGGTGTGTCGTGAAACATCTAAAAAACTCAGCTTAGAGAGCATAGGGCACTTCCACTCATGGGCGTATAAATTGGGAAAACTAAAAATCAGCAAGACACAGGCACCCCAAAGTTTAGGGCTGCTCTGTTGACAAGAACCTCTACTTTGTTACAACGTAAATATCCCAGGAAAGAAAAAAATGGATGAAGAAGTATTAGTCCTTATATATAATAGAATATCACTCAGCCATGAAATCAACGTCATAAGTCTAGTAGCAGCATGATGAGTGGATTTAGGTACGACGATTCTAAGTGAAATAAGTCACACAGAAAAAGACACTTATCATAAGATATCACTTCTAGAGGGACTGTAAAAACTGCGACCTTGAACTGAATTACAAAACAGAACAGAGGCACACGTTTAGAAAACACACTATGGCTGCTTAACGGGAAAGGTGAGGTGGGGTGATGCATAAAACAAGGGTTTCAAATTAGCTCAGATACCGTTCCATAAACCCAATATGTAATAGGCACGACCTACTCCTTCCTCAGTGAACTGGACTCAACACCCCCTATTAACCGCCCAAGAATATATCTGACTAGTAAGAATCTCAAAACCTATATATTGATATCTCTCTGTAAGTGAGTCAAGTGGGTGTAAAGCGGCATAAACACAGCAGTGAAAAGCAGCTAAACCCCTTTATAAAAATCAATCACTTTTAAAAACCCGTGAAACAAAGACAGTGAAAGAGAAAGAAATTCTTACTAAATTCGTTCAGGGGCTGTGATGCCACCTGGATTGACCATATATAGACCCACAGCTGATTGAGACATAAGGGTGGACACTCTTGGGGCTGAGAGGTTTCGTGAGGTTGGGTGAGCAAACGCAGACCCTTTAAAGTAATACTGCGTGGTTCCCATCCCATGGGTCCCAAATCTCCAGGTTCAAGGGCATCTTCCCACTTCGAAAACATGCATGAGAAACCCAGAAGATGGTGCACCGTGTGATCGGGAAAGGTTTCTAAATCGCACCTCATTTCTCAACTCCTTGTGCTCGGGTTCTCCATTCCAGCCGCTTTACTAGCAATCTCCCTCCTTGGAGAATCAGCACCTTTAACCTCCTGTTCCGTACAGGTTGCAATTTGTCCTGAGGATGAACGGGAAGAGGGGGAACCAATGAGACACTAGCTCTAGGTGTTGGGACAGGCACAGGTCACTCTATTTTCCCATCAGGAAGAAGAATTAACCACAGGCTCAGCCTGCCGCTCGGGACCAGAATACAGCCTGAAGCAATCCTGCGCTTTTGCAGCCAGCTCCCAAGAAAGCGAGTTGAAAAATGGAGCTCAGGGGCACTGCAATTCACAAACCTGCAGAGTTATAAATGATAACTCTCGTCCACAAATATATTGAGGGAAGGCAACGAAGAGGATTTGAAAGCAAGGCAGAATAGCAGGAAACAGATTTCAGGAGGTAGATTCGAATCGCCTTGAAAGCACAGGAAAAGCGGCAATACCTCGACCATGATGCCCTTGGCCAAAAAGGGCGTATGCGTTTTTTCCTGAATATATTCAGGAAAAAACGCATACGCCCTTTTTGGCCAACCAAGCAACCTGGAAAGGCAAATCAGCGCTACAAAGAAGTCTCGCTTCCCATTGGTCAAAAGGGCCATGCTGAATAAAGTATCAAAACCAGAAATGCAGGACAGGCCATGGAGAAACGGGAGCCTTGCTACGCTGATGGGCGGGATGTAAATTGCCAACAGCCACTCTGGAGAACTGTACGGTGTGTCCTGAAACATCTAAAAAATTCAGCTTAGAGAGCATAGGACACTTCCACTCATGGGCGTATAAATTGGGAAAACTAAAAATCAGCAAGACACAGGCACCCCAAAGTTTAGGGCTGCTCTGTTGACAAGAACCTCCACTTTGTTACAACGTAAATATCCCAGGAAAGAAAAAAATGGATAAAGAAGTATTAGTCCTTATGTATAATAGAATATCACTCAGCCATGAAATCAACGTCATAAGTCTAGTAGCAGCATGATGAGTGGATTTAGGTACGACGATTCTCAGTGAAATAATTCACACAGAAAAAGACACTTATCATAAGATATCACTTATAGAGGGAATGTGAAAACCGCTACCCTTGAACTGAATTACAAAACAGAACAGAGTCACACGTTTAGAAAACACACTATGGCTGCTTAACGGGAAAGGTGAGGTGGGGTGATGCATAAAACAAGGGTTTCAAATTAGCTCAGATACCGTTCCATAAACCCAATATGTAATAGATACGACCTACACCTTGCTCTGTGAACTGGACTCCACACCCCCTATTCACCGCCCAAGAATATATCTGACTAGTAAGAATCTTAAAAGCTATGTATTGATATCTCTCTGTAAGTGAGTCAAGTGGGTGCAAAGCGGCATAAACACAGCAGTGAAAAACATCTAAACCCCTTTATAAAAATCAATCACTTTTAAAAACCCGTGAAACAAAGACAGTGAAAGAGAGAGAAATTCCTACTAAATTCGCTCACGGGCTGTGATGCCACTTGGATTGACCATACCTAGACCCACAGCTGATTGAGACATAAGGGTGGACACTCTTAGGGCTGAGAGGTTTGGTGAGGTTGGGTGAGCAAACGCAGACCCTTTAAAGTAATACTGCATTGTTCCCATCCCATGGGTCCCAAATCTCCAGGTTCAAGGGCATCTTCCTACATGGAAAACATGCATGAGAAACCCAGAAGATGGTACACCGTGTGATCGGGAAAGGTTTCTAAAAGGGACCTCATTTCTCATCTCCTTGGGCTCGGGTTCGCCATTCCAGCTGCTTTACTAGCAATCTCCCTCCTTGGAGAATCAGCACCTTTAACCTCCTGTTCCGTACAGGTTGCAATTTGTCCTGAGGATGAACGGGAAGAGGGGGAACCAATGAGAGACTAGCTCTAGGTGTTGGGACAGGCACAGGTCACTCTATTTTCCCATCAGGAAGAAGAATTAACCACAGGCTCAGCCTGCCGCTCGGGACCAGAATAGAGCCTGAAGCAATCCTGCGCTTTTGCAGCCAGCTCCCAAGAAAGCGAGTTGAAAAATGGAGCTCAGGGGCACTGCAATTCACAAACCTGCAGAGTTATAAATGATAACTCTCGTCCACAAATATATTGAGGGAAGGCAACGAAGAGGATTTGAAAGCAAGGCAGAATTGCAGGAAACAGATTTCAGGAGGTAGATTCGAATCGCCTTTAAAGCACAGGAAAAGCGGCAACACCTCGACCATGATGCCCTTGGCCAAAAAGGGCGTATGCGTTTTTTCCTGAATATATTCAGGAAAAAACGCATACGCCCTTTTTGGCCAACCAAGCAACCTGGAAAGGCAAATCAGCGCTACAAAGAAGGCTCGTTTCCCGTCGGTCAAAAGGGCCATGCTGAATAAAGTGTGAAAAGCAGAAATGCAGGACAGGCCATGGAGAAACGGGAGCCTTGCTACGCTGATGGGCGGGATGTAAATTGCCAACAGCCACTCTGTAGAAGTGTACGGTGTGTCCTGAAACATCTAAAAAACTCAGCTTAGAGAGCATAGGACACTTCCACTCATGGGCGTATAAATTGGGAAAACTAAAAATCAGCAAGACACAGGCACCCCAAAGTTTAGGGCTGCTCTGTTGACAAGAACCTCCACTTTGTTACAACGTAAATATCCCAGGAAAGAAAAAAATGGATAAAGAAGTATTAGTCCTTATGTATAATAGAATATCACTCAGCCATGAAATCAACGTCATAAGTCTAGTAGCAGCATGATGAGTGGATTTAGGTACGACGATTCTAAGCGAAATAAGTCACACAGAAAAAGACACTTATCATAAGATATCACTTATAGAGGGAATGTGAAAACCGCTACCCTTGAACTGAATTACAAAAGAGAACAGAGTCACACGTTTAGAAAACACACTATGGCTGCTTAACGGGAAAGGTGAGGTGGGGTGATGCATAAAAGAAGGGTTTCAAATTAGCTCAGATACCGTTCCATAAACCCAATATGTAATAGAAACGACCTACTCCTTGCTCAGTGAACTGGACTCAACACCCCCTATTAACCGCCCAAGAATATATCTGACTAGTAAGAATCTTAAAACCTATGTATTGATATCTCTCTGAAAGTGAGTCAAGTGGGTGTAAAGCGGCATAAACACAGCAGTGAAAAGCAGCTAAACCCCTTTATAAAAATCAATCACTTTTAAAAACCCGTGAAACAAAGACAGGGAAAGAGAAAGAAATTCTTACTAAATTCGTTCAGGGGCTGTGATGCCACCTGGATTGACCATATATAGACCCACAGCTGATTGAGACATAAGGGTGGACACTCTTGGGGCTGAGAGGTTTCGTGAGGTTGGGTGAGCAAACGTAGACCCTTTAAAGTAATACTGCGTGGTTCCCATCCCATGGGTCCCAAATCTCCAGGTTCAAGGGCATCTTCCCACTTCGAAAACATGCACGAGAAACCCAGAAGATGGTACACCGTGTGATCGGGAAAGGTTTCTAAAAGGGACCTCATTTCTCATCTCCTTGGGCTCGGGTTCGCCATTCCAGCTGCTTTACTAGCAATCTCCCTCCTTGGAGAATCAGCACCTTTAACCTCCTGTTCCGTACAGGTTGCAATTTGTCCTGAGGATGAACGGGAAGAGGGGGAACCAATGAGACACTAGCTCTAGGTGTTGGGACAGGCACAGGTCACTCTATTTTCCCATCAGGAAGAAGAATTAACCACAGGCTCAGCCTGCCGCCCGGAACCAGAATAGGGCCTGAAGCAATCCTGCGCTTTTGCGTCCAGGTCCCAGGAAAGCGAGTTGAAAAATGGAGCTCAGGGGCACTGCAATTCACAAACCAGCAGAGTTATAAATGATAACTCTCGTCCACAAATATATTGAGGGAAGGCAACGAAGAGGATTTGAAAGCAAGGCAGAATTGCAGGAAACAGATTTCAGGAGGTAGATTCGAATCGCCTTTAAAGCACGGGAAAAGCGGCAAAACCTCGACAATGATGCCCTTGGCCCAAAAGGGCGTATGCGTTTTTTCCTGAATATATTCAGGAAAAAACGCATACGCCCTTTTTGGCCAACCAAGCAACCTGGAAAGGCAAATCAGCGCTACAAAGAAGTCTCGCTTCCCACCGGTCAAAAGGGCCATGCTGAATAAAGTGTCAAAACCAGAAATGCAGGACAGGCCATGGAGAAACGGGAGCCTTGCTACGCTGATGGGCGGGATGTAAATTGCCAACAGCCATTTTGGAGAAGTGTACGGTGTGTCGTGAAACATCTAAAAAACTCAGCTTAGAGAGCATAGGGCACTTCCACTCATGGGCGTATAAATTGGGAAAACTAAAAATCAGCAAGACACAGGCACCCCAACGTTTAGGGCTGCTCTGAGGACAAGAACCTCTACTTTGTTACAACGTAAATATCCCAGGAAAGAAAAAAATGGATGAAGAAGTATTAGTCCTTATATATAATAGAATATCACTCAGCCATGAAATCAACGTCATAAGTCTAGTAGCAGCATGATGAGTGGATTTAGGTACGACGATTCTAAGTGAAATAAGTCACACAGAAAAAGACACTTATCATAAGATATCACTTATAGAGGGAATGTAAAAACTGCGACCTTGAACTGAATTACAAAACAGAACAGAGGCACACGTTTAGAAAACACACTATGGCTGCTTAACGGGAAAGGTGAGGTGGGGTGATGCATAAAAGAAGGGTTTCAAATTAGCTCAGATACCGTTCCATAAACCCAATATGTAATAGGCACGACCTACTCCTTCCTCAGTGAACTGGACTCAACACCCCCTATTAACCGCCCAAGTATATATCTGACTAGTAAGAATCTCAAAACCTATGTATTGATATCTCTCTGTAAGTGAGTCAAGTGGGTGTAAAGCGGCATAAATACAGCAGTGAAAAGCAGCTAAACCCCTTTATAAAAATCAATCACTTTTAAAAACCCGTGAAACAAAGACAGTGAAAGAGAAAGAAATTCTTACTAAATTCGTTCAGGGGCTGTGATGCCACCGGGATTGACCATATATAGACCCACAGCTGATTGAGACATAAGGGTGGACACTCTTGGGGCTGAGAGGTTTCGTGAGGTTGGGTGAGCAAACGCAGACCCTTTAAAGTAATACTGCGTGGTTCCCATCCCATGGGTCCCAAATCTCCAGGTTCAAGGGCATCTTCCCACTTCGAAAACATGCATGAGAAACCCAGAAGATGGTGCACCGTGTGATCGGGAAAGGTTTCTAAATCGCACCTCATTTCTCAACTCCTTGTGCTCGGGTTCTCCATTCCAGCCGCTTTACTAGCAATCTCCCTCCTTGGAGAATCAGCACCTTTAACCTCCTATTCCGTACAGGTTGCAATTTGTCCTGAGGATGAACGGGAAGAGGGGGAACCAATGAGACACTAGCTCTAGGTGTTGGGACAGGCACAGGTCACTCTATTTTCCCATCAGGAAGAAGAATTAACCACAGGCTCAGCCTGCCGCTCGGGACCAGAATAGAGCCTGAAGCAATCCTGCGCTTTTGCAGCCAGCTCCCAAGAAAGCGAGTTGAAAAATGGAGCTCAGGGGCACGGCAATTCACAAACCTGCAGAGTTATAAATGATAACTCTCGTCCACAAATATATTGAGGGAAGGCAACGAAGAGGATTTGAAAGCAAGGCAGAATAGCAGGAAACAGATTTCAGGAGGTAGATTCGAATCGCCTTGAAAGCACAGGAAAAGCGGCAACACCTCGACCATGATGCCCTTGGCCAAAAAGGGCGTATGCGTTTTTTCCTGAATATATTCAGGAAAAAACGCATACGCCCTTTTTGGCCAACCAAGCAACCTGGAAAGGCAAATCAGCGCTACAAAGAAGTCTCGCTTCCCATCGGTCAAAAGGGCCATGCTGAATAAAGTATCAAAACCAGAAATGCAGGACAGGCCATGGAGAAACGGGAGCCTTGCTACGCTGATGGGCGGGATGTAAATTGCCAACAGCCACTCTGGAGAACTGTACGGTGTGTCCTGAAACATCTAAAAAATTCAGCTTAGAGAGCATAGGACACTTCCACTCATGGGCGTATAAATTGGGAAAACTAAAAATCAGCAAGACACAGGCACCCCAAAGTTTAGGGCTGCTCTGTTGACAAGAACCTCCACTTTGTTACAACGTAAATATCCCAGGAAAGAAAAAAATGGATAAAGAAGTATTAGTCCTTATGTATAATAGAATATCACTCAGCCATGAAATCAACGTCATAAGTCTAGTAGCAGCATGATGAGTGGATTTAGGTACGACGATTCTCAGTGAAATAATTCACACAGAAAAAGACACTTATCATAAGATATCACTTATAGAGGGAATGTGAAAACCGCTACCCTTGAACTGAATTACAAAAGAGAACAGAGTCACACGTTTAGAAAACACACTATGGCTGCTTAACGGGAAAGGTGAGGTGGGGTGATGCATAAAACAAGGGTTTCAAATTAGCTCAGATACCGTTCCATAAACCAAATATGTAATAGATACGACCTACACCTTGCTCTGTGAACTGGACTCCACACCCCCTATTCACCGCCCAAGAATATATCTGACTAGTAAGAATCTTAAAAGCTATGTATTGATATCTCTCTGTAAGTGAGTCAAGTGGGTGTAAAGCGGCATAAACACAGCAGTGAAAAGCATCTAAACCCCTTTATAAAAATCAATCACTTTTAAAAACCCGTGAAACAAAGACAGTGAAAGAGAGAGAAATTCCTACTAAATTCGCTCACGGGCTGTGATGCCACTTGGATTGACCATACCTAGACCCACAGCTGATTGAGACATAAGGGTGGACACTCTTAGGGCTGAGAGGTTTCGTGAGGTTGGGTGAGCAAACGCAGACCCTTTAAAGTAATACTGCATTGTTCCCATCCCATGGGTCCCAAATCTCCAGGTTCAAGGGCATCTTCCTACATGGAAAACATGCATGAGAAACCCAGAAGATGGTACACCGTGTGATCGGGAAAGGTTTCTAAAAGGGACCTCATTTCTCATCTCCTTGGGCTCGGGTTCGCCATTCCAGCTGCTTTACTAGCAATCTCCCTCCTTGGAGAATCAGCACCTTTAACCTCCTGTTCCGTACAGGTTGCAATTTGTCCTGAGGATGAACGGGAAGAGGGGGAACCAATGAGAGACTAGCTCTAGGTGTTGGGACAGGCACAGGTCACTCTATTTTCCCATCAGGAAGAAGAATTAACCACAGGCTCAGCCTGCCGCTCGGGACCAGAATAGAGCCTGAAGCAATCCTGCGCTTTTGCAGCCAGCTCCCAAGAAAGCGAGTTGAAAAATGGAGCTCAGGGGCACTGCAATTCACAAACCAGCAGAGTTATAAATGATAACTCTCGTCCACAAATATATTGAGGGAAGGCAACGAAGAGGATTTGAAAGCAAGGCAGAATTGCAGGAAACAGATTTCAGGAGGTAGATTCGAATCGCCTTTAAAGCACAGGAAAAGCGGCAACACCTCGACCATGATGCCCTTGGCCAAAAAGGGCGTATGCGTTTTTTCCTGAATATATTCAGGAAAAAACGCATACGCCCTTTTTGGCCAACCAAGCAACCTGGAAAGGCAAATCAGCGCTACAAAGAAGGCTCGTTTCCCGTCGGTCAAAAGGGCCATGCTGAATAAAGTGTCAAAACCAGAAATGCAGGACAGGCCATGGAGAAACGGGAGCCTTGCTACGCTGATGGGCGGGATGTAAATTGCCAACAGCCACTCTGTAGAAGTGTACGGTGTGTCCTGAAACATCTAAAAAACTCAGCTTAGAGAGCATAGGACACTTCCACTCATGGGCGTATAAATTGGGAAAACTAAAAATCAGCAAGACACAGGCACCCCAAAGTTTAGGGCTGCTCTGTTGACAAGAACCTCCACTTTGTTACAACGTAAATATCCCAGGAAAGAAAAAAATGGATAAAGAAGTATTAGTCCTTATGTATAATAGAATATCACTCAGCCATGAAATCAACGTCATAAGTCTAGTAGCAGCATGATGAGTGGATTTAGGTACGACGATTCTAAGCGAAATAAGTCACACAGAAAAAGACACTTATCATAAGATATCACTTATAGAGGGAATGTGAAAACCGCTACCCTTGAACTGAATTACAAAAGAGAACAGAGTCACACGTTTAGAAAACACACTATGGCTGCTTAACGGGAAAGGTGAGGTGGGGTGATGCATAAAAGAAGGGTTTCAAATTAGCTCAGATACCGTTCCATAAACCCAATATGTAATAGAAACGACCTACTCCTTGCTCAGTGAACTGGACTCAACACCCCCTATTAACCGCCCAAGAATATATCTGACTAGTAAGAATCTTAAAACCTATGTGTTGATATCTCTCTGAAAGTGAGTCAAGTGGGTGTAAAGCGGCATAAACACAGCAGTGAAAAGCAGCTAAACCCCTTTATAAAAATCAATCACTTTTAAAAACCCGTGAAACAAAGACAGGGAAAGAGAAAGAAATTCTTACTAAATTCGTTCAGGGGCTGTGATGCCACCTGGATTGACCATATATAGACCCACAGCTGATTGAGACATAAGGGTGGACACTCTTGGGGCTGAGAGGTTTCGTGAGGTTGGGTGAGCAAACGTAGACCCTTTAAAGTAATACTGCGTGGTTCCCATCCCATGGGTCCCAAATCTCCAGGTTCAAGGGCATCTTCCCACTTCGAAAACATGCACGAGAAACCCAGAAGATGGTACAC
The DNA here is from genome assembly GCF_965194805.1 of Balaenoptera borealis. Classification (NCBI taxonomy): domain Eukaryota; kingdom Metazoa; phylum Chordata; class Mammalia; order Artiodactyla; family Balaenopteridae; genus Balaenoptera; species Balaenoptera borealis. The sequence continues at coordinate 35,504,417 of NC_138864.1, forward strand.
CGTGTGATCGGGAAAGGTTTCTAAAAGGGACCTCATTTCTCATCTCCTTGGGCTCGGGTTCGCCATTCCAGCTGCTTTACTAGCAATCTCCCTCCTTGGAGAATCAGCACCTTTAACCTCCTGTTCCGTACAGGTTGCAATTTGTCCTGAGGATGAACGGGAAGAGGGGGAACCAATGAGAGACTAGCTCTAGGTGTTGGGACAGGCACAGGTCACTCTATTTTCCCATCAGGAAGAAGAATTAACCACAGGCTCAGCCTGCCGCCCGGAACCAGAATAGGGCCTGAAGCAATCCTGCGCTTTTGCGTCCAGGTCCCAGGAAAGCGAGTTGAAAAATGGAGCTCAGGGGCACTGCAATTCACAAACCTGCAGAGTTATAAATGATAACTCTCGTCCACAAATATATTGAGGGAAGGCAACGAAGAGGATTTGAAAGCAAGGCAGAATTGCAGGAAACAGATTTCAGGAGGTAGATTCGAATCGCCTTTAAAGCACGGGAAAAGCGGCAAAACCTCGACAATGATGCCCTTGGCCCAAAAGGGCGTATGCGTTTTTTCCTGAATATATTCAGGAAAAAACACATACGCCCTTTTTGGCCAACCAAGCAACCTGGAAAGGCAAATCAGCGCTACAAAGAAGTCTCGCTTCCCACCGGTCAAAAGGGCCATGCTGAATAAAGTGTCAAAACCAGAAATGCAGGACCGGCCATGGAGAAACGGGAGCCTTGCTACGCTGATGGGCGGGATGTAAATTGCCAACAGCCATTTTGGAGAAGTGTACGGTGTGTCGTGAAACATCTAAAAAACTCAGCTTAGAGAGCATAGGGCACTTCCACTCATGGGCGTATAAATTGGGAAAACTAAAAATCAGCAAGACACAGGCACCCCAAAGTTTAGGGCTGCTCTGTTGACAAGAACCTCTACTTTGTTACAACGTAAATATCCCAGGAAAGAAAAAAATGGATGAAGAAGTATTAGTCCTTATATATAATAGAATATCACTCAGCCATGAAATCAACGTCATAAGTCTAGTAGCAGCATGATGAGTGGATTTAGGTACGACGATTCTAAGTGAAATAAGTCACACAGAAAAAGACACTTATCATAAGATATCACTTATAGAGGGAATGTAAAAACTGCGACCTTGAACTGAATTACAAAACAGAACAGAGGCACACGTTTAGAAAACACACTATGGCTGCTTAACGGGAAAGGTGAGGTGGGGTGATGCATAAAACAAGGGTTTCAAATTAGCTCAGATACCGTTCCATAAACCCAATATGTAATAGACACGACCTACTCCTTCCTCAGTGACCTGGACTCAACACCCCCTATTAACCGCCCAAGAATATATCTGACTAGTAAGAATCTCAAAACCTATGTATTGATATCTCTCTGTAAGTGAGTCAAGTGGGTGTAAAGCGGCATAAACACAGCAGTGAAAAGCAGCTAAACCCCTTTATAAAAATCAATCACTTTTAAAAACCCGTGAAACAAAGACAGTGAAAGAGAAAGAAATTCTTACTAAATTCGTTCAGGGGCTGTGATGCCACCTGGATTGACCATATATAGACCCACAGCTGATTGAGACATAAGGGTGGACACTCTTGGGGCTGAGAGGTTTCGTGAGGTTGGGTGAGCAAACGCAGACCCTTTAAAGTAATACTGCGTGGTTCCCATCCCATGGGTCCCGAATCTCCAGGTTCAAGGGCATCTTCCCACTTCGAAAACATGCATGAGAAACCCAGAAGATGGTGCACCGTGTGATCGGGAAAGGTTTCTAAATCGCACCTCATTTCTCAACTCCTTGTGCTCGGGTTCTCCATTCCAGCTGCTTTACTAGCAATCTCCCTCCTTGGAGAATCAGCACCTTTAACCTCCTGTTCCGTACAGGTTGCAATTTGTCCTGAGGATGAACGGGAAGAGGGGGAACCAATGAGACACTAGCTCTAGGTGTTGGGACAGGCACAGGTCACTCTATTTTCCCATCAGGAAGAAGAATTAACCACAGGCTCAGCCTGCCGCTCGGGACCAGAATAGAGCCTGAAGCAATCCTGTGCTTTTGCAGCCAGCTCCCAAGAAAGCGAGTTGAAAAATGGAGCTCAGGGGCACTGCAATTCACAAACCTGCAGAGTTATAAATGATAACTCTCGTCCACAAATATATTGAGGGAAGGCAACGAAGAAGTTTTGAAAGCAAGGCAGAATTGCAGGAAACAGATTTCAGGAGGTAGATTCGAATCGCCTTTAAAGCACAGGAAAAGCGGCAATACCTCGACCATGATGCCCTTGGCCAAAAAGGGCGTATGCGTTTTTTCCTGAATATATTCAGGAAAAAACGCATACGCCCTTTTTGGCCAACCAAGCAACCTGGAAAGACAAATCAGCGCTACAAAGAAGTCTCGCTTCCCATCGGTCAAAAGGGCCATGCTGAATAAAGTATCAAAACCAGAAATGCAGGACAGGCCATGGAGAAACGGGAGCCTTGCTACGCTGATGGGCGGGATGTAAATTGCCAACAGTCACTCTGGAGAACTGTACGGTGTGTCCTGAAATATCTAAAAAATTCAGCTTAGAGAGCATAGGACACTTCCACTCATGGGCGTATAAATTGGGAAAACTAAAAATCAGCAAGACACAGGCACCCCAAAGTTTAGGGCTGCTCTCTTGACAAGAACCTCCACTTTGTTACAACGTAAATATCCCAGGAAAGAAAAAAATGGATAAAGAAGTATTAGTCCTTATGTATAATAGAATATCACTCAGCCATGAAATCAACGTCATAAGTCTAGTAGCAGCATGATGAGTGGATTTAGGTACGACGATTCTCAGTGAAATAATTCACACAGAAAAAGACACTTATCATAAGATATCACTTATAGAGGGAATGTGAAAACCGCTACCCTTGAACTGAATTACAAAACAGAACAGAGTCACACGTTTAGAAAACACACTATGGCTGCTTAACGGGAAAGGTGAGGTGCGGTGATGCATAAAACAAGGGTTTCAAATTAGCTCAGATACCGTTCCATAAACCCAATATGTAATAGATACGACCTACACCTTGCTCTGTGAACTGGACTCCACACCCCCTATTCACCGCCCAAGAATATATCTGACTAGTAAGAATCTTAAAAGCTATGTATTGATATCTCCCTGTAAGTGAGTCAAGTGGGTGTAAAGCGGCATAAACACAGCAGTGAAAAGCATCTAAACCCCTTTATAAAAATCAATCACTTTTAAAAACCCGTGAAACAAAGACAGTGAAAGAGAGAGAAATTCCTACTAAATTCGCTCACGGGCTGTGATGCCACTTGGATTGACCATACCTAGACCCACAGCTGATTGAGACATAAGGGTGGACACTCTTAGGGCTGAGAGGTTTCGTGAGCTTGGGTGAGCAAATGCAGACCCTTTAAAGTAATACTGCATTGTTCCCATCCCATGGGTCCCAAATCTCCAGGTTCAAGGGCATCTTCCTACATGGAAAACATGCATGAGAAACCCAGAAGATGGTACACCGTGTGATCGGGAAAGGTTTCTAAAAGGGACCTCATTTCTCATCTCCTTGGGCTCGGGTTCGCCATTCCAGCTGCTTTACTAGCAATCTCCCTCCTTGGAGAATCAGCACCTTTAACCTCCTGTTCCGTACAGGTTGCAATTTGTCCTGAGGATGAACGGGAAGAGGGGGAACCAATGAGAGACTAGCTCTAGGTGTTGGGACAGGCACAGGTCACTCTATTTTCCCATCAGGAAGAAGAATTAACCACAGGCTCAGCCTGCCGCCCGGAACCAGAATAGGGCCTGAAGCAATCCTGCGCTTTTGCGTCCAGGTCCCAGGAAAGCGAGTTGAAAAATGGAGCTCAGGGGCACTGCAATTCACAAACCTGCAGAGTTATAAATGATAACTCTCGTCCACAAATATATTGAGGGAAGGCAACGAAGAGGATTTGAAAGCAAGGCAGAATTGCAGGAAACAGATTTCAGGAGGTAGATTCGAATCGCCTTTAAAGCACGGGAAAAGCGGCAAAACCTCGACAATGATGCCCTTGGCCAAAAAGGGCGTATGCGTTTTTTCCTGAATATATTCAGGAAAAAACGCATACGCCCTTTTTGGCCAACCAAGCAACCTGGAAAGGCAAATCAGCGCTACAAAGAAGTCTCGTTTCCCGTCGGTCAAAAGGGCCATGCTGAATAAAGTGTCAAAACCAGAAATGCAGGACAGGCCATGGAGAAACGGGAGCCTTGCTACGCTGATGGGCGGGATGTAAATTGCCAACAGCCATTTTGGAGAAGTGTACGGTGTGTCGTGAAACATCTAAAAAACTCAGCTTAGAGAGCATAGGGCACTTCCACTCATGGGCGTATAAATTGGGAAAACTAAAAATCAGCAAGACACAGGCACCCCAAAGTTTAGGGCTGCTCTGTTGACAAGAACCTCTACTTTGTTACAACGTAAATATCCCAGGAAAGAAAAAAATGGATGAAGAAGTATTAGTCCTTATATATAATAGAATATCACTCAGCCATGAAATCAACGTCATAAGTCTAGTAGCAGCATGATGAGTGGATTTAGGTACGACGATTCTAAGTGAAATAAGTCACACAGAAAAAGACACTTATCATAAGATATCACTTATAGAGGGAATGTGAAAACCGCTACCCTTGAACTGAATTACAAAAGAGAACAGAGTCACACGTTTAGAAAACACACTATGGCTGCTTAACGGGAAAGGTGAGGTGGGGTGATGCATAAAAGAAGGGTTTCAAATTAGCTCAGATACCGTTCCATAAACCCAATATGTAATAGAAACGACCTACTCCTTGCTCAGTGAACTGGACTCAACACCCCCTATTAACCGCCCAAGAATATATCTGACTAGTAAGAATCTTAAAACCTATGTATTGATATCTCTCTGAAAGTGAGTCAAGTGGGTGTAAAGCGGCATAAACACAGCAGTGAAAAGCAGCTAAACCCCTTTATAAAAATCAATCACTTTTAAAAACCCGTGAAACAAAGACAGGGAAAGAGAAAGAAATTCTTACTAAATTCGTTCAGGGGCTGTGATGCCACCTGGATTGACCATATATAGACCCACAGCTGATTGAGACATAAGGGTGGACACTCTTGGGGCTGAGAGGTTTCGTGAGGTTGGGTGAGCAAACGTAGACCCTTTAAAGTAATACTGCGTGGTTCCCATCCCATGGGTCCCAAATCTCCAGGTTCAAGGGCATCTTTCCACTTCGAAAACATGCACGAGAAACCCAGAAGATGGTACACCGTGTGATCGGGAAAGGTTTCTAAAAGGGACCTCATTTTTCATCTCCTTGGGCTCGGGTTCGCCATTCCAGCTGCTTTACTAGCAATCTCCCTCCTTGGAGAATCAGCACCTTTAACCTCCTGTTCTGTACAGGTTGCAATTTGTCCTGAGGATGAACGGGAAGAGGGGGAACCAATGAGAGACTAGCTCTAGGTGTTGGGACAGGCACAGGTCACTCTATTTTCCCATCAGAAAGAAGAATTAACCACAGGCTCAGCCTGCCGCCCGGAACCAGAATAGGGCCTGAAGCAATCCTGCGCTTTTGCGTCCAGGTCCCAGGAAAGCGAGTTGAAAAATGGAGCTCAGGGGCACTGCAATTCACAAACCTGCAGAGTTATAAATGATAACTCTCGTCCACAAATATATTGAGGGAAGGCAACGAAGAGGATTTGAAAGCAAGGCAGAATTGCAGGAAACAGATTTCAGGAGGTAGATTCGAATCGCCTTTAAAGCACGGGAAAAGCGGCAAAACCTCGACAATGATGCCCTTGGCCAAAAAGGGCGTATGCGTTTTTTCCTGAATATATTCAGGAAAAAACGCATACGCCCTTTTTGGCCAACCAAGCAACCTGGAAAGGCAAATCAGCGCTACAAAGAAGTCTCGCTTCCCACCGGTCAAAAGGGCCATGCTGAATAAAGTGTCAAAACCAGAAATGCAGGACAGGCCATGGAGAAACGGGAGCCTTGCTACGCTGATGGGCGGGATGTAAATTGCCAACAGCCATTTTGGAGAAGTGTACGGTGTGTCGTGAAACATCTAAAAAACTCAGCTTAGAGAGCATAGGGCACTTCCACTCATGGGCGTATAAATTGGGAAAACTAAAAATCAGCAAGACACAGGCACCCCAAAGTTTAGGGCTGCTCTGTTGACAAGAACCTCTACTTTGTTACAACGTAAATATCCCAGGAAAGAAAAAAATGGATGAAGAAGTATTAGTCCTTATATATAATAGAATATCACTCAGCCATGAAATCAACGTCATAAGTCTAGTAGCAGCATGATGAGTGGATTTAGGTACGACGATTCTAAGTGAAATAAGTCACACAGAAAAAGACACTTATCATAAGATATCACTTATAGAGGGAATGTGAAAACCGCTACCCTTGAACTGAATTACAAAAGAGAACAGAGTCACACGTTTAGAAAACACACTATGGCTGCTTAACGGGAAAGGTGAGGTGGGGTGATGCATAAAAGAAGGGTTTCAAATTAGCTCAGATACCGTTCCATAAACCCAATATGTAATAGAAACGACCTACTCCTTGCTCAGTGAACTGGACTCAACACCCCCTATTAACCGCCCAAGAATATATCTGACTAGTAAGAATCTTAAAACCTATGTGTTGATATCTCTCTGAAAGTGAGTCAAGTGGGTGTAAAGCGGCATAAACACAGCAGTGAAAAGCAGCTAAACCCCTTTATAAAAATCAATCACTTTTAAAAACCCGTGAAACAAAGACAGGGAAAGAGAAAGAAATTCTTACTAAATTCGTTCAGGGGCTGTGATGCCACCTGGATTGACCATATATAGACCCACAGCTGATTGAGACATAAGGGTGGACACTCTTGGGGCTGAGAGGTTTCGTGAGGTTGGGTGAGCAAACGTAGACCCTTTAAAGTAATACTGCGTGGTTCCCATCCCATGGGTCCCAAATCTCCAGGTTCAAGGGCATCTTCCCACTTCGAAAACATGCACGAGAAACCCAGAAGATGGTACACCGTGTGATCGGGAAAGGTTTCTAAAAGGGACCTCATTTCTCATCTCCTTGGGCTCGGGTTCGCCATTCCAGCTGCTTTACTAGCAATCTCCCTCCTTGGAGAATCAGCACCTTTAACCTCCTGTTCCGTACAGGTTGCAATTTGTCCTGAGGATGAACGGGAAGAGGGGGAACCAATGAGAGACTAGCTCTAGGTGTTGGGACAGGCACAGGTCACTCTATTTTCCCATCAGGAAGAAGAATTAACCACAGGCTCAGCCTGCCGCCCGGAACCAGAATAGGGCCTGAAGCAATCCTGCGCTTTTGCGTCCAGGTCCCAGGAAAGCGAGTTGAAAAATGGAGCTCAGGGGCACTGCAATTCACAAACCTGCAGAGTTATAAATGATAACTCTCGTCCACAAATATATTGAGGGAAGGCACCGAAGAGGATTTGAAAGCAAGGCAGAATTGCAGGAAACAGATTTCAGGAGGTAGATTCGAATCGCCTTTAAAGCACGGGAAAAGTGGCAAAACTTCGACAATGATGCCCTTGGCCCAAAAGGGCGTATGCGTTTTTTCCTGAATATATTCAGGAAAAAACGCATACGCCCTTTTTGGCCAACCAAGCAACCTGGAAAGGCAAATCAGCGCTACAAAGAAGTCTCGCTTCCCACCGGTCAAAAGGGCCATGCTGAATAAAGTGTCAAAACCAGAAATGCAGGACAGGCCATGGAGAAACGGGAGCCTTGCTACGCTGATGGGCGGGATGTAAATTGCCAACAGCCATTTTGGAGAAGTGTACGGTGTGTCGTGAAACATCTAAAAAACTCAGCTTAGAGAGCATAGGGCACTTCCACTCATGGGCGTATAAATTGGGAAAACTAAAAATCAGCAAGACACAGGCACCCCAAAGTTTAGGGCTGCTCTGTTGACAAGAACCTCTACTTTGTTACAACGTAAATATCCCAGGAAAGAAAAAAATGGATGAAGAAGTATTAGTCCTTATATATAATAGAATATCACTCAGCCATGAAATCAACGTCATAAGTCTAGTAGCAGCATGATGAGTGGATTTAGGTACGACGATTCTAAGTGAAATAAGTCACACAGAAAAAGACACTTATCATAAGATATCACTTATAGAGGGAATGTAAAAACTGCGACCTTGAACTAAATTACAAAACAGAACAGAGGCACACGTTTAGAAAACACACTATGGCTGCTTAACGGGAAAGGTGAGGTGGGGTGATGCATAAAAGAAGGGTTTCAAATTAGCTCAGATACCGTTCCATAAACCCAATATGTAATAGACACGACCTACTCCTTCCTCAGTGACCTGGACTCAACACCCCCTATTAACCGCCCAAGAATATATCTGACTAGTAAGAATCTCAAAACCTATGTATTGATATCTCTCTGTAAGTGAGTCAAGTGGGTGTAAAGCGGCATAAACACAGCAGTGAAAAGCAGCTAAACCCCTTTATAAAAATCAATCACTTTTAAAAACCCGTGAAACAAAGACAGTGAAAGAGAAAGAAATTCTTACTAAATTCGTTCAGGGGCTGTGATGCCACCTGGATTGACCATATATAGACCCACAGCTGATTGAGACATAAGGGTGGACACTCTTGGGGCTGAGAGGTTTCGTGAGGTTGGGTGAGCAAACGCAGACCCTTTAAAGTAATACTGCGTGGTTCCCATCCCATGGGTCCCGAATCTCCAGGTTCAAGGGCATCTTCCCACTTCGAAAACATGCATGAGAAACCCAGAAGATGGTGCACCGTGTGATCGGGAAAGGTTTCTAAATCGCACCTCATTTCTCAACTCCTTGTGCTCGGGTTCTCCATTCCAGCTGCTTTACTAGCAATCTCCCTCCTTGGAGAATCAGCACCTTTAACCTCCTGTTCCGTACAGGTTGCAATTTGTCCTGAGGATGAACGGGAAGAGGGGGAACCAATGAGACACTAGCTCTAGGTGTTGGGACAGGCACAGGTCACTCTATTTTCCCATCAGGAAGAAGAATTAACCACAGGCTCAGCCTGCCGCTCGGGACCAGAATAGAGCCTGAAGCAATCCTGTGCTTTAGCAGCCAGCTCCCAAGAAAGCGAGTTGAAAAATGGAGCTCAGGGGCACTGCAATTCACAAACCTGCAGAGTTATAAATGATAACTCTCGTCCACAAATATATTGAGGGAAGGCAACGAAGAAGTTTTGAAAGCAAGGCAGAATTGCAGGAAACAGATTTCAGGAGGTAGATTCGAATCGCCTTGAAAGCACAGGAAAAGCGGCAATACCTCGACCATGATGCCCTTGGCCAAAAAGGGCGTATGCGTTTTTTCCTGAATATATTCAGGAAAAAACGCATACGCCCTTTTTGGCCAACCAAGCAACCTGGAAAGACAAATCAGCGCTACAAAGAAGTCTCGCTTCCCATCGGTCAAAAGGGCCATGCTGAATAAAGTATCAAAACCAGAAATGCAGGACAGGCCATGGAGAAACGGGAGCCTTGCTACGCTGATGGGCGGGATGTAAATTGCCAACAGCCACTCTGGAGAACTGTACGGTGTGTCCTGAAACATCTAAAAAATTCAGCTTAGAGAGCATAGGACACTTCCACTCATGGGCGTATAAATTGGGAAAACTAAAAATCAGCAAGACACAGGCACCCCAAAGTTTAGGGCTGCTCTGTTGACAAGAACCTCCACTTTGTTACAACGTAAATATCCCAGGAAAGAAAAAAATGGATAAAGAAGTATTAGTCCTTATGTATAATAGAATATCACTCAGCCATGAAATCAACGTCATAAGTCTAGTAGCAGCATGATAAGTGGATTTAGGTACGACGATTCTCAGTGAAATAATTCACACAGAAAAAGACACTTATCATAAGATATCACTTATAGAGGGAATGTGAAAACCGCTACCCTTGAACTGAATTACAAAAGAGAACAGAGTCACACGTTTAGAAAACACACTATGGCTGCTTAACGGGAAAGGTGAGGTGGGGTGATGCATAAAACAAGGGTTTCAAATTAGCTCAGATACCGTTCCATAAACCCAATATGTAATAGATACGACCTATACCTTGCTCTGTGAACTGGACTCCACACCCCCTATTCACCGCCCAAGAATATATCTGACTAGTAAGAATGTTAAAAGCTATGTATTGATATCTCTCTGTAAGTGAGTCAAGTGGGTGTAAAGCGGCATAAACACAGCAGTGAAAAGCATCTAAACCCCTTTATAAAAATCAATCACTTTTAAAAACCCGTGAAACAAAGACAGTGAAAGAGAGAGAAATTCCTACTAAATTCGCTCACGGGCTGTGATGCCACTTGGATTGACCATACCTAGACCCACAGCTGATTGAGACATAAGGGTGGACACTCTTAGGGCTGAGAGGTTTGGTGAGGTTGGGTGAGCAAACGCAGACCCTTTAAAGTAATACTGCATTGTTCCCATCCCATGGGTCCCAAATCTCCAGGTTCAAGGGCATCTTCCTACATGGAAAACATGCATGAGAAACCCAGAAGATGGTACACCGTGTGATCGGGAAAGGTTTCTAAAAGGGACCTCATTTCTCATCTCCTTGGGCTCGGGTTCGCCATTCCAGCTGCTTTACTAGCAATCTCCCTCCTTGGAGAATCAGCACCTTTAACCTCCTGTTCCGTACAGGTTGCAATTTGTCCTGAGGATGAACGGGAAGAGGGGGAACCAATGAGAGACTAGCTCTAGGTGTTGGGACAGGCACAGGTCACTCTATTTTCCCATCAGGAAGAAGAATTAACCACAGGCTCAGCCTGCCGCTCGGGACCAGAATAGAGCCTGAAGCAATCCTGCGCTTTTGCAGCCAGCTCCCAAGAAAGCGAGTTGAAAAATGGAGCTCAGGGGCACTGCAATTCACAAACCTGCAGAGTTATAAATGATAACTCTCGTCCACAAATATATTGAGGGAAGGCAACGAAGAGGATTTGAAAGCAAGGCAGAATTGCAGGAAACAGATTTCAGGAGGTAGATTCGAATCGCCTTTAAAGCACAGGAAAAGCGGCAACACCTCGACCATGATGCCCTTGGCCAAAAAGGGCGTATGCGTTTTTTCCTGAATATATTCAGGAAAAAACGCATACGCCCTTTTTGGCCAACCAAGCAACCTGGAAAGGCAAATCAGCGCTACAAAGAAGGCTCGTTTCCCGTCGGTCAAAAGGGCCATGCTGAATAAAGTGTGAAAAGCAGAAATGCAGGACAGGCCATGGAGAAACGGGAGCCTTGCTACGCTGATGGGCGGGATGTAAATTGCCAACAGCCACTCTGTAGAAGTGTACGGTGTGTCCTGAAACATCTAAAAAACTCAGCTTAGAGAGCATAGGACACTTCCACTCATGGGCGTATAAATTGGGAAAACTAAAAATCAGCAAGACACAGGCACCCCAAAGTTTAGGGCTGCTCTGTTGACAAGAACCTCCACTTTGTTACAACGTAAATATCCCAGGAAAGAAAAAAATGGATAAAGAAGTATTAGTCCTTATGTATAATAGAATATCACTCAGCCATGAAATCAACGTCATAAGTCTAGTAGCAGCATGATGAGTGGATTTAGGTACGACGATTCTAAGCGAAATAAGTCACACAGAAAAAGACACTTATCATAAGATATCACTTATAGAGGGAATGTGAAAACCGCTACCCTTGAACTGAATTACAAAAGAGAACAGAGTCACACGTTTAGAAAACACACTATGGCTGCTTAACGGGAAAGGTGAGGTGGGGTGATGCATAAAAGAAGGGTTTCAAATTAGCTCAGATACCGTTCCATAAACCCAATATGTAATAGACACGACCTACTCCTTGCTCAGTGAACTGGACTCAACACCCCCTATTAACCGCCCAAGAATATATCTGACTAGTAAGAATCTTAAAACCTATGTGTTGATATCTCTCTGAAAGTGAGTCAAGTGGGTGTAAAGCGGCATAAACACAGCAGTGAAAAGCAGCTAAACCCCTTTATAAAAATCAATCACTTTTAAAAACCCGTGAAACAAAGACAGGGAAAGAGAAAGAAATTCTTACTAAATTCATTCAGGGGCTGTGATGCCACCTGGATTGACCATATATAGACCCACAGCTGATTGAGACATAAGGGTGGACACTCTTGGGGCTGAGAGGTTTCGTGAGGTTGGGTGAGCAAACGTAGACCCTTTAAAGTAATACTGCGTGGTTCCCATCCCATGGGTCCCGAATCTCCAGGTTCAAGGGCATCTTCCCACTTCGAAAACATGCATGAGAAACCCAGAAGATGGTGCACCGTGTGATCGGGAAAGGTTTCTAAATCGCACCTCATTTCTCAACTCCTTGTGCTCGGGTTCTCCATTCCAGCTGCTTTACTAGCAATCTCCCTCCTTGGAGAATCAGCACCTTTAACCTCCTGTTCCGTACAGGTTGCAATTTGTCCTGAGGATGAACGGGAAGAGGGGGAACCAATGAGACACTAGCTCTAGGTGTTGGGACAGGCACAGGTCACTCTATTTTCCCATCAGGAAGAAGAATTAACCACAGGCTCAGCCTGCCGCTCGGGACCAGAATAGAGCCTGAAGCAATCCTGTGCTTTTGCAGCCAGCTCCCAAGAAAGCGAGTTGAAAAATGGAGCTCAGGGGCACTGCAATTCACAAACCTGCAGAGTTATAAATGATAACTCTCGTCCACAAATATATTGAGGGAAGGCAACGAAGAAGTTTTGAAAGCAAGGCAGAATTGCAGGAAACAGATTTCAGGAGGTAGATTCGAATCGCCTTTAAAGCACAGGAAAAGCGGCAATACCTCGACCATGATGCCCTTGGCCAAAAAGGGCGTATGCGTTTTTTCCTGAATATATTCAGGAAAAAACGCATACGCCCTTTTTGGCCAACCAAGCAACCTGGAAAGACAAATCAGCGCTACAAAGAAGTCTCGCTTCCCATCGGTCAAAAGGGCCATGCTGAATAAAGTATCAAAACCAGAAATGCAGGACAGGCCATGGAGAAACGGGAGCCTTGCTACGCTGATGGGCGGGATGTAAATTGCCAACAGCCACTCTGGAGAACTGTACGGTGTGTCCTGAAATATCTAAAAAATTCAGCTTAGAGAGCATAGGACACTTCCACTCATGGGCGTATAAATTGGGAAAACTAAAAATCAGCAAGACACAGGCACCCCAAAGTTTAGGGCTGCTCTGTTGACAAGAACCTCCACTTTGTTACAACGTAAATATCCCAGGAAAGAAAAAAATGGATAAAGAAGTATTAGTCCTTATGTATAATAGAATATCACTCAGCCATGAAATCAACGTCATAAGTCTAGTAGCAGCATGATGAGTGGATTTAGGTACGACGATTCTCAGTGAAATAATTCACACAGAAAAAGACACTTATCCTAAGATATCACTTATAGAGGGAATGTGAAAACCGCTACCCTTGAACTGAATTACAAAACAGAACAGAGTCACACGTTTAGAAAACACACTATGGCTGCTTAACGGGAAAGGTGAGGTGCGGTGATGCATAAAACAAGGGTTTCAAATTAGCTCAGATACCGTTCCATAAACCCAATATGTAATAGATACGACCTACACCTTGCTCTGTGAACTGGACTCCACACCCCCTATTCACCGCCCAAGAATATATCTGACTAGTAAGAATCTTAAAAGCTATGTATTGATATCTCCCTGTAAGTGAGTCAAGTGGGTGTAAAGCGGCATAAACACAGCAGTGAAAAGCATCTAAACCCCTTTATAAAAATCAATCACTTTTAAAAACCCGTGAAACAAAGACAGTGAAAGAGAGAGAAATTCCTACTAAATTCGCTCACGGGCTGTGATGCCACTTGGATTGACCATACCTAGACCCACAGCTGATTGAGACATAAGGGTGGACACTCTTAGGGCTGAGAGGTTTCGTGAGCTTGGGTGAGCAAATGCAGACCCTTTAAAGTAATACTGCATTGTTCCCATCCCATGGGTCCCAAATCTCCAGGTTCAAGGGCATCTTCCTACATGGAAAACATGCATGAGAAACCCAGAAGATGGTACACCGTGTGATCGGGAAAGGTTTCTAAAAGGGACCTCATTTCTCATCTCCTTGGGCTCGGGTTCGCCATTCCAGCTGCTTTACTAGCAATCTCCCTCCTTGGAGAATCAGCACCTTTAACCTCCTGTTCCGTACAGGTTGCAATTTGTCCTGAGGATGAACGGGAAGAGGGGGAACCAATGAGAGACTAGCTCTAGGTGTTGGGACAGGCACAGGTCACTCTATTTTCCCATCAGGAAGAAGAATTAACCACAGGCTCAGCCTGCCGCCCGGAACCAGAATAGGGCCTGAAGCAATCCTGCGCTTTTGCGTCCAGGTCCCAGGAAAGCGAGTTGAAAAATGGAGCTCAGGGGCACTGCAATTCACAAACCTGCAGAGTTATAAATGATAACTCTCGTCCACAAATATATTGAGGGAAGGCAACGAAGAGGATTTGAAAGCAAGGCAGAATTGCAGGAAACAGATTTCAGGAGGTAGATTCGAATCGCCTTTAAAGCACGGGAAAAGCGGCAAAACCTCGACAATGATGCCCTTGGCCAAAAAGGGCGTATGCGTTTTTTCCTGAATATATTCAGGAAAAAACGCATACGCCCTTTTTGGCCAACCAAGCAACCTGGAAAGGCAAATCAGCGCTACAAAGAAGTCTCGTTTCCCGTCGGTCAAAAGGGCCATGCTGAATAAAGTGTCAAAACCAGAAATGCAGGACAGGCCATGGAGAAACGGGAGCCTTGCTACGCTGATGGGCGGGATGTAAATTGCCAACAGCCATTTTGGAGAAGTGTACGGTGTGTCGTGAAACATCTAAAAAACTCAGCTTAGAGAGCATAGGGCACTTCCACTCATGGGCGTATAAATTGGGAAAACTAAAAATCAGCAAGACACAGGCACCCCAAAGTTTAGGGCTGCTCTGTTGACAAGAACCTCTACTTTGTTACAACGTAAATATCCCAGGAAAGAAAAAAATGGATGAAGAAGTATTAGTCCTTATATATAATAGAATATCACTCAGCCATGAAATCAACGTCATAAGTCTAGTAGCAGCATGATGAGTGGATTTAGGTACGACGATTCTAAGTGAAATAAGTCACACAGAAAAAGACACTTATCATAAGATATCACTTATAGAGGGAATGTGAAAACCGCTACCCTTGAACTGAATTACAAAAGAGAACAGAGTCACACGTTTAGAAAACACACTATGGCTGCTTAACGGGAAAGGTGAGGTGGGGTGATGCATAAAAGAAGGGTTTCAAATTAGCTCAGATACCGTTCCATAAACCCAATATGTAATAGAAACGACCTACTCCTTGCTCAGTGAACTGGACTCAACACCCCCTATTAACCGCCCAAGAATATATCTGACTAGTAAGAATCTTAAAACCTATGTATTGATATCTCTCTGAAAGTGAGTCAAGTGGGTGTAAAGCGGCATAAACACAGCAGTGAAAAGCAGCTAAACCCCTTTATAAAAATCAATCACTTTTAAAAACCCGTGAAACAAAGACAGGGAAAGAGAAAGAAATTCTTACTAAATTCGTTCAGGGGCTGTGATGCCACCTGGATTGACCATATATAGACCCACAGCTGATTGAGACATAAGGGTGGACACTCTTGGGGCTGAGAGGTTTCGTGAGGTTGGGTGAGCAAACGTAGACCCTTTAAAGTAATACTGCGTGGTTCCCATCCCATGGGTCCCAAATCTCCAGGTTCAAGGGCATCTTTCCACTTCGAAAACATGCACGAGAAACCCAGAAGATGGTACACCGTGTGATCGGGAAAGGTTTCTAAAAGGGACCTCATTTCTCATCTCCTTGGGCTCGGGTTCGCCATTCCAGCTGCTTTACTAGCAATCTCCCTCCTTGGAGAATCAGCACCTTTAACCTCCTGTTCTGTACAGGTTGCAATTTGTCCTGAGGATGAACGGGAAGAGGGGGAACCAATGAGAGACTAGCTCTAGGTGTTGGGACAGGCACAGGTCACTCTATTTTCCCATCAGAAAGAAGAATTAACCACAGGCTCAGCCTGCCGCCCGGAACCAGAATAGGGCCTGAAGCAATCCTGCGCTTTTGCGTCCAGGTCCCAGGAAAGCGAGTTGAAAAATGGAGCTCAGGGGCACTGCAATTCACAAACCTGCAGAGTTATAAATGATAACTCTCGTCCACAAATATATTGAGGGAAGGCAACGAAGAGGATTTGAAAGCAAGGCAGAATTGCAGGAAACAGATTTCAGGAGGTAGATTCGAATCGCCTTTAAAGCACGGGAAAAGCGGCAAAACCTCGACAATGATGCCCTTGGCCAAAAAGGGCGTATGCGTTTTTTCCTGAATATATTCAGGAAAAAACGCATACGCCCTTTTTGGCCAACCAAGCAACCTGGAAAGGCAAATCAGCGCTACAAAGAAGTCTCGCTTCCCACCGGTCAAAAGGGCCATGCTGAATAAAGTGTCAAAACCAGAAATGCAGGACAGGCCATGGAGAAACGGGAGCCTTGCTACGCTGATGGGCGGGATGTAAATTGCCAACAGCCATTTTGGAGAAGTGTACGGTGTGTCGTGAAACATCTAAAAAACTCAGCTTAGAGAGCATAGGGCACTTCCACTCATGGGCGTATAAATTGGGAAAACTAAAAATCAGCAAGACACAGGCACCCCAAAGTTTAGGGCTGCTCTGTTGACAAGAACCTCTACTTTGTTACAACGTAAATATCCCAGGAAAGAAAAAAATGGATGAAGAAGTATTAGTCCTTATATATAATAGAATATCACTCAGCCATGAAATCAACGTCATAAGTCTAGTAGCAGCATGATGAGTGGATTTAGGTACGACGATTCTAAGTGAAATAAGTCACACAGAAAAAGACACTTATCATAAGATATCACTTATAGAGGGAATGTGAAAACCGCTACCCTTGAACTGAATTACAAAAGAGAACAGAGTCACACGTTTAGAAAACACACTATGGCTGCTTAACGGGAAAGGTGAGGTGGGGTGATGCATAAAAGAAGGGTTTCAAATTAGCTCAGATACCGTTCCATAAACCCAATATGTAATAGAAACGACCTACTCCTTGCTCAGTGAACTGGACTCAACACCCCCTATTAACCGCCCAAGAATATATCTGACTAGTAAGAATCTTAAAACCTATGTGTTGATATCTCTCTGAAAGTGAGTCAAGTGGGTGTAAAGCGGCATAAACACAGCAGTGAAAAGCAGCTAAACCCCTTTATAAAAATCAATCACTTTTAAAAACCCGTGAAACAAAGACAGGGAAAGAGAAAGAAATTCTTACTAAATTCGTTCAGGGGCTGTGATGCCACCTGGATTGACCATATATAGACCCACAGCTGATTGAGACATAAGGGTGGACACTCTTGGGGCTGAGAGGTTTCGTGAGGTTGGGTGAGCAAACGTAGACCCTTTAAAGTAATACTGCGTGGTTCCCATCCCATGGGTCCCAAATCTCCAGGTTCAAGGGCATCTTCCCACTTCGAAAACATGCACGAGAAACCCAGAAGATGGTACACCGTGTGATCGGGAAAGGTTTCTAAAAGGGACCTCATTTCTCATCTCCTTGGGCTCGGGTTCGCCATTCCAGCTGCTTTACTAGCAATCTCCCTCCTTGGAGAATCAGCACCTTTAACCTCCTGTTCCGTACAGGTTGCAATTTGTCCTGAGGATGAACGGGAAGAGGGGGAACCAATGAGAGACTAGCTCTAGGTGTTGGGACAGGCACAGGTCACTCTATTTTCCCATCAGGAAGAAGAATTAACCACAGGCTCAGCCTGCCGCCCGGAACCAGAATAGGGCCTGAAGCAATCCTGCGCTTTTGCGTCCAGGTCCCAGGAAAGCGAGTTGAAAAATGGAGCTCAGGGGCACTGCAATTCACAAACCTGCAGAGTTATAAATGATAACTCTCGTCCACAAATATATTGAGGGAAGGCACCGAAGAGGATTTGAAAGCAAGGCAGAATTGCAGGAAACAGATTTCAGGAGGTAGATTCGAATCGCCTTTAAAGCACGGGAAAAGTGGCAAAACTTCGACAATGATGCCCTTGGCCCAAAAGGGCGTATGCGTTTTTTCCTGAATATATTCAGGAAAAAACGCATACGCCCTTTTTGGCCAACCAAGCAACCTGGAAAGGCAAATCAGCGCTACAAAGAAGTCTCGCTTCCCACCGGTCAAAAGGGCCATGCTGAATAAAGTGTCAAAACCAGAAATGCAGGACAGGCCATGGAGAAACGGGAGCCTTGCTACGCTGATGGGCGGGATGTAAATTGCCAACAGCCATTTTGGAGAAGTGTACGGTGTGTCGTGAAACATCTAAAAAACTCAGCTTAGAGAGCATAGGGCACTTCCACTCATGGGCGTATAAATTGGGAAAACTAAAAATCAGCAAGACACAGGCACCCCAAAGTTTAGGGCTGCTCTGTTGACAAGAACCTCTACTTTGTTACAACGTAAATATCCCAGGAAAGAAAAAAATGGATGAAGAAGTATTAGTCCTTATATATAATAGAATATCACTCAGCCATGAAATCAACGTCATAAGTCTAGTAGCAGCATGATGAGTGGATTTAGGTACGACGATTCTAAGTGAAATAAGTCACACAGAAAAAGACACTTATCATAAGATATCACTTATAGAGGGAATGTAAAAACTGCGACCTTGAACTAAATTACAAAACAGAACAGAGGCACACGTTTAGAAAACACACTATGGCTGCTTAACGGGAAAGGTGAGGTGGGGTGATGCATAAAAGAAGGGTTTCAAATTAGCTCAGACACCGTTCCATAAACCCAATATGTAATAGACACGACCTACTCCTTCCTCAGTGACCTGGACTCAACACCCCCTATTAACCGCCCAAGAATATATCTGACTAGTAAGAATCTCAAAACCTATGTATTGATATCTCTCTGTAAGTGAGTCAAGTGGGTGTAAAGCGGCATAAACACAGCAGTGAAAAGCATCTAAACCCCTTTATAAAAATCAATCACTTTTAAAAACCCGTGAAACAAAGACAGTGAAAGAGAGAGAAATTCCTACTAAATTCGCTCACGGGCTGTGATGCCACTTGGATTGACCATACCTAGACCCACAGCTGATTGAGACATAAGGGTGGACACTCTTAGGGCTGAGAGGTTTGGTGAGGTTGGGTGAGCAAACGCAGACCCTTTAAAGTAATACTGCATTGTTCCCATCCCATGGGTCCCAAATCTCCAGGTTCAAGGGCATCTTCCTACATGGAAAACATGCATGAGAAACCCAGAAGATGGTACACCGTGTGATCGGGAAAGGTTTCTAAAAGGGACCTCATTTCTCATCTCCTTGGGCTCGGGTTCGCCATTCCAGCTGCTTTACTAGCAATCTCCCTCCTTGGAGAATCAGCACCTTTAACCTCCTGTTCCGTACAGGTTGCAATTTGTCCTGAGGATGAACGGGAAGAGGGGGAACCAATGAGAGACTAGCTCTAGGTGTTGGGACAGGCACAGGTCACTCTATTTTCCCATCAGGAAGAAGAATTAACCACAGGCTCAGCCTGCCGCTCGGGACCAGAATAGAGCCTGAAGCAATCCTGCGCTTTTGCAGCCAGCTCCCAAGAAAGCGAGTTGAAAAATGGAGCTCAGGGGCACTGCAATTCACAAACCTGCAGAGTTATAAATGATAACTCTCGTCCACAAATATATTGAGGGAAGGCAACGAAGAGGATTTGAAAGCAAGGCAGAATTGCAGGAAACAGATTTCAGGAGGTAGATTCGAATCGCCTTTAAAGCACAGGAAAAGCGGCAACACCTCGACCATGATGCCCTTGGCCAAAAAGGGCGTATGCGTTTTTTCCTGAATATATTCAGGAAAAAACGCATACGCCCTTTTTGGCCAACCAAGCAACCTGGAAAGGCAAATCAGCGCTACAAAGAAGGCTCGTTTCCCGTCGGTCAAAAGGGCCATGCTGAATAAAGTGTGAAAAGCAGAAATGCAGGACAGGCCATGGAGAAACGGGAGCCTTGCTACGCTGATGGGCGGGATGTAAATTGCCAACAGCCACTCTGTAGAAGTGTACGGTGTGTCCTGAAACATCTAAAAAACTCAGCTTAGAGAGCATAGGACACTTCCACTCATGGGCGTATAAATTGGGAAAACTAAAAATCAGCAAGACACAGGCACCCCAAAGTTTAGGGCTGCTCTGTTGACAAGAACCTCCACTTTGTTACAACGTAAATATCCCAGGAAAGAAAAAAATGGATAAAGAAGTATTAGTCCTTATGTATAATAGAATATCACTCAGCCATGAAATCAACGTCATAAGTCTAGTAGCAGCATGATGAGTGGATTTAGGTACGACGATTCTAAGCGAAATAAGTCACACAGAAAAAGACACTTATCATAAGATATCACTTATAGAGGGAATGTGAAAACCGCTACCCTTGAACTGAATTACAAAAGAGAACAGAGTCACACGTTTAGAAAACACACTATGGCTGCTTAACGGGAAAGGTGAGGTGGGGTGATGCATAAAAGAAGGGTTTCAAATTAGCTCAGATACCGTTCCATAAACCCAATATGTAATAGACACGACCTACTCCTTGCTCAGTGAACTGGACTCAACACCCCCTATTAACCGCCCAAGAATATATCTGACTAGTAAGAATCTTAAAACCTATGTGTTGATATCTCTCTGAAAGTGAGTCAAGTGGGTGTAAAGCGGCATAAACACAGCAGTGAAAAGCAGCTAAACCCCTTTATAAAAATCAATCACTTTTAAAAACCCGTGAAACAAAGACAGGGAAAGAGAAAGAAATTCTTACTAAATTCATTCAGGGGCTGTGATGCCACCTGGATTGACCATATATAGACCCACAGCTGATTGAGACATAAGGGTGGACACTCTTGGGGCTGAGAGGTTTCGTGAGGTTGGGTGAGCAAACGTAGACCCTTTAAAGTAATACTGCGTGGTTCCCATCCCATGGGTCCCAAATCTCCAGGTTCAAGGGCATCTTCCCACTTCGAAAACATGCACGAGAAACCCAGAAGATGGTACACCGTGTGATCGGGAAAGGTTTCTAAAAGGGACCTCATTTCTCATCTCCTTGGGCTCGGGTTCGCCATTCCAGCTGCTTTACTAGCAATCTCCCTCCTTGGAGAATCAGCACCTTTAACCTCTTGTTCCGTACAGGTTGCAATTTGTCCTGAGGATGAACGGGAAGAGGGGGAACCAATGAGAGACTAGCTCTAGGTGTTGGGACAGGCACAGGTCACTCTATTTTCCCATCAGGAAGAAGAATTAACCACAGGCTCAGCCTGCCGCCCGGAACCAGAATAGGGCCTGAAGCAATCCTGCGCTTTTGCGTCCAGGTCCCAGGAAAGCGAGTTGAAAAATGGAGCTCAGGGGCACTGCAATTCACAAACCTGCAGAGTTATAAATGATAACTCTCGTCCACAAATATATTGAGGGAAGGCAACGAAGAGGATTTGAAAGCAAGGCAGAATTGCAGGAAACAGATTTCAGGAGGTAGATTCGAATCGCCTTTAAAGCACGGGAAAAGCGGCAAAACCTCGACAATGATGCCCTTGGCCAAAAAGGGCGTATGCGTTTTTTCCTGAATATATTCAGGAAAAAACGCATACGCCCTTTTTGGCCAACCAAGCAACCTGGAAAGGCAAATCAGCGCTACAAAGAAGTCTCGCTTCCCACCGGTCAAAAGGGCCATGCTGAATAAAGTGTCAAAACCAGAAATGCAGGACAGGCCATGGAGAAACGGGAGCCTTGCTACGCTGATGGGCGGGATGTAAATTGCCAACAGCCATTTTGGAGAAGTGTACGGTGTGTCGTGAAACATCTAAAAAACTCAGCTTAGAGAGCATAGGGCACTTCCACTCATGGGCGTATAAATTGGGAAAACTAAAAATCAGCAAGACACAGGCACCCCAAAGTTTAGGGCTGCTCTGTTGACAAGAACCTCTACTTTGTTACAACGTAAATATCCCAGGAAAGAAAAAAATGGATGAAGAAGTATTAGTCCTTATATATAATAGAATATCACTCAGCCATGAAATCAACGTCATAAGTCTAGTAGCAGCATGATGAGTGGATTTAGGTACGACGATTCTAAGCGAAATAAGTCACACAGAAAAAGACACTTATCATAAGATATCACTTATAGAGGGAATGTGAAAACCGCTACCCTTGAACTGAATTACAAAAGAGAACAGAGTCACACGTTTAGAAAACACACTATGGCTGCTTAACGGGAAAGGTGAGGTGGGGTGATGCATAAAAGAAGGGTTTCAAATTAGCTCAGATACCGTTCCATAAACCCAATATGTAATAGAAACGACCTACTCCTTGCTCAGTGAACTGGACTCAACACCCCCTATTAACCGCCCAAGAATATATCTGACTAGTAAGAATCTTAAAACCTATGTGTTGATATCTCTCTGAAAGTGAGTCAAGTGGGTGTAAAGCGGCATAAACACAGCAGTGAAAAGCAGCTAAACCCCTTTATAAAAATCAATCACTTTTAAAAACCCGTG
Source organism: Balaenoptera borealis (assembly GCF_965194805.1). NCBI lineage: Eukaryota > Metazoa > Chordata > Mammalia > Artiodactyla > Balaenopteridae > Balaenoptera > Balaenoptera borealis. The sequence continues at coordinate 35,527,025 of NC_138864.1, forward strand.
AAACAAAGACAGGGAAAGAGAAAGAAATTCTTACTAAATTCATTCAGGGGCTGTGATGCCACCTGGATTGACCATATATAGACCCACAGCTGATTGAGACATAAGGGTGGACACTCTTGGGGCTGAGAGGTTTCGTGAGGTTGGGTGAGCAAACGTAGACCCTTTAAAGTAATACTGCGTGGTTCCCATCCCATGGGTCCCAAATCTCCAGGTTCAAGGGCATCTTCCCACTTCGAAAACATGCACGAGAAACCCAGAAGATGGTACACCGTGTGATCGGGAAAGGTTTCTAAAAGGGACCTCATTTCTCATCTCCTTGGGCTCGGGTTCGCCATTCCAGCTGCTTTACTAGCAATCTCCCTCCTTGGAGAATCAGCACCTTTAACCTCCTGTTCCGTACAGGTTGCAATTTGTCCTGAGGATGAACGGGAAGAGGGGGAACCAATGAGACACTAGCTCTAGGTGTTGGGACAGGCACAGGTCACTCTATTTTCCCATCAGGAAGAAGAATTAACCACAGGCTCAGCCTGCCGCCCGAAACCAGAATAGGGCCTGAAGCAATCCTGCGCTTTTGCGTCCAGGTCCCAGGAAAGCGAGTTGAAAAATGGAGCTCAGGGGCACTGCAATTCACAAACCTGCAGAGTTATAAATGATAACTCTCGTCCACAAATATATTGAGGGAAGGCAACGAAGAGGATTTGAAAGCAAGGCAGAATTGCAGGAAACAGATTTCAGGAGGTAGATTCGAATCGCCTTTAAAGCACGGGAAAAGCGGCAAAACCTCGACAATGATGCCCTTGGCCAAAAAGGGCGTATGCGTTTTTTCCTGAATATATTCAGGAAAAAACGCATACGCCCTTTTTGGCCAACCAAGCAACCTGGAAAGGCAAATCAGCGCTACAAAGAAGTCTCGCTTCCCACCGGTCAAAAGGGCCATGCTGAATAAAGTGTCAAAACCAGAAATGCAGGACAGGCCATGGAGAAACGGGAGCCTTGCTACGCTGATGGGCGGGATGTAAATTGCCAACAGCCATTTTGGAGAAGTGTACGGTGTGTCGTGAAACATCTAAAAAACTCAGCTTAGAGAGCATAGGGCACTTCCACTCATGGGCGTATAAATTGGGAAAACTAAAAATCAGCAAGACACAGGCACCCCAAAGTTTAGGGCTGCTCTGTTGACAAGAACCTCTACTTTGTTACAACGTAAATATCCCAGGAAAGAAAAAAATGGATGAAGAAGTATTAGTCCTTATATATAATAGAATATCACTCAGCCATGAAATCAACGTCATAAGTCTAGTAGCAGCATGATGAGTGGATTTAGGTACGACGATTCTAAGCGAAATAAGTCACACAGAAAAAGACACTTATCATAAGATATCACTTATAGAGGGAATGTGAAAACCGCTACCCTTGAACTGAATTACAAAAGAGAACAGAGTCACACGTTTAGAAAACACACTATGGCTGCTTAACGGGAAAGGTGAGGTGGGGTGATGCATAAAAGAAGGGTTTCAAATTAGCTCAGATACCGTTCCATAAACCCAATATGTAATAGAAACGACCTACTCCTTGCTCAGTGAACTGGACTCAACACCCCCTATTAACCGCCCAAGAATATATCTGACTAGTAAGAATCTTAAAACCTATGTGTTGATATCTCTCTGAAAGTGAGTCAAGTGGGTGTAAAGCGGCATAAACACAGCAGTGAAAAGCAGCTAAACCCCTTTATAAAAATCAATCACTTTTAAAAACCCGTGAAACAAAGACAGGGAAAGAGAAAGAAATTCTTACTAAATTCATTCAGGGGCTGTGATGCCACCTGGATTGACCATATATAGACCCACAGCTGATTGAGACATAAGGGTGGACACTCTTGGGGCTGAGAGGTTTCGTGAGGTTGGGTGAGCAAACGTAGACCCTTTAAAGTAATACTGCGTGGTTCCCATCCCATGGGTCCCAAATCTCCAGGTTCAAGGGCATCTTCCCACTTCGAAAACATGCACGAGAAACCCAGAAGATGGTACACCGTGTGATCGGGAAAGGTTTCTAAAAGGGACCTCATTTCTCATCTCCTTGGGCTCGGGTTCGCCATTCCAGCTGCTTTACTAGCAATCTCCCTCCTTGGAGAATCAGCACCTTTAACCTCCTGTTCCGTACAGGTTGCAATTTGTCCTGAGGATGAACGGGAAGAGGGGGAACCAATGAGAGACTAGCTCTAGGTGTTGGGACAGGCACAGGTCACTCTATTTTCCCATCAGGAAGAAGAATTAACCACAGGCTCAGCCTGCCGCCCGGAACCAGAATAGGGCCTGAAGCAATCCTGCGCTTTTGCGTCCAGGTCCCAGGAAAGCGAGTTGAAAAATGGAGCTCAGGGGCACTGCAATTCACAAACCTGCAGAGTTATAAATGATAACTCTCGTCCACAAATATATTGAGGGAAGGCAACGAAGAGGATTTGAAAGCAAGGCAGAATTGCAGGAAACAGATTTCAGGAGGTAGATTCGAATCGCCTTTAAAGCACGGGAAAAGCGGCAAAACCTCGACAATGATGCCCTTGGCCCAAAAGGGCGTATGCGTTTTTTCCTGAATATATTCAGGAAAAAACGCATACGCCCTTTTTGGCCAACCAAGCAACCTGGAAAGGCAAATCAGCGCTACAAAGAAGTCTCGCTTCCCACCGGTCAAAAGGGCCATGCTGAATAAAGTGTCAAAACCAGAAATGCAGGACAGGCCATGGAGAAACGGGAGCCTTGCTACGCTGATGGGCGGGATGTAAATTGCCAACAGCCATTTTGGAGAAGTGTACGGTGTGTCGTGAAACATCTAAAAAACTCAGCTTAGAGAGCATAGGGCACTTCCACTCATGGGCGTATAAATTGGGAAAACTAAAAATCAGCAAGACACAGGCACCCCAAAGTTTAGGGCTGCTCTGTTGACAAGAACCTCTACTTTGTTACAACGTAAATATCCCAGGAAAGAAAAAAATGGATGAAGAAGTATTAGTCCTTATATATAATAGAATATCACTCAGCCATGAAATCAACGTCATAAGTCTAGTAGCAGCATGATGAGTGGATTTAGGTACGACGATTCTAAGTGAAATAAGTCACACAGAAAAAGACACTTATCATAAGATATCACTTATAGAGGGAATGTGAAAACCGCTACCCTTGAACTGAATTACAAAAGAGAACAGAGTCACACGTTTAGAAAACACACTATGGCTGCTTAACGGGAAAGGTGAGGTGGGGTGATGCATAAAACAAGGGTTTCAAATTAGCTCAGATACCGTTCCATAAACCCAATATGTAATAGACACGACCTACTCCTTGCTCAGTGAACTGGACTCAACACCCCCTATTAACCGCCCAAGAATATATCTGACTAGTAAGAATCTCAAAACCTATGTATTGATAGCTCTCTGTAAGTGAGTCAAGTGGGTGTAAAGCGGCATAAACACAGCAGTGAAAAGCAGCTAAACCCCTTTATAAAAATCAATCACTTTTAAAAACCCGTGAAACAAAGACAGGGAAAGAGAAAGAAATTCTTACTAAATTCGTTCAGGGGCTGTGATGCCACCTGGATTGACCATATATAGACCCACAGCTGATTGAGACATAAGGGTGGACACTCTTGGGGCTGAGAGGTTTCGTGAGGTTGGGTGAGCAAACGCAGACCCTTTAAAGTAATACTGCGTGGTTCCCATCCCATGGGTCCCAAATCTCCAGGTTCAAGGGCATCTTCCCACTTCGAAAACATGCATGAGAAACCCAGAAGATGGTGCACCGTGTGATCGGGAAAGGTTTCTAAATCGCACCTCATTTCTCAACTCCTTGTGCTCGGGTTCTCCATTCCAGCCGCTTTACTAGCAATCTCCCTCCTTGGAGAATCAGCACCTTTAACCTCCTATTCCGTACAGGTTGCAATTTGTCCTGAGGATGAACGGGAAGAGGGGGAACCAATGAGACACTAGCTCTAGGTGTTGGGACAGGCACAGGTCACTCTATTTTCCCATCAGGAAGAAGAATTAACCACAGGCTCAGCCTGCCGCTCGGGACCAGAATAGAGCCTGAAGCAATCCTGCGCTTTTGCAGCCAGCTCCCAAGAAAGCGAGTTGAAAAATGGAGCTCAGGGGCACTGCAATTCACAAACCTGCAGAGTTATAAATGATAACTCTCGTCCACAAATATATTGAGGGAAGGCAACGAAGAGGATTTGAAAGCAAGGCAGAATTGCAGGAAACAGATTTCAGGAGGTAGATTCGAATCGCCTTTAAAGCACAGGAAAAGCGGCAACACCTCGACCATGATGCCCTTGGCCAAAAAGGGCGTATGCGTTTTTTCCTGAATATATTCAGGAATAGACGCATACGCCCTTTTTGGCCAACCAAGCAACCTGGAAAGGCAAATCAGCGCTACAAAGAAGGCTCGTTTCCCGTCGGTCAAAAGGGCCATGCTGAATAAAGTGTCAAAACCAGAAATGCAGGACAGGCCATGGAGAAACGGGAGCCTTGCTACGCTGATGGGCGGGATGTAAATTGCCAACAGCCACTCTGTAGAAGTGTACGGTGTGTCCTGAAACATCTAAAAAACTCAGCTTAGAGAGCATAGGACACTTCCACTCATGGGCGTATAAATTGGGAAAACTAAAAATCAGCAAGACACAGGCACCCCAAAGTTTAGGGCTGCTCTGTTGACAAGAACCTCCACTTTGTTACAACGTAAATATCCCAGGAAAGAAAAAAATGGATAAAGAAGTATTAGTCCTTATGTATAATAGAATATCACTCAGCCATGAAATCAACGTCATAAGTCTAGTAGCAGCATGATGAGTGGATTTAGGTACGACGATTCTAATTGAAATAAGTCACACAGAAAAAGACACTTATCATAAGATATCACTTATAGAGGGAATGTGAAAACCGCTACCCTTGAACTGAATTACAAAACAGAACAGAGGCACACGTTTAGAAAACACACTATGGCTGCTTAACGGGAAAGGTGAGGTGGGGTGATGCATAAAACAAGGGTTTCAAATTAGCTCAGAGACCGTTCCATAAACCCAATATGTAATAGACACGACCTACTCCTTGCTCAGTGAACTGGACTCAACACCCCCTATTAACCGCCCAAGAATATATCTGACTAGTAAGAATCTTAAAAGCTATGTATTGATATCTCTCTGAAAGTGAGTCAACTGGGTGTAAAGCGGCATAAACACAGCAGTGAAAAGCAGCTAAACCCCTTTATAAAAATCAATCACTTTTAAAAACCCGTGAAACAAAGACAGGGAAAGAGAAAGAAATTCTTACTAAATTCGTTCAGGGGCTGTGATGCCACCTGGATTGACCATATCTAGACCCACAGCTGATTGAGACATAAGGGTGGACACTCTTGGGGCTGAGAGGTTTCGTGAGGTTGGGTGAGCAAACGTAGACCCTTTAAAGTAATACTGCGTGGTTCCCATCCCATGGGTCCCAAATCTCCAGGTTCAAGGGCATCTTCCCACTTCGAAAACATGCATGAGAAACCCAGAAGATGGTACACCGTGTGATCGGGAAAGGTTTCTAAAAGGGACCTCATTTCTCATCTCCTTGGGCTCGGGTTCGCCATTCCAGCTGCTTTACTAGCAATCTCCCTCCTTGGAGAATCAGCACCTTTAACCTCCTGTTCCGTACAGGTTGCAATTTGTCCTGAGGATGAACGGGAAGAGGGGGAACCAATGAGAGACTAGCTCTAGGTGTTGGGACAGGCACAGGTCACTCTATTTTCCCATCAGGAAGAAGAATTAACCACAGGCTCAGCCTGCCGCCCGGAACCAGAATAGGGCCTGAAGCAATCCTGCGCTTTTGCGACCAGGTCCCAGGAAAGCGAGTTGAAAAATGGAGCTCAGGGGCACTGCAATTCACAAACCTGCAGAGTTATAAATGATAACTCTCGTTCACAAATATATTGAGGGAAGGCAACGAAGAGGATTTGAAAGCAAGGCAGAATTGCAGGAAACAGATTTCAGGAGCTAGATTCGAATCGCCTTTAAAGCACAGGAAAAGCGGCAACACCTCGACGATGATGCCCTTGGCCAAAAAGGGCGTATGCGTTTTTTCCTGAATATATTCAGGAAAAAACGCATACGCCCTTTTTGGCCAACCAAGCAACCTGGAAAGGCAAATCAGCGGTACAAATAAGTCTCGCTTCCCACCGGTCAAAAGGGCCATGCTGAATAAAGTGTCAAAACCAGAAATGCAGGACAGGCCATGGAGAAACGGGAGCCTTGCTACGCTGATGGGCGGGATGTAAATTGCCAACAGCCATTTTGGAGAAGTGTACGGTGTGTCGTGAAACATCTAAAAAACTCAGCTTAGAGAGCATAGGGCACTTCCACTCATGGGCGTATAAATTGGGAAAACTAAAAATCAGCAAGACACAGGCACCCCAAAGTTTAGGGCTGCTCTGTTGACAAGAACCTCTACTTTGTTACAACGTAAATATCCCAGGAAAGAAAAAAATGGATGAAGAAGTATTAGTCCTTATATATAATAGAATATCACTCAGCCATGAAATTAACGTCATAAGTCTAGTAGCAGCATGATGAGTGGATTTAGGTACGACGATTCTAAGTGAAATAAGTCACACAGAAAAAGACACTTATCATAAGATATCACTTATAGAGGGAATGTAAAAACTGCGACCTTGAACTGAATTACAAAACAGAACAGAGGCACACGTTTAGAAAACACACTATGGCTGCTTAACTGGAAAGGTGAGGTGGGGTGATGCATAAAACAAGGGTTTCAAATTAGCTCAGATACCGTTCCATAAACCCAATATGTAATAGACACGACCTATTCCTTGCTCAGTGAACTGGACTCAACACCCCCTATTAACCGCCCAAGAATATATCTGACTAGTAAGAATCTCAAAACCTATGTATTGATATCTCTCTGTAAGTGAGTCAAGTGGGTGTAAAGCGGCATAAACACAGCAGTGAAAAGCAGCTAAACCCCTTTATAAAAATCAATCACTTTTAAAAACCCGTGAAACAAAGACAGTGAAAGAGAGAGAAATTCTTACTAAATTCGCTCAGGGGCTGTGACGCCACCTGGATTGACCATATCTAGACCCACAGCTGATTGAGACATAAGGGTGGACACTCTTGGGGCTGAGAGGTGTGGTGAGGTTGGGTGAGCAAACGCAGACCCTTTAAAGTAATACTGCGTGGGTCCCTTCCAATGGGTCCCAAATCTCCAGGTTCAAGGGCATCTTCCCACTTCGAAAACATGCATGAGAAACCCAGAAGATGGTGCACCGTGTGATCGGGAAAGGTTTTTAAAACGCACCTCATTTCTCATCTCCTTGTGCTCGGGTTCTCCATTCCAGCCGCTTTACTAGCAATCTCCCTCCTTGGAGGATCAGCACCTTTAACCTCCTATTCCGTACAGGTTGCAATTTGTCCTGAGGATGAACGGGAAGAGGGGGAACCAATGAGAGACTAGCTCTAGGTGTTGGGACAGGCACAGGTCACTCTATTTTCCCATCAGGAAGAAGAATTAACCACAGGCTCAGCCTGCCGCCCGTGACCAGTATAGGGCCTGAAGCAATCCTGCGCTTTTGCGGCCAGCTCCCAAGAAAGGGATTTGAAAAATGGAGCTCAGGGGCTCTGCAATTCACAAACCTGCAGAGTTATAAATGATAACTCTCGTCCACAAATATATGGACGGAAGGCAACGAAGAGGATTTGAAAGCAAGGCAGAATTGCAGGAAACAGATTTCAGGAGGTAGATACGAATCGCCTTTAAAGCACAGGAAAAGGGGCAAAACCTCGACCATGATGCCCTTGGCCAAAAAGGGCGTATGCGTTTTTTCTGAATACATTCAGGAAAAAACGCATACGCCCTTTTTGGTCCACCAAGCAACCTGGAAAGCCAAATCAGCGCTACAAAGAAGTCTCGCTTCCCATCGGTCAAAAGGGCCATGCTGAATAAAGTATCAAAACCAGAAATGCAGGACAGGCCATGGAGAAACGGGAGCCTTGCTACGCTGAAGGGCGGGATGTAAATTGCCAACAGCCACTCTGGAGAAGTGTACGGTGTGTCCTGAAACATCTAAAAAACTCAGCTTAGAGAGCATAGGGCACTTCCACTCATGGGCGTATAAATTGGGAAAACTAAAAATCAGCAAGACACAGGCACCCCAAAGTTTAGGGCTGCTCTGTTGACACGAACGTCCACTTCGTTACACCTTAAATATCCCAGGAAAGAGAAAAATGGATAAAGAAGTTGTGGTCCTTATGTACAATGGAATATCACTAAGCCATGAAATCAACGTCATAAGGCTAGTAGCAGCATGATGAGTGGATTTAGGTACGACGATTCTAAGTGACATAAGTCACACAGAAAAAGACACTTATCCTAAGATATCACTTATAGAGGGAATGTGAAAACCGCGACCCTTGAACTGAATTACAAAACAGAACAGAGGCACACGTTTAGAAAACACACTATGGCTGCTTAACGGGAAAGGTGAGGTGGGGTGATGCATAAAACAAGGGTTTCAAATTAGCTCAGATACCGTTCCATAAACCCAATATGTAATAGACACGACCTACTCCTTGCTCTGTGAACTGGACTCCACACCCCCTATTCACCACCCAAGAATATATCTGACTAGTAAGAATCTTAAAAGCTATGTATTGATATCTCTCTGTAAGTGAGTCAAGTGGGTGTTAATCGGCATAAACACAGCAGTGAAAAGCAGCTAAACCCCTTTATAAAAATCAATCACTTTTAAAAACCCGTGAAAAAAAGACAGAGAAAGAGTGAGAAACTCTTAATAAATTCTTTCGGGGGCTGTGACGGCACCTGGATTGACCATATCTAGACCCACAGCTGATTGAGACATAAGGGTGGACACTCTTGGGGCTGAGAGGTTTGGTGAGGTTGGGTGAGCAAACGCAGACCCTTTAAAGTAATACTGCGTGAGTCCCATCCCATGGGTCCCAAATCTCCAGGTTCAAGGGCATCTTCCCACTTCGAAAACATGCATGAGAAACCCAGAAGATGGTGCACCGTGTGATCGGGAAAGGTTTCTAAAACGCACCTCATTTCTCATCTCCTTGGACTCGGGTTCGCCATTCTAGCCGCTTTACTAGCAATCTCCCTCCTTGGAGAATCAGCACCTTTAACCTCCTATTCCGTACAGGTTGCAATTTGTCCTGAGGATGAACGGGAAGAGGGGGAACCAATGAGAGACTAGCTCTAGGTGTTGGGACAGGCACAGGTCACTCTATTTTCCCATCAGGAAGAAGAATTAACCACAGGCTCAGCCTGCCGCCCGTGACCAGTATAGGGCCTGAAGCAATCCTGCGCTTTTGCGGCCAGCTCCCAAGAAAGGGATTTGAAAAATGGAGCTCAGGGGCTCTGCAATTCACAAACCTGCAGAGTTATAAATGATAACTCTCGTCCACAAATATATTGACGGAAGGCAACGAAGAGGATTTGAAAGCAAGGCAGAATTGCAGGAAACAGATTTCAGGAGGTAGATACGAATCGCCTTTAAAGCACAGGAAAAGGGGCAAAACCTCGACCATGATGCCCTTGGCCAAAAAGGGCGTATGCGTTTTTTCTGAATATATTCAGGAAAAAACGCATACGCCCTTTTTGGTCAACCAAACAACCTGGAAAGGCAAATCAGCGCTACAAAGAAGTCTCGCTTCCCATCGGTCAAAAGGGCCATGCTGAATAAAGTATCAAAACCAGAAATGCAGGACAGGCCATGGAGAAACGGGAGCCTTGCTACGCTGAAGGGCGGGATGTAAATTGCCAACAGCCACTCTGGAGAAGTGTACGGTGTGTCCTGAAACATCTAAAAAACTCAGCTTAGAGAGCATAGGGCACTTCCACTCATGGGCGTATAAACTGGGAAAACTAAAAATCAGCAAGACACAGGCACCCCAAAGTTTAGGGCTGCTCTGTTGACACGAACCTCCACTTCGTTACACCTTAAATATCCCAGGAAAGAGAAAAATGGATAAAGAAGTTGTGGTCCTTATGTACAATGGAATATCACTAAGCCATGAAATCAACGTCATAAGGCTAGTAACAGCATGATGAGCGAATTTAGGTACGACGATTCTAAGTGACATAAGTCACACAGAAAAAGACACTTAGCATAAGATATCACTTATAGAGGGAATGTGAAAACCGCGACCCTTGAACTGAATTACAAAACAGAACAGAGGCACACGTTTAGAAAACACACTATGGCTGCTTAACGGGAAAGGTGAGGTGGGGTGATGCATAAAACAAGGGTTTCAAATTAGCTCAGATACCGTTCCATAAACCCAATATGTAATAGACACGACCTACTCCTTGCTCTGTGAACTGGACTCAACACCCCCTATTCACCACCCAAGAATATATCTGACTAGTAAGAATCTTAAAAGCTATGTATTGATATCTCTCTGTAAGTGAGTCAAGTGGGTGTAAATCGGCATAAACACAGCAGTGAAAAGCAGCTAAACCCCTTTATAAAAATCAATCACTTTTAAAAACCCGTGAAAAAAAGACAGAGAAAGAGTGAGAAACTCTTAATAAATTCTTTCGGGGGCTGTGATGCCACCTGGATTGACCATATCTAGACCCACAGCTGATTGAGACATAAGGGTGGACACTCTTGGGGCTGAGAGGTTTGGTGAGGTTGGGTGAGCAAACGCAGACCCTTTAAAGTAATACTGCGTGAGTCCCATCCCATGGGTCCCAAATCTCCAGGTTCAAGGGCATCTTCCCACTTCGAAAACATGCATGAGAAACCCAGAAGATGGTACACCGTGTGATCGGGAAAGGTTTCTAAAAGGGACCTCATTTCCATCTCCTTGGGCTCGGGTTCGCCATTCCAGCTGCTTTACTAGCAATCTCCCTCCTTGGAGAATCAGCACCTTTAACCTCCTGTTCCGTACAGGTTGCAATTTGTCCTGAGGATGAACGGGAAGAGGGGGAACCAATGAGACACTAACTCTAGGTGTTGGGACAGGCACAGGTCACTCTATTTTCCCATCAGGAAGAAGAATTAACCACAGGCTCAGCCTGCCGCTCGGGACCAGAATAGAGCCTGAAGCAATCCTGCGCTTTTGCAGCCAGCTCCCAAGAAAGCGAGTTGAAAAATGGAGCTCAGGGGCACTGCAATTCACAAACCTGCAGAGTTATAAATGATAACTCTCGTCCACAAATATATTGAGGGAAGGCAACGAATAGGATATGAAAGCAAGGCAGAATTGCAGGAAACAGATTTCAGGAGGTAGATTCGAATCGCCTTTAAAGCACAGGAAAAGCGGCAAAACCTCGACCATGATGCCCTTGGCCAAAAAGGACGTATGCGTTTTTTCCTGAATATATTCAGGAAAAAACGCATACGCCCTTTTTCGCCAACCAAGCAACCTGGAAAGGCAAATCAGCGCTACAAAGAAGTCTCGCTTCCCATCGGTCAAAAGGGCCATGTTGAATAAAGTGTCAAAACCAGAAATGCAGGACAGGCCATGGAGAAACGGGAGCCTTGCTACCCTGATGGGTGGGGTGTAAATTGCCAACAGCCACTCTGGAGAAGTGTACGGTGTGTCCTGAAACATCGAAAAAACTCAGCTTAGAGAGCATAGGGCACTTCCACTCATGGGCGTATAAATTGGGAAAACTAAAAATCAGCAAGACACAGGCACCCCAAAGTTTAGGGCTGCTCTGTTGACAAGAACCTCTACTTTGTTACAACGTAAATATCCCAGGAAAGAAAAAAATGGATGAAGAAGTATTAGTCCTTATATATAATAGAATATCACTCAGCCATGAAATCAACGTCATAAGTCTAGTAGCAGCATGATGAGTGGATTTAGGTACGACGATTCTAAGTGAAATAAGTCACACAGAAAAAGACACTTATCATAAGATATCACTTATAGAGGGAATGTAAAAACTGCGACCTTGAACTGAATTACAAAACAGAACAGAGGCACACGTTTAGAAAACACACTATGGCTGCTTAACGGGAAAGGTGAGGTGGGGTGATGCATAAAAGAAGGGTTTCAAATTAGCTCAGATACCGATCCATAAACCCAATATGTAATAGACACGACCTACTCCTTGCTCAGTGAACTGGACTCAACACCCCCTATTAACCGCCCAAGAATATATCTGACTAGTAAGAATCTCAAAACCTATGTATTGATATCTCTCTGTAAGTAAGTCAAGTGGGTGTAAAGCGGCATAAACACAGCAGTGAAAAGCAGCTAAACCCCTTTATAAAAATCAATCACTTTTAAAAACCCGTGAAACAAAGACAGTGAAAGAGAAAGAAATTCTTACTAAATTCGTTCAGGGGCTGTGATGCCACATGGATTGACCATATATAGACCCACAGCTGATTGAGACATAAGGGTGGACACTCTTGGGGCTGAGAGGTTTCGTGAGGTTGGGTGAGCAAACGCAGACCCTTTAAAGTAATACTGCGTGGTTCCCATCCCATGGGTCCCAAATCTCCAGGTTCAAGGGCATCTTCCCACTTCGAAAACATGCATGAGAAACCCAGAAGATGGTGCACCGTGTGATCGGGAAAGGTTTCTAAATCGCACCTCATTTCTCAACTCCTTGTGCTCGGGTTCGCCATTCCAGCCGCTTTACTAGCAATCTCCCTCCTTGGAGAATCAGCACCTTTAACCTCCTGTTCCGTACAGGTTGCAATTTGTCCTGAGGATGAACGGGAAGAGGGGGAACCAATGAGAGACTAGCTCTAGGTGTTGGGACAGGCACAGGTCACTCTATTTTCCCATCAGGAAGAAGAATTAACCACAGGCTCAGCCTGCCGCTCGGGACCAGAATAGAGCCTGAAGCAATCGTGCGCTTTTGCAGCCAGCTCCCAAGAAAGCGAGTTGAAAAATGGAGCTCAGGGGCACTGCAATTCACAAACCTGCAGAGTTATAAATGATAACTCTCGTCCACAAATATATTGAGGGAAGGCAACGAAGAGGATTTGAAAGCAAGGCAGAATTGCAGGAAACAGATTTCAGGAGGTAGATTCGAATCGCCTTTAAAGCACAGGAAAAGCGGCAACACCTCGACCATGATGCCCTTGGCCAAAAAGGGCGTATGCGTTTTTTCCTGAATATATTCAGGAAAAAACGCATACGCCCTTTTTGGCCAACCAAGCAACCTGGAAAGGCAAATCAGCGCTACAAAGAAGGCTCGTTTCCCGTTGGTCAAAAGGGCCATGCTGAATAAAGTGTCAAAACCAGAAATGCAGGACAGGCCATGGAGAAACGGGAGCCTTGCTACGCTGATGGGCGGGATGTAAATTGCCAACAGCCACTCTGTAGAAGTGTACGGTGTGTCCTGAAACATCTAAAAAACTCAGCTTAGAGAGCATAGGACACTTCCACTCATGGGCGTATAAATTGGGAAAACTAAAAATCAGCAAGACACAGGCACCCCAAAGTTTAGGGCTGCTCTGTTGACAAGAACCTCCACTTTGTTACAACGTAAATATCCCAGGAAAGAAAAAAATGGATAAAGAAGTATTAGTCTTATGTATAATAGAATATCACTCAGCCATGAAATCAACGTCATAAGTCTAGTAGCAGCATGATGAGTGGATTTAGGTACGACGATTCTAAGTGAAATAAGTCACACAGAAAAAGACACTTATCATAAGATATCACTTATAGAGGGAATGTGAAAACCGCTACCCTTGAACTGAATTACAAAAGAGAACAGAGTCACACGTTTAGAAAACACACTATGGCTGCTTAACGGGAAAGGTGAGGTGGGGTGATGCATAAAAGAAGGGTTTCAAATTAGCTCAGATACCGTTCCATAAACCCAATATGTAATAGACACGACCTACTCCTTGCTCAGTGAACTGGACTCAACACCCCCTATTAACCGCCCAAGAATATATCTGACTAGTAAGAATCTCAAAACCTATGTATTGATATCTCTCTGAAAGTGAGTCAAGTGGGTGTAAAGCGGCATAAACACAGCAGTGAAAAGCAGCTAAACCCCTTTATAAAAATCAATCACTTTTAAAAACCCGTGAAACAAAGACAGTGAAAGAGAAAGAAATTCTTACTAAATTCGTTCAGGGGCTGTGATGCCACCTGGATTGACCATATATAGACCCACAGCTGATTGAGACATAAGGGTGGACACTCTTGGGGCTGAGAGGTTTCGTGAGGTTGGGTGAGCAAACGCAGACCCTTTAAAGTAATACTGCGTGGTTCCCATCCCATGGGTCCCAAATCTCCAGGTTCAAGGGCATCTTCCCACTTCGAAAACATGCATGAGAAACCCAGAAGATGGTGCACCGTGTGATCGGGAAAGGTTTCTAAATCGCACCTCATTTCTCAACTCCTTGTGCTCGGGTTCTCCATTCCAGCCGCTTTACTAGCAATCTCCCTCCTTGGAGAATCAGCACCTTTAACCTCCTGTTCCGTACAGGTTGCAATTTATCCTGAGGATGAACGGGAAGAGGGGGAACCAATGAGACACTAGCTTAGGTATTGGGACAGGCACAGGTCACTCTATTTTCCCATCAGGAAGAAGAATTAACCACAGGCTCAGCCTGCCGCTCGGGACCAGAATAGAGCCTGAAGCAATCGTGCGCTTTTGCAGCCAGCTCCCAAGAAAGCGAGTTGAAAAATGGAGCTCAGGGGCACTGCAATTCACAAACCTGCAGAGTTATAAATGATAACTCTCGTCCACAAATATATTGAGGGAAGGCAACGAAGAGGATTTGAAAGCAAGGCAGAATTGCAGGAAACAGATTTCAGGAGGTAGATTCGAATCGCCTTTAAAGCACAGGAAAAGCGGCAACACCTCGACCATGATGCCCTTGGCCAAAAAGGGCGTATGCGTTTTTTCCTGAATATATTCAGGAAAAAACGCATACGCCCTTTTTGGCCAACCAAGCAACCTGGAAAGGCAAATCAGCGCTACAAAGAAGGCTCGTTTCCCGTCGGTCGAAAGGGCCATGCTGAATAAAGTGTCAAACCCAGAAATGCAGGACAGGCCATGGAGAAACGGGAGCCTTGCTACGCTAATGGGCGGGATGTAAATTGCCAACAGCCACTCTGTAGAAGTGTACGGTGTGTCCTGAAACATCTAAAAAACTCAGCTTAGAGAGCATAGGACACTTCCACTCATGGGCGTATAAATTGGGAAAACTAAAAATCAGCAAGACACAGGCACCCCAAAGTTTAGGGCTGCTCTGTTGACAAGAACCTCCACTTTGTTACAACGTAAATATCCCAGGAAAGAAAAAAATGGATAAAGAAGTATTAGTCCTTATGTATAATAGAATATCACTCAGCCATGAAATCAACGTCATAAGTCTAGTAGCAGCATGATGAGTGGATTTAGGTACGACGATTCTAAGTGAAATAAGTCACACAGAAAAAGACACTTATCATAAGATATCACTTATAGAGGGAATGTGAAAACCGCTACCCTTGAACTGAATTACAAAAGAGAACAGAGTCACACGTTTAGAAAACACACTATGGCTGCTTAACGGGAAAGGTGAGGTGGGGTGATGCATAAAAGAAGGGTTTCAAATTAGCTCAGAGACCGTTCCATAAACCCAATATGTAATAGACACGACCTACTCCTTGCTCAGTGAACTGGACTCAACACCCCCTATTAACCGCCCAAGAATATATCTGACTAGTAAGAATCTCAAAACCTATGTATTGATATCTCTCTGTAAGTGAGTCAAGTGGGTGTAAAGCGGCATAAACACAGCAGTGAAAAGCAGCTAAACCCCTTTATAAAAATCAATCACTTTTAAAAACCCGTGAAACAAAGACAGTGAAAGAGAAAGAAATTCTTACTAAATTCGTTCAGGGGCTGTGATGCCACCTGGATTGACCATATATAGACCCACAGCTGATTGAGACATAAGGGTGGACACTCTTGGGGCTGAGAGGTTTCGTGAGGTTGGGTGAGCAAACGCAGACCCTTTAAAGTAATACTGCGTGGTTCCCATCCCATGGGTCCCAAATCTCCAGGTTCAAGGGCATCTTCCCACTTCGAAAACATGCATGAGAAACCCAGAAGATGGTGCACCGTGTGATCGGGAAAGGTTTCTAAATCGCACCTCATTTCTCAACTCCTTGTGCTCGGGTTCTCCATTCCAGCCGCTTTACTAGCAATCTCCCTCCTTGGAGAATCAGCACCTTTAACCTCCTGTTCCGTACAGGTTGCAATTTGTCCTGAGGATGAACGGGAAGAGGGGGAACCAATGAGACACTAGCTCTAGGTATTGGGACAGGCACAGGTCACTCTATTTTCCCATCAGGAAGAAGAATTAACCACAGGCTCAGCCTGCCGCTCAGGACCAGAATAGAGCCTGAAGCAATCCTGCGCTTTTGCAGCCAGCTCCCAAGAAAGCGAGTTGAAAAATGGAGCTCAGGGGCACTGCAATTCACAAACCTGCAGAGTTATAAATGATAACTCTCGTCCACAAATATATTGAGGGAAGGCAACGAAGAGGATTTGAAAGCAAGGCAGAATTGCAGGAAACAGATTTCAGGAGGTAGATTCGAATCGCCTTTAAAGCACAGGAAAAGCGGCAACACCTCGACCATGATGCCCTTGGCCAAAAAGGGCGTATGCGTTTTTTCCTGAATATATTCAGGAAAAAACGCATACGCCCTTTTTGGCCAACCAAGCAACCTGGAAAGGCAAATCAGCGCTACAAAGAAGGCTCGTTTCCCGTCGGTCAAAAGGGCCATGCTGAATAAAGTGTCAAAACCAGAAATGCAGGACAGGCCATGGAGAAACGGGAGCCTTGCTACGCTGATGGGCGGGATGTAAATTGCCAACAGCCACTCTGTAGAAGTGTACGGTGTGTCCTGAAACATCTAAAAAACTCAGCTTAGAGAGCATAGGACACTTCCACTCATGGGCGTATAAATTGGGAAAACTAAAAATCAGCAAGACACAGGCACCCCAAAGTTTAGGGCTGCTCTGTTGACAAGAACCTCCACTTTGTTACAACGTAAATATCCCAGGAAAGAAAAAAATGGATAAAGAAGTATTAGTCCTTATGTATAATAGAATATCACTCAGCCATGAAATCAACGTCATAAGTCTAGTAGCAGCATGATGAGTGGATTTAGGTACGACGATTCTCAGTGAAATAATTCACACAGAAAAAGACACTTATCATAAGATATCACTTATAGAGGGAATGTGAAAACCGCTACCCTTGAACTGAATTACAAAACAGAACAGAGTCACACGTTTAGAAAACACACTATGGCTGCTTAACGGGAAAGGTGAGGTGGGGTGATGCATAAAACAAGGGTTTCAAATTAGCTCAGATACCGTTCCATAAACCCAATATGTAATAGACACGACCTACTCCTTCCTCAGTGAACTGGACCCAACACCCCCTATTAACCGCCTAAGAATATATCTGACTAGTAAGAATCTTAAAACCTATGTATTGATATCTCTCTGAAAGTGAGTCAAGTGGGTGTAAAGCGGCATAAACACAGCAGTGAAAAGCAGCTAAACCCCTTTATAAAAATCAATCACTTTTAAAAACCCGTGAAACAAAGACAGGGAAAGAGAAAGAAATTCTTACTAAATTCGTTCAGGGGCTGTGATGCCACCTGGATTGACCATATATAGACCCACAGCTGATTGAGACATAAGGGTGGACACTCTTGGGGCTGAGAGGTTTCGTGAGGTTGGGTGAGCAAACGTAGACCCTTTAAAGTAATACTGCGTGGTTCCCATCCCATGGGTCCCAAATCTCCAGGTTCAAGGGCATCCTCCCACTTCGAAAACATGCATGAGAAACCCAGAAGATGGTACACCGTGTGATCGGGAAAGGTTTCTAAAAGGGACCTCATTTCTCATCTCCTTGGGCTCGGGTTTGCCATTCCAGCTGCTTTACTAGCAATCTCCCTCCTTGGAGAATCAGCACCTTTAACCTCCTGTTCCGTACAGGTTGCAATTTGTCCTGAGGATGAACGGGAAGAGGGGGAACCAATGAGACACTAGCTCTAGGTGTTGGGACAGGCACAGGTCACTCTATTTTCCCATCAGGAAGAAGAATTAACCACAGGCTCAGCCTGCCGCCCGGAACCAGAATAGGGCCTGAAGCAATCCTGCGCTTTTGCGACCAGGTCCCAGGAAAGCGAGTTGAAAAATGGAGCTCAGGGGCACTGCAATTCACAAACCTGCAGAGTCATAAATGATAACTCTCGTCCACAAATATATTGAGGGAAGTCAACGAAGAGGATTTGAAAGCAAGGCAGAATTGCAGGAAACAGATTTCAGGAGGTAGATTCGAATCGCCTTTAAAGCACAGGAAAAGCGGCAAAACCTCGACCATGATGCCCTTGGCCAAAAAGGGCGTATGCGTTTTTTCCTGAATATATTCAGGAAAAAACGCATACGCCCTTTTTGGCCAACCAAGCAACCTGGAAAGGCAAATCAGCGCTACAAAGAAGTCTCGCTTCCCACAGGTCAAAAGGGCCATGCTGAATAAAGTGTCAAACCCAGAAATGCAGGACAGGCCATGGAGAAACGGGAGCCTTGCTACGCTGATGGGCGGGATGTAAATTGCCAACAGCCATTTTGGAGAAGTGTACGGTGTGTCGTGAAACATCTAAAAAACTCAGCTTAGAGAGCATAGGGCACTTCCACTCATGGGCGTATAAATTGGGAAAACTAAAAATCAGCAAGACACAGGCACCCCAAAGTTTAGGGCTGCTCTGTTGACAAGAACCTCTACTTTGTTACAACGTAAATATCCCAGGAAAGAAAAAAATGGATGAAGAAGTATTAGTCCTTATATATAATAGAATATCACTCAGCCATGAAATCAACGTCATAAGTCTAGTAGCAGCATGATGAGTGGATTTATGTACGACGATTCTAAGTGAAATAAGTCACACAGAAAAAGACACTTATCATAAGATATCACTTATAGAGGGAATGTAAAAACTGCGACCTTGAACTGAATTACAAAACAGAACAGAGGCAAACGTTTAGAAAACACACTATGGCTGCTTAACGGGAAAGGTGAGGTGGGGTGATGCATAAAACAAGGGTTTCAAATTAGCTCAGAGACCGTTCCATAAACCCAATATGTAATAGACACGACCTACTCCTTGCTCAGTGAACTGGACTCAACACCCCCTATTAACCGCCCAAGAATATATCTGACTAGTAAGAATCTCAAAACCTATGTATTGATATCTCTCTGTAAGTGAGTCAAGTGGGTGTAAAGCGGCATAAACACAGCAGTGAAAAGCAGCTAAACCCCTTTATAAAAATCAATCACTTTTAAAAACCCGTGAAAAAAAGACAGAGAAAGAGTGAGAAACTCTTAATAAATTCTTTCGGGGGCTGTGACGCCACCTAGATTGACCATATCTAGACCCACAGCTGATTGAGACATAAGGGTGGACACTCTTGGGGCTGAGAGGTTTGGTGAGGTTGGGTGAGCAAACGCAGACCCTTTAAAGTAATACTGCGTGAGTCCCATCCCATGGGTCCCAAATCTCCAGGTTCAAGGGCATCTTCCCACTTCGAAAACATGCATGAGAAACCCAGAAGATGGTGCACCGTGTGATCGGGAAAGGTTTCTAAAACGCACCTCATTTCTCATCTCCTTGGGCTCGGGTTCGCCATTCTAGCCGCTTTACTAGCAATCTCCCTCCTTGGAGAATCAGCACCTTTAACCTCCTGTTCCGTACAGGTTGCAATTTGTCCTGAGGATGAACGGGAAGAGGGGGAACCAATGAGAGACTAGCTCTAGGTGTTGGGACAGGCACAGGTCACTCTATTTTCCCGTCAGGAAGAAGAATTAACCACAGACTCAGCCAGCCGCTCGGGACCAGAATAGGGCCTGAAGCAATCCTGCGCTTTTGCGGCCAGCTCCCAAGAAAGCGACTTGAAAAATGGAGCTCAGGGGCACTGCAATTCACAAACCTGCAGAGTTATAAATGATAACTCTCGTCCACAAATATATTGAGGGAAGGCAACGAAGAGGATTTGAAAGCAAGGCAGAATTGCAGGAAACAGATTTCAGGAGGTAGATTCGAATCGCCTTTAAAGCACAGGAAAAGGGGCAAAACCTCGACCATGATGCCCTTGGCCAAAAAGGGCGTATGCGTTTTTTCCTGAATATATTCAGGAAAAAACGCATACGCCCTTTTTGGCCAACCAAGCAACCTGGAAAGGCAAATCAGCGCTACAAAGAAGTCTCGCTTCCCACCGGTCAAAAGGGCCATGCTGAATAAAGTGTCAAAACCAGAAATGCAGTACAGGCCATGGAGAAACGGGAGCCTTGCTACCCTGATGGGCGGGATGTAAATTGCCAACAGCCCCTCTGGAGAAGTGTACGGTGTGTCCTGAAACATCGAAAAAACTCAGCTTAGAGAGCAAAGGGCACTTCCCCTCATGGGCGTATAAATTGGGAAAACTAAAAATCAGCAAGACACAGGCACCCCAAAGTTTAGGGCTGCTCTGTTGACAAGAACCTCCACTTCGTTACACCTTAAATATCCCAGGAAAGAGAAAAATGGATAAAGAAGTTGTGGTCCTTATGTACAATGGAATATCACTCAGCCATGAAATCAACGTCATAAGGCTAGTAGCAGCATGATGAGTGGATTTAGGTACGACGATTCTAAGTGAAATAAGTCACACAGAAAAAGACACTTATCATAAGATACCACTTATAGAGGGAGTGTAAAAACCGCTACCCTTGAACTGAATTACAAAACAGAACAGAGTCACACGTTTAGAAAACACAATATGGCTGCTTAACGGGAAAGGTGAGGTGGGGTGATGCATAAAACAAGGGTTTCAAATTAGCTCAGAGACCGTTCCATAAACCCAATATGTAATAGACACGACCTACTCCTTGCTCAGTGAACTGGACTCAACACCCCCTATTCACCGCCCAAGAATATATCTGACTAGTAAGAATCTTAAAAACTATGTACTGATATCTCTCTGTAAGTGAGTCAAGTGGGTGTAAAGCGGCATAAACACAGCAGTGAAAAGCAGCTAAACCCCTTTATAAAAACCAATTACTTTTAAAAACCCGTGAAACAAAGACAGTGAAAGAGAGAGAAATTCTTACTAAATTCGTTCAGGGGCTGTGATGCCACCTGGATTGACCATATATAGACCCACAGCTGATTGAGACATAAGGGTGGACACTCTTGGGGCTGAGAGGTTTGGTGAGGTTGGGTGAGCAAACGCAGACCCTTTAAAGTAATACTGCGTGGTTCCCATCCCATGGGTCCCAAATCTCCAGGTTCAAGGGCATCTTCCCACTTCGAAAACATGCATGACAAACCCAGAAGATGGTGCACCGTGTGATCGGGAAAGGTTTTTAAAACGCACCTCATTTCTCATCTCCTTGTGCTCGGGTTCTCCATTCCAGCCGCTTTACTAGCAATCTCCCTCCTTGGAGGATCAGCACCTTTAACCTCCTATTCCGTACAGGTTGCAATTTGTCCTGAGGATGAACGGGAAGAGGGGGAACCAATGAGAGACTAGCTCTAGGTGTTGGGACAGGCACAGGTCACTCTATTTTCCCATCAGGAAGAAGAATTAACCACAGGCTCAGCCTGCCGCCCGGGACCAGTATAGGGCCTGAAGCAATCCTGCGCTTTTGCGGCCAGCTCCCAAGAAAGGGATTTGAAAAATGGAGCTCAGGGGCTCTGCAATTCACAAACCTGCAGAGTTATAAATGATAACTCTCGTCCACAAATATATTGACGGAAGGCAACGAAGAGGATTTGAAAGCAAGGCAGAATTGCAGGAAACAGATTTCAGGAGGTAGATACGAATCGCCTTTAAAGCACAGGAAAAGGGGCAAAACCTCGACCATGATGCCCTTGGCCAAAAAGGGCGTATGCGTTTTTTCTGAATATATTCAGGAAAAAACGCATACGCCCTTTTTGGTCAACCAAGCAACCTGGAAAGGCAAATCAGCGCTACAAAGAAGTCTCGCTTCCCATCGGTCAAAAGGGCCATGCTGAATAAAGTATCAAAACCAGAAATGCAGGACAGGCCATGGAGAAACGGGAGCCTTGCTACGCTGAAGGGCGGGATGTAAATTGCCAACAGCCACTCTGGAGAAGTGTACGGTGTGTCCTGAAACATCTAAAAAACTCAGCTTAGAGAGCATAGGGCACTTCCACTCATGGGCGTATAAATTGGGAAAACTAAAAATCAGCAAGACACAGGCACCCCAAAGTTTAGGGCTGCTCTGTTGACACGAACCTCCACTTCGTTACACCTTAAATATCCCAGGAAAGAGAAAAATGGATAAAGAAGTTGTGGTCCTTATGTACAATGGAATATCACTAAGCCATGAAATCAACGTCATAAGGCTAGTAGCAGCATGATGAGTGGATTTAGGTACGACGATTCTAAGTGACATAAGTCACACAGAAAAAGACACTTAGCATAAGATATCACTTATAGAGGGAATGTGAAAACCGCGACCCTTGAACTGAATTACAAAACAGAACAGAGGCACACGTTTAGAAAACAAACTATGGCTGCTTAACGGGAAAGGTGAGGTGGGGTGATGCATAAAACAAGGGTTTCAAATTAGCTCAGATACCGTTCCATAAACCCAATATGTAATAGACACGACCTACTCCTTGCTCTGTGAACTGGACTCAACACCCCCTATTCACCACCCAAGAATATATCTGACTAGTAAGAATCTTAAAAGCTATGTATTGATATCTCTCTGTAAGTGAGTCAAATGGGTGTAAATCGGCATAAACACAGCAGTGAAAAGCAGCTAAACCCCTTTATAAAAATCAATCACTTTTAAAAACCCGTGAAAAAAAGACAGAGAAAGAGTGAGAAATTCTTAATAAATTCTTTCGGGGGCTGTGACGCCACCTGGATTGACCATATCTAGACCCACAGCTGATTGAGACATAAAGGTGGACACTCTTGGGGCTGAGAGGTTTGGTGAGGTTGGGTGAGCAAACGCAGACCCTTTAAAGTAATACTGCGTGGGTCCCATCCCATGGGTCCCAAATCTCCAGGTTCAAGGGCATCTTCCCACTTCGAAAACATGCATGAGAAACCCAGAAGATGGTGCACCGTGTGATCGGGAAAGGTTTCTAAAACGCACCTCATTTCTCATCTCCTTGGGCTCGGGTTCGCCATTCCAGCCCCTTTACTAGCAATCTCCCTCCTTGGAGAATCAGCACCTTTAACCTCCTGTTCCGTACAGGTTGCAATTTGTCCTGAGGATGAACGGGAAGAGGGGGAACCAATGAGAGACTAGCTCTAGGTGTTGGGACAGGCACAGGTCACTCTATTTTCCCGTCAGGAAGAAGAATTAACCACAGACTCAGCCAGCCGCTCGGGACCAGAATAGGGCCTGAAGCAATCCTGCGCTTTTGCGGCCAGCTCCCAAGAAAGCGACTTGAAAAATGGAGCTCAGGGGCACTGCAATTCACAAACCTGCAGAGTTATAAATGATAACTCTCGTCCACAAATATATTGAGGGAAGGCAACGAAGAGGATTTGAAAGCAAGGCAGAATTGCAGGAAACAGATTTCAGGAGGTAGATTCGAATCGCCTTTAAAGCACAGGAAAAGGGGCAAAACCTCGACCATGATGCCCTTGGCCAAAAAGGGCGTATGCGTTTTTTCCTGAATATATTCAGGAAAAAACGCATACGCCCTTTTTGGCCAACCAAGCAACCTGGAAAGGCAAATCAGCGCTACAAAGAAGTCTCGCTTCCCATCGGTCAAAAGGGCCATGCTGAATAAAGTATCAAAACCAGAAATGCAGGACAGGCCATGGAGAAACGGGGGAGCCTTGCTACGCTGAAGGGCGGGATGTAAATTGCCAACAGCCACGCTGGAGAAGTGTACGGTGTGTCCTGAAACATCTAAAAAAACTCAGCTTAGAGAGCATAGTGCACTTCCACTCATGGGCGTATAAATTGGGAAAACTAAAAATCAGCAAGACACAGGCACCCCAAAGTTTAGGGCTGCTCTGTTGACAAGAACCTCCACTTCGTTACACCTTAAATATCCCAGGAAAGAGAAAAATGGATAAAGAAGTTGTGGTCCTTATGTACAATGGAATATCACTCAGCCATGAAATCAACGTCATAAGGCTAGTAGCAGCATGATGAGTGGATTTAGGTACGACGATTCTAAGTGAAATAAGTCCCACAGAAAAAGACACTTATCATAAGATATCACTTATAGAGGGAATGTAAAAACCGCTACCCTTGAACTGAATTAAAAAACAGAACAGAGTCACACGTTTAGAAAACACACTATGGCTGCTTAACGGGAAAGGTGAGATGGGGTGATGCATAAAACAAGGGTTTCAAATTAGCTCAGAGACCGTTCCATAAACGCAATATGTAATAGACACGACCTACTCCTTGCTCAGTGAACTGGACTCAACACCCCCTATTCACCGCCCAAGAATATATCTGACTAGTAAGAATCTTAAAAGCTATGTATTGATATCTCTCTGTAAGTGAGTCAAGTGGTTGTAAAGCGGCATAAACACAGCAGTGAAAAGCAGCTAAACCCCTTTATAAAAATCAATCACTTTTAAAAACCCGTGAAACAAAGACAGTGAAAGAGAGAGAAATTCTTACTAAATTCGCTCAGGGGCTGTGACGCCACCTGGATTGACCATATCTAGACCCACAGCTGATTGAGACATAAGGGTGGACACTCTTGGGGCTGAGAGGTGTGGTGAGGTTGGGTGAGCAAACGCAGACCCTTTAAAGTAATACTGCGTGGGTCCCTTCCAATGGGTCCCAAATCTCCAGGTTCAAGGGCATCTTCCCACTTCGAAAACATGCATGAGAAACCCAGAAGATGGTGCACCGTGTGATCGGGAAAGGTTTTTAAAACGCACCTCATTTCTCATCTCCTTGTGCTCGGGTTCTCCATTCCAGCCGCTTTACTAGCAATCTCCCTCCTTGGAGGATCAGCACCTTTAACCTCCTATTCCGTACAGGTTGCAATTTGTCCTGAGGATGAACGGGAAGAGGGGGAACCAATGAGAGACTAGCTCTAGGTGTTGGGACAGGCACAGGTCACTCTATTTTCCCATCAGGAAGAAGAATTAACCACAGGCTCAGCCTGCCGCCCGTGACCAGTATAGGGCCTGAAGCAATCCTGCGCTTTTGCGGCCAGCTCCCAAGAAAGGGATTTGAAAAATGGAGCTCAGGGGCTCTGCAATTCACAAACCTGCAGAGTTATAAATGATAACTCTCGTCCACAAATATATTGACGGAAGGCAACGAAGAGGATTTGAAAGCAAGGCAGAATTGCAGGAAACAGATTTCAGGAGGTAGATACGAATCGCCTTTAAAGCACAGGAAAAGGGGCAAAACCTCGACCATGATGCCCTTGGCCAAAAAGGGCGTATGCGTTTTTTCTGAATATATTCAGGAAAAAACGCATACGCCCTTTTTGGTCAACCAAGCAACCTGGAAAGGCAAATCAGCGCTACAAAGAAGTCTCGCTTCCCATCGGTCAAAAGGGCCATGCTGAATAAAGTATCAAAACCAGAAATGCAGGACAGGCCATGGAGAAACGGGAGCCTTGCTACGCTGAAGGGCGGGATGTAAATTGCCAACAGCCACTCTGGAGAAGTGTACGGTGTGTCCTGAAACATCTAAAAAACTCAGCTTAGAGAGCATAGGGCACTTCCACTCATGGGCGTATAAATTGGGAAAACTAAAAATCAGCAAGACACAGGCACCCCAAAGTTTAGGGCTGCTCTGTTGACACGAACCTCCACTTCGTTACACCTTAAATATCCCAGGAAAGAGAAAAATGGATAAAGAAGTTGTGGTCCTTATGTACAATGGAATATCACTAAGCCATGAAATCAACGTCATAAGGCTAGTAACAGCATGATGAGTGGATTTAGGTACCACGATTCTAAGTGACATAAGTCACACAGAAAAAGACACTTAGCATAAGATATCACTTATAGAGGGAATGTGAAAACCGCGACCCTTGAACTGAATTACAAAACAGAACAGAGGCACACGGTTAGAAAACACACTATGGCTGCTTAACGGGAAAGGTGAGGTGGGGTGATGCATAAAACAAGGGTTTCAAATTAGCTCAGATACCGTTCCATAAACCCAATATGTAATAGACACGACCTACTCCTTGCTCTGTGAACTGGACTCAACACCCCCTATTCACCACCCAAGAATATATCTGACTAGTAAGAATCTTAAAAGCTATGTATTGATATCTCTCTGTAAGTGAGTCAAGTGGGTGTAAATCGGCATAAACACAGCAGTGAAAAGCAGCTAAACCCCTTTATAAAAATCAATCACTTTTAAAAACCCGTGAAAAAAAGACAGAGAAAGAGTGAGAAACTCTTAATAAATTCTTTCGGGGGCTGTGACGCCACCTGGATTGACCATATCTAGACCCACAGCTGATTGAGACATAAGGGTGGACACTCTTGGGGCTGAGAGGTTTGGTGAGGTTGGGTGAGCAAACGCAGACCCTTTAAAGTAATACTGCGTGAGTCCCATCCCATGGGTCCCAAATCTCCAGGTTCAAGGGCATCTTCCCACTTCGAAAACATGCATGAGAAACCCAGAAGATGGTGCACCGTGTGATCGGGAAAGGTTTCTAAAACGCACCTCATTTCTCATCTCCTTGGGCTCGGGTTCGCCATTCTAGCCGCTTTACTAGCAATCTCCCTCCTTGGAGAATCAGCACCTTTAACCTCCTGTTCCGTACAGGTTGCAATTTGTCCTGAGGATGAACGGGAAGAGGGGGAACCAATGAGAGACTAGCTCTAGGTGTTGGGACAGGCACAGGTCACTCTATTTTCCCAGCAGGAAGAAGAATTAACCACAGGCTCAGCCTGCCGCCCGGGACCAGAATAGGGCCTGAAGCAATCCTGCGCTTTTGCGGCCAGCTCCCAAGAAAGCGAGTGGAAAAATGGAGCTCAGGGGCACTGCAATTCACACACCTGCAGAGTTATAAATGATGACTCTCGTCCACAAATATATTGACGGAAGGCAACGAAGAGGATTTGAAAGCAAGGCAGAATTGCAGGAAACAGATTTCAGGAGGTAGATTCGAATCGCCTTTAAAGCACGGGAAAAGCGGCAAAACCTCGACCATGATGCCCTTGGCCAAAAAGGGCGTATGCGTTTTTTCCTGAATATATTCAGGAAAAAACGCATACGCCCTTTTTGGCCAACCAAGCAACCTGGAAAGGCAAATCAGCGCTACAAAGAAGTCTCGCTTCCCACCGGTCAAAAGGGCCATGCTGAATAAAGTGTCAAAACCAGAAATGCAGGACAGGCCATGGAGAAACGGGAGCCTTGCTACCCTGATGGGCGGGATGTAAATTGCCAACAGCCCCTCTGGAGAAGTGTACGGTGTGTCCTGAAACATCGAAAAAACTCAGCTTAGAGAGCAAAGGGCACTTCCCCTCATGGGCGTATAAATTGGGAAAACTAAAAATCAGCAAGACACAGGCACACCAAAGTTTAGGGCTGCTCTGTTGACAAGAACCTCCACTTCGTTACACCTTAAATATCCCAGGAAAGAGAAAAATGGATAAAGAAGTTGTGGTCCTTATGTACAATGGAATATCACTCAGCCATGAAATCAACGTCATAAGGCTAGTAGCAGCATGATGAGTGGATTTAGGTACGACGATTCTAAGTGAAATAAGTCACACAGAAAAAGACACTTATCATAAGATATCACTTATAGAGGGAGTGTAAAAACCGCTACCCTTGAACTGAATTACAAAACAGAACAGAGTCACACGTTTAGAAAACACAATATGGCTGCTTAACGGGAAAGGTGAGGTGGGGTGATGCATAAAACAAGGGTTTCAAATTAGCTCAGAGACCGTTCCATAAACCCAATATGTAATAGACACGACCTACTCCTTGCTCAGTGAACTGGACTCAACACCCCCTATTCACCGCCCAAGAATATATCTGACTAGTAAGAATCTTAAAAACTATGTACTGATATCTCTCTGTAAGTGAGTCAAGTGGGTGTAAAGCGGCATAAACACAGCAGTGAAAAGCAGCTAAACTCCTTTATAAAAACCAATTACTTTTAAAAACCCGTGAAACAAAGACAGTGAAAGAGAGAGAAATTCTTACTAAATTCGTTCAGGGGCTGTGATGCCACCTGGATTGACCATATATAGACCCACAGCTGATTGAGACATAAGGGTGGACACTCTTGGGGCTGAGAGGTTTGGTGAGGTTGGGTGAGCAAACGCAGACCCTTTAAAGTAATACTGCGTGGTTCCCATCCCATGGGTCCCAAATCTCCAGGTTCAAGGGCATCTTCCCACTTCGAAAACATGCATGACAAACCCAGAAGATGGTGCACCGTGTGATCGGGAAAGGTTTTTAAAACGCACCTCATTTCTCATCTCCTTGTGCTCGGGTTCTCCATTCCAGCCGCTTTACTAGCAATCTCCCTCCTTGGAGGATCAGCACCTTTAACCTCCTATTCCGTACAGGTTGCAATTTGTCCTGAGGATGAACGGGAAGAGGGGGAACCAATGAGAGACTAGCTCTAGGTGTTGGGACAGGCACAGGTCACTCTATTTTCCCATCAGGAAGAAGAATTAACCACAGGCTCAGCCTGCCGCCCGTGACCAGTATAGGGCCTGAAGCAATCCTGCGCTTTTGCGGCCAGCTCCCAAGAAAGGGATTTGAAAAATGGAGCTCAGGGGCTCTGCAATTCACAAACCTGCAGAGTTATAAATGATAACTCTCGTCCACAAATATATTGACGGAAGGCAACGAAGAGGATTTGAAAGCAAGGCAGAATTGCAGGAAACAGATTTCAGGAGGTAGATACGAATCGCCTTTAAAGCACAGGAAAAGGGGCAAAACCTCGACCATGATGCCCTTGGCCAAAAAGGGCGTATGCGTTTTTTCTGAATATATTCAGGAAAAAACGCATACGCCCTTTTTGGTCAACCAAGCAACCTGGAAAGGCAAATCAGCGCTACAAAGAAGTCTCGCTTCCCATCGGTCAAAAGGGCCATGCTGAATAAAGTATCAAAACCAGAAATGCAGGACAGGCCATGGAGAAACGGGAGCCTTGCTACGCTGAAGGGCGGGATGTAAATTGCCAACAGCCACTCTGGAGAAGTGTACGGTGTGTCCTGAAACATCTAAAAAACTCAGCTTAGAGAGCATAGGGCACTTCCACTCATGGGCGTATAAATTGGGAAAACTAAAAATCAGCAAGACACAGGCACCCCAAAGTTTAGGGCTGCTCTGTTGACACGAACCTCCACTTCGTTACACCTTAAATATCCCAGGAAAGAGAAAAATGGATAAAGAGGTTGTGGTCCTTATGTACAATGGAATATCACTAAGCCATGAAATCAACGTCATAAGGCTAGTAGCAGCATGATGAGTGGATTTAGGTACGACGATTCTAAGTGACATAAGTCACACAGAAAAAGACACTTAGCATAAGATATCACTTATAGAGGGAATGTGAAAACCGCGACCCTTGAACTGAATTACAAAACAGAACAGAGGCACACGTTTAGAAAACACACTATGGCTGCTTAACGGGAAAGGTGAGGTGGGGTGATGCATAAAACAAGGGTTTCAAATTAGCTCAGATACCGTTCCATAAACCCAATATGTAATAGACACGACCTACTCCTTGCTCTGTGAACTGGACTCAACACCCCCTATTCACCACCCAAGAATATATCTGACTAGTAAGAATCTTAAAAGCTATGTATTGATATCTCTCTGTAAGTGAGTCAAATGGGTGTAAATCGGCATAAACACAGCAGTGAAAAGCAGCTAAACCCCTTTATAAAAATCAATCACTTTTAAAAACCCGTGAAAAAAAGACAGAGAAAGAGTGAGAAATTCTTAATAAATTCTTTCGGGGGCTGTGACGCCACCTGGATTGACCATATCTAGACCCACAGCTGATTGAGACATAAACGTGGACACTCTTGGGGCTGAGAGGTTTGGTGAGGTTGGGTGAGCAAACGCAGACCCTTTAAAGTAATACTGCGTGGGTCCCATCCCATGGGTCCCAAATCTCCAGGTTCAAGGGCATCTTCCCACTTCGAAAACATGCATGAGAAACCCAGAAGATGGTGCACCGTGTGATCGGGAAAGGTTTCTAAAACGCACCTCATTTCTCATCTCCTTGGGCTCGGGTTCGCCATTCCAGCCCCTTTACTAGCAATCTCCCTCCTTGGAGAATCAGCACCTTTAACCTCCTGTTCCGTACAGGTTGCAATTTGTCCTGAGGATGAACGGGAAGAGGGGGAACCAATGAGAGACTAGCTCTAGGTGTTGGGACAGGCACAGGTCACTCTATTTTCCCGTCAGGAAGAAGAATTAACCACAGACTCAGCCAGCCGCTCGGGACCAGAATAGGGCCTGAAGCAATCCTGCGCTTTTGCGGCCAGCTCCCAAGAAAGCGACTTGAAAAATGGAGCTCAGGGGCACTGCAATTCACAAACCTGCAGAGTTATAAATGATAACTCTCGTCCACAAATATATTGAGGGAAGGCAACGAAGAGGATTTGAAAGCAAGGCAGAATTGCAGGAAACAGATTTCAGGAGGTAGATTCGAATCGCCTTTAAAGCACAGGAAAAGGGGCAAAACCTCGACCATGATGCCCTTGGCCAAAAAGGGCGTATGCGTTTTTTCCTGAATATATTCAGGAAAAAACGCATACGCCCTTTTTGGCCAACCAAGCAACCTGGAAAGGCAAATCAGCGCTACAAAGAAGTCTCGCTTCCCATCGGTCAAAAGGGCCATGCTGAATAAAGTATCAAAACCAGAAATGCAGGACAGGCCATGGAGAAACGGGGGAGCCTTGCTACGCTGAAGGGCGGGATGTAAATTGCCAACAGCCACGCTGGAGAAGTGTACGGTGTGTCCTGAAACATCTAAAAAAACTCAGCTTAGAGAGCATAGTGCACTTCCACTCATGGGCGTATAAATTGGGAAAACTAAAAATCAGCAAGACACAGGCACCCCAAAGTTTAGGGCTGCTCTGTTGACAAGAACCTCCACTTCGTTACACCTTAAATATCCCAGGAAAGAGAAAAATGGATAAAGAAGTTGTGGTCCTTATGTACAATGGAATATCACTCAGCCATGAAATCAACGTCATAAGGCTAGTAGCAGCATGATGAGTGGATTTAGGTACGACGATTCTAAGTGAAATAAGTCCCACAGAAAAAGACACTTATCATAAGATATCACTTATAGAGGGAATGTAAAAACCGCTACCCTTGAACTGAATTACAAAACAGAACAGAGTCACACGTTTAGAAAACACACTATGGCTGCTTAACGGGAAAGGTGAGATGGGGTGATGCATAAAACAAGGGTTTCAAATTAGCTCAGAGACCGTTCCATAAACGCAATATGTAATAGACACGACCTACTCCTTGCTCAGTGAACTGGACTCAACACCCCCTATTCACCGCCCAAGAATATATCTGACTAGTAAGAATCTTAAAAGCTATGTATTGATATCTCTCTGTAAGTGAGTCAAGTGGTTGTAAAGCGGCATAAACACAGCAGTGAAAAGCAGCTAAACCCCTTTATAAAAATCAATCACTTTTAAAAACCCGTGAAACAAAGACAGTGAAAGAGAGAGAAATTCTTACTAAATTCGCTCAGGGGCTGTGACGCCACCTGGATTGACCATATCTAGACCCACAGCTGATTGAGACATAAGGGTGGACACTCTTGGGGCTGAGAGGTGTGGTGAGGTTGGGTGAGCAAACGCAGACCCTTTAAAGTAATACTGCGTGGGTCCCTTCCAATGGGTCCCAAATCTCCAGGTTCAAGGGCATCTTCCCACTTCGAAAACATGCATGAGAAACCCAGAAGATGGTGCACCGTGTGATCGGGAAAGGTTTTTAAAACGCACCTCATTTCTCATCTCCTTGTGCTCGGGTTCTCCATTCCAGCCGCTTTACTAGCAATCTCCCTCCTTGGAGGATCAGCACCTTTAACCTCCTATTCCGTACAGGTTGCAATTTGTCCTGAGGATGAACGGGAAGAGGGGGAACCAATGAGAGACTAGCTCTAGGTGTTGGGACAGGCACAGGTCACTCTATTTTCCCATCAGGAAGAAGAATTAACCACAGGCTCAGCCTGCCGCCCGTGACCAGTATAGGGCCTGAAGCAATCCTGCGCTTTTGCGGCCAGCTCCCAAGAAAGGGATTTGAAAAATGGAGCTCAGGGGCTCTGCAATTCACAAACCTGCAGAGTTATAAATGATAACTCTCGTCCACAAATATATTGACGGAAGGCAACGAAGAGGATTTGAAAGCAAGGCAGAATTGCAGGAAACAGATTTCAGGAGGTAGATACGAATCGCCTTTAAAGCACAGGAAAAGGGGCAAAACCTCGACCATGATGCCCTTGGCCGAAAAGGGCGTATGCGTTTTTTCTGAATATATTCAGGAAAAAACGCATACGCCCTTTTTGGTCAACCAAGCAACCTGGAAAGGCAAATCAGCGCTACAAAGAAGTCTCGCTTCCCATCGGTCAAAAGGGCCATGCTGAATAAAGTATCAAAACCAGAAATGCAGGACAGGCCATGGAGAAACGGGAGCCTTGCTACGCTGAAGGGCGGGATGTAAATTGCCAACAGCCACTCTGGAGAAGTGTACGGTGTGTCCTGAAACATCTAAAAAACTCAGCTTAGAGAGCATAGGGCACTTCCACTCATGGGCGTATAAATTGGGAAAACTAAAAATCAGCAAGACACAGGCACCCCAAAGTTTAGGGCTGCTCTGTTGACACGAACCTCCACTTCGTTACACCTTAAATATCCCAGGAAAGAGAAAAATGGATAAAGAAGTTGTGGTCCTTATGTACAATGGAATATCACTAAGCCATGAAATCAACGTCATAAGGCTAGTAGCAGCATGATGAGTGGATTTAGGTACGACGATTCTAAGTGACATAAGTCACACAGAAAAAGACACTTAGCATAAGATATCACTTATAGAGGGAATGTGAAAACCGCGACCCTTGAACTGAATTACAAAACAGAACAGAGGCACACGTTTAGAAAACACACTATGGCTGCTTAACGGGAAAGGAGAGGTGGGGTGATGCATAAAACAAGGGTTTCAAATTAGCTCAGATACGGTTCCATAAACCCAATATGTAATAGACACGACCTACTCCTTGCTCTGTGAACTGGACTCAACACCCCCTATTCACCACCCAAGAATATATCTGACTAGTAAGAATCTTAAAAGCTATGTATTGATATCTCTCTGTAAGTGAGTCAAATGGGTGTAAATCGGCATAAACACAGCAGTGAAAAGCAGCTAAACCCCTTTATAAAAATCAATCACTTTTAAAAACCCGTGAAAAAAAGACAGAGAAAGAGTGAGAAATTCTTAATAAATTCTTTCGGGGGCTGTGACGCCACCTGGATTGACCATATCTAGACCCACAGCTGATTGAGACATAAAGGAGGACACTCTTGGGGCTGAGAGGTTTGGTGAGGTTGGGTGAGCAAACGCAGACCCTTTAAAGTAATACTGCGTGGGTCCCATCCCATGGGTCCCAAATCTCCAGGTTCAAGGGCATCTTCCCACTTCGAAAACATGCATGAGAAACCCAGAACATGGTGCACCGTGTGATCGGGAAAGGTTTCTAAAACGCACCTCATTTCTCATCTCCTTGGGCTCGGGTTCGCCATTCTAGCCGCTTTACTAGCAATCTCCCTCCTTGGAGAATCAGCACCTTTAACCTCCTGTTCCGTACAGGTTGCAATTTGTCCTGAGGATGAACGGGAAGAGGGGGAACCAATGAGAGACTAGCTCTAGGTGTTGGGACAGGCACAGGTCACTCTATTTTCCCGTCAGGAAGAAGAATTAACCACAGACTCAGCCAGCCGCTCGGGACCAGAATAGGGCCTGAAGCAATCCTGCGCTTTTGCGGCCAGCTCCCAAGAAAGCGACTTGAAAAATGGAGCTCAGGGGCACTGCAATTCACAAACCTGCAGAGTTATAAATGATAACTCTCGTCCACAAATATATTGAGGGAAGGCAACGAAGAGGATTTGAAAGCAAGGCAGAATTGCAGGAAACAGATTTCAGGAGGTAGATTCGAATCGCCTTTAAAGCACAGGAAAAGCGGCAAAACCTCGACCATGATGCCCTTGGCCAAAAAGGGCGTATGCGTTTTTTCCTGAATATATTCAGGAAAAAACGCATACGCCCTTTTTGGCCAACCAAGCAACCTGGAAAGGCAAATCAGCGCTACAAAGAAGTCTCGCTTCCCACCGGTCAAAAGGGCCATGCTGAATAAAGTGTCAAAACCAAAAATGCAGGACAGGCCATGGAGAAACGGGAGCCTTGCTACCCTGATGGACGGGATGTAAATTGCCAACAGCCCCTCTGGAGAAGTGTACGGTGTGTCCTGAAACATCGAAAAAACTCAGCTTAGAGAGCAAAGGGCACTTCCCCTCATGGGCGTATAAATTGGGAAAACTAAAAATCAGCAAGACACAGGCACCCCAAAGTTTAGGGCTGCTCTGTTGACAAGAACCTCCACTTCGTTACACCTTAAATATCCCAGGAAAGAGAAAAATGGATAAAGAAGTTGTGGTCCTTATGTACAATGGAATATCACTCAGCCATGAAATCAACGTCATAAGGCTAGTAGCAGCATGATGAGTGGATTTAGGTACGACGATTCTAAGTGACATAAGTCACACAGAAAAAGACACTTAGCATAAGATATCACTTATAGAGGGAATGTGAAAACCGCGACCCTTGAACTGAATTACAAAACAGAACAGAGGCACACGTTTAGAAAACACACTATGGCTGCTTAACGGGAAAGGAGAGGTGGGGTGATGCATAAAACAAGGGTTTCAAATTAGCTCAGATACGGTTCCATAAACCCAATATGTAATAGACACGACCTACTCCTTGCTCTGTGAACTGGACTCAACACCCCCTATTCACCACCCAAGAATATATCTGACTAGTAAGAATCTTAAAAGCTATGTATTGATATCTCTCTGTAAGTGAGTCAAATGGGTGTAAATCGGCATAAACACAGCAGTGAAAAGCAGCTAAACCCCTTTATAAAAATCAATCACTTTTAAAAACCCGTGAAAAAAAGACAGAGAAAGAGTGAGAAATTCTTAATAAATTCTTTCGGGGGCTGTGACGCCACCTGGATTGACCATATCTAGACCCACAGCTGATTGAGACATAAAGGAGGACACTCTTGGGGCTGAGAGGTTTGGTGAGGTTGGGTGAGCAAACGCAGACCCTTTAAAGTAATACTGCGTGGGTCCCATCCCATGGGTCCCAAATCTCCAGGTTCAAGGGCATCTTCCCACTTCGAAAACATGCATGAGAAACCCAGAACATGGTGCACCGTGTGATCGGGAAAGGTTTCTAAAACGCACCTCATTTCTCATCTCCTTGGGCTCGGGTTCGCCATTCTAGCCGCTTTACTAGCAATCTCCCTCCTTGGAGAATCAGCACCTTTAACCTCCTGTTCCGTACAGGTTGCAATTTGTCCTGAGGATGAACGGGAAGAGGGGGAACCAATGAGAGACTAGCTCTAGGTGTTGGGACAGGCACAGGTCACTCTATTTTCCCGTCAGGAAGAAGAATTAACCACAGACTCAGCCAGCCGCTCGGGACCAGAATAGGGCCTGAAGCAATCCTGCGCTTTTGCGGCCAGCTCCCAAGAAAGCGACTTGAAAAATGGAGCTCAGGGGCACTGCAATTCACAAACCTGCAGAGTTATAAATGATAACTCTCGTCCACAAATATATTGAGGGAAGGCAACGAAGAGGATTTGAAAGCAAGGCAGAATTGCAGGAAACAGATTTCAGGAGGTAGATTCGAATCGCCTTTAAAGCACAGGAAAAGCGGCAAAACCTCGACCATGATGCCCTTGGCCAAAAAGGGCGTATGCGTTTTTTCCTTAATATATTCAGGAAAAAACGCATACGCCCTTTTTGGCCAACCAAGCAACCTGGAAAGGCAAATCAGCGCTACAAAGAAGTCTCGCTTCCCACCGGTCAAAAGGGCCATGCTGAATAAAGTGTCAAAACCAAAAATGCAGGACAGGCCATGGAGAAACGGGAGCCTTGCTACCCTGATGGGCGGGATGTAAATTGCCAACAGCCCCTCTGGAGAAGTGTACGGTGTGTCCTGAAACATCGAAAAAACTCAGCTTAGAGAGCAAAGGGCACTTCCCCTCATGGGCGTATAAATTGGGAAAACTAAAAATCAGCAAGACACAGGCACCCCAAAGTTTAGGGCTGCTCTGTTGACAAGAACCTCCACTTCGTTACACCTTAAATATCCCAGGAAAGAGAAAAATGGATAAAGAAGTTGTGGTCCTTATGTACAATGGAATATCACTCAGCCATGAAATCAACGTCATAAGGCTAGTAGCAGCATGATGAGTGGATTTAGGTACGACGATTCTAAGTGAAATAAGTCACACAGAAAAAGACACTTATCATAAGATATCACTTATAGAGGGAGTGTAAAAACCGCTACCCTTGAACTGAATTACAAAACAGAACAGAGTCACACGTTTAGAAAACACAATATGGCTGCTTAACGGGAAAGGTGAGGTGGGGTGATGCATAAAACAAGGGTTTCAAATTAGCTCAGAGACCGTTCCATAAACCCAATATGTAATAGACACGACCTACTCCTTGCTCAGTGAACTGGACTCAACACCCCCTATTCACCGCCCAAGAATATATCTGACTAGTAAGAATCTTAAAAACTATGTACTGATATCTCTCTGTAAGTGAGTCAAGTGGGTGTAAAGCGGCATAAACACAGCAGTGAAAAGCAGCTAAACCCCTTTATAAAAACCAATTACTTTTAAAAACCCGTGAAACAAAGACAGTGAAAGAGAGAGAAATTCTTACTAAATTCGTTCAGGGGCTGTGATGCCACCTGGATTGACCATATATAGACCCACAGCTGATTGAGACATAAGGGTGGACACTCTTGGGGCTGAGAGGTTTGGTGAGGTTGGGTGAGCAAACGCAGACCCTTTAAAGTAATACTGCGTGGTTCCCATCCCATGGGTCCCAAATCTCCAGGTTCAAGGGCATCTTCCCACTTCGAAAACATGCATGACAAACCCAGAAGATGGTGCACCGTGTGATCGGGAAAGGTTTTTAAAACGCACCTCATTTCTCATCTCCTTGTGCTCGGGTTCTCCATTCCAGCCGCTTTACTAGCAATCTCCCTCCTTGGAGGATCAGCACCTTTAACCTCCTATTCCGTACAGGTTGCAATTTGTCCTGAGGATGAACGGGAAGAGGGGGAACCAATGAGAGACTAGCTCTAGGTGTTGGGACAGGCACAGGTCACTCTATTTTCCCATCAGGAAGAAGAATTAACCACAGGCTCAGCCTGCCGCCCGTGACCAGTATAGGGCCTGAAGCAATCCTGCGCTTTTGCGGCCAGCTCCCAAGAAAGGGATTTGAAAAATGGAGCTCAGGGGCTCTGCAATTCACAAACCTGCAGAGTTATAAATGATAACTCTCGTCCACAAATATATTGACGGAAGGCAACGAAGAGGATTTGAAAGCAAGGCAGAATTGCAGGAAACAGATTTCAGGAGGTAGATACGAATCGCCTTTAAAGCACAGGAAAAGGGGCAAAACCTCGACCATGATGCCCTTGGCCAAAAAGGGCGTATGCGTTTTTTCTGAATATATTCAGGAAAAAACGCATACGCCCTTTTTGGTCAACCAAGCAACCTGGAAAGGCAAATCAGCGCTACAAAGAAGTCTCGCTTCCCATCGGTCAAAAGTGCCATGCTGAATAAAGTATCAAAACCAGAAATGCAGGACAGGCCATGGAGAAACGGGAGCCTTGCTACCCTGATAGGCGGGATGTAAATTGCCAACAGCCCCTCTGGAGAAGTGTACGGTGTGTCCTGAAACATCGAAAAAACTCAGCTTAGAGAGCAAAGGGCACTTCCCCTCATGGGCGTATAAATTGGGAAAACTAAAAATCAGCAAGACACAGGCACCCCAAAGTTTAGGGCTGCTCTGTTGACAAGAACCTCCACTTCGTTACACCTTAAATATCCCAGGAAAGAGAAAAATGGATAAAGAAGTTGTGGTCCTTATGTACAATGGAATATCACTCAGCCATGAAATCAACGTCATAAGGCTAGTAGCAGCATGATGAGTGGATTTAGGTACGACGATTCTAAGTGAAATAAGTCACACAGAAAAAGACACTTATCATAAGATATCACTTATAGAGGGAGTGTAAAAACCGCTACCCTTGAACTGAATTACAAAACAGAACAGAGTCACACGTTTAGAAAACACAATATGGCTGCTTAACGGGAAAGGTGAGGTGGGGTGATGCATAAAACAAGGGTTTCAAATTAGCTCAGAGACCGTTCCATAAACCCAATATGTAATAGACACGACCTACTCCTTGCTCAGTGAACTGGACTCGACACCCCATATTCATCGCCCAAGAATATATCTGACTAGTAAGAATCTTAAAAACTATGTACTGATATCTCTCTGTAAGTGAGTCAAGTGGGTGTAAAGCGGCATAAACACAGCAGTGAAAAGCAGCTAAACCCCTTTATAAAAACCAATTACTTTTAAAAACCCGTGAAACAAAGACAGTGAAAGAGAGAGAAATTCTTACTAAATTCGTTCAGGGGCTGTGATGCCACCTGGATTGACCATATATAGACCCACAGCTGATTGAGACATAAGGGTGGACACTCTTGGGGCTGAGAGGTTTGGTGAGGTTGGGTGAGCAAACGCAGACCCTTTAAAGTAATACTGCGTGGGTCCCATCCCATGGGTCCCAAATCTCCAGGTTCAAGGGCATCTTCCCACTTCGAAAACATGCATGACAAACCCAGAAGATGGTGCACCATGTGATCGGGAAAGGTTTTTAAAACGCACCTCATTTCTCATCTCCTTGTGCTCGGGTTCTCCATTCCAGCCGCTTTACTAGCAATCTCCCTCCTTGGAGGATCAGCACCTTTAACCTCCTGTTCCGTACAGGTTGCAATTTGTCCTGAGGATGAACGGGAAGAGGGGGAACCAATGAGAGACTAGCTCTAGGTGTTGGGACAGGCACAGGTCACTCTATTTTCCCATCAGGAAGAAGAATTAACCACAGGCTCAGCCTGCCGCCCGTGACCAGTATAGGGCCTGAAGCAATCCTGCGCTTTTGCG
Source organism: Balaenoptera borealis (assembly GCF_965194805.1). Lineage (NCBI taxonomy): Eukaryota > Metazoa > Chordata > Mammalia > Artiodactyla > Balaenopteridae > Balaenoptera > Balaenoptera borealis. The sequence continues at coordinate 35,566,314 of NC_138864.1, forward strand.
GCCAGCTCCCAAGAAAGGGATTTGAAAAATGGAGCTCAGGGGCTCTGCAATTCACAAACCTGCAGAGTTATAAATGATAACTCTCGTCCACAAATATATTGACGGAAGGCAACGAAGAGGATTTGAAAGCAAGGCAGAATTGCAGGAAACAGATTTCAGGAGGTAGATACGAATCGCCTTTAAAGCACAGGAAAAGGGGCAAAACCTCGACCATGATGCCCTTGGCCAAAAAGGGCGTATGCGTTTTTTCTGAATATATTCAGGAAAAAACGCATACGCCCTTTTTGGTCAACCAAGCAACCTGGAAAGGCAAATCAGCGCTACAAAGAAGTCTCGCTTCCCATCGGTCAAAAGGGCCATGCTGAATAAAGTATCAAAACCAGAAATGCAGGACAGGCCATGGAGAAACGGGAGCCTTGCTACGCTGAAGGGCGGGATGTAAATTGCCAACAGCCACTCTGGAGAAGTGTACGGTGTGTCCTGAAACATCTAAAAAACTCAGCTTAGAGAGCATAGGGCACTTCCACTCATGGGCGTATAAATTGGGAAAACTAAAAATCAGCAAGACACAGGCACCCCAAAGTTTAGGGCTGCTCTGTTGACACGAACCTCCACTTCGTTACACCTTAAATATCCCAGGAAAGAGAAAAATGGATAAAGAAGTTGTGGTCCTTATGTACAATGGAATATCACTAAGCCATGAAATCAACGTCATAAGGCTAGTAGCAGCATGATGAGTGGATTTAGGTACGACGATTCTAAGTGACATAAGTCACACAGAAAAAGACACTTAGCATAAGATATCACTTATAGAGGGAATGTGAAAACCGCGACGCTTGAACTGAATTACAAAACAGAACAGAGGCACACGTTTAGAAAACACACTATGGCTGCTTAACGGGAAAGGAGAGGTGGGGTGATGCATAAAACAAGGGTTTCAAATTAGCTCAGATACGGTTCCATAAACCCAATATGTAATAGACACGACCTACTCCTTGCTCTGTGAACTGGACTCAACACCCCCTATTCACCACCCAAGAATATATCTGACTAGTAAGAATCTTAAAAGCTATGTATTGATATCTCTCTGTAAGTGAGTCAAATGGGTGTAAATCGGCATAAACACAGCAGTGAAAAGCAGCTAAACCCCTTTATAAAAATCAATCACTTTTAAAAACCCGTGAAAAAAAGACAGAGAAAGAGTGAGAAATTCTTAATAAATTCTTTCGGGGGCTGTGACGCCACCTGGATTGACCATATCTAGACCCACAGCTGATTGAGACATAAGGGTGGACACTCTTGGGGCTGAGAGGTTTGGTGAGGTTGGGTGAGCAAACGCAGACCCTTTAAAGTAATACTGCGTGGGTCCCATCCCATGGGTCCCAAATCTCCAGGTTCAAGGGCATCTTCCCACTTCGAAAACATGCATGAGAAACCCAGAAGATGGTGCACCGTGTGATCGGGAAAGGTTTCTAAAACGCACCTCATTTCTCATCTCCTTGGGCTCGGGTTCGCCATTCCAGCCGCTTTACTAGCAATCTCCCTCCTTGGAGAATCAGCACCTTTAACCTCCTGTTCCGTACAGGTTGCAATTTGTCCTGAGGATGAACGGGAAGAGGGGGAACCAATGAGAGACTAGCTCTAGGTGTTGGGACAGGCACAGGTCACTCTATTTTCCCGTCAGGAAGAAGAATTAACCACAGACTCAGCCAGCCGCTCGGGACCAGAATAGGGCCTGAAGCAATCCTGCGCTTTTGCGGCCAGCTCCCAAGAAAGCGACTTGAAAAATGGAGCTCAGGGGCACTGCAATTCACAAACCTGCAGAGTTATAAATGATAACTCTCGTCCACAAATATATTGAGGGAAGGCAACGAAGAGGATTTGAAAGCAAGGCAGAATTGCAGGAAACAGATTTCAGGAGGTAGATTCGAATCGCCTTTAAAGCACAGGAAAAGGGGCAAAACCTCGACCATGATGCCCTTGGCCAAAAAGGGCGTATGCGTTTTTTCCTGAATATATTCAGGAAAAAACGCATACGCCCTTTTTGGCCAACCAAGCAACCTGGAAAGGCAAATCAGCGCTACAAAGAAGTCTCGCTTCCCATCGGTCAAAAGGGCCATGCTGAATAAAGTATCAAAACCAGAAATGCAGGACAGGCCATGGAGAAACGGGAGCCTTGCTACGCTGAAGGGCGGGATGTAAATTGCCAACAGCCACTCTGGAGAAGTGTACGGTGTGTCCTGAAACATCTAAAAAAACTCAGCTTAGAGAGCATAGTGCACTTCCACTCATGGGCGTATAAATTGGGAAAACTAAAAATCAGCAAGACACAGGCACCCCAAAGTTTAGGGCTGCTCTGTTGACAAGAACCTCCACTTCGTTACACCTTAAATATCCCAGGAAAGAGAAAAATGGATAAAGAAGTTGTGGTCCTTATGTACAATGGAATATCACTCAGCCATGAAATCAACGTCATAAGGCTAGTAGCAGCATGATGAGTGGATTTAGGTACGACGATTCTAAGTGAAATAAGTCCCACAGAAAAAGACACTTATCATAAGATATCACTTAGAGAGGGAATGTAAAAACCGCTACCCTTGAACTGAATTACAAAACAGAACAGAGTCACACGTTTAGAAAACACACTATGGCTGCTTAACGGGAAAGGTGAGGTGGGGTGATGCATAAAACAAGGGTTTCAAATTAGCTCAGAGACCGTTCCATAAACCCAATATGTAATAGACACGACCTACTCCTTGCTCAGTGAACTGGACTCAACACCCCCTATTCACCGCCCAAGAATATATCTGACTAGTAAGAATCTCAAAACCTATGTATTGATATCTCTCTGTAAGTGAGTCAAGTGGGTGTAAAGCGGCATAAACACAGCAGTGAAAAGCAGCTAAACCCCTTTATAAAAATCAATCACTTTTAAAAACCCGTGAAACAAAGACAGTGAAAGATAGAGAAATTCTTACTACATTCGTTCAGGGGCTGTGATGCCACCTGGATTGACCATATCTAGACCCACAGCTGATTGAGACATAAGGGTGGACACTCTTGGGGCTGAGAGGTTTGGTGAGGTTGGGTGAGCAAACGCAGACCCTTTAAAGTAATACTGCGTGGTTCCCATCCCATGGGTCCCAAATCTCCAGGTTCAAGGGCATCTTCCTACTTCGAAAACATGCATGAGAAACCCAGAAGATGGTACACCGTGTGATCGGGAAAGGTTTCTAAAAGGGACCTCATTTCTCATCTCCCTGTGCTCGGGTTCGCCATTCCAGCCGCTTTACTAGCAATCTCCCTCCTTGGAGAATCAGCACCTTTAACCTCCTGTTCCGTACAGGTTGCAATTTGTCCTGAGGATGAACGGGAAGAGGGGGAACCAATGAGACACTAGCTCTAGGTGTTGGGACAGGCACAGGTCACTCTATTTTCCCATCAGGAAGAAGAATTAACCACAGGCTCAGCCTGCCGCCCGGGACCAGAATAGGGCCTGAAGCAATCCTGCGCTTTTGCGGCCAGCTCCCAAGAAAGCGAGTTGAAAAATGGAGCTCAGGGGCACTGCAATTCACAAACCTGCAGAGTTATAAATGATAACTCTCGTCCACAAATATATTGACGGCAGACAACGAAGAGGATTTGAAAGCAAGGCAGAATTGCAGGAAACAGATTTCAGGAGGTAGATTCGAATCGCCTTTAAAGCACGGGAAAAGCGGCAAAACCTCGACAATGATGCCCTTGGCCAAAAAGGGCGTATGCGTTTTTTCCTGAATATATTCAGGAAAAAACGCATACGCCCTTTTTGGCCAACCAAGCAACCTGGAAAGGCAAATCAGCGCTACAAAGAAGTCTCGCTTCCCATCGGTCAAAAGGGCCATGCTGAATAAAGTGTCAAACCCAGAAATGCAGGACAGGCCATGGAGAAACGGGAGCCTTGCTACGCTGATGGGCGGGATGTAAATTGCCAACAGCCCCTCTGGAGAAGTGTACGGTGTGTCCTGAAACATCGAAAAAACTCAGCTTAGAGAGCATAGGGCACTTCCACTCATGGGCGTATAAATTGGGAAAACTACAAATCAGCAAGACCCAGGCACCCCAAAGTTTAGGGCTGCTCTGTTGACAAGAACCGCCACTTCGTTACACCTTAAATATCCCAGGAAAGAGAAAAATGGATAAAGAAGTTGTGGTCCTTATGTACAATGGAATATCACTCAGCCATGAAATCAACGTCATAAGGCTAGTAGCAGCATGATGAGTGGATTTAGGTACGACGATTCTAAGTGAAATAAGTCACACAGAAAAAGACACTTATCATAAGATATCACTTATAGAGGGAATGTAAAAACCGCTACCCTTGAACTGAATTACAAAACAGAACAGAGTCACACGTTTAGAAAACACACTATGGCTGCTTAACGGGAAAGGTGAGGTGGGGTGATGCCTAAAAGAAGGGTTTCAAATTAGCTCAGAGACCGTTCCATAAACCCAATATGTAATAGACACGACCTACTCCTTGCTCAGTGAACTGGACTCAACACCCCCTATTCACCGCCCAAGAATATATCTGACTACTAAGAATCTTAAAACCTATGTATTGATATCTCTCTGTGAGTCAAGTGGGTGTAAAGCGGCATAAACACAGCAGTGAAAAGCAGCTAAACCCCTTTATAAAAATCAATCACTTTTAAAAACCCGTGAAACAAAGACAGTGAAAGATAGAGAAATTCTTACTACATTCGTTCAGGGGCTGTGATGCCACCTGGATTGACCATATCTAGACCCACAGCTGATTGAGACATAAGGGTGGACACTCTTGGGGCTGAGAGGTTTGGTGAGGTTGGGTGAGCAAACGCAGACCCTTTAAAGTAATACTGCGTGGTTCCCATCCCATGGGTCCCAAATCTCCAGGTTCAAGGGCATCTTCCTACTTCGAAAACATGCATGAGAAACCCAGAAGATGGTACACCGTGTGATCGGGAAAGGTTTCTAAAACGCACCTCATTTCTCATCTCCCTGTGCTCGGGTTCGCCATTCCAGCCGCTTTACTAGCAATCTCCCTCCTTGGAGAATCAGCACCTTTAACCTCCTGTTCCGTACAGGTTGCAATTTGTCCTGAGGATGAACGGGAAGAGGGGGAACCAATGAGACACTAGCTCTAGGTGTTGGGACAGGCACAGGTCACTCTATTTTCCCATCAGGAAGAAGAATTAACCACAGGCTCAGCCTGCCGCCCGGGACCAGAATAGGGCCTGAAGCAATCCTGCGCTTTTGCGGCCAGCTCCCAAGAAAGCGAGTTGAAAAATGGAGCTCAGATGCACTGCAATTCACAAACCTGCAGAGTTATAAATGATAACTCTCGTCCACAAATATATTGACGGCAGACAACGAAGAGGATTTGAAAGCAAGGCAGAATTGCAGGAAACAGATTTCAGGAGGTAGATTCGAATCGACTTTAAAGCACGGGAAAAGCGGCAAAACCTCGACCATGATGCCCTTGGCCAAAAAGGGCGTATGCGTTTTTTCCTGAATATATTCAGGAAAAAACGCATACGCCCTTTTTGGCCAACCAAGCAACCTGGAAAGGCAAATCAGCGCTACAAAGAAGTCTCGCTTCCCATCGGTCAAAAGGGCCATGCTGAATAAAGTGTCAAACCCAGAAATGCAGGACAGGCCATGGAGAAACGGGAGCCTTGCTACGCTGATGGGCGTGATGTAAATTGCCAACAGCCCCTCTGGAGAAGTGTACGGTGTGTCCTGAAACATCGAAAAAACTCAGCTTAGAGGGCATAGGGCACTTCCACTCATGGGCGTATAAATTGGGAAAACTAAAAATCAGCAATACCCAGGCACCCCAAAGTTTAGGGCTGCTCTGTTGACAAGAACCTCCACTTCGTTACACCTTAAATATCCCAGGAAAGAGAAAAATGGATAAAGAAGTTGTGGTCCTTATGTACAATGGAATATCACTCAGCCATGAAATCAACGTCATAAGGCTAGTAGCAGCATGATGAGTGGATTTAGGTAGGACGATTCTAAGTGAAATAAGTCACACAGAAAAAGACACTTATCATAAGATATCACTTATAGAGGGAATGTAAAAACCGCTACCCTTGAACTGAATTACAAAACAGAACAAAGTCACACGTTTAGAAAACACACTATGGCTGCTTAACGGGAAAGGTGAGGTGGGGTGATGCCTAAAAGAAGGGTTTCAAATTAGCTCAGAGACCGTTCCATAAACCCAATATGTAATAGACACGACCTACTCCTTGCTCAGTGAACTGGACTCAACACCCCCTATTCACCGCCCAAGAATATATCTGACTAGTAAGAATCTTACAACCTATGTATTGATATCTCTCTGTAAGTGAGTCAAGTGGGTGTAAAGCGGCATAAACACAGCAGTGAAAAGCAGCTAAACCCCTTTATAAAAATCAATCACTTTTAAAAACCCGTGAAACAAAGACAGTGAAAGATAGAGAAATTCTTACTACATTCGTTCAGGGGCTGTGATGCCACCTGGATTGACCATATCTAGACCCACAGCTGATTGAGACATAAGGGTGGACACTCTTGGGGCTGAGAGGTTTGGTGAGGTTGGGTGAGCAAACGCAGACCCTTTAAAGTAATACTGCGTGGTTCCCATCCCATGGGTCCCAAATCTCCAGGTTCAAGGGCATCTTCCTACTTCGAAAACATGCATGAGAAACCCAGAAGATGGTACACCGTGTGATCGGGAAAGGTTTCTAAAACGCACCTCATTTCTCATCTCCCTGTGCTCGGGTTCGCCATTCCAGCCGCTTTACTAGCAATCTCCCTCCTTGGAGAATCAGCACCTTTAACCTCCTGTTCCGTACAGGTTGCAATTTGTCCTGAGGATGAACGGGAAGAGGGGGAACCAATGAGACACTAGCTCTAGGTGTTGGGACAGGCACAGGTCACTCTATTTTCCCATCAGGAAGAAGAATTAACCACAGGCTCAGCCTGCCGCCCGGGACCAGAATAGGGCCTGAAGCAATCCTGCGCTTTTGCGGCCAGCTCCCAAGAAAGCGAGTTGAAAAATGGAGCTCAGGGGCACTGCAATTCACAAACCTGCAGAGTTATAAATGATAACTCTCGTCCACAAATATATTGACGGCAGACAACGAAGAGGATTTGAAAGCAAGGCAGAATTGCAGGAAACAGATTTCAGGAGGTAGATTCGAATCGCCTTTAAAGCACGGGAAAAGCGGCAAAACCTCGACAATGATGCCCTTGGCCAAAAAGGGCGTATGCGTTTTTTCCTGAATATATTCAGGAAAAAACGCATACGCCCTTTTTGGCCAACCAAGCAACCTGGAAAGGCAAATCAGCGCTACAAAGAAGTCTCGCTTCCCATCGGTCAAAAGGGCCATGCTGAATAAAGTGTCAAACCCAGAAATGCAGGACAGGCCATGGAGAAACGGGAGCCTTGCTACGCTGATGGGCGGGATGTAAATTGCCAACAGCCCCTCTGGAGAAGTGTACGGTGTGTCCTGAAACATCGAAAAAACTCAGCTTAGAGAGCATAGGGCACTTCCACTCATGGGCGTATAAATTGGGAAAACTACAAATCAGCAAGACCCAGGCACCCCAAAGTTTAGGGCTGCTCTGTTGACAAGAACCTCCACTTCGTTACACCTTAAATATCCCAGGAAAGAGAAAAATGGATAAAGAAGTTGTGGTCCTTATGTACAATGGAATATCACTCAGCCATGAAATCAACGTCATAAGGCTAGTAGCAGCATGATGAGTGGATTTAGGTACGACGATTCTAAGTGAAATAAGTCACACAGAAAAAGACACTTATCCTAAGATATCACTTATAGAGGGAATGTAAAAACCGCTACCCTTGAACTGAATTACAAAACAGAACAGAGTCACACGTTTAGAAAACACACTATGGCTGCTTAACGGGAAAGGTGAGGTGGGGTGATGCATAAAAGAAGGGTTTCAAATTAGCTCAGAGACCGTTCCATAAACCCAATATGTAATAGACACGACCTACTCCTTGCTCAGTTTACTGGACTCAACACCCCCTATTCACCGCCCAAGAATATATCTGACTAGTAAGAATCTTAAAACCTATGTATTGATATCTCTCTGTAAGTGAGTCAAGTGGGTGTAAAGCGGCATAAACACAGCAGTGAAAAGCAGCTAAACCCCTTTATAAAAATCAATCACTTTTAAAAACCCGTGAAACAAAGACAGTGAAAGATAGAGAAATTCTTACTACATTCGTTCAGGGGCTGTGATGCCACCTGGATTGACCATATCTAGACCCACAGCTGATTGAGACATAAGGGTGGACACTCTTGGGGCTGAGAGGTTTGGTGAGGTTGGGTGAGCAAACGCAGACCCTTTAAAGTAATACTGCGTGGTTCCCATCCCATGGGTCCCAAATCTCCAGGTTCAAGGGCATCTTCCTACTTTGAAATCATGCATGAGAAACCCAGAAGATGGTACACCGTGTGATCGGGAAAGGTTTCTAAAACGCACCTCATTTCTCATCTCCCTGTGCTCGGGTTCGCCATTCCAGCCGCTTTACTAGCAATCTCCCTCCTTGGAGAATCAGCACCTTTAACCTCCTGTTCCGTACAGGTTGCAATTTGTCCTGAGGATGAACGGGAAGAGGGGGAACCAATGAGACACTAGCTCTAGGTGTTGGGACAGGCACAGGTCACTCTATTTTCCCATCAGGAAGAAGAATTAACCACAGGCTCAGCCTGCCACCCGGGACCAGAATAGGGCCTGAAGCAATCCTGCGCTTTTGCGGCCAGCTCCCAAGAAAGCGAGTTGAAAAATGGAGCTCAGGGGCACTGCAATTCACAAACCTGCAGAGTTATAAATGATAACTCTCGTCCACAAATATATTGACGGCAGGCAACGAAGAGGATTTGATAGCAAGGCAGAATTGCAGGAAACAGATTTCAGGAGGTAGATTCGAATCGCCTTTAAAGCACGGGAAAAGCGGCGAAACCTCGACAATGATGCCCTTGGCCAAAAAGGGCGTATGCGTTTTTTCCTGAATATATTCAGGAAAAAACGCATACGCCCTTTTTGGCCAACCAAGCAACCTGGAAAGGCAAATCAGCGCTACAAAGAAGTCTCGCTTCCCATCGGTCAAAAGGGCCATGCTGAATAAAGTGTCAAACCCAGAAATGCAGGACAGGCCATGGAGAAACGGGAGCCTTGCTACGCTGATGGGCGGGATGTAAATTGCCAACAGCCACTCTGGAGAAGTGTACGGTGTGTCCTGAAACATCGAAAAAACTCAGCTTAGAGAGCATAGGGCACTTCCACTCATGGGCGTATAAATTGGGAAAGCTACAAATCAGCAAGACCCAGGCACCCCAAAGTTTAGGGCTGCTCTGTTGACAAGAACCTCCACTTCGTTACACCTTAAATATCCCAGGAAAGAGAAAAATGGATAAAGAAGTTGTGGTCCTTATGTACAATGGAATATCACTCAGCCATGAAATCAACGTCATAAGGCTAGTAGCAGCATGATGAGTGGATTTAGGTACGACGATTCTAAGTGAAATAAGTCACACAGAAAAAGACACTTATCATAAGATATCACTTATAGAGGGAATGTAAAAACCGCTACCCTTAAAATGAATTACAAAACAGAACAGAGTCACACGTTTAGAAAACACACTATGGCTGCTTAACGGGAAAGGTGAGGTGGGGTGATGCCTAAAAGAAGGGTTTCAAATTAGCTCAGAGACCGTTCCATAAACCCAATATGTAATAGACACGACCTACTCCTTGCTCAGTGAACTGGACTCAACACCCCCTATTCACCGCCCAAGAATATATCTGACTAGTAAGAATCTTAAAACCTATGTATTGATATCTCTCTGTAAGTGAGTCAAGTGGGTGTAAAGCGGCATAAACACAGCAGTGAAAAGCAGCTAAACCCCTTTATAAAAATCAATCACTTTTAAAAACCCGTGAAACAAAGACAGTGAAAGATAGAGAAATTCTTACTACATTCGTTCAGGGGCTGTGATGCCACCTGGATTGACCATATCTAGACCCACAGCTGATTGAGACATAAGGGTGGACACTCTTGGGGCTGAGAGGTTTGGTGAGGTTGGGTGAGCAAACGCAGACCCTTTAAAGTAATACTGCGTGGTTCCCATCCCATGGGTCCCAAATCTCCAGGTTCAAGGGCATCTTCCTACTTTGAAATCATGCATGAGAAACCCAGAAGATGGTACACCGTGTGATCGGGAAAGGTTTCTAAAACGCACCTCATTTCTCATCTCCCTGTGCTCGGGTTCGCCATTCCAGCCGCTTTACTAGCAATCTCCCTCCTTGGAGAATCAGCACCTTTAACCTCCTGTTCCGTACAGGTTGCAATTTGTCCTGAGGATGAACGGGAAGAGGGGGAACCAATGAGACACTAGCTCTAGGTGTTGGGACAGGCACAGGTCACTCTATTTTCCCATCAGGAAGAAGAATTAACCACAGGCTCAGCCTGCCACCCGGGACCAGAATAGGGCCTGAAGCAATCCTGCGCTTTTGCGGCCAGCTCCCAAGAAAGCGAGTTGAAAAATGGAGCTCAGGGGCACTGCAATTCACAAACCTGCAGAGTTATAAATGATAACTCTCGTCCACAAATATATTGACGGCAGGCAACGAAGAGGATTTGAAAGCAAGGCAGAATTGCAGGAAACAGATTTCAGGAGGTAGATTCGAATCGCCTTTAAAGCACGGGAAAAGCGGCGAAACCTCGACAATGATGCCCTTGGCCAAAAAGGGCGTATGCGTTTTTTCCTGAAAATATTCAGGAAAAAACGCATACGCCCTTTTTGGCCAACCAAGCAACCTGGAAAGGCAAATCAGCGCTACAAAGAAGTCTCACTTCCCATCGGTCAAAAGGGCCATGCTGAATAAAGTGTCAAACCCAGAAATGCAGGACAGGCCATGGAGAAACGGGAGCCTTGCTACGCTGATGGGCGGGATGTAAATTGCCAACAGCCACTCTGGAGAAGTGTACGGTGTGTCCTGAAACATCGAAAAAACTCAGCTTAGAGAGCATAGGGCACTTCCACTCATGGGCGTATAAATTGGGAAAGCTACAAATCAGCAAGACACAGGCACCCCAAAGTTTAGGGCTGCTCTGTTGACAAGAACCTCCACTTCGTTACACCTTAAATATCCCAGGAAAGAGAAAAATGAATAAAGAAGTTGTGGTCCTTATGTACAATGGAATATCACTCAGCCATGAAATCAACGTCATAAGGCTAGTAGCAGCATGATGAGTGGATTTAGGTACACCGATTCTAAGTGAAATAAGTCACACAGAAAAAGACACTTATCATAAGATATCACTTATAGAGGGAATGTAAAAACCGCTACCCTTAAAATGAATTACAAAACAGAACAGAGTCACACGTTTAGAAAACACACTATGGCTGCTTAACGGGAAAGGTGAGGTGGGGTGATGCATAAAAGAAGGGTTTCAAATTAGCTCAGAGACCGTTCCATAAACCCAATATGTAATAGACACGACCTACTCCTTGCTCAGTGAACTGGACTCAACACCCCCTATTCACCGCCCAAGAATATATCTGACTAGTAAGAATCTTACAACCGATGTATTGATATCTCTCTGTAAGTGAGTCAAGTGGGTGTAAAGCGGCATAAACACAGCAGTGAAAAGCAGCTAAACCCCTTTATAAAAATCAATCACTTTTAAAAACCCGTGAAACAAAGACAGTGAAAGATAGAGAAATTCTTACTACATTCGTTCAGGGGCTGTGATGCCACCTGGATTGACCATATCTAGACCCACAGCTGATTGAGACATAAGGGTGGACACTCTTGGGGCTGAGAGGTTTGGTGAGGTTGGGTGAGCAAACGCAGACCCTTTAAAGTAATACTGCGTGGTTCCCATCCCATGGGTCCCAAATCTCCAGGTTCAAGGGCATCTTCCTACTTCGAAATCATGCATGAGAAACCCAGAAGATGGTACACCGTGTGATCGGGAAAGGTTTCTAAAACGCACCTCATTTCTCATCTCCCTGTGCTCGGGTTCGCCATTCCAGCCGCTTTACTAGCAATCTCCCTCCTTGGAGAATCAGCACCTTTAACCTCCTGTTCCGTACAGGTTGCAATTTGTCCTGAGGATGAACGGGAAGAGGGGGAACCAATGAGACACTAGCTCTAGGTGTTGGGACAGGCACAGGTCACTCTATTTTCCCATCAGGAAGAAGAATTAACCACAGGCTCAGCCTGCCACCCGGGACCAGAATAGGGCCTGAAGCAATCCTGCGCTTTTGCGGCCAGCTCCCAAGAAAGCGAGTTGAAAAATGGAGCTCAGGGGCACTGCAATTCACAGACCTGCAGAGTTATAAATGATAACTCTCGTCCACAAATATATTGACGGCAGGCAACGAAGAGGATTTGAAAGCAAGGCAGAATTGCAGGAAACAGATTTCAGGAGGTAGATTCGAATCGCCTTTAAAGCACGGGAAAAGCGGCAAAACCTCGACAATGATGCCCTTGGCCAAAAAGGGCGTATGCGTTTTTTCCTGAATATATTCAGGAAAAAACGCATACGCCCTTTTTGGCCAACCAAGCAACCTGGAAAGGCAAATCAGCGCTACAAAGAAGTCTCGCTTCCCATCGGTCAAAAGGGCCATGCTGAATAAAGTGTCAAACCCAGAAATGCAGGACAGGCCATGGAGAAACGGGAGCCTTGCTACGCTGATGGGCGGGATGTAAATTGCCAACAGCCACTCTGGAGAAGTGTACGGTGTGTCCTGAAACATCGAAAAAACTCAGCTTAGAGAGCATAGGGCACTTCCACTCATGGGCGTATAAATTGGGAAAGCTACAAATCAGCAAGACACAGGCACCCCAAAGTTTAGGGCTGCTCTGTTGACAAGAACCTCCACTTCGTTACACCTTAAATATCCCAGGAAAGAGAAAAATGGATAAAGAAGTTGTGGTCCTTATGTACAATGGAATATCACTCAGCCATGAAATCAACGTCATAAGGCTAGTAGCAGCATGATGAGTGGATTTAGGTACGACGATTCTAAGTGAAATAAGTCACACAGAAAAAGACACTTATCATAAGATATCACTTATAGAGGGAATGTAAAAACCGCTACCCTTAAAATGAATTACAAAACAGAACAGAGTCACACGTTTAGAAAACACACTATGGCTGCTTAACGGGAAAGGTGAGGTGGGGTGATGCATAAAAGAAGGGTTTCAAATTAGCTCAGAGACCGTTCCATAAACCCAATATGTAATAGACACGACCTACTCCTTGCTCAGTGAACTGGACTCAACACCCCCTATTCACCGCCCAAGAATATATCTGACTAGTAAGAATCTTACAACCTATGTATTGATATCTCTCTGTAAGTGAGTCAAGTGGGTGTAAAGCGGCATAAACACAGCAGTGAAAAGCAGCTAAACCCCTTTATAAAAATCAATCACTTTTAAAAACCCGTGAAACAAAGACAGTGAAAGATAGAGAAATTCTTACTACATTCGTTCAGGGGCTGTGATGCCACCTGGATTGACCAAATCTAGACCCACAGCTGATTGAGACATAAGGGTGGACACTCTTGGGGCTGAGAGGTTTGGTGAGGTTGGGTGAGCAAACGCAGACCCTTTAAAGTAATACTGCGTGGTTCCCATCCCATGGGTCCCAAATCTCCAGGTTCAAGGGCATCTTCCTACTTCGAAAACATGCATGAGAAACCCAGAAGATGGTACACCGTGTGATCGGGAAAGGTTTCTAAAACGCACCTCATTTCTCATCTCCCTGTGCTCGGGTTCGCCATTCCAGCCGCTTTACTAGCAATCTCCCTCCTTGGAGAATCAGCACCTTTAACCTCCTGTTCCGTACAGGTTGCAATTTGTCCTGAGGATGAACGGGAAGAGGGGGAACCAATGAGACACTAGCTCTAGGTGTTGGGACAGGCACAGGTCACTCTATTTTCCCATCAGGAAGAAGAATTAACCACAGGCTCAGCCTGCCGCCCGGGACCAGAATAGGGCCTGAAGCAATCCTGCGCTTTTGCGGCCAGCTCCCAAGAAAGCGAGTTGAAAAATGGAGCTCAGGGGCACTGCAATTCACAAACCTGCAGAGTTATAAATGATAACTCTCGTCCACAAATATATTGACGGCAGACAACGAAGAGGATTTGAAAGCAAGGCAGAATTGCAGGAAACAGATTTCAGGAGGTAGATTCGAATCGACTTTAAAGCACGGGAAAAGCGGCAAAACCTCGACCATGATGCCCTTGGCCAAAAAGGGCGTATGCGTTTTTTCCTGAATATATTCAGGAAAAAACGCATACGCCCTTTTTGGCCAACCAAGCAACCTGGAAAGGCAAATCAGCGCTACAAAGAAGTCTCGCTTCCCATCGGTCAAAAGGGCCATGCTGAATAAAGTGTCAAACCCAGAAATGCAGGACAGGCCATGGAGAAACGGGAGCCTTGCTACGCTGATGGGCGTGATGTAAATTGCCAACAGCCCCTCTGGAGAAGTGTACGGTGTGTCCTGAAACATCGAAAAAACTCAGCTTAGAGAACATAGGGCACTTCAACTCATGGGCGTATACATTGGGAAAACTAAAAATCAGCAAGACACAGGCACCCCAAAGTTTAGGGCTGCTCTGTTGACAAGAACCTCCACTTCGTTACACCTTAAATATCCCAGGAAAGAGAAAAATGGATAAAGAAGTTGTGGTCCTCATGTACAATGGAATATCACTCAGCCATGAAATCAACGTCATAAGGCTAGTAGCAGCATGATGAGTGGATTTAGGTACGACGATTCTAAGTGAAATAAGTCACACAGAAAAAGACACTTATCATAAGATATCGCTTATAGAGGTCATGTGAAAACCACGACCCTTGAACTGAATTACAAAACAGAACAGAGTCACACGTTTAGAAAACACACTATGGCTGCTTAACGGGAAAGGTGAGGTGAGGTGATGCATAAAACAAAGGTTTCAAATTAGCTCACATACCGTTCCATAAACCCAATATTTAATAGACACGACCTACTCCTTGCTCAGTGAACTGGACTCAAAACCCCCTATTCACCGCCCAAGAATATATCTGACTAGTAAGAATCTTAAAACCTATGTATTGATATCTCTCTGTAAGTGAGTCAAGTGGGTGTAAAGCGGCATAAACACAGCAGTGAAAAACAGCTAAACCCCTTTATAAAAATCAATTGCTTTTAAAAACCCGTGAAACAAAGACAGTGAAAGAGAGAGAAATTCTTACAAAATTCGTTCAAGGGCTTTGATGCCACCTGGATTGACCATATCTTAACCCACAGCTGATTGATACATAAGTGTGCACACTCTTGGGGCTGAGAGGTTTGGTGAGGTTGGGTGAGCAAACGCAGACCCTTTAGAGTAATACTGCATGGTACCCATCCCATGGGTCCCAAATCTCCAGGTTCAAGGGCATCTTCCTACATCGAAAACATGCATGAGAAACCCAGAAGATGGTACACCGTGTGATCGGGAAAGGTTTCTAAAACGCACCTCATTTCTCATCTCCTTGTGCTCGGGTTCGCCATTCCAGCCGCTTTACTAGCAATCTCCCTCCTTGGAGAATCAGCACCTTTAACCTCCTGTTCCGTACAGGTTGCAATTTGTCCTGAGGATGAACGGGAAGAGGGGGAACCAATGAGACACTAGCTCTAGGTGTTGGGACAGGCACAGGTCACTCTATTTTCCCATCAGGAAGAAGAATTAACCACAGGCTCGGCCTGCCGCCCGGGACCAGAATAGGGCGTGAAGCAATCCTGCGCTTTTGCGGCCAGCTCCCAAGAAAGCGAGTTGAAAAATGGAGCTCAGGGGCACTGCAATTCACAAACCTGCAGAGTTATAAATGATAACTCTCGTCCACAAATATATTGACGGAAGGCAACGAAGAGGATTTGAAAGCAAGGCAGAATTGCAGGAAACAGATTTCAGGAGGTAGATTCGAATCGCCTTTAAAGCACAGGAAAAGCGGCAAAACCTCGACAATGATGCCCTTGGCCAAAAAGGGCGTATGCGTTTTTTCCTGAATATATTCAGGAAAAAACGCATACGCCCTTTTTGGCCAACCAAGCAACCTGGAAAGGCAAATCAGCGCTACAAAGAAGGCTAGCTTCCCTTCGGTCAAAACGGCAATGCTAAATAAAGTGTCAAAACCAGAAATGCAGGACAGGCCATGGAGAAACGGGAGCCTTGCTACGCTGATGGGCGGGATGTAAATTGCCAACAGCCACTCTGGAGAAGTGTACGGTGTGTCCTGAAACATCGAAAAAACTCAGCTTAGAGAGCATAGGGCACTTCCACTCATGGGCGTATAAATTGGGAAAACTAAAAATCAGCAAGACACAGGCATCCCAAAGTTTAGGGCTGCTCTGTTGACAAGAACCTCCACTTCGTTACACCTTAAATATCCCAGGAAAGAGAAAAATGGATAAAGAAGTTGTGGTCCTTATGTACAATGGAATATCACTCAGCCATGAAATCAACGTCATAAGGCTAGTAGCAGCATGATGAGTGGATTTAGGTACGACGATTCTAAGTGAAATAAGTCACACAGAAAAAGACACTTATCATAAGATATCACTTATAGAGGGAATGTAAAAACCGCTACCCTTGAACTGAATTACGAAACAGAACAGAGTCACACATTTAGAAAACACACTATGGCTGCTTAACGGGAAAGGTGAGGTGGGGTGATGCATAAAACAAGGGTTTCAAATTAGCTCAGATACTGTTCCATAAACCCAATATGTAATAGACACGACCTACACCTTGCTCAGTGAACTGGACTCAACACCCCTTATTCACCGCCCAAGAATATATCTGACTAGTAAGAATGTTAAAACCTATGTATTGATATCTCTCTGTAAGTGAGTCAAGTGGGTGTAAAGCGGCATAAACACAACAGTGAAAAGCAGCTAAACCCCTTTTTAAAAATCAATTACTTTTAAAAACCCGTGAAGCAAAGACAGTGAAAGAGAGAGAAATTCTTACTAAATTCGTTCAGGGGTTGTGATGCCACCTGGATTGACCATATCTAGACCCACAGCTGATTGAGACATAAGGGTGGACACTCTTGGGGCTGAGAGGTTTGGTGAGGTTGGGTGAGCAAACGCAGACCCTTTAAAGTAATACTGCGTGGGTCCCATCCCATGTGTTCCAAATCTCCAGGTTCAATGGCATCTTCCTACAGAGAAAAAATTCTTCGGAAACCCGGTGGATGGTATACAGTGTGATCGAGAATGGTTTCTGAAACGCACCTTATTCCTCATCTCTTGGTGCTCGGGTTCGCCATTCCAGCCGCTTTACTAACAATCTCCCCACTTGGAGAATCAGCACCTTTAACCTCCTGTTCCGTACAGGTTGCAATTTGTCCTGCGGATGAATGGGAAGAGGGGGAACCCATGAGAGGCTAGCTCTAGGTGTTGGGACAGGCCCAGGTCACCCTAATTTCCCATCAGGAAGAAGAATTAACCACAGGCTCAGCCTGCGCCCCGGAACCTGAATAGGGCCTGAAGCAATCCTGCGGGTTTGCGTCCAGCTCCCAAAAAAGCGATTTGGAAAATGGAGCTCAGGAGCACGGCAATTCACAAATCTGCAGAGTTATAAATGATAACTCTCGTGTAAAAATGTATTGAGGTAAGGCAACGAAGAGGATTTCAAAGCAAGACAGAATTGCAGGAAACAGTTTTTCACAGGTAGTTTGGACTCGCCTTTAAAGCACATGAAATTCCGCAGAACTTCGACAATGATGCACTTGGCCAAAAAGGGCGTCTGCGTTCTTTCCTGAATAAATTTTGGAAAAAACGCAGATGCTCTTTTTGGCCAATTAAACAAGCGGGCAATGCAAAGCAGTATTACAAAAATGTCTCACTTCGCATTGGTCCAAAGGCCCATGCTGAAAAAGTGTAAAACCCAGAAATGCAGGACAGGCCATGGAGAAAAGGGAGCCTTGTTATGCTGATCGGCGGGATGTAAATTGCCACCGGCCACTCTTGAGAAGTGTATGCTGTATCTTAAAACTTCTAAAAAACAGAGCTACAGAGCATACAGCACTTCCCCTCATGGGCGTATATCTTGGGAAAACCAAAAAATCGACAAGACACAGGCACCCCAACGTTTAGGGCTGCTCTGTTTAGAAATGCCTCGATTTGGGTACAACTTACATGTCCTTGGAAGGAAAAAATGGAGAAAGAAGATGTGGTACTTATGTACAATGAAATATTACTCAGCAATTAAATCAATGCAATAAGGCCAGTGGCAGCAACTCGTGGAGACTGAGGTACGATCATTCTAAGTGACATAAGTCAGACATAAAAAGAGAATTATCATAAGGTATCACTTATAGATAGTATCTAAAATGCTTTCACATGAACGCAATTACAAAACAGAAACGGAGTCACACATTTAGAAAACACACTTATGGCTGCTAAAGGAGAAAGGTGGGGCGGGGTGATGCATAAACCAGGAGGTTGAAATTAGCACAGATACGGTTCCATAAACAAAATAGGTATTCGACAGGACCTACTCTATAGCTCAAAGAGCTGGACTCAGCACACTGTTGTCACCAGAAAAGGATATATAAGACTGGTAAGAATCTGTAAAAGAATTTATTGATGTCTCTCTTTAAGTGAATCAAGTGGATAGATGTAGAGCAGGAAGAAACCCAGTATTGAAAATCAGCTATACCCCATTATAAAATTAAATAACAAGAACAAAATAAAGACAGTGAGAGAGAGAGAAATTCTTACAAAATGTGTTCAAGGGCTGTGATGCAACCTGGACTGACCATATCTAGACACAGAGCTGGATGGGACCTAAGGCTCTACACTCGTTGGTCTGAGAGGCTTCGTGAGGATGGGACAGCAAATGCAGCACTTTTAGAGTAATACTGCCTGGCCCCCATTCCATGGGTTGCATATCTCCAGGTGCAGGGGACCCTTCCTACAGCTAAAACATGCATGGCACATCCAGAGGATGGTACACCGTCTGATCGGGAAGAGTTTGGAAAAGTCACCTCATCTCCACGTCTCCTGGTATTCGGGTTCCCCAGCTCCTTTCCTTAGAGTCTCCCCACTTTGGGAAGGCAGCACACTCAACAGCCGGTTTTGCACGGCTTGGAATTTTCCGGTGAAGAAGGGGAATGGCGGGATGGAATGAGACACAAGCCTTAGATGTTTGGACAGGCATATGCCACTCTAGTTTCCTACCTGGAAGAAGAATTTCCCTATCCTTCAGGTGCCCCAGTAACTGGAATGGGTCTGTAGAAATCCTGCCCCTTTGTATCTGCTTCCCTAAACAAGTTGAAAACCGGTGCTCAGGGGCACTGCAATTCACAAACATGCAGGGTTGTAATTGACACCTCTAATGGAGTCATTTCTTGAGCCAAGTATTCGTAAAGGCCTTGTAAGCAAGGCAGAATTGCAGGAAAGGGATTTCAAGGGGTAGTTTGCACTCGTCATTAAAGCACATGCAAAGCTGCTGAACATCGCCAATGATGCAGTTTGCCAAAAAGGCCGTATGCGTTATTCCTTAATCTATTCAGGAAAAACCCTTACTCCATTTTTGGCCAACAGAACAGGCGGGCAATGTAAATTAATACTACAAAGAGATATCACTTCGCACCAGTCAGAATGGCCAACCTCACAAACTGTAAAACCTGAAATGCAGGACAGGGCGTGGAGAAAAGGGAACCCTGACAAGCTGATGGTGGGAATGTAAATTGCTAACAGCCACTCTGGAGAAGTGGGTGGTGATTCCTTAAAAATCTAAAAACCAGAGCTTCAGAGCATATGGCGCTTCCACTCCTGGGCCTGTATCTTGGAAAAAAACGTAAATTGACAGGACCCAGGCACTCTAAAATTTATGCAGCCCTGTTTACAAGAGCCTCTACTCGGAAGCTACCTAAAAGTCCTTGGAAGGAAGAATGGATAAAGAAATTATGGTAGATATGTACAATGGAATATTACTCAGCCATGAAGTGAATGAAATAAGGCCATTTAGGGCCACTCAGAAGGACCTACATACATTCATACTAAGTGTCATAAATCAGGCAATGAAAAATATCATATGATATTACTTATCGGTGGAATCTAAAAATTGATAGAAAGGTACTATCTTACAACACAGAAACAGAGTCCCAGACTTAGAACACAAACTTATGGTTACCAAACTGGAAAGGTGTGTTGGAGGCATAAATCATGAGGTTGGAGTTAGTATATACATATTTACAGAGAGAAAACTTGTAATCAACATGGACCTGCTGTAGAGCACTTGGAACTCTTCTCAACACCCTTTAGCAACCTCAATGGGAAAATAATTCTAAAAAGAATATATAGTTATCTCTGTATAAATGAATCATGTTGGTGTATGTCAAAAATGAACACAACATGATAAATCAACTATGTACTCCATTATAAATTTAAAATTAAGTTAAAGAAAAGAAAAAGGATCACTAAATTTGTTTAGTCGCAGTGAACGTACTCGTGTCACATCCCTGGACACAGACACAATTTGGTCCCAAGGCTGGACTGTTGTGGGCCTGAGGACCTCGGGAGGATATGCCAGCTAATTCGCCCCCCTTGAACATGTAGTACCTGGTCCCCTCTGCATGGGATCACTATCTCCAGATCTAAGTGTGCCCTCATACTACTAAACCAACCCTCTGACACCCAAAGGATGGTGGACTCTCTGGGCTGGATGACATTTGGAAAATCACCTGCTCTCAACATATCCTGGTGTTTGGGTTCCGACCTCCCGACTCCTTCGTAAGGGTCATCCCACTCTACAAGACAGCACCCTCAACAGGTGATTTTGCAGGGGTTTATACTTGTTCGGGGGATGAAGGGTAAGGGGGAAGAAGGAATGGGACAGAAGCCCTTACATGTTTGGTCAGGCACATTCCACTCTAATTTAATACCCAAGAACAGGACTTGCCCTACATCTAAGGTTGTGTCAGTAACCAGAGAGGGACAGTAGAAATCCTGCCGCCTTCTGTTTACCATAACAACAATTTTAAAACTGGACCTTATACGCACTTCATATTCACAATGCCTGGGGAGCTGTAAATGACAACAGCCCTCAAAAAATGTCTTGGGGTAGGTAATCGAAGTAGACTTCAAAACAAGGCAACCTTTCAATAACCCTTTTTCTAGGGGTAAATCTTACTGACACTGTTCAAAAAAAAAAGCACATATGAAGATACTCACCATTGCTTTATGTTAGACAAATGCAAATCAGATGTACAAAGAAGTATCACCTGGAACCACTCAGAATAGCCACCATCACAATGTCTACAAACAAGAAATGCTTCAGAGGGTGTGGAAAAAAGAGAAACCTACTACTTTTTTTTTTTTTAATCTGCGTTGGGTCTTCGTTGCTGAGCGCGGCTTTTCTATAGTTGCAGCAAGCGGGGGCTACTCATCATTGTGGTACGAAGCCTTCTCTTTGTGGTGGCTTCTCTTGTTGTGGAGCACAAGCTGTAGGCACACAGGCTTCAGTAGTTGTGGCTCGCGGGCTCTAGAGCGCAGACTGAGTAGTTGTGGTGCACGGGCTTACTTGTTCTGTGGCATGTGAGATCTTCCCGGGCCAGGGCTCCAACCTGTGTCCCCTGAACTGGCAGGCAGATTCTTAACCACTGCACCACCAATTCTATGCTATCGGTGGCAATGCCAATTGGTAACAGCCACTATGGAGCACAGAATGGAGGTTACCAGAGTAAGGGGAGGTGGGAGGGATAAATTGGAAATTGGGATTGACATATACACACCACTATATATAAAAGAGATAACAAATAAGGGCTTACTGTATAGCACAGGGAACTCTACTCAATACTCTGTAATGACCTGTATGGGAAAGGAATCCAAAAAGGATTGGATATATGTATAACTGCTTCACTGTGCTGTGCAGCAGAAAGTAACACAACATTGTAAATCAACTCTATTCCAAAAAAATTGAAATTGAAATGAAATGAAGTAAAATAAAATAAAATAGAGCTACCAGATGATCCAGCAAGTTCACTCCTGTGTGCATATCTGGAGGAAAGCATAAATCGAAAAGACACATCTTCCCCAATGTTCACTGCAACACTTTTTACAATAGCGAAGACATGGAAGCAACCAAAATGTCCATCAACATATGAATATAGGTAAAGAATATGTGATACATATATATAATGGAATATGACTCAGCCATAAAATAGAAGAAAATAATGTCAGTTGCAGTAACATGGATGGACCTAGAGATGATTGTACTAAGTGAAGTAAGTCAGACAGAGTAAGACAAATATTGGATGATATCACTTCTAGGTGGAAGCTAAACATTGATACAAATGAACTAACTTACAAAACAGAGGCAGACTCACAGACTTGGAAAACAAACTTATGGTTACCAAAGGGGAGAGGTGGGGGGTAGGGATAAATCAGGAGCTTGGGGTAAACATACGAATACTACTATATATAACAGATAAGCAACAAGGACCTACTGTATAGCACAGGGAGCTCTACTCAGTATTCTGGGAATACCGTTATCAGAAAAGAATCTGATAAAGAATGAATATATGCATATGTGTAACTGAATCACTTGCTGTGCAGCTGAAATGAACACAACATTGTAAATCAACTATACTCCAATAAAATTTAAATTTCAAAATAAAGAAAATCACCTATATTTCAAAAGAAAAAAAAAAAGAATTCCCATCTCTTTATATGGCTTGATAGCTTACTTTTTTAGTGCTCAATATTATCCCATTCCCAGAATATATTAATACTATATCATTTCATTCACCTATTGGAGGACACCTTAGTTTCATTCACATTTTGGCAATATTGAATTAGGTGCTATAAGTATCCATATGCAGGTTTTCCTCTGGAAGTATGTTTTAAACTACTTTCAGTAAATATCCATGAGAACACTTGACGGATTGTACAGTAAGGGAATGCTCAATATTCTAGCAAGTGTCAATCAGACTACCAAAGTAGCTGTATTATTTTTCATTTCCACCAATGACAAATGACATTTCCTATTGTTCCACATCTCCTACAGAATTTGTTCTTGTCATTGTTCACATTTTAGCCATTCTAAGTGTTACATAGTGGTATGGAATTGTATTTTTAATTTGCTTTTTCATGGCAGCATGTAATCTGGATTATTCTTCTGTATACTTATATGCATAGTGTCTATTTTCTTTGGTGAGGTGTCCATAAAGTATATTGGTCCACATTTTATTTAGGTTGCTTTCATTTTTTTCTACCCAATCTGTATTTGTTTTATTTATTTTCGTGCCTTATTGCATTAGCAAGGACTTGGAGTAAAATATGGAAAAGGAGTCATGAAAGGGGACATCCTTGCTTTTACCTGAACTTAGTGGAAAAGCTTCATGGTTTTGACCATTAATCATGATGTAAGATAAAAGTTTCCTGTAAATCTTTGTTATCAACTTGAGAAAGCTCCAGTCTATTTCTTTAACTGAGAGTTTTTATGAAGAATGGGTGTTAGATTTTTTCAAAGGTCTTCTGAATCTATTGATATGCTAATGATTGTCTTTAAGGTGTTGATATGATGGATATAATTATTTGATTCTAGAATGTTGAACCAGCCTTTCATACCTGGGATTATTTCCTCTCATTCATGATATAAAATTCTCTCAAAATATTGTTGGATTCGATTTGGTAATATTTTGTTGAGGATTTTTGCATTGATGTTCCTGAGAGATATTGGTCAGTTTTCTTTACTATTCATATGTTCTTCTAAGTTTGGATGTTGTGGATTTAGTGTCAGACATTCATTTGGGGAGATTCTCAGTCATTTTTAAAAAATATTTTCTGTTCTTTATTATCTTTATTCTCCTCCTGCTATACCCATTATGTATAGGTCACAGCATTTTTCATTGTTCCACAATTATTGATTACTCTGTTCTGTTGATTTCTTTCCTGCCCATTTTCTCTTTTCTTTTGAGATTTAAAGGTTTCTCCTGATACGTCTTCAAGCTCACAGATATTTCTCCTCAGCCAGCTCTTTGACTGCTAAAACAAAATACGAGAGACTTGGTATTTTATAAACAACAGAATATTTTTGTTTTCTCATAATTGCTGAGGCTGAAAAGTTCAAGAACAAGTAACCAGGGGCTTCCCTGGAGGTGCAGTGGTTAAGAATCTGCCTACCAATAAAGGGGACAAGGGTTCGAGCCCTGGTCCAGGAAGATCCCACATACCCTGGAACAACTAAGCCCGTGCACCACAAATACTGAGCCTGTGCTCTAGAGGCCACAGGCCACAACTACTGAGCCCGTGAGCCACAACTACTGAAACCCACACGCCTAGAGCCCGTGCTCCACAACAAGAGAAGCCACTCAATGAGAAGCCCGCGCACCGCACCAAAGACCCAACACAGCCAAAAAATTAATTAATTAATTATCTAATTATTTTTTTTAAAAAAAGAACAAGTTGCCAGCTGACTTAGTGTCTGGCGAGGGACCAATTTCTGGTTCATAATGTGGGTCTTCTCGCTCGGCAATGAAATCATGGAATGGGCATAAGATCTTCTGCGTGCTACATTTATTAGGTCACTAATCCCATGTTTGAGGTCTCTGGCCTCATAACCTAATCACCTCCCAAAAGCCCCACCTCCTAATACCATCAACATGGGAGCTAGGTTTCAAAATTTTAAAATTAGAGGTACAAAATATTTACACCATAACAGGGACCACAGAGTTAACTGATTTTTCCTTTCATGTTAAAGGTTTGCCCATTTATATTTATTATATAATCCCAAAACCCTTGTTTTTTTTTTTTTATAAGATTCTTTTTCGGTATACGCCAGTACAGACCACTGAGTAGAGTTCCCTGTGCTATAAAGCAGGTCTTTATCTATTTTATATATAGTAGTGTGTATAAGTCAGTCCCAATCTCCCAATTTATCCCTTCCCCACTTATTCCCTGGTAACCATAAGTTTGTTTTCTATATCCATGATTCTATTTCTGTTGTGTAAATAAGTTCATTTGTACCTTTTTTTTCTTTTTTAGATTCCTCATATAAGCAATATCATATGATATCTGTCTTTCTGTGTCTGACTTGCTTCACTCAGTATAACAATCTCTAGGTCCATCCATGTTGCTACAAAACCCTTAATTGTTAAGGATAACTCTCAATTTTTCCCAGTATCATCAGCAATTCTTTCTGGCAGACACGTGATAACACTTTTTAAACAGGGATATTGAGACCAAGGCTCCTGACCTGCAAACAAACAAAACATCATTCATATAGTGAAAACTTTGCAAATCAAAGGATGAAAGCACTTGGTCTAAATCCCTTTGCACCCACTGCTGACAGAGGGCAGAGGAGTTTGACTCACTAATCTTCCTTACGTGCACTTCTTCCTAATGGGGTATTCCATCTAAAACTTATAAGAAGCGGGGATGTATCATGGAACACACCAATCGCTACTACAGATTCTGAAGCAGCAAAACAAAACAAAACAAAACAAAAAAACATGATGAATCCATCCAAAGGGTTCTGTCCACATTGTTACAATAGTTTCCTTCACACTGTGAACCCTTTTCAAACCCTATCACTTGAACCTATTTTTATTTTTTTCAACAAAAATAATGTTAATCTGCAGTCAGACACTCCAGTAATATTACACTATCCCTTGTGCAAGTATGTAGGGATTTGAGGAGCTATGGGAGGCCACCATGAGAGGTTGCCTAGAGTAATTCGGACATTTCATTTAATGTTGGTTCTCCTCCCTAAGATGTCTGCTATCCTCTTCTTTTTGTAGCTACTAGCATTGAGAAAGTGACCAAGATAAGGCCCTTCTCTTTTACTGCCCATGAATGCAACTGTGATTAACCCCACAGAACTTGGTGCTTCCAGAATCCCCTGAACCTACTGACCCTCCATGCATGGCATGACATAGATAAGGATGGTGACGTGTATCCTTGTATAGAGCATGTTATAAAATGTTTGACTCTTCCCTTCCTCATAATTCCAAAGAATAGATTTCTTTGGATTTCTGCTTAATGCTGCTGGAGTTGGTACAAAAGTTGAGGGAGGTATCAGGGCACACCAAAAGAGAGGGTAACTGCACAGAAAATGCAAGCAGGTACATTTCTGTGTAGTTTCAAGCAGCTTATTTGCTATATCAACCATGGTGACATGTTGACCTGACCCTTCCTCTTTCTACTAGTAGTACAACAAACATAAAGGATATTTAGGCTGCTTGTTTTATCCCCACCTCTCACAATTGCTCTGCATTAACATATAGGACAATGAAGGGCCCTTTCTACCATCTTAACCAATATTTGAGAACAAGAAAATGTCCAGATTTTTCTGGGGTTTATTTTCATATTCCCCAATCAGGCCTATGAAGGAATCTTACCTATTGTGTTTAGTGAAGTCATATCTCTGACGGCATCCCATCATCGACAAAACTGGAAAGAAATTTGAAGGGTCTTCGATTTTACCATATTTGAAATAACAATATTTTAGCCTGCCACGTTTTTGGATTTTAGAAAAAAATATTTTAAATGAGACAAAAAATCATTTTTATGACACAAAAAGACAGCAATAGTTTTATATTTTTATCTGTTCCACTTGCACACAAGTGTCTCATGGGGTTATGTAAAGCTCTCCTGTTGGGTGCTGTGCATGGTGCAAGTATGGATTAAAGCTTAGGAATCTTAAGCTTCAGTCACCTGAAACATTTAAATTAGGATGCAAGCAATCCTGTCCAACATTTGAAAAGAGCAAGACACTCTCTTTATTTTATTTGTTAGGTAATGAATCTGTCTTTTCCCCAAGGAGAGAAACAAGTGGCATCTTCCATCAATGTGTTGCACAAACATCTTTGAACAGAGAGTGCAAGCAGAGGCTGATACAGGATGTGAAAAAAAAAAAAAAAAAAAAGAGAGACCCTTCTGGCATTTTCTCCTAACTTATTGCAATCTCCCATTTAAAATGTGGGAATAGTCAATCTTCTGAGGAAAAAGGCCCAAGGAAGGTTTTTGCTTCTGTGGAATAAGGGGATTGCTAAAGATTTCAGGAGGCAAGACGAATTAGTGAGAATGACCATGAGAAATCAGAGAAAAGTCAGATCCATGGATGAAGTGATGTTTACCACTGTGGATCAATGAGAAGTAGGAGCAAATGAAAAGAAAGCTGATACAACATTTTCTGAATAAATGTAACCTTTCAGCTGTCATAGAAAAATTAATACTCACTATGATACAACATATTTAGTTTAGAAAGTTAACTTAAATTTAAAGCTTAATAATTACATTTATTGAAGAAATGAAAACATATTTGTGGTTTAGAATAAATAATGTGTTCTGCTACAGGTAAGAAGTCTACATAAATAAATAGAAATAAGACTAAATAAATAAAGAGGAAAATAACAAATTAGATGTTATTAACATTAAAAACTGACACTCATCTAAAGAAAGAGAAGGAGAGAGAGAAAGAGAGAAGAACTCATCTCAAGCATGTATTAAAAACTCCTAAATAAGAAGTCTTCAGATGTTAAAAAAAAAAGGAAGTCTTCAATAAGAAGATAATGGAATAGCAAAATGGGGGAAATATACCAAAAGATATTTCAAAAAAGAGAGTACAGAATGTTAAGTAAACATATCAAAAGATGCTTGGCTTCTTAGTAGTCAATTAAATGCAAAAGCGTGATACCTGGAATTATCACTCACCAACCAGAAAGTTCAAATGAAAATGACAGGTATTATCAAGTTTGACAAGAATGTGTATAATCCTTGAATCTCATTCACTGCTGCTGAAGATGAAAAATCATACAAATGTTTTGAAAATATTTAGAAATATCTAAAAAGATAAACACACGAAAGCTATGACTCGAAAATTTTACTACTACGTGTATACTGAACAATAATTTATACACACACCACCAAAGCTCAAGTTCTAGAATTTATATACCAGTGCTGTTCTCAATAGACACAAACTGAAAATCACTCATATTGTAATACACATTGGAATAAATTAATTAATAGTTAAATATTTACATTATGGAATCCTATGCAACAGTGGCAATGCATGATCACAACAACAGGCAACCATATAGGCATATTCACAAACAACATAAAATTAAAAAGCCCAATCCAAAAGTGATTTTACTGTGCCATAACATTTATATAAAATACAAAATACAGGTAAAGTTATCTTTTTGTTAGATACCGGAACAATATTAAACCTTAAGGGGAGTCACTAGAATGGGACCAGGGGGCCTCTGAGTATCTGGCAATTTTCTGTGTCTTTATCTAGAAGCTATGTTTAGAGTGTATTCAGATGCTGAATTTTCTGAAATTTTTCATTTCCTTACAAACCATGCATGTTTTTCGTTGTTTTTTATACATAACAAAAACTAAAAAAGATAGACCGGGAAGGTAATTGTATTAGCACTTTAATATCCATGCTTTTCAAGGTGGAAGTGAAAAGTATTAAATACTTGACATTGTGATTACTTCTTAAAAGTAAGGTGAAAATTTGAGGTTAATAAATAAGACATGCTTCTTCATATATAATCCTCAAAGAGGAGGGGTAGAAAGGAGTATTATTTTTTTTTCTTTAATACAGAATCGTTAAGATAGAAAATAATGAAAACAGACTAGGTTTAAAAAAGAGCACACTGGACTTCCCTGGTGGCACAATGGGTAAGAATTTGCCTGCCAATGCCGGGAACAGGGGTTCCATCCCTGGTCTGGGAAGATCCCACATGCCACAGAGCAACTAAGCCCGTGTGCCACAATTACTGAGCCTGTGCTCTAGAGCCTGCAAGCAACAACTATTGAGCCTGCATGACACAACTACTGAAGCCCATGCACCTAGAGCCCATACTCCACAACAAGAGAAACCACCGCAAGGAGAAGCCCGTGCACCACAACGGTGAGTAACCCCTGCTTCTCTAGTAACAACTGGAGAAACCCTGTGCAGCAACGAAGACCCAACACAACCAAACATTTAAAAAATTAAATCTTTTGACTTCTGAGATGACTCACTCACGTGGCTGTAGGTAAGAGGCCTCAGTTCCTTGCCACATGGATCTCTCCTTAGGGCTGCTTGAGTGTCCTCATGACATGGCAGCTGGCTTACCCCAGGATGAGTGATCTAGCAGAAACCAAAGCAGAAGCTGCAATGTCTTTTATAACTTTGGAAGCTGCACTTTGTCATTTCTGCAATTTCTTATTAGTTAAACAGTCAACCCTTTTCAAGTACGAGGAGCCACACTGGTACATGGAGACTGGGAGATAATTAGGGGATAATTAGGTCCATCTTGGAGGCTGGCTACCAAAGTGGCTGACTAGCCAAAGTCTGAATTTTGTTTTCTTCATTTCTGGAGAGAAAATGGTCAGTGAACCTCATTGGTGGTCTTTGAGATGTACCAAAGCTACCTCTTGCTCTCACCCCCAGCTGTGTGGCTGACAGGGTCTTGGTGCTCCAGCCGGGTGTCAAGCCTGTGCCTCTGAGGTGGGAGAGCCGAGTTCAGGACATTGGTCTACCAGAGACCTCTGGCACCTTGTAATATCAAATGGCGAAAGCTCTTCCAGAGATATCCGTCTCAACGCTAAGACCCATCTCCACTCAGAGACCAGCAAGATCCAGTGCTGGACATCCCATGCCAAACAACTAGCAAGACAGGAATGCAGGCCCACCCATTAGCAGAGAGGCTGCCGAAAATCACAATAAGGTCACAGACACGCCAAAACACACCACCAGATGCGGATCTGTCCACCAGAAAGACAAGATCCAGACACAACCACCAGAACACAGGCACCAGTCCCCTCCATCAGAAAGCCTACACAACCCACTGAACCAACCTTAGCCACTGGGGGCAGACACCAAATACAACGGGAACTACGAATCTGCAGCCTCTGAAAAGGAGACCCCAAACACAGTCCCCAAAGCCAAATGAGAAGACACAGAAACACACAGCAGATGAAGGAGCAAGGTAAAAACCCACCAGACCAAACAAATGTGGAGGAAATAGGCAGTCTACCTGAAAATGAATTCAGAGTAATGATGATAAAGATGATCCCAAATCTTGGTACTGGAATGGAGAATAGACAAGAAACGTTTAACAAGGACCTAGAAGAACTAAAGAGCAAACAAACAATGATGAACAACACAATAAACGGAATTAAAAATTCTCTAGAAGGAAACAATAGCAGAATAACTGAGGCAGAAGAATGGATAAATGACCTGGAAGATAAAATAGTGGAAATAACTACTGCAAAGCAAAATAAAGAAAAAAGAATGAAAAGAATTGAGGACAATCTGAGACATCTCTGGGAAAACATTAAACGCACCAACATTCGAATATAGGGGTCCCAGAAGTAGAAGAGAAAGAGAAAGACACTGAGAAAATATTTAAAGAGATTATAGTTGAAAACTTCCCTAATATGGGAAAGGAAATCGTTAATCAAGTCCAGGAAGCGCAGGGAGTCCCATACAAGATAAACCCAAGGAGAAACATGCCAAAACATCTATTAATCAAACTATCAAAAATTAAATACAAAGAAAAAATATTAAAAGCAGCAAGGGAAAAACAACAAATAACATACAAGGGAATCCCCGTAAGGTTAACAGCTGAACTTTCAGCAGAAACTCTGCAAGCCAGAAGGGACTGGCAGGACATATTTAAAGTAATGAAAGGGGAAAAGCTACAACCAAGATTACTCGACCCACCAAGGATCTCGTTCAGATTCGACAGAGAAATTAAAACCTTTACAGACAAGCAAAAGCTAAGAGAATTCAGCACCACCAAACCCGCTTTACAACAAATGCTAAAGGAACTTCTCTAGGCAGGAAACACAAGAGAAGGAAAAGACCTACAATAAGAAACCCAAAACAATTAAGAAAATGATAATAAGAACATACATATCAATAATTACCTTAAATGTAAATGGATTAAATGCTCCAACCAAAAGACATAGACTGGCTGAATGGATCCGAAAACACGACCGGTATGTATGTGGTCTACAAGAGACCCACTTCAGACATAGGGACACATACAGATGGAAAGTGAGGGGATGGAATAAGATATTCCATGCAAATGGAAATCAAAAGAAAGCTAGAGTAGCAATTCTCATATCAGACAAAAAAGACTTTAAAATAAAGACTATTACAGGAGACAAAGAAGGACACTACATAATGATCAAGGGATCAATCCAAGAAGAAGATATAACAATTGTATAATTTTATGCACCCAACATAGGAGCACCTCAATACATAAGGCAAATGCTAACAGCCATAAAAGGGGAAATCGACAGTAACACAATCATAGTAGGGGACTTTAGCACCCCTCTTTCACCAATGAACAGATCATCCACAATGAAAATAAATAAGGAAACACAAGCTTTAAATGATACATTAAACAAGATGGACTTAATTGATATTTATAGGACATTCCATCCAAAAACAACAGAATACACTTTTTCTCAAGTGCTCCTGGAACATTCTCCAGGATAGATCATATCTTGGGTCACAAATCAAGCCTTGGTAAATATAAGAAAATTGAAATCGTATCAAGTATCTTTTCCAACCACAATGCTATCAGACTAGATATCAATTACAGGGAAAAAGTCTGTAAAAAATAAAAACACATGGACGCTCAACAAGACACTACTTAATAACCAAGACATCACTGAAGAAATCAAAGAGGAAATAAAAAAATACCTAGAAACAAATGACAATGAAAACATGAAGACCCAAAACCTATGGGATGCAGCAAGAGCAGTTCTAAGAGAGAAGTTTGTAGCAATACAATCCTACCTCAAGAAACAAGAAATATCTCAAATAAACAAGTTAACCTTACACCTAAAGCAATTAGAGAAAGAAAGAAAAAAAAAAAAAAAAACAAAGTCAGCAGAGGAAAGACATCATAAAGATCAGACCAGAAATAAATGAAAAAGAAATGAAGGAAACAACAGCAAAGATCAAAAAAACTAAAAGCTGGTTCCTTGAGAGGATAAACAAAATTGATAAACCATTAGCCAGACTCATCAAGAAAAAAAGGGAGACGACTCAAATCAATAGAATTACAAATGAAAAAGAAGAAGTAACAACTGACACTGCAGACATACAAAGGATCATGAGAGATTACTGCAAGCAACTATATGCCAATAAAATGGACAACCTGGAAGAAATGGACAAATGCTTAGAAAAGCACAACCTTCCAAGACTGAACCAGGAAGAAATAGAAACTACAAACAAACCAATCCCAAGCACTGAACTTGAGACTGTGATTAAAAATCTTCCAACAAACAAAAGCCCAGGACCAGATGGCTTCACAGGCAAATTCTATCAAACATTTAGAGAAGAGTTAACACCTATCCTTCTCAAACTCTTCCAAAATATAGCAGAGGGAAGAACTCTCCCAAACTTATTCTATGAGACCACCATCTCCCTGACACCAAAACCAGACAAAGATGTCACAAAGAAAGAAAACTACAGGTCAATATCACTGATGAACATAGCTGCAAAAATCCACTGCACAATACCAGCAAACAAAATCCAACAGCGCCTTAAAAGGATCATACACCATGATCAAGTGGGGTTTATCCCAGGGATGCAAGGATTCTTCAATACATGCAAATCAATGTGATACACCATATTAAAAAACTGAAGGATAAAAACAATATGGTCATCTCAATAGATGCAGAAAATGCTTTCAACAATATTAAACACCCATTTATCATAAAAACCCTCCAGAAAGTAGGCATAGAGGGAACTTTCCTCAACATAATAAAAGCCATATATGACAAACCCACAGCCAGCATCGTTCTCAATGGTGAAAAAGTGAAACCATTTCCACCAAGATCAGGAACAAGACAAGGTTGCCCACTCTCACCACTATTATTCCACACACTTTTGGAATTTTTAGCTACAGCAATCAGAGAAGAAAAAGAAATAAAAGGAATCCAAATCGGAAAAGAAGAAGTTAAGCTCTCACTGTTTGCAGATGACATGATACTATACATAGAGAATCCTAAAGATGCTACCAGAAACCTACTAGAGTTAATCAATGAACTGGTAAGGTTGCAGGATACAAAATTAATGTACAGATATCTCTTTCATTCCTATACACTAAAGATGAAAATTCTGAAAGAGAAATTAGGGAAACACTCCCATTTACCACTGCAACACAAAGAATAAAATACCTAGGAATAAACCTACCTAAGGAGACAAAAGACGTTTACTCAACAAATTATAAGACACTGATGAAAGAAATCAAAGATGACACAAACAGATACAGAGATATACCATGTTCTTGGATTGGAAGAATCAGCATTGTGAAAATGACTCTACTACCCAAAGCAATCTACAGATTCAATGCAATCCCTATCAAACTACCAATGGAATTTTTCAGAGAACTAGAACAAAAAAATTTCACCATTTGTATGGAAACACAAAAGACCCCGAACAGCCAAAGCAATCTTGAGAAGAAAAACAGAGCTGGAGGAATCAGGCTCCCTGACTTCAGACAATACTACAAAGCTACAGTAGTCAAGACAGTATGGTACTGGCACAAAAACAGAAATATAGAGCAATGGAACAGGAGAGAAAGCCCAGACATAAACCCATACACATATGGTCACCTTATTTTTGATAAAGGAGGCAAGAATATACAATGGAGAAATCACAGCCTCTTCAATAAGTGGTGCTGGGAAAACTGGACAGCTACCAGTAAAAGAATGAAATTAGAAGACTCCCTAACACCATACACAAAAATAAACTCAAAATGGATTAAAGACCTAAATGTAAGGCCAGACACTATCAAACTCTTAGAGGAAAACATAGGCAGAACACTCTATGACATCAATCACAGCAAGATCCTTTTTGACCCACCTCCTAGAAAACGGAAATTAAAAAGAAACATAAACAAATGAGACCTAAGGAGACTTAAAAGCTTTTGCACAGCAAAGGAAAACATAAACAAGACGAAAAGGCCACCCTCAGAATGGGAGAAAATATTTGCCAACGAAGCAGCTGACAAAGGATTAATCTCCAAACTTTACAAGCAGCCCATGCAGCTCAATATCAAAAAACAAACAAACAAACAAACAACCCAATCCATAAATGGGCAGAAGACCTAAATAGACATTTCTCCAAAGAAGATATACAGATTGCCAACAAACACATGAAAGAATGCTCAACATCACTGATCATTAGAGAAATGCAAGTCGAAATTACAATGAGGTATCACCACACACAGGTAAGAATGGCCATCATCAAAAAAATCTACAAACAATAAATGCTGCAGAGGTGTGGAAAAAAGGGAACCCTCTTGCACCGTTGGTGGGAGTGTAAATTGATACAGCCACTATCGAGAGCGGTATCGAGGTTCCTTAAAAAACTAAAAATAGAACTACCATATGACACAGCAATCCCACTACTGGGCATACACCTGGAGAAAACCATAATTCAAAAAGAGTCATGTTCCACAATGTTCATTGCAGCTCTATTTGCAATAGCCAGGACATGGAAGCAACCTAAGTGTCCATCAACTGATGAATGGGTAAAAA
Organism: Balaenoptera borealis; assembly: GCF_965194805.1. Lineage (NCBI taxonomy): Eukaryota > Metazoa > Chordata > Mammalia > Artiodactyla > Balaenopteridae > Balaenoptera > Balaenoptera borealis. The sequence goes on from NC_138864.1 coordinate 35,600,911, forward strand.
AGATGTTGCACATCTTCAATATAAAATGGAATATTACTCAGCCATAAAAAGAAATGAAATTGAGTTATTTGTAGTGAGATGGATGGACCTAGAGTCTGTCATACAGAGTGAAGTAAGTCAGAAAGAGAAAAACAAATACTGTATGCTAACACATATATGTGGAATCTAAAAAGAAAAGGAAAAGAAACGGTTGGGAAGAATCTAGGGACAGGACAGGAATAAAGACGCAGACATAGAGAATGGACTTGAGGACATGGGGAGGGGGAAGGGTAAGCTGGGACGAAGTGAGAGAGTGGCATGGACTTATATATACTACCAAATGTAAAATAGCTAGCTAGTAGGAAACAGCTGCATAGAAGAGGGAGATCAGCTCAGTGCTTTATGACCACTTAGAGGGGTGGGATAGGGAGGGCGGGAGGGAGACGCAACAGGGAGGAGATATGGGGATATATGGATATGTATAGCTGATTCACTTTGTTCTAAAGCAGAGACTAACACACCATTGTAAAGCAATTAGGGTCCAATAAAGATGTTAAAATTAAATACATAAATAAATGAATAATTTATGCCCCCCCCTCCAAATTAAATCTTTTTTAAAAATAAATAAATAAAAAAGAGCACTCCATGACATGGAACGCTAAACCTAAGTATTTTCAGTACTATAGTAAATGTAAATGGATTAATATCTCCTATTAAAGTGTAATTTTTTATATTATGTGGAACTAAATTTTTTTCACAATATACAGGTAAAATAAAAGAATTACATTAGAAAGGAGAAAACATTCCATGTATTTAAAAACAATAAAACAATAAGCATATAATATGCATCTTAGATATAAGTAGTCTTTAAGTTCAGAACAATTTGTCATTATTGTAATTAGTATTATTATACCAATTTCTTTAAAACATTTCAATACTTGTTGTATTTGAGAAAATATTTTAATATTTTTTCTTCTCTCTTTTGTGGTCTAATACATGGTAAGTATTTAGCTGCTAACATAACTTAAAAATATATTTTGTTTTTTTACAGCCGAACAAAACTGAATCAAGAAGAAATAGATAACTTGAACATACTGATCACTAAAAGCAAAATACAGGGCTTCCCTGGTGGCGCGGTGGTTGAGAATCTGCCTGCCAATGCAGGGGACACGGGTTCGAGCCCTGGTCTAGGAAGATCCCACATGCCGCGGAGCAACTGGGCCCGTGAGCCACAACTACTGAGCCTGAGCGTCTGGAGCCCGTGCTCCACAACAAGAGAGGTCACGATAGTGAGAGGCCCACGCACCGTGATGAAGAGTGGCCCCCGCTCGCTGCAACTAGAGAAAGCCCTCTCACAGAAACGAAGACCCAACACAGCCAAAATAAATAAATAAATAACTAGAATTTAAAAAAAAAATAGAATCTGTAATTTAAAAAACTCCCTACCAACAGAAGTCCAGGATCAGATGGTTTCACAGGCAAATTCTACCAAATATAAAAAGCAGAACTTACACTGATTCTTCTCAAACTCTTCGAAAAGATTGAAGAGTAAGGAATACTTCCAAAGACATTCTATGAAGCCACTATCACGCTGATATCAAAAAACAGATGGGGAGGGGGGACTTCCCTGGTGGCACAGTGGTTAAGAATCTGTCTGCCACTGCAGGGGACATAGGTTCGAGACCTGGTCTGGAAAGATCCCACATGCCATGGAGCAACTAAGCCTGTGTGCCACAACTACTGAGCCTGATAGCCACAACTGCTGAAGCCCACGCACCTAGAGCCCATGATCTGCAACAAAAGAAGCCACCACAATGAACAGCCTGCACACCACAACGAAGAGTAGCCCCCGCTCACCGCAACTAGAGAGAGCCCGAGCACAGCAACGAATGCCCAATGCATCCAGAAATAAAGAAAGAAAGAAATTTACTTAAAAAAAAAAAAACAAATAAAACTGATGGGGACTTTTCTGGTGGTCCAGCAGTTAAGATTTCGCCTTCCAGTGCAGGGGGTGCAGGTTCGATCCCTGGTTTTGGAGCTAAGATCCCACATGCCTCACAAACAAGAAACCAAAACATGAAACAGAAGCAATATTGGAACAAATTCAATAAAGACTTTAAAAAAAAAACACAGAGAAAGACACTAGCAAAAAAGAAAACTGCAGGCCAATATCGTTGATAAATATAGATGCAAAAATTCTCAACTGAATATTAGAAAACCGAATCCGACAACACATAAGAGGATCATACACCATGACCAAATTTGATTCACCCCAGTTTCACAAAGCTGTTTCAACATATGCAAATCAATCAACATGATACACCCCATCGACAAAGGAAAAACAAGAAACAAACGATCATCTCAATAGATGGCGAAAAAGCATTTGAAAAGCTTCAACTTCCATTCATGGTAAAAACACTTACCAACGTGGGTACAGAGGAAACATATCTCAACATAATAAAAGCTATTTATGACAAACCCACAGCCAATATAATACTCAACGTTCATAAGCTGAAAGCCTTCCCGCTAAAATCTGGAACAAGACAAGGATGCCCACTCTCACGTCTTCTCTTCAACATAGTATTGGAAGTCCTAGCCACAACAATCAGACAAGAAAAAGAAATAAAATCTAACCAAATTGGAAGGGAAGAGGTAAAGTTGCCATTATATGCAGATGACATGATAATATATATAAAGGAAACCCTAAAAATTCCACACAAACACTACTAGAACTGATAAACAAATTCAGCAAAGTAGCAGGATACAAGATTAACATATATAAATTGGTTGCATTTCCTGGTTTTTCTTTCTTTTTTTTTTAAATTTATTTTGGCTGCATTGGGTCTTCATTGCTGTGCACGGGCTTTCTCTAGTTGTGGCCAGTGGGGACTAGACTTTCTTGTGGTGCGCAGGCTTCTCATTGCAGTGGCTTCTCTTGTTGTGGAGCACGGGCTCTAGGCATGCAGGCTTAAGTAGTTGTGGCACATGGGCTCAGTATTTGTGGCTCACTGGCTCTAGAGTGCAGGCTAAGTAGTTGTGGCACACAGGTTTAGTTGCTCCACGGCATGTGAGATCTTCCTGCATCAGGGCTCAAACCCGTGTCCCCTGTATTGGCAGGCGGATTCTCAACCACGGAGCCACCAGGGAAGTCCCTGGTTGCATTTCTTTACACTAACAATGAAATATCAGAAAGGAAATGTAAACAAGCAATCCTTTTTTTAATGGCATCAAAAAAATAAAATGCTTAGGAATAAACCTCACCAAGGAGGTGAAAGACTTATATACTGAGAACTACAAAACATTAGTAAAGGAAGCTGAAGATGATTCAAAGAAATGGAAAGACATCCCACGCTCTTGGATGGGAGGAATTAATACTGTTAAAATGGCTATACTACCCAAAGCAATCTACAGATTTAATGTGATCCCTATCAAATTACCCATGACATCTTCCCCAGAACTAGAACAAATAATCCTAAAATGTATCTGGAACCATAAAAAGTCAGAAATGTGAACACAATCCCCAGGAAAAAGAACAAAGCAGGAGGCATAACCCTCCTAAACTTCAGAAAATACTACAAAGTTACAGTAATCAAAGCCGCATTGTATTGGCACAGAAAGAGATACATGGATCAATGGAATAGAATCGAGAGCTAAGAAATAAACCCACACACCTATGGTCAATTAACCTTTGACAAAGGAGGCAAGAATATACAATGGGGAAAAGACAGTCTCTTCAGCAAGTGGTGTTTTGAAAGTTGGACAGCCGTATGCAAATCAGTGAAGTCAGAACATACCCTCACACCATACACAAAAATAAACTCAAAACGGCTTATATGCTTAAATATAAGATAGGACACCTTATAACTCCTAGAAGAGAACATAAGCAAAACATTCTCTGACATAAGTCATACCAAAATTTTCCTAGGTAGTTCTCCCTAGGCAGTACAAATACAGTAAGTCACCTACATACGAACCTTCAAGCTGCAAACTTTCAAAGATGCAAACGTCCATTCGCGTGTCCAATCATGTAAGTTAGTTCACGTGTCTGACATACATTGTCACGTGCGTGCTTCCTCTATATGTGGTTGTGCTTTTGTGTACTTTACAGTACTGTATAGAGTACAGTAGTACAGTACCTTTATTTCAAGCCCAAGATGTCTGGAAGCAAGCGTAAAAGCAGACGTGATGTAGCTGGTACTGTGAAGAAGCGCCAAGCGATAATGACGGAAAAAAAAGTGAAAGTAATTGAGAGAGTGGAGCGAGGCAAAAAGATGTTAGACATCGCTCATTCTTATAATATGAATCATTCAATCATTGGCACGAATCTAAAGGACAAGGACAAGATCATGGAACATGTGAAGTCTGCTGTGCCGACGATGTTGACACAATATCCAAGAAGCATGGAAAAGTGATGGAGGAGATGGAGAAACTTCTCAGTGTGCGGATGCAGGATCAACATCAGCGCTGAGTCCTGCTCAACTTAACGCTGATTCAAGAGAAAGCTAAAAGCCTTTATGAAGACTTGAAGAAGAAACACGGCAAAGAATCAGAGGGCACATCTTTTAATGCCAGCCATGGCTGGTTTCATCGGTTCAAGGCTAGAGCCAGCCTTCACAATGTAAAAGTAAGTGCAGAGACAGCAAGTGCAGATAGGGTAGCTGTCCAGGAACTTCCAGAAACACTTTGAGAAATTATTGATGATGGTGTGTATTTACCCAACCAGGTTTTTAATGTGGATGAGACACAACTGTACTGGAAGAGGATGCCAGACCGAAGTTACGTCAGTAAGGAGGAAAAGTTGATGCCGGGCTGTAAAGCAGCAAAGGATAGGCTAACTGTTGTTTGGTGGCAATGCTTCCGGTGAATTGAAGCTGAAACCTCTCTTAGTTTATCATTCACAGAACCCAAGAACCCTTAAAAACATAGCCAAGGGCTCTCTTCCTGTTGTGTGGAAGCGTAACCCCAAATCCCGGATTACACAGGCCACGTTCCAGGACTGGTTTTGCCACCACTTTATCCCAGATGTAGAGGAATATTGCTTGGAGAAGGACGTTCCAGCAAAACATTCTTTTGCTGCTCGACTATGCTCTGGGCCACCCCCCATTCATGGATGACTTTCATCCCAACGTCAAAGTCCTGCATCTGTCACCAAATACTACGTTGCTCATCCAACCTATGGACCAGGGCGTTATAGCGACTTTCAAGAAATATTATTTATGTCACACTTTTTGTCAGGCAGTAAAGGTAAGTGACAAGTCAGGAACAACCTAGGGACAACTTTGGGAGGACTATAACATCTACAAGACCATAAAAAACATTGACTTTGCATGGTGTGAGGGTATGGCGGTCACGATGAATGGGGTTTGGAAGAACCTTTGCCCACAGTTTGTTCATGATTTTTGTGGATTTGAGAAGGTAGATCAGAAGTCCGAAGAGGTCTTCAGCAACGTAGTGACCCTCAGCGAGAAGCTGGAGCTAGATCTGCAAGAGGACGATTTCGCTGAACTCCTTGCTGTGCAACATGAGGAGCTTACTGATGGAATTGGAGGCCCAGAGAAAGGATGAAGAGGGACAGGAGGAAGAAAAAGTAACTGAAGAACTGAAGAGATTCACGACACAGAAAATGACAAGGGAATCTTCGTTATTTGAGGAAGCACTGTTAGTTTTTGAGGCACAGGACCCGAACCTAGAATGGGACCCAAAGGTGGCAGCAGCCATTCAGATTGCAATCCAGTGTTACCTTGTCATCTATGATGAGAAAAAAAGAGCTACTACCCAGACATCAATGGATCATTCTTTCAAGAGGGTAGATAGAATTAAATCCAGCAAGGAACCAGAACCTTTGCCATCAACGTCAGGTATGAGTGAAATTGCAGCTTGCCCTCTGTCTCCTACTGCTGATAATCCTTCACCCCTACCATCTCCCACCTCCCCTCCCTCCTCCAACCAGTAACTCTGCTCGCCTGTTCCCTCGATGCCAGCCCGAGTATCCCAGCTGTTGTACTGTATTACTGTACTTTTCAAGTTACTGTACTGTAAGATTAAAAATGCTTTCTTTGTTTTTGTGCTTGTTTTTTAATGTATTGTTTGCGTGAAAAGTATTATAAACCTATTACGGTACAATACCATATAGCCGACTGTGTAAGTTGGGTACCTAGGCGAACTTTGTTGGACTTACAAACAAATTGAACTTACAAACGCACTCTTGGAACAGAACTTGTTCATATGTAGGGGACTTACTGTAAAAGCAAAAAAGAAACAGGAACTAATCAAACTTATAAGCTTTTGCACAGCAAAGGAAACCATAATCAAAATGAAAATACAACCTATGGACTGGGAGAAAATATTAGCAAATGATGAGACTGACAAGGGCTTAATTTCCAAACTATACAAACAGCTCATACAACTCAATAACAAAATAACAAACAACTCAATGGAAAAATGGGTAGAAGACCTAAATAAACATTTCTCCAAAGAAGACATACAGAGAGCCAATAGGCACACGAAAAGATGCTCATCATCACTAATTATTAGATAAATGCAAATCCAAATTACAGTGAGGTATCACTTCACACTGATCAGAATGGCCATCATTAAAAAAAATCTACAATTAACAAATGCTGGAGGGGGTATGGAGAAAAGGGAACTCTTCTACACTGTCGGTGGCCATGTAAGTTGGTGCAGCCACTAAGGAAAACAGTATGGAGGTTCCTCAAAAAAACTATAGAGTTGCCATATGATCTAGCAATCCCACTTGTGGACATATATCTAGACAAAACTATAATTCAAAAAGATACATGAAACCCTATGTTCATAGCAGCACTATTTATAACAGCCAAGACATGGAAACAACCTAAATGTTCATTGAAAAACGAGTGTATAAAGAAGGTGTGGTATACGTATACAAAAGATATTACTCAGACATAAAAAAGAATGAAATAATGCCATTTGCAGCAACATGGATGGACCTAGAGATAATGATACTAAGTGAAGTAAGTCAGAGAGAGAAAGACAAATACCATATAATATCACTTATATGTGGAATCGAAAACAGGACACAAATGAGCATGTCAGCGAAACAGAAACAAACACACAGATATAGAAAAGAGAGTTGTGGTTGCCAAGGAGAGAGTGAAGGAAAGATTGGGAGTTTTGGAATAGCAGAAGCAAACTATTCTACATAGGATAGACAACCCACCAAGACCTACTGTATAGCACAGGAAACTATATTCAATATCCTGTGATAAACCATAATGGAAAAGAATAGATATAGACATATAGATATAGATATATAGATATAGATAGATATATAGATAGATATATATAAAACTGAATCACTTTGCTGAACAGCAGAAATTAATACAACAATGTATAAAGGCTGCAGAGGGTGTGGAGAAAAGGGAACCCTCCTGAACTGTTGGTGGGAATGTAAACTGATACAGCCACTATGGAGAACAGTATGGAGATTCCTTAAAAGCTAAAAAATAGAACTACCATACGACCCAGCAATCCCACTACTGGGCATATACCCGGAGAAAACCATAATTCAAAAAGATACAGGTACCACAATGTTCACTGTAGCACTATTTACAATAGCCAGGACATAGAAGCAACCTAAATGTCCATCGACAGATGAATATATAAAGAAGATGTGGCACATCTATACAATGGAGTATTACTCAGCCATAAAAAGGAACAAAATTGAGTTATTTGCAGTGAGGTGGTTGGACCTAGAGTCTGTCATACAGAGTGAAGTAAGTCAGAAAGAGAAAAACAAATACCGTACGCTAACACATATATATGGAATCTAGAAAAATGGTACTGACGAACCTAGTGACAGGGCAGGAATAAAGACACAGATGTAGAGAACGGACTTAAGGACACAGGGGGCAACGGGAGACAGGGACATAGTGAGAGAGTAGCACTGACATATATACACTACCAAATGTAAAATACCTAGTGGTAAGCTGCCGCATAGCACAGGGAGATCAGCTCGGTGCTTTATGTCCCCCAGAGGGGTGGGATAGGGAGTGTGGGAGGGAGGCTCAAGGGGGGGGGGGATATGGGGAATATATGTATACATATAGCTGATTCACTTTGTTGTAAAGCAGAAACTAATACAGTGTTATAAAGTAAGTATACTCCAATAAACATGTATTTAAAACACCCACAACATTGTAAATCAACTACACTTGAAAATATTTCTTAAGTGCAAACAATTTTCTGAATGTAAGTTTTACTGTGTGTGTGTGTACCACAGGTTCAATATATATGAATTATGTCAAATTGATTACATTGCTTTTCAAAATAAAGAATTTTTGATATTTTACATCAGCCTCATGTTATAAATGCAGAAAAACTATATTATTTTTTTCTAAAGTTCAGAAATAGCCATTTTGCTCATTCGGTATGCTATAAACCATTAATTCTTAAAAAGGGATTCGTCACCTCTTCCTTCCAAAGAAATATTTCTCCACTCAGACAAGTTTAATAGAATGTTCCACCATGAACTGACTTCCCACCTTAGAGACACGAGATTTGCATCCTGAAATCTCTTTCTTGCAAAAATGTCCAATTATCATCCTAGCATTACAGAAAAGAAATGCTTTTTTCCAGATCTCAAATTCCATACAACTTTAGTCAAGACATCACGTATGTTTTTTTCACACACACACACAGACTGTATTTTATTTTTACAAGAGATAAATCAACTGACACCAAGCACTGTCAATGGATGACCACAACAAAAGCAACAATGATTGCAATTACCAAACACGAAACACACTCATACTATGTCATAATATTGACATTCAGTCCAGTAATCCTCCACTGTAACAGCTCCTTTACTTTGCAGTGAAAGACATCATGCATTTTTAAATAATCAGCACTCACCTGAGGTCTTTAAAAATCAACATAAACATAATTTTGTGTTCTTTCATTTACTCTGGTTCTAAGTGGTCATTTCTAAACGAAAGTATTTAAGTATGTTAACGTCATCTTATTTTTTTTTTATTAACGTCATCTTATAACATCATATTTCAAATGACTACCGTGTCTCCAAAGATGAAATATGAGGAACTCACAATTAGGCTCTCCAAAGTTTTCATCTCTGAATGTGTATGACCCTTCTGCTGAACTCCACACTGTTCATTATTCTCTGAGAATATTCTTTTTCTTGTATGGCCATCTCACATGCTCTTTCATTTCATGAAGTTTTTTCCTACAATGTTATGCCTAGTTTATTTCTGAGAATATGCATTATTTCAGAATGATATTTATAGACACAAAGACTTCTCTATAATTCCCTGAGAGTTTCAAGAACTGCTTCCTCTTTTTTTTTTTTTTTTAATACCTAGATTCTGAAGCTCTCCACAAAGCATTACTAAACTTGCATTTACATAAGTATCTACATATTAATCACACATTAATGCATTCACAATTGTATTATGATTTATTGCTAATTTTGGAGCTGTCTTATTTACCACCTTCTTGGAAATCACTTTAATATTTGCACTTAGGACTTGAAAGGGAATGGATAAATAAAAACCTGAAGAATATGCAAATACAATTTATATATTTCTCATAAAATTAGGTGATTATCTAACCTTTATCCAGAAAAAAAGAAGAGCCCAGATACTCTGCAGGCATGATCCTCGAGAATGTGTGGTCTTCCAGCAGGAAAACATGCAGTAATCCATGTGGCAGAGTTTACCTGTGACCAGCTGGGGTTAGTGACCTATGCATTCCTTACATGCAACATATCAGGAGTGGAAAAAGGGAATTTGTCCGTTGTGGCAATAAGTATAATGAAGATTTGTAGCAGGTCATGCTCATATGTTCAACACAAGTACAATCAAAAGTTTGCTCAATTCTGGTAGATCTAAGTCTGTATCTGTTACCTTGTCTTTAACGAGGAAATGTCAGAACTGACTTACCAAAAAAAAAGTGTTTTGTTTGTTTGTTTGTTTGTTTTAATTAGAGTCACGGTGAGTAAGGCAGAGTTGAGAACAGCTAATGTTACTTAGTGATTCTCTCATCAGGAAATACAGTTTCTACTTCCCTGTTTATTCTCCACATCCTGTAGTAAGTAAAGTTTCAATGAAAGATAAATGTACAGCGTGAAAAGAAAAGAAAACTTACATGTGTTGATAAGGTCATTTTGACAGGTTTTACCACGTATGTCAATGTTTCTGGGGATGGACGCAAGCCAGAGCTCCCTACTCTGACATTTTCACTGATGTCATTCCCCTTGATCCTCAATTTGAAAGTGGATAAAAATGTTTTCTATGCTTTCTTCTTTAAGAAATTAAATAAAGAATGCTTTCTAGACATGATCCTCTAACGATTTGTAGTCAGTGGTCATCAACAGAGGAAAAGCACAGAATCTCATCCCCACAGAAGGGTGACATTCAGTCAGGTAAGAAAATTCTCCCCGAAATCAGAGCTTCATCTTTAACATGCAATCAAAGGCTTTCACAGGTTCTTCATCACTCTGCACTCAGCCCTACCATATGGGATTGGCTCTGAGAATCTCACATCAGATGACTGACAAACATGTCATAGTACACTGATCTGCTACCAGATCCTGCCTCTCTTAATGATCTCCCACAGGGACATTGGAATATTCTAGGATATTTCCTGGAGCCCTCTATTCTACACAGGTACACTTCCAAGTAGAAGCAGAAGCTTGGATTCTCACTGGGACCCCTGCTCTGTCCAACCAACCTCTCTAGAAATATGATGTTCTAATCTCTCCTGATTAGAACATTTCAAGGTCTCTCCCTGTGCTAATTTAGTAAAGGTAAAAGAGAAACAAGAAAGAGCAAACTATGCAGGGAGCAATATATAAGATTCCTTTACTTAACGTATTTATCTGATATACCCAAATCCTGAGAAATATAGATTCATTTCATAATGTTCAAGAAAAGAGGAGGAGGAACCTCCATGCCAACAGTATATATAAAATGGAATCAATATTGCATAAGCTCCAGCTTAAGCTTAGCTACGAGGTACTAACCCTTCTCATAAAGAAGCAATAGTTCTCCATCATTTGAAGCACACTGAGGACTCAGACAGCTGGACACTGAAGGTGTAGCCTCCTCACTCGAATTCTGTACCTGCATCACAGAGCAGTGAAATATTCCCAAAGAATTATTAAGGATGAGGGGGGAAGGCGAAATAAAAAAGATGAATCCATAGTCTGTCCTACCGTCTGTTCTGTTGGATATTACCACCATCTTGGCCCAATATGACCTTCCCACTTTTCTCTGGGTCTCCCTACTTTCCACCTCCATCCTCTCATTGTATCTTACCTACACTTGGGAACGACTCTAGTTTTTCCACTTATCTTTATCAACAAGTAATCCAAATAGCAACTGTGTATATAACTCCTTAGAAACCTCAGGTCTGACTCAGTAATAATACATGACCTTCAAAGTCCAAAGTTTTCCTAATTCCCTTTATTATTATTTTTTTCTAATTTCCATGTACTTACACTCTTAAGACCTCCACTGTTCTCAGGTTCGTCTTCCCTGCAAAATCTGTCAACCTAGACATAGACTTAAGTACCACCCTCTAATTATCTCCTAGGGAATCCAATTTTTAAAAAAGCCTCAGCAAGCCTTATGGACTTTATTAAAGACTCTTTAAGATAACCCATGGGAGATAGCAGCACACTCACAGATATCTATCTAATACACCCTCAGAGTAATTTTTTTTTCTCTTTTATAAAGTCTCTTCTGGCCAATGAAGACTCTCAGCTCTTCTTCTTCAACATATGCAGTGTCTCACCCTTCTGATTGCTCTCTGCTCTATCCCAGGTCCACTCCCTTTCCTGATATTACATTCTTTCCCAATTTTGTATGTTGGTAAAATCAAATAACATAAAATATAACATGTTAGTTATTATAAAGTGCACCGTTCAGTGATATTAAATGCATTCATATTATTGGGCGATCAACATCACCATTTATCTTTCTAATTCTTTTCTACGTTTTAAAACCGTAACTCTATATCCTTTAAATATAACTTTCCTTTTTGTTCCATAACCACCTGAAAAGCGTCATTACCCTCCCAATTTCTGTGGTTTTGACTACCCTAAGTACCCCCATAAAATTGAAATAAGTAGTTGTATTGTTATGACTCACTAAAAGTCACAAAAATGGCATTTTTGGTAGCTAAATTTCCTCAAGATTCATCCATGTTGTAGCATATTCCTAGATCTTTTCCTTCTTAACACTGAATAATATTGTATTATATGGGTATACCACACTTTGCTTATCCAGGAACTAGTGGATGAACACTTAGGTTGCTTTCATATTATAGCTACTGTGATGATTACTGCTCTAAACACTGGAGTACAAATATTTCTTTAAGACCCTGATTTCAATACCTTTGGGTATACCTCATAGTAAAATTCCTGGATCATGTAGTAAGTCTATTTTTCAATATCTGAAAAATTGCCATACTCTTTTGCAAAGCAGCTGTATCATTCTGCATTCCCTCTGACATAGCACAATGGTTCCAACTCCCTCACATCCTCACCAATAGTTGTTTTCTGCTTGTGTATGTGTGTGTGTGCTTGTGTGTGTATGCATGCACACAAATATATAAACATGCATTTAGTGATATGAAGCATCTATTCAAGTGCTTAGTCATTTGTACATCTTTTTGAAGAACCATCTATTCAAGTCTTTTATCCATTTTTGAATCAGGGTGTTTGCATTTTGTTCAGTTGTAGGAGTTCTCTGTATATTCTGAATAGAAATCTCTTGTCAGATAGATGGCTCTGAAATATTTTCTCCCATCTTGTGGGTTGCCATTTTATTCTGTTTACATTTCTTTGATACACATTTTTTTTAACTTATGTACTGCAAATTGTTTATTTTTTTGTTAGCTGTACCTTTGTTGTTCCTTCGTTTCATATGGAGGAAAACACTGCCAAATCCAATATCATGAAGCTCTTGTCCTGTATCTTCTTCTAAGACTTTTTATATTATTAGGTCTTATATTTAGTTTCTTGATACGTTGATACGTTGAATTTTTGCATATGATGTTAGGTAAGGGTCCATCTTCCTTCTTTTGCATGTTGACCACAAGACTTCTCAGCACCATGTGTTGAAAATACTATCCTTTCCACTTTGAAAAGTCTTGGCAACTTGTCAAAAATCATTTGGCCATATATCAGGGTTTATTTCTGGGTGTTGTATTCTATTCTATTCTATTGGTCTTGAATAAGGGAGAAAATAGTATAACCTATCCAGGTTGATGAAGAACATAAAGAAAGACCAGGACTGAGAATTAGGAGGGCAATATAAAACAGCAGGGAGTAAAAGACAGTGTGAGAGAAGATCTTGTATTTGCGAGTTCATGGAAATAGGATCATGCTAAAACCACTAAGCGCCTGACTTTGAACAATACGGTAAATGTGCCAGCAAGAAACATAACACTTACCCATCTCTGGGAAATATAGTATGGGCATAAAGATAAACTACACACAAATATATTAAAAAGGGAAGGGTTTTCATGGTGTGAGAATATTGTGGCATTTGACATACAATTTACTTCTGTTCTACCATTGTCTCTAAAATTTATCAAAGTGTATATACAAGCAATTCCAATTCTGGTAATGTGCTTGACAGGTTTATATATGAACTTCAGTAGAGCAGTAAATGTACATTCATAGTAGGACTGTTCCCTAAACCAAAAAACAAAACACAAAACCTGCAAAGACTAGAGTTCACTTTGTCAACACACATACAGATGCAATGATGGTTAACGGTCCAAAAACAGAAGGTGAGCATGGGTGCAAGAGGTTAATCCCCAGGCTGGGGTGGGGTGCAGAGTTTGAGGGTAACACAAGTAGAAAAGGCTTTTGTCCTATCCTTGATTTTTGAGGTATGGAAATTCACAGGTCACTACCTTCATTTCAAACTGAATGAATGCACTATTCAATTTTTTTAAACAGGCGAAGTAAACATGAGTGATAATAAATTTCAAACTGTCGCTAATCCAATAAGATACTAAGAAAACTTAAATAATATGATTTAAGAATGAAGTAGAGAGATTGTCCAACATGGTAGCATTCAAAGACCCAGAGCTTGATGCCTCTCATGGGCACACCAAAGTCACAACTGTTTACAGAACAGCAATTGATGAAAAAGGCCGGGACCTACCATAAAAGATGTTTTACAGCGAAAGATATAAGGAAGGCACCTCGACAAGACAGAAAGGAAGGGCAAAATCTCAATAGAGTCAAGACCCATACCACCAAGTGGGTGGCCCACAAATGGGAGAATAATTACAATTTCAGAGGTGCTCCCAGGTAGCAAGGGGTATGAAGCCAACATCAGGCTCCCAAGCCCAGGGATCCTGTTGTGGAAAGAAGAGTTCCTAGAAAGTTGGGCTTTGAAGACCAGTAGTGCTTATTTTCCAGAGAGCCAGAGGGTTGTGGGAAATAGAGATTCCACTCTTAAAAGATGCTCACAAAATCCCACATGATCTGAGAATCAGAACAGAAGCAGTCATTTGAAAGGATCCTGGGTCACACCTACCTCCTGATCTTGGAGAGTCTCCCAGAGAGGCAAGAGGCAACTACAGCACAGCCTCAGGGACAGAGACACTGGCAGCAGCCATTCGGGGGAGCTCCTTCTACCTCGTGGATGCTGGTACCAGCAAGCATAATTTCAGAATCCTCCCTGTAGCTTATCAGCCTCAGGACCGAGCCCCACCCATTTCCACCAGACTACAGACACAAGTACTAGGATGCTGCAGGCCAAGCAACTAACTGAGCAGGGGCATAGCCCCATCCACCAGCAAACAGGCTGCCTTCAGATCCTCTCAGTGCACAGCTGCCCCTGGACATGGGTCCAGAGACCAAAAGCCCCAGGACCAGCCTCCACACCTCAGTGGACAAGCACCAGCCCCAGAGTCCCTGGCCCCTCTGACAAGTGAGCCTGCTCTGGCCTTGGAGTCAGCCTCACCATCGGCAGGTGGTAACTGCACAGGGACTGGATGGAGCTTGGACCTACCCAACAGCAAACCTGCTTTAGCAGTGGGATCAGCCTCATACACCAACAGGCACACACCAGCTCCAGGAATACCACAGCCCAGCAGCCTGTGTAACCAGGCCACTTAATTGCAGGCCAGAAGCAGCCATGGACTCAGCTGGGTCCTGACCCTGCCCATCAGAATGCCAACACAAGATTAGGGATACCCCCGGCCCTGCAGAGAGCTGTGTCAGGAACAGTGATCCAACACCAACTCTGTGGCTCCTGGGCCCTGCAGCCAGAACGCAGAACCTGTCTCTTCCTCCCAGTAGCCAGCATAGCCCCAGAACCAGTGACTGGGCACTAGCCCTGATATCACCTGGACTGCAATTCTACCCATAAGTGAACCAGCACCAGATTTGGTGTCCCCCAGAGTTGTGCAGCCAGCTGCCTTATGATTTAGTCTCACCAAGCAGCACAGATAGCCTCCATACAAGGCAGAGCCTGGCAAACAAGCAGTCTGGGGGCAGCCAAGCCTACCAGACCACCCACAGTAGTCAGCCCACCACAGCAGAAGAGCCCAAGCAGCCCACATAGGGGGTACACCTAGAATATATAGCTCTAGTGACCAGGGGAGAGGGGGCTGCTGGGACCCATAGGACAGCTCCTACAAAAGGCCACTTCCCCAAGGTCAGGAAATGTAACGAACCTACTACACACATAGCAATAAAAACAGGAAGTTAAGAAAAATGAGGTGACACAGAAACACGATCCAAATGAAGGACCAAGATAAGAATTCAGAAGAAGATCTAAGTGAAGTGGAGATAGCCAGTCTCCTCAACAAAGGGTTCAAGGTAATGACTGTAAAGATGATCAAAGAACTCAGGAGAAGAATGGACGACCAGAGCAAGAAGTTAGAATTTTTTTAAAAAGAGTTAGACATTAAAGAACAACAAAACAGAGATGAGGAATACAATAACTGAAATGAAAAATACATTAAAGGAAACTACTGTAGACTAAATGATACAGAGGAATGAATCAGAAAACTGAAGGACAGAGTACTGGCAATCACTGAAGATGAACGGTAAAACAATAGATTAAACTGAAATGAGGAAAGTTGAACAGAACTTGTGAAACAACATCAAGTGTACTAATATTTGCATCATACTGGTCCCAGAAGCAAAAAGGAAAGACAAAGCAGTGTAGAACATACCTGAAGACATAAGAGTTCAAAACTTCCCTAACCTGGGAAAGAAAACAGACATCCAAGTCCAGTAAACACAGTAAGGCCAAAAAAGGATCAACCCAAAGAGGACCACACCAAGACTCATGGTAATTAAAATGGAAAAAAAAAAAATAAAGATAAAAAGACACTATTAAAAGGAGCAAAGGAAAAGCAACAAGTTACAAACATGGGAAATTGCATAAAGTTATCTGCTGACTTTTCAGGATAACCTCTGCATGCCAGAAGGGAGTGGCATGGTATATTTAAAGTCATGAAAGGGAAAAGCCTATAAGCAAAAATACTCTACCCAGCAAGGCTCTCCCTCAGCTTTGATGGTGAGATCTAAAGTTTTACAGAGAAGCAAAACTAAAAGAGCTCAGCATCGCCAAATCAGCTTTATGAGAAATCTTAAAGGGGCTTTTCTAAGTGAAAAAGTAAAGGTCACGATTGAAACATAAAAATTAGGAAAGGAAACTTACTACAGGAAAAACCTCATTGGTTAAGGCAAATATTCAACAAAGGTAGTAAATCAACCATGGACACAGCTAATAGGAAGGATGAAAAAAAAAACAGTAATAAAATCATCTATATTCACAATAAGAAGTTAAGGGACACACAAAACAAGTAGATGTAAAATATAAGGTCAAATTCAGTAACTGTGGGGGAGCAGAGTAACAATGCAGGGTTGTTAGTGTCCATGTGAAATTAAGAGCTCAGCAACTTAAATAATCACACACACACACACACACACACACACACACACACACATAAACAAAACTGAAAGAAATCCAAACATAATATTAAAGATAGTCCTCACATCACAGATGAAGGGAATAAAAGGGGAAGAAAGGAACACTGAAGAAATTAAAGAGGGATTCTAAAAATACCCAAGACAAATGAAAATGAACACACAATGATCCAAAATCTATGGGACACAGCCAACGCAGTTCACAGGGGGAAGTTATAGTGATACAAGCTTATTCTTAGGAATCAAGAAAAATATCAAATAAACAACCTAACATTACACCTGAAGGAATTAGAAAAAGAAGAAAAAACAAAACTCAAAGCTGTCAGAAAGAAAAATTAAGAAAACTATACCATATGCAATGACATCAAAAAGAATAAGATACCTAGGAATAAACACACCTAAGCAGGTAAAAGACATGTGCTCAGAAATCTCTCAGCCATTGGTGAAAGAAGTTGAAGACAACACAAAAAGATGGAAAAATATAGCATGTGCATCGACTGGAAGAATTAATACTGTTAAAATAACCATACTACCAAAGACCATCTACAGATTTAATGCAATCCCTATCAGAATACCAAAGCATTTTCACAGAACTTGAAAAAGTAATTTTAAAATTTGTATAGAAACACAAAGACCCCAAATAGCCAAACAATCTTGAGAAAGAACACAGCTGGAGGCATCACGCACCTTGACTTCAGACTATACTGCAAAGCGACAGTAATCAAAGAGAAAGGTACCAGAGCAAAAACAGACACAAAGATCACTGGAATAGAATAGAGATCCCAGAAATAAGCCCACACACTTATATTTAATTGATTTATGACAAAGCAGGCAATATGGAGAAAAAACTGCCTCTTCAATAAGTGGTACTGGGAAAACTGGTCAGCTACATGGAAAAGAATAAAATTAGATTATTTTAGCACACCACATATAAAATAAATGCAAAACTGAATAAAGACCTAAATGTAGGACCAGAAACCATAAAACCCCTAGAGGAAAATATAGAACATTCTTCAACATAAATGATAGCAACAGTTTTAGGTTCAGTCTACTAAGGCAAATGAAACAAAAGCAAAAATAAACAAATGGGACTTCACTAAACTTAAAAGATTTTGCACAGCAAAGGAAACCAAAGACAAAATGAAAAGACAACCTGCTGAGGGAGAGACAATATTTGCACATGATAAGAGGTTAACATCAAAAAAGATGACCAAGCAAGGGTTCATACCTAAACTACAGAAACAGCACATACAACTCAATATCAAAAAAACACCCAAAATCTTTTTTTAAAAAATGAGAAGACCTAAATGGACATTTTTTCCAAGGAAAAACTACATATAGAGAGCCAGAACTCACAAAGATGCTAAACATAGCTAATCGGCAGTAAAATGCAAATCAAAACTATGAGACATATCACCTCAGTCTTGTCAGAATGGCTGTCATCCAAAAGATCACAAATAACAAAGGTTGGTGAGGATGTGGAGAAAGGGAAACTCTTGTACACTCTTGATGTGAATGTGAAGTAGTGCAGCTACTGTGGAAAGCAGAATGGAGGTTCCACAAAAAACGAAAAATAGAACTACCATGATATCCAGCAATTTCACTGTTGGGTATATCAGAAGAAAACAAAAACACTATTTCAAAAAAAATAACTGCACACCAATGTTCATAACAGTGTTATTTGCCATAGCCAAGATATAGAGTCAAACTAAGTGTTCATCAATAGCTTCGTGGATAAAAAAGATTTTTTATGATGACTTCAGCAAAAAATGAAATTTTGCCATTTGCAAGAACATGGATGGATTTGGAGGGTATTATGCTTAGTAAAATAAACCGCAGAGAAAACAAGCATGGCATGTTATGAGAAAAAAAGCATGGTATGGTATGAGAAAACAAGCATGGTATGTTATCACTTACACGTGGCATCTAAAAAATTGAATACAATAACAACAAAAAAACAGACTCACAGATTAAAGAACAGACTAGTGGTTACCAGCAGGGACAGATAGGGTGGAGGAGCAAAATAGTGGTAGGAGATGTTGAGGTACAATCCACTATGTATAAAATCAATAA
The DNA here is from genome assembly GCF_965194805.1 of Balaenoptera borealis. Lineage (NCBI taxonomy): Eukaryota > Metazoa > Chordata > Mammalia > Artiodactyla > Balaenopteridae > Balaenoptera > Balaenoptera borealis. The sequence continues at coordinate 35,619,923 of NC_138864.1, forward strand.
TCTACAGTGATGTACTGTATAGCATGGGGAATATAGCCACTCTTTTACAATAACTATAAATGGAGAAGAACCTAAACATTTATGAATCACTATGCTGTACCTCTGAAACTAATATAATAATGTAAATTAACTATAGATCAATAAAATATAAAGTAAGAAATAATAAAGGGGAGACACAGATTATTAGATAGAAATCAATTAAATAAACACAAGTTTTGGAAACCAAGGAATTAAAAAACAACACGTAAGACACAACATTGGCATTTAAAGTGTACAATCTATTCATTTAAAAGAAATCATTTAAGTGGTAAAAAATGGTACCCATTCTCACAATTTTGTATATCTAGGATAAATTATTATCTACAAAAATATGTTACAAATATTCACTCAAAAAGAAAGAGAAAATTGGGATAAACCCATTTTAGTATCCAAAATATCAAAGTCTCTATGCAAAATTGATTTGAATAAGTTCTGTTAGCCACTTCTAGTTTCTTTGTGATGTAAAATCTTTTAAAGCATAAAAATCAGCCTTTCTACATTATTCCATTAGACATACATAGAAGTTAAAAGAAATGAGAAGACAGAACAATCAACCAGGAAGGTGAATTTACTGAGAAACAGTCATTCGTTCTCCCTCCTCCTTTTCTTTTCCTCCTTTTCCAGGTCTCTTTGGGTTCCGATCAAGAGAGATCTTGAGAGTTCTGAGAATATTTCTTTGAGGGCTTCAAATCACCATACCTACATCCTCTGCCACAACTACACACACGGGAACAAAAATAAACCTCTGCTATCTACTCACGTAGGAGGGATTCATGCAAAATAAACTCCTACATGGAGACCAACAGGTGAGTTTTCTACCTGTTCTTTCTAATGTCCTTCCATTATGGTAAATCCCACACATTATGAGGAAGAAACGGTTATGTGAGCTTTTCCTTGAAGTCAAAAAACTTGCATTCATTTCAAGTACCTGGTGATCATAGGGTACAGCCAGGGAAGGTGCTATCCCCCTTGGGGGGAGGGGCGGTGGATGGGCTCCCGCACCCATGCACCTCCTGATGCACAGATTCTGGAGAAACAAAGGGCAGTCACACCGCAGTCAGCCTGTCAGGCTGTCGGGCCACTGGGCAACCCGACCAGCCTGGAAGTGCCCCATCAGTTTGCTGAAAGCAAAACCCTGTCCCCCCTGTGAAGCCAGGCAATTTGGGTCAGAGAGTCAGAGGAGACCGGTAATCAACTCCTCCTCTCTGCTCACCTCCTTGGGGTTACAGCAACCCCATCTCCAAACCCAAATCTGACCCTGGAGTGCCAAACTGGGAGTGGCAGGTGGGCTCTGCCGGTGCTTCAGCGCCCTCTGGAGGTTGTCTGCTCTAATGGCAACTCTCAGCCCTTCCTCCTCCTCCTTCCCTAGTCCTGGGGGCTGCCTTGGCCTCCTGCAGCTGCTGGCCTGAATTCATTCTTCTTTTTTCTCCAATTACAATGAAGTGTCTTACAGAGGTTTGGAATCTCTTGAAGAAGGAAGATCTTTTAGCCAATACACCTTAGCCGTGAGAAGTTGGTTTCAAGAATGAACCTGAAATACTGTATTTTTCTCCTGATGATTCCAAGGAGAGACAGCTCAAGTTTTCTAAATCATAAGAAAAACCAAGGTAAATATGATATTCTGAGCCAGAGATGAAAAAGCAGTTTTTAGCACCCCCTCCTCATGTCATATGACCGGGATTTAAATCAATCAACTGCCACTGGTTTTTAAATCAAGTGACCCAACTTTAAATCCATCAGCTGCTTCCCTGTAACTCACGTGACTTGGCTTTGAATAGTAAGAAATGCAGAGGTATAAAAATGATGTTCTGAACAATAAATGGAAAGACAACATTTTAGAAAGTTTTTTTCCTTTTCGAATGGACCATTCATTGCCTACAGAATAAAGGATTCCCTTGTGGATTTCTTGAACTGTAAACACATACATTGTCCCCGTTGGCTTGATTGACTTAGATTTTGGTTTTTTGTTGTTGTTGTTGTTGTTAACATCTTTATTGGAGTATAATTGCTTTACCTTGTTGTGTTAGCTTCTGCTGTATAACAAAGTGAATCAACTATTCGTATACATATATCCCCATATCCTCTCCCTCTTGTGTCTCCCTCCCACCTTCCCTATCCCACCCCTCTAGGTGGTCACAAAGCACTGAGCTGATCTCCCTGTGCTATATGCAGCTGCTTCCCAATAGCTATCTATTTCACCTTTGGTAGTGTATATATGTCCATGCCACTCTCTCACTTCATCCCAGCATACCCTTCCCCCTCCCTGTGTCCTCAGGTCCGTTCTCTACATCTACGTCTTTATTCCTCGGCAGCGACTCCTGCTAGGGACGGATACTTCCTTTTATGCTCAGGGAAATCCCCTAGTTTGGATATGATTTGAGTTTGATCCTGTGAAACCATCAGAACTTCCCACCAGAGATAAATGAGGAGATTCTGGCCTTTATTAGTATGCATGATGAACACGGGTGTCCTGGCTGTACTTGCCAACCCTCCTATTTTACCCACCTATTTTTATCCACCTTCCTCCCTGTGAGTACCTTTGACCAACCCTGAGTTCAGACTCCTGACCTATTACAGTGACTTTGTCAGCCTTTCTTTAAAAATGGACAGGTAATAAAACGAATTTAACCTAGAAGCAGCAGCTCAGTAAGGGAAATAAAATCATCAGAAGTTATCTAATCACCGCCACAGCCATCCAGGGCTCTGTCTTACCTGCTGGGTCATAAGAATGGGACCTTCCTAAACTTGAAGGGCATCCAATCAAATAGGTAAAGGTCTGCTCACCTCTGGCTCTTGGAGGGATTGCTAGGCACTCTACCCAGTGTATACTAACTGCAAAACACTGTCATGGTTGTGAAACACCTATGTTCCAGGAAAGCTTTTTGGGGTGCATGGGGAAGGTTTCTTTTTGACATCAAGCAAAAAATAAATCACCAAGCTCTTTGAGCACAGGGGTTCTTAAGAGGGCAGTAGAAGGAAGGAATGGGCAGAAAAGATGATCTCCAGTGAAGTGAAGGCCGTTTTTCCAAAAGAGTAGGATTTAGTCTCAGTTTAAGGAGAACACTTTTAAATAGCTGGGACAGCTCCAAACTGCAGTTTAGGGAACGAGTGCTTCAAAAGAACAGTGCTTTAAAAGTCCTGGCAAGGCAGCAAGAGGATGAAGAGTTGGTTTTGCATAGTTTTGAACACAGGAGTAAAGAAGCAGAGGCATCTCTGACTAAAAAGGCCCTGAGATCCTATGGCATCAATTGCAGGGTCAGTTGCAGGGGCAGGGGGTGTGGAGGGCGATATTTCTCTCTCAACGTCTCCCAGGGCAGCCACCCCTCCCGACCCCACCCCCCCACTCCCTTCACCCTTCCTCCCTCCACTGTTGGGTCCCCAGGGACAGCACTTTTCAAGCTGGAGCCCTCAGGCACCATCTCTGCTGTCTGGATTCTTCCTGGAGCCTGGCAAGTTCTGGGACAGGAAGGCGGGTCTGCAAGGCCGCTGCGGTGCAGTCGGACCTGGAGGCCTGGAGGGGAACTGGAGCCCTGAAGCCCACCCACGTCCTTGAAGCCGAGGGAGGAACACATCCTCCTAACAGTACTTCTCAGGGGTCAGCGTGCTCCCCACCCGACGGTGATCCATACTCACTTGAGGCAGCAAGGACTGCCTCTAACTGGCCCCCTCGATTCCGCCTTAAGGGTCCTCGCACATGTGTGATAGCGCAGGCCCCGGATCTCTTTAGTCATCTGAGGCCAGTGCTGCCGGCATCCCTCCAGTCCCATCCCCCAGCCCCTCCCTCTGGGACTGTATCTAATAGAAGAAAGAGCACAGAGGAATTGGCTGAATCAAGGGACCTGGGAGCCTGGGGATGAGTTTGAAGACCGAGAACCTAAGGCGCAATTACATATTATTGGAAACTCTTGTGGAGTGTGTGTGGGGGGGAGGTTAGGAGGCTGAGAGGCTGAGTCGACCTGGTGAGTCCAGCCCCAGGACACCACACAGCCCTGTCCCCCTTTCCCTGCCATCAGACAAGCGGTGCCGCAACTCCAGCCGGGACTCTGCACTTCCCCCTCCCTGATTCTCCAGAAGAGCAGGTGGCCCCCCTCTGAGGGCAGGGGCAAGACAACGGACCAAGTCCCCCTGCACTAAGGCGCTACTGGAATCTCTTCCTGAACAGCAGTGCTGGCTTGGAGCGAACCCGTGCACCGCCAAAGTTGGTCTCGTCCTGCAGCTGAGGGACGCAGGCTTTAAGTCAGCTGCCTTGGCTTTAAATCAATCAGTCCCCCCTTTAAGTCAGGTGACCCAACTTTAAATCACTGTGTGCCCCTCAAGCCTGCCACTTCAAAAGTTGGGAACTTCACTTTGATCCCAGCACCTCACACAGCTGAATGCACACTGTAGTCACCCCCAAGCCTGGCTTAGAGGCAGGCTATAAGGTAAGGGGATGGGCTGCACACATGGTGAGGAGGGTGCACTTCATGTACCAGAAGGGTCCAGGTACTCTGGGTACAGCAAGCAGTGCACGATACAGCAGCTCCCTGGCAAAGCTGGTGATGCACAGGGGGAGCAGGCACACCCAGGCACGCAGAGGTTCCAGGCCGGGAGCTGGGGCACAGCCAGCCGGGAGGGTGTGAAAGCCAAGGATCTGAGCCTTCTTGAGAAAGGCAGACACAGAGGATGGATGAGAAACAAAGACCAGATGAAACATGGATTTGAAAAGCACACGCTGCTCTTGAAATTGGGGTGGGGTCACCCCAGATTTGAGTCTTCTTACGCCCCAGTACCTAGTGCTTTGGTATTTGCACAATTACTTCTAAAATGTGACTGATAATATCTAAACCATAGAATGCTGCATTTGGAGTGGTTTTGCGTGTTTATGTTTCTATAGTGGAATAATCTTTTCTACAAGAAAAATGTACACAATCTGGAATAAATTCAAACCCCTCTGTGCTATTGTTCCTAGAGCTCCAGTGAGTGAGTATTTTGAAGGTGAAGTTCATCCAGATCTGAGGATGGAATAAATGGCTAGGTGTGACATGGCTAATACAAATAATATGCCTACATTTATATTAATTAGTGGATAAGATATGGGAAGAGGAATTCATGTTGTGAGAGCCAGGGTTAAGGCTAGCATTGGGGTTAAGGCTAGCAAGAGAAGCCACCGCAATGAGAAGCCCGCGCACCGCAACAAAGAGTAGCCCCCGCTTGCCGCAACTAGAGAAAGCCTGCGCATAGCAACGAAGACCCAACGCAGCCAAAAACAAATTAATTAATTAATTAGTTAACTATTTTTTAAAAAAGTACTATATCCTTCTGTACAGCTTCTCTGGGAAGAACAGAGAGATGGCGTAGGAGAGTGAGAAAGACCAATATTTAGTGCACATCTCTCATGCAGGTGCTCTGCTGGCTCAGATAGATTTATCCCCACTTTACAAAGGAGGAAATAATCTCAGAGAGGTTTAGTAATTTTCCCAAAGCCAAACAGCTATGGAGTGGCAGAACCAAGATCTGAACCAAGTCTGTTACCTTCAAAGCCTAAGTCCTCATCACAACAAAACTCAATTAATATTTACATTTATCGAATTACATTGCAACCTGGGGAGTTCTTGGCACAATCCTGAATAAGAGTGAGAAAGAAAGAAATAGCATTGTTCCTACAGTCAACCCAAATTTTTGGAGCAGCTGCTAGATGCCTGGCCCTTTTTGGGGTTCAGCAGTGATCAAGACAGGAAGAGTCCTGCTTTCATGAACCACGTAGTGGGGAGGAGAGACGGGTGCAACTTGGGTGAGGGATTTCACCTTGCTGGACCTCTGTTTTGTCATCTGGAAAATGGGATGGGTGTTCCTCATTTTCTGGGATTGTCCAGCCCTCACATTCTCTGATTCCATAAGAAGCATTTGTTTTCCTGTTTCTTTAAACTTCATTCAGGCCGTGAGCTGTGATGAATGTTGTTAGCTGCTCCCCAAATCACTCTATCCCCACCCTTTCCCTGTGATCAGGTCTTTCCCGAAACATGACTCACAGTCAGTCAAGTCACAGAACCTAAGGGGCACCCAGCAGAAAAATTCCAACCCTTGCTTCCCAGGAGCTCTGCGGTCTACCTGCCAGGTAAACTTAACTCACCTGGCACAAGGTGGCCATCCCTGGTTTCACATCAACATGATCTCAGGCACAAACCTCCTTGTTTTTCCATTTTGTCTTTAAGTTACTTGTTGAAACAACTGCACAAATATGACACAGATATAAAATCAGGCACCTTCTGCCCCCAGTGCCTACTAATAAATGATTTTCTGCCACTTTAATAATAAAGATAGAACATTTCAACATTCTGCTGCCCTTATTATTTGTCATTTTTGTTGATATTTCTATTGACTACATCTTTCAATATTTTAACAATGGAACATTTATTTAGGTGGTTCCAGACCCAGCCTTTAGTGGTAAAGGTTTTGTTGTGATATTTCTATTATGTTTCCTTTAAAAATCATTATCCTATTTAAATGGATTAAGTCAATTCTATAGGCATTTATCTTATGATATTGATGAAATTGATACATAGAGGGCAGTAGTACAAGTTGATTGGACTTGAGAACCTCTATTAGCACAGTTAAGTATAAATATGATCTATATGTAAACCAAAGTACAGGCCGAGTGAGATTCTCTGACTTTTTTCCACTGTCTGCCCCTTTAAGCCTGAGGGAAATGGAATATTTCTTGCCCTATCAGTAAACAAAGGATGTCACAGTCTTCAGCACTTGCAGCCCTCCAATGTGAGCCGGCGGGCCCTGAGGCACTCAGGATATGCAAATACAGAATGCAGGCCCCAGAGAGCTGAGGTGCATATCAAAGGAAGGATTTCAGTGAGCCCAGGCAAAGAAAAGCGCCGCATTCCTCACCTTGGGAGAGCTGGTTTTCCTTAGTTAACAATCACCTTTTGATGTTCCCCATTACCTGCGCCAGTCCCCTGCCCTGTCCCCTCCCCCCGGTACTTTAGCTCAGGGAGGAAGGAGCGCAGAGGGACTCGGCTGAATAAGGGGCCTGCGCGCCTCGGGAGGAGTTTTCAGCCGCTTTCCCCGCAGTCGGGAGGAGGGGCGCTGACCCTGCGCCTCCCTTGCCCCGTTTCCCCTCAGGACGCTCAGGCCGACCCCCTCCCCACGCCCACCAGGCCTCGCGAGCCAGGCCGAGGGCAGGGGCGAGAGGAGGGACCGAAGTTCCCGGGGACCAGACGCTGGAGGCCGCTCTTTCTGCACAGCAGCGGCGGGTGGCAGCGAACCCCTGCCCCTCAGAAGCTGGTCTTGTGCTGCCGCCCGGGCACCGGACCAGGCGGAGGGTCGGCGCCCACTTACCCGGCCCGCCGTCCCCGCGACTGTCATGGCTTCGGCCGCCGGGGCACCTCCAGAGCCGGCAGCCTCAGTGAGGTCGCCCTCCCCTCGGGCTCCGGGGCAGTTCCGTGAAGGCGGAGGGAAGAGACGCCGCCCGAGCCGGGAGTTCCAGCTCTGAGGAAACGCGGGCTCTGTTCAGCGCGCAGTGGGTGGGACCGCTCTGCCCCGAGGCCTTCCGGGAGGGAGCGGGGCGGCGGGGGAGGGAGCCGCCAGGAGCGCAGGGCCCCGTCGGGGGTCCTGGAGGGGCGGCCCGGCCTGGGGGCCACGCCCACTGTGGCCGCAGCCCAGGCCTTTTTCCTGGAATCCTACACAAAAAAATTAGAAAGATACACAGTCTATAGTAAATATTCACAAATGATTGTTGCTGCTGTGCTCACTATTCTATTAAAGGTGTAAAATCCATAAAACACTTTAAGTTCAAAATTAAATATGAATTTTTACCTTTCTAATTATGTCTCTGATATTCACAGTTGTGGTTAATGAATCAGAGACTGTGGCATCACTAGTTAAAAATGAGCTTGTTAAAAAAATAGAACTCAGGCCCACCGGACCTACTGAATCACAATCTGCACTTTTACAATCTCCCCAGTGTTCTTGTGCACCCATGAATAGTTGAAAGGTACATTTCTACCTCGACAGGTCTTTTCTCTATGAGAAATACACACATTTTATCCAGTTTGACATAAATAAAACACTCAAAAATGCATATGCCTGTGTTGAAACCATCATTTTATCATTTCTTTTCCAGACAAGTATAGTCTCTATACTGGTTTTGTGGATCACATGCCATACTCTTTTCTTGTAGTTAGAAATAAGGTAGAGAAAGTTACTTTGTAAAAAAAAAAAATATATATATATATATATTAGTGGATAATTGAAGACACTCTTCTAAATTAAAACCTTTTCTTAATTTGCTGTTTTCTTCTTGGGTCATATTATGAACTCTTCCCGTGGCCACATGGCATGTGTACGTTTAATTTCAGGGACTGCTGACATTCCAGGATGTGGCCATAGATTTCTGTCAAGAGGAGTGAGAATGCCTGGACCAAGATCAATGGGAATTGTACAGGGATGTGATGTTAGAGAAGTATAGGAACCTGCTCTCCTTGGGTGAGGATACCTTCCTTCCAGAATTCCTTATCCAACCACAGGGTTTGGAGTCCTTCATTTGTAGAATGTCTCCTGGAATCTTCTGCTTCCTACAATAGGGTTTCAGATTGCAACGTTTCAGGAAAGATTGGGAGTTTGTGGGTATAATTTTTCTTATTCTTTTAAAATTGCAGCCTCCCTTTTAATATACTTTGTTAACTGCTTGGGATGTGTCTATATGAACTGTGTGCTATATGCTTCTGTTATAGTCCTTACAATATTTTATTGTCTTATTTTCTGTAACAATTTTCCATGGATTCTTTGGGCTTAAGGTATATTAAAAGGGAGACTGCGAATCTGGGACTTCCCTGGTGATGCAGTGATTAAGAATTCGCCTGCCAATGCAGGGGACCCGGTTCGATCCCCGGTCCGGGAAGATCTCACGTGCCACGGAACAACTAAGCCAGTGGGCCACAACTACTGAGTGTGCACGCCACAACTACTGAAGCCGGTGTGTCTTGAGCCCGTGCGCCATTTATTTTTTGGAGAATAAAACCACTTCTGAGTGATTAAAATTTAGGCCAGCTAGTCAAAATGCTTTATCACCTGTTCTTCTAAAACACTGGTCAATGGAACAAGTTTTACTAGGGATAACAGTGTAATTGTATTCTGGAGTTCATATGGGCAATATGGTTTATGACCTTGACGCTGGATCACGACATTTCAACGGTATAACTGCTATTAATTGTCTGTTTGTTCAACGATTAAAGTCTCACGTGATCTGAGTTCAGACGGGAGTCATCCTGGTTGGTTTCTGTCTATTGCAGTTTTCTTCCAGTATGAAAGGACAAGAGCAATACGGCTTACTTTACAAAGTGTCTTCAAACTAAATGATGATATAATCTACATTCAATTAATTTATACATACCCTACTGTAGAACAGGGTTCGTTACGGTGGCAGAGCCCGGTAATTATGTAAAACTGAAACTTTTTCTGCACTGGTTCAAGTCCTCTTCCTAAGAATATGTTTATAATCAACATTCTTTCACAAATTACCCAATTTAATTCACCATAGCATTCCTCATATTAACTAAATGGAAAATCCTAGGCTATATACAAATCCAGAAAGGGCCAAAAAGCATCAGCCCCCATGGATGATTACAACCCATTGCTGAGGCGTTCAAATTACTTATTAAAGAACCACTATGTCCATCAACATCATCAATTTATATATTATTGCCCCAATGCTAGCCTTAACCCTGGCTCTCACAACATGAATTCCTCTTCCCATATCTTATCCACTAATTAGTATAAATGTAGGCATATTATTTCTATTAGCCATGTCACACCTAGCCATTTATTCCATCCTCAGATCTGGATGAACTTCACCTTCAAAATACTCACTCACTGGAGCTCTAGGAACAATAGCACAGACAATCATCTCATATGAAGTAATGTAGCAGTTATTCTATTCTCAGTCTTACTGGTAAATGGATCATTTACACTTTCAACAGTAATTATTACACAAGAACACCTATGACTAATTTTCTCCTGACCCCTACCCAGAATTTGATTATCTCCGCAGTAGCAGAAATCCAGTGAAACCCCACTTGATTTAACGGAAGTAGCATCAAAACCTGTACATGTCTTCAATGTAGAAAATGTAGCAGGCCCATTCAGCCCGTCCCTCCTAGAGAATATGTCAATTTCCCTATAATAAACATTTCCACAGCAATCTATTTTTAGGAGCATTCGACAATCCCTAGGTGCCAGAATTATAGATTCTTTCATCTTGTAAATATAGTTTTTTTTTTTTAAATAATTTTTATAGTTTTACTACCTTTAAACAAAATGTACTCCATTGCTGTGGAATATTCCTTCATAGGAGCGTGCATGGTTCATTTCTGCATCCGTCTGTGATGGCCTTCAGGTTCTTTCAGGTTTGGCTCCTGTGGCTGCAAGTCCATGTCCGTGTGTCCTGGTGCAGGGCTGGTGGGTTTGTGTTCAACTGGGAAGAGCACTGTGGGTCTCTGTGCACGGACTTCGCTATCTGAGGCCCGATTGCTTCAGAAGTGGTTGCATCCCCCCGTTGCGTACCAGGCTTTCCATTGCTCCACATCCTGCTGATATTTGATACTATGTCTTTCATGTCTGCCATTCTGGTAGGTGTATGCACAGTATTTTTCTTATGGCTTTAATCCCTCTGTTGTTTGTGAAGTTGTGCATCTTGCGGTATTCATGGACTATTTCCTGTTGTTTTTTAAAAAGTTTTAAAAATTGTGGTCTGGTACACATAACATAAAATGTACTATCTTAACCATTTTTAAGTGCACATTTCAGAGTCAGGAAGTAATTCACACTGTTGTGCAAACCTGACCACCATCATCCTCCAGAACTTTTTCATCTTGCAAAATTGAAACAGTCCCCATTAAACACTCACTCCCCATTGTCCCTCCCTCAGCCTCTGGCACTCAACATCCTACTTTATGTCTCTATATTTCCGACTGCTCTAGGGGCCTTGTATGAGTGGATCAAGCACTGTTTGTTTTTTTGTGTCTAGCTTACATCACTGAGCATAATGCCCTCAGGGTTCATCCCTGCTGCATCCTGTGTCAGAATTGACTTCCTTTTTAGGCTGAATAGCATTCCCTTGTATTGATGGACCGTGTTTTTCTTCTCCATTCATCCATTAGTGGACACATGTAATATCTACATTCATTTCTACTGTCATAATATTTGTGGAATAAAATCAGAAAGTCCTATGAATCAAAAGTCATTTGCCATTAACTTTTTTCTTAAACTTTTTGTTGTGGAAAACATCAAGGCTAAGAAAAGGGAAAAAATACATGTCAGCTTCACTTGTGTTCAGGAATTAATGCTTTACGGATTCCCTTTATTCCCTGTGTGTGTGCTATGCGTGTGCATGTGCCTGTTTGCATACCTATGCTGTGCATGTGCATAGGTATGTGCACTTGCACACATTAGTGTGTGCATGGGCATATGGGTGCATGTGTGTTCACATGCTAGTGTGTGAATATATTTGTGCTGTGCACGTGCATATGTTTGTGTGTGTGCTGTGCCTGCCTGTGCGCACACCTGTGTGTTTGCTGGAACCACTTGCAAGTTGGCTGCAGACTGAATTGTGCCCCAGATATATCCGCACGCAGCTGCTCTAACAATCCTGCGTAGCCCCGTAAAGGTCACAGATCTCAGGGATTTAAATGGATGGAGCAGGATATCCTGACACAGAGTTTGTCTTCCAATGACTGTCACTGTCTCAGTAACATCCTTCACACCTTCTTTAAGCCCCATTCAGGGTCCAGTTTAGACTCCCATTACATTCAGTCACCTGTCCCAGGTCCCTTAAAGCAACAATGTCACCGTTGGAGAGCCCCGCCAAGGCTGGGGGTGCCCCTCCTGTTGGCCTGGCCTCCAGGCCCTGCCCTTGGCTCCCGTTTTCTCATATCTCAGCCAGGCTCCGACTTGGATGGGGCCGCCACCTCTTTCCTCACAGGGTCCCATCGCCCAGTCAAGGGGGTTCATTCTCCCCAAACACAGCATCAGGAGTCGGGGGGTGACAGTCCCCACTGGGTCTCCTTCATGAGAGACCCTGTGCTGTTGAAAGAGCAGGCACCCTGCCCTCGGGGGTGGGGGACTGGGGGGCGACATGCGGCCCACGATGGGCAGGCGGGTCTCCGGGTGGGGCGAGCCAGTGTGCAAGGAGTTCCGCGGTGGGTTCTCCTCTCCAACGGCTTCTGTGCCCCTACCTCTCCCCGTGCCTCCCCTCGAAGACAGCGCGGTGCCCGGGACGGGAACCATGGGAGCCGTCAGCCACCGCCCCCTCTACACACACACACACACACACGCACACGCACACGCACACGTACACGCACACGCACACGCTGCAGGGAAGCAGGACCTGAGTGCAGGGCTCTCAGCGGCCCTGAGCGCCCCGCCCGGAATCGGCCGGCCGAATGGACAGACCGGATCTCCCGGCCCGGACCATGCAGGACTCTCCTGCCTGGGCTTCCAGTGTGGCCGCCTCCTTCTGGAAGCCTGGGAGGCTGGAATCAGGCCACTTCTTGTCTGTCCTGGCAGCAGACTGGGCTGCACTCTAAGAAGTTCGTGGCTCGCCCGTGGATCCTGACCATCAGGCGGCCAGAGAAATTGGGAACATTTCTGTTTTGCCTGTTGAAATGTTTAATGACAAAGATTTTGTTCAGTTTCCTGATGTGGGTGTCCAAAGATGAGAGACCCATGTGTGTGATCTGTACCTCCTATGAGATCAGCCCTAAGCTAGTTTAAACATGATCAAGTTGTGTCTACATGGTAGATTTAGACCTCTGCATGTCCTGTCTACTGATTATGTTTAGAGCTGACCATGTGTTGTCTATAATAAGAAGATTTAGACCTGACCATGTTCTGTGTACGCTAGGACTATGGGGACCTGGGTAGAGACCCGGCCTGGCCTCAGTACTGGGAAGCTCCGTGCCTGCCTCTGAATGTCAGTGCTTAGATGTCTGGGGTCTGGAGCTGAGGTGGGCTTGTTTACGTAACAGCCTCTCTTCTGAGTGTGGTGACCTGGTCCTCCCAAGGGTCAGTGCTATGGTCGGGGCCTTAGTCTTAATCCCTGCAAGGTTCACCTTCCCTGGGGCTCATGGAGAATCCTCAGGAGGACTACCTGGCAATAATTCCAATTTACCAGCACGTGCATGGTGCATAGGGAAGCAGGTTTAGCTGCTGAATTGATTGCAGGGCACGCAGATCGGGCAAAAGGCCGATGGGTGACAGCTGAGGCTGCTGCTGAGCTCTCCCTCCAGTCTACCGTCCCTACTCAGCAGAGTCCAGAGCTGCCCGTCGGCTTTCAGCCCTGCTGTCCTGTGAGTTTTCTCAACATGTAAGTGAGACGAGAAAGGACTGAGCATGCCAGCACCAGGGTCGTGTGTTCAACTCTAGTAGGAAAGCTTTAAAAACAGTTAAAGTCACACAGAACCAAAGTGAGCAGAGGAGGACTCCTCTGGGACAAGTGTGGGGAAAGGAGACCCACCTGACACTTTTTCCCATCCCAGGAGGTCCCAGGGACCCAGCTTGTTTCCACATTGGGGGAGCCCCCTGCAGAGCCATGGTGTCCTGACCAAGGGGACGTGTGACCCCAGGTGCAGGGTCTGGGGAGGTGAGGTCACCCTGGGACTGTGGACATGTGACCCAGGTGGAGGGGTCTGGGGAGGTGGGTCACCCTGGTGAGTGTGGATGTGTGGCCCCAGGTATAGGGTGCGGGGACTGTGTGGGTCTCACCATACCTGCATGGGTCAGGATCACATGGATGGGGAGACCGCATATGCGCTCTTTGCCTGCAGTGTGTCCTGTCCCCTTTGAGATTTCCAACCTCTGCATTAAGGGTGTTGTCCTCATTAACCTGTGGTTCCTTTTCTTCTCTTCATCTTGTCACAATCATATGAGGTCAGGCATGTTTGAGTGGGTTGCTGCTCTGTGTTCCGGTGAGTGACAACACTTGGTGGTATCATATTAATACGATAGCATATCATATGTCTAATCTATGGGGGTCACCACTGCCTGGGTCCCCCTGGACAGAGGTCAGGTGAGCACAGACTAGCCCCCCCTAAGAATGGTCTCCCACGTGCTCTGTGAGGGTACCGTGATGGCCCCTAAGGTAGGGGACTGTGTCTGGGCCTCCGACAGTTGTGATGAAGGGGAGTCGAAATGGAATCTCAATTAACAAGACATTATTTTAAGAATTTATTTTAAGTGAAATGAAACACACGTCACATACCCTTTACCATCATCACCATTTTAAGTGCACGTTTCTGAGGCATCAGATATATTCACTTTCTCGTGGAGCCATCACCACCATCCCTAGAACTTTTCATCTTGCAAAACCAAAATTCCACAACCATGAAAGTCTCATTCCCCATTCCCTCCCACTGCCCCTGGCACCGATATCCACTTCAGTCCCTGAGTTGTCGACTCCAGGGCACCCACTGGAGTGGAATCCTGCAGTGTTTGCTGACGGGTCATTTTGGAAGAGCTGACTTTCAGTCTGAAGCTCTGCCTGTTCGCATCTGAAGAATCTGCATTTAAGGAGAGGGTGTATGAGGAAGGGGGTGTATGCGGGACAAAGGTGTCCGGGGTGCAGGTGAGCCAGGACCTGACCAGCTGCCTTTTGGGTCCTCTGGTCCCATCTCTTGGTCTGTGCCTCATCTGCATCATCACTGTCCCCGCTGGCACCGCTGGGGTGTTGTTGTCTGAGTGAGAGTCCCCTGGTGCCCCTGCTCTCCTCCCCTCCTCCTGCTGGTTGCGGAGGGAACTGCTTGCTGTGTGGTCTCTACTCCTGAGGCATGAAGGACCCTGTAGCATGGACCTGCAGAGTGTGGGGTGTGGTCCCAAGAGCATGGGGCCCACATAGGACACGACATCGGGGCGTGACAAGTGCTAGGGCTGCCTCATCACTGACAGGGAATGTTGCCCAGATCCTGCTCGAGAGGGCGTGGTGGGTGGCCTGGGACCCTAGAGGCCCCATTCCTATACTGGAGCTTGGAGAGTGCATCCCCATGGGCTCCAGATTCACCCCATACCTCAGCCATATCCCTCTGTCCTGTCTTTGAACTCAGGAAAACGAGCTCTCTTGTCCACAACATAGGCCTGGTCCTGTTGATATTAGGATTCTTTAAGTTAGGCGTCCTGGGATAGCAGCTCCTTTTAGGCCTGAGAAGGAACAACTCCGGAGTGTACAACAATTTCAGATGAAACTAATATTCAATGACTATCCCTAACTACTCGGTTGTTGACTTCTATTAGTCATTATTCTCCTGGTTTTAGCTCGGATGTGGGGATTACAGAGGAGTCAACATTTAAATCTTCGTAATCTGTGTATTTGTAGCTTCAGTATCATTACTGACCCATAGTTTTTTATGGTTTGGGAAGAGTTATTGATTTCATGTATCATGTAAAGGATTCGCAATGATGATAGGGCAATTAAGATGACAATAATAGCTAGTAAATTGTTCACATTTTCTCTACCTGTGCATCTATTGTATGCATATGAGTTTAGATGTCAATATTAGTGAAATGATATAGAGGACTAGAGAACTTATTTTAAAAATCACTATTAATGTGTGATGAAGAAAATGTAAAAGTTCTTCCATAATCGGTGATGTTGTATCTTGAGAGCCTAGATGAAATTGATATGCCTTAGTGATATACAGGATTTTAGCCTATCATTTAACTTTGACAAAGCTACATCACTTTTTACTTTTATCTCATTTATTGAGGAAGACATAATTGTTATGGTGTTGGCTTGAAACTGGTTGAAAAGGACTTGAGTCCTTCCTTATTTTACATTTACATAGGTAGGATCTTGAAACATAGGATATGGTGGAGGACATCCGTGTAACCATTCTAGGTTAGCAGTAGCAATTTCCACTGCTAAGACTTCTTGTTTAGACACAAATGCTTTTCAAAGTATGAAGATTATTAGCATTACTGCTGCTACTGAGATGAATGAGCCTAAAGACAAAATATTTCATGTTGTGTGTGCCTCAGGGTACTCAGACTAACGTAGTGACATCCCTGAGAGGCCACGAAAGTGCTGCAGGAAGTCATATTTACTACTACAAATATACTTGTGAAGTGAATTTTTGCTCATGCTGAGTTAACTGTATAACCTGAGAAGAGTGGGAATCAGTGTAGGAAGCCTCCTATAATAGTGAAGACTGCTCCCATGGACATTAGGTCATGGAAGTGTGCTACTACCTAGTATGTATCCTGGAGGACAATGTCTGGGGATGAGTTGGCTAAGATGATTCCTGTCAAACCACCTACTGTAAAAAGAAAAACTAAAGCCTAAAACTCATAATATAGTGGGAGGTCATATAGTATTACCTCCGTGAACAGTTGCTAACCAGGGACTTCCCTGGTGACGCAGTGGTTAAGAATTCGCCTGCCAATGCAGGGGACACGGGTTCGAGCCCTTGTCTGGGAAGATTCCACATGCCGCGGAGCAAAAAGCCCGTGTGCCACAACTACTGAGCCTGCCCTCTAGAGCCCGCAAGCCACAACTACTGAAGCCCACGCGCCTAGAGGCCGTGCTCTGCAACAAGAGAAGCCACTGCAATGAAAGGGCCGCACACCGCAACGAAGAGTAGCTGCCGCTCACCGCAACCAGAGAAAGCCCATGCGCAGCAACCAAGACCCAACTCAGCCAAAAAAAAAAAAAAAAAAAAAGCAAAGAAAAAGAAAAATTAAATAAAGAGTTGCTAATCAGCTAGATACTTTTACTCCTGTAGGGATAGAAGTAATTACGGTAGCTGATGCAAAGTATGCTCCTGAGTCCACAGCTATCCCTATGGTAAACATATGATGGGCCCACAAGAGAACTCCTAAAAAACCAGTGGACATGACTCATACTATTCCCAGATAGCTGAAAGGCAATTTTTGTCCTAAATAGTATGTAATGATATGTGAGTTTATAACAAACCCTGTTAGGCCATGAATACAGACTTCAGGGAGAGCAAAGTATCAAAAGAGGTGTTGGTATAGGATTCGGTCTCCTCCTGCAGGGTCAAAGAAAGTAGTGTTTAGATTTCTATCTCTTAACAGCATGGCAATTCTGGCTGCTTGGACTGAGATTGGTAATTACAGTAATATGGCTATAGTTGGGGAAGATTAAACAAATAATGGTGTTTGGTATTGGGATATGACTGCTGGTTTTGTATTAAAGACTATAGTAATAAAAGTAATAATACCAAGAATTGAGGAGACACCTGCTAAATGTAAGGAGAAAACAGTTAGGTCGACAGAGGCTCCTGCATGGGCCAGATTGCAGGCTAGAGCTGAATACACGGTTCCACTGGTACCAGAACCAGCTTCTACTATTGGTGATATGAGTAGGAGTAAGAATGATGGGGGAAGTAGTCAAAAGTTTATATGATTTATTGGGGGAAATGCTACTTCAGGTGTCCGAGTTATTAGTGGCCCAAGTCAGTTTTCAAAGCCTGCAATCATAACGGGTACAGCTATAAAGAAAATTATTACAAGTGCAGGGACTGTTATGACTACCTTACAGATTTGGGCATCTCCAAGTAGCGGTCCAGGTCAGCATAGCTCAGCCTGGATTAATATAATTAAGGTGCTGCCTGCTACTCCAGCTCAAGCACCAAATAGTAAATATAAAATGCCGATATCTTTGTGATTTGTTGAAAATAATCAGCAGTGTATGAACAGAGGTAAAATGACTGAGTTAGCATTAGACTGTAAATCTAAAGACAGAGATTGAGCCCTCTTTCTGGCAAACCCTGTGGTGAATCAACAAATTGAATTGTAACTTCAGAGAAGCAGCTTCAATTCTGCCAGTGATGTTCCTGCCTTTTTTTTTTTTTTTTCTTTATTTCTTTCTCAAATGAAGGAGAAGTAGACTGAAGCCAGCTGACTAGAGGATTTGCCTGTTAACTAAAGTTTCCTGGGGTTAAAACTCATCAATCTCGTAAAGATTTGGCTTCAATACAGTGTTTGCTTTACATTCAATTGATGTAGAATAAAGTCTTGCAATCCTTATTTTTAGGAATTAAGTAAATTTCACTTGTTTAGGGTTTTGAAAGCTCTTGGTCTGAACTAACCTAAACTCCTAGTCCAGCACCGATAGAATGGGTGTTGTGTGTAGTAATCGTGTGGGTATTATGATTGGTAATGATAGGAAGGTTATTTCTTTGTATGTTCAAATTGTTTTGTGTTGGTGTTGTTTAATGAAGGGAATATAGTTAGTGATGTGGAGTATGTTAGCTGCAAGTAGACATATATGCTGAGGACTGCTATGATGGCTATTAGTGTTGGTAGAATGATGTTGTCGTTTTTGTTATCTCTTGGATAATTATTCATTTGGGTAGAAACCCTGATAGTGATGGGCGATGTCCTAATGATACTATAATGGTGAGGAAAATGATTGTGATGGGAGGTGTTTTATCTCATGTGTGTGATAATGATACTCTTGTAGTACATGATCTGGGCATAAATAAGAAGAAGAGAGTGTTGTTATGATATAAATTAGTATGTTTAGGATTGTTATAATCTGAATATACATTATAATAGCTGTTATTCATCCTATATGGGCAATTGATGAGGAGGGTGTAATATTTTCCAGGTGAGTATGGCGAAGTCTGCCTCCGCCTCCAGCTATGATTTATAATATCACTATGATTAATAGTATATTTAGGTTGATGGATGGTGACATGTGGTATAAAACTGATAGGGGTGCAATTTTGTCATGTTGATAGCATCAGGTCTGCTGTTCATGGGATGCCTTGTGTGACTTCAGGCACTCAGAAGTGAAATGGGGAAAGTCCTACTTTTGTGACAAGGGCGATTGTCATGAGGGTGGATGCTGCTGGATTAAAGATTCTTGTTATTCATTGTGCTCTTTGACCGGAGTATATTAGATTAATGATAATAGCCATTATAAGTAGTATTGACGTGGTGGACTGTTTTAGGAAATATTTGTTGGATGCTTCTGTTGCTTATGGGTTCATGTTTTTTTATTAGAATGGGGATACCATTAACCAGTGTGAGCTTGTTATACAATTATATTTCCTGAGAAAACGGTCAGTAGAATGATGGTAAAAAACAATGAGAGTTTATTAGCACAGGAAGGATATACAAAAATATTTTGGGGGTATGGGCCTGAAGCTTACTTAGAGAACTTTACTATATAGCATGTGGTGTAATGTGGTAGGTAGCATGGAGAATGTAAAATTATTAGGAAGAATTCAATTCCAGGAATAAGAGCATTGAAACCTCTATGATTTACTCTATCAAAGTAACTCTTTTGTCAGACATATTTCTTAAATTTGTGGTGGGTTGCCTGGTATGATGACAAGTAGTGAAAACTCTCATATACATAGGGTTAATGTTAGTCGTAAAAAAACTTTTTATAAGAGATGTATGCGTTGATCATATCAAAATTGTAGGTAGGAGGCTCAAATTCATAGAAAGGAGATTGTTAGATGTGTTTTAATGATGACTTGGGCTGTATATAATTCTGGCACCTAGGGATTGTCGAATGCTCCTAAAAATAGATTGCTGTGGAAATGTTTATTATAGGGAAATTGACATATTCTCTAGGAGGGACGGGCTGAATGGGCCTGCTACATTTTCTACATTGAAGACATATACAGGTTTTGATGCTACTTCCGTTAAATCAAGTGGGGCTTCATTGGATTTCTGCTACTGCGGAGATAATCAAATTCTGGGTAGGGGTCAGGAGAAAATTAGTCATAGGTGTTCTTGTGTAATAATTACTGTTGAAAGTGTAAATGATCCATTTACCAGTAAGACTGAGAATAGAATAACTGCTACATTACTTCATATGAGATGATTGTCTGTGCTATTGTTCCTAGAGCTCCAGTGAGTGAGTATTTTGAAGGTGAAGTTCATCCAGATCTGAGGATGGAATAAATGGCTAGGTGTGACATGGCTAATACAAATAATATGCCTACATTTATATTAATTAGTGGATAAGATATGGGAAGAGGAATTCATGTTGTGAGAGCCAGGGTTAAGGCTAGCATTGGGGTTAAGGCTAGCAAGAGAAGCCACCGCAATGAGAAGCCCGCGCACCGCAACAAAGAGTAGCCCCCGCTTGCCGCAACTAGAGAAAGCCTGCGCATAGCAACGAAGACCCAACGCAGCCAAAAACAAATTAATTAATTAATTAGTTAACTATTTTTTAAAAAAGTACTATATCCTTCTGTACAGCTTCTCTGGGAAGAACAGAGAGATGGCGTAGGAGAGTGAGAAAGACCAATATTTAGTGCACATCTCTCATGCAGGTGCTCTGCTGGCTCAGATAGATTTATCCCCACTTTACAAAGGAGGAAATAATCTCAGAGAGGTTTAGTAATTTTCCCAAAGCCAAACAGCTATGGAGTGGCAGAACCAAGATCTGAACCAAGTCTGTTACCTTCAAAGCCTAAGTCCTCATCACAACAAAACTCAATTAATATTTACATTTATCGAATTACATTGCAACCTGGGGAGTTCTTGGCACAATCCTGAATAAGAGTGAGAAAGAAAGAAATAGCATTGTTCCTACAGTCAACCCAAATTTTTGGAGCAGCTGCTAGATGCCTGGCCCTTTTTGGGGTTCAGCAGTGATCAAGACAGGAAGAGTCCTGCTTTCATGAACCACGTAGTGGGGAGGAGAGACGGGTGCAACTTGGGTGAGGGATTTCACCTTGCTGGACCTCTGTTTTGTCATCTGGAAAATGGGATGGGTGTTCCTCATTTTCTGGGATTGTCCAGCCCTCACATTCTCTGATTCCATAAGAAGCATTTGTTTTCCTGTTTCTTTAAACTTCATTCAGGCCGTGAGCTGTGATGAATGTTGTTAGCTGCTCCCCAAATCACTCTATCCCCACCCTTTCCCTGTGATCAGGTCTTTCCCGAAACATGACTCACAGTCAGTCAAGTCACAGAACCTAAGGGGCACCCAGCAGAAAAATTCCAACCCTTGCTTCCCAGGAGCTCTGCGGTCTACCTGCCAGGTAAACTTAACTCACCTGGCACAAGGTGGCCATCCCTGGTTTCACATCAACATGATCTCAGGCACAAACCTCCTTGTTTTTCCATTTTGTCTTTAAGTTACTTGTTGAAACAACTGCACAAATATGACACAGATATAAAATCAGGCACCTTCTGCCCCCAGTGCCTACTAATAAATGATTTTCTGCCACTTTAATAATAAAGATAGAACATTTCAACATTCTGCTGCCCTTATTATTTGTCATTTTTGTTGATATTTCTATTGACTACATCTTTCAATATTTTAACAATGGAACATTTATTTAGGTGGTTCCAGACCCAGCCTTTAGTGGTAAAGGTTTTGTTGTGATATTTCTATTATGTTTCCTTTAAAAATCATTATCCTATTTAAATGGATTAAGTCAATTCTATAGGCATTTATCTTATGATATTGATGAAATTGATACATAGAGGGCAGTAGTACAAGTTGATTGGACTTGAGAACCTCTATTAGCACAGTTAAGTATAAATATGATCTATATGTAAACCAAAGTACAGGCCGAGTGAGATTCTCTGACTTTTTTCCACTGTCTGCCCCTTTAAGCCTGAGGGAAATGGAATATTTCTTGCCCTATCAGTAAACAAAGGATGTCACAGTCTTCAGCACTTGCAGCCCTCCAATGTGAGCCGGCGGGCCCTGAGGCACTCAGGATATGCAAATACAGAATGCAGGCCCCAGAGAGCTGAGGTGCATATCAAAGGAAGGATTTCAGTGAGCCCAGGCAAAGAAAAGCGCCGCATTCCTCACCTTGGGAGAGCTGGTTTTCCTTAGTTAACAATCACCTTTTGATGTTCCCCATTACCTGCGCCAGTCCCCTGCCCTGTCCCCTCCCCCCGGTACTTTAGCTCAGGGAGGAAGGAGCGCAGAGGGACTCGGCTGAATAAGGGGCCTGCGCGCCTCGGGAGGAGTTTTCAGCCGCTTTCCCCGCAGTCGGGAGGAGGGGCGCTGACCCTGCGCCTCCCTTGCCCCGTTTCCCCTCAGGACGCTCAGGCCGACCCCCTCCCCACGCCCACCAGGCCTCGCGAGCCAGGCCGAGGGCAGGGGCGAGAGGAGGGACCGAAGTTCCCGGGGACCAGACGCTGGAGGCCGCTCTTTCTGCACAGCAGCGGCGGGTGGCAGCGAACCCCTGCCCCTCAGAAGCTGGTCTTGTGCTGCCGCCCGGGCACCGGACCAGGCGGAGGGTCGGCGCCCACTTACCCGGCCCGCCGTCCCCGCGACTGTCATGGCTTCGGCCGCCGGGGCACCTCCAGAGCCGGCAGCCTCAGTGAGGTCGCCCTCCCCTCGGGCTCCGGGGCAGTTCCGTGAAGGCGGAGGGAAGAGACGCCGCCCGAGCCGGGAGTTCCAGCTCTGAGGAAACGCGGGCTCTGTTCAGCGCGCAGTGGGTGGGACCGCTCTGCCCCGAGGCCTTCCGGGAGGGAGCGGGGCGGCGGGGGAGGGAGCCGCCAGGAGCGCAGGGCCCCGTCGGGGGTCCTGGAGGGGCGGCCCGGCCTGGGGGCCACGCCCACTGTGGCCGCAGCCCAGGCCTTTTTCCTGGAATCCTACACAAAAAAATTAGAAAGATACACAGTCTATAGTAAATATTCACAAATGATTGTTGCTGCTGTGCTCACTATTCTATTAAAGGTGTAAAATCCATAAAACACTTTAAGTTCAAAATTAAATATGAATTTTTACCTTTCTAATTATGTCTCTGATATTCACAGTTGTGGTTAATGAATCAGAGACTGTGGCATCACTAGTTAAAAATGAGCTTGTTAAAAAAATAGAACTCAGGCCCACCGGACCTACTGAATCACAATCTGCACTTTTACAATCTCCCCAGTGTTCTTGTGCACCCATGAATAGTTGAAAGGTACATTTCTACCTCGACAGGTCTTTTCTCTATGAGAAATACACACATTTTATCCAGTTTGACATAAATAAAACACTCAAAAATGCATATGCCTGTGTTGAAACCATCATTTTATCATTTCTTTTCCAGACAAGTATAGTCTCTATACTGGTTTTGTGGATCACATGCCATACTCTTTTCTTGTAGTTAGAAATAAGGTAGAGAAAGTTACTTTGTAAAAAAAAAAATATATATATATATATATATTAGTGGATAATTGAAGACACTCTTCTAAATTAAAACCTTTTCTTAATTTGCTGTTTTCTTCTTGGGTCATATTATGAACTCTTCCCGTGGCCACATGGCATGTGTACGTTTAATTTCAGGGACTGCTGACATTCCAGGATGTGGCCATAGATTTCTGTCAAGAGGAGTGAGAATGCCTGGACCAAGATCAATGGGAATTGTACAGGGATGTGATGTTAGAGAAGTATAGGAACCTGCTCTCCTTGGGTGAGGATACCTTCCTTCCAGAATTCCTTATCCAACCACAGGGTTTGGAGTCCTTCATTTGTAGAATGTCTCCTGGAATCTTCTGCTTCCTACAATAGGGTTTCAGATTGCAACGTTTCAGGAAAGATTGGGAGTTTGTGGGTATAATTTTTCTTATTCTTTTAAAATTGCAGCCTCCCTTTTAATATACTTTGTTAACTGCTTGGGATGTGTCTATATGAACTGTGTGCTATATGCTTCTGTTATAGTCCTTACAATATTTTATTGTCTTATTTTCTGTAACAATTTTCCATGGATTCTTTGGGCTTAAGGTATATTAAAAGGGAGACTGCGAATCTGGGACTTCCCTGGTGATGCAGTGATTAAGAATTCGCCTGCCAATGCAGGGGACCCGGTTCGATCCCCGGTCCGGGAAGATCTCACGTGCCACGGAACAACTAAGCCAGTGGGCCACAACTACTGAGTGTGCACGCCACAACTACTGAAGCCGGTGTGTCTTGAGCCCGTGCGCCATTTATTTTTTGGAGAATAAAACCACTTCTGAGTGATTAAAATTTAGGCCAGCTAGTCAAAATGCTTTATCACCTGTTCTTCTAAAACACTGGTCAATGGAACAAGTTTTACTAGGGATAACAGTGTAATTGTATTCTGGAGTTCATATGGGCAATATGGTTTATGACCTTGACGCTGGATCACGACATTTCAACGGTATAACTGCTATTAATTGTCTGTTTGTTCAACGATTAAAGTCTCACGTGATCTGAGTTCAGACGGGAGTCATCCTGGTTGGTTTCTGTCTATTGCAGTTTTCTTCCAGTATGAAAGGACAAGAGCAATACGGCTTACTTTACAAAGTGTCTTCAAACTAAATGATGATATAATCTACATTCAATTAATTTATACATACCCTACTGTAGAACAGGGTTCGTTACGGTGGCAGAGCCCGGTAATTATGTAAAACTGAAACTTTTTCTGCACTGGTTCAAGTCCTCTTCCTAAGAATATGTTTATAATCAACATTCTTTCACAAATTACCCAATTTAATTCACCATAGCATTCCTCATATTAACTAAATGGAAAATCCTAGGCTATATACAAATCCAGAAAGGGCCAAAAAGCATCAGCCCCCATGGATGATTACAACCCATTGCTGAGGCGTTCAAATTACTTATTAAAGAACCACTATGTCCATCAACATCATCAATTTATATATTATTGCCCCAATGCTAGCCTTAACCCTGGCTCTCACAACATGAATTCCTCTTCCCATATCTTATCCACTAATTAGTATAAATGTAGGCATATTATTTCTATTAGCCATGTCACACCTAGCCATTTATTCCATCCTCAGATCTGGATGAACTTCACCTTCAAAATACTCACTCACTGGAGCTCTAGGAACAATAGCACAGACAATCATCTCATATGAAGTAATGTAGCAGTTATTCTATTCTCAGTCTTACTGGTAAATGGATCATTTACACTTTCAACAGTAATTATTACACAAGAACACCTATGACTAATTTTCTCCTGACCCCTACCCAGAATTTGATTATCTCCGCAGTAGCAGAAATCCAGTGAAACCCCACTTGATTTAACGGAAGTAGCATCAAAACCTGTACATGTCTTCAATGTAGAAAATGTAGCAGGCCCATTCAGCCCGTCCCTCCTAGAGAATATGTCAATTTCCCTATAATAAACATTTCCACAGCAATCTATTTTTAGGAGCATTCGACAATCCCTAGGTGCCAGAATTATAGATTCTTTCATCTTGTAAATATAGTTTTTTTTTTTTAAATAATTTTTATAGTTTTACTACCTTTAAACAAAATGTACTCCATTGCTGTGGAATATTCCTTCATAGGAGCGTGCATGGTTCATTTCTGCATCCGTCTGTGATGGCCTTCAGGTTCTTTCAGGTTTGGCTCCTGTGGCTGCAAGTCCATGTCCGTGTGTCCTGGTGCAGGGCTGGTGGGTTTGTGTTCAACTGGGAAGAGCACTGTGGGTCTCTGTGCACGGACTTCGCTATCTGAGGCCCGATTGCTTCAGAAGTGGTTGCATCCCCCCGTTGCGTACCAGGCTTTCCATTGCTCCACATCCTGCTGATATTTGATACTATGTCTTTCATGTCTGCCATTCTGGTAGGTGTATGCACAGTATTTTTCTTATGGCTTTAATCCCTCTGTTGTTTGTGAAGTTGTGCATCTTGCGGTATTCATGGACTATTTCCTGTTGTTTTTTAAAAAGTTTTAAAAATTGTGGTCTGGTACACATAACATAAAATGTACTATCTTAACCATTTTTAAGTGCACATTTCAGAGTCAGGAAGTAATTCACACTGTTGTGCAAACCTGACCACCATCATCCTCCAGAACTTTTTCATCTTGCAAAATTGAAACAGTCCCCATTAAACACTCACTCCCCATTGTCCCTCCCTCAGCCTCTGGCACTCAACATCCTACTTTATGTCTCTATATTTCCGACTGCTCTAGGGGCCTTGTATGAGTGGATCAAGCACTGTTTGTTTTTTTGTGTCTAGCTTACATCACTGAGCATAATGCCCTCAGGGTTCATCCCTGCTGCATCCTGTGTCAGAATTGACTTCCTTTTTAGGCTGAATAGCATTCCCTTGTATTGATGGACCGTGTTTTTCTTCTCCATTCATCCATTAGTGGACACATGTAATATCTACATTCATTTCTACTGTCATAATATTTGTGGAATAAAATCAGAAAGTCCTATGAATCAAAAGTCATTTGCCATTAACTTTTTTCTTAAACTTTTTGTTGTGGAAAACATCAAGGCTAAGAAAAGGGAAAAAATACATGTCAGCTTCACTTGTGTTCAGGAATTAATGCTTTACGGATTCCCTTTATTCCCTGTGTGTGTGCTATGCGTGTGCATGTGCCTGTTTGCATACCTATGCTGTGCATGTGCATAGGTATGTGCACTTGCACACATTAGTGTGTGCATGGGCATATGGGTGCATGTGTGTTCACATGCTAGTGTGTGAATATATTTGTGCTGTGCACGTGCATATGTTTGTGTGTGTGCTGTGCCTGCCTGTGCGCACACCTGTGTGTTTGCTGGAACCACTTGCAAGTTGGCTGCAGACTGAATTGTGCCCCAGATATATCCGCACGCAGCTGCTCTAACAATCCTGCGTAGCCCCGTAAAGGTCACAGATCTCAGGGATTTAAATGGATGGAGCAGGATATCCTGACACAGAGTTTGTCTTCCAATGACTGTCACTGTCTCAGTAACATCCTTCACACCTTCTTTAAGCCCCATTCAGGGTCCAGTTTAGACTCCCATTACATTCAGTCACCTGTCCCAGGTCCCGTAAAGCAACAATGTCACCGTTGGAGAGCCCCGCCAAGGCTGGGGGTGCCCCTCCTGTTGGCCTGGCCTCCAGGCCCTGCCCTTGGCTCCCGTTTTCTCATATCTCAGCCAGGCTCCGACTTGGATGGGGCCGCCACCTCTTTCCTCACAGGGTCCCATCGCCCAGTCAAGGGGGTTCATTCTCCCCAAACACAGCATCAGGAGTCGGGGGGTGACAGTCCCCACTGGGTCTCCTTCATGAGAGACCCTGTGCTGTTGAAAGAGCAGGCACCCTGCCCTCGGGGGTGGGGGACTGGGGGGCGACATGCGGCCCACGATGGGCAGGCGGGTCTCCGGGTGGGGCGAGCCAGTGTGCAAGGAGTTCCGCGGTGGGTTCTCCTCTCCAACGGCTTCTGTGCCCCTACCTCTCCCCGTGCCTCCCCTCGAAGACAGCGCGGTGCCCGGGACGGGAACCATGGGAGCCGTCAGCCACCGCCCCCTCTACACACACACACACACACACGCACACGCACACGCACACGTACACGCACACGCACACGCTGCAGGGAAGCAGGACCTGAGTGCAGGGCTCTCAGCGGCCCTGAGCGCCCCGCCCGGAATCGGCCGGCCGAATGGACAGACCGGATCTCCCGGCCCGGACCATGCAGGACTCTCCTGCCTGGGCTTCCAGTGTGGCCGCCTCCTTCTGGAAGCCTGGGAGGCTGGAATCAGGCCACTTCTTGTCTGTCCTGGCAGCAGACTGGGCTGCACTCTAAGAAGTTCGTGGCTCGCCCGTGGATCCTGACCATCAGGCGGCCAGAGAAATTGGGAACATTTCTGTTTTGCCTGTTGAAATGTTTAATGACAAAGATTTTGTTCAGTTTCCTGATGTGGGTGTCCAAAGATGAGAGACCCATGTGTGTGATCTGTACCTCCTATGAGATCAGCCCTAAGCTAGTTTAAACATGATCAAGTTGTGTCTACATGGTAGATTTAGACCTCTGCATGTCCTGTCTACTGATTATGTTTAGAGCTGACCATGTGTTGTCTATAATAAGAAGATTTAGACCTGACCATGTTCTGTGTACGCTAGGACTATGGGGACCTGGGTAGAGACCCGGCCTGGCCTCAGTACTGGGAAGCTCCGTGCCTGCCTCTGAATGTCAGTGCTTAGATGTCTGGGGTCTGGAGCTGAGGTGGGCTTGTTTACGTAACAGCCTCTCTTCTGAGTGTGGTGACCTGGTCCTCCCAAGGGTCAGTGCTATGGTCGGGGCCTTAGTCTTAATCCCTGCAAGGTTCACCTTCCCTGGGGCTCATGGAGAATCCTCAGGAGGACTACCTGGCAATAATTCCAATTTACCAGCACGTGCATGGTGCATAGGGAAGCAGGTTTAGCTGCTGAATTGATTGCAGGGCACGCAGATCGGGCAAAAGGCCGATGGGTGACAGCTGAGGCTGCTGCTGAGCTCTCCCTCCAGTCTACCGTCCCTACTCAGCAGAGTCCAGAGCTGCCCGTCGGCTTTCAGCCCTGCTGTCCTGTGAGTTTTCTCAACATGTAAGTGAGACGAGAAAGGACTGAGCATGCCAGCACCAGGGTCGTGTGTTCAACTCTAGTAGGAAAGCTTTAAAAACAGTTAAAGTCACACAGAACCAAAGTGAGCAGAGGAGGACTCCTCTGGGACAAGTGTGGGGAAAGGAGACCCACCTGACACTTTTTCCCATCCCAGGAGGTCCCAGGGACCCAGCTTGTTTCCACATTGGGGGAGCCCCCTGCAGAGCCATGGTGTCCTGACCAAGGGGACGTGTGACCCCAGGTGCAGGGTCTGGGGAGGTGAGGTCACCCTGGGACTGTGGACATGTGACCCAGGTGGAGGGGTCTGGGGAGGTGGGTCACCCTGGTGAGTGTGGATGTGTGGCCCCAGGTATAGGGTGCGGGGACTGTGTGGGTCTCACCATACCTGCATGGGTCAGGATCACATGGATGGGGAGACCGCATATGCGCTCTTTGCCTGCAGTGTGTCCTGTCCCCTTTGAGATTTCCAACCTCTGCATTAAGGGTGTTGTCCTCATTAACCTGTGGTTCCTTTTCTTCTCTTCATCTTGTCACAATCATATGAGGTCAGGCATGTTTGAGTGGGTTGCTGCTCTGTGTTCCGGTGAGTGACAACACTTGGTGGTATCATATTAATACGATAGCATATCATATGTCTAATCTATGGGGGTCACCACTGCCTGGGTCCCCCTGGACAGAGGTCAGGTGAGCACAGACTAGCCCCCCCTAAGAATGGTCTCCCACGTGCTCTGTGAGGGTACCGTGATGGCCCCTAAGGTAGGGGACTGTGTCTGGGCCTCCGACAGTTGTGATGAAGGGGAGTCGAAATGGAATCTCAATTAACAAGACATTATTTTAAGAATTTATTTTAAGTGAAATGAAACACACGTCACATACCCTTTACCATCATCACCATTTTAAGTGCACGTTTCTGAGGCATCAGATATATTCACTTTCTCGTGGAGCCATCACCACCATCCCTAGAACTTTTCATCTTGCAAAACCAAAATTCCACAACCATGAAAGTCTCATTCCCCATTCCCTCCCACTGCCCCTGGCACCGATATCCACTTCAGTCCCTGAGTTGTCGACTCCAGGGCACCCACTGGAGTGGAATCCTGCAGTGTTTGCTGACGGGTCATTTTGGAAGAGCTGACTTTCAGTCTGAAGCTCTGCCTGTTCGCATCTGAAGAATCTGCATTTAAGGAGAGGGTGTATGAGGAAGGGGGTGTATGCGGGACAAAGGTGTCCGGGGTGCAGGTGAGCCAGGACCTGACCAGCTGCCTTTTGGGTCCTCTGGTCCCATCTCTTGGTCTGTGCCTCATCTGCATCATCACTGTCCCCGCTGGCACCGCTGGGGTGTTGTTGTCTGAGTGAGAGTCCCCTGGTGCCCCTGCTCTCCTCCCCTCCTCCTGCTGGTTGCGGAGGGAACTGCTTGCTGTGTGGTCTCTACTCCTGAGGCATGAAGGACCCTGTAGCATGGACCTGCAGAGTGTGGGGTGTGGTCCCAAGAGCATGGGGCCCACATAGGACACGACATCGGGGCGTGACAAGTGCTAGGGCTGCCTCATCACTGACAGGGAATGTTGCCCAGATCCTGCTCGAGAGGGCGTGGTGGGTGGCCTGGGACCCTAGAGGCCCCATTCCTATACTGGAGCTTGGAGAGTGCATCCCCATGGGCTCCAGATTCACCCCATACCTCAGCCATATCCCTCTGTCCTGTCTTTGAACTCAGGAAAACGAGCTCTCTTGTCCACAACATAGGCCTGGTCCTGTTGATATTAGGATTCTTTAAGTTAGGCGTCCTGGGATAGCAGCTCCTTTTAGGCCTGAGAAGGAACAACTCCGGAGTGTACAACAATTTCAGATGAAACTAATATTCAATGACTATCCCTAACTACTCGGTTGTTGACTTCTATTAGTCATTATTCTCCTGGTTTTAGCTCGGATGTGGGGATTACAGAGGAGTCAACATTTAAATCTTCGTAATCTGTGTATTTGTAGCTTCAGTATCATTACTGACCCATAGTTTTTTATGGTTTGGGAAGAGTTATTGATTTCATGTATCATGTAAAGGATTCGCAATGATGATAGGGCAATTAAGATGACAATAATAGCTAGTAAATTGTTCACATTTTCTCTACCTGTGCATCTATTGTATGCATATGAGTTTAGATGTCAATATTAGTGAAATGATATAGAGGACTAGAGAACTTATTTTAAAAATCACTATTAATGTGTGATGAAGAAAATGTAAAAGTTCTTCCATAATCGGTGATGTTGTATCTTGAGAGCCTAGATGAAATTGATATGCCTTAGTGATATACAGGATTTTAGCCTATCATTTAACTTTGACAAAGCTACATCACTTTTTACTTTTATCTCATTTATTGAGGAAGACATAATTGTTATGGTGTTGGCTTGAAACTGGTTGAAAAGGACTTGAGTCCTTCCTTATTTTACATTTACATAGGTAGGATCTTGAAACATAGGATATGGTGGAGGACATCCGTGTAACCATTCTAGGTTAGCAGTAGCAATTTCCACTGCTAAGACTTCTTGTTTAGACACAAATGCTTTTCAAAGTATGAAGATTATTAGCATTACTGCTGCTACTGAGATGAATGAGCCTAAAGACAAAATATTTCATGTTGTGTGTGCCTCAGGGTACTCAGACTAACGTAGTGACATCCCTGAGAGGCCACGAAAGTGCTGCAGGAAGTCATATTTACTACTACAAATATACTTGTGAAGTGAATTTTTGCTCATGCTGAGTTAACTGTATAACCTGAGAAGAGTGGGAATCAGTGTAGGAAGCCTCCTATAATAGTGAAGACTGCTCCCATGGACATTAGGTCATGGAAGTGTGCTACTACCTAGTATGTATCCTGGAGGACAATGTCTGGGGATGAGTTGCCTAAGATGATTCCTGTCAAACCACCTACTGTAAAAAGAAAAACTAAAGCCTAAAACTCATAATATAGTGGGAGGTCATATAGTATTACCTCCGTGAACAGTTGCTAACCAGGGACTTCCCTGGTGACGCAGTGGTTAAGAATTCGCCTGCCAATGCAGGGGACACGGGTTCGAGCCCTTGTCTGGGAAGATTCCACATGCCGCGGAGCAAAAAGCCCGTGTGCCACAACTACTGAGCCTGCCCTCTAGAGCCCGCAAGCCACAACTACTGAAGCCCACGCGCCTAGAGGCCGTGCTCTGCAACAAGAGAAGCCACTGCAATGAAAGGGCCGCACACCGCAACGAAGAGTAGCTGCCGCTCACCGCAACCAGAGAAAGCCCATGCGCAGCAACCAAGACCCAACTCAGCCAAAAAAAAAAAAAAAAAAAAAGCAAAGAAAAAGAAAAATTAAATAAAGAGTTGCTAATCAGCTAGATACTTTTACTCCTGTAGGGATAGAAGTAATTACGGTAGCTGATGCAAAGTATGCTCCTGAGTCCACAGCTATCCCTATGGTAAACATATGATGGGCCCACAAGAGAACTCCTAAAAAACCAGTGGACATGACTCATACTATTCCCAGATAGCTGAAAGGCAATTTTTGTCCTAAATAGTATGTAATGATATGTGAGTTTATAACAAACCCTGTTAGGCCATGAATACAGACTTCAGGGAGAGCAAAGTATCAAAAGAGGTGTTGGTATAGGATTCGGTCTCCTCCTGCAGGGTCAAAGAAAGTAGTGTTTAGATTTCTATCTCTTAACAGCATGGCAATTCTGGCTGCTTGGACTGAGATTGGTAATTACAGTAATATGGCTATAGTTGGGGAAGATTAAACAAATAATGGTGTTTGGTATTGGGATATGACTGCTGGTTTTGTATTAAAGACTATAGTAATAAAAGTAATAATACCAAGAATTGAGGAGACACCTGCTAAATGTAAGGAGAAAACAGTTAGGTCGACAGAGGCTCCTGCATGGGCCAGATTGCAGGCTAGAGCTGAATACACGGTTCCACTGGTACCAGAACCAGCTTCTACTATTGGTGATATGAGTAGGAGTAAGAATGATGGGGGAAGTAGTCAAAAGTTTATATGATTTATTGGGGGAAATGCTACTTCAGGTGTCCGAGTTATTAGTGGCCCAAGTCAGTTTTCAAAGCCTGCAATCATAACGGGTACAGCTATAAAGAAAATTATTACAAGTGCAGGGACTGTTATGACTACCTTACAGATTTGGGCATCTCCAAGTAGCGGTCCAGGTCAGCATAGCTCAGCCT
Organism: Balaenoptera borealis; assembly: GCF_965194805.1. Lineage (NCBI taxonomy): Eukaryota > Metazoa > Chordata > Mammalia > Artiodactyla > Balaenopteridae > Balaenoptera > Balaenoptera borealis. The sequence goes on from NC_138864.1 coordinate 35,652,456, forward strand.
GGATTAATATAATTAAGGTGCTGCCTGCTACTCCAGCTCAAGCACCAAATAGTAAATATAAAATGCCGATATCTTTGTGATTTGTTGAAAATAATCAGCAGTGTATGAACAGAGGTAAAATGACTGAGTTAGCATTAGACTGTAAATCTAAAGACAGAGATTGAGCCCTCTTTCTGGCAAACCCTGTGGTGAATCAACAAATTGAATTGTAACTTCAGAGAAGCAGCTTCAATTCTGCCAGTGATGTTCCTGCCTTTTTTTTTTTTTTTTCTTTATTTCTTTCTCAAATGAAGGAGAAGTAGACTGAAGCCAGCTGACTAGAGGATTTGCCTGTTAACTAAAGTTTCCTGGGGTTAAAACTCATCAATCTCGTAAAGATTTGGCTTCAATACAGTGTTTGCTTTACATTCAATTGATGTAGAATAAAGTCTTGCAATCCTTATTTTTAGGAATTAAGTAAATTTCACTTGTTTAGGGTTTTGAAAGCTCTTGGTCTGAACTAACCTAAACTCCTAGTCCAGCACCGATAGAATGGGTGTTGTGTGTAGTAATCGTGTGGGTATTATGATTGGTAATGATAGGAAGGTTATTTCTTTGTATGTTCAAATTGTTTTGTGTTGGTGTTGTTTAATGAAGGGAATATAGTTAGTGATGTGGAGTATGTTAGCTGCAAGTAGACATATATGCTGAGGACTGCTATGATGGCTATTAGTGTTGGTAGAATGATGTTGTCGTTTTTGTTATCTCTTGGATAATTATTCATTTGGGTAGAAACCCTGATAGTGATGGGCGATGTCCTAATGATACTATAATGGTGAGGAAAATGATTGTGATGGGAGGTGTTTTATCTCATGTGTGTGATAATGATACTCTTGTAGTACATGATCTGGGCATAAATAAGAAGAAGAGAGTGTTGTTATGATATAAATTAGTATGTTTAGGATTGTTATAATCTGAATATACATTATAATAGCTGTTATTCATCCTATATGGGCAATTGATGAGGAGGGTGTAATATTTTCCAGGTGAGTATGGCGAAGTCTGCCTCCGCCTCCAGCTATGATTTATAATATCACTATGATTAATAGTATATTTAGGTTGATGGATGGTGACATGTGGTATAAAACTGATAGGGGTGCAATTTTGTCATGTTGATAGCATCAGGTCTGCTGTTCATGGGATGCCTTGTGTGACTTCAGGCACTCAGAAGTGAAATGGGGAAAGTCCTACTTTTGTGACAAGGGCGATTGTCATGAGGGTGGATGCTGCTGGATTAAAGATTCTTGTTATTCATTGTGCTCTTTGACCGGAGTATATTAGATTAATGATAATAGCCATTATAAGTAGTATTGACGTGGTGGACTGTTTTAGGAAATATTTGTTGGATGCTTCTGTTGCTTATGGGTTCATGTTTTTTTATTAGAATGGGGATACCATTAACCAGTGTGAGCTTGTTATACAATTATATTTCCTGAGAAAACGGTCAGTAGAATGATGGTAAAAAACAATGAGAGTTTATTAGCACAGGAAGGATATACAAAAATATTTTGGGGGTATGGGCCTGAAGCTTACTTAGAGAACTTTACTATATAGCATGTGGTGTAATGTGGTAGGTAGCATGGAGAATGTAAAATTATTAGGAAGAATTCAATTCCAGGAATAAGAGCATTGAAACCTCTATGATTTACTCTATCAAAGTAACTCTTTTGTCAGACATATTTCTTAAATTTGTGGTGGGTTGCCTGGTATGATGACAAGTAGTGAAAACTCTCATATACATAGGGTTAATGTTAGTCGTAAAAAAACTTTTTATAAGAGATGTATGCGTTGATCATATCAAAATTGTAGGTAGGAGGCTCAAATTCATAGAAAGGAGATTGTTAGATGTGTTTTAATGATGACTTGGGCTGTATATAATTCTGGCACCTAGGGATTGTCGAATGCTCCTAAAAATAGATTGCTGTGGAAATGTTTATTATAGGGAAATTGACATATTCTCTAGGAGGGACGGGCTGAATGGGCCTGCTACATTTTCTACATTGAAGACATATACAGGTTTTGATGCTACTTCCGTTAAATCAAGTGGGGCTTCATTGGATTTCTGCTACTGCGGAGATAATCAAATTCTGGGTAGGGGTCAGGAGAAAATTAGTCATAGGTGTTCTTGTGTAATAATTACTGTTGAAAGTGTAAATGATCCATTTACCAGTAAGACTGAGAATAGAATAACTGCTACATTACTTCATATGAGATGATTGTCTGTGCTATTGTTCCTAGAGCTCCAGTGAGTGAGTATTTTGAAGGTGAAGTTCATCCAGATCTGAGGATGGAATAAATGGCTAGGTGTGACATGGCTAATACAAATAATATGCCTACATTTATATTAATTAGTGGATAAGATATGGGAAGAGGAATTCATGTTGTGAGAGCCAGGGTTAAGGCTAGCATTGGGGTTAAGGCTAGCAAGAGAAGCCACCGCAATGAGAAGCCCGCGCACCGCAACAAAGAGTAGCCCCCGCTTGCCGCAACTAGAGAAAGCCTGCGCATAGCAACGAAGACCCAACGCAGCCAAAAACAAATTAATTAATTAATTAGTTAACTATTTTTTAAAAAAGTACTATATCCTTCTGTACAGCTTCTCTGGGAAGAACAGAGAGATGGCGTAGGAGAGTGAGAAAGACCAATATTTAGTGCACATCTCTCATGCAGGTGCTCTGCTGGCTCAGATAGATTTATCCCCACTTTACAAAGGAGGAAATAATCTCAGAGAGGTTTAGTAATTTTCCCAAAGCCAAACAGCTATGGAGTGGCAGAACCAAGATCTGAACCAAGTCTGTTACCTTCAAAGCCTAAGTCCTCATCACAACAAAACTCAATTAATATTTACATTTATCGAATTACATTGCAACCTGGGGAGTTCTTGGCACAATCCTGAATAAGAGTGAGAAAGAAAGAAATAGCATTGTTCCTACAGTCAACCCAAATTTTTGGAGCAGCTGCTAGATGCCTGGCCCTTTTTGGGGTTCAGCAGTGATCAAGACAGGAAGAGTCCTGCTTTCATGAACCACGTAGTGGGGAGGAGAGACGGGTGCAACTTGGGTGAGGGATTTCACCTTGCTGGACCTCTGTTTTGTCATCTGGAAAATGGGATGGGTGTTCCTCATTTTCTGGGATTGTCCAGCCCTCACATTCTCTGATTCCATAAGAAGCATTTGTTTTCCTGTTTCTTTAAACTTCATTCAGGCCGTGAGCTGTGATGAATGTTGTTAGCTGCTCCCCAAATCACTCTATCCCCACCCTTTCCCTGTGATCAGGTCTTTCCCGAAACATGACTCACAGTCAGTCAAGTCACAGAACCTAAGGGGCACCCAGCAGAAAAATTCCAACCCTTGCTTCCCAGGAGCTCTGCGGTCTACCTGCCAGGTAAACTTAACTCACCTGGCACAAGGTGGCCATCCCTGGTTTCACATCAACATGATCTCAGGCACAAACCTCCTTGTTTTTCCATTTTGTCTTTAAGTTACTTGTTGAAACAACTGCACAAATATGACACAGATATAAAATCAGGCACCTTCTGCCCCCAGTGCCTACTAATAAATGATTTTCTGCCACTTTAATAATAAAGATAGAACATTTCAACATTCTGCTGCCCTTATTATTTGTCATTTTTGTTGATATTTCTATTGACTACATCTTTCAATATTTTAACAATGGAACATTTATTTAGGTGGTTCCAGACCCAGCCTTTAGTGGTAAAGGTTTTGTTGTGATATTTCTATTATGTTTCCTTTAAAAATCATTATCCTATTTAAATGGATTAAGTCAATTCTATAGGCATTTATCTTATGATATTGATGAAATTGATACATAGAGGGCAGTAGTACAAGTTGATTGGACTTGAGAACCTCTATTAGCACAGTTAAGTATAAATATGATCTATATGTAAACCAAAGTACAGGCCGAGTGAGATTCTCTGACTTTTTTCCACTGTCTGCCCCTTTAAGCCTGAGGGAAATGGAATATTTCTTGCCCTATCAGTAAACAAAGGATGTCACAGTCTTCAGCACTTGCAGCCCTCCAATGTGAGCCGGCGGGCCCTGAGGCACTCAGGATATGCAAATACAGAATGCAGGCCCCAGAGAGCTGAGGTGCATATCAAAGGAAGGATTTCAGTGAGCCCAGGCAAAGAAAAGCGCCGCATTCCTCACCTTGGGAGAGCTGGTTTTCCTTAGTTAACAATCACCTTTTGATGTTCCCCATTACCTGCGCCAGTCCCCTGCCCTGTCCCCTCCCCCCGGTACTTTAGCTCAGGGAGGAAGGAGCGCAGAGGGACTCGGCTGAATAAGGGGCCTGCGCGCCTCGGGAGGAGTTTTCAGCCGCTTTCCCCGCAGTCGGGAGGAGGGGCGCTGACCCTGCGCCTCCCTTGCCCCGTTTCCCCTCAGGACGCTCAGGCCGACCCCCTCCCCACGCCCACCAGGCCTCGCGAGCCAGGCCGAGGGCAGGGGCGAGAGGAGGGACCGAAGTTCCCGGGGACCAGACGCTGGAGGCCGCTCTTTCTGCACAGCAGCGGCGGGTGGCAGCGAACCCCTGCCCCTCAGAAGCTGGTCTTGTGCTGCCGCCCGGGCACCGGACCAGGCGGAGGGTCGGCGCCCACTTACCCGGCCCGCCGTCCCCGCGACTGTCATGGCTTCGGCCGCCGGGGCACCTCCAGAGCCGGCAGCCTCAGTGAGGTCGCCCTCCCCTCGGGCTCCGGGGCAGTTCCGTGAAGGCGGAGGGAAGAGACGCCGCCCGAGCCGGGAGTTCCAGCTCTGAGGAAACGCGGGCTCTGTTCAGCGCGCAGTGGGTGGGACCGCTCTGCCCCGAGGCCTTCCGGGAGGGAGCGGGGCGGCGGGGGAGGGAGCCGCCAGGAGCGCAGGGCCCCGTCGGGGGTCCTGGAGGGGCGGCCCGGCCTGGGGGCCACGCCCACTGTGGCCGCAGCCCAGGCCTTTTTCCTGGAATCCTACACAAAAAAATTAGAAAGATACACAGTCTATAGTAAATATTCACAAATGATTGTTGCTGCTGTGCTCACTATTCTATTAAAGGTGTAAAATCCATAAAACACTTTAAGTTCAAAATTAAATATGAATTTTTACCTTTCTAATTATGTCTCTGATATTCACAGTTGTGGTTAATGAATCAGAGACTGTGGCATCACTAGTTAAAAATGAGCTTGTTAAAAAAATAGAACTCAGGCCCACCGGACCTACTGAATCACAATCTGCACTTTTACAATCTCCCCAGTGTTCTTGTGCACCCATGAATAGTTGAAAGGTACATTTCTACCTCGACAGGTCTTTTCTCTATGAGAAATACACACATTTTATCCAGTTTGACATAAATAAAACACTCAAAAATGCATATGCCTGTGTTGAAACCATCATTTTATCATTTCTTTTCCAGACAAGTATAGTCTCTATACTGGTTTTGTGGATCACATGCCATACTCTTTTCTTGTAGTTAGAAATAAGGTAGAGAAAGTTACTTTGTAAAAAAAAAAAATATATATATATATATATTAGTGGATAATTGAAGACACTCTTCTAAATTAAAACCTTTTCTTAATTTGCTGTTTTCTTCTTGGGTCATATTATGAACTCTTCCCGTGGCCACATGGCATGTGTACGTTTAATTTCAGGGACTGCTGACATTCCAGGATGTGGCCATAGATTTCTGTCAAGAGGAGTGAGAATGCCTGGACCAAGATCAATGGGAATTGTACAGGGATGTGATGTTAGAGAAGTATAGGAACCTGCTCTCCTTGGGTGAGGATACCTTCCTTCCAGAATTCCTTATCCAACCACAGGGTTTGGAGTCCTTCATTTGTAGAATGTCTCCTGGAATCTTCTGCTTCCTACAATAGGGTTTCAGATTGCAACGTTTCAGGAAAGATTGGGAGTTTGTGGGTATAATTTTTCTTATTCTTTTAAAATTGCAGCCTCCCTTTTAATATACTTTGTTAACTGCTTGGGATGTGTCTATATGAACTGTGTGCTATATGCTTCTGTTATAGTCCTTACAATATTTTATTGTCTTATTTTCTGTAACAATTTTCCATGGATTCTTTGGGCTTAAGGTATATTAAAAGGGAGACTGCGAATCTGGGACTTCCCTGGTGATGCAGTGATTAAGAATTCGCCTGCCAATGCAGGGGACCCGGTTCGATCCCCGGTCCGGGAAGATCTCACGTGCCACGGAACAACTAAGCCAGTGGGCCACAACTACTGAGTGTGCACGCCACAACTACTGAAGCCGGTGTGTCTTGAGCCCGTGCGCCATTTATTTTTTGGAGAATAAAACCACTTCTGAGTGATTAAAATTTAGGCCAGCTAGTCAAAATGCTTTATCACCTGTTCTTCTAAAACACTGGTCAATGGAACAAGTTTTACTAGGGATAACAGTGTAATTGTATTCTGGAGTTCATATGGGCAATATGGTTTATGACCTTGACGCTGGATCACGACATTTCAACGGTATAACTGCTATTAATTGTCTGTTTGTTCAACGATTAAAGTCTCACGTGATCTGAGTTCAGACGGGAGTCATCCTGGTTGGTTTCTGTCTATTGCAGTTTTCTTCCAGTATGAAAGGACAAGAGCAATACGGCTTACTTTACAAAGTGTCTTCAAACTAAATGATGATATAATCTACATTCAATTAATTTATACATACCCTACTGTAGAACAGGGTTCGTTACGGTGGCAGAGCCCGGTAATTATGTAAAACTGAAACTTTTTCTGCACTGGTTCAAGTCCTCTTCCTAAGAATATGTTTATAATCAACATTCTTTCACAAATTACCCAATTTAATTCACCATAGCATTCCTCATATTAACTAAATGGAAAATCCTAGGCTATATACAAATCCAGAAAGGGCCAAAAAGCATCAGCCCCCATGGATGATTACAACCCATTGCTGAGGCGTTCAAATTACTTATTAAAGAACCACTATGTCCATCAACATCATCAATTTATATATTATTGCCCCAATGCTAGCCTTAACCCTGGCTCTCACAACATGAATTCCTCTTCCCATATCTTATCCACTAATTAGTATAAATGTAGGCATATTATTTCTATTAGCCATGTCACACCTAGCCATTTATTCCATCCTCAGATCTGGATGAACTTCACCTTCAAAATACTCACTCACTGGAGCTCTAGGAACAATAGCACAGACAATCATCTCATATGAAGTAATGTAGCAGTTATTCTATTCTCAGTCTTACTGGTAAATGGATCATTTACACTTTCAACAGTAATTATTACACAAGAACACCTATGACTAATTTTCTCCTGACCCCTACCCAGAATTTGATTATCTCCGCAGTAGCAGAAATCCAGTGAAACCCCACTTGATTTAACGGAAGTAGCATCAAAACCTGTACATGTCTTCAATGTAGAAAATGTAGCAGGCCCATTCAGCCCGTCCCTCCTAGAGAATATGTCAATTTCCCTATAATAAACATTTCCACAGCAATCTATTTTTAGGAGCATTCGACAATCCCTAGGTGCCAGAATTATAGATTCTTTCATCTTGTAAATATAGTTTTTTTTTTTTAAATAATTTTTATAGTTTTACTACCTTTAAACAAAATGTACTCCATTGCTGTGGAATATTCCTTCATAGGAGCGTGCATGGTTCATTTCTGCATCCGTCTGTGATGGCCTTCAGGTTCTTTCAGGTTTGGCTCCTGTGGCTGCAAGTCCATGTCCGTGTGTCCTGGTGCAGGGCTGGTGGGTTTGTGTTCAACTGGGAAGAGCACTGTGGGTCTCTGTGCACGGACTTCGCTATCTGAGGCCCGATTGCTTCAGAAGTGGTTGCATCCCCCCGTTGCGTACCAGGCTTTCCATTGCTCCACATCCTGCTGATATTTGATACTATGTCTTTCATGTCTGCCATTCTGGTAGGTGTATGCACAGTATTTTTCTTATGGCTTTAATCCCTCTGTTGTTTGTGAAGTTGTGCATCTTGCGGTATTCATGGACTATTTCCTGTTGTTTTTTAAAAAGTTTTAAAAATTGTGGTCTGGTACACATAACATAAAATGTACTATCTTAACCATTTTTAAGTGCACATTTCAGAGTCAGGAAGTAATTCACACTGTTGTGCAAACCTGACCACCATCATCCTCCAGAACTTTTTCATCTTGCAAAATTGAAACAGTCCCCATTAAACACTCACTCCCCATTGTCCCTCCCTCAGCCTCTGGCACTCAACATCCTACTTTATGTCTCTATATTTCCGACTGCTCTAGGGGCCTTGTATGAGTGGATCAAGCACTGTTTGTTTTTTTGTGTCTAGCTTACATCACTGAGCATAATGCCCTCAGGGTTCATCCCTGCTTCATCCTGTGTCAGAATTGACTTCCTTTTTAGGCTGAATAGCATTCCCTTGTATTGATGGACCGTGTTTTTCTTCTCCATTCATCCATTAGTGGACACATGTAATATCTACATTCATTTCTACTGTCATAATATTTGTGGAATAAAATCAGAAAGTCCTATGAATCAAAAGTCATTTGCCATTAACTTTTTTCTTAAACTTTTTGTTGTGGAAAACATCAAGGCTAAGAAAAGGGAAAAAATACATGTCAGCTTCACTTGTGTTCAGGAATTAATGCTTTACGGATTCCCTTTATTCCCTGTGTGTGTGCTATGCGTGTGCATGTGCCTGTTTGCATACCTATGCTGTGCATGTGCATAGGTATGTGCACTTGCACACATTAGTGTGTGCATGGGCATATGGGTGCATGTGTGTTCACATGCTAGTGTGTGAATATATTTGTGCTGTGCACGTGCATATGTTTGTGTGTGTGCTGTGCCTGCCTGTGCGCACACCTGTGTGTTTGCTGGAACCACTTGCAAGTTGGCTGCAGACTGAATTGTGCCCCAGATATATCCGCACGCAGCTGCTCTAACAATCCTGCGTAGCCCCGTAAAGGTCACAGATCTCAGGGATTTAAATGGATGGAGCAGGATATCCTGACACAGAGTTTGTCTTCCAATGACTGTCACTGTCTCAGTAACATCCTTCACACCTTCTTTAAGCCCCATTCAGGGTCCAGTTTAGACTCCCATTACATTCAGTCACCTGTCCCAGGTCCCTTAAAGCAACAATGTCACCGTTGGAGAGCCCCGCCAAGGCTGGGGGTGCCCCTCCTGTTGGCCTGGCCTCCAGGCCCTGCCCTTGGCTCCCGTTTTCTCATATCTCAGCCAGGCTCCGACTTGGATGGGGCCGCCACCTCTTTCCTCACAGGGTCCCATCGCCCAGTCAAGGGGGTTCATTCTCCCCAAACACAGCATCAGGAGTCGGGGGGTGACAGTCCCCACTGGGTCTCCTTCATGAGAGACCCTGTGCTGTTGAAAGAGCAGGCACCCTGCCCTCGGGGGTGGGGGACTGGGGGGCGACATGCGGCCCACGATGGGCAGGCGGGTCTCCGGGTGGGGCGAGCCAGTGTGCAAGGAGTTCCGCGGTGGGTTCTCCTCTCCAACGGCTTCTGTGCCCCTACCTCTCCCCGTGCCTCCCCTCGAAGACAGCGCGGTGCCCGGGACGGGAACCATGGGAGCCGTCAGCCACCGCCCCCTCTACACACACACACACACACACACGCACACGCACACGCACACGTACACGCACACGCACACGCTGCAGGGAAGCAGGACCTGAGTGCAGGGCTCTCAGCGGCCCTGAGCGCCCCGCCCGGAATCGGCCGGCCGAATGGACAGACCGGATCTCCCGGCCCGGACCATGCAGGACTCTCCTGCCTGGGCTTCCAGTGTGGCCGCCTCCTTCTGGAAGCCTGGGAGGCTGGAATCAGGCCACTTCTTGTCTGTCCTGGCAGCAGACTGGGCTGCACTCTAAGAAGTTCGTGGCTCGCCCGTGGATCCTGACCATCAGGCGGCCAGAGAAATTGGGAACATTTCTGTTTTGCCTGTTGAAATGTTTAATGACAAAGATTTTGTTCAGTTTCCTGATGTGGGTGTCCAAAGATGAGAGACCCATGTGTGTGATCTGTACCTCCTATGAGATCAGCCCTAAGCTAGTTTAAACATGATCAAGTTGTGTCTACATGGTAGATTTAGACCTCTGCATGTCCTGTCTACTGATTATGTTTAGAGCTGACCATGTGTTGTCTATAATAAGAAGATTTAGACCTGACCATGTTCTGTGTACGCTAGGACTATGGGGACCTGGGTAGAGACCCGGCCTGGCCTCAGTACTGGGAAGCTCCGTGCCTGCCTCTGAATGTCAGTGCTTAGATGTCTGGGGTCTGGAGCTGAGGTGGGCTTGTTTACGTAACAGCCTCTCTTCTGAGTGTGGTGACCTGGTCCTCCCAAGGGTCAGTGCTATGGTCGGGGCCTTAGTCTTAATCCCTGCAAGGTTCACCTTCCCTGGGGCTCATGGAGAATCCTCAGGAGGACTACCTGGCAATAATTCCAATTTACCAGCACGTGCATGGTGCATAGGGAAGCAGGTTTAGCTGCTGAATTGATTGCAGGGCACGCAGATCGGGCAAAAGGCCGATGGGTGACAGCTGAGGCTGCTGCTGAGCTCTCCCTCCAGTCTACCGTCCCTACTCAGCAGAGTCCAGAGCTGCCCGTCGGCTTTCAGCCCTGCTGTCCTGTGAGTTTTCTCAACATGTAAGTGAGACGAGAAAGGACTGAGCATGCCAGCACCAGGGTCGTGTGTTCAACTCTAGTAGGAAAGCTTTAAAAACAGTTAAAGTCACACAGAACCAAAGTGAGCAGAGGAGGACTCCTCTGGGACAAGTGTGGGGAAAGGAGACCCACCTGACACTTTTTCCCATCCCAGGAGGTCCCAGGGACCCAGCTTGTTTCCACATTGGGGGAGCCCCCTGCAGAGCCATGGTGTCCTGACCAAGGGGACGTGTGACCCCAGGTGCAGGGTCTGGGGAGGTGAGGTCACCCTGGGACTGTGGACATGTGACCCAGGTGGAGGGGTCTGGGGAGGTGGGTCACCCTGGTGAGTGTGGATGTGTGGCCCCAGGTATAGGGTGCGGGGACTGTGTGGGTCTCACCATACCTGCATGGGTCAGGATCACATGGATGGGGAGACCGCATATGCGCTCTTTGCCTGCAGTGTGTCCTGTCCCCTTTGAGATTTCCAACCTCTGCATTAAGGGTGTTGTCCTCATTAACCTGTGGTTCCTTTTCTTCTCTTCATCTTGTCACAATCATATGAGGTCAGGCATGTTTGAGTGGGTTGCTGCTCTGTGTTCCGGTGAGTGACAACACTTGGTGGTATCATATTAATACGATAGCATATCATATGTCTAATCTATGGGGGTCACCACTGCCTGGGTCCCCCTGGACAGAGGTCAGGTGAGCACAGACTAGCCCCCCCTAAGAATGGTCTCCCACGTGCTCTGTGAGGGTACCGTGATGGCCCCTAAGGTAGGGGACTGTGTCTGGGCCTCCGACAGTTGTGATGAAGGGGAGTCGAAATGGAATCTCAATTAACAAGACATTATTTTAAGAATTTATTTTAAGTGAAATGAAACACACGTCACATACCCTTTACCATCATCACCATTTTAAGTGCACGTTTCTGAGGCATCAGATATATTCACTTTCTCGTGGAGCCATCACCACCATCCCTAGAACTTTTCATCTTGCAAAACCAAAATTCCACAACCATGAAAGTCTCATTCCCCATTCCCTCCCACTGCCCCTGGCACCGATATCCACTTCAGTCCCTGAGTTGTCGACTCCAGGGCACCCACTGGAGTGGAATCCTGCAGTGTTTGCTGACGGGTCATTTTGGAAGAGCTGACTTTCAGTCTGAAGCTCTGCCTGTTCGCATCTGAAGAATCTGCATTTAAGGAGAGGGTGTATGAGGAAGGGGGTGTATGCGGGACAAAGGTGTCCGGGGTGCAGGTGAGCCAGGACCTGACCAGCTGCCTTTTGGGTCCTCTGGTCCCATCTCTTGGTCTGTGCCTCATCTGCATCATCACTGTCCCCGCTGGCACCGCTGGGGTGTTGTTGTCTGAGTGAGAGTCCCCTGGTGCCCCTGCTCTCCTCCCCTCCTCCTGCTGGTTGCGGAGGGAACTGCTTGCTGTGTGGTCTCTACTCCTGAGGCATGAAGGACCCTGTAGCATGGACCTGCAGAGTGTGGGGTGTGGTCCCAAGAGCATGGGGCCCACATAGGACACGACATCGGGGCGTGACAAGTGCTAGGGCTGCCTCATCACTGACAGGGAATGTTGCCCAGATCCTGCTCGAGAGGGCGTGGTGGGTGGCCTGGGACCCTAGAGGCCCCATTCCTATACTGGAGCTTGGAGAGTGCATCCCCATGGGCTCCAGATTCACCCCATACCTCAGCCATATCCCTCTGTCCTGTCTTTGAACTCAGGAAAACGAGCTCTCTTGTCCACAACATAGGCCTGGTCCTGTTGATATTAGGATTCTTTAAGTTAGGCGTCCTGGGATAGCAGCTCCTTTTAGGCCTGAGAAGGAACAACTCCGGAGTGTACAACAATTTCAGATGAAACTAATATTCAATGACTATCCCTAACTACTCGGTTGTTGACTTCTATTAGTCATTATTCTCCTGGTTTTAGCTCGGATGTGGGGATTACAGAGGAGTCAACATTTAAATCTTCGTAATCTGTGTATTTGTAGCTTCAGTATCATTACTGACCCATAGTTTTTTATGGTTTGGGAAGAGTTATTGATTTCATGTATCATGTAAAGGATTCGCAATGATGATAGGGCAATTAAGATGACAATAATAGCTAGTAAATTGTTCACATTTTCTCTACCTGTGCATCTATTGTATGCATATGAGTTTAGATGTCAATATTAGTGAAATGATATAGAGGACTAGAGAACTTATTTTAAAAATCACTATTAATGTGTGATGAAGAAAATGTAAAAGTTCTTCCATAATCGGTGATGTTGTATCTTGAGAGCCTAGATGAAATTGATATGCCTTAGTGATATACAGGATTTTAGCCTATCATTTAACTTTGACAAAGCTACATCACTTTTTACTTTTATCTCATTTATTGAGGAAGACATAATTGTTATGGTGTTGGCTTGAAACTGGTTGAAAAGGACTTGAGTCCTTCCTTATTTTACATTTACATAGGTAGGATCTTGAAACATAGGATATGGTGGAGGACATCCGTGTAACCATTCTAGGTTAGCAGTAGCAATTTCCACTGCTAAGACTTCTTGTTTAGACACAAATGCTTTTCAAAGTATGAAGATTATTAGCATTACTGCTGCTACTGAGATGAATGAGCCTAAAGACAAAATATTTCATGTTGTGTGTGCCTCAGGGTACTCAGACTAACGTAGTGACATCCCTGAGAGGCCACGAAAGTGCTGCAGGAAGTCATATTTACTACTACAAATATACTTGTGAAGTGAATTTTTGCTCATGCTGAGTTAACTGTATAACCTGAGAAGAGTGGGAATCAGTGTAGGAAGCCTCCTATAATAGTGAAGACTGCTCCCATGGACATTAGGTCATGGAAGTGTGCTACTACCTAGTATGTATCCTGGAGGACAATGTCTGGGGATGAGTTGCCTAAGATGATTCCTGTCAAACCACCTACTGTAAAAAGAAAAACTAAAGCCTAAAACTCATAATATAGTGGGAGGTCATATAGTATTACCTCCGTGAACAGTTGCTAACCAGGGACTTCCCTGGTGACGCAGTGGTTAAGAATTCGCCTGCCAATGCAGGGGACACGGGTTCGAGCCCTTGTCTGGGAAGATTCCACATGCCGCGGAGCAAAAAGCCCGTGTGCCACAACTACTGAGCCTGCCCTCTAGAGCCCGCAAGCCACAACTACTGAAGCCCACGCGCCTAGAGGCCGTGCTCTGCAACAAGAGAAGCCACTGCAATGAAAGGGCCGCACACCGCAACGAAGAGTAGCTGCCGCTCACCGCAACCAGAGAAAGCCCATGCGCAGCAACCAAGACCCAACTCAGCCAAAAAAAAAAAAAAAAAAAAAGCAAAGAAAAAGAAAAATTAAATAAAGAGTTGCTAATCAGCTAGATACTTTTACTCCTGTAGGGATAGAAGTAATTACGGTAGCTGATGCAAAGTATGCTCCTGAGTCCACAGCTATCCCTATGGTAAACATATGATGGGCCCACAAGAGAACTCCTAAAAAACCAGTGGACATGACTCATACTATTCCCAGATAGCTGAAAGGCAATTTTTGTCCTAAATAGTATGTAATGATATGTGAGTTTATAACAAACCCTGTTAGGCCATGAATACAGACTTCAGGGAGAGCAAAGTATCAAAAGAGGTGTTGGTATAGGATTCGGTCTCCTCCTGCAGGGTCAAAGAAAGTAGTGTTTAGATTTCTATCTCTTAACAGCATGGCAATTCTGGCTGCTTGGACTGAGATTGGTAATTACAGTAATATGGCTATAGTTGGGGAAGATTAAACAAATAATGGTGTTTGGTATTGGGATATGACTGCTGGTTTTGTATTAAAGACTATAGTAATAAAAGTAATAATACCAAGAATTGAGGAGACACCTGCTAAATGTAAGGAGAAAACAGTTAGGTCGACAGAGGCTCCTGCATGGGCCAGATTGCAGGCTAGAGCTGAATACACGGTTCCACTGGTACCAGAACCAGCTTCTACTATTGGTGATATGAGTAGGAGTAAGAATGATGGGGGAAGTAGTCAAAAGTTTATATGATTTATTGGGGGAAATGCTACTTCAGGTGTCCGAGTTATTAGTGGCCCAAGTCAGTTTTCAAAGCCTGCAATCATAACGGGTACAGCTATAAAGAAAATTATTACAAGTGCAGGGACTGTTATGACTACCTTACAGATTTGGGCATCTCCAAGTAGCGGTCCAGGTCAGCATAGCTCAGCCTGGATTAATATAATTAAGGTGCTGCCTGCTACTCCAGCTCAAGCACCAAATAGTAAATATAAAATGCCGATATCTTTGTGATTTGTTGAAAATAATCAGCAGTGTATGAACAGAGGTAAAATGACTGAGTTAGCATTAGACTGTAAATCTAAAGACAGAGATTGAGCCCTCTTTCTGGCAAACCCTGTGGTGAATCAACAAATTGAATTGTAACTTCAGAGAAGCAGCTTCAATTCTGCCAGTGATGTTCCTGCCTTTTTTTTTTTTTTTTCTTTATTTCTTTCTCAAATGAAGGAGAAGTAGACTGAAGCCAGCTGACTAGAGGATTTGCCTGTTAACTAAAGTTTCCTGGGGTTAAAACTCATCAATCTCGTAAAGATTTGGCTTCAATACAGTGTTTGCTTTACATTCAATTGATGTAGAATAAAGTCTTGCAATCCTTATTTTTAGGAATTAAGTAAATTTCACTTGTTTAGGGTTTTGAAAGCTCTTGGTCTGAACTAACCTAAACTCCTAGTCCAGCACCGATAGAATGGGTGTTGTGTGTAGTAATCGTGTGGGTATTATGATTGGTAATGATAGGAAGGTTATTTCTTTGTATGTTCAAATTGTTTTGTGTTGGTGTTGTTTAATGAAGGGAATATAGTTAGTGATGTGGAGTATGTTAGCTGCAAGTAGACATATATGCTGAGGACTGCTATGATGGCTATTAGTGTTGGTAGAATGATGTTGTCGTTTTTGTTATCTCTTGGATAATTATTCATTTGGGTAGAAACCCTGATAGTGATGGGCGATGTCCTAATGATACTATAATGGTGAGGAAAATGATTGTGATGGGAGGTGTTTTATCTCATGTGTGTGATAATGATACTCTTGTAGTACATGATCTGGGCATAAATAAGAAGAAGAGAGTGTTGTTATGATATAAATTAGTATGTTTAGGATTGTTATAATCTGAATATACATTATAATAGCTGTTATTCATCCTATATGGGCAATTGATGAGGAGGGTGTAATATTTTCCAGGTGAGTATGGCGAAGTCTGCCTCCGCCTCCAGCTATGATTTATAATATCACTATGATTAATAGTATATTTAGGTTGATGGATGGTGACATGTGGTATAAAACTGATAGGGGTGCAATTTTGTCATGTTGATAGCATCAGGTCTGCTGTTCATGGGATGCCTTGTGTGACTTCAGGCACTCAGAAGTGAAATGGGGAAAGTCCTACTTTTGTGACAAGGGCGATTGTCATGAGGGTGGATGCTGCTGGATTAAAGATTCTTGTTATTCATTGTGCTCTTTGACCGGAGTATATTAGATTAATGATAATAGCCATTATAAGTAGTATTGACGTGGTGGACTGTTTTAGGAAATATTTGTTGGATGCTTCTGTTGCTTATGGGTTCATGTTTTTTTATTAGAATGGGGATACCATTAACCAGTGTGAGCTTGTTATACAATTATATTTCCTGAGAAAACGGTCAGTAGAATGATGGTAAAAAACAATGAGAGTTTATTAGCACAGGAAGGATATACAAAAATATTTTGGGGGTATGGGCCTGAAGCTTACTTAGAGAACTTTACTATATAGCATGTGGTGTAATGTGGTAGGTAGCATGGAGAATGTAAAATTATTAGGAAGAATTCAATTCCAGGAATAAGAGCATTGAAACCTCTATGATTTACTCTATCAAAGTAACTCTTTTGTCAGACATATTTCTTAAATTTGTGGTGGGTTGCCTGGTATGATGACAAGTAGTGAAAACTCTCATATACATAGGGTTAATGTTAGTCGTAAAAAAACTTTTTATAAGAGATGTATGCGTTGATCATATCAAAATTGTAGGTAGGAGGCTCAAATTCATAGAAAGGAGATTGTTAGATGTGTTTTAATGATGACTTGGGCTGTATATAATTCTGGCACCTAGGGATTGTCGAATGCTCCTAAAAATAGATTGCTGTGGAAATGTTTATTATAGGGAAATTGACATATTCTCTAGGAGGGACGGGCTGAATGGGCCTGCTACATTTTCTACATTGAAGACATATACAGGTTTTGATGCTACTTCCGTTAAATCAAGTGGGGCTTCATTGGATTTCTGCTACTGCGGAGATAATCAAATTCTGGGTAGGGGTCAGGAGAAAATTAGTCATAGGTGTTCTTGTGTAATAATTACTGTTGAAAGTGTAAATGATCCATTTACCAGTAAGACTGAGAATAGAATAACTGCTACATTACTTCATATGAGATGATTGTCTGTGCTATTGTTCCTAGAGCTCCAGTGAGTGAGTATTTTGAAGGTGAAGTTCATCCAGATCTGAGGATGGAATAAATGGCTAGGTGTGACATGGCTAATACAAATAATATGCCTACATTTATATTAATTAGTGGATAAGATATGGGAAGAGGAATTCATGTTGTGAGAGCCAGGGTTAAGGCTAGCATTGGGGTTAAGGCTAGCAAGAGAAGCCACCGCAATGAGAAGCCCGCGCACCGCAACAAAGAGTAGCCCCCGCTTGCCGCAACTAGAGAAAGCCTGCGCATAGCAACGAAGACCCAACGCAGCCAAAAACAAATTAATTAATTAATTAGTTAACTATTTTTTAAAAAAGTACTATATCCTTCTGTACAGCTTCTCTGGGAAGAACAGAGAGATGGCGTAGGAGAGTGAGAAAGACCAATATTTAGTGCACATCTCTCATGCAGGTGCTCTGCTGGCTCAGATAGATTTATCCCCACTTTACAAAGGAGGAAATAATCTCAGAGAGGTTTAGTAATTTTCCCAAAGCCAAACAGCTATGGAGTGGCAGAACCAAGATCTGAACCAAGTCTGTTACCTTCAAAGCCTAAGTCCTCATCACAACAAAACTCAATTAATATTTACATTTATCGAATTACATTGCAACCTGGGGAGTTCTTGGCACAATCCTGAATAAGAGTGAGAAAGAAAGAAATAGCATTGTTCCTACAGTCAACCCAAATTTTTGGAGCAGCTGCTAGATGCCTGGCCCTTTTTGGGGTTCAGCAGTGATCAAGACAGGAAGAGTCCTGCTTTCATGAACCACGTAGTGGGGAGGAGAGACGGGTGCAACTTGGGTGAGGGATTTCACCTTGCTGGACCTCTGTTTTGTCATCTGGAAAATGGGATGGGTGTTCCTCATTTTCTGGGATTGTCCAGCCCTCACATTCTCTGATTCCATAAGAAGCATTTGTTTTCCTGTTTCTTTAAACTTCATTCAGGCCGTGAGCTGTGATGAATGTTGTTAGCTGCTCCCCAAATCACTCTATCCCCACCCTTTCCCTGTGATCAGGTCTTTCCCGAAACATGACTCACAGTCAGTCAAGTCACAGAACCTAAGGGGCACCCAGCAGAAAAATTCCAACCCTTGCTTCCCAGGAGCTCTGCGGTCTACCTGCCAGGTAAACTTAACTCACCTGGCACAAGGTGGCCATCCCTGGTTTCACATCAACATGATCTCAGGCACAAACCTCCTTGTTTTTCCATTTTGTCTTTAAGTTACTTGTTGAAACAACTGCACAAATATGACACAGATATAAAATCAGGCACCTTCTGCCCCCAGTGCCTACTAATAAATGATTTTCTGCCACTTTAATAATAAAGATAGAACATTTCAACATTCTGCTGCCCTTATTATTTGTCATTTTTGTTGATATTTCTATTGACTACATCTTTCAATATTTTAACAATGGAACATTTATTTAGGTGGTTCCAGACCCAGCCTTTAGTGGTAAAGGTTTTGTTGTGATATTTCTATTATGTTTCCTTTAAAAATCATTATCCTATTTAAATGGATTAAGTCAATTCTATAGGCATTTATCTTATGATATTGATGAAATTGATACATAGAGGGCAGTAGTACAAGTTGATTGGACTTGAGAACCTCTATTAGCACAGTTAAGTATAAATATGATCTATATGTAAACCAAAGTACAGGCCGAGTGAGATTCTCTGACTTTTTTCCACTGTCTGCCCCTTTAAGCCTGAGGGAAATGGAATATTTCTTGCCCTATCAGTAAACAAAGGATGTCACAGTCTTCAGCACTTGCAGCCCTCCAATGTGAGCCGGCGGGCCCTGAGGCACTCAGGATATGCAAATACAGAATGCAGGCCCCAGAGAGCTGAGGTGCATATCAAAGGAAGGATTTCAGTGAGCCCAGGCAAAGAAAAGCGCCGCATTCCTCACCTTGGGAGAGCTGGTTTTCCTTAGTTAACAATCACCTTTTGATGTTCCCCATTACCTGCGCCAGTCCCCTGCCCTGTCCCCTCCCCCCGGTACTTTAGCTCAGGGAGGAAGGAGCGCAGAGGGACTCGGCTGAATAAGGGGCCTGCGCGCCTCGGGAGGAGTTTTCAGCCGCTTTCCCCGCAGTCGGGAGGAGGGGCGCTGACCCTGCGCCTCCCTTGCCCCGTTTCCCCTCAGGACGCTCAGGCCGACCCCCTCCCCACGCCCACCAGGCCTCGCGAGCCAGGCCGAGGGCAGGGGCGAGAGGAGGGACCGAAGTTCCCGGGGACCAGACGCTGGAGGCCGCTCTTTCTGCACAGCAGCGGCGGGTGGCAGCGAACCCCTGCCCCTCAGAAGCTGGTCTTGTGCTGCCGCCCGGGCACCGGACCAGGCGGAGGGTCGGCGCCCACTTACCCGGCCCGCCGTCCCCGCGACTGTCATGGCTTCGGCCGCCGGGGCACCTCCAGAGCCGGCAGCCTCAGTGAGGTCGCCCTCCCCTCGGGCTCCGGGGCAGTTCCGTGAAGGCGGAGGGAAGAGACGCCGCCCGAGCCGGGAGTTCCAGCTCTGAGGAAACGCGGGCTCTGTTCAGCGCGCAGTGGGTGGGACCGCTCTGCCCCGAGGCCTTCCGGGAGGGAGCGGGGCGGCGGGGGAGGGAGCCGCCAGGAGCGCAGGGCCCCGTCGGGGGTCCTGGAGGGGCGGCCCGGCCTGGGGGCCACGCCCACTGTGGCCGCAGCCCAGGCCTTTTTCCTGGAATCCTACACAAAAAAATTAGAAAGATACACAGTCTATAGTAAATATTCACAAATGATTGTTGCTGCTGTGCTCACTATTCTATTAAAGGTGTAAAATCCATAAAACACTTTAAGTTCAAAATTAAATATGAATTTTTACCTTTCTAATTATGTCTCTGATATTCACAGTTGTGGTTAATGAATCAGAGACTGTGGCATCACTAGTTAAAAATGAGCTTGTTAAAAAAATAGAACTCAGGCCCACCGGACCTACTGAATCACAATCTGCACTTTTACAATCTCCCCAGTGTTCTTGTGCACCCATGAATAGTTGAAAGGTACATTTCTACCTCGACAGGTCTTTTCTCTATGAGAAATACACACATTTTATCCAGTTTGACATAAATAAAACACTCAAAAATGCATATGCCTGTGTTGAAACCATCATTTTATCATTTCTTTTCCAGACAAGTATAGTCTCTATACTGGTTTTGTGGATCACATGCCATACTCTTTTCTTGTAGTTAGAAATAAGGTAGAGAAAGTTACTTTGTAAAAAAAAAAATATATATATATATATATATTAGTGGATAATTGAAGACACTCTTCTAAATTAAAACCTTTTCTTAATTTGCTGTTTTCTTCTTGGGTCATATTATGAACTCTTCCCGTGGCCACATGGCATGTGTACGTTTAATTTCAGGGACTGCTGACATTCCAGGATGTGGCCATAGATTTCTGTCAAGAGGAGTGAGAATGCCTGGACCAAGATCAATGGGAATTGTACAGGGATGTGATGTTAGAGAAGTATAGGAACCTGCTCTCCTTGGGTGAGGATACCTTCCTTCCAGAATTCCTTATCCAACCACAGGGTTTGGAGTCCTTCATTTGTAGAATGTCTCCTGGAATCTTCTGCTTCCTACAATAGGGTTTCAGATTGCAACGTTTCAGGAAAGATTGGGAGTTTGTGGGTATAATTTTTCTTATTCTTTTAAAATTGCAGCCTCCCTTTTAATATACTTTGTTAACTGCTTGGGATGTGTCTATATGAACTGTGTGCTATATGCTTCTGTTATAGTCCTTACAATATTTTATTGTCTTATTTTCTGTAACAATTTTCCATGGATTCTTTGGGCTTAAGGTATATTAAAAGGGAGACTGCGAATCTGGGACTTCCCTGGTGATGCAGTGATTAAGAATTCGCCTGCCAATGCAGGGGACCCGGTTCGATCCCCGGTCCGGGAAGATCTCACGTGCCACGGAACAACTAAGCCAGTGGGCCACAACTACTGAGTGTGCACGCCACAACTACTGAAGCCGGTGTGTCTTGAGCCCGTGCGCCATTTATTTTTTGGAGAATAAAACCACTTCTGAGTGATTAAAATTTAGGCCAGCTAGTCAAAATGCTTTATCACCTGTTCTTCTAAAACACTGGTCAATGGAACAAGTTTTACTAGGGATAACAGTGTAATTGTATTCTGGAGTTCATATGGGCAATATGGTTTATGACCTTGACGCTGGATCACGACATTTCAACGGTATAACTGCTATTAATTGTCTGTTTGTTCAACGATTAAAGTCTCACGTGATCTGAGTTCAGACGGGAGTCATCCTGGTTGGTTTCTGTCTATTGCAGTTTTCTTCCAGTATGAAAGGACAAGAGCAATACGGCTTACTTTACAAAGTGTCTTCAAACTAAATGATGATATAATCTACATTCAATTAATTTATACATACCCTACTGTAGAACAGGGTTCGTTACGGTGGCAGAGCCCGGTAATTATGTAAAACTGAAACTTTTTCTGCACTGGTTCAAGTCCTCTTCCTAAGAATATGTTTATAATCAACATTCTTTCACAAATTACCCAATTTAATTCACCATAGCATTCCTCATATTAACTAAATGGAAAATCCTAGGCTATATACAAATCCAGAAAGGGCCAAAAAGCATCAGCCCCCATGGATGATTACAACCCATTGCTGAGGCGTTCAAATTACTTATTAAAGAACCACTATGTCCATCAACATCATCAATTTATATATTATTGCCCCAATGCTAGCCTTAACCCTGGCTCTCACAACATGAATTCCTCTTCCCATATCTTATCCACTAATTAGTATAAATGTAGGCATATTATTTCTATTAGCCATGTCACACCTAGCCATTTATTCCATCCTCAGATCTGGATGAACTTCACCTTCAAAATACTCACTCACTGGAGCTCTAGGAACAATAGCACAGACAATCATCTCATATGAAGTAATGTAGCAGTTATTCTATTCTCAGTCTTACTGGTAAATGGATCATTTACACTTTCAACAGTAATTATTACACAAGAACACCTATGACTAATTTTCTCCTGACCCCTACCCAGAATTTGATTATCTCCGCAGTAGCAGAAATCCAGTGAAACCCCACTTGATTTAACGGAAGTAGCATCAAAACCTGTACATGTCTTCAATGTAGAAAATGTAGCAGGCCCATTCAGCCCGTCCCTCCTAGAGAATATGTCAATTTCCCTATAATAAACATTTCCACAGCAATCTATTTTTAGGAGCATTCGACAATCCCTAGGTGCCAGAATTATAGATTCTTTCATCTTGTAAATATAGTTTTTTTTTTTTAAATAATTTTTATAGTTTTACTACCTTTAAACAAAATGTACTCCATTGCTGTGGAATATTCCTTCATAGGAGCGTGCATGGTTCATTTCTGCATCCGTCTGTGATGGCCTTCAGGTTCTTTCAGGTTTGGCTCCTGTGGCTGCAAGTCCATGTCCGTGTGTCCTGGTGCAGGGCTGGTGGGTTTGTGTTCAACTGGGAAGAGCACTGTGGGTCTCTGTGCACGGACTTCGCTATCTGAGGCCCGATTGCTTCAGAAGTGGTTGCATCCCCCCGTTGCGTACCAGGCTTTCCATTGCTCCACATCCTGCTGATATTTGATACTATGTCTTTCATGTCTGCCATTCTGGTAGGTGTATGCACAGTATTTTTCTTATGGCTTTAATCCCTCTGTTGTTTGTGAAGTTGTGCATCTTGCGGTATTCATGGACTATTTCCTGTTGTTTTTTAAAAAGTTTTAAAAATTGTGGTCTGGTACACATAACATAAAATGTACTATCTTAACCATTTTTAAGTGCACATTTCAGAGTCAGGAAGTAATTCACACTGTTGTGCAAACCTGACCACCATCATCCTCCAGAACTTTTTCATCTTGCAAAATTGAAACAGTCCCCATTAAACACTCACTCCCCATTGTCCCTCCCTCAGCCTCTGGCACTCAACATCCTACTTTATGTCTCTATATTTCCGACTGCTCTAGGGGCCTTGTATGAGTGGATCAAGCACTGTTTGTTTTTTTGTGTCTAGCTTACATCACTGAGCATAATGCCCTCAGGGTTCATCCCTGCTGCATCCTGTGTCAGAATTGACTTCCTTTTTAGGCTGAATAGCATTCCCTTGTATTGATGGACCGTGTTTTTCTTCTCCATTCATCCATTAGTGGACACATGTAATATCTACATTCATTTCTACTGTCATAATATTTGTGGAATAAAATCAGAAAGTCCTATGAATCAAAAGTCATTTGCCATTAACTTTTTTCTTAAACTTTTTGTTGTGGAAAACATCAAGGCTAAGAAAAGGGAAAAAATACATGTCAGCTTCACTTGTGTTCAGGAATTAATGCTTTACGGATTCCCTTTATTCCCTGTGTGTGTGCTATGCGTGTGCATGTGCCTGTTTGCATACCTATGCTGTGCATGTGCATAGGTATGTGCACTTGCACACATTAGTGTGTGCATGGGCATATGGGTGCATGTGTGTTCACATGCTAGTGTGTGAATATATTTGTGCTGTGCACGTGCATATGTTTGTGTGTGTGCTGTGCCTGCCTGTGCGCACACCTGTGTGTTTGCTGGAACCACTTGCAAGTTGGCTGCAGACTGAATTGTGCCCCAGATATATCCGCACGCAGCTGCTCTAACAATCCTGCGTAGCCCCGTAAAGGTCACAGATCTCAGGGATTTAAATGGATGGAGCAGGATATCCTGACACAGAGTTTGTCTTCCAATGACTGTCACTGTCTCAGTAACATCCTTCACACCTTCTTTAAGCCCCATTCAGGGTCCAGTTTAGACTCCCATTACATTCAGTCACCTGTCCCAGGTCCCTTAAAGCAACAATGTCACCGTTGGAGAGCCCCGCCAAGGCTGGGGGTGCCCCTCCTGTTGGCCTGGCCTCCAGGCCCTGCCCTTGGCTCCCGTTTTCTCATATCTCAGCCAGGCTCCGACTTGGATGGGGCCGCCACCTCTTTCCTCACAGGGTCCCATCGCCCAGTCAAGGGGGTTCATTCTCCCCAAACACAGCATCAGGAGTCGGGGGGTGACAGTCCCCACTGGGTCTCCTTCATGAGAGACCCTGTGCTGTTGAAAGAGCAGGCACCCTGCCCTCGGGGGTGGGGGACTGGGGGGCGACATGCGGCCCACGATGGGCAGGCGGGTCTCCGGGTGGGGCGAGCCAGTGTGCAAGGAGTTCCGCGGTGGGTTCTCCTCTCCAACGGCTTCTGTGCCCCTACCTCTCCCCGTGCCTCCCCTCGAAGACAGCGCGGTGCCCGGGACGGGAACCATGGGAGCCGTCAGCCACCGCCCCCTCTACACACACACACACACACACGCACACGCACACGCACACGTACACGCACACGCACACGCTGCAGGGAAGCAGGACCTGAGTGCAGGGCTCTCAGCGGCCCTGAGCGCCCCGCCCGGAATCGGCCGGCCGAATGGACAGACCGGATCTCCCGGCCCGGACCATGCAGGACTCTCCTGCCTGGGCTTCCAGTGTGGCCGCCTCCTTCTGGAAGCCTGGGAGGCTGGAATCAGGCCACTTCTTGTCTGTCCTGGCAGCAGACTGGGCTGCACTCTAAGAAGTTCGTGGCTCGCCCGTGGATCCTGACCATCAGGCGGCCAGAGAAATTGGGAACATTTCTGTTTTGCCTGTTGAAATGTTTAATGACAAAGATTTTGTTCAGTTTCCTGATGTGGGTGTCCAAAGATGAGAGACCCATGTGTGTGATCTGTACCTCCTATGAGATCAGCCCTAAGCTAGTTTAAACATGATCAAGTTGTGTCTACATGGTAGATTTAGACCTCTGCATGTCCTGTCTACTGATTATGTTTAGAGCTGACCATGTGTTGTCTATAATAAGAAGATTTAGACCTGACCATGTTCTGTGTACGCTAGGACTATGGGGACCTGGGTAGAGACCCGGCCTGGCCTCAGTACTGGGAAGCTCCGTGCCTGCCTCTGAATGTCAGTGCTTAGATGTCTGGGGTCTGGAGCTGAGGTGGGCTTGTTTACGTAACAGCCTCTCTTCTGAGTGTGGTGACCTGGTCCTCCCAAGGGTCAGTGCTATGGTCGGGGCCTTAGTCTTAATCCCTGCAAGGTTCACCTTCCCTGGGGCTCATGGAGAATCCTCAGGAGGACTACCTGGCAATAATTCCAATTTACCAGCACGTGCATGGTGCATAGGGAAGCAGGTTTAGCTGCTGAATTGATTGCAGGGCACGCAGATCGGGCAAAAGGCCGATGGGTGACAGCTGAGGCTGCTGCTGAGCTCTCCCTCCAGTCTACCGTCCCTACTCAGCAGAGTCCAGAGCTGCCCGTCGGCTTTCAGCCCTGCTGTCCTGTGAGTTTTCTCAACATGTAAGTGAGACGAGAAAGGACTGAGCATGCCAGCACCAGGGTCGTGTGTTCAACTCTAGTAGGAAAGCTTTAAAAACAGTTAAAGTCACACAGAACCAAAGTGAGCAGAGGAGGACTCCTCTGGGACAAGTGTGGGGAAAGGAGACCCACCTGACACTTTTTCCCATCCCAGGAGGTCCCAGGGACCCAGCTTGTTTCCACATTGGGGGAGCCCCCTGCAGAGCCATGGTGTCCTGACCAAGGGGACGTGTGACCCCAGGTGCAGGGTCTGGGGAGGTGAGGTCACCCTGGGACTGTGGACATGTGACCCAGGTGGAGGGGTCTGGGGAGGTGGGTCACCCTGGTGAGTGTGGATGTGTGGCCCCAGGTATAGGGTGCGGGGACTGTGTGGGTCTCACCATACCTGCATGGGTCAGGATCACATGGATGGGGAGACCGCATATGCGCTCTTTGCCTGCAGTGTGTCCTGTCCCCTTTGAGATTTCCAACCTCTGCATTAAGGGTGTTGTCCTCATTAACCTGTGGTTCCTTTTCTTCTCTTCATCTTGTCACAATCATATGAGGTCAGGCATGTTTGAGTGGGTTGCTGCTCTGTGTTCCGGTGAGTGACAACACTTGGTGGTATCATATTAATACGATAGCATATCATATGTCTAATCTATGGGGGTCACCACTGCCTGGGTCCCCCTGGACAGAGGTCAGGTGAGCACAGACTAGCCCCCCCTAAGAATGGTCTCCCACGTGCTCTGTGAGGGTACCGTGATGGCCCCTAAGGTAGGGGACTGTGTCTGGGCCTCCGACAGTTGTGATGAAGGGGAGTCGAAATGGAATCTCAATTAACAAGACATTATTTTAAGAATTTATTTTAAGTGAAATGAAACACACGTCACATACCCTTTACCATCATCACCATTTTAAGTGCACGTTTCTGAGGCATCAGATATATTCACTTTCTCGTGGAGCCATCACCACCATCCCTAGAACTTTTCATCTTGCAAAACCAAAATTCCACAACCATGAAAGTCTCATTCCCCATTCCCTCCCACTGCCCCTGGCACCGATATCCACTTCAGTCCCTGAGTTGTCGACTCCAGGGCACCCACTGGAGTGGAATCCTGCAGTGTTTGCTGACGGGTCATTTTGGAAGAGCTGACTTTCAGTCTGAAGCTCTGCCTGTTCGCATCTGAAGAATCTGCATTTAAGGAGAGGGTGTATGAGGAAGGGGGTGTATGCGGGACAAAGGTGTCCGGGGTGCAGGTGAGCCAGGACCTGACCAGCTGCCTTTTGGGTCCTCTGGTCCCATCTCTTGGTCTGTGCCTCATCTGCATCATCACTGTCCCCGCTGGCACCGCTGGGGTGTTGTTGTCTGAGTGAGAGTCCCCTGGTGCCCCTGCTCTCCTCCCCTCCTCCTGCTGGTTGCGGAGGGAACTGCTTGCTGTGTGGTCTCTACTCCTGAGGCATGAAGGACCCTGTAGCATGGACCTGCAGAGTGTGGGGTGTGGTCCCAAGAGCATGGGGCCCACATAGGACACGACATCGGGGCGTGACAAGTGCTAGGGCTGCCTCATCACTGACAGGGAATGTTGCCCAGATCCTGCTCGAGAGGGCGTGGTGGGTGGCCTGGGACCCTAGAGGCCCCATTCCTATACTGGAGCTTGGAGAGTGCATCCCCATGGGCTCCAGATTCACCCCATACCTCAGCCATATCCCTCTGTCCTGTCTTTGAACTCAGGAAAACGAGCTCTCTTGTCCACAACATAGGCCTGGTCCTGTTGATATTAGGATTCTTTAAGTTAGGCGTCCTGGGATAGCAGCTCCTTTTAGGCCTGAGAAGGAACAACTCCGGAGTGTACAACAATTTCAGATGAAACTAATATTCAATGACTATCCCTAACTACTCGGTTGTTGACTTCTATTAGTCATTATTCTCCTGGTTTTAGCTCGGATGTGGGGATTACAGAGGAGTCAACATTTAAATCTTCGTAATCTGTGTATTTGTAGCTTCAGTATCATTACTGACCCATAGTTTTTTATGGTTTGGGAAGAGTTATTGATTTCATGTATCATGTAAAGGATTCGCAATGATGATAGGGCAATTAAGATGACAATAATAGCTAGTAAATTGTTCACATTTTCTCTACCTGTGCATCTATTGTATGCATATGAGTTTAGATGTCAATATTAGTGAAATGATATAGAGGACTAGAGAACTTATTTTAAAAATCACTATTAATGTGTGATGAAGAAAATGTAAAAGTTCTTCCATAATCGGTGATGTTGTATCTTGAGAGCCTAGATGAAATTGATATGCCTTAGTGATATACAGGATTTTAGCCTATCATTTAACTTTGACAAAGCTACATCACTTTTTACTTTTATCTCATTTATTGAGGAAGACATAATTGTTATGGTGTTGGCTTGAAACTGGTTGAAAAGGACTTGAGTCCTTCCTTATTTTACATTTACATAGGTAGGATCTTGAAACATAGGATATGGTGGAGGACATCCGTGTAACCATTCTAGGTTAGCAGTAGCAATTTCCACTGCTAAGACTTCTTGTTTAGACACAAATGCTTTTCAAAGTATGAAGATTATTAGCATTACTGCTGCTACTGAGATGAATGAGCCTAAAGACAAAATATTTCATGTTGTGTGTGCCTCAGGGTACTCAGACTAACGTAGTGACATCCCTGAGAGGCCACGAAAGTGCTGCAGGAAGTCACATTTACTACTACAAATATACTTGTGAAGTGAATTTTTGCTCATGCTGAGTTAACTGTATAACCTGAGAAGAGTGGGAATCAGTGTAGGAAGCCTCCTATAATAGTGAAGACTGCTCCCATGGACATTAGGTCATGGAAGTGTGCTACTACCTAGTATGTATCCTGGAGGACAATGTCTGGGGATGAGTTGCCTAAGATGATTCCTGTCAAACCACCTACTGTAAAAAGAAAAACTAAAGCCTAAAACTCATAATATAGTGGGAGGTCATATAGTATTACCTCCGTGAACAGTTGCTAACCAGGGACTTCCCTGGTGACGCAGTGGTTAAGAATTCGCCTGCCAATGCAGGGGACACGGGTTCGAGCCCTTGTCTGGGAAGATTCCACATGCCGCGGAGCAAAAAGCCCGTGTGCCACAACTACTGAGCCTGCCCTCTAGAGCCCGCAAGCCACAACTACTGAAGCCCACGCGCCTAGAGGCCGTGCTCTGCAACAAGAGAAGCCACTGCAATGAAAGGGCCGCACACCGCAACGAAGAGTAGCTGCCGCTCACCGCAACCAGAGAAAGCCCATGCGCAGCAACCAAGACCCAACTCAGCCAAAAAAAAAAAAAAAAAAAAAGCAAAGAAAAAGAAAAATTAAATAAAGAGTTGCTAATCAGCTAGATACTTTTACTCCTGTAGGGATAGAAGTAATTACGGTAGCTGATGCAAAGTATGCTCCTGAGTCCACAGCTATCCCTATGGTAAACATATGATGGGCCCACAAGAGAACTCCTAAAAAACCAGTGGACATGACTCATACTATTCCCAGATAGCTGAAAGGCAATTTTTGTCCTAAATAGTATGTAATGATATGTGAGTTTATAACAAACCCTGTTAGGCCATGAATACAGACTTCAGGGAGAGCAAAGTATCAAAAGAGGTGTTGGTATAGGATTCGGTCTCCTCCTGCAGGGTCAAAGAAAGTAGTGTTTAGATTTCTATCTCTTAAC
The DNA here is from genome assembly GCF_965194805.1 of Balaenoptera borealis. Lineage (NCBI taxonomy): Eukaryota > Metazoa > Chordata > Mammalia > Artiodactyla > Balaenopteridae > Balaenoptera > Balaenoptera borealis. The sequence goes on from NC_138864.1 coordinate 35,681,767, forward strand.
AGCATGGCAATTCTGGCTGCTTGGACTGAGATTGGTAATTACAGTAATATGGCTATAGTTGGGGAAGATTAAACAAATAATGGTGTTTGGTATTGGGATATGACTGCTGGTTTTGTATTAAAGACTATAGTAATAAAAGTAATAATACCAAGAATTGAGGAGACACCTGCTAAATGTAAGGAGAAAACAGTTAGGTCGACAGAGGCTCCTGCATGGGCCAGATTGCAGGCTAGAGCTGAATACACGGTTCCACTGGTACCAGAACCAGCTTCTACTATTGGTGATATGAGTAGGAGTAAGAATGATGGGGGAAGTAGTCAAAAGTTTATATGATTTATTGGGGGAAATGCTACTTCAGGTGTCCGAGTTATTAGTGGCCCAAGTCAGTTTTCAAAGCCTGCAATCATAACGGGTACAGCTATAAAGAAAATTATTACAAGTGCAGGGACTGTTATGACTACCTTACAGATTTGGGCATCTCCAAGTAGCGGTCCAGGTCAGCATAGCTCAGCCTGGATTAATATAATTAAGGTGCTGCCTGCTACTCCAGCTCAAGCACCAAATAGTAAATATAAAATGCCGATATCTTTGTGATTTGTTGAAAATAATCAGCAGTGTATGAACAGAGGTAAAATGACTGAGTTAGCATTAGACTGTAAATCTAAAGACAGAGATTGAGCCCTCTTTCTGGCAAACCCTGTGGTGAATCAACAAATTGAATTGTAACTTCAGAGAAGCAGCTTCAATTCTGCCAGTGATGTTCCTGCCTTTTTTTTTTTTTTTTCTTTATTTCTTTCTCAAATGAAGGAGAAGTAGACTGAAGCCAGCTGACTAGAGGATTTGCCTGTTAACTAAAGTTTCCTGGGGTTAAAACTCATCAATCTCGTAAAGATTTGGCTTCAATACAGTGTTTGCTTTACATTCAATTGATGTAGAATAAAGTCTTGCAATCCTTATTTTTAGGAATTAAGTAAATTTCACTTGTTTAGGGTTTTGAAAGCTCTTGGTCTGAACTAACCTAAACTCCTAGTCCAGCACCGATAGAATGGGTGTTGTGTGTAGTAATCGTGTGGGTATTATGATTGGTAATGATAGGAAGGTTATTTCTTTGTATGTTCAAATTGTTTTGTGTTGGTGTTGTTTAATGAAGGGAATATAGTTAGTGATGTGGAGTATGTTAGCTGCAAGTAGACATATATGCTGAGGACTGCTATGATGGCTATTAGTGTTGGTAGAATGATGTTGTCGTTTTTGTTATCTCTTGGATAATTATTCATTTGGGTAGAAACCCTGATAGTGATGGGCGATGTCCTAATGATACTATAATGGTGAGGAAAATGATTGTGATGGGAGGTGTTTTATCTCATGTGTGTGATAATGATACTCTTGTAGTACATGATCTGGGCATAAATAAGAAGAAGAGAGTGTTGTTATGATATAAATTAGTATGTTTAGGATTGTTATAATCTGAATATACATTATAATAGCTGTTATTCATCCTATATGGGCAATTGATGAGGAGGGTGTAATATTTTCCAGGTGAGTATGGCGAAGTCTGCCTCCGCCTCCAGCTATGATTTATAATATCACTATGATTAATAGTATATTTAGGTTGATGGATGGTGACATGTGGTATAAAACTGATAGGGGTGCAATTTTGTCATGTTGATAGCATCAGGTCTGCTGTTCATGGGATGCCTTGTGTGACTTCAGGCACTCAGAAGTGAAATGGGGAAAGTCCTACTTTTGTGACAAGGGCGATTGTCATGAGGGTGGATGCTGCTGGATTAAAGATTCTTGTTATTCATTGTGCTCTTTGACCGGAGTATATTAGATTAATGATAATAGCCATTATAAGTAGTATTGACGTGGTGGACTGTTTTAGGAAATATTTGTTGGATGCTTCTGTTGCTTATGGGTTCATGTTTTTTTATTAGAATGGGGATACCATTAACCAGTGTGAGCTTGTTATACAATTATATTTCCTGAGAAAACGGTCAGTAGAATGATGGTAAAAAACAATGAGAGTTTATTAGCACAGGAAGGATATACAAAAATATTTTGGGGGTATGGGCCTGAAGCTTACTTAGAGAACTTTACTATATAGCATGTGGTGTAATGTGGTAGGTAGCATGGAGAATGTAAAATTATTAGGAAGAATTCAATTCCAGGAATAAGAGCATTGAAACCTCTATGATTTACTCTATCAAAGTAACTCTTTTGTCAGACATATTTCTTAAATTTGTGGTGGGTTGCCTGGTATGATGACAAGTAGTGAAAACTCTCATATACATAGGGTTAATGTTAGTCGTAAAAAAACTTTTTATAAGAGATGTATGCGTTGATCATATCAAAATTGTAGGTAGGAGGCTCAAATTCATAGAAAGGAGATTGTTAGATGTGTTTTAATGATGACTTGGGCTGTATATAATTCTGGCACCTAGGGATTGTCGAATGCTCCTAAAAATAGATTGCTGTGGAAATGTTTATTATAGGGAAATTGACATATTCTCTAGGAGGGACGGGCTGAATGGGCCTGCTACATTTTCTACATTGAAGACATATACAGGTTTTGATGCTACTTCCGTTAAATCAAGTGGGGCTTCATTGGATTTCTGCTACTGCGGAGATAATCAAATTCTGGGTAGGGGTCAGGAGAAAATTAGTCATAGGTGTTCTTGTGTAATAATTACTGTTGAAAGTGTAAATGATCCATTTACCAGTAAGACTGAGAATAGAATAACTGCTACATTACTTCATATGAGATGATTGTCTGTGCTATTGTTCCTAGAGCTCCAGTGAGTGAGTATTTTGAAGGTGAAGTTCATCCAGATCTGAGGATGGAATAAATGGCTAGGTGTGACATGGCTAATACAAATAATATGCCTACATTTATATTAATTAGTGGATAAGATATGGGAAGAGGAATTCATGTTGTGAGAGCCAGGGTTAAGGCTAGCATTGGGGTTAAGGCTAGCAAGAGAAGCCACCGCAATGAGAAGCCCGCGCACCGCAACAAAGAGTAGCCCCCGCTTGCCGCAACTAGAGAAAGCCTGCGCATAGCAACGAAGACCCAACGCAGCCAAAAACAAATTAATTAATTAATTAGTTAACTATTTTTTAAAAAAGTACTATATCCTTCTGTACAGCTTCTCTGGGAAGAACAGAGAGATGGCGTAGGAGAGTGAGAAAGACCAATATTTAGTGCACATCTCTCATGCAGGTGCTCTGCTGGCTCAGATAGATTTATCCCCACTTTACAAAGGAGGAAATAATCTCAGAGAGGTTTAGTAATTTTCCCAAAGCCAAACAGCTATGGAGTGGCAGAACCAAGATCTGAACCAAGTCTGTTACCTTCAAAGCCTAAGTCCTCATCACAACAAAACTCAATTAATATTTACATTTATCGAATTACATTGCAACCTGGGGAGTTCTTGGCACAATCCTGAATAAGAGTGAGAAAGAAAGAAATAGCATTGTTCCTACAGTCAACCCAAATTTTTGGAGCAGCTGCTAGATGCCTGGCCCTTTTTGGGGTTCAGCAGTGATCAAGACAGGAAGAGTCCTGCTTTCATGAACCACGTAGTGGGGAGGAGAGACGGGTGCAACTTGGGTGAGGGATTTCACCTTGCTGGACCTCTGTTTTGTCATCTGGAAAATGGGATGGGTGTTCCTCATTTTCTGGGATTGTCCAGCCCTCACATTCTCTGATTCCATAAGAAGCATTTGTTTTCCTGTTTCTTTAAACTTCATTCAGGCCGTGAGCTGTGATGAATGTTGTTAGCTGCTCCCCAAATCACTCTATCCCCACCCTTTCCCTGTGATCAGGTCTTTCCCGAAACATGACTCACAGTCAGTCAAGTCACAGAACCTAAGGGGCACCCAGCAGAAAAATTCCAACCCTTGCTTCCCAGGAGCTCTGCGGTCTACCTGCCAGGTAAACTTAACTCACCTGGCACAAGGTGGCCATCCCTGGTTTCACATCAACATGATCTCAGGCACAAACCTCCTTGTTTTTCCATTTTGTCTTTAAGTTACTTGTTGAAACAACTGCACAAATATGACACAGATATAAAATCAGGCACCTTCTGCCCCCAGTGCCTACTAATAAATGATTTTCTGCCACTTTAATAATAAAGATAGAACATTTCAACATTCTGCTGCCCTTATTATTTGTCATTTTTGTTGATATTTCTATTGACTACATCTTTCAATATTTTAACAATGGAACATTTATTTAGGTGGTTCCAGACCCAGCCTTTAGTGGTAAAGGTTTTGTTGTGATATTTCTATTATGTTTCCTTTAAAAATCATTATCCTATTTAAATGGATTAAGTCAATTCTATAGGCATTTATCTTATGATATTGATGAAATTGATACATAGAGGGCAGTAGTACAAGTTGATTGGACTTGAGAACCTCTATTAGCACAGTTAAGTATAAATATGATCTATATGTAAACCAAAGTACAGGCCGAGTGAGATTCTCTGACTTTTTTCCACTGTCTGCCCCTTTAAGCCTGAGGGAAATGGAATATTTCTTGCCCTATCAGTAAACAAAGGATGTCACAGTCTTCAGCACTTGCAGCCCTCCAATGTGAGCCGGCGGGCCCTGAGGCACTCAGGATATGCAAATACAGAATGCAGGCCCCAGAGAGCTGAGGTGCATATCAAAGGAAGGATTTCAGTGAGCCCAGGCAAAGAAAAGCGCCGCATTCCTCACCTTGGGAGAGCTGGTTTTCCTTAGTTAACAATCACCTTTTGATGTTCCCCATTACCTGCGCCAGTCCCCTGCCCTGTCCCCTCCCCCCGGTACTTTAGCTCAGGGAGGAAGGAGCGCAGAGGGACTCGGCTGAATAAGGGGCCTGCGCGCCTCGGGAGGAGTTTTCAGCCGCTTTCCCCGCAGTCGGGAGGAGGGGCGCTGACCCTGCGCCTCCCTTGCCCCGTTTCCCCTCAGGACGCTCAGGCCGACCCCCTCCCCACGCCCACCAGGCCTCGCGAGCCAGGCCGAGGGCAGGGGCGAGAGGAGGGACCGAAGTTCCCGGGGACCAGACGCTGGAGGCCGCTCTTTCTGCACAGCAGCGGCGGGTGGCAGCGAACCCCTGCCCCTCAGAAGCTGGTCTTGTGCTGCCGCCCGGGCACCGGACCAGGCGGAGGGTCGGCGCCCACTTACCCGGCCCGCCGTCCCCGCGACTGTCATGGCTTCGGCCGCCGGGGCACCTCCAGAGCCGGCAGCCTCAGTGAGGTCGCCCTCCCCTCGGGCTCCGGGGCAGTTCCGTGAAGGCGGAGGGAAGAGACGCCGCCCGAGCCGGGAGTTCCAGCTCTGAGGAAACGCGGGCTCTGTTCAGCGCGCAGTGGGTGGGACCGCTCTGCCCCGAGGCCTTCCGGGAGGGAGCGGGGCGGCGGGGGAGGGAGCCGCCAGGAGCGCAGGGCCCCGTCGGGGGTCCTGGAGGGGCGGCCCGGCCTGGGGGCCACGCCCACTGTGGCCGCAGCCCAGGCCTTTTTCCTGGAATCCTACACAAAAAAATTAGAAAGATACACAGTCTATAGTAAATATTCACAAATGATTGTTGCTGCTGTGCTCACTATTCTATTAAAGGTGTAAAATCCATAAAACACTTTAAGTTCAAAATTAAATATGAATTTTTACCTTTCTAATTATGTCTCTGATATTCACAGTTGTGGTTAATGAATCAGAGACTGTGGCATCACTAGTTAAAAATGAGCTTGTTAAAAAAATAGAACTCAGGCCCACCGGACCTACTGAATCACAATCTGCACTTTTACAATCTCCCCAGTGTTCTTGTGCACCCATGAATAGTTGAAAGGTACATTTCTACCTCGACAGGTCTTTTCTCTATGAGAAATACACACATTTTATCCAGTTTGACATAAATAAAACACTCAAAAATGCATATGCCTGTGTTGAAACCATCATTTTATCATTTCTTTTCCAGACAAGTATAGTCTCTATACTGGTTTTGTGGATCACATGCCATACTCTTTTCTTGTAGTTAGAAATAAGGTAGAGAAAGTTACTTTGTAAAAAAAAAAATATATATATATATATATATTAGTGGATAATTGAAGACACTCTTCTAAATTAAAACCTTTTCTTAATTTGCTGTTTTCTTCTTGGGTCATATTATGAACTCTTCCCGTGGCCACATGGCATGTGTACGTTTAATTTCAGGGACTGCTGACATTCCAGGATGTGGCCATAGATTTCTGTCAAGAGGAGTGAGAATGCCTGGACCAAGATCAATGGGAATTGTACAGGGATGTGATGTTAGAGAAGTATAGGAACCTGCTCTCCTTGGGTGAGGATACCTTCCTTCCAGAATTCCTTATCCAACCACAGGGTTTGGAGTCCTTCATTTGTAGAATGTCTCCTGGAATCTTCTGCTTCCTACAATAGGGTTTCAGATTGCAACGTTTCAGGAAAGATTGGGAGTTTGTGGGTATAATTTTTCTTATTCTTTTAAAATTGCAGCCTCCCTTTTAATATACTTTGTTAACTGCTTGGGATGTGTCTATATGAACTGTGTGCTATATGCTTCTGTTATAGTCCTTACAATATTTTATTGTCTTATTTTCTGTAACAATTTTCCATGGATTCTTTGGGCTTAAGGTATATTAAAAGGGAGACTGCGAATCTGGGACTTCCCTGGTGATGCAGTGATTAAGAATTCGCCTGCCAATGCAGGGGACCCGGTTCGATCCCCGGTCCGGGAAGATCTCACGTGCCACGGAACAACTAAGCCAGTGGGCCACAACTACTGAGTGTGCACGCCACAACTACTGAAGCCGGTGTGTCTTGAGCCCGTGCGCCATTTATTTTTTGGAGAATAAAACCACTTCTGAGTGATTAAAATTTAGGCCAGCTAGTCAAAATGCTTTATCACCTGTTCTTCTAAAACACTGGTCAATGGAACAAGTTTTACTAGGGATAACAGTGTAATTGTATTCTGGAGTTCATATGGGCAATATGGTTTATGACCTTGACGCTGGATCACGACATTTCAACGGTATAACTGCTATTAATTGTCTGTTTGTTCAACGATTAAAGTCTCACGTGATCTGAGTTCAGACGGGAGTCATCCTGGTTGGTTTCTGTCTATTGCAGTTTTCTTCCAGTATGAAAGGACAAGAGCAATACGGCTTACTTTACAAAGTGTCTTCAAACTAAATGATGATATAATCTACATTCAATTAATTTATACATACCCTACTGTAGAACAGGGTTCGTTACGGTGGCAGAGCCCGGTAATTATGTAAAACTGAAACTTTTTCTGCACTGGTTCAAGTCCTCTTCCTAAGAATATGTTTATAATCAACATTCTTTCACAAATTACCCAATTTAATTCACCATAGCATTCCTCATATTAACTAAATGGAAAATCCTAGGCTATATACAAATCCAGAAAGGGCCAAAAAGCATCAGCCCCCATGGATGATTACAACCCATTGCTGAGGCGTTCAAATTACTTATTAAAGAACCACTATGTCCATCAACATCATCAATTTATATATTATTGCCCCAATGCTAGCCTTAACCCTGGCTCTCACAACATGAATTCCTCTTCCCATATCTTATCCACTAATTAGTATAAATGTAGGCATATTATTTCTATTAGCCATGTCACACCTAGCCATTTATTCCATCCTCAGATCTGGATGAACTTCACCTTCAAAATACTCACTCACTGGAGCTCTAGGAACAATAGCACAGACAATCATCTCATATGAAGTAATGTAGCAGTTATTCTATTCTCAGTCTTACTGGTAAATGGATCATTTACACTTTCAACAGTAATTATTACACAAGAACACCTATGACTAATTTTCTCCTGACCCCTACCCAGAATTTGATTATCTCCGCAGTAGCAGAAATCCAGTGAAACCCCACTTGATTTAACGGAAGTAGCATCAAAACCTGTACATGTCTTCAATGTAGAAAATGTAGCAGGCCCATTCAGCCCGTCCCTCCTAGAGAATATGTCAATTTCCCTATAATAAACATTTCCACAGCAATCTATTTTTAGGAGCATTCGACAATCCCTAGGTGCCAGAATTATAGATTCTTTCATCTTGTAAATATAGTTTTTTTTTTTTAAATAATTTTTATAGTTTTACTACCTTTAAACAAAATGTACTCCATTGCTGTGGAATATTCCTTCATAGGAGCGTGCATGGTTCATTTCTGCATCCGTCTGTGATGGCCTTCAGGTTCTTTCAGGTTTGGCTCCTGTGGCTGCAAGTCCATGTCCGTGTGTCCTGGTGCAGGGCTGGTGGGTTTGTGTTCAACTGGGAAGAGCACTGTGGGTCTCTGTGCACGGACTTCGCTATCTGAGGCCCGATTGCTTCAGAAGTGGTTGCATCCCCCCGTTGCGTACCAGGCTTTCCATTGCTCCACATCCTGCTGATATTTGATACTATGTCTTTCATGTCTGCCATTCTGGTAGGTGTATGCACAGTATTTTTCTTATGGCTTTAATCCCTCTGTTGTTTGTGAAGTTGTGCATCTTGCGGTATTCATGGACTATTTCCTGTTGTTTTTTAAAAAGTTTTAAAAATTGTGGTCTGGTACACATAACATAAAATGTACTATCTTAACCATTTTTAAGTGCACATTTCAGAGTCAGGAAGTAATTCACACTGTTGTGCAAACCTGACCACCATCATCCTCCAGAACTTTTTCATCTTGCAAAATTGAAACAGTCCCCATTAAACACTCACTCCCCATTGTCCCTCCCTCAGCCTCTGGCACTCAACATCCTACTTTATGTCTCTATATTTCCGACTGCTCTAGGGGCCTTGTATGAGTGGATCAAGCACTGTTTGTTTTTTTGTGTCTAGCTTACATCACTGAGCATAATGCCCTCAGGGTTCATCCCTGCTGCATCCTGTGTCAGAATTGACTTCCTTTTTAGGCTGAATAGCATTCCCTTGTATTGATGGACCGTGTTTTTCTTCTCCATTCATCCATTAGTGGACACATGTAATATCTACATTCATTTCTACTGTCATAATATTTGTGGAATAAAATCAGAAAGTCCTATGAATCAAAAGTCATTTGCCATTAACTTTTTTCTTAAACTTTTTGTTGTGGAAAACATCAAGGCTAAGAAAAGGGAAAAAATACATGTCAGCTTCACTTGTGTTCAGGAATTAATGCTTTACGGATTCCCTTTATTCCCTGTGTGTGTGCTATGCGTGTGCATGTGCCTGTTTGCATACCTATGCTGTGCATGTGCATAGGTATGTGCACTTGCACACATTAGTGTGTGCATGGGCATATGGGTGCATGTGTGTTCACATGCTAGTGTGTGAATATATTTGTGCTGTGCACGTGCATATGTTTGTGTGTGTGCTGTGCCTGCCTGTGCGCACACCTGTGTGTTTGCTGGAACCACTTGCAAGTTGGCTGCAGACTGAATTGTGCCCCAGATATATCCGCACGCAGCTGCTCTAACAATCCTGCGTAGCCCCGTAAAGGTCACAGATCTCAGGGATTTAAATGGATGGAGCAGGATATCCTGACACAGAGTTTGTCTTCCAATGACTGTCACTGTCTCAGTAACATCCTTCACACCTTCTTTAAGCCCCATTCAGGGTCCAGTTTAGACTCCCATTACATTCAGTCACCTGTCCCAGGTCCCTTAAAGCAACAATGTCACCGTTGGAGAGCCCCGCCAAGGCTGGGGGTGCCCCTCCTGTTGGCCTGGCCTCCAGGCCCTGCCCTTGGCTCCCGTTTTCTCATATCTCAGCCAGGCTCCGACTTGGATGGGGCCGCCACCTCTTTCCTCACAGGGTCCCATCGCCCAGTCAAGGGGGTTCATTCTCCCCAAACACAGCATCAGGAGTCGGGGGGTGACAGTCCCCACTGGGTCTCCTTCATGAGAGACCCTGTGCTGTTGAAAGAGCAGGCACCCTGCCCTCGGGGGTGGGGGACTGGGGGGCGACATGCGGCCCACGATGGGCAGGCGGGTCTCCGGGTGGGGCGAGCCAGTGTGCAAGGAGTTCCGCGGTGGGTTCTCCTCTCCAACGGCTTCTGTGCCCCTACCTCTCCCCGTGCCTCCCCTCGAAGACAGCGCGGTGCCCGGGACGGGAACCATGGGAGCCGTCAGCCACCGCCCCCTCTACACACACACACACACACACGCACACGCACACGCACACGTACACGCACACGCACACGCTGCAGGGAAGCAGGACCTGAGTGCAGGGCTCTCAGCGGCCCTGAGCGCCCCGCCCGGAATCGGCCGGCCGAATGGACAGACCGGATCTCCCGGCCCGGACCATGCAGGACTCTCCTGCCTGGGCTTCCAGTGTGGCCGCCTCCTTCTGGAAGCCTGGGAGGCTGGAATCAGGCCACTTCTTGTCTGTCCTGGCAGCAGACTGGGCTGCACTCTAAGAAGTTCGTGGCTCGCCCGTGGATCCTGACCATCAGGCGGCCAGAGAAATTGGGAACATTTCTGTTTTGCCTGTTGAAATGTTTAATGACAAAGATTTTGTTCAGTTTCCTGATGTGGGTGTCCAAAGATGAGAGACCCATGTGTGTGATCTGTACCTCCTATGAGATCAGCCCTAAGCTAGTTTAAACATGATCAAGTTGTGTCTACATGGTAGATTTAGACCTCTGCATGTCCTGTCTACTGATTATGTTTAGAGCTGACCATGTGTTGTCTATAATAAGAAGATTTAGACCTGACCATGTTCTGTGTACGCTAGGACTATGGGGACCTGGGTAGAGACCCGGCCTGGCCTCAGTACTGGGAAGCTCCGTGCCTGCCTCTGAATGTCAGTGCTTAGATGTCTGGGGTCTGGAGCTGAGGTGGGCTTGTTTACGTAACAGCCTCTCTTCTGAGTGTGGTGACCTGGTCCTCCCAAGGGTCAGTGCTATGGTCGGGGCCTTAGTCTTAATCCCTGCAAGGTTCACCTTCCCTGGGGCTCATGGAGAATCCTCAGGAGGACTACCTGGCAATAATTCCAATTTACCAGCACGTGCATGGTGCATAGGGAAGCAGGTTTAGCTGCTGAATTGATTGCAGGGCACGCAGATCGGGCAAAAGGCCGATGGGTGACAGCTGAGGCTGCTGCTGAGCTCTCCCTCCAGTCTACCGTCCCTACTCAGCAGAGTCCAGAGCTGCCCGTCGGCTTTCAGCCCTGCTGTCCTGTGAGTTTTCTCAACATGTAAGTGAGACGAGAAAGGACTGAGCATGCCAGCACCAGGGTCGTGTGTTCAACTCTAGTAGGAAAGCTTTAAAAACAGTTAAAGTCACACAGAACCAAAGTGAGCAGAGGAGGACTCCTCTGGGACAAGTGTGGGGAAAGGAGACCCACCTGACACTTTTTCCCATCCCAGGAGGTCCCAGGGACCCAGCTTGTTTCCACATTGGGGGAGCCCCCTGCAGAGCCATGGTGTCCTGACCAAGGGGACGTGTGACCCCAGGTGCAGGGTCTGGGGAGGTGAGGTCACCCTGGGACTGTGGACATGTGACCCAGGTGGAGGGGTCTGGGGAGGTGGGTCACCCTGGTGAGTGTGGATGTGTGGCCCCAGGTATAGGGTGCGGGGACTGTGTGGGTCTCACCATACCTGCATGGGTCAGGATCACATGGATGGGGAGACCGCATATGCGCTCTTTGCCTGCAGTGTGTCCTGTCCCCTTTGAGATTTCCAACCTCTGCATTAAGGGTGTTGTCCTCATTAACCTGTGGTTCCTTTTCTTCTCTTCATCTTGTCACAATCATATGAGGTCAGGCATGTTTGAGTGGGTTGCTGCTCTGTGTTCCGGTGAGTGACAACACTTGGTGGTATCATATTAATACGATAGCATATCATATGTCTAATCTATGGGGGTCACCACTGCCTGGGTCCCCCTGGACAGAGGTCAGGTGAGCACAGACTAGCCCCCCCTAAGAATGGTCTCCCACGTGCTCTGTGAGGGTACCGTGATGGCCCCTAAGGTAGGGGACTGTGTCTGGGCCTCCGACAGTTGTGATGAAGGGGAGTCGAAATGGAATCTCAATTAACAAGACATTATTTTAAGAATTTATTTTAAGTGAAATGAAACACACGTCACATACCCTTTACCATCATCACCATTTTAAGTGCACGTTTCTGAGGCATCAGATATATTCACTTTCTCGTGGAGCCATCACCACCATCCCTAGAACTTTTCATCTTGCAAAACCAAAATTCCACAACCATGAAAGTCTCATTCCCCATTCCCTCCCACTGCCCCTGGCACCGATATCCACTTCAGTCCCTGAGTTGTCGACTCCAGGGCACCCACTGGAGTGGAATCCTGCAGTGTTTGCTGACGGGTCATTTTGGAAGAGCTGACTTTCAGTCTGAAGCTCTGCCTGTTCGCATCTGAAGAATCTGCATTTAAGGAGAGGGTGTATGAGGAAGGGGGTGTATGCGGGACAAAGGTGTCCGGGGTGCAGGTGAGCCAGGACCTGACCAGCTGCCTTTTGGGTCCTCTGGTCCCATCTCTTGGTCTGTGCCTCATCTGCATCATCACTGTCCCCGCTGGCACCGCTGGGGTGTTGTTGTCTGAGTGAGAGTCCCCTGGTGCCCCTGCTCTCCTCCCCTCCTCCTGCTGGTTGCGGAGGGAACTGCTTGCTGTGTGGTCTCTACTCCTGAGGCATGAAGGACCCTGTAGCATGGACCTGCAGAGTGTGGGGTGTGGTCCCAAGAGCATGGGGCCCACATAGGACACGACATCGGGGCGTGACAAGTGCTAGGGCTGCCTCATCACTGACAGGGAATGTTGCCCAGATCCTGCTCGAGAGGGCGTGGTGGGTGGCCTGGGACCCTAGAGGCCCCATTCCTATACTGGAGCTTGGAGAGTGCATCCCCATGGGCTCCAGATTCACCCCATACCTCAGCCATATCCCTCTGTCCTGTCTTTGAACTCAGGAAAACGAGCTCTCTTGTCCACAACATAGGCCTGGTCCTGTTGATATTAGGATTCTTTAAGTTAGGCGTCCTGGGATAGCAGCTCCTTTTAGGCCTGAGAAGGAACAACTCCGGAGTGTACAACAATTTCAGATGAAACTAATATTCAATGACTATCCCTAACTACTCGGTTGTTGACTTCTATTAGTCATTATTCTCCTGGTTTTAGCTCGGATGTGGGGATTACAGAGGAGTCAACATTTAAATCTTCGTAATCTGTGTATTTGTAGCTTCAGTATCATTACTGACCCATAGTTTTTTATGGTTTGGGAAGAGTTATTGATTTCATGTATCATGTAAAGGATTCGCAATGATGATAGGGCAATTAAGATGACAATAATAGCTAGTAAATTGTTCACATTTTCTCTACCTGTGCATCTATTGTATGCATATGAGTTTAGATGTCAATATTAGTGAAATGATATAGAGGACTAGAGAACTTATTTTAAAAATCACTATTAATGTGTGATGAAGAAAATGTAAAAGTTCTTCCATAATCGGTGATGTTGTATCTTGAGAGCCTAGATGAAATTGATATGCCTTAGTGATATACAGGATTTTAGCCTATCATTTAACTTTGACAAAGCTACATCACTTTTTACTTTTATCTCATTTATTGAGGAAGACATAATTGTTATGGTGTTGGCTTGAAACTGGTTGAAAAGGACTTGAGTCCTTCCTTATTTTACATTTACATAGGTAGGATCTTGAAACATAGGATATGGTGGAGGACATCCGTGTAACCATTCTAGGTTAGCAGTAGCAATTTCCACTGCTAAGACTTCTTGTTTAGACACAAATGCTTTTCAAAGTATGAAGATTATTAGCATTACTGCTGCTACTGAGATGAATGAGCCTAAAGACAAAATATTTCATGTTGTGTGTGCCTCAGGGTACTCAGACTAACGTAGTGACATCCCTGAGAGGCCACGAAAGTGCTGCAGGAAGTCACATTTACTACTACAAATATACTTGTGAAGTGAATTTTTGCTCATGCTGAGTTAACTGTATAACCTGAGAAGAGTGGGAATCAGTGTAGGAAGCCTCCTATAATAGTGAAGACTGCTCCCATGGACATTAGGTCATGGAAGTGTGCTACTACCTAGTATGTATCCTGGAGGACAATGTCTGGGGATGAGTTGCCTAAGATGATTCCTGTCAAACCACCTACTGTAAAAAGAAAAACTAAAGCCTAAAACTCATAATATAGTGGGAGGTCATATAGTATTACCTCCGTGAACAGTTGCTAACCAGGGACTTCCCTGGTGACGCAGTGGTTAAGAATTCGCCTGCCAATGCAGGGGACACGGGTTCGAGCCCTTGTCTGGGAAGATTCCACATGCCGCGGAGCAAAAAGCCCGTGTGCCACAACTACTGAGCCTGCCCTCTAGAGCCCGCAAGCCACAACTACTGAAGCCCACGCGCCTAGAGGCCGTGCTCTGCAACAAGAGAAGCCACTGCAATGAAAGGGCCGCACACCGCAACGAAGAGTAGCTGCCGCTCACCGCAACCAGAGAAAGCCCATGCGCAGCAACCAAGACCCAACTCAGCCAAAAAAAAAAAAAAAAAAAAAGCAAAGAAAAAGAAAAATTAAATAAAGAGTTGCTAATCAGCTAGATACTTTTACTCCTGTAGGGATAGAAGTAATTACGGTAGCTGATGCAAAGTATGCTCCTGAGTCCACAGCTATCCCTATGGTAAACATATGATGGGCCCACAAGAGAACTCCTAAAAAACCAGTGGACATGACTCATACTATTCCCAGATAGCTGAAAGGCAATTTTTGTCCTAAATAGTATGTAATGATATGTGAGTTTATAACAAACCCTGTTAGGCCATGAATACAGACTTCAGGGAGAGCAAAGTATCAAAAGAGGTGTTGGTATAGGATTCGGTCTCCTCCTGCAGGGTCAAAGAAAGTAGTGTTTAGATTTCTATCTCTTAACAGCATGGCAATTCTGGCTGCTTGGACTGAGATTGGTAATTACAGTAATATGGCTATAGTTGGGGAAGATTAAACAAATAATGGTGTTTGGTATTGGGATATGACTGCTGGTTTTGTATTAAAGACTATAGTAATAAAAGTAATAATACCAAGAATTGAGGAGACACCTGCTAAATGTAAGGAGAAAACAGTTAGGTCGACAGAGGCTCCTGCATGGGCCAGATTGCAGGCTAGAGCTGAATACACGGTTCCACTGGTACCAGAACCAGCTTCTACTATTGGTGATATGAGTAGGAGTAAGAATGATGGGGGAAGTAGTCAAAAGTTTATATGATTTATTGGGGGAAATGCTACTTCAGGTGTCCGAGTTATTAGTGGCCCAAGTCAGTTTTCAAAGCCTGCAATCATAACGGGTACAGCTATAAAGAAAATTATTACAAGTGCAGGGACTGTTATGACTACCTTACAGATTTGGGCATCTCCAAGTAGCGGTCCAGGTCAGCATAGCTCAGCCTGGATTAATATAATTAAGGTGCTGCCTGCTACTCCAGCTCAAGCACCAAATAGTAAATATAAAATGCCGATATCTTTGTGATTTGTTGAAAATAATCAGCAGTGTATGAACAGAGGTAAAATGACTGAGTTAGCATTAGACTGTAAATCTAAAGACAGAGATTGAGCCCTCTTTCTGGCAAACCCTGTGGTGAATCAACAAATTGAATTGTAACTTCAGAGAAGCAGCTTCAATTCTGCCAGTGATGTTCCTGCCTTTTTTTTTTTTTTTTCTTTATTTCTTTCTCAAATGAAGGAGAAGTAGACTGAAGCCAGCTGACTAGAGGATTTGCCTGTTAACTAAAGTTTCCTGGGGTTAAAACTCATCAATCTCGTAAAGATTTGGCTTCAATACAGTGTTTGCTTTACATTCAATTGATGTAGAATAAAGTCTTGCAATCCTTATTTTTAGGAATTAAGTAAATTTCACTTGTTTAGGGTTTTGAAAGCTCTTGGTCTGAACTAACCTAAACTCCTAGTCCAGCACCGATAGAATGGGTGTTGTGTGTAGTAATCGTGTGGGTATTATGATTGGTAATGATAGGAAGGTTATTTCTTTGTATGTTCAAATTGTTTTGTGTTGGTGTTGTTTAATGAAGGGAATATAGTTAGTGATGTGGAGTATGTTAGCTGCAAGTAGACATATATGCTGAGGACTGCTATGATGGCTATTAGTGTTGGTAGAATGATGTTGTCGTTTTTGTTATCTCTTGGATAATTATTCATTTGGGTAGAAACCCTGATAGTGATGGGCGATGTCCTAATGATACTATAATGGTGAGGAAAATGATTGTGATGGGAGGTGTTTTATCTCATGTGTGTGATAATGATACTCTTGTAGTACATGATCTGGGCATAAATAAGAAGAAGAGAGTGTTGTTATGATATAAATTAGTATGTTTAGGATTGTTATAATCTGAATATACATTATAATAGCTGTTATTCATCCTATATGGGCAATTGATGAGGAGGGTGTAATATTTTCCAGGTGAGTATGGCGAAGTCTGCCTCCGCCTCCAGCTATGATTTATAATATCACTATGATTAATAGTATATTTAGGTTGATGGATGGTGACATGTGGTATAAAACTGATAGGGGTGCAATTTTGTCATGTTGATAGCATCAGGTCTGCTGTTCATGGGATGCCTTGTGTGACTTCAGGCACTCAGAAGTGAAATGGGGAAAGTCCTACTTTTGTGACAAGGGCGATTGTCATGAGGGTGGATGCTGCTGGATTAAAGATTCTTGTTATTCATTGTGCTCTTTGACCGGAGTATATTAGATTAATGATAATAGCCATTATAAGTAGTATTGACGTGGTGGACTGTTTTAGGAAATATTTGTTGGATGCTTCTGTTGCTTATGGGTTCATGTTTTTTTATTAGAATGGGGATACCATTAACCAGTGTGAGCTTGTTATACAATTATATTTCCTGAGAAAACGGTCAGTAGAATGATGGTAAAAAACAATGAGAGTTTATTAGCACAGGAAGGATATACAAAAATATTTTGGGGGTATGGGCCTGAAGCTTACTTAGAGAACTTTACTATATAGCATGTGGTGTAATGTGGTAGGTAGCATGGAGAATGTAAAATTATTAGGAAGAATTCAATTCCAGGAATAAGAGCATTGAAACCTCTATGATTTACTCTATCAAAGTAACTCTTTTGTCAGACATATTTCTTAAATTTGTGGTGGGTTGCCTGGTATGATGACAAGTAGTGAAAACTCTCATATACATAGGGTTAATGTTAGTCGTAAAAAAACTTTTTATAAGAGATGTATGCGTTGATCATATCAAAATTGTAGGTAGGAGGCTCAAATTCATAGAAAGGAGATTGTTAGATGTGTTTTAATGATGACTTGGGCTGTATATAATTCTGGCACCTAGGGATTGTCGAATGCTCCTAAAAATAGATTGCTGTGGAAATGTTTATTATAGGGAAATTGACATATTCTCTAGGAGGGACGGGCTGAATGGGCCTGCTACATTTTCTACATTGAAGACATATACAGGTTTTGATGCTACTTCCGTTAAATCAAGTGGGGCTTCATTGGATTTCTGCTACTGCGGAGATAATCAAATTCTGGGTAGGGGTCAGGAGAAAATTAGTCATAGGTGTTCTTGTGTAATAATTACTGTTGAAAGTGTAAATGATCCATTTACCAGTAAGACTGAGAATAGAATAACTGCTACATTACTTCATATGAGATGATTGTCTGTGCTATTGTTCCTAGAGCTCCAGTGAGTGAGTATTTTGAAGGTGAAGTTCATCCAGATCTGAGGATGGAATAAATGGCTAGGTGTGACATGGCTAATACAAATAATATGCCTACATTTATATTAATTAGTGGATAAGATATGGGAAGAGGAATTCATGTTGTGAGAGCCAGGGTTAAGGCTAGCATTGGGGTTAAGGCTAGCAAGAGAAGCCACCGCAATGAGAAGCCCGCGCACCGCAACAAAGAGTAGCCCCCGCTTGCCGCAACTAGAGAAAGCCTGCGCATAGCAACGAAGACCCAACGCAGCCAAAAACAAATTAATTAATTAATTAGTTAACTATTTTTTAAAAAAGTACTATATCCTTCTGTACAGCTTCTCTGGGAAGAACAGAGAGATGGCGTAGGAGAGTGAGAAAGACCAATATTTAGTGCACATCTCTCATGCAGGTGCTCTGCTGGCTCAGATAGATTTATCCCCACTTTACAAAGGAGGAAATAATCTCAGAGAGGTTTAGTAATTTTCCCAAAGCCAAACAGCTATGGAGTGGCAGAACCAAGATCTGAACCAAGTCTGTTACCTTCAAAGCCTAAGTCCTCATCACAACAAAACTCAATTAATATTTACATTTATCGAATTACATTGCAACCTGGGGAGTTCTTGGCACAATCCTGAATAAGAGTGAGAAAGAAAGAAATAGCATTGTTCCTACAGTCAACCCAAATTTTTGGAGCAGCTGCTAGATGCCTGGCCCTTTTTGGGGTTCAGCAGTGATCAAGACAGGAAGAGTCCTGCTTTCATGAACCACGTAGTGGGGAGGAGAGACGGGTGCAACTTGGGTGAGGGATTTCACCTTGCTGGACCTCTGTTTTGTCATCTGGAAAATGGGATGGGTGTTCCTCATTTTCTGGGATTGTCCAGCCCTCACATTCTCTGATTCCATAAGAAGCATTTGTTTTCCTGTTTCTTTAAACTTCATTCAGGCCGTGAGCTGTGATGAATGTTGTTAGCTGCTCCCCAAATCACTCTATCCCCACCCTTTCCCTGTGATCAGGTCTTTCCCGAAACATGACTCACAGTCAGTCAAGTCACAGAACCTAAGGGGCACCCAGCAGAAAAATTCCAACCCTTGCTTCCCAGGAGCTCTGCGGTCTACCTGCCAGGTAAACTTAACTCACCTGGCACAAGGTGGCCATCCCTGGTTTCACATCAACATGATCTCAGGCACAAACCTCCTTGTTTTTCCATTTTGTCTTTAAGTTACTTGTTGAAACAACTGCACAAATATGACACAGATATAAAATCAGGCACCTTCTGCCCCCAGTGCCTACTAATAAATGATTTTCTGCCACTTTAATAATAAAGATAGAACATTTCAACATTCTGCTGCCCTTATTATTTGTCATTTTTGTTGATATTTCTATTGACTACATCTTTCAATATTTTAACAATGGAACATTTATTTAGGTGGTTCCAGACCCAGCCTTTAGTGGTAAAGGTTTTGTTGTGATATTTCTATTATGTTTCCTTTAAAAATCATTATCCTATTTAAATGGATTAAGTCAATTCTATAGGCATTTATCTTATGATATTGATGAAATTGATACATAGAGGGCAGTAGTACAAGTTGATTGGACTTGAGAACCTCTATTAGCACAGTTAAGTATAAATATGATCTATATGTAAACCAAAGTACAGGCCGAGTGAGATTCTCTGACTTTTTTCCACTGTCTGCCCCTTTAAGCCTGAGGGAAATGGAATATTTCTTGCCCTATCAGTAAACAAAGGATGTCACAGTCTTCAGCACTTGCAGCCCTCCAATGTGAGCCGGCGGGCCCTGAGGCACTCAGGATATGCAAATACAGAATGCAGGCCCCAGAGAGCTGAGGTGCATATCAAAGGAAGGATTTCAGTGAGCCCAGGCAAAGAAAAGCGCCGCATTCCTCACCTTGGGAGAGCTGGTTTTCCTTAGTTAACAATCACCTTTTGATGTTCCCCATTACCTGCGCCAGTCCCCTGCCCTGTCCCCTCCCCCCGGTACTTTAGCTCAGGGAGGAAGGAGCGCAGAGGGACTCGGCTGAATAAGGGGCCTGCGCGCCTCGGGAGGAGTTTTCAGCCGCTTTCCCCGCAGTCGGGAGGAGGGGCGCTGACCCTGCGCCTCCCTTGCCCCGTTTCCCCTCAGGACGCTCAGGCCGACCCCCTCCCCACGCCCACCAGGCCTCGCGAGCCAGGCCGAGGGCAGGGGCGAGAGGAGGGACCGAAGTTCCCGGGGACCAGACGCTGGAGGCCGCTCTTTCTGCACAGCAGCGGCGGGTGGCAGCGAACCCCTGCCCCTCAGAAGCTGGTCTTGTGCTGCCGCCCGGGCACCGGACCAGGCGGAGGGTCGGCGCCCACTTACCCGGCCCGCCGTCCCCGCGACTGTCATGGCTTCGGCCGCCGGGGCACCTCCAGAGCCGGCAGCCTCAGTGAGGTCGCCCTCCCCTCGGGCTCCGGGGCAGTTCCGTGAAGGCGGAGGGAAGAGACGCCGCCCGAGCCGGGAGTTCCAGCTCTGAGGAAACGCGGGCTCTGTTCAGCGCGCAGTGGGTGGGACCGCTCTGCCCCGAGGCCTTCCGGGAGGGAGCGGGGCGGCGGGGGAGGGAGCCGCCAGGAGCGCAGGGCCCCGTCGGGGGTCCTGGAGGGGCGGCCCGGCCTGGGGGCCACGCCCACTGTGGCCGCAGCCCAGGCCTTTTTCCTGGAATCCTACACAAAAAAATTAGAAAGATACACAGTCTATAGTAAATATTCACAAATGATTGTTGCTGCTGTGCTCACTATTCTATTAAAGGTGTAAAATCCATAAAACACTTTAAGTTCAAAATTAAATATGAATTTTTACCTTTCTAATTATGTCTCTGATATTCACAGTTGTGGTTAATGAATCAGAGACTGTGGCATCACTAGTTAAAAATGAGCTTGTTAAAAAAATAGAACTCAGGCCCACCGGACCTACTGAATCACAATCTGCACTTTTACAATCTCCCCAGTGTTCTTGTGCACCCATGAATAGTTGAAAGGTACATTTCTACCTCGACAGGTCTTTTCTCTATGAGAAATACACACATTTTATCCAGTTTGACATAAATAAAACACTCAAAAATGCATATGCCTGTGTTGAAACCATCATTTTATCATTTCTTTTCCAGACAAGTATAGTCTCTATACTGGTTTTGTGGATCACATGCCATACTCTTTTCTTGTAGTTAGAAATAAGGTAGAGAAAGTTACTTTGTAAAAAAAAAAAATATATATATATATATATTAGTGGATAATTGAAGACACTCTTCTAAATTAAAACCTTTTCTTAATTTGCTGTTTTCTTCTTGGGTCATATTATGAACTCTTCCCGTGGCCACATGGCATGTGTACGTTTAATTTCAGGGACTGCTGACATTCCAGGATGTGGCCATAGATTTCTGTCAAGAGGAGTGAGAATGCCTGGACCAAGATCAATGGGAATTGTACAGGGATGTGATGTTAGAGAAGTATAGGAACCTGCTCTCCTTGGGTGAGGATACCTTCCTTCCAGAATTCCTTATCCAACCACAGGGTTTGGAGTCCTTCATTTGTAGAATGTCTCCTGGAATCTTCTGCTTCCTACAATAGGGTTTCAGATTGCAACGTTTCAGGAAAGATTGGGAGTTTGTGGGTATAATTTTTCTTATTCTTTTAAAATTGCAGCCTCCCTTTTAATATACTTTGTTAACTGCTTGGGATGTGTCTATATGAACTGTGTGCTATATGCTTCTGTTATAGTCCTTACAATATTTTATTGTCTTATTTTCTGTAACAATTTTCCATGGATTCTTTGGGCTTAAGGTATATTAAAAGGGAGACTGCGAATCTGGGACTTCCCTGGTGATGCAGTGATTAAGAATTCGCCTGCCAATGCAGGGGACCCGGTTCGATCCCCGGTCCGGGAAGATCTCACGTGCCACGGAACAACTAAGCCAGTGGGCCACAACTACTGAGTGTGCACGCCACAACTACTGAAGCCGGTGTGTCTTGAGCCCGTGCGCCATTTATTTTTTGGAGAATAAAACCACTTCTGAGTGATTAAAATTTAGGCCAGCTAGTCAAAATGCTTTATCACCTGTTCTTCTAAAACACTGGTCAATGGAACAAGTTTTACTAGGGATAACAGTGTAATTGTATTCTGGAGTTCATATGGGCAATATGGTTTATGACCTTGACGCTGGATCACGACATTTCAACGGTATAACTGCTATTAATTGTCTGTTTGTTCAACGATTAAAGTCTCACGTGATCTGAGTTCAGACGGGAGTCATCCTGGTTGGTTTCTGTCTATTGCAGTTTTCTTCCAGTATGAAAGGACAAGAGCAATACGGCTTACTTTACAAAGTGTCTTCAAACTAAATGATGATATAATCTACATTCAATTAATTTATACATACCCTACTGTAGAACAGGGTTCGTTACGGTGGCAGAGCCCGGTAATTATGTAAAACTGAAACTTTTTCTGCACTGGTTCAAGTCCTCTTCCTAAGAATATGTTTATAATCAACATTCTTTCACAAATTACCCAATTTAATTCACCATAGCATTCCTCATATTAACTAAATGGAAAATCCTAGGCTATATACAAATCCAGAAAGGGCCAAAAAGCATCAGCCCCCATGGATGATTACAACCCATTGCTGAGGCGTTCAAATTACTTATTAAAGAACCACTATGTCCATCAACATCATCAATTTATATATTATTGCCCCAATGCTAGCCTTAACCCTGGCTCTCACAACATGAATTCCTCTTCCCATATCTTATCCACTAATTAGTATAAATGTAGGCATATTATTTCTATTAGCCATGTCACACCTAGCCATTTATTCCATCCTCAGATCTGGATGAACTTCACCTTCAAAATACTCACTCACTGGAGCTCTAGGAACAATAGCACAGACAATCATCTCATATGAAGTAATGTAGCAGTTATTCTATTCTCAGTCTTACTGGTAAATGGATCATTTACACTTTCAACAGTAATTATTACACAAGAACACCTATGACTAATTTTCTCCTGACCCCTACCCAGAATTTGATTATCTCCGCAGTAGCAGAAATCCAGTGAAACCCCACTTGATTTAACGGAAGTAGCATCAAAACCTGTACATGTCTTCAATGTAGAAAATGTAGCAGGCCCATTCAGCCCGTCCCTCCTAGAGAATATGTCAATTTCCCTATAATAAACATTTCCACAGCAATCTATTTTTAGGAGCATTCGACAATCCCTAGGTGCCAGAATTATAGATTCTTTCATCTTGTAAATATAGTTTTTTTTTTTTAAATAATTTTTATAGTTTTACTACCTTTAAACAAAATGTACTCCATTGCTGTGGAATATTCCTTCATAGGAGCGTGCATGGTTCATTTCTGCATCCGTCTGTGATGGCCTTCAGGTTCTTTCAGGTTTGGCTCCTGTGGCTGCAAGTCCATGTCCGTGTGTCCTGGTGCAGGGCTGGTGGGTTTGTGTTCAACTGGGAAGAGCACTGTGGGTCTCTGTGCACGGACTTCGCTATCTGAGGCCCGATTGCTTCAGAAGTGGTTGCATCCCCCCGTTGCGTACCAGGCTTTCCATTGCTCCACATCCTGCTGATATTTGATACTATGTCTTTCATGTCTGCCATTCTGGTAGGTGTATGCACAGTATTTTTCTTATGGCTTTAATCCCTCTGTTGTTTGTGAAGTTGTGCATCTTGCGGTATTCATGGACTATTTCCTGTTGTTTTTTAAAAAGTTTTAAAAATTGTGGTCTGGTACACATAACATAAAATGTACTATCTTAACCATTTTTAAGTGCACATTTCAGAGTCAGGAAGTAATTCACACTGTTGTGCAAACCTGACCACCATCATCCTCCAGAACTTTTTCATCTTGCAAAATTGAAACAGTCCCCATTAAACACTCACTCCCCATTGTCCCTCCCTCAGCCTCTGGCACTCAACATCCTACTTTATGTCTCTATATTTCCGACTGCTCTAGGGGCCTTGTATGAGTGGATCAAGCACTGTTTGTTTTTTTGTGTCTAGCTTACATCACTGAGCATAATGCCCTCAGGGTTCATCCCTGCTGCATCCTGTGTCAGAATTGACTTCCTTTTTAGGCTGAATAGCATTCCCTTGTATTGATGGACCGTGTTTTTCTTCTCCATTCATCCATTAGTGGACACATGTAATATCTACATTCATTTCTACTGTCATAATATTTGTGGAATAAAATCAGAAAGTCCTATGAATCAAAAGTCATTTGCCATTAACTTTTTTCTTAAACTTTTTGTTGTGGAAAACATCAAGGCTAAGAAAAGGGAAAAAATACATGTCAGCTTCACTTGTGTTCAGGAATTAATGCTTTACGGATTCCCTTTATTCCCTGTGTGTGTGCTATGCGTGTGCATGTGCCTGTTTGCATACCTATGCTGTGCATGTGCATAGGTATGTGCACTTGCACACATTAGTGTGTGCATGGGCATATGGGTGCATGTGTGTTCACATGCTAGTGTGTGAATATATTTGTGCTGTGCACGTGCATATGTTTGTGTGTGTGCTGTGCCTGCCTGTGCGCACACCTGTGTGTTTGCTGGAACCACTTGCAAGTTGGCTGCAGACTGAATTGTGCCCCAGATATATCCGCACGCAGCTGCTCTAACAATCCTGCGTAGCCCCGTAAAGGTCACAGATCTCAGGGATTTAAATGGATGGAGCAGGATATCCTGACACAGAGTTTGTCTTCCAATGACTGTCACTGTCTCAGTAACATCCTTCACACCTTCTTTAAGCCCCATTCAGGGTCCAGTTTAGACTCCCATTACATTCAGTCACCTGTCCCAGGTCCCTTAAAGCAACAATGTCACCGTTGGAGAGCCCCGCCAAGGCTGGGGGTGCCCCTCCTGTTGGCCTGGCCTCCAGGCCCTGCCCTTGGCTCCCGTTTTCTCATATCTCAGCCAGGCTCCGACTTGGATGGGGCCGCCACCTCTTTCCTCACAGGGTCCCATCGCCCAGTCAAGGGGGTTCATTCTCCCCAAACACAGCATCAGGAGTCGGGGGGTGACAGTCCCCACTGGGTCTCCTTCATGAGAGACCCTGTGCTGTTGAAAGAGCAGGCACCCTGCCCTCGGGGGTGGGGGACTGGGGGGCGACATGCGGCCCACGATGGGCAGGCGGGTCTCCGGGTGGGGCGAGCCAGTGTGCAAGGAGTTCCGCGGTGGGTTCTCCTCTCCAACGGCTTCTGTGCCCCTACCTCTCCCCGTGCCTCCCCTCGAAGACAGCGCGGTGCCCGGGACGGGAACCATGGGAGCCGTCAGCCACCGCCCCCTCTACACACACACACACACACACGCACACGCACACGCACACGTACACGCACACGCACACGCTGCAGGGAAGCAGGACCTGAGTGCAGGGCTCTCAGCGGCCCTGAGCGCCCCGCCCGGAATCGGCCGGCCGAATGGACAGACCGGATCTCCCGGCCCGGACCATGCAGGACTCTCCTGCCTGGGCTTCCAGTGTGGCCGCCTCCTTCTGGAAGCCTGGGAGGCTGGAATCAGGCCACTTCTTGTCTGTCCTGGCAGCAGACTGGGCTGCACTCTAAGAAGTTCGTGGCTCGCCCGTGGATCCTGACCATCAGGCGGCCAGAGAAATTGGGAACATTTCTGTTTTGCCTGTTGAAATGTTTAATGACAAAGATTTTGTTCAGTTTCCTGATGTGGGTGTCCAAAGATGAGAGACCCATGTGTGTGATCTGTACCTCCTATGAGATCAGCCCTAAGCTAGTTTAAACATGATCAAGTTGTGTCTACATGGTAGATTTAGACCTCTGCATGTCCTGTCTACTGATTATGTTTAGAGCTGACCATGTGTTGTCTATAATAAGAAGATTTAGACCTGACCATGTTCTGTGTACGCTAGGACTATGGGGACCTGGGTAGAGACCCGGCCTGGCCTCAGTACTGGGAAGCTCCGTGCCTGCCTCTGAATGTCAGTGCTTAGATGTCTGGGGTCTGGAGCTGAGGTGGGCTTGTTTACGTAACAGCCTCTCTTCTGAGTGTGGTGACCTGGTCCTCCCAAGGGTCAGTGCTATGGTCGGGGCCTTAGTCTTAATCCCTGCAAGGTTCACCTTCCCTGGGGCTCATGGAGAATCCTCAGGAGGACTACCTGGCAATAATTCCAATTTACCAGCACGTGCATGGTGCATAGGGAAGCAGGTTTAGCTGCTGAATTGATTGCAGGGCACGCAGATCGGGCAAAAGGCCGATGGGTGACAGCTGAGGCTGCTGCTGAGCTCTCCCTCCAGTCTACCGTCCCTACTCAGCAGAGTCCAGAGCTGCCCGTCGGCTTTCAGCCCTGCTGTCCTGTGAGTTTTCTCAACATGTAAGTGAGACGAGAAAGGACTGAGCATGCCAGCACCAGGGTCGTGTGTTCAACTCTAGTAGGAAAGCTTTAAAAACAGTTAAAGTCACACAGAACCAAAGTGAGCAGAGGAGGACTCCTCTGGGACAAGTGTGGGGAAAGGAGACCCACCTGACACTTTTTCCCATCCCAGGAGGTCCCAGGGACCCAGCTTGTTTCCACATTGGGGGAGCCCCCTGCAGAGCCATGGTGTCCTGACCAAGGGGACGTGTGACCCCAGGTGCAGGGTCTGGGGAGGTGAGGTCACCCTGGGACTGTGGACATGTGACCCAGGTGGAGGGGTCTGGGGAGGTGGGTCACCCTGGTGAGTGTGGATGTGTGGCCCCAGGTATAGGGTGCGGGGACTGTGTGGGTCTCACCATACCTGCATGGGTCAGGATCACATGGATGGGGAGACCGCATATGCGCTCTTTGCCTGCAGTGTGTCCTGTCCCCTTTGAGATTTCCAACCTCTGCATTAAGGGTGTTGTCCTCATTAACCTGTGGTTCCTTTTCTTCTCTTCATCTTGTCACAATCATATGAGGTCAGGCATGTTTGAGTGGGTTGCTGCTCTGTGTTCCGGTGAGTGACAACACTTGGTGGTATCATATTAATACGATAGCATATCATATGTCTAATCTATGGGGGTCACCACTGCCTGGGTCCCCCTGGACAGAGGTCAGGTGAGCACAGACTAGCCCCCCCTAAGAATGGTCTCCCACGTGCTCTGTGAGGGTACCGTGATGGCCCCTAAGGTAGGGGACTGTGTCTGGGCCTCCGACAGTTGTGATGAAGGGGAGTCGAAATGGAATCTCAATTAACAAGACATTATTTTAAGAATTTATTTTAAGTGAAATGAAACACACGTCACATACCCTTTACCATCATCACCATTTTAAGTGCACGTTTCTGAGGCATCAGATATATTCACTTTCTCGTGGAGCCATCACCACCATCCCTAGAACTTTTCATCTTGCAAAACCAAAATTCCACAACCATGAAAGTCTCATTCCCCATTCCCTCCCACTGCCCCTGGCACCGATATCCACTTCAGTCCCTGAGTTGTCGACTCCAGGGCACCCACTGGAGTGGAATCCTGCAGTGTTTGCTGACGGGTCATTTTGGAAGAGCTGACTTTCAGTCTGAAGCTCTGCCTGTTCGCATCTGAAGAATCTGCATTTAAGGAGAGGGTGTATGAGGAAGGGGGTGTATGCGGGACAAAGGTGTCCGGGGTGCAGGTGAGCCAGGACCTGACCAGCTGCCTTTTGGGTCCTCTGGTCCCATCTCTTGGTCTGTGCCTCATCTGCATCATCACTGTCCCCGCTGGCACCGCTGGGGTGTTGTTGTCTGAGTGAGAGTCCCCTGGTGCCCCTGCTCTCCTCCCCTCCTCCTGCTGGTTGCGGAGGGAACTGCTTGCTGTGTGGTCTCTACTCCTGAGGCATGAAGGACCCTGTAGCATGGACCTGCAGAGTGTGGGGTGTGGTCCCAAGAGCATGGGGCCCACATAGGACACGACATCGGGGCGTGACAAGTGCTAGGGCTGCCTCATCACTGACAGGGAATGTTGCCCAGATCCTGCTCGAGAGGGCGTGGTGGGTGGCCTGGGACCCTAGAGGCCCCATTCCTATACTGGAGCTTGGAGAGTGCATCCCCATGGGCTCCAGATTCACCCCATACCTCAGCCATATCCCTCTGTCCTGTCTTTGAACTCAGGAAAACGAGCTCTCTTGTCCACAACATAGGCCTGGTCCTGTTGATATTAGGATTCTTTAAGTTAGGCGTCCTGGGATAGCAGCTCCTTTTAGGCCTGAGAAGGAACAACTCCGGAGTGTACAACAATTTCAGATGAAACTAATATTCAATGACTATCCCTAACTACTCGGTTGTTGACTTCTATTAGTCATTATTCTCCTGGTTTTAGCTCGGATGTGGGGATTACAGAGGAGTCAACATTTAAATCTTCGTAATCTGTGTATTTGTAGCTTCAGTATCATTACTGACCCATAGTTTTTTATGGTTTGGGAAGAGTTATTGATTTCATGTATCATGTAAAGGATTCGCAATGATGATAGGGCAATTAAGATGACAATAATAGCTAGTAAATTGTTCACATTTTCTCTACCTGTGCATCTATTGTATGCATATGAGTTTAGATGTCAATATTAGTGAAATGATATAGAGGACTAGAGAACTTATTTTAAAAATCACTATTAATGTGTGATGAAGAAAATGTAAAAGTTCTTCCATAATCGGTGATGTTGTATCTTGAGAGCCTAGATGAAATTGATATGCCTTAGTGATATACAGGATTTTAGCCTATCATTTAACTTTGACAAAGCTACATCACTTTTTACTTTTATCTCATTTATTGAGGAAGACATAATTGTTATGGTGTTGGCTTGAAACTGGTTGAAAAGGACTTGAGTCCTTCCTTATTTTACATTTACATAGGTAGGATCTTGAAACATAGGATATGGTGGAGGACATCCGTGTAACCATTCTAGGTTAGCAGTAGCAATTTCCACTGCTAAGACTTCTTGTTTAGACACAAATGCTTTTCAAAGTATGAAGATTATTAGCATTACTGCTGCTACTGAGATGAATGAGCCTAAAGACAAAATATTTCATGTTGTGTGTGCCTCAGGGTACTCAGACTAACGTAGTGACATCCCTGAGAGGCCACGAAAGTGCTGCAGGAAGTCATATTTACTACTACAAATATACTTGTGAAGTGAATTTTTGCTCATGCTGAGTTAACTGTATAACCTGAGAAGAGTGGGAATCAGTGTAGGAAGCCTCCTATAATAGTGAAGACTGCTCCCATGGACATTAGGTCATGGAAGTGTGCTACTACCTAGTATGTATCCTGGAGGACAATGTCTGGGGATGAGTTGCCTAAGATGATTCCTGTCAAACCACCTACTGTAAAAAGAAAAACTAAAGCCTAAAACTCATAATATAGTGGGAGGTCATATAGTATTACCTCCGTGAACAGTTGCTAACCAGGGACTTCCCTGGTGACGCAGTGGTTAAGAATTCGCCTGCCAATGCAGGGGACACGGGTTCGAGCCCTTGTCTGGGAAGATTCCACATGCCGCGGAGCAAAAAGCCCGTGTGCCACAACTACTGAGCCTGCCCTCTAGAGCCCGCAAGCCACAACTACTGAAGCCCACGCGCCTAGAGGCCGTGCTCTGCAACAAGAGAAGCCACTGCAATGAAAGGGCCGCACACCGCAACGAAGAGTAGCTGCCGCTCACCGCAACCAGAGAAAGCCCATGCGCAGCAACCAAGACCCAACTCAGCCAAAAAAAAAAAAAAAAAAAAAGCAAAGAAAAAGAAAAATTAAATAAAGAGTTGCTAATCAGCTAGATACTTTTACTCCTGTAGGGATAGAAGTAATTACGGTAGCTGATGCAAAGTATGCTCCTGAGTCCACAGCTATCCCTATGGTAAACATATGATGGGCCCACAAGAGAACTCCTAAAAAACCAGTGGACATGACTCATACTATTCCCAGATAGCTGAAAGGCAATTTTTGTCCTAAATAGTATGTAATGATATGTGAGTTTATAACAAACCCTGTTAGGCCATGAATACAGACTTCAGGGAGAGCAAAGTATCAAAAGAGGTGTTGGTATAGGATTCGGTCTCCTCCTGCAGGGTCAAAGAAAGTAGTGTTTAGATTTCTATCTCTTAACAGCATGGCAATTCTGGCTGCTTGGACTGAGATTGGTAATTACAGTAATATGGCTATAGTTGGGGAAGATTAAACAAATAATGGTGTTTGGTATTGGGATATGACTGCTGGTTTTGTATTAAAGACTATAGTAATAAAAGTAATAATACCAAGAATTGAGGAGACACCTGCTAAATGTAAGGAGAAAACAGTTAGGTCGACAGAGGCTCCTGCATGGGCCAGATTGCAGGCTAGAGCTGAATACACGGTTCCACTGGTACCAGAACCAGCTTCTACTATTGGTGATATGAGTAGGAGTAAGAATGATGGGGGAAGTAGTCAAAAGTTTATATGATTTATTGGGGGAAATGCTACTTCAGGTGTCCGAGTTATTAGTGGCCCAAGTCAGTTTTCAAAGCCTGCAATCATAACGGGTACAGCTATAAAGAAAATTATTACAAGTGCAGGGACTGTTATGACTACCTTACAGATTTGGGCATCTCCAAGTAGCGGTCCAGGTCAGCATAGCTCAGCCTGGATTAATATAATTAAGGTGCTGCCTGCTACTCCAGCTCAAGCACCAAATAGTAAATATAAAATGCCGATATCTTTGTGATTTGTTGAAAATAATCAGCAGTGTATGAACAGAGGTAAAATGACTGAGTTAGCATTAGACTGTAAATCTAAAGACAGAGATTGAGCCCTCTTTCTGGCAAACCCTGTGGTGAATCAACAAATTGAATTGTAACTTCAGAGAAGCAGCTTCAATTCTGCCAGTGATGTTCCTGCCTTTTTTTTTTTTTTTTCTTTATTTCTTTCTCAAATGAAGGAGAAGTAGACTGAAGCCAGCTGACTAGAGGATTTGCCTGTTAACTAAAGTTTCCTGGGGTTAAAACTCATCAATCTCGTAAAGATTTGGCTTCAATACAGTGTTTGCTTTACATTCAATTGATGTAGAATAAAGTCTTGCAATCCTTATTTTTAGGAATTAAGTAAATTTCACTTGTTTAGGGTTTTGAAAGCTCTTGGTCTGAACTAACCTAAACTCCTAGTCCAGCACCGATAGAATGGGTGTTGTGTGTAGTAATCGTGTGGGTATTATGATTGGTAATGATAGGAAGGTTATTTCTTTGTATGTTCAAATTGTTTTGTGTTGGTGTTGTTTAATGAAGGGAATATAGTTAGTGATGTGGAGTATGTTAGCTGCAAGTAGACATATATGCTGAGGACTGCTATGATGGCTATTAGTGTTGGTAGAATGATGTTGTCGTTTTTGTTATCTCTTGGATAATTATTCATTTGGGTAGAAACCCTGATAGTGATGGGCGATGTCCTAATGATACTATAATGGTGAGGAAAATGATTGTGATGGGAGGTGTTTTATCTCATGTGTGTGATAATGATACTCTTGTAGTACATGATCTGGGCATAAATAAGAAGAAGAGAGTGTTGTTATGATATAAATTAGTATGTTTAGGATTGTTATAATCTGAATATACATTATAATAGCTGTTATTCATCCTATATGGGCAATTGATGAGGAGGGTGTAATATTTTCCAGGTGAGTATGGCGAAGTCTGCCTCCGCCTCCAGCTATGATTTATAATATCACTATGATTAATAGTATATTTAGGTTGATGGATGGTGACATGTGGTATAAAACTGATAGGGGTGCAATTTTGTCATGTTGATAGCATCAGGTCTGCTGTTCATGGGATGCCTTGTGTGACTTCAGGCACTCAGAAGTGAAATGGGGAAAGTCCTACTTTTGTGACAAGGGCGATTGTCATGAGGGTGGATGCTGCTGGATTAAAGATTCTTGTTATTCATTGTGCTCTTTGACCGGAGTATATTAGATTAATGATAATAGCCATTATAAGTAGTATTGACGTGGTGGACTGTTTTAGGAAATATTTGTTGGATGCTTCTGTTGCTTATGGGTTCATGTTTTTTTATTAGAATGGGGATACCATTAACCAGTGTGAGCTTGTTATACAATTATATTTCCTGAGAAAACGGTCAGTAGAATGATGGTAAAAAACAATGAGAGTTTATTAGCACAGGAAGGATATACAAAAATATTTTGGGGGTATGGGCCTGAAGCTTACTTAGAGAACTTTACTATATAGCATGTGGTGTAATGTGGTAGGTAGCATGGAGAATGTAAAATTATTAGGAAGAATTCAATTCCAGGAATAAGAGCATTGAAACCTCTATGATTTACTCTATCAAAGTAACTCTTTTGTCAGACATATTTCTTAAATTTGTGGTGGGTTGCCTGGTATGATGACAAGTAGTGAAAACTCTCATATACATAGGGTTAATGTTAGTCGTAAAAAAACTTTTTATAAGAGATGTATGCGTTGATCATATCAAAATTGTAGGTAGGAGGCTCAAATTCATAGAAAGGAGATTGTTAGATGTGTTTTAATGATGACTTGGGCTGTATATAATTCTGGCACCTAGGGATTGTCGAATGCTCCTAAAAATAGATTGCTGTGGAAATGTTTATTATAGGGAAATTGACATATTCTCTAGGAGGGACGGGCTGAATGGGCCTGCTACATTTTCTACATTGAAGACATATACAGGTTTTGATGCTACTTCCGTTAAATCAAGTGGGGCTTCATTGGATTTCTGCTACTGCGGAGATAATCAAATTCTGGGTAGGGGTCAGGAGAAAATTAGTCATAGGTGTTCTTGTGTAATAATTACTGTTGAAAGTGTAAATGATCCATTTACCAGTAAGACTGAGAATAGAATAACTGCTACATTACTTCATATGAGATGATTGTCTGTGCTATTGTTCCTAGAGCTCCAGTGAGTGAGTATTTTGAAGGTGAAGTTCATCCAGATCTGAGGATGGAATAAATGGCTAGGTGTGACATGGCTAATACAAATAATATGCCTACATTTATATTAATTAGTGGATAAGATATGGGAAGAGGAATTCATGTTGTGAGAGCCAGGGTTAAGGCTAGCATTGGGGTTAAGGCTAGCAAGAGAAGCCACCGCAATGAGAAGCCCGCGCACCGCAACAAAGAGTAGCCCCCGCTTGCCGCAACTAGAGAAAGCCTGCGCATAGCAACGAAGACCCAACGCAGCCAAAAACAAATTAATTAATTAATTAGTTAACTATTTTTTAAAAAAGTACTATATCCTTCTGTACAGCTTCTCTGGGAAGAACAGAGAGATGGCGTAGGAGAGTGAGAAAGACCAATATTTAGTGCACATCTCTCATGCAGGTGCTCTGCTGGCTCAGATAGATTTATCCCCACTTTACAAAGGAGGAAATAATCTCAGAGAGGTTTAGTAATTTTCCCAAAGCCAAACAGCTATGGAGTGGCAGAACCAAGATCTGAACCAAGTCTGTTACCTTCAAAGCCTAAGTCCTCATCACAACAAAACTCAATTAATATTTACATTTATCGAATTACATTGCAACCTGGGGAGTTCTTGGCACAATCCTGAATAAGAGTGAGAAAGAAAGAAATAGCATTGTTCCTACAGTCAACCCAAATTTTTGGAGCAGCTGCTAGATGCCTGGCCCTTTTTGGGGTTCAGCAGTGATCAAGACAGGAAGAGTCCTGCTTTCATGAACCACGTAGTGGGGAGGAGAGACGGGTGCAACTTGGGTGAGGGATTTCACCTTGCTGGACCTCTGTTTTGTCATCTGGAAAATGGGATGGGTGTTCCTCATTTTCTGGGATTGTCCAGCCCTCACATTCTCTGATTCCATAAGAAGCATTTGTTTTCCTGTTTCTTTAAACTTCATTCAGGCCGTGAGCTGTGATGAATGTTGTTAGCTGCTCCCCAAATCACTCTATCCCCACCCTTTCCCTGTGATCAGGTCTTTCCCGAAACATGACTCACAGTCAGTCAAGTCACAGAACCTAAGGGGCACCCAGCAGAAAAATTCCAACCCTTGCTTCCCAGGAGCTCTGCGGTCTACCTGCCAGGTAAACTTAACTCACCTGGCACAAGGTGGCCATCCCTGGTTTCACATCAACATGATCTCAGGCACAAACCTCCTTGTTTTTCCATTTTGTCTTTAAGTTACTTGTTGAAACAACTGCACAAATATGACACAGATATAAAATCAGGCACCTTCTGCCCCCAGTGCCTACTAATAAATGATTTTCTGCCACTTTAATAATAAAGATAGAACATTTCAACATTCTGCTGCCCTTATTATTTGTCATTTTTGTTGATATTTCTATTGACTACATCTTTCAATATTTTAACAATGGAACATTTATTTAGGTGGTTCCAGACCCAGCCTTTAGTGGTAAAGGTTTTGTTGTGATATTTCTATTATGTTTCCTTTAAAAATCATTATCCTATTTAAATGGATTAAGTCAATTCTATAGGCATTTATCTTATGATATTGATGAAATTGATACATAGAGGGCAGTAGTACAAGTTGATTGGACTTGAGAACCTCTATTAGCACAGTTAAGTATAAATATGATCTATATGTAAACCAAAGTACAGGCCGAGTGAGATTCTCTGACTTTTTTCCACTGTCTGCCCCTTTAAGCCTGAGGGAAATGGAATATTTCTTGCCCTATCAGTAAACAAAGGATGTCACAGTCTTCAGCACTTGCAGCCCTCCAATGTGAGCCGGCGGGCCCTGAGGCACTCAGGATATGCAAATACAGAATGCAGGCCCCAGAGAGCTGAGGTGCATATCAAAGGAAGGATTTCAGTGAGCCCAGGCAAAGAAAAGCGCCGCATTCCTCACCTTGGGAGAGCTGGTTTTCCTTAGTTAACAATCACCTTTTGATGTTCCCCATTACCTGCGCCAGTCCCCTGCCCTGTCCCCTCCCCCCGGTACTTTAGCTCAGGGAGGAAGGAGCGCAGAGGGACTCGGCTGAATAAGGGGCCTGCGCGCCTCGGGAGGAGTTTTCAGCCGCTTTCCCCGCAGTCGGGAGGAGGGGCGCTGACCCTGCGCCTCCCTTGCCCCGTTTCCCCTCAGGACGCTCAGGCCGACCCCCTCCCCACGCCCACCAGGCCTCGCGAGCCAGGCCGAGGGCAGGGGCGAGAGGAGGGACCGAAGTTCCCGGGGACCAGACGCTGGAGGCCGCTCTTTCTGCACAGCAGCGGCGGGTGGCAGCGAACCCCTGCCCCTCAGAAGCTGGTCTTGTGCTGCCGCCCGGGCACCGGACCAGGCGGAGGGTCGGCGCCCACTTACCCGGCCCGCCGTCCCCGCGACTGTCATGGCTTCGGCCGCCGGGGCACCTCCAGAGCCGGCAGCCTCAGTGAGGTCGCCCTCCCCTCGGGCTCCGGGGCAGTTCCGTGAAGGCGGAGGGAAGAGACGCCGCCCGAGCCGGGAGTTCCAGCTCTGAGGAAACGCGGGCTCTGTTCAGCGCGCAGTGGGTGGGACCGCTCTGCCCCGAGGCCTTCCGGGAGGGAGCGGGGCGGCGGGGGAGGGAGCCGCCAGGAGCGCAGGGCCCCGTCGGGGGTCCTGGAGGGGCGGCCCGGCCTGGGGGCCACGCCCACTGTGGCCGCAGCCCAGGCCTTTTTCCTGGAATCCTACACAAAAAAATTAGAAAGATACACAGTCTATAGTAAATATTCACAAATGATTGTTGCTGCTGTGCTCACTATTCTATTAAAGGTGTAAAATCCATAAAACACTTTAAGTTCAAAATTAAATATGAATTTTTACCTTTCTAATTATGTCTCTGATATTCACAGTTGTGGTTAATGAATCAGAGACTGTGGCATCACTAGTTAAAAATGAGCTTGTTAAAAAAATAGAACTCAGGCCCACCGGACCTACTGAATCACAATCTGCACTTTTACAATCTCCCCAGTGTTCTTGTGCACCCATGAATAGTTGAAAGGTACATTTCTACCTCGACAGGTCTTTTCTCTATGAGAAATACACACATTTTATCCAGTTTGACATAAATAAAACACTCAAAAATGCATATGCCTGTGTTGAAACCATCATTTTATCATTTCTTTTCCAGACAAGTATAGTCTCTATACTGGTTTTGTGGATCACATGCCATACTCTTTTCTTGTAGTTAGAAATAAGGTAGAGAAAGTTACTTTGTAAAAAAAAAAATATATATATATATATATATTAGTGGATAATTGAAGACACTCTTCTAAATTAAAACCTTTTCTTAATTTGCTGTTTTCTTCTTGGGTCATATTATGAACTCTTCCCGTGGCCACATGGCATGTGTACGTTTAATTTCAGGGACTGCTGACATTCCAGGATGTGGCCATAGATTTCTGTCAAGAGGAGTGAGAATGCCTGGACCAAGATCAATGGGAATTGTACAGGGATGTGATGTTAGAGAAGTATAGGAACCTGCTCTCCTTGGGTGAGGATACCTTCCTTCCAGAATTCCTTATCCAACCACAGGGTTTGGAGTCCTTCATTTGTAGAATGTCTCCTGGAATCTTCTGCTTCCTACAATAGGGTTTCAGATTGCAACGTTTCAGGAAAGATTGGGAGTTTGTGGGTATAATTTTTCTTATTCTTTTAAAATTGCAGCCTCCCTTTTAATATACTTTGTTAACTGCTTGGGATGTGTCTATATGAACTGTGTGCTATATGCTTCTGTTATAGTCCTTACAATATTTTATTGTCTTATTTTCTGTAACAATTTTCCATGGATTCTTTGGGCTTAAGGTATATTAAAAGGGAGACTGCGAATCTGGGACTTCCCTGGTGATGCAGTGATTAAGAATTCGCCTGCCAATGCAGGGGACCCGGTTCGATCCCCGGTCCGGGAAGATCTCACGTGCCACGGAACAACTAAGCCAGTGGGCCACAACTACTGAGTGTGCACGCCACAACTACTGAAGCCGGTGTGTCTTGAGCCCGTGCGCCATTTATTTTTTGGAGAATAAAACCACTTCTGAGTGATTAAAATTTAGGCCAGCTAGTCAAAATGCTTTATCACCTGTTCTTCTAAAACACTGGTCAATGGAACAAGTTTTACTAGGGATAACAGTGTAATTGTATTCTGGAGTTCATATGGGCAATATGGTTTATGACCTTGACGCTGGATCACGACATTTCAACGGTATAACTGCTATTAATTGTCTGTTTGTTCAACGATTAAAGTCTCACGTGATCTGAGTTCAGACGGGAGTCATCCTGGTTGGTTTCTGTCTATTGCAGTTTTCTTCCAGTATGAAAGGACAAGAGCAATACGGCTTACTTTACAAAGTGTCTTCAAACTAAATGATGATATAATCTACATTCAATTAATTTATACATACCCTACTGTAGAACAGGGTTCGTTACGGTGGCAGAGCCCGGTAATTATGTAAAACTGAAACTTTTTCTGCACTGGTTCAAGTCCTCTTCCTAAGAATATGTTTATAATCAACATTCTTTCACAAATTACCCAATTTAATTCACCATAGCATTCCTCATATTAACTAAATGGAAAATCCTAGGCTATATACAAATCCAGAAAGGGCCAAAAAGCATCAGCCCCCATGGATGATTACAACCCATTGCTGAGGCGTTCAAATTACTTATTAAAGAACCACTATGTCCATCAACATCATCAATTTATATATTATTGCCCCAATGCTAGCCTTAACCCTGGCTCTCACAACATGAATTCCTCTTCCCATATCTTATCCACTAATTAGTATAAATGTAGGCATATTATTTCTATTAGCCATGTCACACCTAGCCATTTATTCCATCCTCAGATCTGGATGAACTTCACCTTCAAAATACTCACTCACTGGAGCTCTAGGAACAATAGCACAGACAATCATCTCATATGAAGTAATGTAGCAGTTATTCTATTCTCAGTCTTACTGGTAAATGGATCATTTACACTTTCAACAGTAATTATTACACAAGAACACCTATGACTAATTTTCTCCTGACCCCTACCCAGAATTTGATTATCTCCGCAGTAGCAGAAATCCAGTGAAACCCCACTTGATTTAACGGAAGTAGCATCAAAACCTGTACATGTCTTCAATGTAGAAAATGTAGCAGGCCCATTCAGCCCGTCCCTCCTAGAGAATATGTCAATTTCCCTATAATAAACATTTCCACAGCAATCTATTTTTAGGAGCATTCGACAATCCCTAGGTGCCAGAATTATAGATTCTTTCATCTTGTAAATATAGTTTTTTTTTTTTAAATAATTTTTATAGTTTTACTACCTTTAAACAAAATGTACTCCATTGCTGTGGAATATTCCTTCATAGGAGCGTGCATGGTTCATTTCTGCATCCGTCTGTGATGGCCTTCAGGTTCTTTCAGGTTTGGCTCCTGTGGCTGCAAGTCCATGTCCGTGTGTCCTGGTGCAGGGCTGGTGGGTTTGTGTTCAACTGGGAAGAGCACTGTGGGTCTCTGTGCACGGACTTCGCTATCTGAGGCCCGATTGCTTCAGAAGTGGTTGCATCCCCCCGTTGCGTACCAGGCTTTCCATTGCTCCACATCCTGCTGATATTTGATACTATGTCTTTCATGTCTGCCATTCTGGTAGGTGTATGCACAGTATTTTTCTTATGGCTTTAATCCCTCTGTTGTTTGTGAAGTTGTGCATCTTGCGGTATTCATGGACTATTTCCTGTTGTTTTTTAAAAAGTTTTAAAAATTGTGGTCTGGTACACATAACATAAAATGTACTATCTTAACCATTTTTAAGTGCACATTTCAGAGTCAGGAAGTAATTCACACTGTTGTGCAAACCTGACCACCATCATCCTCCAGAACTTTTTCATCTTGCAAAATTGAAACAGTCCCCATTAAACACTCACTCCCCATTGTCCCTCCCTCAGCCTCTGGCACTCAACATCCTACTTTATGTCTCTATATTTCCGACTGCTCTAGGGGCCTTGTATGAGTGGATCAAGCACTGTTTGTTTTTTTGTGTCTAGCTTACATCACTGAGCATAATGCCCTCAGGGTTCATCCCTGCTGCATCCTGTGTCAGAATTGACTTCCTTTTTAGGCTGAATAGCATTCCCTTGTATTGATGGACCGTGTTTTTCTTCTCCATTCATCCATTAGTGGACACATGTAATATCTACATTCATTTCTACTGTCATAATATTTGTGGAATAAAATCAGAAAGTCCTATGAATCAAAAGTCATTTGCCATTAACTTTTTTCTTAAACTTTTTGTTGTGGAAAACATCAAGGCTAAGAAAAGGGAAAAAATACATGTCAGCTTCACTTGTGTTCAGGAATTAATGCTTTACGGATTCCCTTTATTCCCTGTGTGTGTGCTATGCGTGTGCATGTGCCTGTTTGCATACCTATGCTGTGCATGTGCATAGGTATGTGCACTTGCACACATTAGTGTGTGCATGGGCATATGGGTGCATGTGTGTTCACATGCTAGTGTGTGAATATATTTGTGCTGTGCACGTGCATATGTTTGTGTGTGTGCTGTGCCTGCCTGTGCGCACACCTGTGTGTTTGCTGGAACCACTTGCAAGTTGGCTGCAGACTGAATTGTGCCCCAGATATATCCGCACGCAGCTGCTCTAACAATCCTGCGTAGCCCCGTAAAGGTCACAGATCTCAGGGATTTAAATGGATGGAGCAGGATATCCTGACACAGAGTTTGTCTTCCAATGACTGTCACTGTCTCAGTAACATCCTTCACACCTTCTTTAAGCCCCATTCAGGGTCCAGTTTAGACTCCCATTACATTCAGTCACCTGTCCCAGGTCCCTTAAAGCAACAATGTCACCGTTGGAGAGCCCCGCCAAGGCTGGGGGTGCCCCTCCTGTTGGCCTGGCCTCCAGGCCCTGCCCTTGGCTCCCGTTTTCTCATATCTCAGCCAGGCTCCGACTTGGATGGGGCCGCCACCTCTTTCCTCACAGGGTCCCATCGCCCAGTCAAGGGGGTTCATTCTCCCCAAACACAGCATCAGGAGTCGGGGGGTGACAGTCCCCACTGGGTCTCCTTCATGAGAGACCCTGTGCTGTTGAAAGAGCAGGCACCCTGCCCTCGGGGGTGGGGGACTGGGGGGCGACATGCGGCCCACGATGGGCAGGCGGGTCTCCGGGTGGGGCGAGCCAGTGTGCAAGGAGTTCCGCGGTGGGTTCTCCTCTCCAACGGCTTCTGTGCCCCTACCTCTCCCCGTGCCTCCCCTCGAAGACAGCGCGGTGCCCGGGACGGGAACCATGGGAGCCGTCAGCCACCGCCCCCTCTACACACACACACACACACACACGCACACGCACACGCACACGTACACGCACACGCACACGCTGCAGGGAAGCAGGACCTGAGTGCAGGGCTCTCAGCGGCCCTGAGCGCCCCGCCCGGAATCGGCCGGCCGAATGGACAGACCGGATCTCCCGGCCCGGACCATGCAGGACTCTCCTGCCTGGGCTTCCAGTGTGGCCGCCTCCTTCTGGAAGCCTGGGAGGCTGGAATCAGGCCACTTCTTGTCTGTCCTGGCAGCAGACTGGGCTGCACTCTAAGAAGTTCGTGGCTCGCCCGTGGATCCTGACCATCAGGCGGCCAGAGAAATTGGGAACATTTCTGTTTTGCCTGTTGAAATGTTTAATGACAAAGATTTTGTTCAGTTTCCTGATGTGGGTGTCCAAAGATGAGAGACCCATGTGTGTGATCTGTACCTCCTATGAGATCAGCCCTAAGCTAGTTTAAACATGATCAAGTTGTGTCTACATGGTAGATTTAGACCTCTGCATGTCCTGTCTACTGATTATGTTTAGAGCTGACCATGTGTTGTCTATAATAAGAAGATTTAGACCTGACCATGTTCTGTGTACGCTAGGACTATGGGGACCTGGGTAGAGACCCGGCCTGGCCTCAGTACTGGGAAGCTCCGTGCCTGCCTCTGAATGTCAGTGCTTAGATGTCTGGGGTCTGGAGCTGAGGTGGGCTTGTTTACGTAACAGCCTCTCTTCTGAGTGTGGTGACCTGGTCCTCCCAAGGGTCAGTGCTATGGTCGGGGCCTTAGTCTTAATCCCTGCAAGGTTCACCTTCCCTGGGGCTCATGGAGAATCCTCAGGAGGACTACCTGGCAATAATTCCAATTTACCAGCACGTGCATGGTGCATAGGGAAGCAGGTTTAGCTGCTGAATTGATTGCAGGGCACGCAGATCGGGCAAAAGGCCGATGGGTGACAGCTGAGGCTGCTGCTGAGCTCTCCCTCCAGTCTACCGTCCCTACTCAGCAGAGTCCAGAGCTGCCCGTCGGCTTTCAGCCCTGCTGTCCTGTGAGTTTTCTCAACATGTAAGTGAGACGAGAAAGGACTGAGCATGCCAGCACCAGGGTCGTGTGTTCAACTCTAGTAGGAAAGCTTTAAAAACAGTTAAAGTCACACAGAACCAAAGTGAGCAGAGGAGGACTCCTCTGGGACAAGTGTGGGGAAAGGAGACCCACCTGACACTTTTTCCCATCCCAGGAGGTCCCAGGGACCCAGCTTGTTTCCACATTGGGGGAGCCCCCTGCAGAGCCATGGTGTCCTGACCAAGGGGACGTGTGACCCCAGGTGCAGGGTCTGGGGAGGTGAGGTCACCCTGGGACTGTGGACATGTGACCCAGGTGGAGGGGTCTGGGGAGGTGGGTCACCCTGGTGAGTGTGGATGTGTGGCCCCAGGTATAGGGTGCGGGGACTGTGTGGGTCTCACCATACCTGCATGGGTCAGGATCACATGGATGGGGAGACCGCATATGCGCTCTTTGCCTGCAGTGTGTCCTGTCCCCTTTGAGATTTCCAACCTCTGCATTAAGGGTGTTGTCCTCATTAACCTGTGGTTCCTTTTCTTCTCTTCATCTTGTCACAATCATATGAGGTCAGGCATGTTTGAGTGGGTTGCTGCTCTGTGTTCCGGTGAGTGACAACACTTGGTGGTATCATATTAATACGATAGCATATCATATGTCTAATCTATGGGGGTCACCACTGCCTGGGTCCCCCTGGACAGAGGTCAGGTGAGCACAGACTAGCCCCCCCTAAGAATGGT
Organism: Balaenoptera borealis; assembly: GCF_965194805.1. NCBI lineage: Eukaryota > Metazoa > Chordata > Mammalia > Artiodactyla > Balaenopteridae > Balaenoptera > Balaenoptera borealis. Next base: position 35,723,521 of record NC_138864.1, read on the forward strand.
CTCCCACGTGCTCTGTGAGGGTACCGTGATGGCCCCTAAGGTAGGGGACTGTGTCTGGGCCTCCGACAGTTGTGATGAAGGGGAGTCGAAATGGAATCTCAATTAACAAGACATTATTTTAAGAATTTATTTTAAGTGAAATGAAACACACGTCACATACCCTTTACCATCATCACCATTTTAAGTGCACGTTTCTGAGGCATCAGATATATTCACTTTCTCGTGGAGCCATCACCACCATCCCTAGAACTTTTCATCTTGCAAAACCAAAATTCCACAACCATGAAAGTCTCATTCCCCATTCCCTCCCACTGCCCCTGGCACCGATATCCACTTCAGTCCCTGAGTTGTCGACTCCAGGGCACCCACTGGAGTGGAATCCTGCAGTGTTTGCTGACGGGTCATTTTGGAAGAGCTGACTTTCAGTCTGAAGCTCTGCCTGTTCGCATCTGAAGAATCTGCATTTAAGGAGAGGGTGTATGAGGAAGGGGGTGTATGCGGGACAAAGGTGTCCGGGGTGCAGGTGAGCCAGGACCTGACCAGCTGCCTTTTGGGTCCTCTGGTCCCATCTCTTGGTCTGTGCCTCATCTGCATCATCACTGTCCCCGCTGGCACCGCTGGGGTGTTGTTGTCTGAGTGAGAGTCCCCTGGTGCCCCTGCTCTCCTCCCCTCCTCCTGCTGGTTGCGGAGGGAACTGCTTGCTGTGTGGTCTCTACTCCTGAGGCATGAAGGACCCTGTAGCATGGACCTGCAGAGTGTGGGGTGTGGTCCCAAGAGCATGGGGCCCACATAGGACACGACATCGGGGCGTGACAAGTGCTAGGGCTGCCTCATCACTGACAGGGAATGTTGCCCAGATCCTGCTCGAGAGGGCGTGGTGGGTGGCCTGGGACCCTAGAGGCCCCATTCCTATACTGGAGCTTGGAGAGTGCATCCCCATGGGCTCCAGATTCACCCCATACCTCAGCCATATCCCTCTGTCCTGTCTTTGAACTCAGGAAAACGAGCTCTCTTGTCCACAACATAGGCCTGGTCCTGTTGATATTAGGATTCTTTAAGTTAGGCGTCCTGGGATAGCAGCTCCTTTTAGGCCTGAGAAGGAACAACTCCGGAGTGTACAACAATTTCAGATGAAACTAATATTCAATGACTATCCCTAACTACTCGGTTGTTGACTTCTATTAGTCATTATTCTCCTGGTTTTAGCTCGGATGTGGGGATTACAGAGGAGTCAACATTTAAATCTTCGTAATCTGTGTATTTGTAGCTTCAGTATCATTACTGACCCATAGTTTTTTATGGTTTGGGAAGAGTTATTGATTTCATGTATCATGTAAAGGATTCGCAATGATGATAGGGCAATTAAGATTACAATAATAGCTAGTAAATTGTTCACATTTTCTCTACCTGTGCATCTATTGTATGCATATGAGTTTAGATGTCAATATTAGTGAAATGATATAGAGGACTAGAGAACTTATTTTAAAAATCACTATTAATGTGTGATGAAGAAAATGTAAAAGTTCTTCCATAATCGGTGATGTTGTATCTTGAGAGCCTAGATGAAATTGATATGCCTTAGTGATATACAGGATTTTAGCCTATCATTTAACTTTGACAAAGCTACATCACTTTTTACTTTTATCTCATTTATTGAGGAAGACATAATTGTTATGGTGTTGGCTTGAAACTGGTTGAAAAGGACTTGAGTCCTTCCTTATTTTACATTTACATAGGTAGGATCTTGAAACATAGGATATGGTGGAGGACATCCGTGTAACCATTCTAGGTTAGCAGTAGCAATTTCCACTGCTAAGACTTCTTGTTTAGACACAAATGCTTTTCAAAGTATGAAGATTATTAGCATTACTGCTGCTACTGAGATGAATGAGCCTAAAGACAAAATATTTCATGTTGTGTGTGCCTCAGGGTACTCAGACTAACGTAGTGACATCCCTGAGAGGCCACGAAAGTGCTGCAGGAAGTCATATTTACTACTACAAATATACTTGTGAAGTGAATTTTTGCTCATGCTGAGTTAACTGTATAACCTGAGAAGAGTGGGAATCAGTGTAGGAAGCCTCCTATAATAGTGAAGACTGCTCCCATGGACATTAGGTCATGGAAGTGTGCTACTACCTAGTATGTATCCTGGAGGACAATGTCTGGGGATGAGTTGCCTAAGATGATTCCTGTCAAACCACCTACTGTAAAAAGAAAAACTAAAGCCTAAAACTCATAATATAGTGGGAGGTCATATAGTATTACCTCCGTGAACAGTTGCTAACCAGGGACTTCCCTGGTGACGCAGTGGTTAAGAATTCGCCTGCCAATGCAGGGGACACGGGTTCGAGCCCTTGTCTGGGAAGATTCCACATGCCGCGGAGCAAAAAGCCCGTGTGCCACAACTACTGAGCCTGCCCTCTAGAGCCCGCAAGCCACAACTACTGAAGCCCACGCGCCTAGAGGCCGTGCTCTGCAACAAGAGAAGCCACTGCAATGAAAGGGCCGCACACCGCAACGAAGAGTAGCTGCCGCTCACCGCAACCAGAGAAAGCCCATGCGCAGCAACCAAGACCCAACTCAGCCAAAAAAAAAAAAAAAAAAAAGCAAAGAAAAAGAAAAATTAAATAAAGAGTTGCTAATCAGCTAGATACTTTTACTCCTGTAGGGATAGAAGTAATTACGGTAGCTGATGCAAAGTATGCTCCTGAGTCCACAGCTATCCCTATGGTAAACATATGATGGGCCCACAAGAGAACTCCTAAAAAACCAGTGGACATGACTCATACTATTCCCAGATAGCTGAAAGGCAATTTTTGTCCTAAATAGTATGTAATGATATGTGAGTTTATAACAAACCCTGTTAGGCCATGAATACAGACTTCAGGGAGAGCAAAGTATCAAAAGAGGTGTTGGTATAGGATTCGGTCTCCTCCTGCAGGGTCAAAGAAAGTAGTGTTTAGATTTCTATCTCTTAACAGCATGGCAATTCTGGCTGCTTGGACTGAGATTGGTAATTACAGTAATATGGCTATAGTTGGGGAAGATTAAACAAATAATGGTGTTTGGTATTGGGATATGACTGCTGGTTTTGTATTAAAGACTATAGTAATAAAAGTAATAATACCAAGAATTGAGGAGACACCTGCTAAATGTAAGGAGAAAACAGTTAGGTCGACAGAGGCTCCTGCATGGGCCAGATTGCAGGCTAGAGCTGAATACACGGTTCCACTGGTACCAGAACCAGCTTCTACTATTGGTGATATGAGTAGGAGTAAGAATGATGGGGGAAGTAGTCAAAAGTTTATATGATTTATTGGGGGAAATGCTACTTCAGGTGTCCGAGTTATTAGTGGCCCAAGTCAGTTTTCAAAGCCTGCAATCATAACGGGTACAGCTATAAAGAAAATTATTACAAGTGCAGGGACTGTTATGACTACCTTACAGATTTGGGCATCTCCAAGTAGCGGTCCAGGTCAGCATAGCTCAGCCTGGATTAATATAATTAAGGTGCTGCCTGCTACTCCAGCTCAAGCACCAAATAGTAAATATAAAATGCCGATATCTTTGTGATTTGTTGAAAATAATCAGCAGTGTATGAACAGAGGTAAAATGACTGAGTTAGCATTAGACTGTAAATCTAAAGACAGAGATTGAGCCCTCTTTCTGGCAAACCCTGTGGTGAATCAACAAATTGAATTGTAACTTCAGAGAAGCAGCTTCAATTCTGCCAGTGATGTTCCTGCCTTTTTTTTTTTTTTTTCTTTATTTCTTTCTCAAATGAAGGAGAAGTAGACTGAAGCCAGCTGACTAGAGGATTTGCCTGTTAACTAAAGTTTCCTGGGGTTAAAACTCATCAATCTCGTAAAGATTTGGCTTCAATACAGTGTTTGCTTTACATTCAATTGATGTAGAATAAAGTCTTGCAATCCTTATTTTTAGGAATTAAGTAAATTTCACTTGTTTAGGGTTTTGAAAGCTCTTGGTCTGAACTAACCTAAACTCCTAGTCCAGCACCGATAGAATGGGTGTTGTGTGTAGTAATCGTGTGGGTATTATGATTGGTAATGATAGGAAGGTTATTTCTTTGTATGTTCAAATTGTTTTGTGTTGGTGTTGTTTAATGAAGGGAATATAGTTAGTGATGTGGAGTATGTTAGCTGCAAGTAGACATATATGCTGAGGACTGCTATGATGGCTATTAGTGTTGGTAGAATGATGTTGTCGTTTTTGTTATCTCTTGGATAATTATTCATTTGGGTAGAAACCCTGATAGTGATGGGCGATGTCCTAATGATACTATAATGGTGAGGAAAATGATTGTGATGGGAGGTGTTTTATCTCATGTGTGTGATAATGATACTCTTGTAGTACATGATCTGGGCATAAATAAGAAGAAGAGAGTGTTGTTATGATATAAATTAGTATGTTTAGGATTGTTATAATCTGAATATACATTATAATAGCTGTTATTCATCCTATATGGGCAATTGATGAGGAGGGTGTAATATTTTCCAGGTGAGTATGGCGAAGTCTGCCTCCGCCTCCAGCTATGATTTATAATATCACTATGATTAATAGTATATTTAGGTTGATGGATGGTGACATGTGGTATAAAACTGATAGGGGTGCAATTTTGTCATGTTGATAGCATCAGGTCTGCTGTTCATGGGATGCCTTGTGTGACTTCAGGCACTCAGAAGTGAAATGGGGAAAGTCCTACTTTTGTGACAAGGGCGATTGTCATGAGGGTGGATGCTGCTGGATTAAAGATTCTTGTTATTCATTGTGCTCTTTGACCGGAGTATATTAGATTAATGATAATAGCCATTATAAGTAGTATTGACGTGGTGGACTGTTTTAGGAAATATTTGTTGGATGCTTCTGTTGCTTATGGGTTCATGTTTTTTTATTAGAATGGGGATACCATTAACCAGTGTGAGCTTGTTATACAATTATATTTCCTGAGAAAACGGTCAGTAGAATGATGGTAAAAAACAATGAGAGTTTATTAGCACAGGAAGGATATACAAAAATATTTTGGGGGTATGGGCCTGAAGCTTACTTAGAGAACTTTACTATATAGCATGTGGTGTAATGTGGTAGGTAGCATGGAGAATGTAAAATTATTAGGAAGAATTCAATTCCAGGAATAAGAGCATTGAAACCTCTATGATTTACTCTATCAAAGTAACTCTTTTGTCAGACATATTTCTTAAATTTGTGGTGGGTTGCCTGGTATGATGACAAGTAGTGAAAACTCTCATATACATAGGGTTAATGTTAGTCGTAAAAAAACTTTTTATAAGAGATGTATGCGTTGATCATATCAAAATTGTAGGTAGGAGGCTCAAATTCATAGAAAGGAGATTGTTAGATGTGTTTTAATGATGACTTGGGCTGTATATAATTCTGGCACCTAGGGATTGTCGAATGCTCCTAAAAATAGATTGCTGTGGAAATGTTTATTATAGGGAAATTGACATATTCTCTAGGAGGGACGGGCTGAATGGGCCTGCTACATTTTCTACATTGAAGACATGTACAGGTTTTGATGCTACTTCCGTTAAATCAAGTGGGGTTTCACTGGATTTCTGCTACTGCGGAGATAATCAAATTCTGGGTAGGGGTCAGGAGAAAATTAGTCATAGGTGTTCTTGTGTAATAATTACTGTTGAAAGTGTAAATGATCCATTTACCAGTAAGACTGAGAATAGAATAACTGCTACATTACTTCATATGAGATGATTGTCTGTGCTATTGTTCCTAGAGCTCCAGTGAGTGAGTATTTTGAAGGTGAAGTTCATCCAGATCTGAGGATGGAATAAATGGCTAGGTGTGACATGGCTAATAGAAATAATATGCCTACATTTATACTAATTAGTGGATAAGATATGGGAAGAGGAATTCATGTTGTGAGAGCCAGGGTTAAGGCTAGCATTGGGGCAATAATATATAAATTGATGATGTTGATGGACATAGTGGTTCTTTAATAAGTAATTTGAACGCCTCAGCAATGGGTTGTAATCATCCATGGGGGCTGATGCTTTTTGGCCCTTTCTGGATTTGTATATAGCCTAGGATTTTCCATTTAGTTAATATGAGGAATGCTATGGTGAATTAAATTGGGTAATTTGTGAAAGAATGTTGATTATAAACATATTCTTAGGAAGAGGACTTGAACCAGTGCAGAAAAAGTTTCAGTTTTACATAATTACCGGGCTCTGCCACCGTAACGAACCCTGTTCTACAGTAGGGTATGTATAAATTAATTGAATGTAGATTATATCATCATTTAGTTTGAAGACACTTTGTAAAGTAAGCCGTATTGCTCTTGTCCTTTCATACTGGAAGAAAACTGCAATAGACAGAAACCAACCAGGATGACTCCCGTCTGAACTCAGATCACGTGAGACTTTAATCGTTGAACAAACAGACAATTAATAGCAGTTATACCGTTGAAATGTCGTGATCCAGCGTCAAGGTCATAAACCATATTGCCCATATGAACTCCAGAATACAATTACACTGTTATCCCTAGTAAAACTTGTTCCATTGACCAGTGTTTTAGAAGAACAGGTGATAAAGCATTTTGACTAGCTGGCCTAAATTTTAATCACTCAGAAGTGGTTTTATTCTCCAAAAAATAAATGGCGCACGGGCTCAAGACACACCGGCTTCAGTAGTTGTGGCGTGCACACTCAGTAGTTGTGGCCCACTGGCTTAGTTGTTCCGTGGCACGTGAGATCTTCCCGGACCGGGGATCGAACCGGGTCCCCTGCATTGGCAGGCGAATTCTTAATCACTGCATCACCAGGGAAGTCCCAGATTCGCAGTCTCCCTTTTAATATACCTTAAGCCCAAAGAATCCATGGAAAATTGTTACAGAAAATAAGACAATAAAATATTGTAAGGACTATAACAGAAGCATATAGCACACAGTTCATATAGACACATCCCAAGCAGTTAACAAAGTATATTAAAAGGGAGGCTGCAATTTTAAAAGAATAAGAAAAATTATACCCACAAACTCCCAATCTTTCCTGAAACGTTGCAATCTGAAACCCTATTGTAGGAAGCAGAAGATTCCAGGAGACATTCTACAAATGAAGGACTCCAAACCCTGTGGTTGGATAAGGAATTCTGGAAGGAAGGTATCCTCACCCAAGGAGAGCAGGTTCCTATACTTCTCTAACATCACATCCCTGTACAATTCCCATTGATCTTGGTCCAGGCATTCTCACTCCTCTTGACAGAAATCTATGGCCACATCCTGGAATGTCAGCAGTCCCTGAAATTAAACGTACACATGCCATGTGGCCACGGGAAGAGTTCATAATATGACCCAAGAAGAAAACAGCAAATTAAGAAAAGGTTTTAATTTAGAAGAGTGTCTTCAATTATCCACTAATATATATATATATATATTTTTTTTTTTTACAAAGTAACTTTCTCTACCTTATTTCTAACTACAAGAAAAGAGTATGGCATGTGATCCACAAAACCAGTATAGAGACTATACTTGTCTGGAAAAGAAATGATAAAATGATGGTTTCAACACAGGCATATGCATTTTTGAGTGTTTTATTTATGTCAAACTGGATAAAATGTGTGTATTTCTCATAGAGAAAAGACCTGTCGAGGTAGAAATGTACCTTTCAACTATTCATGGGTGCACAAGAACACTGGGGAGATTGTAAAAGTGCAGATTGTGATTCAGTAGGTCCGGTGGGCCTGAGTTCTATTTTTTTAACAAGCTCATTTTTAACTAGTGATGCCACAGTCTCTGATTCATTAACCACAACTGTGAATATCAGAGACATAATTAGAAAGGTAAAAATTCATATTTAATTTTGAACTTAAAGTGTTTTATGGATTTTACACCTTTAATAGAATAGTGAGCACAGCAGCAACAATCATTTGTGAATATTTACTATAGACTGTGTATCTTTCTAATTTTTTTGTGTAGGATTCCAGGAAAAAGGCCTGGGCTGCGGCCACAGTGGGCGTGGCCCCCAGGCCGGGCCGCCCCTCCAGGACCCCCGACGGGGCCCTGCGCTCCTGGCGGCTCCCTCCCCCGCCGCCCCGCTCCCTCCCGGAAGGCCTCGGGGCAGAGCGGTCCCACCCACTGCGCGCTGAACAGAGCCCGCGTTTCCTCAGAGCTGGAACTCCCGGCTCGGGCGGCGTCTCTTCCCTCCGCCTTCACGGAACTGCCCCGGAGCCCGAGGGGAGGGCGACCTCACTGAGGCTGCCGGCTCTGGAGGTGCCCCGGCGGCCGAAGCCATGACAGTCGCGGGGACGGCGGGCCGGGTAAGTGGGCGCCGACCCTCCGCCTGGTCCGGTGCCCGGGCGGCAGCACAAGACCAGCTTCTGAGGGGCAGGGGTTCGCTGCCACCCGCCGCTGCTGTGCAGAAAGAGCGGCCTCCAGCGTCTGGTCCCCGGGAACTTCGGTCCCTCCTCTCGCCCCTGCCCTCGGCCTGGCTCGCGAGGCCTGGTGGGCGTGGGGAGGGGGTCGGCCTGAGCGTCCTGAGGGGAAACGGGGCAAGGGAGGCGCAGGGTCAGCGCCCCTCCTCCCGACTGCGGGGAAAGCGGCTGAAAACTCCTCCCGAGGCGCGCAGGCCCCTTATTCAGCCGAGTCCCTCTGCGCTCCTTCCTCCCTGAGCTAAAGTACCGGGGGGAGGGGACAGGGCAGGGGACTGGCGCAGGTAATGGGGAACATCAAAAGGTGATTGTTAACTAAGGAAAACCAGCTCTCCCAAGGTGAGGAATGCGGCGCTTTTCTTTGCCTGGGCTCACTGAAATCCTTCCTTTGATATGCACCTCAGCTCTCTGGGGCCTGCATTCTGTATTTGCATATCCTGAGTGCCTCAGGGCCCGCCGGCTCACATTGGAGGGCTGCAAGTGCTGAAGACTGTGACATCCTTTGTTTACTGATAGGGCAAGAAATATTCCATTTCCCTCAGGCTTAAAGGGGCAGACAGTGGAAAAAAGTCAGAGAATCTCACTCGGCCTGTACTTTGGTTTACATATAGATCATATTTATACTTAACTGTGCTAATAGAGGTTCTCAAGTCCAATCAACTTGTACTACTGCCCTCTATGTATCAATTTCATCAATATCATAAGATAAATGCCTATAGAATTGACTTAATCCATTTAAATAGGATAATGATTTTTAAAGGAAACATAATAGAAATATCACAACAAAACCTTTACCACTAAAGGCTGGGTCTGGAACCACCTAAATAAATGTTCCATTGTTAAAATATTGAAAGATGTAGTCAATAGAAATATCAACAAAAATGACAAATAATAAGGGCAGCAGAATGTTGAAATGTTCTATCTTTATTATTAAAGTGGCAGAAAATCATTTATTAGTAGGCACTGGGGGCAGAAGGTGCCTGATTTTATATCTGTGTCATATTTGTGCAGTTGTTTCAACAAGTAACTTAAAGACAAAATGGAAAAACAAGGAGGTTTGTGCCTGAGATCATGTTGATGTGAAACCAGGGATGGCCACCTTGTGCCAGGTGAGTTAAGTTTACCTGGCAGGTAGACCGCAGAGCTCCTGGGAAGCAAGGGTTGGAATTTTTCTGCTGGGTGCCCCTTAGGTTCTGTGACTTGACTGACTGTGAGTCATGTTTCGGGAAAGACCTGATCACAGGGAAAGGGTGGGGATAGAGTGATTTGGGGAGCAGCTAACAACATTCATCACAGCTCACGGCCTGAATGAAGTTTAAAGAAACAGGAAAACAAATGCTTCTTATGGAATCAGAGAATGTGAGGGCTGGACAATCCCAGAAAATGAGGAACACCCATCCCATTTTCCAGATGACAAAACAGAGGTCCAGCAAGGTGAAATCCCTCACCCAAGTTGCACCCGTCTCTCCTCCCCACTACGTGGTTCATGAAAGCAGGACTCTTCCTGTCTTGATCACTGCTGAACCCCAAAAAGGGCCAGGCATCTAGCAGCTGCTCCAAAAATTTGGGTTGACTGTAGGAACAATGCTATTTCTTTCTTTCTCACTCTTATTCAGGATTGTGCCAAGAACTCCCCAGGTTGCAATGTAATTCGATAAATGTAAATATTAATTGAGTTTTGTTGTGATGAGGACTTAGGCTTTGAAGGTAACAGACTTGGTTCAGATCTTGGTTCTGCCACTCCATAGCTGTTTGGCTTTGGGAAAATTACTAAACCTCTCTGAGATTATTTCCTCCTTTGTAAAGTGGGGATAAATCTATCTGAGCCAGCAGAGCACCTGCATGAGAGATGTGCACTAAATATTGGTCTTTCTCACTCTCCTACGCCATCTCTCTGTTCTTCCCAGAGAAGCTGTACAGAAGGATATAGTACTTTTTTAAAAAATAGTTAACTAATTAATTAATTAATTTGTTTTTGGCTGCGTTGGGTCTTCGTTGCTATGCGCAGGCTTTCTCTAGTTGCGGCAAGCGGGGGCTACTCTTTGTTGCGGTGCGCGGGCTTCTCATTGCGGTGGCTTCTCTTGCTAGCCTTAACCCCAATGCTAGCCTTAACCCTGGCTCTCACAACATGAATTCCTCTTCCCATATCTTATCCACTAATTAATATAAATGTAGGCATATTATTTGTATTAGCCATGTCACACCTAGCCATTTATTCCATCCTCAGATCTGGATGAACTTCACCTTCAAAATACTCACTCACTGGAGCTCTAGGAACAATAGCACAGACAATCATCTCATATGAAGTAATGTAGCAGTTATTCTATTCTCAGTCTTACTGGTAAATGGATCATTTACACTTTCAACAGTAATTATTACACAAGAACACCTATGACTAATTTTCTCCTGACCCCTACCCAGAATTTGATTATCTCCGCAGTAGCAGAAATCCAATGAAGCCCCACTTGATTTAACGGAAGTAGCATCAAAACCTGTACATGTCTTCAATGTAGAAAATGTAGCAGGCCCATTCAGCCCGTCCCTCCTAGAGAATATGTCAATTTCCCTATAATAAACATTTCCACAGCAATCTATTTTTAGGAGCATTCGACAATCCCTAGGTGCCAGAATTATATACAGCCCAAGTCATCATTAAAACACATCTAACAATCTCCTTTCTATGAATTTGAGCCTCCTACCTACAATTTTGATATGATCAACGCATACATCTCTTATAAAAAGTTTTTTTACGACTAACATTAACCCTATGTATATGAGAGTTTTCACTACTTGTCATCATACCAGGCAACCCACCACAAATTTAAGAAATATGTCTGACAAAAGAGTTACTTTGATAGAGTAAATCATAGAGGTTTCAATGCTCTTATTCCTGGAATTGAATTCTTCCTAATAATTTTACATTCTCCATGCTACCTACCACATTACACCACATGCTATATAGTAAAGTTCTCTAAGTAAGCTTCAGGCCCATACCCCCAAAATATTTTTGTATATCCTTCCTGTGCTAATAAACTCTCATTGTTTTTTACCATCATTCTACTGACCGTTTTCTCAGGAAATATAATTGTATAACAAGCTCACACTGGTTAATGGTATCCCCATTCTAATAAAAAAACATGAACCCATAAGCAACAGAAGCATCCAACAAATATTTCCTAAAACAGTCCACCACGTCAATACTACTTATAATGGCTATTATCATTAATCTAATATACTCTGGTCAAAGAGCACAATGAATAACAAGAATCTTTAATCCAGCAGCATCCACCCTCATGACAATCGCCCTTGTCACAAAAGTAGGACTTTCCCCATTTCACTTCTGAGTGCCTGAAGTCACACAAGGCATCCCATGAACAGCAGACCTGATGCTATCAACATGACAAAATTGCACCCCTATCAGTTTTATACCACATGTCACCATCCATCAACCTAAATATACTATTAATCATAGTGATATTATAAATCATAGCTGGAGGCGGAGGCAGACTTCGCCATACTCACCTGGAAAATATTACACCCTCCTCATCAATTGCCCATATAGGATGAATAACAGCTATTATAATGTATATTCAGATTATAACAATCCTAAACATACTAATTTATATCATAACAACACTCTCTTCTTCTTATTTATGCCCAGATCATGTACTACAAGAGTATCATTATCACACACATGAGATAAAACACCTCCCATCACAATCATTTTCCTCACCATTATAGTATCATTAGGACATCGCCCATCACTATCAGGGTTTCTACCCAAATGAATAATTATCCAAGAGATAACAAAAACGACAACATCATTCTACCAACACTAATAGCCATCATAGCAGTCCTCAGCATATATGTCTACTTGCAGCTAACATACTCCACATCACTAACTATATTCCCTTCATTAAACAACACCAACACAAAACAATTTGAACATACAAAGAAATAACCTTCCTATCATTACCAATCATAATACCCACACGATTACTACACACAACACCCATTCTATCGGTGCTGGACTAGGAGTTTAGGTTAGTTCAGACCAAGAGCTTTCAAAACCCTAAACAAGTGAAATTTACTTAATTCCTAAAAATAAGGATTGCAAGACTTTATTCTACATCAATTGAATGTAAAGCAAACACTGTATTGAAGCCAAATCTTTACGAGATTGATGAGTTTTAACCCCAGGAAACTTTAGTTAACAGGCAAATCCTCTAGTCAGCTGGCTTCAGTCTACTTCTCCTTCATTTGAGAAAGAAATAAAGAAAAAAAAAAAAAAAAGGCAGGAACATCACTGGCAGAATTGAAGCTGCTTCTCTGAAGTTACAATTCAATTTGTTGATTCACCACAGGGTTTGCCAGAAAGAGGGCTCAATCTCTGTCTTTAGATTTACAGTCTAATGCTAACTCAGTCATTTTACCTCTGTTCATACACTGCTGATTATTTTCAACAAATCACAAAGATATCGGCATTTTATATTTACTATTTGGTGCTTGAGCTGGAGTAGCAGGCAGCACCTTAATTATATTAATCCAGGCTGAGCTATGCTGACCTGGACCGCTACTTGGAGATGCCCAAATCTGTAAGGTAGTCATAACAGTCCCTGCACTTGTAATAATTTTCTTTATAGCTGTACCCGTTATGATTGCAGGCTTTGAAAACTGACTTGGGCCACTAATAACTCGGACACCTGAAGTAGCATTTCCCCCAATAAATCATATAAACTTTTGACTACTTCCCCCATCATTCTTACTCCTACTCATATCACCAATAGTAGAAGCTGGTTCTGGTACCAGTGGAACCGTGTATTCAGCTCTAGCCTGCAATCTGGCCCATGCAGGAGCCTCTGTCGACCTAACTGTTTTCTCCTTACATTTAGCAGGTGTCTCCTCAATTCTTGGTATTATTACTTTTATTACTATAGTCTTTAATACAAAACCAGCAGTCATATCCCAATACCAAACACCATTATTTGTTTAATCTTCCCCAACTATAGCCATATTACTGTAATTACCAATCTCAGTCCAAGCAGCCAGAATTGCCATGCTGTTAAGAGATAGAAATCTAAACACTACTTTCTTTGACCCTGCAGGAGGAGACCGAATCCTATACCAACACCTCTTTTGATACTTTGCTCTCCCTGAAGTCTGTATTCATGGCCTAACAGGGTTTGTTATAAACTCACATATCATTACATACTATTTAGGACAAAAATTGCCTTTCAGCTATCTGGGAATAGTATGAGTCATGTCCACTGGTTTTTTAGGAGTTCTCTTGTGGGCCCATCATATGTTTACCATAGGGATAGCTGTGGACTCAGGAGCATACTTTGCATCAGCTACCGTAATTACTTCTATCCCTGCAGGAGTAAAAGTATCTAGCTGATTAGCAACTCTTTATTTAATTTTTCTTTTTCTTTGCTTTTTTTTTTTTTTTTTTTTTGGCTGAGTTGGGTCTTGGTTGCTGCGCATGGGCTTTCTCTGGTTGCGGTGAGCGGCAGCTACTCTTCGTTGCGGTGTGCGGCCCTTTCATTGCAGTGGCTTCTCTTGTTGCAGAGCACGGCCTCTAGGCGCGTGGGCTTCAGTAGTTGTGGCTTGCGGGCTCTAGAGGGCAGGCTCAGTAGTTGTGGCACACGGGCTTTTTGCTCCGCGGCATGTGGAATCTTCCCAGACAAGGGCTCGAACCCGTGTCCCCTGCATTGGCAGGCGAATTCTTAACCACTGCGTCACCAGGGAAGTCCCTGGTTAGCAACTGTTCACGGAGGTAATACTATATGACCTCCCACTATATTATGAGTTTTAGGCTTTAGTTTTTCTTTTTACAGTAGGTGGTTTGACAGGAATCATCTTAGGCAACTCATCCCCAGACATTGTCCTCCAGGATACATACTAGGTAGTAGCACACTTCCATGACCTAATGTCCATGGGAGCAGTCTTCACTATTATAGGAGGCTTCCTACACTGATTCCCACTCTTCTCAGGTTATACAGTTAACTCAGCATGAGCAAAAATTCACTTCACAAGTATATTTGTAGTAGTAAATATGACTTCCTGCAGCACTTTCGTGGCCTCTCAGGGATGTCACTACGTTAGTCTGAGTACCCTGAGGCACACACAACATGAAATATTTTGTCTTTAGGCTCATTCATCTCAGTAGCAGCAGTAATGCTAATAATCTTCATACTTTGAAAAGCATTTGTGTCTAAACAAGAAGTCTTAGCAGTGGAAATTGCTACTGCTAACCTAGAATGGTTACACGGATGTCCTCCACCATATCCTATGTTTCAAGATCCTACCTATGTAAATGTAAAATAAGGAAGGACTCAAGTCCTTTTCAACCAGTTTCAAGCCAACACCATAACAATTATGTCTTCCTCAATAAATGAGATAAAAGTAAAAAGTGATGTAGCTTTGTCAAAGTTAAATGATAGGCTAAAATCCTGTATATCACTAAGGCATATCAATTTCATCTAGGCTCTCAAGATACAACATCACCGATTATGGAAGAACTTTTACATTTTCTTCATCACACATTAATAGTGATTTTTAAAATAAGTTCTCTAGTCCTCTATATCATTTCACTAATATTGACATCTAAACTCATATGCATACAATAGATGCACAGGTAGAGAAAATGTGAACAATTTACTAGCTATTATTGTAATCTTAATTGCCCTATCATCATTGCGAATCCTTTACATGATACATGAAATCAATAACTCTTCCCAAACCATAAAAAACTATGGGTCAGTAATGATACTGAAGCTACAAATACACAGATTACGAAGATTTAAATGTTGACTCCTCTGTAATCCCCACATCCGAGCTAAAACCAGGAGAATAATGACTAATAGAAGTCAACAACCGAGTAGTTAGGGATAGTCATTGAATATTAGTTTCATCTGAAATTGTTGTACACTCCGGAGTTGTTCCTTCTCAGGCCTAAAAGGAGCTGCTATCCCAGGACGCCTAACTTAAAGAATCCTAATATCAACAGGACCAGGCCTATGTTGTGGACAAGAGAGCTCGTTTTCCTGAGTTCAAAGACAGGACAGAGGGATATGGCTGAGGTATGGGGTGAATCTGGAGCCCATGGGGATGCACTCTCCAAGCTCCAGTATAGGAATGGGGCCTCTAGGGTCCCAGGCCACCCACCACGCCCTCTCGAGCAGGATCTGGGCAACATTCCCTGTCAGTGATGAGGCAGCCCTAGCACTTGTCACGCCCCGATGTCGTGTCCTATGTGGGCCCCATGCTCTTGGGACCACACCCCACACTCTGCAGGTCCATGCTACAGGGTCCTTCATGCCTCAGGAGTAGAGACCACACAGCAAGCAGTTCCCTCCGCAACCAGCAGGAGGAGGGGAGGAGAGCAGGGGCACCAGGGGACTCTCACTCAGACAACAACACCCCAGCGGTGCCAGCGGGGACAGTGATGATGCAGATGAGGCACAGACCAAGAGATGGGACCAGAGGACCCAAAAGGCAGCTGGTCAGGTCCTGGCTCACCTGCACCCCGGACACCTTTGTCCCGCATACACCCCCTTCCTCATACACCCTCTCCTTAAATGCAGATTCTTCAGATGCGAACAGGCAGAGCTTCAGACTGAAAGTCAGCTCTTCCAAAATGACCCGTCAGCAAACACTGCAGGATTCCACTCCAGTGGGTGCCCTGGAGTCGACAACTCAGGGACTGAAGTGGATATCGGTGCCAGGGGCAGTGGGAGGGAATGGGGAATGAGACTTTCATGGTTGTGGAATTTTGGTTTTGCAAGATGAAAAGTTCTAGGGATGGTGGTGATGGCTCCACGAGAAAGTGAATATATCTGATGCCTCAGAAACGTGCACTTAAAATGGTGATGATGGTAAAGGGTATGTGACGTGTGTTTCATTTCACTTAAAATAAATTCTTAAAATAATGTCTTGTTAATTGAGATTCCATTTCGACTCCCCTTCATCACAACTGTCGGAGGCCCAGACACAGTCCCCTACCTTAGGGGCCATCACGGTACCCTCACAGAGCACGTGGGAGACCATTCTTAGGGGGGGCTAGTCTGTGCTCACCTGACCTCTGTCCAGGGGGACCCAGGCAGTGGTGACCCCCATAGATTAGACATATGATATGCTATCGTATTAATATGATACCACCAAGTGTTGTCACTCACCG
Source organism: Balaenoptera borealis (assembly GCF_965194805.1). Taxonomy (NCBI): domain Eukaryota; kingdom Metazoa; phylum Chordata; class Mammalia; order Artiodactyla; family Balaenopteridae; genus Balaenoptera; species Balaenoptera borealis. The sequence goes on from NC_138864.1 coordinate 35,740,124, forward strand.
GAACACAGAGCAGCAACCCACTCAAACATGCCTGACCTCATATGATTGTGACAAGATGAAGAGAAGAAAAGGAACCACAGGTTAATGAGGACAACACCCTTAATGCAGAGGTTGGAAATCTCAAAGGGGACAGGACACACTGCAGGCAAAGAGCGCATATGCGGTCTCCCCATCCATGTGATCCTGACCCATGCAGGTATGGTGAGACCCACACAGTCCCCGCACCCTATACCTGGGGCCACACATCCACACTCACCAGGGTGACCCACCTCCCCAGACCCCTCCACCTGGGTCACATGTCCACAGTCCCAGGGTGACCTCACCTCCCCAGACCCTGCACCTGGGGTCACACGTCCCCTTGGTCAGGACACCATGGCTCTGCAGGGGGCTCCCCCAATGTGGAAACAAGCTGGGTCCCTGGGACCTCCTGGGATGGGAAAAAGTGTCAGGTGGGTCTCCTTTCCCCACACTTGTCCCAGAGGAGTCCTCCTCTGCTCACTTTGGTTCTGTGTGACTTTAACTGTTTTTAAAGCTTTCCTACTAGAGTTGAACACACGACCCTGGTGCTGGCATGCTCAGTCCTTTCTCGTCTCACTTACATGTTGAGAAAACTCACAGGACAGCAGGGCTGAAAGCCGACGGGCAGCTCTGGACTCTGCTGAGTAGGGACGGTAGACTGGAGGGAGAGCTCAGCAGCAGCCTCAGCTGTCACCCATCGGCCTTTTGCCCGATCTGCGTGCCCTGCAATCAATTCAGCAGCTAAACCTGCTTCCCTATGCACCATGCACGTGCTGGTAAATTGGAATTATTGCCAGGTAGTCCTCCTGAGGATTCTCCATGAGCCCCAGGGAAGGTGAACCTTGCAGGGATTAAGACTAAGGCCCCGACCATAGCACTGACCCTTGGGAGGACCAGGTCACCACACTCAGAAGAGAGGCTGTTACGTAAACAAGCCCACCTCAGCTCCAGACCCCAGACATCTAAGCACTGACATTCAGAGGCAGGCACGGAGCTTCCCAGTACTGAGGCCAGGCCGGGTCTCTACCCAGGTCCCCATAGTCCTAGCGTACACAGAACATGGTCAGGTCTAAATCTTCTTATTATAGACAACACATGGTCAGCTCTAAACATAATCAGTAGACAGGACATGCAGAGGTCTAAATCTACCATGTAGACACAACTTGATCATGTTTAAACTAGCTTAGGGCTGATCTCATAGGAGGTACAGATCACACACATGGGTCTCTCATCTTTGGACACCCACATCAGGAAACTGAACAAAATCTTTGTCATTAAACATTTCAACAGGCAAAACAGAAATGTTCCCAATTTCTCTGGCCGCCTGATGGTCAGGATCCACGGGCGAGCCACGAACTTCTTAGAGTGCAGCCCAGTCTGCTGCCAGGACAGACAAGAAGTGGCCTGATTCCAGCCTCCCAGGCTTCCAGAAGGAGGCGGCCACACTGGAAGCCCAGGCAGGAGAGTCCTGCATGGTCCGGGCCGGGAGATCCGGTCTGTCCATTCGGCCGGCCGATTCCGGGCGGGGCGCTCAGGGCCGCTGAGAGCCCTGCACTCAGGTCCTGCTTCCCTGCAGCGTGTGCGTGTGCGTGTACGTGTGCGTGTGCGTGTGCGTGTGTGTGTGTGTGTGTGTGTAGAGGGGGCGGTGGCTGACGGCTCCCATGGTTCCCGTCCCGGGCACCGCGCTGTCTTCGAGGGGAGGCACGGGGAGAGGTAGGGGCACAGAAGCCGTTGGAGAGGAGAACCCACCGCGGAACTCCTTGCACACTGGCTCGCCCCACCCGGAGACCCGCCTGCCCATCGTGGGCCGCATGTCGCCCCCCAGTCCCCCACCCCCGAGGGCAGGGTGCCTGCTCTTTCAACAGCACAGGGTCTCTCATGAAGGAGACCCAGTGGGGACTGTCACCCCCCGACTCCTGATGCTGTGTTTGGGGAGAATGAACCCCCTTGACTGGGCGATGGGACCCTGTGAGGAAAGAGGTGGCGGCCCCATCCAAGTCGGAGCCTGGCTGAGATATGAGAAAACGGGAGCCAAGGGCAGGGCCTGGAGGCCAGGCCAACAGGAGGGGCACCCCCAGCCTTGGCGGGGCTCTCCAACGGTGACATTGTTGCTTTAAGGGACCTGGGACAGGTGACTGAATGTAATGGGAGTCTAAACTGGACCCTGAATGGGGCTTAAAGAAGGTGTGAAGGATGTTACTGAGACAGTGACAGTCATTGGAAGACAAACTCTGTGTCAGGATATCCTGCTCCATCCATTTAAATCCCTGAGATCTGTGACCTTTACGGGGCTACGCAGGATTGTTAGAGCAGCTGCGTGCGGATATATCTGGGGCACAATTCAGTCTGCAGCCAACTTGCAAGTGGTTCCAGCAAACACACAGGTGTGCGCACAGGCAGGCACAGCACACACACAAACATATGCACGTGCACAGCACAAATATATTCACACACTAGCATGTGAACACACATGCACCCATATGCCCATGCACACACTAATGTGTGCAAGTGCACATACCTATGCACATGCACAGCATAGGTATGCAAACAGGCACATGCACACGCATAGCACACACACAGGGAATAAAGGGAATCCGTAAAGCATTAATTCCTGAACACAAGTGAAGCTGACATGTATTTTTTCCCTTTTCTTAGCCTTGATGTTTTCCACAACAAAAAGTTTAAGAAAAAAGTTAATGGCAAATGACTTTTGATTCATAGGACTTTCTGATTTTATTCCACAAATATTATGACAGTAGAAATGAATGTAGATATTACATGTGTCCACTAATGGATGAATGGAGAAGAAAAACACGGTCCATCAATACAAGGGAATGCTATTCAGCCTAAAAAGGAAGTCAATTCTGACACAGGATGCAGCAGGGATGAACCCTGAGGGCATTATGCTCAGTGATGTAAGCTAGACACAAAAAAACAAACAGTGCTTGATCCACTCATACAAGGCCCCTAGAGCAGTCGGAAATATAGAGACATAAAGTAGGATGTTGAGTGCCAGAGGCTGAGGGAGGGACAATGGGGAGTGAGTGTTTAATGGGGACTGTTTCAATTTTGCAAGATGAAAAAGTTCTGGAGGATGATGGTGGTCAGGTTTGCACAACAGTGTGAATTACTTCCTGACTCTGAAATGTGCACTTAAAAATGGTTAAGATAGTACATTTTATGTTATGTGTACCAGACCACAATTTTTAAAACTTTTTAAAAAACAACAGGAAATAGTCCATGAATACCGCAAGATGCACAACTTCACAAACAACAGAGGGATTAAAGCCATAAGAAAAATACTGTGCATACACCTACCAGAATGGCAGACATGAAAGACATAGTATCAAATATCAGCAGGATGTGGAGCAATGGAAAGCCTGGTACGCAACGGGGGGATGCAACCACTTCTGAAGCAATCGGGCCTCAGATAGCGAAGTCCGTGCACAGAGACCCACAGTGCTCTTCCCAGTTGAACACAAACCCACCAGCCCTGCACCAGGACACACGGACATGGACTTGCAGCCACAGGAGCCAAACCTGAAAGAACCTGAAGGCCATCACAGACGGATGCAGAAATGAACCATGCACGCTCCTATGAAGGAATATTCCACAGCAATGGAGTACATTTTGTTTAAAGGTAGTAAAACTATAAAAATTATTTAAAAAAAAAAAACTATATTTACAAGATGAAAGAATCTATAATTCTGGCACCTAGGGATTGTCGAATGCTCCTAAAAATAGATTGCTGTGGAAATGTTTATTATAGGGAAATTGACATATTCTCTAGGAGGGACGGGCTGAATGGGCCTGCTACATTTTCTACATTGAAGACATGTACAGGTTTTGATGCTACTTCCGTTAAATCAAGTGGGGTTTCACTGGATTTCTGCTACTGCGGAGATAATCAAATTCTGGGTAGGGGTCAGGAGAAAATTAGTCATAGGTGTTCTTGTGTAATAATTACTGTTGAAAGTGTAAATGATCCATTTACCAGTAAGACTGAGAATAGAATAACTGCTACATTACTTCATATGAGATGATTGTCTGTGCTATTGTTCCTAGAGCTCCAGTGAGTGAGTATTTTGAAGGTGAAGTTCATCCAGATCTGAGGATGGAATAAATGGCTAGGTGTGACATGGCTAATAGAAATAATATGCCTACATTTATACTAATTAGTGGATAAGATATGGGAAGAGGAATTCATGTTGTGAGAGCCAGGGTTAAGGCTAGCATTGGGGCAATAATATATAAATTGATGATGTTGATGGACATAGTGGTTCTTTAATAAGTAATTTGAACGCCTCAGCAATGGGTTGTAATCATCCATGGGGGCTGATGCTTTTTGGCCCTTTCTGGATTTGTATATAGCCTAGGATTTTCCATTTAGTTAATATGAGGAATGCTATGGTGAATTAAATTGGGTAATTTGTGAAAGAATGTTGATTATAAACATATTCTTAGGAAGAGGACTTGAACCAGTGCAGAAAAAGTTTCAGTTTTACATAATTACCGGGCTCTGCCACCGTAACGAACCCTGTTCTACAGTAGGGTATGTATAAATTAATTGAATGTAGATTATATCATCATTTAGTTTGAAGACACTTTGTAAAGTAAGCCGTATTGCTCTTGTCCTTTCATACTGGAAGAAAACTGCAATAGACAGAAACCAACCAGGATGACTCCCGTCTGAACTCAGATCACGTGAGACTTTAATCGTTGAACAAACAGACAATTAATAGCAGTTATACCGTTGAAATGTCGTGATCCAGCGTCAAGGTCATAAACCATATTGCCCATATGAACTCCAGAATACAATTACACTGTTATCCCTAGTAAAACTTGTTCCATTGACCAGTGTTTTAGAAGAACAGGTGATAAAGCATTTTGACTAGCTGGCCTAAATTTTAATCACTCAGAAGTGGTTTTATTCTCCAAAAAATAAATGGCGCACGGGCTCAAGACACACCGGCTTCAGTAGTTGTGGCGTGCACACTCAGTAGTTGTGGCCCACTGGCTTAGTTGTTCCGTGGCACGTGAGATCTTCCCGGACCGGGGATCGAACCGGGTCCCCTGCATTGGCAGGCGAATTCTTAATCACTGCATCACCAGGGAAGTCCCAGATTCGCAGTCTCCCTTTTAATATACCTTAAGCCCAAAGAATCCATGGAAAATTGTTACAGAAAATAAGACAATAAAATATTGTAAGGACTATAACAGAAGCATATAGCACACAGTTCATATAGACACATCCCAAGCAGTTAACAAAGTATATTAAAAGGGAGGCTGCAATTTTAAAAGAATAAGAAAAATTATACCCACAAACTCCCAATCTTTCCTGAAACGTTGCAATCTGAAACCCTATTGTAGGAAGCAGAAGATTCCAGGAGACATTCTACAAATGAAGGACTCCAAACCCTGTGGTTGGATAAGGAATTCTGGAAGGAAGGTATCCTCACCCAAGGAGAGCAGGTTCCTATACTTCTCTAACATCACATCCCTGTACAATTCCCATTGATCTTGGTCCAGGCATTCTCACTCCTCTTGACAGAAATCTATGGCCACATCCTGGAATGTCAGCAGTCCCTGAAATTAAACGTACACATGCCATGTGGCCACGGGAAGAGTTCATAATATGACCCAAGAAGAAAACAGCAAATTAAGAAAAGGTTTTAATTTAGAAGAGTGTCTTCAATTATCCACTAATATATATATATATATATATTTTTTTTTTTACAAAGTAACTTTCTCTACCTTATTTCTAACTACAAGAAAAGAGTATGGCATGTGATCCACAAAACCAGTATAGAGACTATACTTGTCTGGAAAAGAAATGATAAAATGATGGTTTCAACACAGGCATATGCATTTTTGAGTGTTTTATTTATGTCAAACTGGATAAAATGTGTGTATTTCTCATAGAGAAAAGACCTGTCGAGGTAGAAATGTACCTTTCAACTATTCATGGGTGCACAAGAACACTGGGGAGATTGTAAAAGTGCAGATTGTGATTCAGTAGGTCCGGTGGGCCTGAGTTCTATTTTTTTAACAAGCTCATTTTTAACTAGTGATGCCACAGTCTCTGATTCATTAACCACAACTGTGAATATCAGAGACATAATTAGAAAGGTAAAAATTCATATTTAATTTTGAACTTAAAGTGTTTTATGGATTTTACACCTTTAATAGAATAGTGAGCACAGCAGCAACAATCATTTGTGAATATTTACTATAGACTGTGTATCTTTCTAATTTTTTTGTGTAGGATTCCAGGAAAAAGGCCTGGGCTGCGGCCACAGTGGGCGTGGCCCCCAGGCCGGGCCGCCCCTCCAGGACCCCCGACGGGGCCCTGCGCTCCTGGCGGCTCCCTCCCCCGCCGCCCCGCTCCCTCCCGGAAGGCCTCGGGGCAGAGCGGTCCCACCCACTGCGCGCTGAACAGAGCCCGCGTTTCCTCAGAGCTGGAACTCCCGGCTCGGGCGGCGTCTCTTCCCTCCGCCTTCACGGAACTGCCCCGGAGCCCGAGGGGAGGGCGACCTCACTGAGGCTGCCGGCTCTGGAGGTGCCCCGGCGGCCGAAGCCATGACAGTCGCGGGGACGGCGGGCCGGGTAAGTGGGCGCCGACCCTCCGCCTGGTCCGGTGCCCGGGCGGCAGCACAAGACCAGCTTCTGAGGGGCAGGGGTTCGCTGCCACCCGCCGCTGCTGTGCAGAAAGAGCGGCCTCCAGCGTCTGGTCCCCGGGAACTTCGGTCCCTCCTCTCGCCCCTGCCCTCGGCCTGGCTCGCGAGGCCTGGTGGGCGTGGGGAGGGGGTCGGCCTGAGCGTCCTGAGGGGAAACGGGGCAAGGGAGGCGCAGGGTCAGCGCCCCTCCTCCCGACTGCGGGGAAAGCGGCTGAAAACTCCTCCCGAGGCGCGCAGGCCCCTTATTCAGCCGAGTCCCTCTGCGCTCCTTCCTCCCTGAGCTAAAGTACCGGGGGGAGGGGACAGGGCAGGGGACTGGCGCAGGTAATGGGGAACATCAAAAGGTGATTGTTAACTAAGGAAAACCAGCTCTCCCAAGGTGAGGAATGCGGCGCTTTTCTTTGCCTGGGCTCACTGAAATCCTTCCTTTGATATGCACCTCAGCTCTCTGGGGCCTGCATTCTGTATTTGCATATCCTGAGTGCCTCAGGGCCCGCCGGCTCACATTGGAGGGCTGCAAGTGCTGAAGACTGTGACATCCTTTGTTTACTGATAGGGCAAGAAATATTCCATTTCCCTCAGGCTTAAAGGGGCAGACAGTGGAAAAAAGTCAGAGAATCTCACTCGGCCTGTACTTTGGTTTACATATAGATCATATTTATACTTAACTGTGCTAATAGAGGTTCTCAAGTCCAATCAACTTGTACTACTGCCCTCTATGTATCAATTTCATCAATATCATAAGATAAATGCCTATAGAATTGACTTAATCCATTTAAATAGGATAATGATTTTTAAAGGAAACATAATAGAAATATCACAACAAAACCTTTACCACTAAAGGCTGGGTCTGGAACCACCTAAATAAATGTTCCATTGTTAAAATATTGAAAGATGTAGTCAATAGAAATATCAACAAAAATGACAAATAATAAGGGCAGCAGAATGTTGAAATGTTCTATCTTTATTATTAAAGTGGCAGAAAATCATTTATTAGTAGGCACTGGGGGCAGAAGGTGCCTGATTTTATATCTGTGTCATATTTGTGCAGTTGTTTCAACAAGTAACTTAAAGACAAAATGGAAAAACAAGGAGGTTTGTGCCTGAGATCATGTTGATGTGAAACCAGGGATGGCCACCTTGTGCCAGGTGAGTTAAGTTTACCTGGCAGGTAGACCGCAGAGCTCCTGGGAAGCAAGGGTTGGAATTTTTCTGCTGGGTGCCCCTTAGGTTCTGTGACTTGACTGACTGTGAGTCATGTTTCGGGAAAGACCTGATCACAGGGAAAGGGTGGGGATAGAGTGATTTGGGGAGCAGCTAACAACATTCATCACAGCTCACGGCCTGAATGAAGTTTAAAGAAACAGGAAAACAAATGCTTCTTATGGAATCAGAGAATGTGAGGGCTGGACAATCCCAGAAAATGAGGAACACCCATCCCATTTTCCAGATGACAAAACAGAGGTCCAGCAAGGTGAAATCCCTCACCCAAGTTGCACCCGTCTCTCCTCCCCACTACGTGGTTCATGAAAGCAGGACTCTTCCTGTCTTGATCACTGCTGAACCCCAAAAAGGGCCAGGCATCTAGCAGCTGCTCCAAAAATTTGGGTTGACTGTAGGAACAATGCTATTTCTTTCTTTCTCACTCTTATTCAGGATTGTGCCAAGAACTCCCCAGGTTGCAATGTAATTCGATAAATGTAAATATTAATTGAGTTTTGTTGTGATGAGGACTTAGGCTTTGAAGGTAACAGACTTGGTTCAGATCTTGGTTCTGCCACTCCATAGCTGTTTGGCTTTGGGAAAATTACTAAACCTCTCTGAGATTATTTCCTCCTTTGTAAAGTGGGGATAAATCTATCTGAGCCAGCAGAGCACCTGCATGAGAGATGTGCACTAAATATTGGTCTTTCTCACTCTCCTACGCCATCTCTCTGTTCTTCCCAGAGAAGCTGTACAGAAGGATATAGTACTTTTTTAAAAAATAGTTAACTAATTAATTAATTAATTTGTTTTTGGCTGCGTTGGGTCTTCGTTGCTATGCGCAGGCTTTCTCTAGTTGCGGCAAGCGGGGGCTACTCTTTGTTGCGGTGCGCGGGCTTCTCATTGCGGTGGCTTCTCTTGCTAGCCTTAACCCCAATGCTAGCCTTAACCCTGGCTCTCACAACATGAATTCCTCTTCCCATATCTTATCCACTAATTAATATAAATGTAGGCATATTATTTGTATTAGCCATGTCACACCTAGCCATTTATTCCATCCTCAGATCTGGATGAACTTCACCTTCAAAATACTCACTCACTGGAGCTCTAGGAACAATAGCACAGACAATCATCTCATATGAAGTAATGTAGCAGTTATTCTATTCTCAGTCTTACTGGTAAATGGATCATTTACACTTTCAACAGTAATTATTACACAAGAACACCTATGACTAATTTTCTCCTGACCCCTACCCAGAATTTGATTATCTCCGCAGTAGCAGAAATCCAATGAAGCCCCACTTGATTTAACGGAAGTAGCATCAAAACCTGTATATGTCTTCAATGTAGAAAATGTAGCAGGCCCATTCAGCCCGTCCCTCCTAGAGAATATGTCAATTTCCCTATAATAAACATTTCCACAGCAATCTATTTTTAGGAGCATTCGACAATCCCTAGGTGCCAGAATTATATACAGCCCAAGTCATCATTAAAACACATCTAACAATCTCCTTTCTATGAATTTGAGCCTCCTACCTACAATTTTGATATGATCAACGCATACATCTCTTATAAAAAGTTTTTTTACGACTAACATTAACCCTATGTATATGAGAGTTTTCACTACTTGTCATCATACCAGGCAACCCACCACAAATTTAAGAAATATGTCTGACAAAAGAGTTACTTTGATAGAGTAAATCATAGAGGTTTCAATGCTCTTATTCCTGGAATTGAATTCTTCCTAATAATTTTACATTCTCCATGCTACCTACCACATTACACCACATGCTATATAGTAAAGTTCTCTAAGTAAGCTTCAGGCCCATACCCCCAAAATATTTTTGTATATCCTTCCTGTGCTAATAAACTCTCATTGTTTTTTACCATCATTCTACTGACCGTTTTCTCAGGAAATATAATTGTATAACAAGCTCACACTGGTTAATGGTATCCCCATTCTAATAAAAAAACATGAACCCATAAGCAACAGAAGCATCCAACAAATATTTCCTAAAACAGTCCACCACGTCAATACTACTTATAATGGCTATTATCATTAATCTAATATACTCTGGTCAAAGAGCACAATGAATAACAAGAATCTTTAATCCAGCAGCATCCACCCTCATGACAATCGCCCTTGTCACAAAAGTAGGACTTTCCCCATTTCACTTCTGAGTGCCTGAAGTCACACAAGGCATCCCATGAACAGCAGACCTGATGCTATCAACATGACAAAATTGCACCCCTATCAGTTTTATACCACATGTCACCATCCATCAACCTAAATATACTATTAATCATAGTGATATTATAAATCATAGCTGGAGGCGGAGGCAGACTTCGCCATACTCACCTGGAAAATATTACACCCTCCTCATCAATTGCCCATATAGGATGAATAACAGCTATTATAATGTATATTCAGATTATAACAATCCTAAACATACTAATTTATATCATAACAACACTCTCTTCTTCTTATTTATGCCCAGATCATGTACTACAAGAGTATCATTATCACACACATGAGATAAAACACCTCCCATCACAATCATTTTCCTCACCATTATAGTATCATTAGGACATCGCCCATCACTATCAGGGTTTCTACCCAAATGAATAATTATCCAAGAGATAACAAAAACGACAACATCATTCTACCAACACTAATAGCCATCATAGCAGTCCTCAGCATATATGTCTACTTGCAGCTAACATACTCCACATCACTAACTATATTCCCTTCATTAAACAACACCAACACAAAACAATTTGAACATACAAAGAAATAACCTTCCTATCATTACCAATCATAATACCCACACGATTACTACACACAACACCCATTCTATCGGTGCTGGACTAGGAGTTTAGGTTAGTTCAGACCAAGAGCTTTCAAAACCCTAAACAAGTGAAATTTACTTAATTCCTAAAAATAAGGATTGCAAGACTTTATTCTACATCAATTGAATGTAAAGCAAACACTGTATTGAAGCCAAATCTTTACGAGATTGATGAGTTTTAACCCCAGGAAACTTTAGTTAACAGGCAAATCCTCTAGTCAGCTGGCTTCAGTCTACTTCTCCTTCATTTGAGAAAGAAATAAAGAAAAAAAAAAAAAAAAGGCAGGAACATCACTGGCAGAATTGAAGCTGCTTCTCTGAAGTTACAATTCAATTTGTTGATTCACCACAGGGTTTGCCAGAAAGAGGGCTCAATCTCTGTCTTTAGATTTACAGTCTAATGCTAACTCAGTCATTTTACCTCTGTTCATACACTGCTGATTATTTTCAACAAATCACAAAGATATCGGCATTTTATATTTACTATTTGGTGCTTGAGCTGGAGTAGCAGGCAGCACCTTAATTATATTAATCCAGGCTGAGCTATGCTGACCTGGACCGCTACTTGGAGATGCCCAAATCTGTAAGGTAGTCATAACAGTCCCTGCACTTGTAATAATTTTCTTTATAGCTGTACCCGTTATGATTGCAGGCTTTGAAAACTGACTTGGGCCACTAATAACTCGGACACCTGAAGTAGCATTTCCCCCAATAAATCATATAAACTTTTGACTACTTCCCCCATCATTCTTACTCCTACTCATATCACCAATAGTAGAAGCTGGTTCTGGTACCAGTGGAACCGTGTATTCAGCTCTAGCCTGCAATCTGGCCCATGCAGGAGCCTCTGTCGACCTAACTGTTTTCTCCTTACATTTAGCAGGTGTCTCCTCAATTCTTGGTATTATTACTTTTATTACTATAGTCTTTAATACAAAACCAGCAGTCATATCCCAATACCAAACACCATTATTTGTTTAATCTTCCCCAACTATAGCCATATTACTGTAATTACCAATCTCAGTCCAAGCAGCCAGAATTGCCATGCTGTTAAGAGATAGAAATCTAAACACTACTTTCTTTGACCCTGCAGGAGGAGACCGAATCCTATACCAACACCTCTTTTGATACTTTGCTCTCCCTGAAGTCTGTATTCATGGCCTAACAGGGTTTGTTATAAACTCACATATCATTACATACTATTTAGGACAAAAATTGCCTTTCAGCTATCTGGGAATAGTATGAGTCATGTCCACTGGTTTTTTAGGAGTTCTCTTGTGGGCCCATCATATGTTTACCATAGGGATAGCTGTGGACTCAGGAGCATACTTTGCATCAGCTACCGTAATTACTTCTATCCCTACAGGAGTAAAAGTATCTAGCTGATTAGCAACTCTTTATTTAATTTTTCTTTTTCTTTGCTTTTTTTTTTTTTTTTTTTTGGCTGAGTTGGGTCTTGGTTGCTGCGCATGGGCTTTCTCTGGTTGCGGTGAGCGGCAGCTACTCTTCGTTGCGGTGTGCGGCCCTTTCATTGCAGTGGCTTCTCTTGTTGCAGAGCACGGCCTCTAGGCGCGTGGGCTTCAGTAGTTGTGGCTTGCGGGCTCTAGAGGGCAGGCTCAGTAGTTGTGGCACACGGGCTTTTTGCTCCGCGGCATGTGGAATCTTCCCAGACAAGGGCTCGAACCCGTGTCCCCTGCATTGGCAGGCGAATTCTTAACCACTGCGTCACCAGGGAAGTCCCTGGTTAGCAACTGTTCACGGAGGTAATACTATATGACCTCCCACTATATTATGAGTTTTAGGCTTTAGTTTTTCTTTTTACAGTAGGTGGTTTGACAGGAATCATCTTAGGCAACTCATCCCCAGACATTGTCCTCCAGGATACATACTAGGTAGTAGCACACTTCCATGACCTAATGTCCATGGGAGCAGTCTTCACTATTATAGGAGGCTTCCTACACTGATTCCCACTCTTCTCAGGTTATACAGTTAACTCAGCATGAGCAAAAATTCACTTCACAAGTATATTTGTAGTAGTAAATATGACTTCCTGCAGCACTTTCGTGGCCTCTCAGGGATGTCACTACGTTAGTCTGAGTACCCTGAGGCACACACAACATGAAATATTTTGTCTTTAGGCTCATTCATCTCAGTAGCAGCAGTAATGCTAATAATCTTCATACTTTGAAAAGCATTTGTGTCTAAACAAGAAGTCTTAGCAGTGGAAATTGCTACTGCTAACCTAGAATGGTTACACGGATGTCCTCCACCATATCCTATGTTTCAAGATCCTACCTATGTAAATGTAAAATAAGGAAGGACTCAAGTCCTTTTCAACCAGTTTCAAGCCAACACCATAACAATTATGTCTTCCTCAATAAATGAGATAAAAGTAAAAAGTGATGTAGCTTTGTCAAAGTTAAATGATAGGCTAAAATCCTGTATATCACTAAGGCATATCAATTTCATCTAGGCTCTCAAGATACAACATCACCGATTATGGAAGAACTTTTACATTTTCTTCATCACACATTAATAGTGATTTTTAAAATAAGTTCTCTAGTCCTCTATATCATTTCACTAATATTGACATCTAAACTCATATGCATACAATAGATGCACAGGTAGAGAAAATGTGAACAATTTACTAGCTATTATTGTAATCTTAATTGCCCTATCATCATTGCGAATCCTTTACATGATACATGAAATCAATAACTCTTCCCAAACCATAAAAAACTATGGGTCAGTAATGATACTGAAGCTACAAATACACAGATTACGAAGATTTAAATGTTGACTCCTCTGTAATCCCCACATCCGAGCTAAAACCAGGAGAATAATGACTAATAGAAGTCAACAACCGAGTAGTTAGGGATAGTCATTGAATATTAGTTTCATCTGAAATTGTTGTACACTCCGGAGTTGTTCCTTCTCAGGCCTAAAAGGAGCTGCTATCCCAGGACGCCTAACTTAAAGAATCCTAATATCAACAGGACCAGGCCTATGTTGTGGACAAGAGAGCTCGTTTTCCTGAGTTCAAAGACAGGACAGAGGGATATGGCTGAGGTATGGGGTGAATCTGGAGCCCATGGGGATGCACTCTCCAAGCTCCAGTATAGGAATGGGGCCTCTAGGGTCCCAGGCCACCCACCACGCCCTCTCGAGCAGGATCTGGGCAACATTCCCTGTCAGTGATGAGGCAGCCCTAGCACTTGTCACGCCCCGATGTCGTGTCCTATGTGGGCCCCATGCTCTTGGGACCACACCCCACACTCTGCAGGTCCATGCTACAGGGTCCTTCATGCCTCAGGAGTAGAGACCACACAGCAAGCAGTTCCCTCCGCAACCAGCAGGAGGAGGGGAGGAGAGCAGGGGCACCAGGGGACTCTCACTCAGACAACAACACCCCAGCGGTGCCAGCGGGGACAGTGATGATGCAGATGAGGCACAGACCAAGAGATGGGACCAGAGGACCCAAAAGGCAGCTGGTCAGGTCCTGGCTCACCTGCACCCCGGACACCTTTGTCCCGCATACACCCCCTTCCTCATACACCCTCTCCTTAAATGCAGATTCTTCAGATGCGAACAGGCAGAGCTTCAGACTGAAAGTCAGCTCTTCCAAAATGACCCGTCAGCAAACACTGCAGGATTCCACTCCAGTGGGTGCCCTGGAGTCGACAACTCAGGGACTGAAGTGGATATCGGTGCCAGGGGCAGTGGGAGGGAATGGGGAATGAGACTTTCATGGTTGTGGAATTTTGGTTTTGCAAGATGAAAAGTTCTAGGGATGGTGGTGATGGCTCCACGAGAAAGTGAATATATCTGATGCCTCAGAAACGTGCACTTAAAATGGTGATGATGGTAAAGGGTATGTGACGTGTGTTTCATTTCACTTAAAATAAATTCTTAAAATAATGTCTTGTTAATTGAGATTCCATTTCGACTCCCCTTCATCACAACTGTCGGAGGCCCAGACACAGTCCCCTACCTTAGGGGCCATCACGGTACCCTCACAGAGCACGTGGGAGACCATTCTTAGGGGGGGCTAGTCTGTGCTCACCTGACCTCTGTCCAGGGGGACCCAGGCAGTGGTGACCCCCATAGATTAGACATATGATATGCTATCGTATTAATATGATACCACCAAGTGTTGTCACTCACCGGAACACAGAGCAGCAACCCACTCAAACATGCCTGACCTCATATGATTGTGACAAGATGAAGAGAAGAAAAGGAACCACAGGTTAATGAGGACAACACCCTTAATGCAGAGGTTGGAAATCTCAAAGGGGACAGGACACACTGCAGGCAAAGAGCGCATATGCGGTCTCCCCATCCATGTGATCCTGACCCATGCAGGTATGGTGAGACCCACACAGTCCCCGCACCCTATACCTGGGGCCACACATCCACACTCACCAGGGTGACCCACCTCCCCAGACCCCTCCACCTGGGTCACATGTCCACAGTCCCAGGGTGACCTCACCTCCCCAGACCCTGCACCTGGGGTCACACGTCCCCTTGGTCAGGACACCATGGCTCTGCAGGGGGCTCCCCCAATGTGGAAACAAGCTGGGTCCCTGGGACCTCCTGGGATGGGAAAAAGTGTCAGGTGGGTCTCCTTTCCCCACACTTGTCCCAGAGGAGTCCTCCTCTGCTCACTTTGGTTCTGTGTGACTTTAACTGTTTTTAAAGCTTTCCTACTAGAGTTGAACACACGACCCTGGTGCTGGCATGCTCAGTCCTTTCTCGTCTCACTTACATGTTGAGAAAACTCACAGGACAGCAGGGCTGAAAGCCGACGGGCAGCTCTGGACTCTGCTGAGTAGGGACGGTAGACTGGAGGGAGAGCTCAGCAGCAGCCTCAGCTGTCACCCATCGGCCTTTTGCCCGATCTGCGTGCCCTGCAATCAATTCAGCAGCTAAACCTGCTTCCCTATGCACCATGCACGTGCTGGTAAATTGGAATTATTGCCAGGTAGTCCTCCTGAGGATTCTCCATGAGCCCCAGGGAAGGTGAACCTTGCAGGGATTAAGACTAAGGCCCCGACCATAGCACTGACCCTTGGGAGGACCAGGTCACCACACTCAGAAGAGAGGCTGTTACGTAAACAAGCCCACCTCAGCTCCAGACCCCAGACATCTAAGCACTGACATTCAGAGGCAGGCACGGAGCTTCCCAGTACTGAGGCCAGGCCGGGTCTCTACCCAGGTCCCCATAGTCCTAGCGTACACAGAACATGGTCAGGTCTAAATCTTCTTATTATAGACAACACATGGTCAGCTCTAAACATAATCAGTAGACAGGACATGCAGAGGTCTAAATCTACCATGTAGACACAACTTGATCATGTTTAAACTAGCTTAGGGCTGATCTCATAGGAGGTACAGATCACACACATGGGTCTCTCATCTTTGGACACCCACATCAGGAAACTGAACAAAATCTTTGTCATTAAACATTTCAACAGGCAAAACAGAAATGTTCCCAATTTCTCTGGCCGCCTGATGGTCAGGATCCACGGGCGAGCCACGAACTTCTTAGAGTGCAGCCCAGTCTGCTGCCAGGACAGACAAGAAGTGGCCTGATTCCAGCCTCCCAGGCTTCCAGAAGGAGGCGGCCACACTGGAAGCCCAGGCAGGAGAGTCCTGCATGGTCCGGGCCGGGAGATCCGGTCTGTCCATTCGGCCGGCCGATTCCGGGCGGGGCGCTCAGGGCCGCTGAGAGCCCTGCACTCAGGTCCTGCTTCCCTGCAGCGTGTGCGTGTGCGTGTACGTGTGCGTGTGCGTGTGCGTGTGTGTGTGTGTGTGTGTGTAGAGGGGGCGGTGGCTGACGGCTCCCATGGTTCCCGTCCCGGGCACCGCGCTGTCTTCGAGGGGAGGCACGGGGAGAGGTAGGGGCACAGAAGCCGTTGGAGAGGAGAACCCACCGCGGAACTCCTTGCACACTGGCTCGCCCCACCCGGAGACCCGCCTGCCCATCGTGGGCCGCATGTCGCCCCCCAGTCCCCCACCCCCGAGGGCAGGGTGCCTGCTCTTTCAACAGCACAGGGTCTCTCATGAAGGAGACCCAGTGGGGACTGTCACCCCCCGACTCCTGATGCTGTGTTTGGGGAGAATGAACCCCCTTGACTGGGCGATGGGACCCTGTGAGGAAAGAGGTGGCGGCCCCATCCAAGTCGGAGCCTGGCTGAGATATGAGAAAACGGGAGCCAAGGGCAGGGCCTGGAGGCCAGGCCAACAGGAGGGGCACCCCCAGCCTTGGCGGGGCTCTCCAACGGTGACATTGTTGCTTTAAGGGACCTGGGACAGGTGACTGAATGTAATGGGAGTCTAAACTGGACCCTGAATGGGGCTTAAAGAAGGTGTGAAGGATGTTACTGAGACAGTGACAGTCATTGGAAGACAAACTCTGTGTCAGGATATCCTGCTCCATCCATTTAAATCCCTGAGATCTGTGACCTTTACGGGGCTACGCAGGATTGTTAGAGCAGCTGCGTGCGGATATATCTGGGGCACAATTCAGTCTGCAGCCAACTTGCAAGTGGTTCCAGCAAACACACAGGTGTGCGCACAGGCAGGCACAGCACACACACAAACATATGCACGTGCACAGCACAAATATATTCACACACTAGCATGTGAACACACATGCACCCATATGCCCATGCACACACTAATGTGTGCAAGTGCACATACCTATGCACATGCACAGCATAGGTATGCAAACAGGCACATGCACACGCATAGCACACACACAGGGAATAAAGGGAATCCGTAAAGCATTAATTCCTGAACACAAGTGAAGCTGACATGTATTTTTTCCCTTTTCTTAGCCTTGATGTTTTCCACAACAAAAAGTTTAAGAAAAAAGTTAATGGCAAATGACTTTTGATTCATAGGACTTTCTGATTTTATTCCACAAATATTATGACAGTAGAAATGAATGTAGATATTACATGTGTCCACTAATGGATGAATGGAGAAGAAAAACACGGTCCATCAATACAAGGGAATGCTATTCAGCCTAAAAAGGAAGTCAATTCTGACACAGGATGCAGCAGGGATGAACCCTGAGGGCATTATGCTCAGTGATGTAAGCTAGACACAAAAAAACAAACAGTGCTTGATCCACTCATACAAGGCCCCTAGAGCAGTCGGAAATATAGAGACATAAAGTAGGATGTTGAGTGCCAGAGGCTGAGGGAGGGACAATGGGGAGTGAGTGTTTAATGGGGACTGTTTCAATTTTGCAAGATGAAAAAGTTCTGGAGGATGATGGTGGTCAGGTTTGCACAACAGTGTGAATTACTTCCTGACTCTGAAATGTGCACTTAAAAATGGTTAAGATAGTACATTTTATGTTATGTGTACCAGACCACAATTTTTAAAACTTTTTAAAAAACAACAGGAAATAGTCCATGAATACCGCAAGATGCACAACTTCACAAACAACAGAGGGATTAAAGCCATAAGAAAAATACTGTGCATACACCTACCAGAATGGCAGACATGAAAGACATAGTATCAAATATCAGCAGGATGTGGAGCAATGGAAAGCCTGGTACGCAACGGGGGGATGCAACCACTTCTGAAGCAATCGGGCCTCAGATAGCGAAGTCCGTGCACAGAGACCCACAGTGCTCTTCCCAGTTGAACACAAACCCACCAGCCCTGCACCAGGACACACGGACATGGACTTGCAGCCACAGGAGCCAAACCTGAAAGAACCTGAAGGCCATCACAGACGGATGCAGAAATGAACCATGCACGCTCCTATGAAGGAATATTCCACAGCAATGGAGTACATTTTGTTTAAAGGTAGTAAAACTATAAAAATTATTTAAAAAAAAAAAACTATATTTACAAGATGAAAGAATCTATAATTCTGGCACCTAGGGATTGTCGAATGCTCCTAAAAATAGATTGCTGTGGAAATGTTTATTATAGGGAAATTGACATATTCTCTAGGAGGGACGGGCTGAATGGGCCTGCTACATTTTCTACATTGAAGACATGTACAGGTTTTGATGCTACTTCCGTTAAATCAAGTGGGGTTTCACTGGATTTCTGCTACTGCGGAGATAATCAAATTCTGGGTAGGGGTCAGGAGAAAATTAGTCATAGGTGTTCTTGTGTAATAATTACTGTTGAAAGTGTAAATGATCCATTTACCAGTAAGACTGAGAATAGAATAACTGCTACATTACTTCATATGAGATGATTGTCTGTGCTATTGTTCCTAGAGCTCCAGTGAGTGAGTATTTTGAAGGTGAAGTTCATCCAGATCTGAGGATGGAATAAATGGCTAGGTGTGACATGGCTAATAGAAATAATATGCCTACATTTATACTAATTAGTGGATAAGATATGGGAAGAGGAATTCATGTTGTGAGAGCCAGGGTTAAGGCTAGCATTGGGGCAATAATATATAAATTGATGATGTTGATGGACATAGTGGTTCTTTAATAAGTAATTTGAACGCCTCAGCAATGGGTTGTAATCATCCATGGGGGCTGATGCTTTTTGGCCCTTTCTGGATTTGTATATAGCCTAGGATTTTCCATTTAGTTAATATGAGGAATGCTATGGTGAATTAAATTGGGTAATTTGTGAAAGAATGTTGATTATAAACATATTCTTAGGAAGAGGACTTGAACCAGTGCAGAAAAAGTTTCAGTTTTACATAATTACCGGGCTCTGCCACCGTAACGAACCCTGTTCTACAGTAGGGTATGTATAAATTAATTGAATGTAGATTATATCATCATTTAGTTTGAAGACACTTTGTAAAGTAAGCCGTATTGCTCTTGTCCTTTCATACTGGAAGAAAACTGCAATAGACAGAAACCAACCAGGATGACTCCCGTCTGAACTCAGATCACGTGAGACTTTAATCGTTGAACAAACAGACAATTAATAGCAGTTATACCGTTGAAATGTCGTGATCCAGCGTCAAGGTCATAAACCATATTGCCCATATGAACTCCAGAATACAATTACACTGTTATCCCTAGTAAAACTTGTTCCATTGACCAGTGTTTTAGAAGAACAGGTGATAAAGCATTTTGACTAGCTGGCCTAAATTTTAATCACTCAGAAGTGGTTTTATTCTCCAAAAAATAAATGGCGCACGGGCTCAAGACACACCGGCTTCAGTAGTTGTGGCGTGCACACTCAGTAGTTGTGGCCCACTGGCTTAGTTGTTCCGTGGCACGTGAGATCTTCCCGGACCGGGGATCGAACCGGGTCCCCTGCATTGGCAGGCGAATTCTTAATCACTGCATCACCAGGGAAGTCCCAGATTCGCAGTCTCCCTTTTAATATACCTTAAGCCCAAAGAATCCATGGAAAATTGTTACAGAAAATAAGACAATAAAATATTGTAAGGACTATAACAGAAGCATATAGCACACAGTTCATATAGACACATCCCAAGCAGTTAACAAAGTATATTAAAAGGGAGGCTGCAATTTTAAAAGAATAAGAAAAATTATACCCACAAACTCCCAATCTTTCCTGAAACGTTGCAATCTGAAACCCTATTGTAGGAAGCAGAAGATTCCAGGAGACATTCTACAAATGAAGGACTCCAAACCCTGTGGTTGGATAAGGAATTCTGGAAGGAAGGTATCCTCACCCAAGGAGAGCAGGTTCCTATACTTCTCTAACATCACATCCCTGTACAATTCCCATTGATCTTGGTCCAGGCATTCTCACTCCTCTTGACAGAAATCTATGGCCACATCCTGGAATGTCAGCAGTCCCTGAAATTAAACGTACACATGCCATGTGGCCACGGGAAGAGTTCATAATATGACCCAAGAAGAAAACAGCAAATTAAGAAAAGGTTTTAATTTAGAAGAGTGTCTTCAATTATCCACTAATATATATATATATATATTTTTTTTTTTTACAAAGTAACTTTCTCTACCTTATTTCTAACTACAAGAAAAGAGTATGGCATGTGATCCACAAAACCAGTATAGAGACTATACTTGTCTGGAAAAGAAATGATAAAATGATGGTTTCAACACAGGCATATGCATTTTTGAGTGTTTTATTTATGTCAAACTGGATAAAATGTGTGTATTTCTCATAGAGAAAAGACCTGTCGAGGTAGAAATGTACCTTTCAACTATTCATGGGTGCACAAGAACACTGGGGAGATTGTAAAAGTGCAGATTGTGATTCAGTAGGTCCGGTGGGCCTGAGTTCTATTTTTTTAACAAGCTCATTTTTAACTAGTGATGCCACAGTCTCTGATTCATTAACCACAACTGTGAATATCAGAGACATAATTAGAAAGGTAAAAATTCATATTTAATTTTGAACTTAAAGTGTTTTATGGATTTTACACCTTTAATAGAATAGTGAGCACAGCAGCAACAATCATTTGTGAATATTTACTATAGACTGTGTATCTTTCTAATTTTTTTGTGTAGGATTCCAGGAAAAAGGCCTGGGCTGCGGCCACAGTGGGCGTGGCCCCCAGGCCGGGCCGCCCCTCCAGGACCCCCGACGGGGCCCTGCGCTCCTGGCGGCTCCCTCCCCCGCCGCCCCGCTCCCTCCCGGAAGGCCTCGGGGCAGAGCGGTCCCACCCACTGCGCGCTGAACAGAGCCCGCGTTTCCTCAGAGCTGGAACTCCCGGCTCGGGCGGCGTCTCTTCCCTCCGCCTTCACGGAACTGCCCCGGAGCCCGAGGGGAGGGCGACCTCACTGAGGCTGCCGGCTCTGGAGGTGCCCCGGCGGCCGAAGCCATGACAGTCGCGGGGACGGCGGGCCGGGTAAGTGGGCGCCGACCCTCCGCCTGGTCCGGTGCCCGGGCGGCAGCACAAGACCAGCTTCTGAGGGGCAGGGGTTCGCTGCCACCCGCCGCTGCTGTGCAGAAAGAGCGGCCTCCAGCGTCTGGTCCCCGGGAACTTCGGTCCCTCCTCTCGCCCCTGCCCTCGGCCTGGCTCGCGAGGCCTGGTGGGCGTGGGGAGGGGGTCGGCCTGAGCGTCCTGAGGGGAAACAGGGCAAGGGAGGCGCAGGGTCAGCGCCCCTCCTCCCGACTGCGGGGAAAGCGGCTGAAAACTCCTCCCGAGGCGCGCAGGCCCCTTATTCAGCCGAGTCCCTCTGCGCTCCTTCCTCCCTGAGCTAAAGTACCGGGGGGAGGGGACAGGGCAGGGGACTGGCGCAGGTAATGGGGAACATCAAAAGGTGATTGTTAACTAAGGAAAACCAGCTCTCCCAAGGTGAGGAATGCGGCGCTTTTCTTTGCCTGGGCTCACTGAAATCCTTCCTTTGATATGCACCTCAGCTCTCTGGGGCCTGCATTCTGTATTTGCATATCCTGAGTGCCTCAGGGCCCGCCGGCTCACATTGGAGGGCTGCAAGTGCTGAAGACTGTGACATCCTTTGTTTACTGATAGGGCAAGAAATATTCCATTTCCCTCAGGCTTAAAGGGGCAGACAGTGGAAAAAAGTCAGAGAATCTCACTCGGCCTGTACTTTGGTTTACATATAGATCATATTTATACTTAACTGTGCTAATAGAGGTTCTCAAGTCCAATCAACTTGTACTACTGCCCTCTATGTATCAATTTCATCAATATCATAAGATAAATGCCTATAGAATTGACTTAATCCATTTAAATAGGATAATGATTTTTAAAGGAAACATAATAGAAATATCACAACAAAACCTTTACCACTAAAGGCTGGGTCTGGAACCACCTAAATAAATGTTCCATTGTTAAAATATTGAAAGATGTAGTCAATAGAAATATCAACAAAAATGACAAATAATAAGGGCAGCAGAATGTTGAAATGTTCTATCTTTATTATTAAAGTGGCAGAAAATCATTTATTAGTAGGCACTGGGGGCAGAAGGTGCCTGATTTTATATCTGTGTCATATTTGTGCAGTTGTTTCAACAAGTAACTTAAAGACAAAATGGAAAAACAAGGAGGTTTGTGCCTGAGATCATGTTGATGTGAAACCAGGGATGGCCACCTTGTGCCAGGTGAGTTAAGTTTACCTGGCAGGTAGACCGCAGAGCTCCTGGGAAGCAAGGGTTGGAATTTTTCTGCTGGGTGCCCCTTAGGTTCTGTGACTTGACTGACTGTGAGTCATGTTTCGGGAAAGACCTGATCACAGGGAAAGGGTGGGGATAGAGTGATTTGGGGAGCAGCTAACAACATTCATCACAGCTCACGGCCTGAATGAAGTTTAAAGAAACAGGAAAACAAATGCTTCTTATGGAATCAGAGAATGTGAGGGCTGGACAATCCCAGAAAATGAGGAACACCCATCCCATTTTCCAGATGACAAAACAGAGGTCCAGCAAGGTGAAATCCCTCACCCAAGTTGCACCCGTCTCTCCTCCCCACTACGTGGTTCATGAAAGCAGGACTCTTCCTGTCTTGATCACTGCTGAACCCCAAAAAGGGCCAGGCATCTAGCAGCTGCTCCAAAAATTTGGGTTGACTGTAGGAACAATGCTATTTCTTTCTTTCTCACTCTTATTCAGGATTGTGCCAAGAACTCCCCAGGTTGCAATGTAATTCGATAAATGTAAATATTAATTGAGTTTTGTTGTGATGAGGACTTAGGCTTTGAAGGTAACAGACTTGGTTCAGATCTTGGTTCTGCCACTCCATAGCTGTTTGGCTTTGGGAAAATTACTAAACCTCTCTGAGATTATTTCCTCCTTTGTAAAGTGGGGATAAATCTATCTGAGCCAGCAGAGCACCTGCATGAGAGATGTGCACTAAATATTGGTCTTTCTCACTCTCCTACGCCATCTCTCTGTTCTTCCCAGAGAAGCTGCACAGAAGGATACAGTACCTTTTTTAAATATTTAACTAATTATTTAATTAATTTGTTTTTGGCTGCGTTGGGTCTTCGTTGCTATGCGCAGGCTTTCTCTAGTTGCGGCAAGCGGGGGCTACTCTTTGTTGCGGTGCGCGGGTTTCTCATTGCGGTGGCTTCTCTTGCTGCGCTTGTTGTGGAGCACCGGTTCTAGGCGCGCGGGCTTCAGTAGTTGTGGTCTGCAGGCTCTGTAGTTGTGGCCCATGGGCTTAGCTGCTTCACGGCATGTGGGATCTTCCCTGACCAGGGCTCGAACCCATGTCCCCTACCTTGGCAGGCAGATTCTTCACCACTGCGCCACCAGGGAAGTCCGATATAGTACTTTTTAAAGAGGGGTTTGAATTTATTCCAGATTGTGTACATTTTTCTTGTAGAAAAGATTATTCCACTATAGAAACATAAACACGCAAAACCACTCCAAATGCAGCATTCTATGGTTTAGATATTATCAGTCACATTTTAGAAGTAATTGTGCAAATACCAAAGCACTAGGTACTGGGGCGTAAGAAGACTCAAATCTGGGGTGACCCCACCCCAATTTCAAGAGCAGCGTGTGCTTTTCAAATCCATGTTTCATCTGGTCTTTGTTTCTCATCCATCCTCTGTGTCTGCCTTTCTCAAGAAGGCTCAGATCCTCGGCTTTCACACCCTCCCGGCTGGCTGTGCCCCAGCTCCCGGCCTGGAACCTCTGCGTGCCTGGGTGTGCCTGCTCCCCCTGTGCATCACCAGCTTTGCCAGGGAGCTGCTGTATCGTGCACTGCTTGCTGTACCCAGAGTACCTGGACCCTTCTGGTACATGAAGTGCACCCTCCTCACCATGTGTGCAGCCCAACCCCTTACCTTATAGCCTGCCTCTAAGCCAGGCTTGGGGGTGACTACAGTGTGCATTCAGCTGTGTGAGGTGCTGGGATCAAAGTGAAGTTCCCAACTTTTGAAGTGGCAGGCTTGAGGGGCACACAGTGATTTAAAGTTGGGTCACCTGACTTAAAGGGGGGACTGATTGATTTAAAGCCAAGGCAGCTGACTTAAAGCCTGCGTCCCTCAGCTGCAGGACGAGACCAACTTTGGCGGTGCACGGGTTCGCTCCAAGCCAGCACTGCTGTTCAGGAAGAGATTCCAGTAGCGCCTTAGTGCAGGGGGACTTGGTCCGTTGTCTTGCCCCTGCCCTCAGAGGGGGGCCACCTGCTCTTCTGGAGAATCAGGGAGGGGGAAGTGCAGAGTCCCGGCTGGAGTTGCGGCACCGCTTGTCTGATGGCAGGGAAAGGGGGACAGGGCTGTGTGGTGTCCTGGGGCTGGACTCACCAGGTCGACTCAGCCTCTCAGCCTCCTAACCTCCCCCCCACACACACTCCACAAGAGTTTCCAATAATATGTAATTGCGCCTTAGGTTCTCGGTCTTCAAACTCATCCCCAGGCTCCCAGGTCCCTTGATTCAGCCAATTCCTCTGTGCTCTTTCTTCTATTAGATACAGTCCCAGAGGGAGGGGCTGGGGGATGGGACTGGAGGGATGCCGGCAGCACTGGCCTCAGATGACTAAAGAGATCCGGGGCCTGCGCTATCACACATGTGCGAGGACCCTTAAGGCGGAATCGAGGGGGCCAGTTAGAGGCAGTCCTTGCTGCCTCAAGTGAGTATGGATCACCGTCGGGTGGGGAGCACGCTGACCCCTGAGAAGTACTGTTAGGAGGATGTGTTCCTCCCTCGGCTTCAAGGACGTGGGTGGGCTTCAGGGCTCCAGTTCCCCTCCAGGCCTCCAGGTCCGACTGCACCGCAGCGGCCTTGCAGACCCGCCTTCCTGTCCCAGAACTTGCCAGGCTCCAGGAAGAATCCAGACAGCAGAGATGGTGCCTGAGGGCTCCAGCTTGAAAAGTGCTGTCCCTGGGGACCCAACAGTGGAGGGAGGAAGGGTGAAGGGAGTGGGGGGGTGGGGTCGGGAGGGGTGGCTGCCCTGGGAGACGTTGAGAGAGAAATATCGCCCTCCACACCCCCTGCCCCTGCAACTGACCCTGCAATTGATGCCATAGGATCTCAGGGCCTTTTTAGTCAGAGATGCCTCTGCTTCTTTACTCCTGTGTTCAAAACTATGCAAAACCAACTCTTCATCCTCTTGCTGCCTTGCCAGGACTTTTAAAGCACTGTTCTTTTGAAGCACTCGTTCCCTAAACTGCAGTTTGGAGCTGTCCCAGCTATTTAAAAGTGTTCTCCTTAAACTGAGACTAAATCCTACTCTTTTGGAAAAACGGCCTTCACTTCACTGGAGATCATCTTTTCTGCCCATTCCTTCCTTCTACTGCCCTCTTAAGAACCCCTGTGCTCAAAGAGCTTGGTGATTTATTTTTTGCTTGATGTCAAAAAGAAACCTTCCCCATGCACCCCAAAAAGCTTTCCTGGAACATAGGTGTTTCACAACCATGACAGTGTTTTGCAGTTAGTATACACTGGGTAGAGTGCCTAGCAATCCCTCCAAGAGCCAGAGGTGAGCAGACCTTTACCTATTTGATTGGATGCCCTTCAAGTTTAGGAAGGTCCCATTCTTATGACCCAGCAGGTAAGACAGAGCCCTGGATGGCTGTGGCGGTGATTAGATAACTTCTGATGATTTTATTTCCCTTACTGAGCTGCTGCTTCTAGGTTAAATTCGTTTTATTACCTGTCCATTTTTAAAGAAAGGCTGACAAAGTCACTGTAATAGGTCAGGAGTCTGAACTCAGGGTTGGTCAAAGGTACTCACAGGGAGGAAGGTGGATAAAAATAGGTGGGTAAAATAGGAGGGTTGGCAAGTACAGCCAGGACACCCGTGTTCATCATGCATACTAATAAAGGCCAGAATCTCCTCATTTATCTCTGGTGGGAAGTTCTGATGGTTTCACAGGATCAAACTCAAATCATATCCAAACTAGGGGATTTCCCTGAGCATAAAAGGAAGTATCCGTCCCTAGCAGGAGTCGCTGCCGAGGAATAAAGACGTAGATGTAGAGAACGGACCTGAGGACACAGGGAGGGGGAAGGGTATGCTGGGATGAAGTGAGAGAGTGGCATGGACATATATACACTACCAAAGGTGAAATAGATAGCTATTGGGAAGCAGCTGCATATAGCACAGGGAGATCAGCTCAGTGCTTTGTGACCACCTAGAGGGGTGGGATAGGGAAGGTGGGAGGGAGACACAAGAGGGAGAGGATATGGGGATATATGTATACGAATAGTTGATTCACTTTGTTATACAGCAGAAGCTAACACAACAAGGTAAAGCAATTATACTCCAATAAAGATGTTAACAACAACAACAACAAAAAAAAACCAAAATCTAAGTCAATCAAGCCAACGGGGACAATGTATGTGTTTACAGTTCAAGAAATCCACAAGGGAATCCTTTATTCTGTAGGCAATGAATGGTCCATTCGAAAAGGAAAAAAACTTTCTAAAATGTTGTCTTTCCATTTATTGTTCAGAACATCATTTTTATACCTCTGCATTTCTTACTATTCAAAGCCAAGTCACGTGAGTTACAGGGAAGCAGCTGATGGATTTAAAGTTGGGTCACTTGATTTAAAAACCAGTGGCAGTTGATTGATTTAAATCCCGGTCATATGACATGAGGAGGGGGTGCTAAAAACTGCTTTTTCATCTCTGGCTCAGAATATCATATTTACCTTGGTTTTTCTTATGATTTAGAAAACTTGAGCTGTCTCTCCTTGGAATCATCAGGAGAAAAATACAGTATTTCAGGTTCATTCTTGAAACCAACTTCTCACGGCTAAGGTGTATTGGCTAAAAGATCTTCCTTCTTCAAGAGATTCCAAACCTCTGTAAGACACTTCATTGTAATTGGAGAAAAAAGAAGAATGAATTCAGGCCAGCAGCTGCAGGAGGCCAAGGCAGCCCCCAGGACTAGGGAAGGAGGAGGAGGAAGGGCTGAGAGTTGCCATTAGAGCAGACAACCTCCAGAGGGCGCTGAAGCACCGGCAGAGCCCACCTGCCACTCCCAGTTTGGCACTCCAGGGTCAGATTTGGGTTTGGAGATGGGGTTGCTGTAACCCCAAGGAGGTGAGCAGAGAGGAGGAGTTGATTACCGGTCTCCTCTGACTCTCTGACCCAAATTGCCTGGCTTCACAGGGGGGACAGGGTTTTGCTTTCAGCAAACTGATGGGGCACTTCCAGGCTGGTCGGGTTGCCCAGTGGCCCGACAGCCTGACAGGCTGACTGCGGTGTGACTGCCCTTTGTTTCTCCAGAATCTGTGCATCAGGAGGTGCATGGGTGCGGGAGCCCATCCACCGCCCCTCCCCCCAAGGGGGATAGCACCTTCCCTGGCTGTACCCTATGATCACCAGGTACTTGAAATGAATGCAAGTTTTTTGACTTCAAGGAAAAGCTCACATAACCGTTTCTTCCTCATAATGTGTGGGATTTACCATAATGGAAGGACATTAGAAAGAACAGGTAGAAAACTCACCTGTTGGTCTCCATGTAGGAGTTTATTTTGCATGAATCCCTCCTACGTGAGTAGATAGCAGAGGTTTATTTTTGTTCCCGTGTGTGTAGTTGTGGCAGAGGATGTAGGTATGGTGATTTGAAGCCCTCAAAGAAATATTCTCAGAACTCTCAAGATCTCTCTTGATCGGAACCCAAAGAGACCTGGAAAAGGAGGAAAAGAAAAGGAGGAGGGAGAACGAATGACTGTTTCTCAGTAAATTCACCTTCCTGGTTGATTGTTCTGTCTTCTCATTTCTTTTAACTTCTATGTATGTCTAATGGAATAATGTAGAAAGGCTGATTTTTATGCTTTAAAAGATTTTACATCACAAAGAAACTAGAAGTGGCTAACAGAACTTATTCAAATCAATTTTGCATAGAGACTTTGATATTTTGGATACTAAAATGGGTTTATCCCAATTTTCTCTTTCTTTTTGAGTGAATATTTGTAACATATTTTTGTAGATAATAATTTATCCTAGATATACAAAATTGTGAGAATGGGTACCATTTTTTACCACTTAAATGATTTCTTTTAAATGAATAGATTGTACACTTTAAATGCCAATGTTGTGTCTTACGTGTTGTTTTTTAATTCCTTGGTTTCCAAAACTTGTGTTTATTTAATTGATTTCTATCTAATAATCTGTGTCTCCCCTTTATTATTTCTTACTTTATATTTTATTGATCTATAGTTAATTTACATTATTATATTAGTTTCAGAGGTACAGCATAGTGATTCATAAATGTTTAGGTTCTTCTCCATTTATAGTTATTGTAAAAGAGTGGCTATATTCCCCATGCTATACAGTACATCACTGTAGATTATTGATTTTATACATAGTGGATTGTACCTCAACATCTCCTACCACTATTTTGCTCCTCCACCCTATCTGTCCCTGCTGGTAACCACTAGTCTGTTCTTTAATCTGTGAGTCTGTTTTTTTGTTGTTATTGTATTCAATTTTTTAGATGCCACGTGTAAGTGATAACATACCATGCTTGTTTTCTCATACCATACCATGCTTTTTTTCTCATAACATGCCATGCTTGTTTTCTCTGCGGTTTATTTTACTAAGCATAATACCCTCCAAATCCATCCATGTTCTTGCAAATGGCAAAATTTCATTTTTTGCTGAAGTCATCATAAAAAATCTTTTTTATCCACGAAGCTATTGATGAACACTTAGTTTGACTCTATATCTTGGCTATGGCAAATAACACTGTTATGAACATTGGTGTGCAGTTATTTTTTTTGAAATAGTGTTTTTGTTTTCTTCTGATATACCCAACAGTGAAATTGCTGGATATCATGGTAGTTCTATTTTTCGTTTTTTGTGGAACCTCCATTCTGCTTTCCACAGTAGCTGCACTACTTCACATTCACATCAAGAGTGTACAAGAGTTTCCCTTTCTCCACATCCTCACCAACCTTTGTTATTTGTGATCTTTTGGATGACAGCCATTCTGACAAGACTGAGGTGATATGTCTCATAGTTTTGATTTGCATTTTACTGCCGATTAGCTATGTTTAGCATCTTTGTGAGTTCTGGCTCTCTATATGTAGTTTTTCCTTGGAAAAAATGTCCATTTAGGTCTTCTCATTTTTTAAAAAAAGATTTTGGGTGTTTTTTTGATATTGAGTTGTATGTGCTGTTTCTGTAGTTTAGGTATGAACCCTTGCTTGGTCATCTTTTTTGATGTTAACCTCTTATCATGTGCAAATATTGTCTCTCCCTCAGCAGGTTGTCTTTTCATTTTGTCTTTGGTTTCCTTTGCTGTGCAAAATCTTTTAAGTTTAGTGAAGTCCCATTTGTTTATTTTTGCTTTTGTTTCATTTGCCTTAGTAGACTGAACCTAAAACTGTTGCTATCATTTATGTTGAAGAATGTTCTATATTTTCCTCTAGGGGTTTTATGGTTTCTGGTCCTACATTTAGGTCTTTATTCAGTTTTGCATTTATTTTATATGTGGTGTGCTAAAATAATCTAATTTTATTCTTTTCCATGTAGCTGACCAGTTTTCCCAGTACCACTTATTGAAGAGGCAGTTTTTTCTCCATATTGCCTGCTTTGTCATAAATCAATTAAATATAAGTGTGTGGGCTTATTTCTGGGATCTCTATTCTATTCCAGTGATCTTTGTGTCTGTTTTTGCTCTGGTACCTTTCTCTTTGATTACTGTCGCTTTGCAGTATAGTCTGAAGTCAAGGTGCGTGATGCCTCCAGCTGTGTTCTTTCTCAAGATTGTTTGGCTATTTGGGGTCTTTGTGTTTCTATACAAATTTTAAAATTACTTTTTCAAGTTCTGTGAAAATGCTTTGGTATTCTGATAGGGATTGCATTAAATCTGTAGATGGTCTTTGGTAGTATGGTTATTTTAACAGTATTAATTCTTCCAGTCGATGCACATGCTATATTTTTCCATCTTTTTGTGTTGTCTTCAACTTCTTTCACCAATGGCTGAGAGATTTCTGAGCACATGTCTTTTACCTGCTTAGGTGTGTTTATTCCTAGGTATCTTATTCTTTTTGATGTCATTGCATATGGTATAGTTTTCTTAATTTTTCTTTCTGACAGCTTTGAGTTTTGTTTTTTCTTCTTTTTCTAATTCCTTCAGGTGTAATGTTAGGTTGTTTATTTGATATTTTTCTTGATTCCTAAGAATAAGCTTGTATCACTATAACTTCCCCCTGTGAACTGCGTTGGCTGTGTCCCATAGATTTTGGATCATTGTGTGTTCATTTTCATTTGTCTTGGGTATTTTTAGAATCCCTCTTTAATTTCTTCAGTGTTCCTTTCTTCCCCTTTTATTCCCTTCATCTGTGATGTGAGGACTATCTTTAATATTATGTTTGGATTTCTTTCAGTTTTGTTTATGTGTGTGTGTGTGTGTGTGTGTGTGTGTGTGTGTGATTATTTAAGTTGCTGAGCTCTTAATTTCACATGGACACTAACAACCCTGCATTGTTACTCTGCTCCCCCACAGTTACTGAATTTGACCTTATATTTTACATCTACTTGTTTTGTGTGTCCCTTAACTTCTTATTGTGAATATAGATGATTTTATTACTGTTTTTTTTTTTCATCCTTCCTATTAGCTGTGTCCATGGTTGATTTACTACCTTTGTTGAATATTTGCCTTAACCAATGAGGTTTTTCCTGTAGTAAGTTTCCTTTCCTAATTTTTATGTTTCAATCGTGACCTTTACTTTTTCACTTAGAAAAGCCCCTTTAAGATTTCTCATAAAGCTGATTTGGCGATGCTGAGCTCTTTTAGTTTTGCTTCTCTGTAAAACTTTAGATCTCACCATCAAAGCTGAGGGAGAGCCTTGCTGGGTAGAGTATTTTTGCTTATAGGCTTTTCCCTTTCATGACTTTAAATATACCATGCCACTCCCTTCTGGCATGCAGAGGTTATCCTGAAAAGTCAGCAGATAACTTTATGCAATTTCCCATGTTTGTAACTTGTTGCTTTTCCTTTGCTCCTTTTAATAGTGTCTTTTTATCTTTATTTTTTTTTTTTCCATTTTAATTACCATGAGTCTTGGTGTGGTCCTCTTTGGGTTGATCCTTTTTTGGCCTTACTGTGTTTACTGGACTTGGATGTCTGTTTTCTTTCCCAGGTTAGGGAAGTTTTGAACTCTTATGTCTTCAGGTATGTTCTACACTGCTTTGTCTTTCCTTTTTGCTTCTGGGACCAGTATGATGCAAATATTAGTACACTTGATGTTGTTTCACAAGTCTGTTCAACTTTCCTCATTTCAGTTTAATCTATTGTTTTACCGTTCATCTTCAGTGATTGCCAGTACTCTGTCCTTCAGTTTTCTGATTCATTCCTCTGTATCATTTAGTCTACAGTAGTTTCCTTTAATGTATTTTTCATTTCAGTTATTGTATTCCTCATCTCTGTTTTGTTGTTCTTTAATGTCTAACTCTTTTTAAAAAAATTCTAACTTCTTGCTCTGGTCGTCCATTCTTCTCCTGAGTTCTTTGATCATCTTTACAGTCATTACCTTGAACCCTTTGTTGAGGAGACTGGCTATCTCCACTTCACTTAGATCTTCTTCTGAATTCTTATCTTGGTCCTTCATTTGGATCGTGTTTCTGTGTCACCTCATTTTTCTTAACTTCCTGTTTTTATTGCTATGTGTGTAGTAGGTTCGTTACATTTCCTGACCTTGGGGAAGTGGCCTTTTGTAGGAGCTGTCCTATGGGTCCCAGCAGCCCCCTCTCCCCTGGTCACTAGAGCTATATATTCTAGGTGTACCCCCTATGTGGGCTGCTTGGGCTCTTCTGCTGTGGTGGGCTGACTACTGTGGGTGGTCTGGTAGGCTTGGCTGCCCCCAGACTGCTTGTTTGCCAGGCTCTGCCTTGTATGGAGGCTATCTGTGCTGCTTGGTGAGACTAAATCATAAGGCAGCTGGCTGCACAACTCTGGGGGACACCAAATCTGGTGCTGGTTCACTTATGGGTAGAATTGCAGTCCAGGTGATATCAGGGCTAGTGCCCAGTCACTGGTTCTGGGGCTATGCTGGCTACTGGGAGGAAGAGACAGGTTCTGCGTTCTGGCTGCAGGGCCCAGGAGCCACAGAGTTGGTGTTGGATCACTGTTCCTGACACAGCTCTCTGCAGGGCCGGGGGTATCCCTAATCTTGTGTTGGCATTCTGATGGGCAGGGTCAGGACCCAGCTGAGTCCATGGCTGCTTCTGGCCTGCAATTAAGTGGCCTGGTTACACAGGCTGCTGGGCTGTGGTATTCCTGGAGCTGGTGTGTGCCTGTTGGTGTATGAGGCTGATCCCACTGCTAAAGCAGGTTTGCTGTTGGGTAGGTCCAAGCTCCATCCAGTCCCTGTGCAGTTACCACCTGCCGATGGTGAGGCTGACTCCAAGGCCAGAGCAGGCTCACTTGTCAGAGGGGCCAGGGACTCTGGGGCTGGTGCTTGTCCACTGAGGTGTGGAGGCTGGTCCTGGGGCTTTTGGTCTCTGGACCCATGTCCAGGGGCAGCTGTGCACTGAGAGGATCTGAAGGCAGCCTGTTTGCTGGTGGATGGGGCTATGCCCCTGCTCAGTTAGTTGCTTGGCCTGCAGCATCCTAGTACTTGTGTCTGTAGTCTGGTGGAAATGGGTGGGGCTCGGTCCTGAGGCTGATAAGCTACAGGGAGGATTCTGAAATTATGCTTGCTGGTACCAGCATCCACGAGGTAGAAGGAGCTCCCCCGAATGGCTGCTGCCAGTGTCTCTGTCCCTGAGGCTGTGCTGTAGTTGCCTCTTGCCTCTCTGGGAGACTCTCCAAGATCAGGAGGTAGGTGTGACCCAGGATCCTTTCAAATGACTGCTTCTGTTCTGATTCTCAGATCATGTGGGATTTTGTGAGCATCTTTTAAGAGTGGAATCTCTATTTCCCACAACCCTCTGGCTCTCTGGAAAATAAGCACTACTGGTCTTCAAAGCCCAACTTTCTAGGAACTCTTCTTTCCACAACAGGATCCCTGGGCTTGGGAGCCTGATGTTGGCTTCATACCCCTTGCTACCTGGGAGCACCTCTGAAATTGTAATTATTCTCCCATTTGTGGGCCACCCACTTGGTGGTATGGGTCTTGACTCTATTGAGATTTTGCCCTTCCTTTCTGTCTTGTCGAGGTGCCTTCCTTATATCTTTCGCTGTAAAACATCTTTTATGGTAGGTCCCGGCCTTTTTCATCAATTGCTGTTCTGTAAACAGTTGTGACTTTGGTGTGCCCATGAGAGGCATCAAGCTCTGGGTCTTTGAATGCTACCATGTTGGACAATCTCTCTACTTCATTCTTAAATCATATTATTTAAGTTTTCTTAGTATCTTATTGGATTAGCGACAGTTTGAAATTTATTATCACTCATGTTTACTTCGCCTGTTTAAAAAAATTGAATAGTGCATTCATTCAGTTTGAAATGAAGGTAGTGACCTGTGAATTTCCATACCTCAAAAATCAAGGATAGGACAAAAGCCTTTTCTACTTGTGTTACCCTCAAACTCTGCACCCCACCCCAGCCTGGGGATTAACCTCTTGCACCCATGCTCACCTTCTGTTTTTGGACCGTTAACCATCATTGCATCTGTATGTGTGTTGACAAAGTGAACTCTAGTCTTTGCAGTTTTTGTGTTTTGTTTTTTGGTTTAGGGAACAGTCCTACTATGAATGTACATTTACTGCTCTACTGAAGTTCATATATAAACCTGTCAAGCACATTACCAGAATTGGAATTGCTTGTATATACACTTTGATAAATTTTAGAGACAATGGTAGAACAGAAGTAAATTGTATGTCAAATGCCACAATATTCTCACACCATGAAAACCCTTCCCTTTTTAATATATTTGTGTGTAGTTTATCTTTATGCCCATACTATATTTCCCAGAGATGGGTAAGTGTTATGTTTCTTGCTGGCACATTTACCGTATTGTTCAAAGTCAGGCGCTTAGTGGTTTTAGCATGATCCTATTTCCATGAACTCGCAAATACAAGATCTTCTCTCACACTGTCTTTTACTCCCTGCTGTTTTATATTGCCCTCCTAATTCTCAGTCCTGGTCTTTCTTTATGTTCTTCATCAACCTGGATAGGTTATACTATTTTCTCCCTTATTCAAGACCAATAGAATAGAATAGAATACAACACCCAGAAATAAACCCTGATATATGGCCAAATGATTTTTGACAAGTTGCCAAGACTTTTCAAAGTGGAAAGGATAGTATTTTCAACACATGGTGCTGAGAAGTCTTGTGGTCAACATGCAAAAGAAGGAAGATGGACCCTTACCTAACATCATATGCAAAAATTAAACGTATCAACGTATCAAGAAACTAAATATAAGACCTAATAATATAAAAAGTCTTAGAAGAAGATACAGGACAAGAGCTTCATGATATTGGATTTGGCAGTGTTTTCCTCCATATGAAACGAAGGAACAACAAAGGTACAGCTAACAAAAAAATAAACAATTTGCAGTACATAAGTTAAAAAAAATGTGTATCAAAGAAATGTAAACAGAATAAAATGGCAACCCACAAGATGGGAGAAAATATTTCAGAGCCATCTATCTGACAAGAGATTTCTATTCAGAATATACAGAGAACTCCTACAACTGAACAAAATGCAAACACCCTGATTCAAAAATGGATAAAAGACTTGAATAGATGGTTCTTCAAAAAGATGTACAAATGACTAAGCACTTGAATAGATGCTTCATATCACTAAATGCATGTTTATATATTTGTGTGCATGCATACACACACAAGCACACACACACATACACAAGCAGAAAACAACTATTGGTGAGGATGTGAGGGAGTTGGAACCATTGTGCTATGTCAGAGGGAATGCAGAATGATACAGCTGCTTTGCAAAAGAGTATGGCAATTTTTCAGATATTGAAAAATAGACTTACTACATGATCCAGGAATTTTACTATGAGGTATACCCAAAGGTATTGAAATCAGGGTCTTAAAGAAATATTTGTACTCCAGTGTTTAGAGCAGTAATCATCACAGTAGCTATAATATGAAAGCAACCTAAGTGTTCATCCACTAGTTCCTGGATAAGCAAAGTGTGGTATACCCATATAATACAATATTATTCAGTGTTAAGAAGGAAAAGATCTAGGAATATGCTACAACATGGATGAATCTTGAGGAAATTTAGCTACCAAAAATGCCATTTTTGTGACTTTTAGTGAGTCATAACAATACAACTACTTATTTCAATTTTATGGGGGTACTTAGGGTAGTCAAAACCACAGAAATTGGGAGGGTAATGACGCTTTTCAGGTGGTTATGGAACAAAAAGGAAAGTTATATTTAAAGGATATAGAGTTACGGTTTTAAAACGTAGAAAAGAATTAGAAAGATAAATGGTGATGTTGATCGCCCAATAATATGAATGCATTTAATATCACTGAACGGTGCACTTTATAATAACTAACATGTTATATTTTATGTTATTTGATTTTACCAACATACAAAATTGGGAAAGAATGTAATATCAGGAAAGGGAGTGGACCTGGGATAGAGCAGAGAGCAATCAGAAGGGTGAGACACTGCATATGTTGAAGAAGAAGAGCTGAGAGTCTTCATTGGCCAGAAGAGACTTTATAAAAGAGAAAAAAAAATTACTCTGAGGGTGTATTAGATAGATATCTGTGAGTGTGCTGCTATCTCCCATGGGTTATCTTAAAGAGTCTTTAATAAAGTCCATAAGGCTTGCTGAGGCTTTTTTAAAAATTGGATTCCCTAGGAGATAATTAGAGGGTGGTACTTAAGTCTATGTCTAGGTTGACAGATTTTGCAGGGAAGACGAACCTGAGAACAGTGGAGGTCTTAAGAGTGTAAGTACATGGAAATTAGAAAAAAATAATAATAAAGGGAATTAGGAAAACTTTGGACTTTGAAGGTCATGTATTATTACTGAGTCAGACCTGAGGTTTCTAAGGAGTTATATACACAGTTGCTATTTGGATTACTTGTTGATAAAGATAAGTGGAAAAACTAGAGTCGTTCCCAAGTGTAGGTAAGATACAATGAGAGGATGGAGGTGGAAAGTAGGGAGACCCAGAGAAAAGTGGGAAGGTCATATTGGGCCAAGATGGTGGTAATATCCAACAGAACAGACGGTAGGACAGACTATGGATTCATCTTTTTTATTTCGCCTTCCCCCCTCATCCTTAATAATTCTTTGGGAATATTTCACTGCTCTGTGATGCAGGTACAGAATTCGAGTGAGGAGGCTACACCTTCAGTGTCCAGCTGTCTGAGTCCTCAGTGTGCTTCAAATGATGGAGAACTATTGCTTCTTTATGAGAAGGGTTAGTACCTCGTAGCTAAGCTTAAGCTGGAGCTTATGCAATATTGATTCCATTTTATATATACTGTTGGCATGGAGGTTCCTCCTCCTCTTTTCTTGAACATTATGAAATGAATCTATATTTCTCAGGATTTGGGTATATCAGATAAATACGTTAAGTAAAGGAATCTTATATATTGCTCCCTGCATAGTTTGCTCTTTCTTGTTTCTCTTTTACCTTTACTAAATTAGCACAGGGAGAGACCTTGAAATGTTCTAATCAGGAGAGATTAGAACATCATATTTCTAGAGAGGTTGGTTGGACAGAGCAGGGGTCCCAGTGAGAATCCAAGCTTCTGCTTCTACTTGGAAGTGTACCTGTGTAGAATAGAGGGCTCCAGGAAATATCCTAGAATATTCCAATGTCCCTGTGGGAGATCATTAAGAGAGGCAGGATCTGGTAGCAGATCAGTGTACTATGACATGTTTGTCAGTCATCTGATGTGAGATTCTCAGAGCCAATCCCATATGGTAGGGCTGAGTGCAGAGTGATGAAGAACCTGTGAAAGCCTTTGATTGCATGTTAAAGATGAAGCTCTGATTTCGGGGAGAATTTTCTTACCTGACTGAATGTCACCCTTCTGTGGGGATGAGATTCTGTGCTTTTCCTCTGTTGATGACCACTGACTACAAATCATTAGAGGATCATGTCTAGAAAGCATTCTTTATTTAATTTCTTAAAGAAGAAAGCATAGAAAACATTTTTATCCACTTTCAAATTGAGGATCAAGGGGAATGACATCAGTGAAAATGTCAGAGTAGGGAGCTCTGGCTTGCGTCCATCCCCAGAAACATTGACATACGTGGTAAAACCTGTCAAAATGACCTTATCAACACATGTAAGTTTTCTTTTCTTTTCACGCTGTACATTTATCTTTCATTGAAACTTTACTTACTACAGGATGTGGAGAATAAACAGGGAAGTAGAAACTGTATTTCCTGATGAGAGAATCACTAAGTAACATTAGCTGTTCTCAACTCTGCCTTACTCACCGTGACTCTAATTAAAACAAACAAACAAACAAAACACTTTTTTTTTGGTAAGTCAGTTCTGACATTTCCTCGTTAAAGACAAGGTAACAGATACAGACTTAGATCTACCAGAATTGAGCAAACTTTTGATTGTACTTGTGTTGAACATATGAGCATGACCTGCTACAAATCTTCATTATACTTATTGCCACAACGGACAAATTCCCTTTTTCCACTCCTGATATGTTGCATGTAAGGAATGCATAGGTCACTAACCCCAGCTGGTCACAGGTAAACTCTGCCACATGGATTACTGCATGTTTTCCTGCTGGAAGACCACACATTCTCGAGGATCATGCCTGCAGAGTATCTGGGCTCTTCTTTTTTTCTGGATAAAGGTTAGATAATCACCTAATTTTATGAGAAATATATAAATTGTATTTGCATATTCTTCAGGTTTTTATTTATCCATTCCCTTTCAAGTCCTAAGTGCAAATATTAAAGTGATTTCCAAGAAGGTGGTAAATAAGACAGCTCCAAAATTAGCAATAAATCATAATACAATTGTGAATGCATTAATGTGTGATTAATATGTAGATACTTATGTAAATGCAAGTTTAGTAATGCTTTGTGGAGAGCTTCAGAATCTAGGTATTAAAAAAAAAAAAAAAAGAGGAAGCAGTTCTTGAAACTCTCAGGGAATTATAGAGAAGTCTTTGTGTCTATAAATATCATTCTGAAATAATGCATATTCTCAGAAATAAACTAGGCATAACATTGTAGGAAAAAACTTCATGAAATGAAAGAGCATGTGAGATGGCCATACAAGAAAAAGAATATTCTCAGAGAATAATGAACAGTGTGGAGTTCAGCAGAAGGGTCATACACATTCAGAGATGAAAACTTTGGAGAGCCTAATTGTGAGTTCCTCATATTTCATCTTTGGAGACACGGTAGTCATTTGAAATATGATGTTATAAGATGACGTTAATAAAAAAAAAATAAGATGACGTTAACATACTTAAATACTTTCGTTTAGAAATGACCACTTAGAACCAGAGTAAATGAAAGAACACAAAATTATGTTTATGTTGATTTTTAAAGACCTCAGGTGAGTGCTGATTATTTAAAAATGCATGATGTCTTTCACTGCAAAGTAAAGGAGCTGTTACAGTGGAGGATTACTGGACTGAATGTCAATATTATGACATAGTATGAGTGTGTTTCGTGTTTGGTAATTGCAATCATTGTTGCTTTTGTTGTGGTCATCCATTGACAGTGCTTGGTGTCAGTTGATTTATCTCTTGTAAAAATAAAATACAGTCTGTGTGTGTGTGTGAAAAAAACATACGTGATGTCTTGACTAAAGTTGTATGGAATTTGAGATCTGGAAAAAAGCATTTCTTTTCTGTAATGCTAGGATGATAATTGGACATTTTTGCAAGAAAGAGATTTCAGGATGCAAATCTCGTGTCTCTAAGGTGGGAAGTCAGTTCATGGTGGAACATTCTATTAAACTTGTCTGAGTGGAGAAATATTTCTTTGGAAGGAAGAGGTGACGAATCCCTTTTTAAGAATTAATGGTTTATAGCATACCGAATGAGCAAAATGGCTATTTCTGAACTTTAGAAAAAAATAATATAGTTTTTCTGCATTTATAACATGAGGCTGATGTAAAATATCAAAAATTCTTTATTTTGAAAAGCAATGTAATCAATTTGACATAATTCATATATATTGAACCTGTGGTACACACACACACAGTAAAACTTACATTCAGAAAATTGTTTGCACTTAAGAAATATTTTCAAGTGTAGTTGATTTACAATGTTGTGGGTGTTTTAAATACATGTTTATTGGAGTATACTTACTTTATAACACTGTATTAGTTTCTGCTTTACAACAAAGTGAATCAGCTATATGTATACATATATTCCCCATATCCCCCCCCCCTTGAGCCTCCCTCCCACACTCCCTATCCCACCCCTCTGGGGGACATAAAGCACCGAGCTGATCTCCCTGTGCTATGCGGCAGCTTACCACTAGGTATTTTACATTTGGTAGTGTATATATGTCAGTGCTACTCTCTCACTATGTCCCTGTCTCCCGTTGCCCCCTGTGTCCTTAAGTCCGTTCTCTACATCTGTGTCTTTATTCCTGCCCTGTCACTAGGTTCGTCAGTACCATTTTTCTAGATTCCATATATATGTGTTAGCGTACGGTATTTGTTTTTCTCTTTCTGACTTACTTCACTCTGTATGACAGACTCTAGGTCCAACCACCTCACTGCAAATAACTCAATTTTGTTCCTTTTTATGGCTGAGTAATACTCCATTGTATAGATGTGCCACATCTTCTTTATATATTCATCTGTCGATGGACATTTAGGTTGCTTCTATGTCCTGGCTATTGTAAATAGTGCTACAGTGAACATTGTGGTACCTGTATCTTTTTGAATTATGGTTTTCTCCGGGTATATGCCCAGTAGTGGGATTGCTGGGTCGTATGGTAGTTCTATTTTTTAGCTTTTAAGGAATCTCCATACTGTTCTCCATAGTGGCTGTATCAGTTTACATTCCCACCAACAGTTCAGGAGGGTTC
Organism: Balaenoptera borealis; assembly: GCF_965194805.1. Taxonomy (NCBI): domain Eukaryota; kingdom Metazoa; phylum Chordata; class Mammalia; order Artiodactyla; family Balaenopteridae; genus Balaenoptera; species Balaenoptera borealis. Next base: position 35,780,653 of record NC_138864.1, read on the forward strand.
CCTTTTCTCCACACCCTCTGCAGCCTTTATACATTGTTGTATTAATTTCTGCTGTTCAGCAAAGTGATTCAGTTTTATATATATCTATCTATATATCTATCTATATCTATATATCTATATCTATATGTCTATATCTATTCTTTTCCATTATGGTTTATCACAGGATATTGAATATAGTTTCCTGTGCTATACAGTAGGTCTTGGTGGGTTGTCTATCCTATGTAGAATAGTTTGCTTCTGCTATTCCAAAACTCCCAATCTTTCCTTCACTCTCTCCTTGGCAACCACAACTCTCTTTTCTATATCTGTGTGTTTGTTTCTGTTTCGCTGACATGCTCATTTGTGTCCTGTTTTCGATTCCACATATAAGTGATATTATATGGTATTTGTCTTTCTCTCTCTGACTTACTTCACTTAGTATCATTATCTCTAGGTCCATCCATGTTGCTGCAAATGGCATTATTTCATTCTTTTTTATGTCTGAGTAATATCTTTTGTATACGTATACCACACCTTCTTTATACACTCGTTTTTCAATGAACATTTAGGTTGTTTCCATGTCTTGGCTGTTATAAATAGTGCTGCTATGAACATAGGGTTTCATGTATCTTTTTGAATTATAGTTTTGTCTAGATATATGCCCACAAGTGGGATTGCTAGATCATATGGCAACTCTATAGTTTTTTTGAGGAACCTCCATACTGTTTTCCTTAGTGGCTGCACCAACTTACATGGCCACCGACAGTGTAGAAGAGTTCCCTTTTCTCCATACCCCCTCCAGCATTTGTTAATTGTAGATTTTTTTTTTTAATGATGGCCATTCTGATCAGTGTGAAGTGATACCTCATTGTAATTTGGATTTGCATTTATCTAATAATTAGTGATGATGAGCATCTTTTCGTGTGCCTATTGGCTCTCTGTATGTCTTCTTTGGAGAAATGTTTATTTAGGTCTTCTACCCATTTTTCCATTGAGTTGTTTGTTATTTTGTTATTGAGTTGTATGAGCTGTTTGTATAGTTTGGAAATTAAGCCCTTGTCAGTCTCATCATTTGCTAATATTTTCTCCCAGTCCATAGGTTGTATTTTCATTTTGATTATGGTTTCCTTTGCTGTGCAAAAGCTTATAAGTTTGATTAGTTCCTGTTTCTTTTTTGCTTTTACAGTAAGTCCCCTACATATGAACAAGTTCTGTTCCAAGAGTGCGTTTGTAAGTTCAATTTGTTTGTAAGTCCAACAAAGTTCGCCTAGGTACCCAACTTACACAGTCGGCTATATGGTATTGTACCGTAATAGGTTTATAATACTTTTCACGCAAACAATACATTAAAAAACAAGCACAAAAACAAAGAAAGCATTTTTAATCTTACAGTACAGTAACTTGAAAAGTACAGTAATACAGTACAACAGCTGGGATACTCGGGCTGGCATCGAGGGAACAGGCGAGCAGAGTTACTGGTTGGAGGAGGGAGGGGAGGTGGGAGATGGTAGGGGTGAAGGATTATCAGCAGTAGGAGACAGAGGGCAAGCTGCAATTTCACTCATACCTGACGTTGATGGCAAAGGTTCTGGTTCCTTGCTGGATTTAATTCTATCTACCCTCTTGAAAGAATGATCCATTGATGTCTGGGTAGTAGCTCTTTTTTTCTCATCATAGATGACAAGGTAACACTGGATTGCAATCTGAATGGCTGCTGCCACCTTTGGGTCCCATTCTAGGTTCGGGTCCTGTGCCTCAAAAACTAACAGTGCTTCCTCAAATAACGAAGATTCCCTTGCCATTTTCTGCGTCGTGAATCTCTTCAGTTCTTCAGTTACTTTTTCTTCCTCCTGTCCCTCTTCATCCTTTCTCTGGGCCTCCAATTCCATCAGTAAGCTCCTCATGTTGCACAGCAAGGAGTTCAGCGAAATCGTCCTCTTGCAGATCTAGCTCCAGCTTCTCGCTGAGGGTCACTACGTTGCTGAAGACCTCTTCGGACTTCTGATCTACCTTCTCAAATCCACAAAAATCATGAACAAACTGTGGGCAAAGGTTCTTCCAAACCCCATTCATCGTGACCGCCATACCCTCACACCATGCAAAGTCAATGTTTTTTATGGTCTTGTAGATGTTATAGTCCTCCCAAAGTTGTCCCTAGGTTGTTCCTGATTTGTCACTTACCTTTACTGCCTGACAAAAAGTGTGACATAAATAATATTTCTTGAAAGTCGCTATAACGCCCTGGTCCATAGGTTGGATGAGCAACGTAGTATTTGGTGACAGATGCAGGACTTTGACGTTGGGATGAAAGTCATCCATGAATGGGGGGTGGCCCAGAGCATAGTCGAGCAGCAAAAGAATGTTTTGCTGGAACGTCCTTCTCCAAGCAATATTCCTCTACATCTGGGATAAAGTGGTGGCAAAACCAGTCCTGGAACGTGGCCTGTGTGATCCGGGATTTGGGGTTACGCTTCCACACAACAGGAAGAGAGCCCTTGGCTATGTTTTTAAGGGTTCTTGGGTTCTGTGAATGATAAACTAAGAGAGGTTTCAGCTTCAATTCACCGGAAGCATTGCCACCAAACAACACTTAGCCTATCCTTTGCTGCTTTACAGTCCGGCATCAACTTTTCCTCCTTACTGACGTAACTTCGGTCTGGCATCCTCTTCCAGTACAGTTGTGTCTCATCCACATTAAAAACCTGGTTGGGTAAATACACACCATCATCAATAATTTCTCAAAGTGTTTCTGGAAGTTCCTGGACAGCTACCCTATCTGCACTTGCTGTCTCTGCACTTACTTTTACATTGTGAAGGCTGGCTCTAGCCTTGAACCGATGAAACCAGCCATGGCTGGCATTAAAAGATGTGCCCTCTGATTCTTTGCCGTGTTTCTTCTTCAAGTCTTCATAAAGGCTTTTAGCTTTCTCTTGAATCAGCGTTAAGTTGAGCAGGACTCAGCGCTGATGTTGATCCTGCATCCGCACACTGAGAAGTTTCTCCATCTCCTCCATCACTTTTCCATGCTTCTTGGATATTGTGTCAACATCGTCGGCACAGCAGACTTCACATGTTCCATGATCTTGTCCTTGTCCTTTAGATTCGTGCCAATGATTGAATGATTCATATTATAAGAATGAGCGATGTCTAACATCTTTTTGCCTCGCTCCACTCTCTCAATTACTTTCACTTTTTTTTCCGTCATTATCGCTTGGCGCTTCTTCACAGTACCAGCTACATCACGTCTGCTTTTACGCTTGCTTCCAGACATCTTGGGCTTGAAATAAAGGTACTGTACTACTGTACTCTATACAGTACTGTAAAGTACACAAAAGCACAACCACATATAGAGGAAGCACGCACGTGACAATGTATGTCAGACACGTGAACTAACTTACATGATTGGACACGCGAATGGACGTTTGCATCTTTGAAAGTTTGCAGCTTGAAGGTTCGTATGTAGGTGACTTACTGTATTTGTACTGCCTAGGGAGAACTACCTAGGAAAATTTTGGTATGACTTATGTCAGAGAATGTTTTGCTTATGTTCTCTTCTAGGAGTTATAAGGTGTCCTATCTTATATTTAAGCATATAAGCCGTTTTGAGTTTATTTTTGTGTATGGTGTGAGGGTATGTTCTGACTTCACTGATTTGCATACGGCTGTCCAACTTTCAAAACACCACTTGCTGAAGAGACTGTCTTTTCCCCATTGTATATTCTTGCCTCCTTTGTCAAAGGTTAATTGACCATAGGTGTGTGGGTTTATTTCTTAGCTCTCGATTCTATTCCATTGATCCATGTATCTCTTTCTGTGCCAATACAATGCGGCTTTGATTACTGTAACTTTGTAGTATTTTCTGAAGTTTAGGAGGGTTATGCCTCCTGCTTTGTTCTTTTTCCTGGGGATTGTGTTCACATTTCTGACTTTTTATGGTTCCAGATACATTTTAGGATTATTTGTTCTAGTTCTGGGGAAGATGTCATGGGTAATTTGATAGGGATCACATTAAATCTGTAGATTGCTTTGGGTAGTATAGCCATTTTAACAGTATTAATTCCTCCCATCCAAGAGCGTGGGATGTCTTTCCATTTCTTTGAATCATCTTCAGCTTCCTTTACTAATGTTTTGTAGTTCTCAGTATATAAGTCTTTCACCTCCTTGGTGAGGTTTATTCCTAAGCATTTTATTTTTTTGATGCCATTAAAAAAAGGATTGCTTGTTTACATTTCCTTTCTGATATTTCATTGTTAGTGTAAAGAAATGCAACCAGGGACTTCCCTGGTGGCTCCGTGGTTGAGAATCCGCCTGCCAATACAGGGGACACGGGTTTGAGCCCTGATGCAGGAAGATCTCACATGCCGTGGAGCAACTAAACCTGTGTGCCACAACTACTTAGCCTGCACTCTAGAGCCAGTGAGCCACAAATACTGAGCCCATGTGCCACAACTACTTAAGCCTGCATGCCTAGAGCCCGTGCTCCACAACAAGAGAAGCCACTGCAATGAGAAGCCTGCGCACCACAAGAAAGTCTAGTCCCCACTGGCCACAACTAGAGAAAGCCCGTGCACAGCAATGAAGACCCAATGCAGCCAAAATAAATTTAAAAAAAAAGAAAGAAAAACCAGGAAATGCAACCAATTTATATATGTTAATCTTGTATCCTGCTACTTTGCTGAATTTGTTTATCAGTTCTAGTAGTGTTTGTGTGGAATTTTTAGGGTTTCCTTTATATATATTATCATGTCATCTGCATATAATGGCAACTTTACCTCTTCCCTTCCAATTTGGTTAGATTTTATTTCTTTTTCTTGTCTGATTGTTGTGGCTAGGACTTCCAATACTATGTTGAAGAGAAGACGTGAGAGTGGGCATCCTTGTCTTGTTCCAGATTTTAGCGGGAAGGCTTTCAGCTTATGAACGTTAAGTGTTATATTGGCTGTGGGTTTGTCATAAATAGCTTTTATTATGTTGAGATATGTTTCCTCTGTACCCACGTTGGTAAGTGTTTTTACCATGAATGGATGTTGAAGCTTTTCAAATGCTTTTTCGCCATCTATTGAGATGATCGTTTGTTTCTTGTATTTCCTTTGTCGATGGGGTGTATCATGTTGATTGATTTGCATATGTTGAAACAGCTTTGTGAAACTGGGGTGAATCAAATTTGGTCATGGTGTATGATCCTCTTATGTGTTGTCGGATTCGGTTTTCTAATATTCAGTTGAGAATTTTTGCATCTATATTTATCAACGATATTGGCCTGCAGTTTTCTTTTTTGGTAGTGTCTTTCTCTGTGTTTTTTTTTTAAGTCTTTATTGAATTTGTTCCAATATTGCTTCTGTTTCATGTTTTGGTTTCTTGTTTGTGAGGCATGTGGGATCTTAGCTCCAAAACCAGGGATCGAACCTGCACCCCCTGCACTGGAAGGCGAAATCTTAACTGCTGGACCACCAGAAAAGTCCCCATCAGTTTTATTTGTTTTTTTTTTTTTTTAAGTAAATTTCTTTCTTTCTTTATTTCTGGATGCATTGGGCATTCGTTGCTGTGCTCGGGCTCTCTCTAGTTGCGGTGAGCGGGGGCTACTCTTCGTTGTGGTGTGCAGGCTGTTCATTGTGGTGGCTTCTTTTGTTGCAGATCATGGGCTCTAGGTGCGTGGGCTTCAGCAGTTGTGGCTATCAGGCTCAGTGGTTGTGGCTCGTGGGCTGTAGAGCGCAGGCTCAGTAGTTGTGGCACACAGGCTTAGTTGCTCCATGGCATGTGGGATCTTTCCAGACCAGGTCTCGAACCTATGTCCCCTGCAGTGGCAGACAGATTCTTAACCACTGTGCCACCAGGGAAGTCCCCCCTCCCCATCTGTTTTTTGATATCAGCGTGATAGTGGCTTCATAGAATGTCTTTGGAAGTATTCCTTACTCTTCAATCTTTTCGAAGAGTTTGAGAAGAATCAGTGTAAGTTCTGCTTTTTATATTTGGTAGAATTTGCCTGTGAAACCATCTGATCCTGGACTTCTGTTGGTAGGGAGTTTTTTAAATTACAGATTCTATTTTTTTTTTTAAATTCTAGTTATTTATTTATTTATTTTGGCTGTGTTGGGTCTTCGTTTCTGTGCGAGGGCTTTCTCTAGTTGCAGCGAGCGGGGGCCACTCTTCATCACGGTGCGTGGGCCTCTCACTATCGTGACCTCTCTTGTTGTGGAGCACGGGCTCCAGACGCTCAGGCTCAGTAGTTGTGGCTCACGGGCCCAGTTGCTCCGCGGCATGTGGGATCTTCCTAGACCAGGGCTCGAACCCGTGTCCCCTGCATTGGCAGGCACATTCTCAACCACCGCGCCACCAGGGAAGCCCTGTATTTTGCTTTTAGTGATCAGTATGTTCAAGTTATCTATTTCTTCTTGATTCAGTTTTGTTCGGCTGTAAAAAAACAAAATATATTTTTAAGTTATGTTAGCAGCTAAATACTTACCATGTATTGGACCACAAAAGAGAGAAGAAAAAATATTAAAATATTTTCTCAAATACAACAAGTATTGAAATGTTTTAAAGAAATTGGTATAAGAATACTAATTACAATAATGACAAATTGTTCTGAACTTAAAGACTACTTATATCTAAGATGCATATTATATGCTTATTGTTTTATTGTTTTTAAATACATGGAATGTTTTCTCCTTTCTAATGTAATTCTTTTATTTTACCTGTATATTGTGAAAAAAACTTAGTTCCACATAATATAAAAAATTACACTTTAATAGGAGATATTAATCCATTTACATTTACTATAGTACTGAAAATACTTAGGTTTAGCGTTCCATGTCATGGAGTGCTCTTTTTTATTTATTTATTTTTTAAAAAGATTTAATTTGGAGGGGGGGCATAAATTATTCATTTATTTATTTATTTAATTTTAACATCTTTATTGGACTCTAATTGCTTTACAATGGTGTGTTAGTCTCTGCTTTAGAACAAAGTGAATCAGCTATACATATCCATATATCCCCATATCTCCTCCCTGTTGCGTCTCCCTCCCGCCCTCCCTATCCCACCCCTCTAAGTGGTCATAAAGCACTGAGCTGATCTCCCTCTTCTATGCAGCTGTTTCCTACTAGCTAGCTATTTTACATTTGGTAGTATATATAAGTCCATGCCACTCTCTCACTTCGTCCCAGCTTACCCTTCCCCCTCCCCATGTCCTCAAGTCCATTCTCTATGTCTGCGTCTTTATTCCTGTCCTGTCCCTAGATTCTTCCCAACCGTTTCTTTTCCTTTTCTTTTTAGATTCCACATATATGTGTTAGCATACAGTATTTGTTTTTCTCTTTCTGACTTACTTCACTCTGTATGACAGACTCTAGGTCCATCCATCTCACTACAAATAACTCAATTTCATTTCTTTTTATGGCTGAGTAATATTCCATTTTATATTGAAGATGTGCAACATCTTTTTTACCCATTCATCAGTTGATGGACACTTAGGTTGCTTCCATGTCCTGGCTATTGCAAATAGAGCTGCAATGAACATTGTGGAACATGACTCTTTTTGAATTATGGTTTTCTCCAGGTGTATGCCCAGTAGTGGGATTGCTGTGTCATATGGTAGTTCTATTTTTAGTTTTTTAAGGAACCTCGATACCGTTCTCGATAGTGGCTGTATCAATTTACACTCCCACCAACGGTGCAAGAGGGTTCCCTTTTTTCCACACCTCTGCAGCATTTATTGTTTGTAGATTTTTTTGATGATGGCCATTCTTACCTGTGTGTGGTGATACCTCATTGTAATTTCGACTTGCATTTCTCTAATGATCAGTGATGTTGAGCATTCTTTCATGTGTTTGTTGGCAATCTGTATATCTTCTTTGGAGAAATGTCTATTTAGGTCTTCTGCCCATTTATGGATTGGGTTGTTTGTTTGTTTGTTTGTTTTTTGATATTGAGCTGCATGGGCTGCTTGTAAAGTTTGGAGATTAATCCTTTGTCAGCTGCTTCGTTGGCAAATATTTTCTCCCATTCTGAGGGTGGCCTTTTCGTCTTGTTTATGTTTTCCTTTGCTGTGCAAAAGCTTTTAAGTCTCCTTAGGTCTCATTTGTTTATGTTTCTTTTTAATTTCCGTTTTCTAGGAGGTGGGTCAAAAAGGATCTTGCTGTGATTGATGTCATAGAGTGTTCTGCCTATGTTTTCCTCTAAGAGTTTGATAGTGTCTGGCCTTACATTTAGGTCTTTAATCCATTTTGAGTTTATTTTTGTGTATGGTGTTAGGGAGTCTTCTAATTTCATTCTTTTACTGGTAGCTGTCCAGTTTTCCCAGCACCACTTATTGAAGAGGCTGTGATTTCTCCATTGTATATTCTTGCCTCCTTTATCAAAAATAAGGTGACCATATGTGTATGGGTTTATGTCTGGGCTTTCTCTCCTGTTCCATTGCTCTATATTTCTGTTTTTGTGCCAGTACCATACTGTCTTGACTACTGTAGCTTTGTAGTATTGTCTGAAGTCAGGGAGCCTGATTCCTCCAGCTCTGTTTTTCTTCTCAAGATTGCTTTGGCTGTTCGGGGTCTTTTGTGTTTCCATACAAATGGTGAAATTTTTTTGTTCTAGTTCTCTGAAAAATTCCATTGGTAGTTTGATAGGGATTGCATTGAATCTGTAGATTGCTTTGGGTAGTAGAGTCATTTTCACAATGCTGATTCTTCCAATCCAAGAACATGGTATATCTCTGTATCTGTTTGTGTCATCTTTGATTTCTTTCATCAGTGTCTTATAATTTGTTGAGTAAACGTCTTTTGTCTCCTTAGGTAGGTTTATTCCTAGGTATTTTATTCTTTGTGTTGCAGTGGTAAATGGGAGTGTTTCCCTAATTTCTCTTTCAGAATTTTCATCTTTAGTGTATAGGAATGAAAGAGATATCTGTACATTAATTTTGTATCCTGCAACCTTACCAGTTCATTGATTAACTCTAGTAGGTTTCTGGTAGCATCTTTAGGATTCTCTATGTATAGTATCATGTCATCTGCAAACAGTGAGAGCTTAACTTCTTCTTTTCCGATTTGGATTCCTTTTATTTCTTTTTCTTCTCTGATTGCTGTAGCTAAAAATTCCAAAAGTGTGTGGAATAATAGTGGTGAGAGTGGGCAACCTTGTCTTGTTCCTGATCTTGGTGGAAATGGTTTCACTTTTTCACCATTGAGAACGATGCTGGCTGTGGGTTTGTCATATATGGCTTTTATTATGTTGAGGAAAGTTCCCTCTATGCCTACTTTCTGGAGGGTTTTTATGATAAATGGGTGATTAATATTGTCGAAAGCATTTTCTGCATCTATTGAGATGACCATATTGTTTTTATCCTTCAGTTTTTTAATATGGTGTATCACATTGATTTGCATGTATTGAAGAATCCTTGCATCCCTGGGATAAACCCCACTTGATCATGGTGTATGATCCTTTTAAGGCGCTGTTGGATTTTGTTTGCTGGTATTGTGCAGTGGATTTTTGCAGCTATGTTCATCAGTGATATTGACCTGTAGTTTTCTTTCTTTGTGACATCTTTGTCTGGTTTTGGTGTCAGGGAGATGGTGGTCTCATAGAATAAGTTTGGGAGAGTTCTTCCCTCTGCTATATTTTGGAAGAGTTTGAGAAGGATAGGTGTTAACTCTTCTCTAAATGTTTGATAGAATTTGCCTGTGAAGCCATCTGGTCCTGGGCTTTTGTTTGTTGGAAGATTTTTAATCACAGTCTCAAGTTCAGTGCTTGGGATTGGTTTGTTTGTAGTTTCTATTTCTTCCTGGTTCAGTCTTGGAAGGTTGTGCTTTTCTAAGCATTTGTCCATTTCTTCCAGGTTGTCCATTTTATTGGCATATAGTTGCTTGCAGTAATCTCTCATGATCCTTTGTATGTCTGCAGTGTCAGTTGTTACTTCTTCTTTTTCATTTGTAATTCTATTGATTTGAGTCGTCTCCCTTTTTTTCTTGATGAGTCTGGCTAATGGTTTATCAATTTTGTTTATCCTCTCAAGGAACCAGCTTTTAGTTTTTTTGATCTTTGCTGTTGTTTCCTTCATTTCTTTTTCATTTATTTCTGGTCTGATCTTTATGATGTCTTTCCTCTGCTGACTTTGTTTTTTTTTTTTTTTTCCTTTCTTTCTCTAATTGCTTTAGGTGTAAGGTTAACTTGTTTATTTGAGATATTTCTTGTTTCTTGAGGTAGGATTGTATTGCTACAAACTTCTCTCTTAGAACTGCTCTTGCTGCATCCCATAGGTTTTGGGTCTTCATGTTTTCATTGTCATTTGTTTCTAGGTATTTTTTTATTTCCTCTTTGATTTCTTCAGTGATGTCTTGGTTATTAAGTAGTGTCTTGTTGAGCGTCCATGTGTTTTTATTTTTTACAGACTTTTTCCCTGTAATTGATATCTAGTCTGATAGCATTGTGGTTGGAAAAGATACTTGATACGATTTCAATTTTCTTATATTTACCAAGGCTTGATTTGTGACCCAAGATATGATCTATCCTGGAGAATGTTCCAGGAGCACTTGAGAAAAAGTGTATTCTGTTGTTTTTGGATGGAATGTCCTATAAATATCAATTAAGTCCATCTTGTTTAATGTATCATTTAAAGCTTGTGTTTCCTTATTTATTTTCATTGTGGATGATCTGTTCATTGGTGAAAGAGGGGTGCTAAAGTCCCCTACTATGATTGTGTTACTGTCGATTTCCCCTTTTATGGCTGTTAGCATTTGCCTTATGTATTGAGGTGCTCCTATGTTGGGTGCATAAAATTATACAATTGTTATATCTTCTTCTTGGATTGATCCCTTGATCATTATGTAGTGTCCTTCTTTGTCTCCTGTAATAGTCTTTATTTTAAAGTCTTTTTTGTCTGATATGAGAATTGCTACTCTAGCTTTCTTTTGATTTCCATTTGCATGGAATATCTTATTCCATCCCCTCACTTTCCATCTGTATGTGTCCCTATGTCTGAAGTGGGTCTCTTGTAGACCACATACATACCGGTCGTGTTTTCGGATCCATTCAGCCAGTCTATGTCTTTTGGTTGGAGCATTTAATCCATTTACATTTAAGGTAATTATTGATATGTATGTTCTTATTATCATTTTCTTAATTGTTTTGGGTTTCTTATTGTAGGTCTTTTCCTTCTCTTGTGTTTCCTGCCTAGAGAAGTTCCTTTAGCATTTGTTGTAAAGCGGGTTTGGTGGTGCTGAATTCTCTTAGCTTTTGCTTGTCTGTAAAGGTTTTAATTTCTCTGTCGAATCTGAACGAGATCCTTGGTGGGTCGAGTAATCTTGGTTGTAGCTTTTCCCCTTTCATTACTTTAAATATGTCCTGCCAGTCCCTTCTGGCTTGCAGAGTTTCTGCTGAAAGTTCAGCTGTTAACCTTACGGGGATTCCCTTGTATGTTATTTGTTGTTTTTCCCTTGCTGCTTTTAATATTTTTTCTTTGTATTTAATTTTTGATAGTTTGATTAATAGATGTTTTGGCATGTTTCTCCTTGGGTTTATCTTGTATGGGACTCCCTGCGCTTCCTGGACTTGATTAACGATTTCCTTTCCCATATTAGGGAAGTTTTCAACTATAATCTCTTTAAATATTTTCTCAGTGTCTTTCTCTTTCTCTTCTACTTCTGGGACCCCTATATTCGAATGTTGGTGCGTTTAATGTTTTCCCAGAGATGTCTCAGATTGTCCTCAATTCTTTTCATTCTTTTTTCTTTATTTTGCTTTGCAGTAGTTATTTCCACTATTTTATCTTCCAGGTCATTTATCCATTCTTCTGCCTCAGTTATTCTGCTATTGTTTCCTTCTAGAGAATTTTTAATTCCGTTTATTGTGTTGTTCATCATTGTTTGTTTGCTCTTTAGTTCTTCTAGGTCCTTGTTAAACGTTTCTTGTCTATTCTCCATTCCAGTACCAAGATTTGGGATCATCTTTATCATCATTACTCTGAATTCATTTTCAGGTAGACTGCCTATTTCCTCCACATTTGTTTGGTCTGGTGGGTTTTTACCTTGCTCCTTCATCTGCTGTGTGTTTCTGTGTCTTCTCATTTGGCTTTGGGGACTGTGTTTGGGGTCTCCTTTTCAGAGGCTGCAGATTCGTAGTTCCCGTTGTATTTGGTGTCTGCCCCCAGTGGCTAAGGTTGGTTCAGTGGGTTGTGTAGGCTTTCTGATGGAGGGGACTGGTGCCTGTGTTCTGGTGGTTGTGTCTGGATCTTGTCTTTCTGGTGGACAGATCCGCATCTGGTGGTGTGTTTTGGCGTGTCTGTGACCTTATTGTGATTTTCGGCAGCCTCTCTGCTAATGGGTGGGCCTGCATTCCTGTCTTGCTAGTTGTTTGGCATGGGATGTCCAGCACTGGATCTTGCTGGTCTCTGAGTGGAGATGGGTCTTAGCGTTGAGACGGATATCTCTGGAAGAGCTTTCGCCATTTGATATTACAAGGTGCCAGAGGTCTCTGGTAGACCAATGTCCTGAACTCGGCTCTCCCACCTCAGAGGCACAGGCTTGACACCCGGCTGGAGCACCAAGACCCTGTCAGCCACACAGCTGGGGGTGAGAGCAAGAGGTAGCTTTGGTACATCTCAAAGACCACCAATGAGGTTCACTGACCATTTTCTCTCCAGAAATGAAGAAAACAAAATTCAGACTTTGGCTAGTCAGCCACTTTGGTAGCCAGCCTCCAAGATGGACCTAATTATCCCCTAATTATCTCCCAGTCTCCATGTACCAGTGTGGCTCCTCGTACTTGAAAAGGGTTGACTGTTTAACTAATAAGAAATTGCAGAAATGACAAAGTGCAGCTTCCAAAGTTATAAAAGACATTGCAGCTTCTGCTTTGGTTTCTGCTAGATCACTCATCCTGGGGTAAGCCAGCTGCCATGTCATGAGGACACTCAAGCAGCCCTAAGGAGAGATCCATGTGGCAAGGAACTGAGGCCTCTTACCTACAGCCACGTGAGTGAGTCATCTCAGAAGTCAAAAGATTTAATTTTTTAAATGTTTGGTTGTGTTGGGTCTTCGTTGCTGCACAGGGTTTCTCCAGTTGTTACTAGAGAAGCAGGGGTTACTCATCGTTGTGGTGCACGGGCTTCTCCTTGCGGTGGTTTCTCTTGTTGTGGAGTATGGGCTCTAGGTGCATGGGCTTCAGTAGTTGTGTCATGCAGGCTCAATAGTTGTTGCTTGCAGGCTCTAGAGCACAGGCTCAGTAATTGTGGCACACGGGCTTAGTTGCTCTGTGGCATGTGGGATCTTCCCAGACCAGGGATGGAACCCCTGTTCCCGGCATTGGCAGGCAAATTCTTACCCATTGTGCCACCAGGGAAGTCCAGTGTGCTCTTTTTTAAACCTAGTCTGTTTTCATTATTTTCTATCTTAACGATTCTGTATTAAAGAAAAAAAAATAATACTCCTTTCTACCCCTCCTCTTTGAGGATTATATATGAAGAAGCATGTCTTATTTATTAACCTCAAATTTTCACCTTACTTTTAAGAAGTAATCACAATGTCAAGTATTTAATACTTTTCACTTCCACCTTGAAAAGCATGGATATTAAAGTGCTAATACAATTACCTTCCCGGTCTATCTTTTTTAGTTTTTGTTATGTATAAAAAACAACGAAAAACATGCATGGTTTGTAAGGAAATGAAAAATTTCAGAAAATTCAGCATCTGAATACACTCTAAACATAGCTTCTAGATAAAGACACAGAAAATTGCCAGATACTCAGAGGCCCCCTGGTCCCATTCTAGTGACTCCCCTTAAGGTTTAATATTGTTCCGGTATCTAACAAAAAGATAACTTTACCTGTATTTTGTATTTTATATAAATGTTATGGCACAGTAAAATCACTTTTGGATTGGGCTTTTTAATTTTATGTTGTTTGTGAATATGCCTATATGGTTGCCTGTTGTTGTGATCATGCATTGCCACTGTTGCATAGGATTCCATAATGTAAATATTTAACTATTAATTAATTTATTCCAATGTGTATTACAATATGAGTGATTTTCAGTTTGTGTCTATTGAGAACAGCACTGGTATATAAATTCTAGAACTTGAGCTTTGGTGGTGTGTGTATAAATTATTGTTCAGTATACACGTAGTAGTAAAATTTTCGAGTCATAGCTTTCGTGTGTTTATCTTTTTAGATATTTCTAAATATTTTCAAAACATTTGTATGATTTTTCATCTTCAGCAGCAGTGAATGAGATTCAAGGATTATACACATTCTTGTCAAACTTGATAATACCTGTCATTTTCATTTGAACTTTCTGGTTGGTGAGTGATAATTCCAGGTATCACGCTTTTGCATTTAATTGACTACTAAGAAGCCAAGCATCTTTTGATATGTTTACTTAACATTCTGTACTCTCTTTTTTGAAATATCTTTTGGTATATTTCCCCCATTTTGCTATTCCATTATCTTCTTATTGAAGACTTCCTTTTTTTTTTAACATCTGAAGACTTCTTATTTAGGAGTTTTTAATACATGCTTGAGATGAGTTCTTCTCTCTTTCTCTCTCTCCTTCTCTTTCTTTAGATGAGTGTCAGTTTTTAATGTTAATAACATCTAATTTGTTATTTTCCTCTTTATTTATTTAGTCTTATTTCTATTTATTTATGTAGACTTCTTACCTGTAGCAGAACACATTATTTATTCTAAACCACAAATATGTTTTCATTTCTTCAATAAATGTAATTATTAAGCTTTAAATTTAAGTTAACTTTCTAAACTAAATATGTTGTATCATAGTGAGTATTAATTTTTCTATGACAGCTGAAAGGTTACATTTATTCAGAAAATGTTGTATCAGCTTTCTTTTCATTTGCTCCTACTTCTCATTGATCCACAGTGGTAAACATCACTTCATCCATGGATCTGACTTTTCTCTGATTTCTCATGGTCATTCTCACTAATTCGTCTTGCCTCCTGAAATCTTTAGCAATCCCCTTATTCCACAGAAGCAAAAACCTTCCTTGGGCCTTTTTCCTCAGAAGATTGACTATTCCCACATTTTAAATGGGAGATTGCAATAAGTTAGGAGAAAATGCCAGAAGGGTCTCTCTTTTTTTTTTTTTTTTTTTCACATCCTGTATCAGCCTCTGCTTGCACTCTCTGTTCAAAGATGTTTGTGCAACACATTGATGGAAGATGCCACTTGTTTCTCTCCTTGGGGAAAAGACAGATTCATTACCTAACAAATAAAATAAAGAGAGTGTCTTGCTCTTTTCAAATGTTGGACAGGATTGCTTGCATCCTAATTTAAATGTTTCAGGTGACTGAAGCTTAAGATTCCTAAGCTTTAATCCATACTTGCACCATGCACAGCACCCAACAGGAGAGCTTTACATAACCCCATGAGACACTTGTGTGCAAGTGGAACAGATAAAAATATAAAACTATTGCTGTCTTTTTGTGTCATAAAAATGATTTTTTGTCTCATTTAAAATATTTTTTTCTAAAATCCAAAAACGTGGCAGGCTAAAATATTGTTATTTCAAATATGGTAAAATCGAAGACCCTTCAAATTTCTTTCCAGTTTTGTCGATGATGGGATGCCGTCAGAGATATGACTTCACTAAACACAATAGGTAAGATTCCTTCATAGGCCTGATTGGGGAATATGAAAATAAACCCCAGAAAAATCTGGACATTTTCTAGTTCTCAAATATTGGTTAAGATGGTAGAAAGGGCCCTTCATTGTCCTATATGTTAATGCAGAGCAATTGTGAGAGGTGGGGATAAAACAAGCAGCCTAAATATCCTTTATGTTTGTTGTACTACTAGTAGAAAGAGGAAGGGTCAGGTCAACATGTCACCATGGTTGATATAGCAAATAAGCTGCTTGAAACTACACAGAAATGTACCTGCTTGCATTTTCTGTGCAGTTACCCTCTCTTTTGGTGTGCCCTGATACCTCCCTCAACTTTTGTACCAACTCCAGCAGCATTAAGCAGAAATCCAAAGAAATCTATTCTTTGGAATTATGAGGAAGGGAAGAGTCAAACATTTTATAACATGCTCTATACAAGGATACACGTCACCATCCTTATCTATGTCATGCCATGCATGGAGGGTCAGTAGGTTCAGGGGATTCTGGAAGCACCAAGTTCTGTGGGGTTAATCACAGTTGCATTCATGGGCAGTAAAAGAGAAGGGCCTTATCTTGGTCACTTTCTCAATGCTAGTAGCTACAAAAAGAAGAGGATAGCAGACATCTTAGGGAGGAGAACCAACATTAAATGAAATGTCCGAATTACTCTAGGCAACCTCTCATGGTGGCCTCCCATAGCTCCTCAAATCCCTACATACTTGCACAAGGGATAGTGTAATATTACTGGAGTGTCTGACTGCAGATTAACATTATTTTTGTTGAAAAAAATAAAAATAGGTTCAAGTGATAGGGTTTGAAAAGGGTTCACAGTGTGAAGGAAACTATTGTAACAATGTGGACAGAACCCTTTGGATGGATTCATCATGTTTTTTTGTTTTGTTTTGTTTTGTTTTGCTGCTTCAGAATCTGTAGTAGCGATTGGTGTGTTCCATGATACATCCCCGCTTCTTATAAGTTTTAGATGGAATACCCCATTAGGAAGAAGTGCACGTAAGGAAGATTAGTGAGTCAAACTCCTCTGCCCTCTGTCAGCAGTGGGTGCAAAGGGATTTAGACCAAGTGCTTTCATCCTTTGATTTGCAAAGTTTTCACTATATGAATGATGTTTTGTTTGTTTGCAGGTCAGGAGCCTTGGTCTCAATATCCCTGTTTAAAAAGTGTTATCACGTGTCTGCCAGAAAGAATTGCTGATGATACTGGGAAAAATTGAGAGTTATCCTTAACAATTAAGGGTTTTGTAGCAACATGGATGGACCTAGAGATTGTTATACTGAGTGAAGCAAGTCAGACACAGAAAGACAGATATCATATGATATTGCTTATATGAGGAATCTAAAAAAGAAAAAAAAAGGTACAAATGAACTTATTTACACAACAGAAATAGAATCATGGATATAGAAAACAAACTTATGGTTACCAGGGAATAAGTGGGGCAAGGGATAAATTGGGAGATTGGGACTGACTTATACACACTACTATATATAAAATAGATAAAGACCTGCTTTATAGCACAGGGAACTCTACTCAGTGGTCTGTACTGGCGTATACGGAAAAAGAATCTTATAAAAAAAAAAACAAGGGTTTTGGGATTATATAATAAATATAAATGTGCAAACCTTTAACATGAAAGGAAAAATCAGTTAACTCTGTGGTCCCTGTTATGGTGTAAATATTTTGTACCTCTAATTTTAAAATTTTGAAACCTAGCTCCCATGTTGATGGTATTAGGAGGTGGGGCTTTTGGGAGGTGATTAGGTTATGAGGCCAGAGACCTCAAACATGGGATTAGTGACCTAATAAATGTAGCACGCAGAAGATCTTATGCCCATTCCATGATTTCATTGCCGAGCGAGAAGACCCACATTATGAACCAGAAATTGGTCCCTCGCCAGACACTAAGTCAGCTGGCAACTTGTTCTTTTTTTAAAAAAAATAATTAGATAATTAATTAATTAATTTTTTGGCTGTGTTGGGTCTTTGGTGCGGTGCGCGGGCTTCTCATTGAGTGGCTTCTCTTGTTGTGGAGCACGGGCTCTAGGCGTGTGGGTTTCAGTAGTTGTGGCTCACGGGCTCAGTAGTTGTGGCCTGTGGCCTCTAGAGCACAGGCTCAGTATTTGTGGTGCACGGGCTTAGTTGTTCCAGGGTATGTGGGATCTTCCTGGACCAGGGCTCGAACCCTTGTCCCCTTTATTGGTAGGCAGATTCTTAACCACTGCACCTCCAGGGAAGCCCCTGGTTACTTGTTCTTGAACTTTTCAGCCTCAGCAATTATGAGAAAACAAAAATATTCTGTTGTTTATAAAATACCAAGTCTCTCGTATTTTGTTTTAGCAGTCAAAGAGCTGGCTGAGGAGAAATATCTGTGAGCTTGAAGACGTATCAGGAGAAACCTTTAAATCTCAAAAGAAAAGAGAAAATGGGCAGGAAAGAAATCAACAGAACAGAGTAATCAATAATTGTGGAACAATGAAAAATGCTGTGACCTATACATAATGGGTATAGCAGGAGGAGAATAAAGATAATAAAGAACAGAAAATATTTTTTAAAAATGACTGAGAATCTCCCCAAATGAATGTCTGACACTAAATCCACAACATCCAAACTTAGAAGAACATATGAATAGTAAAGAAAACTGACCAATATCTCTCAGGAACATCAATGCAAAAATCCTCAACAAAATATTACCAAATCGAATCCAACAATATTTTGAGAGAATTTTATATCATGAATGAGAGGAAATAATCCCAGGTATGAAAGGCTGGTTCAACATTCTAGAATCAAATAATTATATCCATCATATCAACACCTTAAAGACAATCATTAGCATATCAATAGATTCAGAAGACCTTTGAAAACATCTAACACCCATTCTTCATAAAAACTCTCAGTTAAAGAAATAGACTGGAGCTTTCTCAAGTTGATAACAAAGATTTACAGGAAACTTTTATCTTACATCATGATTAATGGTCAAAACCATGAAGCTTTTCCACTAAGTTCAGGTAAAAGCAAGGATGTCCCCTTTCATGACTCCTTTTCCATATTTTACTCCAAGTCCTTGCTAATGCAATAAGGCACGAAAATAAATAAAACAAATACAGATTGGGTAGAAAAAAATGAAAGCAACCTAAATAAAATGTGGACCAATATACTTTATGGACACCTCACCAAAGAAAATAGACACTATGCATATAAGTATACAGAAGAATAATCCAGATTACATGCTGCCATGAAAAAGCAAATTAAAAATACAATTCCATACCACTATGTAACACTTAGAATGGCTAAAATGTGAACAATGACAAGAACAAATTCTGTAGGAGATGTGGAACAATAGGAAATGTCATTTGTCATTGGTGGAAATGAAAAATAATACAGCTACTTTGGTAGTCTGATTGACACTTGCTAGAATATTGAGCATTCCCTTACTGTACAATCCGTCAAGTGTTCTCATGGATATTTACTGAAAGTAGTTTAAAACATACTTCCAGAGGAAAACCTGCATATGGATACTTATAGCACCTAATTCAATATTGCCAAAATGTGAATGAAACTAAGGTGTCCTCCAATAGGTGAATGAAATGATATAGTATTAATATATTCTGGGAATGGGATAATATTGAGCACTAAAAAAGTAAGCTATCAAGCCATATAAAGAGATGGGAATTCTTTTTTTTTTCTTTTGAAATATAGGTGATTTTCTTTATTTTGAAATTTAAATTTTATTGGAGTATAGTTGATTTACAATGTTGTGTTCATTTCAGCTGCACAGCAAGTGATTCAGTTACACATATGCATATATTCATTCTTTATCAGATTCTTTTCTGATAACGGTATTCCCAGAATACTGAGTAGAGCTCCCTGTGCTATACAGTAGGTCCTTGTTGCTTATCTGTTATATATAGTAGTATTCGTATGTTTACCCCAAGCTCCTGATTTATCCCTACCCCCCACCTCTCCCCTTTGGTAACCATAAGTTTGTTTTCCAAGTCTGTGAGTCTGCCTCTGTTTTGTAAGTTAGTTCATTTGTATCAATGTTTAGCTTCCACCTAGAAGTGATATCATCCAATATTTGTCTTACTCTGTCTGACTTACTTCACTTAGTACAATCATCTCTAGGTCCATCCATGTTACTGCAACTGACATTATTTTCTTCTATTTTATGGCTGAGTCATATTCCATTATATATATGTATCACATATTCTTTACCTATATTCATATGTTGATGGACATTTTGGTTGCTTCCATGTCTTCGCTATTGTAAAAAGTGTTGCAGTGAACATTGGGGAAGATGTGTCTTTTCGATTTATGCTTTCCTCCAGATATGCACACAGGAGTGAACTTGCTGGATCATCTGGTAGCTCTATTTTATTTTATTTTACTTCATTTCATTTCAATTTCAATTTTTTTGGAATAGAGTTGATTTACAATGTTGTGTTACTTTCTGCTGCACAGCACAGTGAAGCAGTTATACATATATCCAATCCTTTTTGGATTCCTTTCCCATACAGGTCATTACAGAGTATTGAGTAGAGTTCCCTGTGCTATACAGTAAGCCCTTATTTGTTATCTCTTTTATATATAGTGGTGTGTATATGTCAATCCCAATTTCCAATTTATCCCTCCCACCTCCCCTTACTCTGGTAACCTCCATTCTGTGCTCCATAGTGGCTGTTACCAATTGGCATTGCCACCGATAGCATAGAATTGGTGGTGCAGTGGTTAAGAATCTGCCTGCCAGTTCAGGGGACACAGGTTGGAGCCCTGGCCCGGGAAGATCTCACATGCCACAGAACAAGTAAGCCCGTGCACCACAACTACTCAGTCTGCGCTCTAGAGCCCACGAGCCACAACTACTGAAGCCTGTGTGCCTACAGCTTGTGCTCCACAACAAGAGAAGCCACCACAAAGAGAAGGCTTCGTACCACAATGATGAGTAGCCCCCACTTGCTGCAACTATAGAAAAGCCGCGCGCAGCAACGAAGACCCAACGCAGATTAAAAAAAAAAAAAGTAGTAGGTTTCTCTTTTTTCCACACCCTCTGAAGCATTTCTTGTTTGTAGACATTGTGATGGTGGCTATTCTGAGTGGTTCCAGGTGATACTTCTTTGTACATCTGATTTGCATTTGTCTAACATAAAGCAATGGTGAGTATCTTCATATGTGCTTTTTTTTTGAACAGTGTCAGTAAGATTTACCCCTAGAAAAAGGGTTATTGAAAGGTTGCCTTGTTTTGAAGTCTACTTCGATTACCTACCCCAAGACATTTTTTGAGGGCTGTTGTCATTTACAGCTCCCCAGGCATTGTGAATATGAAGTGCGTATAAGGTCCAGTTTTAAAATTGTTGTTATGGTAAACAGAAGGCGGCAGGATTTCTACTGTCCCTCTCTGGTTACTGACACAACCTTAGATGTAGGGCAAGTCCTGTTCTTGGGTATTAAATTAGAGTGGAATGTGCCTGACCAAACATGTAAGGGCTTCTGTCCCATTCCTTCTTCCCCCTTACCCTTCATCCCCCGAACAAGTATAAACCCCTGCAAAATCACCTGTTGAGGGTGCTGTCTTGTAGAGTGGGATGACCCTTACGAAGGAGTCGGGAGGTCGGAACCCAAACACCAGGATATGTTGAGAGCAGGTGATTTTCCAAATGTCATCCAGCCCAGAGAGTCCACCATCCTTTGGGTGTCAGAGGGTTGGTTTAGTAGTATGAGGGCACACTTAGATCTGGAGATAGTGATCCCATGCAGAGGGGACCAGGTACTACATGTTCAAGGGGGGCGAATTAGCTGGCATATCCTCCCGAGGTCCTCAGGCCCACAACAGTCCAGCCTTGGGACCAAATTGTGTCTGTGTCCAGGGATGTGACACGAGTACGTTCACTGCGACTAAACAAATTTAGTGATCCTTTTTCTTTTCTTTAACTTAATTTTAAATTTATAATGGAGTACATAGTTGATTTATCATGTTGTGTTCATTTTTGACATACACCAACATGATTCATTTATACAGAGATAACTATATATTCTTTTTAGAATTATTTTCCCATTGAGGTTGCTAAAGGGTGTTGAGAAGAGTTCCAAGTGCTCTACAGCAGGTCCATGTTGATTACAAGTTTTCTCTCTGTAAATATGTATATACTAACTCCAACCTCATGATTTATGCCTCCAACACACCTTTCCAGTTTGGTAACCATAAGTTTGTGTTCTAAGTCTGGGACTCTGTTTCTGTGTTGTAAGATAGTACCTTTCTATCAATTTTTAGATTCCACCGATAAGTAATATCATATGATATTTTTCATTGCCTGATTTATGACACTTAGTATGAATGTATGTAGGTCCTTCTGAGTGGCCCTAAATGGCCTTATTTCATTCACTTCATGGCTGAGTAATATTCCATTGTACATATCTACCATAATTTCTTTATCCATTCTTCCTTCCAAGGACTTTTAGGTAGCTTCCGAGTAGAGGCTCTTGTAAACAGGGCTGCATAAATTTTAGAGTGCCTGGGTCCTGTCAATTTACGTTTTTTTCCAAGATACAGGCCCAGGAGTGGAAGCGCCATATGCTCTGAAGCTCTGGTTTTTAGATTTTTAAGGACTCACCACCCACTTCTCCAGAGTGGCTGTTAGCAATTTACATTCCCACCATCAGCTTGTCAGGGTTCCCTTTTCTCCACGCCCTGTCCTGCATTTCAGGTTTTACAGTTTGTGAGGTTGGCCATTCTGACTGGTGCGAAGTGATATCTCTTTGTAGTATTAATTTACATTGCCCGCCTGTTCTGTTGGCCAAAAATGGAGTAAGGGTTTTTCCTGAATAGATTAAGGAATAACGCATACGGCCTTTTTGGCAAACTGCATCATTGGCGATGTTCAGCAGCTTTGCATGTGCTTTAATGACGAGTGCAAACTACCCCTTGAAATCCCTTTCCTGCAATTCTGCCTTGCTTACAAGGCCTTTACGAATACTTGGCTCAAGAAATGACTCCATTAGAGGTGTCAATTACAACCCTGCATGTTTGTGAATTGCAGTGCCCCTGAGCACCGGTTTTCAACTTGTTTAGGGAAGCAGATACAAAGGGGCAGGATTTCTACAGACCCATTCCAGTTACTGGGGCACCTGAAGGATAGGGAAATTCTTCTTCCAGGTAGGAAACTAGAGTGGCATATGCCTGTCCAAACATCTAAGGCTTGTGTCTCATTCCATCCCGCCATTCCCCTTCTTCACCGGAAAATTCCAAGCCGTGCAAAACCGGCTGTTGAGTGTGCTGCCTTCCCAAAGTGGGGAGACTCTAAGGAAAGGAGCTGGGGAACCCGAATACCAGGAGACGTGGAGATGAGGTGACTTTTCCAAACTCTTCCCGATCAGACGGTGTACCATCCTCTGGATGTGCCATGCATGTTTTAGCTGTAGGAAGGGTCCCCTGCACCTGGAGATATGGAACCCATGGAATGGGGGCCAGGCAGTATTACTCTAAAAGTGCTGCATTTGCTGTCCCATCCTCACGAAGCCTCTCAGACCAACGAGTGTAGAGGCTTAGGTCCCATCCAGCTCTGTGTCTAGATATGGTCAGTCCAGGTTGCATCACAGCCCTTGAACACATTTTGTAAGAATTTCTCTCTCTCTCACTGTCTTTATTTTGTTCTTGTTATTTAATTTTATAATGGGGTATAGCTGATTTTCAATACTGGGTTTCTTCCTGCTCTACATCTATCCACTTGATTCACTTAAAGAGAGACATCAATAAATTCTTTTACAGATTCTTACCAGTCTTATATATCCTTTTCTGGTGACAACAGTGTGCTGAGTCCAGCTCTTTGAGCTATAGAGTAGGTCCTGTCGAATACCTATTTTGTTTATGGAACCGTATCTGTGCTAATTTCAACCTCCTGGTTTATGCATCACCCCGCCCCACCTTTCTCCTTTAGCAGCCATAAGTGTGTTTTCTAAATGTGTGACTCCGTTTCTGTTTTGTAATTGCGTTCATGTGAAAGCATTTTAGATACTATCTATAAGTGATACCTTATGATAATTCTCTTTTTATGTCTGACTTATGTCACTTAGAATGATCGTACCTCAGTCTCCACGAGTTGCTGCCACTGGCCTTATTGCATTGATTTAATTGCTGAGTAATATTTCATTGTACATAAGTACCACATCTTCTTTCTCCATTTTTTCCTTCCAAGGACATGTAAGTTGTACCCAAATCGAGGCATTTCTAAACAGAGCAGCCCTAAACGTTGGGGTGCCTGTGTCTTGTCGATTTTTTGGTTTTCCCAAGATATACGCCCATGAGGGGAAGTGCTGTATGCTCTGTAGCTCTGTTTTTTAGAAGTTTTAAGATACAGCATACACTTCTCAAGAGTGGCCGGTGGCAATTTACATCCCGCCGATCAGCATAACAAGGCTCCCTTTTCTCCATGGCCTGTCCTGCATTTCTGGGTTTTACACTTTTTCAGCATGGGCCTTTGGACCAATGCGAAGTGAGACATTTTTGTAATACTGCTTTGCATTGCCCGCTTGTTTAATTGGCCAAAAAGAGCATCTGCGTTTTTTCCAAAATTTATTCAGGAAAGAACGCAGACGCCCTTTTTGGCCAAGTGCATCATTGTCGAAGTTCTGCGGAATTTCATGTGCTTTAAAGGCGAGTCCAAACTACCTGTGAAAAACTGTTTCCTGCAATTCTGTCTTGCTTTGAAATCCTCCTCGTTGCCTTACCTCAATACATTTTTAGACGAGAGTTATCATTTATAACTCTGCAGATTTGTGAATTGCCGTGCTCCTGAGCTCCATTTTCCAAATCGCTTTTTTGGGAGCTGGACGCAAACCCGCAGGATTGCTTCAGGCCCTATTCAGGTTCCGGGGCGGAGGCTGAGCCTGTGGTTAATTCTTCTTCCTGATGGGAAATTAGGGTGACCTGGGCCTGTCCCAACACCTAGAGCTAGCCTCTCATGGGTTTCCCCTCTTCCCATTCATCCGCAGGACAAATTGCAACCTGTACGGAACAGGAGGTTAAAGGTGCTGATTCTCCAAGAGGGGAGATTGTTAGTAAAGCGGCTGGAATGGCGAACCCGAGCACCAAGAGATGAGGAATAAGGTGCGTTTCAGAAACCATTCTCGATCACACTGTATACCATCCACCGGGTTTCCGAAGAATTTTTTCTCTGTAGGAAGATGCCATTGAACCTGGAGATTTGGAACACATGGGATGGGTACCACGCAGTATTACTTTAAAGGGTCTGCGTTTGCTCACCCAACCTCACCAAAACTCTCAGCCCCAAGAGTGTCCACCCTTATGTCTCAATCAGCTGTGGGTCTAGATATGGTCAATCCAGGTGGCATCACAACCCCTGAACGAATTTAGTAAGAATTTCTCTCTCTTTCACTGTCTTTGCTTCACGGGTTTTTAAAAGTAATTGATTTTTAAAAAGGGGTTTAGCTGCTTTTCACTGTTGTGTTTATGCCGCTTTACACCCACTTGACTCACTTACAGAGAGATATCAATACATAGGTTTTAACATTCTTACTAGTCAGATATATTCTTGGGCGGTGAATAAGGGGTGTTGAGTCCAGTTCACTGAGCAAGGTGTAGGTCGTGTCTATTACATATTGGGTTTATGGAACAGTATCTGAGCTAATTTGAAACCCTTGTTTTATGCATCACCCCACCTCACCTTTCCCGTTAAGCAGCCATAGTGTGTTTTCTAAATGTGTGACTCTGTTCTGTTTTGTAATTCAGTTCAAGGTCGCAGTTTTTACATTCCCTCTATAAGTGATATCTTATGATAAGTGTCTTTTTCTGTGTGACTTATTTCACTTAGAATCGTCGTACCTAAATCCACTCATCATGCTGCTACTAGCCTTATGACGTTGATTTCATGGCTGAGTGATATTCCATTGTACATAAGGACCACAACTTCTTTATCCATTTTTCTCTTTCCTGGGATATTTAAGGTGTAACGAAGTGGAGGTTCTTGTCAACAGAGCAGCCCTAAACTTTGGGATGCCTGTGTCTTGCTGATTTTTAGTTTTCCCAATTTATACGCCCATGAGTGGAAGTGCCCTATGCTCTCTAAGCTGAGTTTTTTCGATGTTTCAGGACACACCGTACACTTCTCCAGAGTGGCTGTTGGCAATTTACATCCCGCCCATCAGCGTAGCAAGGCTCCCGTTTCTCCATGGCCTGTCCTGCATTTCTGGTTTTGACACTTTATTCAGCATGGCCCTTTTGACCGGTGGGAAGCGAGACTTCTTTGTAGCGCTGATTTGCCTTTCCAGGTTGCTTGGTTGGCCAAAAAGGGCGTATGCGTTTTTTCCTGAATATATTCAGGAAAAAACGCATACGCCCTTTTTGGCCAAGGGCATCATTGTCGAGGTTTTGCCGCTTTTCCTGTGCTTTAAAGGCGATTCGAATCTACCTCCTGAAATCTGTTTCCTGCAATTCTGCCTTGCTTTCAAATCCTCTTCGTTGCCTTCCGTCAATATATTTGTGGACGAGAGTTATCATTTATAACTCTGCAGGTTTGTGAATTGCAGTGCCCCTGAGCTCCATTTTTCAACTCTCTTTCATGGGAGCAGGCCGCAAAAGCGCAGGATTGCTTCACGCCCTATTCTGGTCCCGGGCGGCAAGCCGAGCCTGTGGTTAATTCTTCTTCCTGATGGGAAAATAGAGTGACCTGTGCCTGTCCCAACACCTAGAGCTAGTGTCTCATTGGTTCCCCCTCTTCCCGTTCATCCTCAGGACAAATTGCAACCTGTACGGAACAGGAGGTTAAAGGTGCTGATTCTCCAAGGAGGGAGATTGCTAGTAAAGCGGCTGGAATGGCGAACCCGAGCACAAGGAGATGAGAAATGAGCTGCGTTTTAGAAACCTTTCCCGATCACACGGTGTACCATCTTCTGGGTTTCTCATGCATGTTTTCGATGTAGGAAGATGCCCTTGAACCTGGAGATTTGGGACCCATGGGATGGGTACCATGCAGTATTACTCTAAAGGGTCTGCGTTTGCTCACCCAACCTCACCAAACCTCTCAGCCCCAAGAGTGTGCACACTTCTGTCTCAATCAGCTGTGGGTTAAGATATGGTCAATCCAGGTGGCATCAAAGCCCTTGAACGAATTTTGTAAGAATTTCTCTCTCTTTCACTGTCTTTGTTTCACGGGTTTTTAAAAGCAATTGATTTTTATAAAGGGGTTTAGCTGTTTTTTACTGCTGTGTTTATGCCGCTTTACACCCACTTGACTCACATACAGAGAGATATCAATACATAGGTTTTAAGATTCTTACTAGTCAGATATATTCTTGGGCGGTGAATAGGGGGTTTTGAGTCCAGTTCACTGAGCAAGGAGTAGGTCGTGTCTATTAAATATTGGGTTTATGGAACGGTATGTGAGCTAATTTGAAACCTTTGTTTTATGCATCACCTCACCTCACCTTTCCCGTTAAGCAGCCATAGTGTGTTTTCTAAACGTGTGACTCTGTTCTGTTTTGTAATTCAGTTCAAGGGTAGCGGTTTTTACATGACCTCTATAAGCGATATCTTATGATAAGTGTCTTTTTCTGTGTGACTTATTTCACTTAGAATCGTCGTACCTAAATCCACTCATCATGCTGCTACTAGCCTTATGACGTTGATTTCATGGCTGAGTGATATTCCATTGTACATAAGGACCACAACTTCTTTATCCATTTTTCTCTTTCCTGGGATATTTAAGGTGTAACGAAGTGGAGGTTCTTGTCAACAGAGCAGCCCTAAACTTTGGGGTGCCTGTGTCTTGCTGATTTTTAGTTTTCCCAATTTATACACCCATGAGGGGAAGTGCCCTATGCTCTCTAAGCTGAGTTTTTTCGATGTTTCAGGACACACCTTACACTTCTCCAGAGTGGCTGTTGGCAATTTACATCCCGCCCGTCAGCGTAGCAAGGCTCCCGTTTCTCCATGGCCTGTCCTGCATTTCTGGTTTTGACACTTTATTCAGCATGGCCCTTTTGACCGATGGGAAGCGAGACTTCTTTTTAGCGCTGATTTGCCTTTCCAGGTTGCTTGGTTGGCCAAAAAGGGCGTATGCGTTTTTTCCTGAATATATTCAGGAAAAAACGCATACGCCCTTTTTGGCCAAGGGCATCATGGTCGAGGTTTTGCCGCTTTTCCTGTGCTTTAAAGGCGATTCGAATCTACCTCCTGAAATCTGTTTCCTGCAATTCTGCCTTGCTTTCAAATCCTCTTCGTTGCCTTCCCTCAATATATTTGTGGACGAGAGTTATCATTTATAACTCTGCAGGTTTGTGAATTGCAGTGCCCCTGAGCTCCATTTTTCAACTCGCTTTCTTGGGAGCTGGCCGCAAAAGCGCAGGATTGCTTCAGGCCCTATACTGGTCACGGGCGGCAGGCTGAGCCTGTGGTTAATTCTTCTTCCTGATGGGAAAATAGAGTGGCCTGTGCCTGTCCCAACACCTAGAGCTAGTCTCTCATTGGTTCCCCCTCTTCCCGTTCGTCCTCAGGACAAATTGCAACGTGTACGGAACAGGAGGTTAAAGGTGCTGATCCTCCAAGGAGGGAGATTGCTAGTAAAGCGGCTGGAATGGAGAACCCGAGCACAAGGAGATGAGAAATGAGGTGCGTTTTAGAAACCTTTCCCGATCACACGGTGTACCATCTTGTGGGTTTCTAATGCATGTTTTCGATGTAGGAAGATGCCCTTGAACCTGGAGATTTGGGACCCATGGGAGGGGAACAACGCAGTATTACTTTAAGGGGTCTGCGTTTGCTCACCCAACCTCACCAAACCTCTCATCCCCAAGAGGGTCCACCCTTATGTCTCAATCAGCTGTGGGTCTAGATATGGTCAATCCAGGTGGCATCACAGCCCCTGAACGAATTTAGTAAGAATTTCTCTCTCTTTCACTGTCTTTGTTTCACGGGTTTTTAAAAGTGATTGATTTTTATAAAGGGGTGTAGCTGCTTTTCACTGCTGTGTTTATGCCGATTTACACCCACTTGACTCACTTACAGAGAGATATCAATACATAGCTTTTAAGATTCTTACTAGTCAGATATATTCTTGGGCGGTGAATAGGGGGTGTTCAGTCCAGTTCACTGAGCAAGGAGTAGGTCGTGTCTATTACATATTGGGTTTATGGAACGGTCTCTGAGCTAATTTGAAACCCTTGTTTTATGCATCATCCCACCTCACCTTTCCCGTTAAGCAGCCATAGTGTGTTTTCTAAACGTGTGACTCTGTTCTGTTTTGTAATTCAGTTCAAGGGTAGCGGTTTTTACATTCCCTCCATAAGTGATATCTTATGATAAGTGTCTTTTTCTGTGTGACTTATTTCACTTAGAATTGTCGTACCTAAATCCACTCTTCATGCTGCTACTAGACTTATGACGTTGATTTCATGGCTGAGTGATATTCTATTGTACATAAGGACTACGACTTCTTTATCCATTTTTTTCTTTCCTGCGATATTTACGTTGTAACGAAGTGGAGGTTCTTGTCAACAGAGCAGCCCTAAATTTTGGGTTGCCTGTGTCTTGCTAATTTTTAGTTTTCCCAATTTATACGCCCATGGGT
Source organism: Balaenoptera borealis (assembly GCF_965194805.1). NCBI lineage: Eukaryota > Metazoa > Chordata > Mammalia > Artiodactyla > Balaenopteridae > Balaenoptera > Balaenoptera borealis. The sequence continues at coordinate 35,809,823 of NC_138864.1, forward strand.
GGAAGTGCCCTATGCTCTCTAAGCTGAGTTTTTTAGTTGTTTCAGGACACACCGTACACTTCTCCAGAGTCGCTGTTGGCAATTTACATCCCGCCCTTCAGCGTAGCAAGGCTCCCGTTTTTCCATGGCCTGTCCTGCATTTCTGATTTTGATACTTTATTCAGCATGGCCCTTTTGACCGATGGGAAGCGAGACTTCTTTGTAGCGCTGATTTGCCTTTCCAGGTTGCTTGGTTGACCAAAAAGGGCGTATGCGTTTTTTCCTGAATATATTCAGAAAAAACGCATACGCCCTTTTTGGCCAAGGGCATCATGGTCGAGGTTTTGCCCCTTTTCCTGTGCTTTAAAGGCGATTCGTATCTACCTCCTGAAATCTGTTTCCTGCAATTCTGCCTTGCTTTCAAATCCTCTTCGTTGCCTTCCGTCAATATATTTGTGGACGAGAGTTATCATTTATAACTCTGCAGGTTTGTGAATTGCAGAGCCCCTGAGCTCCATTTTTCAAATCCCTTTCTTGGGAGCTGGCCGCAAAAGCGCAGGATTGCTTCAGGCCCTATACTGGTCACGGGCGGCAGGCTGAGCCTGTGGTTAATTCTTCTTCCTGATGGGAAAATAGAGTGACCTGTGCCTGTCCCAACACCTAGAGCTAGTCTCTCATTGGTTCCCCCTCTTCCCGTTCATCCTCAGGACAAATTGCAACCTGTACGGAATAGGAGGTTAAAGGTGCTGATCCTCCAAGGAGGGAGATTGCTAGTAAAGCGGCTGGAATGGAGAACCCGAGCACAAGGAGATGAGAAATGAGGTGCGTTTTAAAAACCTTTCCCGATCACACGGTGCACCATCTTCTGGGTTTCTCATGCATGTTTTCGAAGTGGGAAGATGCCCTTGAACCTGGAGATTTGGGACCCATTGGAAGGGACCCACGCAGTATTACTTTAAAGGGTCTGCGTTTGCTCACCCAACCTCACCACACCTCTCAGCCCCAAGAGTGTCCACCCTTATGTCTCAATCAGCTGTGGGTCTAGATATGGTCAATCCAGGTGGCGTTACAGCCCCTGAGCGAATTTAGTAAGAATTTCTCTCTCTTTCACTGTCTTTGTTTCACGGGTTTTTAAAAGTGATTGATTTTTATAAAGGGGTTTAGCTGCTTTTCACTGCTGTGTTTATGCCGCTTTACAACCACTTGACTCACTTACAGAGAGATATCAATACATAGCTTTTAAGATTCTTACTAGTCAGATATATTCTTGGGCGGTGAATAGGGGGTGTTCAGTCCAGTTCACTGAGCAAGGAGTAGGTCGTGTCTATTACATATTGCGTTTATGGAACGGTCTCTGAGCTAATTTGAAACCCTTGTTTTATGCATCACCCCACCTCACCTTTCCCGTTAAGCAGCCATAGTGTGTTTTCTAAACGTGTGACTCTGTTCTGTTTTGTAATTCAGTTCAAGGGTAGCGGTTTTTACATTCCCTCTATAAGTGATATCTTATGATAAGTGTCTTTTTCTGTGGGACTTATTTCACTTAGAATCGTCGTACCTAAATCCACTCATCATGCTGCTACTAGCCTTATGACGTTGATTTCATGGCTGAGTGATATTCCATTGTACATAAGGACCACAACTTCTTTATCCATTTTTCTCTTTCCTGGGATATTTAAGGTGTAACGAAGTGGAGGTTCTTGTCAACAGAGCAGCCCTAAACTTTGGGGTGCCTGTGTCTTGCTGATTTTTAGTTTTCCCAATTTATACGCCCATGAGTGGAAGTGCACTATGCTCTCTAAGCTGAGTTTTTTTAGATGTTTCAGGACACACCGTACACTTCTCGAGAGTGGCTGTTGGCAATTTACATCCCGCCCTTCAGCGTAGCAAGGCTCCCGTTTCTCCATGGCCTGTCCTGCATTTCTGGTTTTGACACTTTATTCAGCATGGCCCTTTTGACCGGTGGGAAGCGAGACTTCTTTGTAGCGCTGATTTGCCTTTCCAGGTTGCTTGGTTGGCCAAAAAGGGCGTATGCGTTTTTTCCTGAATATATTCAGGAAAAAACGCATACGCCCTTTTTGGCCAAGGGCATCATGGTCGAGGTTTTGACGCTTTTCCTGTGCTTTAAAGGCGATTCGAATCTACCTCCTGAAATCTGTTTCCTGCAATTCTGCCTTGCTTTCAAATCCTCTTCGTTGCCTTCCCTCAATATATTTGTGGACGAGAGTTATCATTTATAACTCTGCAGGTTTGTGAATTGCAGTGCCCCTGAGCTCCATTTTTCAAGTCGCTTTCTTGGGAGCTGGCCGCAAAAGCGCAGGATTGCTTCAGGCCCTATTCTGGTCCCGAGCGGCTGGCTGAGTCTGTGGTTAATTCTTCTTCCTGACGGGAAAATAGAGTGACCTGTGCCTGTCCCAACACCTAGAGCTAGTCTCTCATTGGTTCCCCCTCTTCCCGTTCATCCTCAGGACAAATTGCAACCAGTACGGAATAGGAGGTTAAAGGTGCTGATTCTCCAAGGAGGGAGATTGCTAGTAAAGCGGCTAGAATGGCGAACCCGAGCCCAAGGAGATGAGAAATGAGGTGCGTTTTAGAAACCTTTCCCGATCACACGGTGCACCATCTTCTGGGTTTCTCATGCATGTTTTCGAAGTGGGAAGATGCCCTTGAACCTGGAGATTTGGGACCCATGGGATGGGACTCACGCAGTATTACTTTAAAGGGTCTGCGTTTGCTCACCCAACCTCACCAAACCTCTCAGCCCCAAGAGTGTCCACCCTTATGTCTCAATCAGCTGTGGGTCTAGATATGGTCAATCCAGGTGGCATCACAGCCCCTGAACGAATTTAGTAAGAATTTCTCTCTCTTTCACTGTCTTTGTTTCACGGGTTTTTAAAAGTGATTGATTTTTATAAAGGGGTTTAGCTGCTTTTCACTGCTGTGTTTATGCCACTTTACACCCACTTGACTAACTTTCAGAGAGATATCAATATATAGGTTGTAAGATTCTTAATAGTCAGATATATTCTTGGGCGGTGAATAGGGGGTGTTGAGTCCAGTTCACTGAGCAAGGAGTAGGTCGTGTCTATTACATATTGGGTTTATGGAACGGTCTCTGAGCTAATTTGAAACCCTTCTTTTATGCATCACCCCACCTCACCTTTCCCGTTAAGCAGGCATAGTGTGTTTTCTAAACGTGTGCCTCTGTTCTGTTTTGTAATTCAGTTCAAGGGTCGCGGTTTGTACATTCCCTCTATAAGTGATATCTTATGATAAGTGTCTTTTTCTGTGTGACTTATTTCACTTAGAATCGTCGTACCTAAATCCACTCATCATGCTGCTACTAGCCTTATGACGTTGATTTCATGGCTGAGTGATATTCCATTGTACATAAGGACCACAACTTCTTTATCCATTTTTCTCTTTCCTGGGATATTTAGGGTGTAACGAAGTGGAGGTTCTTGTCAACAGAGCAGCCCTAAACTTTGGGGTGCCTGTGTCTTGCTGATTTTTAGTTTTCCCAATTTATACGCCCATGAGTGGAAGTGCCCTATGCTCTCTAAGCTGAGTTTTTTCGATGTTTCAGGACACACCGTACACTTCTCCAGAGTGGCTGTTGGCAATTTACATCCCGCCCATCAGCGTAGCAAGGCTCCCGTTTCTCCATGGCCTGTCCTGCATTTCTGGTTTTGACACTTTATTCAGCATGGCCCTTTTGACCGATGGGAAGTGAGACTTCTTTGTAGCGCTGATTTGCCTTTCCAGGTTGCTTGGTTGGCCAAAAAGGGCGTATGCGTTTTTTCCTGAATATATTCAGGAAAAAACGCATACGACCTTTTTGGCCAAGGGCATCATTGTCGAGGTTTTGCCGCTTTTCCCGTGCTTTAAAGGCGATTTGAATCTATCTCCTGATATCTGTTTCCTGCAATTCTGCCTTGCTTTCAAATCCTCTTCGTGGCCTTCCCTCAATATATTTGAGGACGAGAGTTATGATTTATAACTCTGCAGGTTTGTGAATTGCAGTGCCCCTGAGCTCCATTTTTCAACTCGCTTTCTTGGGAGCTGGCCGCAAAAGCGCAGGATTGCTTTAGGCCCTATTTTGGTCCCGGGCGGCAGGCTGAGCCTGTGGTTAATTCTTCTTCCTGATGGGAAAATAGAGTGACCTGTGCCTGTCCCAACACCTAGAGCTAGTCTCTCATTGGTTCCCCCTCTTCCCGTTCATCCTCAGGACAAATTGCAACCTGTATGGAACAAGAGGTTAAAGGTGCTGATTCTCCAAGGAGGGAGATTGCTAGTAAAGCGGCTGGAATGGCGAACCCAAGCACAAGGAGATGAGAAATGAGGTGCGTTTTAGAAACCTTTCCCGATCACACGGTGTACCATCTTGTGGGTTTCTAATGCATGTTTTCGATGTAGGAAGATGCCCTTGAACCTGGAGATTTGGGACCCATGGGAGGGGAACAACGCAGTATTACTTTAAGGGGTCTGCGTTTGCTCACCCAACCTCACCAAACCTCTCATCCCCAAGAGGGTCCACCCTTATGTCTCAATCAGCTGTGGGTCTAGATATGGTCAATCCAGGTGGCATCACAGCCCCTGAACGAATTTAGTAAGAATTTCTCTCTCTTTCACTGTCTTTGTTTCACGGGTTTTTAAAAGTGATTGATTTTTATAAAGGGGTGTAGCTGCTTTTCACTGCTGTGTTTATGCCGATTTACACCCACTTGACTCACTTACAGAGAGATATCAATACATAGCTTTTAAGATTCTTACTAGTCAGATATATTCTTGGGCGGTGAATAGGGGGTGTTCAGTCCAGTTCACTGAGCAAGGAGTAGGTCGTGTCTATTACATATTGGGTTTATGGAACGGTCTCTGAGCTAATTTGAAACCCTTGTTTTATGCATCATCCCACCTCACCTTTCCCGTTAAGCAGCCATAGTGTGTTTTCTAAACGTGTGACTCTGTTCTGTTTTGTAATTCAGTTCAAGGGTAGCGGTTTTTACATTCCCTCCATAAGTGATATCTTATGATAAGTGTCTTTTTCTGTGTGACTTATTTCACTTAGAATTGTCGTACCTAAATCCACTCTTCATGCTGCTACTAGACTTATGACGTTGATTTCATGGCTGAGTGATATTCTATTGTACATAAGGACTACGACTTCTGTATCCATTTTTTTCTTTCCTGCGATATTTACGTTGTAACGAAGTGGAGGTTCTTGTCAACAGAGCAGCCCTAAATTTTGGGTTGCCTGTGTCTTGCTAATTTTTAGTTTTCCCAATTTATACGCCCATGGGTGGAAGTGCCCTATGCTCTCTAAGCTGAGTTTTTTAGTTGTTTCAGGACACACCGTACACTTCTCCAGAGTGGCTGTTGGCAATTTACATCCCGCCCTTCAGCGTAGCAAGGCTCCCGTTTTTCCATGGCCTGTCCTGCATTTCTGATTTTGATACTTTATTCAGCATGGCCCTTTTGACCGATGGGAAGCGAGACTTCTTTGTAGCGCTGATTTGCCTTTCCAGGTTGCTTGGTTGACCAAAAAGGGCGTATGCGTTTTTTCCTGAATATATTCAGAAAAAACGCATACGCCCTTTTTGGCCAAGGGCATCATGGTCGAGGTTTTGCCCCTTTTCCTGTGCTTTAAAGGCGATTCGTATCTACCTCCTGAAATCTGTTTCCTGCAATTCTGCCTTGCTTTCAAATCCTCTTCGTTGCCTTCCGTCAATATATTTGTGGACGAGAGTTATCATTTATAACTCTGCAGGTTTGTGAATTGCAGTGCCCCTGAGCTCCATGTTTCAACTCGCTTTCTTGGGAGCTGGCCGCAAAAGCGCAGGATTGCTTCAGGCCCTATTCTGGTCCCGGGCGACAGGCTGAGCCTGTGGTTAATTCTTCTTCCTGATGGGAAAATAGAGTGACCTGTGCCTGTCCCAACACCTAGAGCTAGTCTCTCATTGGTTCCCCCTCTTCCCATTCATCCTCAGGACAAATTGCAACCTGTAGGGAACAGGAGGTTAAAGGTGCTGATTCTCCAAGGAGGGAGATTGTTAGTAAAGCGGCTGGAATGGCGAACCCGAGCCCAAGGAGATGAGAAATGAGGTGCGTTTTAGAAACCTTTCCCGATCATACGGTGTACCATCTTCTGGGTTTCTCATGCATGTTTTCGATGTAGAAAGATGCCCTTGAACCTGGAGAGTTGGGACCCATGGAATGGGTACCACGCAGTATTACTCTAAAGGGTGTGCGTTTGCTCACCCAACCTCACCAAATCTCTTAGCCCCAAGAGTGTCCACCCTTATGTCTCAATTAGCTGTGGGTCTAGATATGGTCAATCCAGGTGGCATCACAGCCACTGAACGAATTTAGTAAGAATTTCTCTATCTTTCACTGTCTTTGTTTCACGGGTTTTTAAAAGTGATTGATTTTTATAAAGGGGTTTAGCTGCTTTTCACTGCTGTGTTTATGCCCCTTTACACCCACTTGACTCACTTACAGGGAGATATCAATACATAGGTTTTAAGATTCCTACTACTCAGATATATTCTTGGGCGGTGAATAGGGGGTGTTGAGTCCAGTTTAATGAGCAAGGAGTAGGTCGTGTCTATTACATATTGGGTTTATGGAACGGTCTCTGAGCTAATTTGAAACCCTTGTTTTATGCATCACCCCACCTCACCTTTCCCGTTAAGCAGCCATAGTGTGTTTTCTAAACGTGTGAGTCTGTTCTGTTTTGTAATTCAGTTCAAGGGTAGCGGTTTTTATATTCGCTCTATAAGTGATATCTTATGATAAGTGTCTTTTTCTGTGTGACTTATTTCACTTAAAATCGTCGTACCTAAATCCACTCATCATGCTGCTACTAGCCTTATGACGTTGATTTCATGGCTGAGTGATATTCCATTGTACATAAGGACCACAACTTCTTTATCCATTTTTCTCTTTCCTGGGATATTTACGTTGTAACGAAGTGGAGGTTCTTGTCAACAGAGCAGCCCTAAACTTTGGGGTGCCTGTGTCTTGCTGATTTTTAGTTTTCCCAATTTATACGCCCATGAGTGGAAGTGCCCTATGCTCTCTAAGCTGAGTTTTTTCGATGTTTTAGGACACACCGTACACTTCTCAAGAGTGGCTGTTGGCAATTTACATCCCGCCCATCAGCGTAGCAAGGCTCCCGTTTCTCCATGGCCTGTCCTGCATATCTGGTTTTGACACTTTATTCAGCATAGCCCTTTTGACCGATGGGAAGCGAGACTTCTTTGTAGCGCTGATTTGCCTTTCCAGGTTGCTTGGTTGGCCAAAAAGGGCGTATGCGTTTTTTCCTGAATATATTCAGGAAAAAACGCATACGCCCTTTTTGGCCAAGGGCATCATTGTCGAGGTTTTGCCGCTTTTCCCGTGCTTTAAAGGCGATTCGAATCTACCTCCTGAAATCTGTTTCCTGCAATTCTGCCTTGCTTTCAAATCCTCTTCGTTGCCTTCCCTCAATATATTTGTGGACGAGAGTTATCATTTATAACTCTGCAGGTTTGTGAATTGCAGTGCCCCTGAGCTCCATTTTTCAACTCGCTTTCTTGGGAGCTGGCCGCAAAAGCGCAGGATTGCTTCAGGCCCTATACTGGTCACGGGCGGCAGGCTGAGCCTGTGGTTAATTCTTCTTCCTGATGGGAAAATAGAGTGACCTGTGCCTGTCCCAACACCTAGAGCTAGTCTCTCATTGGTTCCCCCTCTTCCCGTTCATCCTCAGGACAAATTGCAACCTGTACAGAACAAGAGGTTAAAGGTGCTGATTCTCCAAGGAGGGAGATTGCTAGTAAAGCGGCTGGAATGGCGAACCCCAGCACAAGGAGATGAGAAATGAGGTGCGTTTTAGAAACCTTTCCCGATCACACGGTGTACCATCTTGTGGGTTTCTAATGCATGTTTTCGATGTAGGAAGATGCCCTTGAACCTGGAGATTTGGGACCCATGGGAGGGGAACAACGCAGTATTACTTTAAGGGGTCTGCGTTTGCTCACCCAACCTCACCAAACCTCTCATCCTCAAGAGGGTCCACCCTTATGTCTCAATCAGCTGTGGGTCTAGATATGGTCAATCCAGGTGGCATCACAGCCCCTGAACGAATTTAGTAAGAATTTCTCTCTCTTTCACTGTCTTTGTTTCACGGGTTTTTAAAAGTGATTGATTTTTATAAAGGGGTGTAGCTGCTTTTCACTGCTGTGTTTATGCCGATTTACACCCACTTGACTCACTTACAGAGAGATATCAATACATAGCTTTTAAGATTCTTACTAGTCAGATATATTCTTGGGCGGTGAATAGGGGGTGTTCAGTCCAGTTCACTGAGCAAGGAGTAGGTCGTGTCTATTACATATTGGGTTTATGGAACGGTCTCTGAGCTAATTTGAAACCCTTGTTTTATGAATCATCCCACCTCACCTTTCCCGTTAAGCAGCCATAGTGTGTTTTCTAAACGTGTGACTCTGTTCTGTTTTGTAATTCAGTTCAAGGGTAGCGGTTTTTACATTCCCTCCATAAGTGATATCTTATGATAAGTGTCTTTTTCTGTGTGACTTATTTCACTTAGAATTGTCGTACCTAAATCCACTCTTCATGCTGCTACTAGACTTATGACGTTGATTTCATGGCTGAGTGATATTCTATTGTACATAAGGACTACGACTTCTTTATCCATTTTTTCCTTTCCTGCGATATTTACGTTGTAACGAAGTGGAGGTTCTTGTCAACAGAGCAGCCCTAAATTTTGGGTTGCCTGTGTCTTGCTAATTTTTAGTTTTCCCAATTTATACGCCCATGAGTGGAAGTGCCCTATGCTCTCTAAGCTGAGTTTTTTAGTTGTTTCAGGACACACCGTACACTTCTCCAGAGTGGCTGTTGGCAATTTACATCCCGCCCTTCAGCGTAGCAAGGCTCCCGTTTTTCCATGGCCTGTCCTGCATTTCTGATTTTGATACTTTATTCAGCATGGCCCTTTTGACCGATGGGAAGCGAGACTTCTTTGTAGCGCTGATTTGCCTTTCCAGGTTGCTTGGTTGACCAAAAAGGGCGTATGCGTTTTTTCCTGAATATATTCAGAAAAAACGCATACGCCCTTTTTGGCCAAGGGCATCATGGTCGAGGTTTTGCCCCTTTTCCTGTGCTTTAAAGGCGATTCGTATCTACCTCCTGAAATCTGTTTCCTGCAATTCTGCCTTGCTTTCAAATCCTCTTCGTTGCCTTCCGTCAATATATTTGTGGACGAGAGTTATCATTTATAACTCTGCAGGTTTGTGAATTGCAGAGCCCCTGAGCTCCATTTTTCAAATCCCTTTCTTGGGAGCTGGCCGCAAAAGCGCAGGATTGCTTCAGGCCCTATACTGGTCACGGGCGGCAGGCTGAGCCTGTGGTTAATTCTTCTTCCTGATGGGAAAATAGAGTGACCTGTGCCTGTCCCAACACCTAGAGCTAGTCTCTCATTGGTTCCCCCTCTTCCCGTTCATCCTCAGGACAAATTGCAACCTGTACGGAATAGGAGGTTAAAGGTGCTGATCCTCCAAGGAGGGAGATTGCTAGTAAAGCGGCTGGAATGGAGAACCCGAGCACAAGGAGATGAGAAATGAGGTGCGTTTTAAAAACCTTTCCCGATCACACGGTGCACCATCTTCTGGGTTTCTCATGCATGTTTTCGAAGTGGGAAGATGCCCTTGAACCTGGAGATTTGGGACCCATTGGAAGGGACCCACGCAGTATTACTTTAAAGGGTCTGCGTTTGCTCACCCAACCTCACCACACCTCTCAGCCCCAAGAGTGTCCACCCTTATGTCTCAATCAGCTGTGGGTCTAGATATGGTCAATCCAGGTGGCGTTACAGCCCCTGAGCGAATTTAGTAAGAATTTCTCTCTCTTTCACTGTCTTTGTTTCACGGGTTTTTAAAAGTGATTGATTTTTATAAAGGGGTTTAGCTGCTTTTCACTGCTGTGTTTATGCCGCTTTACACCCTCTTGACTCACTTACAGAGTGATATCAATACACAGGTTTTAACATTCTTATTAGTCAGATATATTCTTGGGTGGTGAATAGGGGGTGTTGAGTCCAGTTCACTGAGCAAGGAGTATGTCGTGTCTTTTACATATTGGGTTTATGGAATGGTATCTGAGCTAATTTGAAACCCTTCTTTTATGCATCACCCCACCTCACCTTTCCCGTTAAGCAGCCATAGTGTGTTTTCTAAACGTGTGACTCTGTTCTGTTTTGTAATTCAGTTCAAGGGTAGCGGTTTTTACATTCCCTCTATAAGTGATATCTTATGATAAGTGTCTTTTTCTGTGTGACTTATTTCACTTAGAATCGTCGTACCTAAATCCACTCATCATGCTGCTACTAGCCTTATGACGTTGATTTCATGGCTGAGTGATATTCCATTGTACATAAGGACCACAACTTCTTTATCCATTTTTCTCTTTCCTGGGATATTTAAAGTGTAACGAAGTGGAGGTTCTTGTCAACAGAGCAGCCCTAAACTTTGGGTTGCCTGTGTCTTGCTGATTTTTATTTTTCCCAATTTATACGCCCATGAGTGGAAGTGCCCTATGCTCTCTAAGCTGAGTTTTTTCGATGTTTCAGGACACACCGTACACTTCTCCAGAGTGGCTGTTGGCAATTTACATCCCGCCCAACAGAGTAGCAAGGCTCCCGTTTCTCCATGGCCTCTCCTGCATTTCTGGTTTTGACACTTTATTCAGCATGGCCCTTTTGACCGATGGGAAGCGAGACTTCTTTGTAGCGCTGATTTGCCTTTCCAGGTTGCTTGATTGGCCAAAAAGGGCGTATGCGTTTTTTCCTGAATATATTCAGGAAAAAACGCATACGCCCTTTTTGGCCAAGGGCATCATTGTCGAGGTTTTGCTGCTTTTCCCGTGCTTTAAAGGCGATTCGAATCTTCCTCCTGAAATCTGTTTCCTGCAATTCTGCCTTGCTTTCAAATCCTCTTCGTGGCCTTCTCTCAATATATTTGAGGACGAGAGTTATGATTTATAACTCTGCAGTTTTGTGAATTGCAGTGCCCCTGAGCTCCATTTTTCAACTCGCTTTCTTGGGAGCTGGCCGCAAAAGCGCAGGATTGCTTCAGGCCCTATTCTGGTTCCGGGCGGAAGGCTGAGCCTGTGGTTAATTCTTCTTCCTGATGGGAAAATAGAGTGACCTGTGCCTGTCCCAACACCTAGAGCTAGTGTCTCATTGGTTCCCCCTCTTCCCGTTCATCCTCAGGACAAATTGCAACCTGTACGGAACAGGAGGTTAAAGGTGCTGATTCTCCAAGGAGGGAGATTGCTAGTAAAGCGGCTGGAATGGCGAACCCGAGCACAAGGAGATGAGAAAGGAGGTGCGTTTTAGAAACCTTTCCCGATCACACGGTGCACCATCTTCTGGGTTTCTCATGCATGTTTTCGAAGTAGGAAGATGCCCTTGAACCTGGAGATTTGGGACCCATGGGATGGAAACCACGCAGTATTACTTTAAAGGGTCTGCGTTTGCTCACCCAACCTCACCAAACCTCTCAGCCCCAAGAGTGTCCACCCTTATGTCTCAATCAGCTGTGGGTCTAGATATGGTCAATCCAGGTGGCATCACAGCCCCTGAACGAATTTAGTAAGAATTTCTCTGTCTTTCACTGTCTTTGTTTCACGGGTTTTTAAAAGTGATTGATTTTTATAAAGGGGTTTAGCTGCTTTTCACTGCTGTGTTTATGCCGCTTTACACCCAGTTGACTCACTTACAGAGAGATATCAATACATAGGTTTTAAGATTCTTACTAGTCAGATATATTCTTGGGCGGTGAATAGGGGGTGTTGAGTCCAGTTCACTGAGCAAGGAGTAGGTCGTGTCTATTACATATTGGGTTTATGGAACGGTCTCTGAGCTAATTTGAAACCCTTCTTTTATGCATCACCCCACCTCACCTTTCCCGTTAAGCAGCCATAGTGTGTTTTCTAAACGTGTGCCTCTGTTCTGTTTTGTAATTCAGTTCAAGGGTCGCGGTTTTTACATTCCCTCTATAAGTGATATCTTATGATAAGTGTCTTTTTCTGTGTGACTTATTTCACTTAGAATCGTCGTACCTAAATCCACTCATCATGCTGCTACTAGCCTTATGACGTTGATTTCATGGCTGAGTGATATTCCATTGTACATAAGGACCACAACTTCTTTATCCATTTTTCTCTTTCCTGGGATATTTAGGGTGTAACGAAGTGGAGGTTCTTGTCAACAGAGCAGCCCTAAACTTTGGGGTGCCTGTGTCTTGCTGATTTTTAGTTTTCCCAATTTATACGCCCATGAGTGGAAGTGCCCTATGCTCTCTAAGCTGAGTTTTTTCGATGTTTCAGGACACACCGTACACTTCTCCAGAGTGGCTGTTGGCAATTTACATCCCGCCCATCAGCGTAGCAAGGCTCCCGTTTCTCCATGGCCTGTCCTGCATTTCTGGTTTTGACACTTTATTCAGCATGGCCCTTTTGACCGATGGGAAGCGAGACTTCTTTGTAGCGCTGATTTGCCTTTCCAGGTTGCTTGGTTGGCCAAAAAGGGCGTATGCGTTTTTTCCTGAATATATTCAGGAAAAAACGCATACGCCCTTTTTGGCCAAGGGCATCATTGTCGAGGTTTTGCCGCTTTTCCCGTGCTTTAAAGGCGATTCGAATCTACCTCCTGAAATCTGTTTCCTGCAATTCTGCCGTGCTTTCAAATCCTCTTCGTTGCCTTCCCTCAATATATTTGAGGGCGAGAGTTATCATTTATAACTCTGCAGGTTTGTGAATTGCAGTGCCCCTGAGCTCCATTTTTCAACTCGCTTTCTTGGGAGCTGGCCGCAAAAGCGCATGATTGCTTCAGGCCCTATTTTGGTCCCGGGCGGCAGGCTGAGCCTGTGGTTAATTCTTCTTCCTGATGGGAAAATACAGTGACCTGTGCCTGTCCCAACACCTAGAGCTAGTGTCTCATTGGTTCCCCCTCTTCCCGTTCATCCTCAATTCAAATTGCAACCGGTACGGAACAGGAGGTTAAAGGTGCTGATTCTCCAAGGAGGGAGATTGCTACTAAAGCGGCTGGAATGGCGAACCCGAGCACAGGGAGGTGAGAAATGAGGTGCGTTTTAGAAACCTTTCCCGATCACACGGTGTACCATCTTCTGGGTTTCTCATGCATGTTTTCGAAGTAGGAAGATGCCCTTGAACCTGGAGATGTGGGACCCATGGGATGGGAACCACGCAGTATTACTTTAAAGGGTCTGCATTTGCTCACCCAACCTCACCAAACCTCTCAGCCCCAAGAGTGTCCACCCTTATGTCTCAATCAGCTGTGGGTCTAGATATGGTCAATCCAGTTGGCATCACAGCCCCTGAACGAATTTAGTAAGAATTTCTCTGTCTTTCACTGTCTTTGTTTCACGGGTTTTTAAAAGTGATTGATTTTTATAAAGGGGTTTAGCTGCTTTTCACTGCTGTGTTTATGCCGCTTTACACCCAGTTGACTCACTTACAGAGAGATATCAATACATAGGTTTTAAGATTCTTACTAGTCAGATATATTCTTGGGCGGTGAATAGGGGGTGTTGAGTCCAGTTCACTGAGCAAGGAGTAGGTCGTGTCTATTACATATTGGGTTTATGGAACGGTCTCTGAGCTAATTTGAAACCCTTCTTTTATGCATCACCCCACCTCACCTTTCCCGTTAAGCAGCCATAGTGTGTTTTCTAAACGTGTGACTCTGTTCTGTTTTGTAATTCAGTTCAAGGGTAGCGGTTTTTATATTCCCTCTATAAGTGATATCTTATGATAAGTGTCTTTTTCTGTGGGACTTATTTCACTTAGAATCGTCGTACCTAAATCCACTCATCATGCTGCTAGTAGCCTTATGACGTTGATTTCATGGCTGAGTGATATTCCATTGTACATAAGGACCACAACTTCTTTATCCATTTTTCTCTTTCCTGGGATATTTAAGGTGTAACGAAGTGGAGGTTCTCGTCAACAGAGCAGCGCTAAACTTTGGGGTGCCTGTGTCTTGCTGATTTTTAGTTTCCCCAATTTATACGCCCAGTAGTGGTAGTGTCTTATTCTCTCTAAGCTAAGTTTTTTCGGTGTTTCAGGACACACCGTACACTTCTCCAGAGTGGCTGTTGGCAATTTACATCCCGCCCATCAGCGTAGCAAGGCTCCCGTTTCTCCATGGCCTGTCCTGCATATCTGGTTTTGACACTTTATTCAGCATGGCCCTTTTGACCTATGGGAAGCGAGAGTTCTTTATAACGCTGATTTGCCTTTCCAGGTTGCTTGGTTGGGCAAAAAGGGCGTATGCGTTTTTTCCTGAATATATTCAGGAAAAAACGCATACGCCCTTTTTGGCCAAGGGCATCATTGTCGAGGTTTTGCCGCTTTTCCCGTGCTTTAAAGGCGATTCGAATCTACCTCCTGAAATCTGTTTCCTGCAATTCTGCCGTGCTTTCAAATCCTCTTCGTTGCCTTCCCTCAATATATTTGAGGTCGAGAGTTATGATTTATAACTCTGCAGGTTTGTGAATTGCAGTGCCCCTGAGCTCCATTTTTCAACTCGCTTTCTTGGGAGCTGGCCGCAAAAGCGCAGGATTGCTTTAGGCCCTATTTTGGTCCCGGGCGGCAGGCTGAGCCTGTGGTTAATTCTTCTTCCTGATGGGAAAATAGAGTGACCTGTGCCTGTCCCAACACCTAGAGCTAGTGTCTCATTGGTTCCCCCTCTTCCCGTTCATCCTCAGGACAAATTGCAACCTGTACGGAACAGGAGGTTAAAGGTGCTGATTCTCCAAGGAGGGAGATTGCTAGTAAAGCGGCTGGAATGGAGAACCCGAGCACAAGGAGTTGAGAAATGAGGTGCATTTTAGAAACCTTTCCCGATCACACGGTGTACCATCTTCTGGGTTTCTCATGCATGTTTTCGAAGTAGGAAGATGCCCTTGAACCTGAAGATTTGGGACCCATGGGATGGGAACCACACAGTATTACTTTAAAGGGTCTCCGTTTGCTCACCCAACCTCACCAAACGTCTCAGCCCCAAGAGTGTCCACCCTTATGTCTCAATCAGCTGTGGGTCTATATATGGTGAATCCAGTTGGCATCACAGCCCCTGAACGAATTTAGTAAGAATTTCTCTCTCTTTCACTGTCTTTGTTTCACGGGGTTTTAAAAGTGACTGATTTTTATAAAGGGGTTTAGCTGCTTTTCACTGCTGTGTTTATGCCGCTTTACACCCACTTGACTCACTTTCAGAGAGATATCAATACATAGGTTTGAAGATTCTTACTAGTCAGATATATTCTTGGGCGGTGAATAGGGGGTGTTGAGTCCAGTTCACTGAGCAAGGAGTAGGTCGTGTCTATTACATATTGGGTTTATGGAACGGTATCTGAGCTAATTTGAAACCCTTGTTTTATGCATCATCCCACCTCACCTTTCCCGTTAAGCAGCCATAGTGTGTTTTCTAAACGTGTGCCTCTGTTCTGTTTTGTAATTCAGTTCAAGGGTAGCGGTTTTTACATTCCCTCTATAACTGATATCTTATGATAAGTGTCTTTTTCTGTGTGACTTATTTCACTTAGAATCGTTGTACCTAAATCCACTCATCATGCTGCTACTAGCCTTATGAAGTTGATTTCATGGCTGAGTGATATTCCGTTGTACATAAGGACCACAACTTCTTTATCCATTTTTCTCTTTCCTGGGATATTTACGTTGTAATGAAGTGGAGGTTCTTGTCAACAGAGCAGCCCTAAACTTTGGGGTGCCTGTGTCTTGCTGATTTTTAGTTTTCCCAATTTATACGCCCATGAGTGGAAGTGCCCTATGCTCTCTAAGCTGAGCTTTTTCGATGTTTCAGGACACACCGTACACTTCTCCAGAGTGGCTGTTGGCAATTTACATCCCGCCCATCAGCGTAGCAAGGCTCCCGTTTCTCCATGGCCTGTCCTGCATTTCTGGTTTTGACACTTTATTCAGCATGGCCCTTTTGACCGATGGGAAGTGAGACTTCTTTGTACCACTGATTTGCGTTTCCAGGTTGCTTGGTTGGCCAAAAAGGGCGTATGCGTTTTTTCCTGAATATATTCAGGAAAAAACGCATACGCCCTTTTTGGCCAAGGGCATCATTGTCGAGGTTTTGCCGCTTTTCCCGTGCTTTAAAGGCGATTCGAATCTACCTCCTGAAATCTGTTTCCTGCAATTCTGCCTTGCTTTCAAATCCTCTTCGTGGCCTTCCCTCAATATATTTGAGGACGAGAGTTATGATTTATAACTCTGCAGGTTTGTGAATTGCAGTGCCCCTGAGCTCCATTTTTCAACTCGCTTTCTTGGGAGCTGGCCGCAAAAGCGCAGGTTTGCTTCAGGCCCTATACTGTTTCCGGGCGGAAGGCTGAGCCTGTGGTTAATTCTTCTTCCTGATGGGAAAATAGAGTGACCTGTGCCTGTCCCAACACCTAGAGCTAGTGTCTCATTGGTTCCCCCTCTTCCCGTTCATCCTCAGGACAAATTGCAACCTGTACGGAACAGGAGATTAAATGTGCTGATTCTCCAAGGAGGGAGATTGCTAGTAAAGCGGCTGGAATGGCGAACCCAAGCACAAGGAGATGAGAAATGAGGTGCGTTTTAAAAACCTTTCCCGATCACACGGTGCACCATCTTCTGGGTTTCTCATGCATGTTTTCGAAGTAGGAAGATGCCCTTGAACCTGGAGATTTGGGACCCATGGGATGGGAACCACTCAGTATTACTTTAAAGGGTCTGCGTTTGCTCACCCAACCTCACCAAACCTCTCAGCCCCAAGAGTGTCCACCCTTATGTCTCAATCAGCTGTGGGTCTAGATATGGTCAATCCAGGTGGCATCACAGCCCCTGAACGAATTTAGTAAGAATTTCTCTCTCTTTCACTGTCTTTGTTTCACGGGTTTTTAAAAGTGATTGATTTTTATAAAGGGGTTTAGCTGCTTTTCACTGCTGTGTTTATGCCGCTTTACACCCACTTGACTCACTTACAGAGTGATATCAATACATAGGTTTTAAGATTCTTACTAGTCAGATATATTCTTGGGCGGTGAATAGGGGGTGTTGAGTCCAGTTCACTGAGCAAGGAGTAGGTCGTGTCTATTACATATTGGGTTTATGGAACGGTCTCTGAGCTAATTTGAAACCCTTCTTTTATGCATCACCCCACCTCACCTTTCCCGTTAAGCAGCCATAGTGTGTTTTCTAAACGTGTGCCTCTGTTCTGTTTTGTAATTCAGTTCAAGGGTCGCGGTTTTTACATTCCGTCTATAAGTGATATCTTAGGATAAGTGTCTTTTTCGGTGTGACTTATTTCACTTAGAATCGTCGTACCTAAATCCACTCATCATGCTGCTACTAGCCTTATGACGTTGATTTCATGGCTGAGTGATATTCCATTGTACATAAGGACCACAAATTCTTTATCCATTTTTCTCTTTCCTGGGATATTTAAGGTGTAACGAAGTGGAGGTTCTTGTCAACAGAGCAGCCCTAAACTTTGGGGTGCCTGTGTCTTGCTGATTTTTAGTTTTCCCAATTTATACGCCCATGAGTGGAAGTGCCCTATGCTCTCTAAGCTGAGTTTTTTCGATGTTTCAGGACACACCGTACACTTCTCCAGAGTGGCTGTTGGCAATTTACCTCCTGCCCATCAGCGTAGCAACCTCCCGTTTCTCCATGGCCTGTCCTGCATTTCTGGTTTTGACACTTTATTCAGCATGGCCCTTTTGACCGATGGGAAGCGAGACTTCTTTGTAGCGCTGATTTGCCTTTCCAGGTTGCTTGGTTGGCCAAAAAGGGCGTATGCGTTTTTTCCTGAATATATTCAGGAAAAAACGCATACGCCCTTTTTGGCCAAGGGCATCATTGTCGAGGTTTTGCCGCTTTTCCCGTGCTTTAAAGGCGATTCGAATCTACCTCCTGAAATCTGTTTCCTGCAATTCTGCCTTGCTTTCAAATCCTCTTCGTTGCCTTCCCTCAATATATTTGTGGACGAGAGTTATGATTTATAACTCTGCAGGTTTGTGAATTGCAGTGCCCCTGAGCTCCATTTTTCAACTCGCTTTCTTGGGAGCTGGCCGCAAAAGCGCAGGATTGCTTCAGGCCCTATTCTGGTCCCGGGCGGCAGGCTGAGCCTGTGGTTAATTCTTCTTCCTGATGGGAAAATAGAGTGACCTGTGCCTGTCCCAACACCTAGAGCTAGCGTCTCATTGGTTCCCCCTCTTCCCGTTCATCCTCAGGACAAATTGCAACCTGTACGGAACAGGAGGTTAAAGGTGCTGATTCTCCAAGGAGGGAGATTGCTAGTAAAGCGGCTGCAATGCCGAACCCGAGCACAAGGAGATGAGAAATGAGGTGCATTTTAGAAACCTTTCCTGATCACACGGTGTACCATCTTGTGGGTTTCTAATGCATGTTTTCGAAGTAGGAAGATGCCCTTGAACCTGGAGATTTGGGACCCATGGGATGGGAACCACACAGTATTACTTTAAAGGGTCTGCGTTTGCTCACCCAACCTCACCAAACGTCTCAGCCCCAAGAGTGTCCACCCTTATGTCTCAATCAGCTGTGGGTCTAGATATGGTCAATCCAGGTGGCATCACATCCCCTGAACGAATTTAGTAAGAATTTCTCTCTCTTTCACTGTCTTTGTTTCACGGGTTTTTAAAAGTGATTGATTTTTATAAAGGGGTTTAGCTGCTTTTCACTGCTGTGTTTATGCTGCTTTACACCCACTTGACTCACTTACAGAGAGATATCAATACATAGGTTTTAAGATTCTTACTAGTCAGATATATTCTTGGGCGGTGAATAGGGGGTGTTGAGTCCAGATCACTGAGCAAGGAGTAGGTCTTGTCTATTACATATTGGGTTTATGGAACGGTATCTGAGCTAATTTGAAACCCTTCTTTTATGCATCACCCCACCTCACCTTTCCCGTTAAGCAGCCATAGTGTGTTTTCTAAACGTGTGACTCTGTTCTGTTTTGTAATTCTGTTTAAGGGTAGCGGTTTTTACATTCCCTCTATAAGTGATATCTTATGATAAGTGTCTTTTTCTGTGTGACTTATTTCACTTAGAATCGTCGTACCTAAATCCACTCATCATGCTGCTACTAGCCTTATGACGTTGATTTCATGGCTGAGTGATATTCCGTTGTACATAAGGACCACAGCGTCTTTATCCATTTTTCTCTTTCCTGGGATATTTAAGGTGTAACTAAGTGGAGTTTCTTGTCAACAGAGCAGCCCTAAACTTTGGGGTGCCTGTGTCTTGCTGATTTTTAGTTTTCCCAATTTATACGCCCATGAGTGGAAGTGCCCTATGCTCTCTAAGCTGAGCTTTTTCGATGTTTCAGGACACACCGTACACTTCTCCAGAGTGGCTGTTGGCAATTTACATCCCGCCCATCAGCGTAGCAAGGCTCCCGTTTCTCCATGGCCTGTCCTGCATTTCTGGTTTTGACACTTTATTCAGCATGGCCCTTTTGACCGATGGGAAGTGAGACTTCTTTGTACCACTGATTTGCGTTTCCAGGTTGCTTGGTTGGCCAAAAAGGGCGTATGCGTTTTTTCCTGAATATATTCAGGAAAAAACGCATACGCCCTTTTTGGCCAAGGGCATCATTGTCGAGGTTTTGCCGCTTTTCCCGTGCTTTAAAGGCCATTTGAATCTACCTCCTGAAATCTGTTTCCTGCAATTCTGCCTTGCTTTCAAATCCTCTTCGTTGCCTTCCCTCAATATATTTGAGGGCGAGAGTTATCATTTATAACTCTGCAGATTTGTGAATTGCAGTGCCCGTGAGCTCCATTTTTCAACTCGCTTTCTTGGGAGCTGGCCGCAAAAGCGCATGATTGCTTCAGGCCCTATTTTGGTCCCGGGCGGCAGGCTGAGCCTGTGGTTAATTCTTTTTCCTGATGGGAAAATAGAGTGACCTGTGCCTGTCCCAACACCTAGAGCTAGTGTCTCATTGGTTCCCCCTCTTCCCGTTCATCCTCAATTCAAATTGCAACCGGTACGGAACAGGAGGTTAAAGGTGCTGATTCTCCAAGGAGGGAGATTGCTACTAAAGCGGCTGGAATGGCGAACCCGAGCACAAGGAGATGAGAAATGAGGTGCGTTTTAGAAACCTTTCCCGATCTCACGGTGTACCATCTTCTGGGTTTCTCATGCATGTTTTCGAAGTAAGAAGATGCCCTTGAACCTGGAGATTTGGGACCCATGGGATGGGAACCACGCAGTATTACTTTAAAGGGTCTGCGTTTGCTCACCCAACCTCACCAAACCTCTCAGCCCCAAGAGTGTCCACCCTTATGTCTCAATCAGCTGTGGGTCTAGATATGGTCAATCCAGGTGGCATCACAGCCCCTGAACGAATTTAGTAAGAATTTCTCTGTCTTTCACTGTCTTTGTTTCACGGGTTTTTAAAAGTGATTGATTTTTATAAAGGGGTTTAGCTGCTTTTCTCTGCTGTGTTTATGCCGCTTTACACCCACTTGACTCACTTACAGAGAGATATCAATACATAGGTTTTAAGATTCTTACTAGTCAGATATATTCTTGGGCGGTGAATAGGGGGTGTTGAGTCCAGTTCACTGAGCAAGGAGTAGGTCGTGTCTATTACATATTGGGTTTATGGAACGGTCTCTGAGCTAATTTGAAACCCTTCTTTTATGCATCACCCCACCTCACCTTTCCCGTTAAGCAGCCATAGTGTGTTTTCTAAACGTGTGACTCTGTTCTGTTTTGTAATTCACTTCAAGGGTAGCGGTTTTTATATTCCCTCTATAAGTGATATCTTATGATAAGTGTCTTTTTCTGTGGGACTTATTTCACTTAGAATCGTCGTACCTAAATCCACTCATCATGCTGCTACTAGCCTTATGACGTTGATTTCATGGCTGACTGATATTCCATTGTACATAAGGACCACAACTTCTTTATCCATTTTTCTCTTTCCTGGGATACTTAAGGTGTAACGAAGTGGAGGTTCTCGTCAACAGAGCAGCCCTAAACTTTGGGGTGCCTGTGTCTTGCTGATTTTTAGTTTCCCCAATTTATACGCCCAGTAGTGGTAGTGTCTTATGCTCTCTAAGCTAAGTTTTTTCGGTGTTTCAGGACACACCGTACACTTCTCCAGAGTGGCTGTTGGCAATTTACATCCCGCCCAGCAGCGTAGCAAGGCTCCCGTTTCTCCATGGCCTGTCCTGCATATCTGGTTTTGACACTTTATTCAGCATGGCCCTTTTGACCTATGGGAAGCGAGACTTCTTTATAACGCTGATTTGCCTTTCCAGGTTGCTTGGTTGGGCAAAAAGGGCGTATGCGTTTTTTCCTGAATATATTCAGGAAAAAACGCATACGCCCTTTTTGGCCAAGGGCATCATTGTCGAGGTTTTGCCGCTTTTCCCGTGCTTTAAAGGCGATTCGAATCTACCTCCTGAAATCTGTTTCCTGCAATTCTGCCTTGCTTTCAAATCCTCTTCGTTGCCTTCCGTCAATATATTTGTGGACGAGAGTTATCATTTATATCTCTGCAGGTTTGTGAATTGCAGTGCCCCTGAGCTCCATTTTTCAACTCGTTTTCTTGGGAGCTGGCCGCAAAAGCGCAGGATTGCTTCAGGCACTATTCTGCTTCCGGGCGGAAGGCTGAGCCTGTGGTTAATTCTTCTTCCTGATGGGAAAATAGAGTGACCTGTGCCTGTCCCAACACCTAGAGCTAGTGTCTCATTGGTTCCCCCTCTTCCCGTTCATCCTCAGGACAAATTGCAACCTGTACGGAACAGGAGGTTAAAGGTGCTGATTCTCCAAGGAGGGAGATTGCTAGTAAAGCGGCTTGAATGGCGAACCCGAGCACAAGGAGATGAGAAATGAGGTGCGTTTTAGAAACCTTTCCCGATCACACGGTGTACCATCTTCTGGGTTTCTCATGCATGTTTTCGATGTAGGAAGATGCCCTTGAACCTGGCGATTTGGGACCCATGGGATGGGTACCACGTAGTATTACTCTAAAGGGTCTGTGTTTGCTCACCCAACCTCACCAAACCTCTCAGCCCCAAGAGTGTCCACCCTTATGTCTCAGTCAGCTGTGGGTCTAGATATGGTCAATCCAGGTGGCATCACAGCCCCTGAACGAATTTAGTAAGAATTTCTCTCTCTTTCACTGTCTTTGTTTCACGGGTTTTTAAAAGTGATTGATTTTTATAAAGGGGTTTAGCTGCTTTTTACTGCTGTGTTTATGCCGC
Organism: Balaenoptera borealis; assembly: GCF_965194805.1. Lineage (NCBI taxonomy): Eukaryota > Metazoa > Chordata > Mammalia > Artiodactyla > Balaenopteridae > Balaenoptera > Balaenoptera borealis. The sequence goes on from NC_138864.1 coordinate 35,832,112, forward strand.
TTTACACCCACTCGACTCACTTACAGAGAGATATCGATACATACGTTTTAACATTCTTATTAGTCAGATATATTCTTGGGTGGTGAATAGGGGGTGTTGAGTCCAGTTCACTGAGCAAGGAGTAGGTCGTGTCTGTTACATATTGGGTTTATGGAACGGTATCTGAGCTAATTTGAAACCCTTCTTTTATGCATCACCCCACCTCACCTTTCCCGTTAAGCAGCCATAGTGTGTTTTCTAAACGTGTGACTCTGTTCTGTTTTGTAATTCAGTTCAAGGGTAGCAATTTTTACATTCCCTCCATAAGTGATATCTTATGATAAGTGTCTTTTTCTGTGTGACTTATTTCACTTAGAATCGTCGTACCTAAATCCACTCATCATGCTGCTACTAGCCTTATGACGTTGATTTCATGGCTGAGTGATATTCCATTGTACATAAGGACCACAACTTCTTTATCCATTTTTCTCTTTCCTGGGATATTTAAGGTGTAACGAAGTGGAGGTTCTTGTCAACAGAGCAGCCCTAAACTTTGGGGTGCCTGTGTCTTGCTGATTTTTAGTTTTCCCAATTTATACGCCCATGAGTGGAAGTGCCCTATGCTCTCTAAGCTGAGTTTTTTCGATGTTTCAGGACACACCGTACACTTCTCCAGAGTGGCTGTTGGCAATTTACATCCCGCCCATCAGCGTAGCAAGGCTCCCGTTTCTCCATGGCCTGTCCTGCATTTCTGGTTTTGACACTTTATTCAGCATGGCCCTTTTGACCGATGGGAAGCGAGACTTCTTTGTAGCGCTGATTTGCCTTTCCAGGTTGCTTGGTTGGCCAAAAAGGGCGTATGCGTTTTTTCCTGAATATATTCAGGAAAAAACGCATACGCCCTTTTTGGCCAAGGGCATCATTGTCGAGGTTTTGCCGCTTTTCCCGTGCTTTAAAGGCGATTCGAATCTACCTCCTGAAATCTGTTTCCTGCAATTCTGCCTTGCTTTCAAATCCTCTTCGTTGTCTTCCATCAATATATTTGAGGACGAGAGTTGTGATTTATAACTCTGCAGGTTTGTGAATTGCAGTGCCCCTGAGCTCCATTTTTCAACTCGCTTTCTTGGGAGCTGGCCGCAAAAGCGCAGGTTTGCTTCAGGCCCTATACTGTTTCCGGGCGGAAGGCTGAGCCTGTGGTTAATTCTTCTTCCTGATGGGAAAATAGAGTGACCTGTGCCTGTCGCAACACCTAGAGCTAGTGTCTCGTTGGTTCCCCCTCTTCCCGTTCATCCTCAGGACAAATTGCAACCTGTACGGAACAGGAGGTTAAAGGTGCTGATTCTCCAAGGAGGGAGATTGCTAGTAAAGCGGCTGGAATGGCGAACCCAAGCACAAGGAGATGAGAAATGAGGTGCATTTTAGAAACCTTTCCCGATCACACGGTGCACCATCTTCTGGGTTTCTCATGCATGTTTTCGAAGTAGGAAGATGCCCTTGAACCTGGAGATTTGGGACCCATGGGATGGGAACCACGCAGTATTACTTTAAAGGGTCTGCGTTTGCTCACCCAACCTCACCAAACCTCTCAGCCCCAAGAGTGTCCACCCTTATGTCTCAATCAGCTGTGGGTCTAGATATGGTCAATCCAGGTGGCATCACAGCCCCTGAACGAATTTAGTAAGAATTTCTCTCTCTTTCACTGTCTTTGTTTCACGGGTTTTTAAAAGTGATTGATTTTTATAAAGGGGTTTAGCTGCTTTTCACTGCTGTGTTTATGCCGCTTTACACCCACTTGACTCACTTACAGAGTGATATCAATACATAGGTTTTAAGATTCTTACTAGTCAGATATATTCTTGGGCGGTGAATAGGGGGTGTTGAGTCCAGTTCACTGAGCAAGGAGTAGGTCGTGTCTATTACATATTGGGTTTATGGAACGGTCTCTGAGCTAATTTGAAACCCTTCTTTTATGCATCACCCCACCTCACCTTTCCCGTTAAGCAGCCATAGTGTGTTTTCTAAACGTGTGACTCTGTTCTGTTTTGTAATTCAGTTCAAGGGTCGCGGTTTTTACATTCCGTCTATAAGTGATATCTTAGGATAAGTGTCTTTTTCTGTGTGACTTATTTCACTTAGAATCGTCGTACCTAAATCCACTCATCATGCTGCTACTAGCCTTATGACGTTGATTTCATGGCTGAGTGATATTCCATTGTACATAAGGACCACAAATTCTTTATCCATTTTTCTCTTTCCTGGGATATTTAAGGTGTAACGAAGTGGAGGTTCTTGTCAACAGAGCAGCCCTAAACTTTGGGGTGCCTGTGTCTTGCTGATTTTTAGTTTTCCCAATTTATACGCCCATGAGTGGAAGTGCCCTATGCTCTCTAAGCTGAGTTTTTTCGATGTTTCAGGACACACCGTACACTTCTCCAGAGTGGCTGTTGGCAATTTACCTCCTGCCCATCAGCGTACCAACCTCCAGTTTCTCCATGGCCTGTCCTGCATTTCTGGTTTTGACACTTTATTCAGCATGGCCCTTTTGACCGATGGGAAGCGAGACTTCTTTGTAGCGCTGATTTGCCTTTCCAGGTTGCTTGGTTGGCCAAAAAGGGCGTATGCGTTTTTTCCTGAATATATTCAGGAAAAAACGCATACGCCCTTTTTGGCCAAGGGCATCATTGTCGAGGTTTTGCCGCTTTTCCCGTGCTTTAAAGGCGATTCGAATCTACCTCCTGAAATCTGTTTCCTGCAATTCTGCCTTGCTTTCAAATCCTCTTCGTTGCCTTCCCTCAATATATTTGTGGACGAGAGTTATGATTTATAACTCTGCAGGTTTGTGAATTGCAGTGCCCCTGAGCTCCATTTTTCAACTCGCTTTCTTGGGAGCTGGCCGCAAAAGCGCAGGATTGCTTCAGGCCCTATTCTGGTCCCGGGCGGCAGGCTGAGCCTGTGGTTAATTCTTCTTCCTGATGGGAAAATAGAGTGACCTGTGCCTGTCCCAACACCTAGAGCTAGTGTCTCATTGGTTCCCCCTCTTCCCGTTCATCCTCAGGACAAATTGCAACCTGTACGGAACAGGATGTTAAAGGTGCTGATTCTCCAATGAGGGAGATTGCTAGTAAAGCGGCTGGAATGGCGAACCCGAGCACAAGGAGATGAGAAATGAGGTGCATTTTAGAAACCTTTCCCGATCACACGGTGTACCATCTTCTGGGTTTCTCATGCATGTTTTCGAAGTAGGAAGATGCCCTTGAACCTGAAGATTTGGGACCCATGGGATGGGAACCACACAGTATTACTTTAAAGGGTCTGCGTTTGCTCACCCAACCTCACCAAACCTCTCAGCCCCAAGAGTGTCCACCCTTATGTCTCAATCAGCTGTGGGTCTATATATGGTGAATCCAGTTGGCATCACAGCCCCTGAACGAATTTAGTAAGAATTTCTCTCTCTTTCACTGTCTTTGTTTCACGGGGTTTTAAAAGTGACTGATTTTTATAAAGGGGTTTAGCTGCTTTTCACTGCTGTGTTTATGCCGCTTTACACCCACTTGACTCACTTTCAGAGAGATATCAATACATAGGTTTGAAGATTCTTACTAGTCAGATATATTCTTGGGCGGTGAATAGGGGGTGTTGAGTCCAGTTCACTGAGCAAGGAGTAGGTCGTGTCTATTACATATTGGGTTTATGGAACGGTATCTGAGCTAATTTGAAACCCTTGTTTTATGCATCATCCCACCTCACCTTTCCCGTTAAGCAGCCATAGTGTGTTTTCTAAACGTGTGCCTCTGTTCTGTTTTGTAATTCAGTTCAAGGGTAGCGGTTTTTACATTCCCTCTATAACTGATATCTTATGATAAGTGTCTTTTTCTGTGTGACTTATTTCACTTAGAATCGTTGTACCTAAATCCACTCATCATGCAGCTACTAGCCTTATGACGTTGATTTCATGGCTGAGTGATATTCCATTGTACATAAGGACCACAACTTCTTTATCCATTTTTCTCTTTCCTGGGATATTTAGGGTGTAACGAAGTGGAGGTTCTTGTCAACAGAGCAGCCCTAAACTTTGGGGTGCCTGTGTCTTGCTGATTTTTAGTTTTCCCAATTTATACGCCCATGAGTGGAAGTGCCCTATGCTCTCTAAGCTGAGTTTTTTCGATGTTTCAGGACACACCGTACACTTCTCCAGAGTGGCTGTTGGCAATTTACATCCCGCCCATCAGCGTAGCAAGGCTCCCGTTTCTCCATGGCCTGTCCTGCATTTCTGGTTTTGACACTTTATTCAGCATGGCCCTTTTGACCGATGGGAAGCGAGACTTCTTTGTAGCGCTGATTTGCCTTTCCAGGTTGCTTGGTTGGCCAAAAAGGGCGTATGCGTTTTTTCCTGAATATATTCAGGAAAAAACGCATACGCCCTTTTTGGCCAAGGGCATCATTGTCGAGGTTTTGCCGCTTTTCCCGTGCTTTAAAGGCGATTCGAATCTACCTCCTGAAATCTGTTTCCTGCAATTCTGCCTTGCTTTCAAATCCTCTTCGTTGTCTTCCATCAATATATTTGAGGACGAGAGTTGTGATTTATAACTCTGCAGGTTTGTGAATTGCAGTGCCCCTGAGCTCCATTTTTCAACTCGCTTTCTTGGGAGCTGGCCGCAAAAGCGCAGGTTTGCTTCAGGCCCTATACTGTTTCCGGGCGGAAGGCTGAGCCTGTGGTTAATTCTTCTTCCTGATGGGAAAATAGAGTGACCTGTGCCTGTCGCAACACCTAGAGCTAGTGTCTCATTGGTTCCCCCTCTTCCCGTTCATCCTCAGGACAAATTGCAACCTGTACGGAACAGGAGGTTAAAGGTGCTGATTCTCCAAGGAGGGAGATTGCTAGTAAAGCGGCTGGAATGGCGAACCCAAGCACAAGGAGATGAGAAATGAGGTGCATTTTAGAAACCTTTCCCGATCACACGGTGCACCATCTTCTGGGTTTCTCATGCATGTTTTCGAAGTAGGAAGATGCCCTTGAACCTGGAGATTTGGGACCCATGGGATGGGAACCACGCAGTATTACTTTAAAGGGTCTGCGTTTGCTCACCCAACCTCATCAAACCTCTCAGCCCCAAGAGTGTCCACCCTTATGTCTCAATCAGCTGTGGGTCTAGATATGGTCAATCCAGGTGGCATCACAGCCCCTGAACGAATTTAGTAAGAATTTCTCTCTCTTTCACTGTCTTTGTTTCACGGGTTTTTAAAAGTGATTGATTTTTATAAAGGGGTTTAGCTGCTTTTCACTGCTGTGTTTATGCCGCTTTACACCCACTTGACTCACTTACAGAGTGATATCAATACATAGGTTTTAAGATTCTTACTAGTCAGATATATTCTTGGGCGGTGAATAGGGGGTGTTGAGTCCAGTTCACTGAGCAAGGAGTAGGTCGTGTCTATTACATATTGGGTTTATGGAACGGTCTCTGAGCTAATTTGAAACCCTTCTTTTATGCATCACCCCACCTCACCTTTCCCGTTAAGCAGCCATAGTGTGTTTTCTAAACGTGTGACTCTGTTCTGTTTTGTAATTCAGTTCAAGGGTCGCGGTTTTTACATTCCGTCTGTAAGTGATATCTTAGGATAAGTGTCTTTTTCTGTGTGACTTATTTCACTTAGAATCGTCGTACCTAAATCCACTCATCATGCTGCTACTAGCCTTATGACGTTGATTTCATGGCTGAGTGATATTCCATTGTACATAAGGACCACAAATTCTTTATCCATTTTTCTCTTTCCTGGGATATTTAAGGTGTAACGAAGTGGAGGTTCTTGTCAACAGAGCAGCCCTAAACTTTGGGGTGCCTGTGTCTTGCTGATTTTTAGTTTTCCCAATTTATACGCCCATGAGTGGAAGTGCCCTATGCTCTCTAAGCTGAGTTTTTTCGATGTTTCAGGACACACCGTACACTTCTCCAGAGTGGCTGTTGGCAATTTACCTCCTGCCCATCAGCGTACCAACCTCCCGTTTCTCCATGGCCTGTCCTGCATTTCTGGTTTTGACACTTTATTCAGCATGGCCCTTTTGACCGATGGGAAGCGAGACTTCTTTGTAGCGCTGATTTGCCTTTCCAGGTTGCTTGGTTGGCCAAAAAGGGCGTATGCGTTTTTTCCTGAATATATTCAGGAAAAAACGCATACGCCCTTTTTGGCCAAGGGCATCATTGTCGAGGTTTTGCCGCTTTTCCCGTGCTTTAAAGGCGATTCGAATCTACCTCCTGAAATCTGTTTCCTGCAATTCTGCCTTGCTTTCAAATCCTCTTCGTTGCCTTCCCTCAATATATTTGTGGACGAGAGTTATGATTTATAACTCTGCAGGTTTGTGAATTGCAGTGCCCCTGAGCTCCATTTTTCAACTCGCTTTCTTGGGAGCTGGCCGCAAAAGCGCAGGATTGCTTCAGGCCCTATTCTGGTCCCGGGCGGCAGGCTGAGCCTGTGGTTAATTCTTCTTCCTGATGGGAAAATAGAGTGACCTGTGCCTGTCCCAACACCTAGAGCTAGTGTCTCATTGGTTCCCCCTCTTCCCGTTCATCCTCAGGACAAATTGCAACCTGTACGGAACAGGATGTTAAAGGTGCTGATTCTCCAATGAGGGAGATTGCTAGTAAAGCGGCTGGAATGGCGAACCCGAGCACAAGGAGATGAGAAATGAGGTGCATTTTAGAAACCTTTCCCGATCACACGGTGTACCATCTTCTGGGTTTCTCATGCATGTTTTCGAAGTAGGAAGATGCCCTTGAACCTGAAGATTTGGGACCCATGGGATGGGAACCACACAGTATTACTTTAAAGGGTCTGCGTTTGCTCACCCAACCTCACCAAACCTCTCAGCCCCAAGAGTGTCCACCCTTATGTCTCAATCAGCTGTGGGTCTATATATGGTGAATCCAGTTGGCATCACAGCCCCTGAACGAATTTAGTAAGAATTTCTCTCTCTTTCACTGTCTTTGTTTCACGGGGTTTTAAAAGTGACTGATTTTTATAAAGGGGTTTAGCTGCTTTTCACTGCTGTGTTTATGCCGCTTTACACCCACTTGACTCACTTTCAGAGAGATATCAATACATAGGTTTGAAGATTCTTACTAGTCAGATATATTCTTGGGCGGTGAATAGGGGGTGTTGAGTCCAGTTCACTGAGCAAGGAGTAGGTCGTGTCTATTACATATTGGGTTTATGGAACGGTATCTGAGCTAATTTGAAACCCTTGTTTTATGCATCATCCCACCTCACCTTTCCCGTTAAGCAGCCATAGTGTGTTTTCTAAACGTGTGCCTCTGTTCTGTTTTGTAATTCAGTTCAAGGGTAGCGGTTTTTACATTCCCTCTATAACTGATATCTTATGATAAGTGTCTTTTTCTGTGTGACTTATTTCACTTAGAATCGTTGTACCTAAATCCACTCATCATGCTGGTACTAGCCTTATGAAGTTGATTTCATGGCTGAGTGATATTCCGTTGTACATAAGGACCACAACTTCTTTATCCATTTTTCTCTTTCCTGGGATATTTAAGGTGTAACGAAGTGGAGGTTGTTGTCAACAGAGCAGCCCTAAACTTTGGGGTGCCTGTGTCTTGCTGATTTTTAGTTTTCCCAATTTATACGCCCATGAGTGGAAGTGCCCTATGCTCTCTAAGCTGAGCTTTTTCGATGTTTCAGGACACACCGTACACTTCTCCAGAGTGGCTGTTGGCAATTTACATCCCGCCCATCAGCGTAGCAAGGCTCCCGTTTCTCCATGGCCTGTCCTGCATTTCTGGTTTTGACACTTTATTCAGCATGGCCCTTTTGACCGATGGGAAGTGAGACTTCTTTGTACCACTGATTTGCGTTTCCAGGTTGCTTGGTTGGCCAAAAAGGGCATATGCGTTTTTTCCTGAATATATTCAGGAAAAAACGCATACGCCCTTTTTGGCCAAGGGCATCATTGTCGAGGTTTTGCCGCTTTTCCCGTGCTTTAAAGGCGATTCTAATCTACCTCCTGAAATCTGTTTCCTGCAATTCTGCCTTGCTTTCAAATCCTCTTCGTGGCCTTCCCTCAATATATTTGAGGACGAGAGTTATGATTTATAACTCTGCAGGTTTGTGAATTGCAGTGCCCCTGAGCTCCATTTTTCAACTCGCTTTCCTGGGAGCTGGCCGCAAAAGCGCAGGATTGCTTCAGGCCCTATTCTGGTTCCGGGCGGCAGGCTGAGCCTGTGGTTAATTCTTCTTCCTGATGGGAAAATAGAGTGACCTGTGCCTGTCCCAACACCTAGAGCTAGTGTCTCATTGGTTCCCCCTCTTCCCGTTCATCCTCAGGAAAAATTGCAACCTGTACGGAACAGGAGCTTAAAGGTGCTGATTCTCCAAGGAGGGAGATTGCTAGTAAAGCGGCTGGAATGGCGAACCCGAGCACAGGGAGATGAGAAATGAGGTGCGTTTTAGAAACCTTTCCCGATCACACGGTGTACCATCTTCTGGGTTTCTCATGCATGTTTTCGAAGTAGGAAGATGCCCTTGAACCTGGAGATTTGGGACCCATGGGATGGGAACCACGCAGTATTACTTTAAAGGGTCTACGTTTGCTCACCCAACCTCACCAAACCTCTCAGCCCCAAGAGTGTCCACCCTTATGTCTCAATCAGCTGTGGGTCTAGATATGGTCAATCCAGGTGGCATCACAGCCCCTGAACGAATTTAGTAAGAAGTTCTCTCTCTTTCACTGTCTTTGTTTCACGGGTTTTTAAAAGTGATTGATTTTTATAAAGGGGTTTAGCTGCTTTTCACTGCTGTGTTTATGCCACTTTACACCCACTTGACTAACTTTCAGAGAGATATCAATACATAGGTTTTAAGATTCTTAATAGTCAGATATATTCTTGGGCGGTGAATAGGGGGTGTTGAGTCCAGTTCACTGAGCAAGGAGTAGGTCGTGTCTATTACATATTGGGTTTATGGAACGGTCTCTGAGCTAATTTGAAACCCTTCTTTTATGCATCACCCCACCTCACCTTTCCCGTTAAGCAGGCATAGTGTGTTTTCTAAACGTGTGCCTCTGTTCTGTTTTGTAATTCAGTTCAAGGGTCGCGGTTTTTACATTCCCTCTATAAGTGATATCTTATGATAAGTGTCTTTTTCTGTGTGACTTATTTCACTTAGAATCGTCGTACCTAAATCCACTCATCATGCTGCTACTAGCCTTATGACGTTGATTTCATGGCTGAGTGATATTCCATTGTACATAAGGACCACAACTTCTTTATCCATTTTTCTCTTTCCTGGGATATTTAGGGTGTAACGAAGTGGAGGTTCTTGTCAACAGAGCAGCCCTAAACTTTGGGGTGCCTGTGTCTTGCTGATTTTTAGTTTTCCCAATTTATACGCCCATGAGTGGAAGTGCCCTATGCTCTCTAAGCTGAGTTTTTTCGATGTTTCAGGACACACCGTACACTTCTCCAGAGTGGCTGTTGGCAATTTACATCCCGCCCATCAGCGTAGCAAGGCTCCCGTTTCTCCATGGCCTGTCCTGCATTTCTGGTTTTGACACTTTATTCAGCATGGCCCTTTTGACCGATGGGAAGTGAGACTTCTTTGTAGCGCTGATTTGCCTTTCCAGGTTGCTTGGTTGGCCAAAAAGGGCGTATGCGTTTTTCCTGAATATATTCAGGAAAAAACGCATACGCCCTTTTTGGCCAAGGGCATCATTGTCGAGGTTTTGCCGCTTTTCCCGTGCTTTAAAGGCGATTCGAATCTACCTCCTGAAATCTGTTTCCTGCAATTCTGCCTTGCTTTCAAATCCTCTTCGTTGCCTTCGATGAATATATTTGTGGACGAGAGTTATCATTTATAACTCTGCAGGTTTGTGAATTGCAGTGCCCCTGAGCTCCATTTTTCAACTCGCTTTCCTGGGAGCTGGCCGCAAAAGCGCAGGATTGCTTCAGGCCCTATTCTGGTTCCGGGCGGCAGGCTGAGCCTGTGGTTAATTCTTCTTCCTGATGGGAAAATAGAGTGACCTGTGCCTGTCCCAACACCTAGAGCTAGTGTCTCATTGGTTCCCCCTCTTCCCGTTCATCCTCAGGACAAATTGCAACCTGTACGGAACAGGAGCTTAAAGGTGCTGATTCTCCAAGGAGGGAGATTGCTAGTAAAGCGGCTGGAATGGCGAACCCGAGCACAGGGAGATGAGAAATGACGTGCGTTTTAGAAACCTTTCCCGATCACACGGTGTACCATCTTCTGGGTTTCTCATGCATGTTTTCGATGTAGGAAGATGCCCTTGAATCTGGAGATTTGGGACCCATGGGATGGGTACCACGCAGTATTACTCTAAAGGGTCTGCGTTTGCTCACCCAACCTCACCAAACCTCTCAGCCCCAAGAGTGTCCACCCTTATGTCTCAATCAGCTGTGGGTCTAGATATGGTCAATCCAGGTGGCATCACAGCCCCTGAACGAATTTAGTAAGAATTTCTCTCTCTTTCACTGTCTTTGTTTCACGGGTTTTTAAAAGTGATTGATTTTTATAAAGGAGTTTAGCTGCTTTTTACTGCTGTGTTTATGCCGCTTTACACCCACTTGACTCACTTACAGAGTGATATCAATACATAGGTTTTAACATTCTTACTAGTCAGATATATTCTTGGGTGGTGAATAGGGGGTGTTGAGTCCAGTTCACTGAGCAAGGGGTAGGTCGTGTCTATTACATATTGGGTTTATGGAACGGTCTCTGAGCTAATTTGAAACCCTTCTTTTATGCATCACCCCACCTCACCTTTCCCGTTAAGCAGCCATAGTGTGTTTTCTAAACGGGTGACTCTGTTCTGTTTTGTAATTCAGTTCAAGGGTAGCGGTTTTTACATTCCCTCTATAAGTGATATCTTATGATAAGTGTCTTTTTCTGTGTGACTTATTTCACTTAGAATCGTCGTACCTAAATCCACTCATCATGCTGCTACTAGCCTTATGACGTTGATTTCATGGCTGAGGGATATTCCATTGTACATAAGGACCACAACTTCTTTATCCATTTTTCTCTTTCCTGGGATATTTAAGGTGTAACGAAGTGGAGGTTCTTGTCAACAGAGCAGCCCTAAACTTTGGGGTGCCTGTGTCTTGCTGATTTTTAGTTTTCCCAATTTATACGCCCATGAGTGGAAGTGCCCTATGCTCTCTAAGCTGAGTTTTTTCGATGTTTCAGGACACACCGTACACTTCTCCAGAGTGGCTGTTGGCAATTTACATCCCGCCCATCAGCGTAGCAAGGCTCCCGTTTCTCCATGGCCTGTCCTGCATTTCTGGTTTTGACACTTTATTCAGCATGGCCCTTTTGACCGATGGGAAGCGAGACTTCTTTGTAGCGCTGATTTGCCTTTCCAGGTTGCTTGGTTGGCCAAAAAGGGCGTATGCGTTTTTTCCTGAATATATTCAGGAAAAAACGCATACGCCCTTTTTGGCCAAGGGCATCATTGTCGAGGTTTTGCCGCTTTTCCCGTGCTTTAAAGGCGATTCGAATCTACCTCCTGAAATCTGTTTCCTGCAATTCTGCCTTGCTTTCAAATCCTCTTCGTTGCCTTCGATGAATATATTTGTGGACGAGAGTTATCATTTATAACTCTGCAGGTTCGTGAATTGCAGTGCCCCTGAGCTCCATTTTTCAACTCGCTTTCCTGGGAGCTGGCCGCAAAAGCGCAGGATTGCTTCAGGCCCTATTCTGGTTCCGGGCGGCAGGCTGAGCCTGTGGTTAATTCTTCTTCCTGATGGGAAAATAGAGTGACCTGTGCCTGTCCCAACACCTAGAGCTAGTGTCTCATTGGTTCCCCCTCTTCCCGTTCATCCTCAGGACAAATTGCAACCTGTACGGAACAGGAGCTTAAAGGTGCTGATTCTCCAAGGAGGGAGATTGCTAGTAAAGCGGCTGGAATGGCGAACCCGAGCACAAGGAGATGAGAAATGAGGTGCGTTTTAGAAACCTTTCCCGATCACACGGTGCACCATCTTCTGGGTTTCTCATGCATGTTTTCGATGTAGAAAGATGCCCTTGAATCTGGAGATTTGGGACCCATGGGATGGGTACCACGCAGTATTACTCTAAAGGGTCTGCGTTTGCTCACCCAACCTCACCAAACCTCTCAGCCCCAAGAGTGTCCACCCTTATGTCTCAATCAGCTGTGGGTCTAGATATGGTCAATCCAGGTGGCATCACAGCCCCTGAACGAATTTAGTAAGAATTTCTCTCTCTTTCACTGTCTTTGTTTCACGGGTTTTTAAAAGTGATTGATTTTTATAAAGGAGTTTAGCTGCTTTTTACTGCTGTGTTTATGCCGCTTTACACCCACTTGACTCACTTACAGAGTGATATCAATACATAGGTTTTAACATTCTTACTAGTCAGATATATTCTTGGGTGGTGAATAGGGGGTGTTGAGTCCAGTTCACTGAGCAAGGGGTAGGTCGTGTCTATTACATATTGGGTTTATGGAACGGTCTCTGAGCTAATTTGAAACCCTTCTTTTATGCATCACCCCACCTCACCTTTCCCGTTAAGCAGCCATAGTGTGTTTTCTAAACGGGTGACTCTGTTCTGTTTTGTAATTCAGTTCAAGGGTAGCGGTTTTTACATTCCCTCTATAAGTGATATCTTATGATAAGTGTCTTTTTCTGTGTGACTTATTTCACTTAGAATCGTCGTACCTAAATCCACTCATCATGCTGCTACTAGCCTTATGACGTTGATTTCATGGCTGAGTGATATTCCGTTGTACATAAGGACCACAACTTCTTTATCCATTTTTCTCTTTCCTGGGATATTTAAGGTGTAACGAAGTGGAGGTTCTTGTCAACAGAGCAGCCCTAAACTTTGGGGTGCCTGTGTCTTGCTGATTCTTATTTTTCCCAATTTATACGCCCATGAGTGGAAGTGCCCTATGCTCTCTAAGCTGAGTTTTTTCGATGTTTCAGGACACACCGTACACTTCTCCAGAGGGGCTGTTGGCAATTTACATCCCGCCCAACAGAGTAGCAAGGCTCCGTTTCTCCATGGCCTCTCCTGCAATTCTGGGTTTGACACTTTATTCAGCATGGCCCTTTTGACCGATGGGAAGCGAGACTTCTTTGTAGCGCTGATTTGCCTTTCCAGGTTGCTTGATTGGCCAAAAAGGGCGTATGCGTTTTTTCCTGAATATATTCAGGAAAAAACGCATACGCCCTTTTTGGCCAAGGGCATCATTGTCGAGGTTTTGCCGCTTTTCCCCTGCTTTAAAGGCGATTCGAATCTACCTCCTGAAATCTGTTTCCTGCAATTCTGCCGTGCTTTCAAATCCTCTTCGTTGCCTTCCCTCAATATATTTGAGGTCGAGAGTTATGATTTATAACTCTGCAGGTTTGTGAATTGCAGTGCCCCTGAGCTCCATTTTTCAACTCGCTTTCTTGGGAGCTGGCCGCAAAAGCGCAGGATTGCTTTAGGCCCTATTTTGGTCCCGGGCGGCAAGCTGAGCCTGTGGTTAATTCTTCTTCCTGATGGGAAAATAGAGTGACCTGTGCCTGTCCCAACACCTAGAGCTAGTGTCTCATTGGTTCCCCCTCTTCCCGTTCATCCTCAGGACAAATTGCAACCTGTACAGAACAGGAGGTTAAAGGTGCTGATTCTCCAAGGAGGGAGATTGCTAGTAAAGCGGCTGGAATGGCGAACCCGAGCACAAGGAGATGAGAAATGAGGTGCGTTTTAGAAACCTTTCCCGATCACACGGTGCACCATCTTATGGGTTTCTCATGCATGTTTTCGAAGTAGGAAGATGCCCTTGAACCTGGAGATTTGGGACCCATGGGATGGGAACCACGCAGTATTACTTTAAAGGGTCTGCGTTTGCTCACCCAACCTCACCAAACCTCTCAGCCCCAAGAGTGTCCACCCTTATGTCTCAATCAGCTGTGGGTCTAGATATGGTCAATCCAGGTGGCATCACATCCCCTGAACGAATTTAGTAAGAATTTCTCTCTCTTTCACTGTCTTTGTTTCACGGGTTTTTAAAAGTGATTGATTTTTATAAAGGGGTTTAGCTGCTTTTCTCTGCTGTGTTTATGCCGCTTTACACCCACTTGACTCACTTACAGAGAGATATCAATACATAGGTTTTAAGATTCTTACTAGTCAGATATATTCTTGGGCGGTGAATAGGGGGTGTTGAGTCCAGTTCACTGAGCAAGGAGTAGGTCGTGTCTATTACATATTGGGTTTATGGAACGGTCTCTGAGCTAATTTGAAACCCTTCTTTTATGCATCACCCCACCTCACCTTTCCCGTTAAGCAGCCATAGTGTGTTTTCTAAACGTGTGACTCTGTTCTGTTTTGTAATTCACTTCAAGGGTAGCGGTTTTTATATTCCCTCTATAAGTGATATCTTATGATAAGTGTCTTTTTCTGTGGGACTTATTTCACTTAGAATCGTCGTACCTAAATCCACTCATCATGCTGCTACTAGCCTTATGACGTTGATTTCATGGCTGAGTGATATTCCATTGTACATAAGGACCACAACTTCTTTATCCATTTTTCTCTTTCCTGGGATACTTAAGGTGTAACGAAGTGGAGGTTCTCGTCAACAGAGCAGCCCTTAACTTTGGGGTGCCTGTGTCTTGCTGATTTTTAGTTTCCCCAATTTATACGCCCAGTAGTGGTAGTGTCTTATGCTCTCTAAGCTAAGTTTTTTCGGTGTTTCAGGACACACCGTACACTTCTCCAGAGTGGCTGTTGGCAATTTACATCCCGCCCAGCAGCGTAGCAAGGCTCCCGTTTCTCCATGGCCTGTCCTGCATATCTGGTTTTGACACTTTATTCAGCATGGCCCTTTTGACCTATGGGAAGCGAGACTTCTTTATAACGCTGATTTGCCTTTCCAGGTTGCTTGGTTGGGCAAAAAGGGCGTATGCGTTTTTTCCTGAATATATTCAGGAAAAAACGCATACGCCCTTTTTGGCCAAGGGCATCATTGTCGAGGTTTTGCCGCTTTTCCCGTGCTTTAAAGGCGATTCGAATCTACCTCCTGAAATCTGTTTCCTGCAATTCTGCCTTGCTTTCAAATCCTCTTCGTTGCCTTCCGTCAATATATTTGTGGACGAGAGTTATCATTTATATCTCTGCAGGTTTGTGAATTGCAGTGCCCCTGAGCTCCATTTTTCAACTCGTTTTCTTGGGAGCTGGCCGCAAAAGCGCAGGATTGCTTCAGGCACTATTCTGCTTCCGGGCGGAAGGCTGAGCCTGTGGTTAATTCTTCTTCCTGATGGGAAAATAGAGTGACCTGTGCCTGTCCCAACACCTAGAGCTAGTGTCTCATTGGTTCCCCCTCTTCCCGTTCATCCTCAGGACAAATTGCAACCTGTACGGAACAGGAGGTTAAAGGTGCTGATTCTCCAAGGAGGGAGATTGCTAGTAAAGCGGCTTGAATGGCGAACCCGAGCACAAGGAGATGAGAAATGAGGTGCGTTTTAGAAACCTTTCCCGATCACACGGTGTACCATCTTCTGGGTTTCTCATGCATGTTTTCGATGTAGGAAGATGCCCTTGAACCTGGCGATTTGGGACCCATGGGATGGGTACCACGTAGTATTACTCTAAAGGGTCTGTGTTTGCTCACCCAACCTCACCAAACCTCTCAGCCCCAAGAGTGTCCACCCTTATGTCTCAGTCAGCTGTGGGTCTAGATATGGTCAATCCAGGTGGCATCACAGCCCCTGAACGAATTTAGTAAGAATTTCTCTCTCTTTCACTGTCTTTGTTTCACGGGTTTTTAAAAGTGATTGATTTTTATAAAGGGGTTTAGCTGCTTTTTACTGCTGTGTTTATGCCGCTTTACACCCACTCGACTCACTTACAGAGAGATATCGATACATACGTTTTAACATTCTTATTAGTCAGATATATTCTTGGGTGGTGAATAGGGGGTGTTGAGTCCAGTTCACTGAGCAAGGAGTAGGTCGTGTCTGTTACATATTGGGTTTATGGAACGGTATCTGAGCTAATTTGAAACCCTTCTTTTATGCATCACCCCACCTCACCTTTCCCGTTAAGCAGCCATAGTGTGTTTTCTAAACGTGTGACTCTGTTCTGTTTTGTAATTCAGTTCAAGGGTAGCAATTTTTACATTCCCTCCATAAGTGATATCTTATGATAAGTGTCTTTTTCTGTGTGACTTATTTCACTTAGAATCGTCGTACCTAAATCCACTCATCATGCTGCTACTAGCCTTATGACGTTGATTTCATGGCTGAGTGATATTCCATTGTACATAAGGACCACAACTTCTTTATCCATTTTTCTCTTTCCTGGGATATTTAAGGTGTAACGAAGTGGAGGTTCTTGTCAACAGAGCAGCCCTAAACTTTGGGGTGCCTGTGTCTTGCTGATTTTTAGTTTTCCCAATTTATACGCCCATGAGTGGAAGTGCCCTATGCTCTCTAAGCTGAGTTTTTTCGATGTTTCAGGACACACCGTACACTTCTCCAGAGTGGCTGTTGGCAATTTACATCCCGCCCATCAGCGTAGCAAGGCTCCCGTTTCTCCATGGCCTGTCCTGCATTTCTGGTTTTGACACTTTATTCAGCATGGCCCTTTTGACCGATGGGAAGCGAGACTTCTTTGTAGCGCTGATTTGCCTTTCCAGGTTGCTTGGTTGGCCAAAAAGGGCGTATGCGTTTTTTCCTGAATATATTCAGGAAAAAACGCATACGCCCTTTTTGGCCAAGGGCATCATTGTCGAGGTTTTGCCGCTTTTCCCGTGCTTTAAAGGCGATTCGAATCTACCTCCTGAAATCTGTTTCCTGCAATTCTGCCTTGCTTTCAAATCCTCTTCGTTGTCTTCCATCAATATATTTGAGGACGAGAGTTGTGATTTATAACTCTGCAGGTTTGTGAATTGCAGTGCCCCTGAGCTCCATTTTTCAACTCGCTTTCTTGGGAGCTGGCCGCAAAAGCGCAGGTTTGCTTCAGGCCCTATACTGTTTCCGGGCGGAAGGCTGAGCCTGTGGTTAATTCTTCTTCCTGATGGGAAAATAGAGTGACCTGTGCCTGTCGCAACACCTAGAGCTAGTGTCTCATTGGTTCCCCCTCTTCCCGTTCATCCTCAGGACAAATTGCAACCTGTACGGAACAGGAGGTTAAAGGTGCTGATTCTCCAAGGAGGGAGATTGCTAGTAAAGCGGCTGGAATGGCGAACCCAAGCACAAGGAGATGAGAAATGAGGTGCATTTTAGAAACCTTTCCCGATCACACGGTGCACCATCTTCTGGGTTTCTCATGCATGTTTTCGAAGTAGGAAGATGCCCTTGAACCTGGAGATTTGGGACCCATGGGATGGGAACCACGCAGTATTACTTTAAAGGGTCTGCGTTTGCTCACCCAACCTCACCAAACCTCTCAGCCCCAAGAGTGTCCACCCTTATGTCTCAATCAGCTGTGGGTCTAGATATGGTCAATCCAGGTGGCATCACAGCCCCTGAACGAATTTAGTAAGAATTTCTCTCTCTTTCACTGTCTTTGTTTCACGGGTTTTTAAAAGTGATTGATTTTTATAAAGGGGTTTAGCTGCTTTTCACTGCTGTGTTTATGCCGCTTTACACCCACTTGACTCACTTACAGAGTGATATCAATACATAGGTTTTAAGATTCTTACTAGTCAGATATATTCTTGGGCGGTGAATAGGGGGTGTTGAGTCCAGTTCACTGAGCAAGGAGTAGGTCGTGTCTATTACATATTGGGTTTATGGAACGGTCTCTGAGCTAATTTGAAACCCTTCTTTTATGCATCACCCCACCTCACCTTTCCCGTTAAGCAGCCATAGTGTGTTTTCTAAACGTGTGACTCTGTTCTGTTTTGTAATTCAGTTCAAGGGTCGCGGTTTTTACATTCCGTCTATAAGTGATATCTTAGGATAAGTGTCTTTTTCTGTGTGACTTATTTCACTTAGAATCGTCGTACCTAAATCCACTCATCATGCTGCTACTAGCCTTATGACGTTGATTTCATGGCTGAGTGATATTCCATTGTACATAAGGACCACAAATTCTTTATCCATTTTTCTCTTTCCTGGGATATTTAAGGTGTAACGAAGTGGAGGTTCTTGTCAACAGAGCAGCCCTAAACTTTGGGGTGCCTGTGTCTTGCTGATTTTTAGTTTTCCCAATTTATACGCCCATGAGTGGAAGTGCCCTATGCTCTCTAAGCTGAGTTTTTTCGATGTTTCAGGACACACCGTACACTTCTCCAGAGTGGCTGTTGGCAATTTACCTCCTGCCCATCAGCGTACCAACCTCCCGTTTCTCCATGGCCTGTCCTGCATTTCTGGTTTTGACACTTTATTCAGCATGGCCCTTTTGACCGATGGGAAGCGAGACTTCTTTGTAGCGCTGATTTGCCTTTCCAGGTTGCTTGGTTGGCCAAAAAGGGCGTATGCGTTTTTTCCTGAATATATTCAGGAAAAAACGCATACGCCCTTTTTGGCCAAGGGCATCATTGTCGAGGTTTTGCCGCTTTTCCCGTGCTTTAAAGGCGATTCGAATCTACCTCCTGAAATCTGTTTCCTGCAATTCTGCCTTGCTTTCAAATCCTCTTCGTTGCCTTCCCTCAATATATTTGTGGACGAGAGTTATGATTTATAACTCTGCAGGTTTGTGAATTGCAGTGCCCCTGAGCTCCATTTTTCAACTCGCTTTCTTGGGAGCTGGCCGCAAAAGCGCAGGATTGCTTCAGGCCCTATTCTGGTCCCGGGCGGCAGGCTGAGCCTGTGGTTAATTCTTCTTCCTGATGGGAAAATAGAGTGACCTGTGCCTGTCCCAACACCTAGAGCTAGTGTCTCATTGGTTCCCCCTCTTCCCGTTCATCCTCAGGACAAATTGCAACCTGTACGGAACAGGATGTTAAAGGTGCTGATTCTCCAATGAGGGAGATTGCTAGTAAAGCGGCTGCAATGCCGAACCCGAGCACAAGGAGATGAGAAATGAGGTGCATTTTAGAAACCTTTCCCGATCACACGGTGTACCATCTTCTGGGTTTCTCATGCATGTTTTCGAAGTAGGAAGATGCCCTTGAACCTGAAGATTTGGGACCCATCTGATGGGAACCACACAGTATTACTTTAAAGGGTCTGCGTTTGCTCACCCAACCTCACCAAACGTCTCAGCCCCAAGAGTGTCCACCCTTATGTCTCAATCAGCTGTGGGTCTATATATGGTGAATCCAGTTGGCATCACAGCCCCTGAACGAATTTAGTAAGAATTTCTCTCTCTTTCACTGTCTTTGTTTCACGGGGTTTTAAAAGTGACTGATTTTTATAAAGGGGTTTAGCTGCTTTTCACTGCTGTGTTTATGCCGCTTTACACCCACTTGACTCACTTTCAGAGAGATATCAATACATAGGTTTGAAGATTCTTACTAGTCAGATATATTCTTGGGCGGTGAATAGGGGGTGTTGAGTCCAGTTCACTGAGCAAGGAGTAGGTCGTGTCTATTACATATTGGGTTTATGGAACGGTATCTGAGCTAATTTGAAACCCTTGTTTTATGCATCATCCCACCTCACCTTTCCCGTTAAGCAGCCATAGTGTGTTTTCTAAACGTGTGCCTCTGTTCTGTTTTGTAATTCAGTTCAAGGGTAGCGGTTTTTACATTCCCTCTATAACTGATATCTTATGATAAGTGTCTTTTTCTGTGTGACTTATTTCACTTAGAATCGTTGTACCTGAATCCACTCATCATGCTGTTACTAGCCTTATGAAGTTGATTTCATGGCTGAGTGATATTCCGTTGTACATAAGGACCACAACTTCTTTATCCATTTTTCTCTTTCCTGGGATATTTAAGGTGTAACGAAGTGGAGGTTCTTGTCAACAGAGCAGCCCTAAACTTTGGGGTGCCTGTGTCTTGCTGATTTTTAGTTTTCCCAATTTATACGCCCATGAGTGGAAGTGCCCTATGCTCTCTAAGCTGAGCTTTTTCGATGTTTCAGGACACACCGTACACTTCTCTAGAGTGGCTGTTGGCAATTTACATCCCGCCCATCAGCGTAGCAAGGCTCCCGTTTCTCCATGGCCTGTCCTGCATTTCTGGTTTTGACACTTTATTCAGCATGGCCCTTTTGACCGATGGGAAGTGAGACTTCTTTGTACCACTGATTTGCGTTTCCAGGTTGCTTGGTTGGCCAAAAAGGGCATATGCGTTTTTTCCTGAATATATTCAGGAAAAAACGCATACGCCCTTTTTGGCCAAGGGCATCATTGTCGAGGTTTTGCCGCTTTTCCCGTGCTTTAAAGGCGATTCGAATCTACCTCCTGAAATCTGTTTCCTGCAATTCTGCCTTGCTTTCAAATCCTCTTCGTGGCCTTCCCTCAATATATTTGAGGACGAGAGTTATGATTTATAACTCTGCAGGTTTGTGAATTGCAGTGCCCCTGAGCTCCATTTTTCAACTCGCTTTCCTGGGAGCTGGCCGCAAAAGCGCAGGATTGCTTCAGGCCCTATTCTGGTTCCGGGCGGCAGGCTGAGCCTGTGGTTAATTCTTCTTCCTGATGGGAAAATAGAGTGACCTGTGCCTGTCCCAACACCTAGAGCTAGTGTCTCATTGGTTCCCCCTCTTCCCGTTCATCCTCAGGACAAATTGCAACCTGTACGGAACAGGAGCTTAAAGGTGCTGATTCTCCAAGGAGGGAGATTGCTAGTAAAGCGGCTGGAATGGCGAACCCGAGCACAGGGAGATGAGAAATGACGTGCGTTTTAGAAACCTTTCCCGATCACACGGTGTACCATCTTCTGGGTTTCTCATGCATGTTTTCGATGTAGGAAGATGCCCTTGAATCTGGAGATTTGGGACCCATGGGATGGGTACCACGCAGTATTACTCTAAAGGGTCTGCGTTTGCTCACCCAACCTCACCAAACCTCTCAGCCCCAAGAGTGTCCACCCTTATGTCTCAATCAGCTGTGGGTCTAGATATGGTCAATCCAGGTGGCATCACCGCCCCTGAACGAATTTAGTAAGAATTTCTCTCTCTTTCACTGTCTTTGTTTCACGGGTTTTTAAAAGTGATTGATTTTTATAAAGGGGTTTAGCTGCTTTTTACTGCTGTGTTTATGCCGCTTTACACCCACTTGACTCACTTACAGAGTGATATCAATACATAGGTTTTAACATTCTTACTAGTCAGATATATTCTTGGGTGGTGAATAGGGGGTGTTGAGTCCAGTTCACTGAGCAAGGGGTAGGTCGTGTCTATTACATATTGGGTTTATGGAACGGTCTCTGAGCTAATTTGAAACCCTTCTTTTATGCATCACCCCACCTCACCTTTCCCGTTAAGCAGCCATAGTGTGTTTTCTAAACGGGTGACTCTGTTCTGTTTTGTAATTCAGTTCAAGGGTAGCGGTTTTTACATTCCCTCTATAAGTGATATCTTATGATAAGTGTCTTTTTCTGTGTGACTTATTTCACTTAGAATCGTCGTACCTAAATCCACTCATCATGCTGCTACTAGCCTTATGACGTTGATTTCATGGCTGAGGGATATTCCATTGTACATAAGGACCACAACTTCTTTATCCATTTTTCTCTTTCCTGGGATATTTAAGGTGTAACGAAGTGGAGGTTCTTGTCAACAGAGCAGCCCTAAACTTTGGGGTGCCTGTGTCTTGCTGATTTTTAGTTTTCCCAATTTATACGCCCATGAGTGGAAGTGCCCTATGCTCTCTAAGCTGAGTTTTTTCGATGTTTCAGGACACACCGTACACTTCTCCAGAGTGGCTGTTGGCAATTTACATCCCGCCCATCAGCGTAGCAAGGCTCCCGTTTCTCCATGGCCTGTCCTGCATTTCTGGTTTTGACACTTTATTCAGCATGGCCCTTTTGACCGATGGGAAGCGAGACTTCTTTGTAGCGCTGATTTGCCTTTCCAGGTTGCTTGGTTGGCCAAAAAGGGCGTATGCGTTTTTTCCTGAATATATTCAGGAAAAAACGCATACGCCCTTTTTGGCCAAGGGCATCATTGTCGAGGTTTTGCCGCTTTTCCCGTGCTTTAAAGGCGATTCGAATCTACCTCCTGAAATCTGTTTCCTGCAATTCTGCCTTGCTTTCAAATCCTCTTCGTTGCCTTCGATGAATATATTTGTGGACGAGAGTTATCATTTATAACTCTGCAGGTTCGTGAATTGCAGTGCCCCTGAGCTCCATTTTTCAACTCGCTTTCCTGGGAGCTGGCCGCAAAAGCGCAGGATTGCTTCAGGCCCTATTCTGCTTCCGGGCGGCAGGCTGAGCCTGTGGTTAATTCTTCTTCCTGATGGGAAAATAGAGTGACCTGTGCCTGTCCCAACACCTAGAGCTAGTGTCTCATTGGTTCCCCCTCTTCCCGTTCATCCTCAGGACAAATTGCAACCTGTACGGAACAGGAGCTTAAAGGTGCTGATTCTCCAAGGAGGGAGATTGCTAGTAAAGCGGCTGGAATGGCGAACCCGAGCACAAGGAGATGAGAAATGAGGTGCGTTTTAGAAACCTTTCCCGATCACACGGTGCACCATCTTCTGGGTTTCTCATGCATGTTTTCGATGTAGAAAGATGCCCTTGAATCTGGAGATTTGGGACCCATGGGATGGGTACCACGCAGTATTACTCTAAAGGGTCTGCGTTTGCTCACCCAACCTCACCAAACCTCTCAGCCCCAAGAGTGTCCACCCTTATGTCTCAATCAGCTGTGGGTCTAGATATGGTCAATCCAGGTGGCATCACAGCCCCTGAACGAATTTAGTAAGAATTTCTCTCTCTTTCACTGTCTTTGTTTCACGGGTTTTTAAAAGTGATTGATTTTTATAAAGGAGTTTAGCTGCTTTTTACTGCTGTGTTTATGCCGCTTTACACCCACTTGACTCACTTACAGAGTGATATCAATACATAGGTTTTAACATTCTTACTAGTCAGATATATTCTTGGGTGGTGAATAGGGGGTGTTGAGTCCAGTTCACTGAGCAAGGGGTAGGTCGTGTCTATTACATATTGGGTTTATGGAACGGTCTCTGAGCTAATTTGAAACCCTTCTTTTATGCATCACCCCACCTCACCTTTCCCGTTAAGCAGCCATAGTGTGTTTTCTAAACGGGTGACTCTGTTCTGTTTTGTAATTCAGTTCAAGGGTAGCGGTTTTTACATTCCCTCTATAAGTGATATCTTATGATAAGTGTCTTTTTCTGTGTGACTTATTTCACTTAGAATCGTCGTACCTAAATCCACTCATCATGCTGCTACTAGCCTTATGACGTTGATTTCATGGCTGAGTGATATTCCATTGTACATAAGGACCACAACTTCTTTATCCATTTTTCTCTTTCCTGGGATATTTAAGGTGTAACGAAGTGGAGGTTCTTGTCAACAGAGCAGCCCTAAACTTTGGGGTGCCTGTGTCTTGCTGATTTTTAGTTTTCCCAATTTATACGCCCATGAGTGGAAGTGCCCTATGCTCTCTAAGCTGAGTTTTTTCGATGTTTCAGGACACACCGTACACTTCTCCAGAGTGGCTGTTGGCAATTTACATCCCGCCCATCAGCGTAGCAAGGCTCCCGTTTCTCCATGGCCTGTCCTGCATTTCTGGTTTTGACACTTTATTCAGCATGGCCCTTTTGACCGATGGGAAGCGAGACTTCTTTGTAGCGCTGATTTGCCTTTCCAGGTTGCTTGGTTGGCCAAAAAGGGCGTATGCGTTTTTTCCTGAATATATTCAGGAAAAAACGCATACGCCCTTTTTGGCCAAGGGCATCATTGTCGAGGTTTTGCCGCTTTTCCCGTGCTTTAAAGGCGATTCGAATCTACCTCCTGAAATCTGTTTCCTGCAATTCTGCCTTGCTTTCAAATCCTCTTCGTTGCCTTCGATGAATATATTTGTGGACGAGAGTTATCATTTATAACTCTGCAGGTTCGTGAATTGCAGTGCCCCTGAGCTCCATTTTTCAACTCGCTTTCCTGGGAGCTGGCCGCAAAAGCGCAGGATTGCTTCAGGCCCTATTCTGGTTCCGGGCGGCAGGCTGAGCCTGTGGTTAATTCTTCTTCCTGATGGGAAAATAGAGTGACCTGTGCCTGTCCCAACACCTAGAGCTAGTGTCTCATTGGTTCCCCCTCTTCCCGTTCATCCTCAGGACAAATTGCAACCTGTACGGAACAGG
Source organism: Balaenoptera borealis (assembly GCF_965194805.1). Classification (NCBI taxonomy): domain Eukaryota; kingdom Metazoa; phylum Chordata; class Mammalia; order Artiodactyla; family Balaenopteridae; genus Balaenoptera; species Balaenoptera borealis. Next base: position 35,856,289 of record NC_138864.1, read on the forward strand.
AGGTTAAAGGTGCTGATTCTCCAAGGAGGGAGATTGCTAGTAAAGCGGCTGGAATGGCGAACCCGAGCACAAGGAGATGAGAAATGAGGTGCGTTTTAGAAACCTTTCCCGATCACACGGTGCACCATCTTCTGGGTTTCTCATGCATGTTTTCGATGTAGAAAGATGCCCTTGAATCTGGAGATTTGGGACCCATGGGATGGGTACCACGCAGTATTACTCTAAAGGGTCTGTGTTTGCTCACCCAACCTCACCAAACCTCTCAGCCCCAAGAGTGTCCACCCTTATGTCTCAATCAGCTGTGGGTCTAGATATGGTCAATCCAGGTGGCATCACAGCCCCTGAACGAATTTAGTAAGAATTTCTCTCTCTTTCACTGTCTTTGTTTCACGGGTTTTTAAAAGTGATTGATTTTTATAAAGGAGTTTAGCTGCTTTTTACTGCTGTGTTTATGCCGCTTTACACCCACTTGACTCACTTACAGAGTGATATCAATACATAGGTTTTAACATTCTTATTAGTCAGATATATTCTTGTGTGGTGAATAGGGGGTGTTGAGTCCAGTTCACTGAGCAAGGAGTATGTCGTGTCTTTTACATATTGGGTTTATGGAATGGTATCTGAGCTAATTTGAAACCCTTCTTTTATGCATCACCCCACCTCACCTTTCCCGTTAAGCAGCCCTAGTGTGTTTTCTAAACGTGTGACTCTGTTCTGTTTTGTAATTCAGTTCAAGGGTAGCGGTTTTTACATTCCCTCTATAAGTGATATCTTATGATAAGTGTCTTTTTCTGTGTGACTTATTTCACTTAGAATCGTCGTACCTAAATCCACTCATCATGCTGCTACTAGCCTTATGACGTTGATTTCATGGCTGAGTGATATTCCGTTGTACATAAGGACCACAACTTCTTTATCCATTTTTCTCTTTCCTGGGATATTTAAGGTGTAACGAAGTGGAGGTTCTTGTCAACAGAGCAGCCCTAAACTTTGGGGTGCCTGTGTCTTGCTGATTCTTATTTTTCCCAATTTATACGCCCATGAGTGGAAGTGCCCTATGCTCTCTAAGCTGAGTTTTTTCGATGTTTCAGGACACACCGTACACTTCTCCAGAGGGGCTGTTGGCAATTTACATCCCGCCCAACAGAGTAGCAAGGCTCCGTTTCTCCATGGCCTCTCCTGCATTTCTGGGTTTGACACTTTATTCAGCATGGCCCTTTTGACCGATGGGAAGCGAGACTTCTTTGTAGCGCTGATTTGCCTTTCCAGGTTGCTTGATTGGCCAAAAAGGGCGTATGCGTTTTTTCCTGAATATATTCAGGAAAAAACGCATACGCCCTTTTTGGCCAAGGGCATCATTGTCGAGGTTTTGCCGCTTTTCCCGTGCTTTAAAGGCGATTCGAATCTACCTCCTGAAATCTGTTTCCTGCAATTCTGCCGTGCTTTCAAATCCTCTTCGTTGCCTTCCCTCAATATATTTGAGGTCGAGAGTTATGATTTATAACTCTGCAGGTTTGTGAATTGCAGTGCCCCTGAGCTCCATTTTTCAACTCGCTTTCTTGGGAGCTGGCCGCAAAAGCGCAGGATTGCTTTAGGCCCTATTTTGGTCCCGGGCGGCAAGCTGAGCCTGTGGTTAATTCTTCTTCCTGATGGGAAAATAGAGTGACCTGTGCCTGTCCCAACACCTAGAGCTAGTGTCTCATTGGTTCCCCCTCTTCCCGTTCATCCTCAGGACAAATTGCAACCTGTACGGAACAGGAGGTTAAAGGTGCTGATTCTCCAAGGAGGGAGATTGCTAGCAAAGGGGCTGGAATGGCGAACCCAAGCACAAGGAGATGAGAAATGAGGTGCGTTTTAGAAACCTTTCCCGATCACACGGTGCACCATCTTCTGGGTTTCTCATGCATGTTTTCGAAGTAGGAAGATGCCCTTGAACCTGGAGATTTGGGACCCATGGGATGGGAACCACGCAGTATTACTTTAACGGGTCTGCGTTTGCTCACCCAACCTCACCAAAACTCTCAGCCCCAAGAGTGTCCACCCTTATGTCTCAATCAGCTGTGGGTCTAGATATGGTCAATCCAGATGGCATCACAGCCCCTGAACGAATTTAGTAAGAATTTCTCTATCTTTCACTGTCTTTGTTTCACGGGTTTTTAAAAGTGATTGATTTTTATAAAGGGGTTTAGCTGCTTTTCACTGCTGTGTTTATGCCGCTTTACACCCACTTGACTCACTTACAGAGAGATATCAATACATAGGTTTTAACATTCTTACTAGTCAGATATATTCTTGGGCGGTGAATAGGGGGTGTTGAGTCCAGTTCACTGAGCAAGGAGTATGTCGTGTCTTTTACATATTGGGTTTATGGAATGGTATCTGAGCTAATTTGAAACCCTTCTTTTATGCATCACCCCACCTCACCTTTCCCGTTAAGCAGCCCTAGTGTGTTTTCTAAACGTGTGACTCTGTTCTGTTTTGTAATTCAGTTCAAGGGTAGCGGTTTTTACATTCCCTCTATAAGTGATATCTTATGATAAGTGTCTTTTTCTGTGTGACTTATTTCACTTAGAATCGTCGTACCTAAATCCACTCATCATGCTGCTACTAGCCTTATGACGTTGATTTCATGGCTGAGTGATATTCCGTTGTACATAAGGACCACAACTTCTTTATCCATTTTTCTCTTTCCTGGGATATTTAAGGTGTAACGAAGTGGAGGTTCTTGTCAACAGAGCAGCCCTAAACTTTGGGGTGCCTGTGTCTTGCTGATTCTTATTTTTCCCAATTTATACGCCCATGAGTGGAAGTGGCCTATGCTCTCTAAGCTGAGTTTTTTCGATGTTTCAGGACACACCGTACACTTCTCCAGAGGGGCTGTTGGCAATTTACATCCCGCCCAACAGAGTAGCAAGGCTCCGTTTCTCCATGGCCTCTCCTGCAATTCTGGGTTTGACACTTTATTCAGCATGGCCCTTTTGACCGATGGGAAGCGAGACTTCTTTGTAGCGCTGATTTGCCTTTCCAGGTTGCTTGATTGGCCAAAAAGGGCGTATGCGTTTTTTCCTGAATATATTCAGGAAAAAACGCATACGCCCTTTTTGGCCAAGGGCATCATTGTCGAGGTTTTGCCGCTTTTCCCCTGCTTTAAAGGCGATTCGAATCTACCTCCTGAAATCTGTTTCCTGCAATTCTGCCGTGCTTTCAAATCCTCTTCGTTGCCTTCCCTCAATATATTTGAGGTCGAGAGTTATGATTTATAACTCTGCAGGTTTGTGAATTGCAGTGCCCCTGAGCTCCATTTTTCAACTCGCTTTCTTGGGAGCTGGCCGCAAAAGCGCAGGATTGCTTTAGGCCCTATTTTGGTCCCGGGCGGCAAGCTGAGCCTGTGGTTAATTCTTCTTCCTGATGGGAAAATAGAGTGACCTGTGCCTGTCCCAACACCTAGAGCTAGTGTCTCATTGGTTCCCCCTCTTCCCGTTCATCCTCAGGACAAATTGCAACCTGTACAGAACAGGAGGTTAAAGGTGCTGATTCTCCAAGGAGGGAGATTGCTAGTAAAGCGGCTGGAATGGCGAACCCGAGCACAAGGAGATGAGAAATGAGGTGCGTTTTAGAAACCTTTCCCGATCACACGGTGCACCATCTTATGGGTTTCTCATGCATGTTTTCGAAGTAGGAAGATGCCCTTGAACCTGGAGATTTGGGACCCATGGGATGGGAACCACGCAGTATTACTTTAAAGGGTCTGCGTTTGCTCACCCAACCTCACCAAACCTCTCAGCCCCAAGAGTGTCCACCCTTATGTCTCAATCAGCTGTGGGTCTAGATATGGTCAATCCAGGTGGCATCACATCCCCTGAACGAATTTAGTAAGAATTTCTCTCTCTTTCTCTGTCTTTGTTTCACGGGTTTTTAAAAGTGATTGATTTTTATAAAGGGGTTTAGCTGCTTTTCACTGCTGTGTTTATGCTGCTTTACACCCACTTGACTCACTTACAGAGAGATATCAATACATAGGTTTTAAGATTCTTACTAGTCAGATATATTCTTGGGCGGTGAATAGGGGGTGTTGAGTCCAGATCACTGAGCAAAGAGTAGGTCTTGTCTATTACATATTGGGTTTATGGAACGGTATCTGAGCTAATTTGAAACCCTTCTTTTATGCATCACCCCACCTCACCTTTCCCGTTAAGCAGCCATAGTGTGTTTTCTAAACGTGTGACTCTGTTCTGTTTTGTAATTCTGTTTAAGGGTAGCGGTTTTTACATTCCCTCTATAAGTGATATCTTATGATAAGTGTCTTTTTCTGTGTGACTTATTTCACTTAGAATCGTCGTACCTAAATCCACTCATCATGCTGCTACTAGCCTTATGACGTTGATTTCATGGCTGAGTGATATTCCATTGTACATAAGGACCACAGCGTCTTTATCCATTTTTCTCTTTCCTGGGATATTTAAGGTGTAACTAAGTGGAGTTTCTTGTCAACAGAGCAGCCCTAAACTTTGGGGTGCCTGTGTCTTGCTGATTTTTAGTTTTCCCAATTTATACGCCCATGAGTGGAAGTGCCCTATGCTCTCTAAGCTGAGCTTTTTCGATGTTTCAGGACACACCGTACACTTCTCCAGAGTGGCTGTTGGCAATTTACATCCCGCCCATCAGCGTAGCAAGGCTCCCGTTTCTCCATGGCCTGTCCTGCATTTCTGGTTTTGACACTTTATTCAGCATGGCCCTTTTGACCGATGGGAAGTGAGACTTCTTTGTACCACTGATTTGCGTTTCCAGGTTGCTTGGTTGGCCAAAAAGGGCGTATGCGTTTTTTCCTGAATATATTCAGGAAAAAACGCATACGCCCTTTTTGGCCAAGGGCATCATTGTCGAGGTTTTGCCGCTTTTCCCGTGCTTTAAAGGCGATTCGAATCTACCTCCTGAAATCTGTTTCCTGCAATTCTGCCTTGCTTTCAAATCCTCTTCGTGGCCTTCCCTCAATATATTTGAGGACGAGAGTTATGATTTATAACTCTGCAGGTTTGTGAATTGCAGTGCCCCTGAGCTCCATTTTTCAACTCGCTTTCCTGGGAGCTGGCCGCAAAAGCGCAGGATTGCTTCAGGCCCTATTCTGGTTCCGGGCGGCAGGCTGAGCCTGTGGTTAATTCTTCTTCCTGATGGGAAAATAGAGTGACCTGTGCCTGTCCCAACACCTAGAGCTAGTGTCTCATTGGTTCCCCCTCTTCCCGTTCATCCTCAGGAGAAATTGCAACCTGTACGGAACAGGAGCTTAAAGGTGCTGATTCTCCAAGGAGGGAGATTGCTAGTAAAGCGGCTGGAATGGCGAACCCGAGCACAAGGAGATGAGAAATGAGGTGCGTTTTAGAAACCTTTCCCGATCACACGGTGCACCATCTTCTGGGTTTCTCATGCATGTTTTCGATGTAGAAAGATGCCCTTGAATCTGGAGATTTGGGACCCATGGGATGGGTACCACGCAGTATTACTCTAAAGGGTCTGCGTTTGCTCACCCAACCTCACCAAACCTCTCAGCCCCAAGAGTGTCCACCCTTATGTCTCAATCAGCTGTGGGTCTAGATATGGTCAATCCAGGTGGCATCACAGCCCCTGAACGAATTTAGTAAGAATTTCTCTCTCTTTCACTGTCTTTGTTTCACGGGTTTTTAAAAGTGATTGATTTTTATAAAGGAGTTTAGCTGCTTTTTACTGCTGTGTTTATGCCGCTTTACACCCACTTGACTCACTTACAGAGTGATATCAATACATAGGTTTTAACATTCTTACTAGTCAGATATATTCTTGGGTGGTGAATAGGGGGTGTTGAGTCCAGTTCACTGAGCAAGGGGTAGGTCGTGTCTATTACATATTGGGTTTACGGAACGGTCTCTGAGCTAATTTGAAACCCTTCTTTTATGCATCACCCCACCTCACCTTTCCCGTTAAGCAGCCATAGTGTGTTTTCTAAACGGGTGCCTCTGTTCTGTTTTGTAATTCAGTTCAAGGGTCGCGGTTTTTACATTCCCTCTATAAGTGATATCTTATGATAAGTGTCTTTTTCTGTGTGACTTATTTCACTTAGAATTGTCGTACCTAAATCCACTCATCATGCTGCTACTAGCCTTATGACGTTGATTTCATGGCTGAGTGATATTCCATTGTACATAAGGACCACAACTTCTTTATCCATTTTTCTCTTTCCTGGGATATTTAAGGTGTAACGAAGTGGAGGTTCTTGTCAACAGAGCAGCCCTAAACTTTGGGGTGCCTGTGTCTTGCTGATTTTTAGTTTTCCCAATTTATACGCCCATGAGTGGAAGTGCCCTATGCTCTCTAAGCTGAGTTTTTTCGATGTTTCAGGACACACCGTACACTTCTCCAGAGTGGCTGTTGGCAATTTACATCCCGCCCATCAGCGTAGCAAGGCTCCCGTTTCTCCATGGCCTGTCCTGCATTTCTGGTTTTGACACTTTATTCAGCATGGCCCTTTTGACCGATGGGAAGCGAGACTTCTTTGTAGCGCTGATTTGCCTTTCCAGGTTGCTTGGTTGGCCAAAAAGGGCGTATGCGTTTTTTCCTGAATATATTCAGGAAAAAACGCATACGCCCTTTTTGGCCAAGGGCATCATTGTCGAGGTTTTGCCGCTTTTCCCGTGCTTTAAAGGCGATTCGAATCTACCTCCTGAAATCTGTTTCCTGCAATTCTGCCTTGCTTTCAAATCCTCTTCGTTGCCTTCGATGAATATATTTGTGGACGAGAGTTATCATTTATAACTCTGCAGGTTCGTGAATTGCAGTGCCCCTGAGCTCCATTTTTCAACTCGCTTTCCTGGGAGCTGGCCGCAAAAGCGCAGGATTGCTTCAGGCCCTATTCTGGTTCCGGGCGGCAGGCTGAGCCTGTGGTTAATTCTTCTTCCTGATGGGAAAATAGAGTGACCTGTGCCTGTCCCAACACCTAGAGCTAGTGTCTCATTGGTTCCCCCTCTTCCCGTTCATCCTCAGGACAAATTGCAACCTGTACGGAACAGGAGGTTAAAGGTGCTGATTCTCCAAGGAGGGAGATTGCTAGCAAAGGGGCTGGAATGGCGAACCCAAGCACAAGGAGATGAGAAATGAGGTGCGTTTTAGAAACCTTTCCCGATCACACGGTGCACCATCTTCTGGGTTTCTCATGCATGTTTTCGATGTAGAAAGATGCCCTTGAATCTGGAGATTTGGGACCCATGGGATGGGTACCACGCAGTATTACTCTAAAGGGTCTGTGTTTGCTCACCCAACCTCACCAAACCTCTCAGCCCCAAGAGTGTCCACCCTTATGTCTCAATCAGCTGTGGGTCTAGATATGGTCAATCCAGGTGGCATCACAGCCCCTGAACGAATTTAGTAAGAATTTCTCTCTCTTTCACTGTCTTTGTTTCACGGGTTTTTAAAAGTGATTGATTTTTATAAAGGAGTTTAGCTGCTTTTTACTGCTGTGTTTATGCCGCTTTACACCCACTTGACTCACTTACAGAGTGATATCAATACATAGGTTTTAACATTCTTATTAGTCAGATATATTCTTGTGTGGTGAATAGGGGGTGTTGAGTCCAGTTCACTGAGCAAGGAGTATGTCGTGTCTTTTACATATTGGGTTTATGGAATGGTATCTGAGCTAATTTGAAACCCTTCTTTTATGCATCACCCCACCTCACCTTTCCCGTTAAGCAGCCCTAGTGTGTTTTCTAAACGTGTGACTCTGTTCTGTTTTGTAATTCAGTTCAAGGGTAGCGGTTTTTACATTCCCTCTATAAGTGATATCTTATGATAAGTGTCTTTTTCTGTGTGACTTATTTCACTTAGAATCGTCGTACCTAAATCCACTCATCATGCTGCTACTAGCCTTATGACGTTGATTTCATGGCTGAGTGATATTCCGTTGTACATAAGGACCACAACTTCTTTATCCATTTTTCTCTTTCCTGGGATATTTAAGGTGTAACGAAGTGGAGGTTCTTGTCAACAGAGCAGCCCTAAACTTTGGGGTGCCTGTGTCTTGCTGATTCTTATTTTTCCCAATTTATACGCCCATGAGTGGAAGTGCCCTATGCTCTCTAAGCTGAGTTTTTTCGATGTTTCAGGACACACCGTACACTTCTCCAGAGGGGCTGTTGGCAATTTACATCCCGCCCAACAGAGTAGCAAGGCTCCGTTTCTCCATGGCCTCTCCTGCATTTCTGGGTTTGACACTTTATTCAGCATGGCCCTTTTGACCGATGGGAAGCGAGACTTCTTTGTAGCGCTGATTTGCCTTTCCAGGTTGCTTGATTGGCCAAAAAGGGCGTATGCGTTTTTTCCTGAATATATTCAGGAAAAAACGCATACGCCCTTTTTGGCCAAGGGCATCATTGTCGAGGTTTTGCCGCTTTTCCCGTGCTTTAAAGGCGATTCGAATCTACCTCCTGAAATCTGTTTCCTGCAATTCTGCCGTGCTTTCAAATCCTCTTCGTTGCCTTCCCTCAATATATTTGAGGTCGAGAGTTATGATTTATAACTCTGCAGGTTTGTGAATTGCAGTGCCCCTGAGCTCCATTTTTCAACTCGCTTTCTTGGGAGCTGGCCGCAAAAGCGCAGGATTGCTTTAGGCCCTATTTTGGTCCCGGGCGGCAAGCTGAGCCTGTGGTTAATTCTTCTTCCTGATGGGAAAATAGAGTGACCTGTGCCTGTCCCAACACCTAGAGCTAGTGTCTCGTTGGTTCCCCCTCTTCCCGTTCATCCTCAGGACAAATTGCAACCTGTACGGAACAGGAGGTTAAAGGTGCTGATTCTCCAAGGAGGGAGATTGCTAGCAAAGGGGCTGGAATGGCGAACCCAAGCACAAGGAGATGAGAAATGAGGTGCGTTTTAGAAACCTTTCCCGATCACACGGTGCACCATCTTCTGGGTTTCTCATGCATGTTTTCGAAGTAGGAAGATGCCCTTGAACCTGGAGATTTGGGACCCATGGGATGGGAACCACGCAGTATTACTTTAACGGGTCTGCGTTTGCTCACCCAACCTCACCAAAACTCTCAGCCCCAAGAGTGTCCACCCTTATGTCTGAATCAGCTGTGGGTCTAGATATGGTCAATCCAGATGGCATCACAGCCCCTGAACGAATTTAGTAAGAATTTCTCTATCTTTCACTGTCTTTGTTTCACGGGTTTTTAAAAGTGATTGATTTTTATAAAGGGGTTTAGCTGCTTTTCACTGCTGTGTTTATGCCGCTTTACACCCACTTGACTCACTTACAGAGAGATATCAATACATAGGTTTTAACATTCTTACTAGTCAGATATATTCTTGGGCGGTGAATAGGGGGTGTTGAGTCCAGTTCACTGAGCAAGGAGTATGTCGTGTCTTTTACATATTGGGTTTATGGAATGGTATCTGAGCTAATTTGAAACCCTTCTTTTATGCATCACCCCACCTCACCTTTCCCGTTAAGCAGCCCTAGTGTGTTTTCTAAACGTGTGACTCTGTTCTGTTTTGTAATTCAGTTCAAGGGTAGCGGTTTTTACATTCCCTCTATAAGTGATATCTTATGATAAGTGTCTTTTTCTGTGTGACTTATTTCACTTAGAATCGTCGTACCTAAATCCACTCATCATGCTGCTACTAGCCTTATGACGTTGATTTCATGGCTGAGTGATATTCCGTTGTACATAAGGACCACAACTTCTTTATCCATTTTTCTCTTTCCTGGGATATTTAAGGTGTAACGAAGTGGAGGTTCTTGTCAACAGAGCAGCCCTAAACTTTGGGGTGCCTGTGTCTTGCTGATTCTTATTTTTCCCAATTTATACGCCCATGAGTGGAAGTGGCCTATGCTCTCTAAGCTGAGTTTTTTCGATGTTTCAGGACACACCGTACACTTCTCCAGAGGGGCTGTTGGCAATTTACATCCCGCCCAACAGAGTAGCAAGGCTCCGTTTCTCCATGGCCTCTCCTGCAATTCTGGGTTTGACACTTTATTCAGCATGGCCCTTTTGACCGATGGGAAGCGAGACTTCTTTGTAGCGCTGATTTGCCTTTCCAGGTTGCTTGATTGGCCAAAAAGGGCGTATGCGTTTTTTCCTGAATATATTCAGGAAAAAACGCATACGCCCTTTTTGGCCAAGGGCATCATTGTCGAGGTTTTGCCGCTTTTCCCCTGCTTTAAAGGCGATTCGAATCTACCTCCTGAAATCTGTTTCCTGCAATTCTGCCGTGCTTTCAAATCCTCTTCGTTGCCTTCCCTCAATATATTTGAGGTCGAGAGTTATGATTTATAACTCTGCAGGTTTGTGAATTGCAGTGCCCCTGAGCTCCATTTTTCAACTCGCTTTCTTGGGAGCTGGCCGCAAAAGCGCAGGATTGCTTTAGGCCCTATTTTGGTCCCGGGCGGCAAGCTGAGCCTGTGGTTAATTCTTCTTCCTGATGGGAAAATAGAGTGACCTGTGCCTGTCCCAACACCTAGAGCTAGTGTCTCATTGGTTCCCCCTCTTCCCGTTCATCCTCAGGACAAATTGCAACCTGTACAGAACAGGAGGTTAAAGGTGCTGATTCTCCAAGGAGGGAGATTGCTAGTAAAGCGGCTGGAATGGCGAACCCGAGCACAAGGAGATGAGAAATGAGGTGCGTTTTAGAAACCTTTCCCGATCACACGGTGCACCATCTTATGGGTTTCTCATGCATGTTTTCGAAGTAGGAAGATGCCCTTGAACCTGGAGATTTGGGACCCATGGGATGGGAACCACGCAGTATTACTTTAAAGGGTCTGCGTTTGCTCACCCAACCTCACCAAACCTCTCAGCCCCAAGAGTGTCCACCCTTATGTCTCAATCAGCTGTGGGTCTAGATATGGTCAATCCAGGTGGCATCACATCCCCTGAACGAATTTAGTAAGAATTTCTCTCTCTTTCACTGTCTTTGTTTCACGGGTTTTTAAAAGTGATTGATTTTTATAAAGGGGTTTAGCTGCTTTTCACTGCTGTGTTTATGCTGCTTTACACCCACTTGACTCACTTACAGAGAGATATCAATACATAGGTTTTAAGATTCTTACTAGTCAGATATATTCTTGGGCGGTGAATAGGGGGTGTTGAGTCCAGATCACTGAGCAAGGAGTAGGTCTTGTCTATTACATATTGGGTTTATGGAACGGTATCTGAGCTAATTTGAAACCCTTCTTTTATGCATCACCCCACCTCACCTTTCCCGTTAAGCAGCCATAGTGTGTTTTCTAAACGTGTGACTCTGTTCTGTTTTGTAATTCTGTTTAAGGGTAGCGGTTTTTACATTCCCTCTATAAGTGATATCTTATGATAAGTGTCTTTTTCTGTGTGACTTATTTCACTTAGAATCGTCGTACCTAAATCCACTCATCATGCTGCTACTAGCCTTATGACGTTGATTTCATGGCTGAGTGATATTCCATTGTACATAAGGACCACAGCGTCTTTATCCATTTTTCTCTTTCCTGGGATATTTAAGGTGTAACTAAGTGGAGTTTCTTGTCAACAGAGCAGCCCTAAACTTTGGGGTGCCTGTGTCTTGCTGATTTTTAGTTTTCCCAATTTATACGCCCATGAGTGGAAGTGCCCTATGCTCTCTAAGCTGAGCTTTTTCGATGTTTCAGGACACACCGTACACTTCTCCAGAGTGGCTGTTGGCAATTTACATCCCGCCCATCAGCGTAGCAAGGCTCCCGTTTCTCCATGGCCTGTCCTGCATTTCTGGTTTTGACACTTTATTCAGCATGGCCCTTTTGACCGATGGGAAGTGAGACTTCTTTGTACCACTGATTTGCGTTTCCAGGTTGCTTGGTTGGCCAAAAAGGGCGTATGCGTTTTTTCCTGAATATATTCAGGAAAAAACGCATACGCCCTTTTTGGCCAAGGGCATCATTGTCGAGGTTTTGCCGCTTTTCCCGTGCTTTAAAGGCGATTCGAATCTACCTCCTGAAATCTGTTTCCTGCAATTCTGCCTTGCTTTCAAATCCTCTTCGTGGCCTTCCCTCAATATATTTGAGGACGAGAGTTATGATTTATAACTCTGCAGGTTTGTGAATTGCAGTGCCCCTGAGCTCCATTTTTCAACTCGCTTTCCTGGGAGCTGGCCGCAAAAGCGCAGGATTGCTTCAGGCCCTATTCTGGTTCCGGGCGGCAGGCTGAGCCTGTGGTTAATTCTTCTTCCTGATGGGAAAATAGAGTGACCTGTGCCTGTCCCAACACCTAGAGCTAGTGTCTCATTGGTTCCCCCTCTTCCCGTTCATCCTCAGGACAAATTGCAACCTGTACGGAACAGGAGCTTAAAGGTGCTGATTCTCCAAGGAGGGAGATTGCTAGTAAAGCGGCTGGAATGGCGAACCTGAGCACAGGGAGATGAGAAATGAGGTGCGTTTTAGAAACCTTTCCCGATCACACGGTGTACCATCTTCTGGGTTTCTCATGCATGTTTTCGAAGTAGGAAGATGCCCTTGAACCTGGAGATTTGGGACCCATGGGATGGGAACCACGCAGTATTACTTTAAAGGGTCTACGTTTGCTCACCCAACCTCACCAAACCTCTCAGCCCCAAGAGTGTCCACCCTTATGTCTCAATCAGCTGTGGGTCTAGATATGGTCAATCCAGGTGGCATCACAGCCCCTGAACGAATTTAGTAAGAAGTTCTCTCTCTTTCACTGTCTTTGTTTCACGGGTTTTTAAAAGTGATTGATTTTTATAAAGGGGTTTAGCTGCTTTTCACTGCTGTGTTTATGCCACTTTACACCCACTTGACTAACTTTCAGAGAGATATCAATACATAGGTTTTAAGATTCTTAATAGTCAGATATATTCTTGGGCGGTGAATAGGGGGTGTTGAGTCCAGTTCACTGAGCAAGGAGTAGGTCGTGTCTATTACATATTGGGTTTATGGAACGGTCTCTGAGCTAATTTGAAACCCTTCTTTTATGCATCACCCCACCTCACCTTTCCCGTTAAGCAGGCATAGTGTGTTTTCTAAACGTGTGCCTCTGTTCTGTTTTGTAATTCAGTTCAAGGGTCGCGGTTTTTACATTCCCTCTATAAGTGATATCTTATGATAAGTGTCTTTTTCTGTGTGACTTATTTCACTTAGAATCGTCGTACCTAAATCCACTCATCATGCTGCTACTAGCCTTATGACGTTGATTTCATGGCTGAGTGATATTCCATTGTACATAAGGACCACAACTTCTTTATCCATTTTTCTCTTTCCTGGGATATTTAGGGTGTAACGAAGTGGAGGTTCTTGTCAACAGAGCAGCCCTAAACTTTGGGGTGCCTGTGTCTTGCTGATTTTTAGTTTTCCCAATTTATACGCCCATGAGTGGAAGTGCCCTATGCTCTCTAAGCTGAGTTTTTTCGATGTTTCAGGACACACCGTACACTTCTCCAGAGTGGCTGTTGGCAATTTACATCCCGCCCATCAGCGTAGCAAGGCTCCCGTTTCTCCATGGCCTGTCCTGCATTTCTGGTTTTGACACTTTATTCAGCATGGCCCTTTTGACCGATGGGAAGTGAGACTTCTTTGTAGCGCTGATTTGCCTTTCCAGGTTGCTTGGTTGGCCAAAAAGGGCGTATGCGTTTTTTCCTGAATATATTCAGGAAAAAACGCATACGCCCTTTTTGGCCAAGGGCATCATTGTCGAGGTTTTGCCGCTTTTCCCGTGCTTTAAAGGCGATTCGAATCTACCTCCTGAAATCTGTTTCCTGCAATTCTGCCTTGCTTTCAAATCCTCTTCATTGCCTTCGATGAATATATTTGTGGACGAGAGTTATCATTTATAACTCTGCAGGTTTGTGAATTGCAGTGCCCCTGAGCTCCATTTTTCAACTCGCTTTCCTGGGAGCTGGCCGCAAAAGCGCAGGATTGCTTCAGGCCCTATTCTGGTTCCGGGCGGCAGGCTGAGCCTGTGGTTAATTCTTCTTCCTGATGGGAAAATAGAGTGACCTGTGCCTGTCCCAACACCTAGAGCTAGTGTCTCATTGGTTCCCCCTCTTCCCGTTCATCCTCAGGACAAATTGCAACCTGTACGGAACAGGAGCTTAAAGGTGCTGATTCTCCAAGGAGGGAGATTGCTAGTAAAGCGGCTGGAATGGCGAACCCGAGCACAGGGAGATGAGAAATGAGGTGCGTTTTAGAAACCTTTCCCGATCACACGGTGTACCATCTTCTGGGTTTCTCATGCATGTTTTCGATGTAGGAAGATGCCCTTGAATCTGGAGATTTGGGACCCATGGGATGGGTACCACGCAGTATTACTCTATAGGGTCTGCGTTTGCTCACCCAACCTCACCAAACCTCTCAGCCCCAAGAGTGTCCACCCTTATGTCTCAATCAGCTGTGGGTCTAGATATGGTCAATCCAGGTGGCATCACAGCCCCTGAACGAATTTAGTAAGAATTTCTCTCTCTTTCACTGTCTTTGTTTCACGGGTTTTTAAAAGTGATTGATTTTTATAAAGGAGTTTAGCTGCTTTTTACTGCTGTGTTTATGCCGCTTTACACCCACTTGACTCACTTACAGAGTGATATCAATACATAGGTTTTAACATTCTTACTAGTCAGATATATTCTTGGGTGGTGAATAGGGGGTGTTGAGTCCAGTTCACTGAGCAAGGGGTAGGTCGTGTCTATTACATATTGGGTTTATGGAACGGTCTCTGAGCTAATTTGAAACCCTTCTTTTATGCATCACCCCACCTCACCTTTCCCGTTAAGCAGCCATAGTGTGTTTTCTAAACGGGTGACTCTGTTCTGTTTTGTAATTCAGTTCAAGGGTAGCGGTTTTTACATTCCCTCTATAAGTGATATCTTATGATAAGTGTCTTTTTCTGTGTGACTTATTTCACTTAGAATCGTCGTACCTAAATCCACTCATCATGCTGCTACTAGCCTTATGACGTTGATTTCATGGCTGAGTGATATTCCATTGTACATAAGGACCACAACTTCTTTATCCATTTTTCTCTTTCCTGGGATATTTAAGGTGTAACGAAGTGGAGGTTCTTGTCAACAGAGCAGCCCTAAACTTTGGGGTGCCTGTGTCTTGCTGATTTTTAGTTTTCCCAATTTATACGCCCATGAGTGGAAGTGCCCTATGCTCTCTAAGCTGAGTTTTTTCGATGTTTCAGGACACACCGTACACTTCTCCAGAGTGGCTGTTGGCAATTTACATCCCGCCCATCAGCGTAGCAAGGCTCCCGTTTCTCCATGGCCTGTCCTGCATTTCTGGTTTTGACACTTTATTCAGCATGGCCCTTTTGACCGATGGGAAGCGAGACTTCTTTGTAGCGCTGATTTGCCTTTCCAGGTTGCTTGGTTGGCCAAAAAGGGCGTATGCGTTTTTTCCTGAATATATTCAGGAAAAAACGCATACGCCCTTTTTGGCCAAGGGCATCATTGTCGAGGTTTTGCCGCTTTTCCCGTGCTTTAAAGGCGATTCGAATCTACCTCCTGAAATCTGTTTCCTGCAATTCTGCCTTGCTTTCAAATCCTCTTCGTTGCCTTCGATGAATATATTTGTGGACGAGAGTTATCATTTATAACTCTGCAGGTTCGTGAATTGCAGTGCCCCTGAGCTCCATTTTTCAACTCGCTTTCCTGGGAGCTGGCCGCAAAAGCGCAGGATTGCTTCAGGCCCTATTCTGGTTCCGGGCGGCAGGCTGAGCCTGTGGTTAATTCTTCTTCCTGATGGGAAAATAGAGTGACCTGTGCCTGTCCCAACACCTAGAGCTAGTGTCTCATTGGTTCCCCCTCTTCCCGTTCATCCTCAGGACAAATTGCAACCTGTACGGAACAGGAGCTTAAAGGTGCTGATTCTCCAAGGAGGGAGATTGCTAGTAAAGCGGCTGGAATGGCGAACCCGAGCACAAGGAGATGAGAAATGAGGTGCGTTTTAGAAACCTTTCCCGATCACACGGTGCACCATCTTCTGGGTTTCTCATGCATGTTTTCGATGTAGAAAGATGCCCTTGAATCTGGAGATTTGGGACCCATGGGATGGGTACCACGCAGTATTACTCTAAAGGGTCTGCGTTTGCTCACCCAACCTCACCAAACCTCTCAGCCCCAAGAGTGTCCACCCTTATGTCTCAATCAGCTGTGGGTCTAGATATGGTCAATCCAGGTGGCATCACAGCCCCTGAACGAATTTAGTAAGAATTTCTCTCTCTTTCACTGTCTTTGTTTCACGGGTTTTTAAAAGTGATTGATTTTTATAAAGGAGTTTAGCTGCTTTTTACTGCTGTGTTTATGCCGCTTTACACCCACTTGACTCACTTACAGAGTGATATCAATACATAGGTTTTAACATTCTTACTAGTCAGATATATTCTTGGGTGGTGAATAGGGGGTGTTGAGTCCAGTTCACTGAGCAAGGGGTAGGTCGTGTCTATTACATATTGGGTTTATGGAACGGTCTCTGAGCTAATTTGAAACCCTTCTTTTATGCATCACCCCACCTCACCTTTCCCGTTAAGCAGCCATAGTGTGTTTTCTAAACGGGTGACTCTGTTCTGTTTTGTAATTCAGTTCAAGGGTAGCGGTTTTTACATTCCCTCTATAAGTGATATCTTATGATAAGTGTCTTTTTCTGTGTGACTTATTTCACTTAGAATCGTCGTACCTAAATCCACTCATCATGCTGCTACTAGCCTTATGACGTTGATTTCATGGCTGAGTGATATTCCATTGTACATAAGGACCACAACTTCTTTATCCATTTTTCTCTTTCCTGGGATATTTAAGGTGTAACGAAGTGGAGGTTCTTGTCAACAGAGCAGCCCTAAACTTTGGGGTGCCTGTGTCTTGCTGATTTTTAGTTTTCCCAATTTATACGCCCATGAGTGGAAGTGCCCTATGCTCTCTAAGCTGAGTTTTTTCGATGTTTCAGGACACACCGTACACTTCTCCAGAGTGGCTGTTGGCAATTTACATCCCGCCCATCAGCGTAGCAAGGCTCCCGTTTCTCCATGGCCTGTCCTGCATTTCTGGTTTTGACACTTTATTCAGCATGGCCCTTTTGACCGATGGGAAGCGAGACTTCTTTGTAGCGCTGATTTGCCTTTCCAGGTTGCTTGGTTGGCCAAAAAGGGCGTATGCGTTTTTTCCTGAATATATTCAGGAAAAAACGCATACGCCCTTTTTGGCCAAGGGCATCATTGTCGAGGTTTTGCCGCTTTTCCCGTGCTTTAAAGGCGATTCGAATCTACCTCCTGAAATCTGTTTCCTGCAATTCTGCCTTGCTTTCAAATCCTCTTCGTTGCCTTCGATGAATATATTTGTGGACGAGAGTTATCATTTATAACTCTGCAGGTTCGTGAATTGCAGTGCCCCTGAGCTCCATTTTTCAACTCGCTTTCCTGGGAGCTGGCCGCAAAAGCGCAGGATTGCTTCAGGCCCTATTCTGGTTCCGGGCGGCATGCTGAGCCTGTGGTTAATTCTTCTTCCTGATGGGAAAATAGAGTGACCTGTGCCTGTCCCAACACCTAGAGCTAGTGTCTCATTGGTTCCCCCTCTTCCCGTTCATCCTCAGGACAAATTGCAACCTGTACGGAACAGGAGGTTAAAGGTGCTGATTCTCCAAGGAGGGAGATTGCTAGTAAAGCGGCTGGAATGGCGAACCCGAGCACAAGGAGATGAGAAATGAGGTGCGTTTTAGAAACCTTTCCCGATCACACGGTGCACCATCTTCTGGGTTTCTCATGCATGTTTTCGATGTAGAAAGATGCCCTTGAATCTGGAGATTTGGGACCCATGGGATGGGTACCACGCAGTATTACTCTAAAGGGTCTGTGTTTGCTCACCCAACCTCACCAAACCTCTCAGCCCCAAGAGTGTCCACCCTTATGTCTCAATCAGCTGTGGGTCTAGATATGGTCAATCCAGGTGGCATCACAGCCCCTGAACGAATTTAGTAAGAATTTCTCTCTCTTTCACTGTCTTTGTTTCACGGGTTTTTAAAAGTGATTGATTTTTATAAAGGAGTTTAGCTGCTTTTTACTGCTGTGTTTATGCCGCTTTACACCCACTTGACTCACTTACAGAGTGATATCAATACATAGGTTTTAACATTCTTATTAGTCAGATATATTCTTGTGTGGTGAATAGGGGGTGTTGAGTCCAGTTCACTGAGCAAGGAGTATGTCGTGTCTTTTACATATTGGGTTTATGGAATGGTATCTGAGCTAATTTGAAACCCTTCTTTTATGCATCACCCCACCTCACCTTTCCCGTTAAGCAGCCCTAGTGTGTTTTCTAAACGTGTGACTCTGTTCTGTTTTGTAATTCAGTTCAAGGGTAGCGGTTTTTACATTCCCTCTATAAGTGATATCTTATGATAAGTGTCTTTTTCTGTGTGACTTATTTCACTTAGAATCGTCGTACCTAAATCCACTCATCATGCTGCTACTAGCCTTATGACGTTGATTTCATGGCTGAGTGATATTCCGTTGTACATAAGGACCACAACTTCTTTATCCATTTTTCTCTTTCCTGGGATATTTAAGGTGTAACGAAGTGGAGGTTCTTGTCAACAGAGCAGCCCTAAACTTTGGGGTGCCTGTGTCTTGCTGATTCTTATTTTTCCCAATTTATACGCCCATGAGTGGAAGTGCCCTATGCTCTCTAAGCTGAGTTTTTTCGATGTTTCAGGACACACCGTACACTTCTCCAGAGGGGCTGTTGGCAATTTACATCCCGCCCAACAGAGTAGCAAGG
The DNA here is from genome assembly GCF_965194805.1 of Balaenoptera borealis. Taxonomy (NCBI): domain Eukaryota; kingdom Metazoa; phylum Chordata; class Mammalia; order Artiodactyla; family Balaenopteridae; genus Balaenoptera; species Balaenoptera borealis. The sequence continues at coordinate 35,875,042 of NC_138864.1, forward strand.
CTCCGTTTCTCCATGGCCTCTCCTGCATTTCTGGGTTTGACACTTTATTCAGCATGGCCCTTTTGACCGATGGGAAGCGAGACTTCTTTGTAGCGCTGATTTGCCTTTCCAGGTTGCTTGATTGGCCAAAAAGGGCGTATGCGTTTTTTCCTGAATATATTCAGGAAAAAACGCATACGCCCTTTTTGGCCAAGGGCATCATTGTCGAGGTTTTGCCGCTTTTCCCGTGCTTTAAAGGCGATTCGAATCTACCTCCTGAAATCTGTTTCCTGCAATTCTGCCGTGCTTTCAAATCCTCTTCGTTGCCTTCCCTCAATATATTTGAGGTCGAGAGTTATGATTTATAACTCTGCAGGTTTGTGAATTGCAGTGCCCCTGAGCTCCATTTTTCAACTCGCTTTCTTGGGAGCTGGCCGCAAAAGCGCAGGATTGCTTTAGGCCCTATTTTGGTCCCGGGCGGCAAGCTGAGCCTGTGGTTAATTTTTCTTCCTGATGGGAAAATAGAGTGACCTGTGCCTGTCCCAACACCTAGAGCTAGTGTCTCGTTGGTTCCCCCTCTTCCCGTTCATCCTCAGGACAAATTGCAACCTGTACGGAACAGGAGGTTAAAGGTGCTGATTCTCCAAGGAGGGAGATTGCTAGCAAAGGGGCTGGAATGGCGAACCCAAGCACAAGGAGATGAGAAATGAGGTGCGTTTTAGAAACCTTTCCCGATCACACGGTGCACCATCTTCTGGGTTTCTCATGCATGTTTTCGAAGTAGGAAGATGCCCTTGAACCTGGAGATTTGGGACCCATGGGATGGGAACCACGCAGTATTACTTTAACGGGTCTGCGTTTGCTCACCCAACCTCACCAAAACTCTCAGCCCCAAGAGTGTCCACCCTTATGTCTCAATCAGCTGTGGGTCTAGATATGGTCAATCCAGATGGCATCACAGCCCCTGAACGAATTTAGTAAGAATTTCTCTATCTTTCACTGTCTTTGTTTCACGGGTTTTTAAAAGTGATTGATTTTTATAAAGGGGTTTAGCTGCTTTTCACTGCTGTGTTTATGCCGCTTTACACCCACTTGACTCACTTACAGAGAGATATCAATACATAGGTTTTAACATTCTTACTAGTCAGATATATTCTTGGGCGGTGAATAGGGGGTGTTGAGTCCAGTTCACTGAGCAAGGAGTATGTCGTGTCTTTTACATATTGGGTTTATGGAATGGTATCTGAGCTAATTTGAAACCCTTCTTTTATGCATCACCCCACCTCACCTTTCCCGTTAAGCAGCCCTAGTGTGTTTTCTAAACGTGTGACTCTGTTCTGTTTTGTAATTCAGTTCAAGGGTAGCGGTTTTTACATTCCCTCTATAAGTGATATCTTATGATAAGTGTCTTTTTCTGTGTGACTTATTTCACTTAGAATCGTCGTACCTAAATCCACTCATCATGCTGCTACTAGCCTTATGACGTTGATTTCATGGCTGAGTGATATTCCGTTGTACATAAGGACCACAACTTCTTTATCCATTTTTCTCTTTCCTGGGATATTTAAGGTGTAACGAAGTGGAGGTTCTTGTCAACAGAGCAGCCCTAAACTTTGGGGTGCCTGTGTCTTGCTGATTCTTATTTTTCCCAATTTATACGCCCATGAGTGGAAGTGCCCTATGCTCTCTAAGCTGAGTTTTTTCGATGTTTCAGGACACACCGTACACTTCTCCAGAGGGGCTGTTGGCAATTTACATCCCGCCCAACAGAGTAGCAAGGCTCCGTTTCTCCATGGCCTCTCCTGCAATTCTGGGTTTGACACTTTATTCAGCATGGCCCTTTTGACCGATGGGAAGCGAGACTTCTTTGTAGCGCTGATTTGCCTTTCCAGGTTGCTTGATTGGCCAAAAAGGGCGTATGCGTTTTTTCCTGAATATATTCAGGAAAAAACGCATACGCCCTTTTTGGCCAAGGGCATCATTGTCGAGGTTTTGCCGCTTTTCCCCTGCTTTAAAGGCGATTCGAATCTACCTCCTGAAATCTGTTTCCTGCAATTCTGCCGTGCTTTCAAATCCTCTTCGTTGCCTTCCCTCAATATATTTGAGGTCGAGAGTTATGATTTATAACTCTGCAGGTTTGTGAATTGCAGTGCCCCTGAGCTCCATTTTTCAACTCGCTTTCTTGGGAGCTGGCCGCAAAAGCGCAGGATTGCTTTAGGCCCTATTTTGGTCCCGGGCGGCAAGCTGAGCCTGTGGTTAATTCTTCTTCCTGATGGGAAAATAGAGTGACCTGTGCCTGTCCCAACACCTAGAGCTAGTGTCTCATTGGTTCCCCCTCTTCCCGTTCATCCTCAGGACAAATTGCAACCTGTACAGAACAGGAGGTTAAAGGTGCTGATTCTCCAAGGAGGGAGATTGCTAGTAAAGCGGCTGGAATGGCGAACCCGAGCACAAGGAGATGAGAAATGAGGTGCGTTTTAGAAACCTTTCCCGATCACACGGTGCACCATCTTATGGGTTTCTCATGCATGTTTTCGAAGTAGGAAGATGCCCTTGAACCTGGAGATTTGGGACCCATGGGATGGGAACCACGCAGTATTACTTTAAAGGGTCTGCGTTTGCTCACCCAACCTCACCAAACCTCTCAGCCCCAAGAGTGTCCACCCTTATGTCTCAATCAGCTGTGGGTCTAGATATGGTCAATCCAGGTGGCATCACATCCCCTGAACGAATTTAGTAAGAATTTCTCTCTCTTTCACTGTCTTTGTTTCACGGGTTTTTAAAAGTGATTGATTTTTATAAAGGGGTTTAGCTGCTTTTCATTGCTGTGTTTATGCTGCTTTACACCCACTTGACTCACTTACAGAGAGATATCAATACATAGGTTTTAAGATTCTTACTAGTCAGATATATTCTTGGGCGGTGAATAGGGGGTGTTGAGTCCAGATCACTGAGCAAGGAGTAGGTCTTGTCTATTACATATTGGGTTTATGGAACGGTATCTGAGCTAATTTGAAACCCTTCTTTTATGCATCACCCCACCTCACCTTTCCCGTTAAGCAGCCATAGTGTGTTTTCTAAACGTGTGACTCTGTTCTGTTTTGTAATTCTGTTTAAGGGTAGCGGTTTTTACATTCCCTCTATAAGTGATATCTTATGATAAGTGTCTTTTTCTGTGTGACTTATTTCACTTAGAATCGTCGTACCTAAATCCACTCATCATGCTGCTACTAGCCTTATGACGTTGATTTCATGGCTGAGTGATATTCCATTGTACATAAGGACCACAGCGTCTTTATCCATTTTTCTCTTTCCTGGGATATTTAAGGTGTAACTAAGTGGAGTTTCTTGTCAACAGAGCAGCCCTAAACTTTGGGGTGCCTGTGTCTTGCTGATTTTTAGTTTTCCCAATTTATACGCCCATGAGTGGAAGTGCCCTATGCTCTCTAAGCTGAGCTTTTTCGATGTTTCAGGACACACCGTACACTTCTCCAGAGTGGCTGTTGGCAATTTACATCCCGCCCATCAGCGTAGCAAGGCTGCCGTTTCTCCATGGCCTGTCCTGCATTTCTGGTTTTGACACTTTATTCAGCATGGCCCTTTTGACCGATGGGAAGTGAGACTTCTTTGTACCACTGATTTGCGTTTCCAGGTTGCTTGGTTGGCCAAAAAGGGCGTATGCGTTTTTTCCTGAATATATTCAGGAAAAAACGCATACGCCCTTTTTGGCCAAGGGCATCATTGTCGAGGTTTTGCCGCTTTTCCCGTGCTTTAAAGGCGATTCGAATCTACCTCCTGAAATCTGTTTCCTGCAATTCTGCCTTGCTTTCAAATCCTCTTCGTGGCCTTCCCTCAATATATTTGAGGACGAGAGTTATGATTTATAACTCTGCAGGTTTGTGAATTGCAGTGCCCCTGAGCTCCATTTTTCAACTCGCTTTCCTGGGAGCTGGCCGCAAAAGCGCAGGATTGCTTCAGGCCCTATTCTGGTTCCGGGCGGCAGGCTGAGCCTGTGGTTAATTCTTCTTCCTGATGGGAAAATAGAGTGACCTGTGCCTGTCCCAACACCTAGAGCTAGTGTCTCATTGGTTCCCCCTCTTCCCGTTCATCCTCAGGAGAAATTGCAACCTGTACGGAACAGGAGCTTAAAGGTGCTGATTCTCCAAGGAGGGAGATTGCTAGTAAAGCGGCTGGAATGGCGAACCCGAGCACAAGGAGATGAGAAATGAGGTGCGTTTTAGAAACCTTTCCCGATCACACGGTGCACCATCTTCTGGGTTTCTCATGCATGTTTTCGATGTAGAAAGATGCCCTTGAATCTGGAGATTTGGGACCCATGGGATGGGTACCACGCAGTATTACTCTAAAGGGTCTGCGTTTGCTCACCCAACCTCACCAAACCTCTCAGCCCCAAGAGTGTCCACCCTTATGTCTCAATCAGCTGTGGGTCTAGATATGGTCAATCCAGGTGGCATCACAGCCCCTGAACGAATTTAGTAAGAATTTCTCTCTCTTTCACTGTCTTTGTTTCACGGGTTTTTAAAAGTGATTGATTTTTATAAAGGAGTTTAGCTGCTTTTTACTGCTGTGTTTATGCCGCTTTACACCCACTTGACTCACTTACAGAGTGATATCAATACATAGGTTTTAACATTCTTACTAGTCAGATATATTCTTGGGTGGTGAATAGGGGGTGTTGAGTCCAGTTCACTGAGCAAGGGGTAGGTCGTGTCTATTACATATTGGGTTTATGGAACGGTCTCTGAGCTAATTTGAAACCCTTCTTTTATGCATCACCCCACCTCACCTTTCCCGTTAAGCAGCCATAGTGTGTTTTCTAAACGGGTGACTCTGTTCTGTTTTGTAATTCAGTTCAAGGGTAGCGGTTTTTACATTCCCTCTATAAGTGATATCTTATGATAAGTGTCTTTTTCTGTGTGACTTATTTCACTTAGAATCGTCGTACCTAAATCCACTCATCATGCTGCTACTAGCCTTATGACGTTGATTTCATGGCTGAGTGATATTCCATTGTACATAAGGACCACAACTTCTTTATCCATTTTTCTCTTTCCTGGGATATTTAAGGTGTAACGAAGTGGAGGTTCTTGTCAACAGAGCAGCCCTAAACTTTGGGGTGCCTGTGTCTTGCTGATTTTTAGTTTTCCCAATTTATACGCCCATGAGTGGAAGTGCCCTATGCTCTCTAAGCTGAGTTTTTTCGATGTTTCAGGACACACCGTACACTTCTCCAGAGTGGCTGTTGGCAATTTACATCCCGCCCATCAGCGTAGCAAGGCTCCCGTTTCTCCATGGCCTGTCCTGCATTTCTGGTTTTGACACTTTATTCAGCATGGCCCTTTTGACCGATGGGAAGCGAGACTTCTTTGTAGCGCTGATTTGCCTTTCCAGGTTGCTTGGTTGGCCAAAAAGGGCGTATGCGTTTTTTCCTGAATATATTCAGGAAAAAACGCATACGCCCTTTTTGGCCAAGGGCATCATTGTCGAGGTTTTGCCGCTTTTCCCGTGCTTTAAAGGCGATTCGAATCTACCTCCTGAAATCTGTTTCCTGCAATTCTGCCTTGCTTTCAAATCCTCTTCGTTGCCTTCGATGAATATATTTGTGGACGAGAGTTATCATTTATAACTCTGCAGGTTTGTGAATTGCAGTGCCCCTGAGCTCCATTTTTCAACTCGCTTTCCTGGGAGCTGGCCGCAAAAGCGCAGGATTGCTTCAGGCCCTATTCTGGTTCCGGGCGGCAGGCTGAGCCTGTGGTTAATTCTTCTTCCTGATGGGAAAATAGAGTGACCTGTGCCTGTCCCAACACCTAGAGCTAGTGTCTCATTGGTTCCCCCTCTTCCCGTTCATCCTCAGGACAAATTGCAACCTGTACGGAACAGGAGCTTAAAGGTGCTGATTCTCCAAGGAGGGAGATTGCTAGTAAAGCGGCTGGAATGGCGAACCCGAGCACAGGGAGATGAGAAATGACGTGCGTTTTAGAAACCTTTCCCGATCACACGGTGTACCATCTTCTGGGTTTCTCATGCATGTTTTCGATGTAGGAAGATGCCCTTGAATCTGGAGATTTGGGACCCATGGGATGGGTACCACGCAGTATTACTCTATAGGGTCTGCGTTTGCTCACCCAACCTCACCAAACCTCTCAGCCCCAAGAGTGTCCACCCTTATGTCTCAATCAGCTGTGGGTCTAGATATGGTCAATCCAGGTGGCATCACAGCCCCTGAACGAATTTAGTAAGAATTTCTCTCTCTTTCACTGTCTTTGTTTCACGGGTTTTTAAAAGTGATTGATTTTTATAAAGGAGTTTAGCTGCTTTTTACTGCTGTGTTTATGCCGCTTTACACCCACTTGACTCACTTACAGAGTGATATCAATACATAGGTTTTAACATTCTTACTAGTCAGATATATTCTTGGGTGGTGAATAGGGGGTGTTGAGTCCAGTTCACTGAGCAAGGGGTAGGTCGTGTCTATTACATATTGGGTTTATGGAACGGTCTCTGAGCTAATTTGAAACCCTTCTTTTATGCATCACCCCACCTCACCTTTCCCGTTAAGCAGCCATAGTGTGTTTTCTAAACGGGTGACTCTGTTCTGTTTTGTAATTCAGTTCAAGGGTAGCGGTTTTTACATTCCCTCTATAAGTGATATCTTATGATAAGTGTCTTTTTCTGTGTGACTTATTTCACTTAGAATCGTCGTACCTAAATCCACTCATCATGCTGCTACTAGCCTTATGACGTTGATTTCATGGCTGAGTGATATTCCATTGTACATAAGGACCACAACTTCTTTATCCATTTTTCTCTTTCCTGGGATATTTAAGGTGTAACGAAGTGGAGGTTCTTGTCAACAGAGCAGCCCTAAACTTTGGGGTGCCTGTGTCTTGCTGATTTTTAGTTTTCCCAATTTATACGCCCATGAGTGGAAGTGCCCTATGCTCTCTAAGCTGAGTTTTTTCGATGTTTCAGGACACACCGTACACTTCTCCAGAGTGGCTGTTGGCAATTTACATCCCGCCCATCAGCGTAGCAAGGCTCCCGTTTCTCCATGGCCTGTCCTGCATTTCTGGTTTTGACACTTTATTCAGCATGGCCCTTTTGACCGATGGGAAGCGAGACTTCTTTGTAGCGCTGATTTGCCTTTCCAGGTTGCTTGGTTGGCCAAAAAGGGCGTATGCGTTTTTTCCTGAATATATTCAGGAAAAAACGCATACGCCCTTTTTGGCCAAGGGCATCATTGTCGAGGTTTTGCCGCTTTTCCCGTGCTTTAAAGGCGATTCGAATCTACCTCCTGAAATCTGTTTCCTGCAATTCTGCCTTGCTTTCAAATCCTCTTCGTTGCCTTCGATGAATATATTTGTGGACGAGAGTTATCATTTATAACTCTGCAGGTTCGTGAATTGCAGTGCCCCTGAGCTCCATTTTTCAACTCGCTTTCCTGGGAGCTGGCCGCAAAAGCGCAGGATTGCTTCAGGCCCTATTCTGGTTCCGGGCGGCAGGCTGAGCCTGTGGTTAATTCTTCTTCCTGATGGGAAAATAGAGTGACCTGTGCCTGTCCCAACACCTAGAGCTAGTGTCTCATTGGTTCCCCCTCTTCCCGTTCATCCTCAGGACAAATTGCAACCTGTACGGAACAGGAGGTTAAAGGTGCTGATTCTCCAAGGAGGGAGATTGCTAGTAAAGCGGCTGGAATGGCGAACCCGAGCACAAGGAGATGAGAAATGAGGTGCGTTTTAGAAACCTTTCCCGATCACACGGTGCACCATCTTCTGGGTTTCTCATGCATGTTTTCGATGTAGAAAGATGCCCTTGAATCTGGAGATTTGGGACCCATGGGATGGGTACCACGCAGTATTACTCTAAAGGGTCTGCGTTTGCTCACCCAACCTCACCAAACCTCTCAGCCCCAAGAGTGTCCACCCTTATGTCTCAATCAGCTGTGGGTCTAGATATGGTCAATCCAGGTGGCATCACAGCCCCTGAACGAATTTAGTAAGAATTTCTCTCTCTTTCACTGTCTTTGTTTCACGGGTTTTTAAAAGTGATTGATTTTTATAAAGGAGTTTAGCTGCTTTTTACTGCTGTGTTTATGCCGCTTTACACCCACTTGACTCACTTACAGAGTGATATCAATACATAGGTTTTAACATTCTTACTAGTCAGATATATTCTTGGGTGGTGAATAGGGGGTGTTGAGTCCAGTTCACTGAGCAAGGGGTAGGTCGTGTCTATTACATATTGGGTTTATGGAACGGTCTCTGAGCTAATTTGAAACCCTTCTTTTATGCATCACCCCACCTCACCTTTCCCGTTAAGCAGCCATAGTGTGTTTTCTAAACGGGTGACTCTGTTCTGTTTTGTAATTCAGTTCAAGGGTAGCGGCTTTACATTCCCTCTATAAGTGATATCTTATGATAAGTGTCTTTTTCTGTGTGACTTATTTCACTTAGAATCGTCGTACCTAAATCCACTCATCATGCTGCTACTAGCCTTATGACGTTGATTTCATGGCTGAGTGATATTCCATTGTACATAAGGACCACAACTTCTTTATCCATTTTTCTCTTTCCTGGGATATTTAAGGTGTAACGAAGTGGAGGTTCTTGTCAACAGAGCAGCCCTAAACTTTGGGGTGCCTGTGTCTTGCTGATTTTTAGTTTTCCCAATTTATACGCCCATGAGTGGAAGTGCCCTATGCTCTCTAAGCTGAGTTTTTTCGATGTTTCAGGACACACCGTACACTTCTCCAGAGTGGCTGTTGGCAATTTACATCCCGCCCATCAGCGTAGCAAGGCTCCCGTTTCTCCATGGCCTGTCCTGCATTTCTGGTTTTGACACTTTATTCAGCATGGCCCTTTTGACCGATGGGAAGCGAGACTTCTTTGTAGCGCTGATTTGCCTTTCCAGGTTGCTTGGTTGGCCAAAAAGGGCGTATGCGTTTTTTCCTGAATATATTCAGGAAAAAACGCATACGCCCTTTTTGGCCAAGGGCATCATTGTCGAGGTTTTGCCGCTTTTCCCGTGCTTTAAAGGCGATTCGAATCTACCTCCTGAAATCTGTTTCCTGCAATTCTGCCTTGCTTTCAAATCCTCTTCGTTGCCTTCGATGAATATATTTGTGGACGAGAGTTATCATTTATAACTCTGCAGGTTCGTGAATTGCAGTGCCCCTGAGCTCCATTTTTCAACTCGCTTTCCTGGGAGCTGGCCGCAAAAGCGCAGGATTGCTTCAGGCCCTATTCTGGTTCCGGGCGGCAGGCTGAGCCTGTGGTTAATTCTTCTTCCTGATGGGAAAATAGAGTGACCTGTGCCTGTCCCAACACCTAGAGCTAGTGTCTCATTGGTTCCCCCTCTTCCCGTTCATCCTCAGGACAAATTGCAACCTGTACGGAACAGGAGGTTAAAGGTGCTGATTCTCCAAGGAGGGAGATTGCTAGTAAAGCGGCTGGAATGGCGAACCCGAGCACAAGGAGATGAGAAATGAGGTGCGTTTTAGAAACCTTTCCCGATCACACGGTGCACCATCTTCTGGGTTTCTCATGCATGTTTTCGATGTAGAAAGATGCCCTTGAATCTGGAGATTTGGGACCCATGGGATGGGTACCACGCAGTATTACTCTAAAGGGTCTGTGTTTGCTCACCCAACCTCACCAAACCTCTCAGCCCCAAGAGTGTCCACCCTTATGTCTCAATCAGCTGTGGGTCTAGATATGGTCAATCCAGGTGGCATCACAGCCCCTGAACGAATTTAGTAAGAATTTCTCTCTCTTTCACTGTCTTTGTTTCACGGGTTTTTAAAAGTGATTGATTTTTATAAAGGAGTTTAGCTGCTTTTTACTGCTGTGTTTATGCCGCTTTACACCCACTTGACTCACTTACAGAGTGATATCAATACATAGGTTTTAACATTCTTATTAGTCAGATATATTCTTGTGTGGTGAATAGGGGGTGTTGAGTCCAGTTCACTGAGCAAGGAGTATGTCGTGTCTTTTACATATTGGGTTTATGGAATGGTATCTGAGCTAATTTGAAACCCTTCTTTTATGCATCACCCCACCTCACCTTTCCCGTTAAGCAGCCCTAGTGTGTTTTCTAAACGTGTGACTCTGTTCTGTTTTGTAATTCAGTTCAAGGGTAGCGGTTTTTACATTCCCTCTATAAGTGATATCTTATGATAAGTGTCTTTTTCTGTGTGACTTATTTCACTTAGAATCGTCGTACCTAAATCCACTCATCATGCTGCTACTAGCCTTATGATGTTGATTTCATGGCTGAGTGATATTCCGTTGTACATAAGGACCACAACTTCTTTATCCATTTTTCTCTTTCCTGGGATATTTAAGGTGTAACGAAGTGGAGGTTCTTGTCAACAGAGCAGCCCTAAACTTTGGGGTGCCTGTGTCTTGCTGATTCTTATTTTTCCCAATTTATACGCCCATGAGTGGAAGTGCCCTATGCTCTCTAAGCTGAGTTTTTTCGATGTTTCAGGACACACCGTACACTTCTCCAGAGGGGCTGTTGGCAATTTACATCCCGCCCAACAGAGTAGCAAGGCTCCGTTTCTCCATGGCCTCTCCTGCATTTCTGGGTTTGACACTTTATTCAGCATGGCCCTTTTGACCGATGGGAAGCGAGACTTCTTTGTAGCGCTGATTTGCCTTTCCAGGTTGCTTGATTGGCCAAAAAGGGCGTATGCGTTTTTTCCTGAATATATTCAGGAAAAAACGCATACGCCCTTTTTGGCCAAGGGCATCATTGTCGAGGTTTTGCCGCTTTTCCCGTGCTTTAAAGGCGATTCGAATCTACCTCCTGAAATCTGTTTCCTGCAATTCTGCCGTGCTTTCAAATCCTCTTCGTTGCCTTCCCACAATATATTTGAGGTCGAGAGTTATGATTTATAACTCTGCAGGTTTGTGAATTGCAGTGCCCCTGAGCTCCATTTTTCAACTCGCTTTCTTGGGAGCTGGCCGCAAAAGCGCAGGATTGCTTTAGGCCCTATTTTGGTCCCGGGCGGCAAGCTGAGCCTGTGGTTAATTCTTCTTCCTGATGGGAAAATAGAGTGACCTGTGCCTGTCCCAACACCTAGAGCTAGTGTCTCGTTGGTTCCCCCTCTTCCCGTTCATCCTCAGGACAAATTGCAACCTGTACGGAACAGGAGGTTAAAGGTGCTGATTCTCCAAGGAGGGAGATTGCTAGCAAAGGGGCTGGAATGGCGAACCCAAGCACAAGGAGATGAGAAATGAGGTGCGTTTTAGAAACCTTTCCCGATCACACGGTGCACCATCTTCTGGGTTTCTCATGCATGTTTTCGAAGTAGGAAGATGCCCTTGATCCTGGAGATTTGGGACCCATGGGATGGGAACCACGCAGTATTACTTTAACGGGTCTGCGTTTGCTCACCCAACCTCACCAAAACTCTCAGCCCCAAGAGTGTCCACCCTTATGTCTCAATCAGCTGTGGGTCTAGATATGGTCAATCCAGATGGCATCACAGCCCCTGAACGAATTTAGTAAGAATTTCTCTATCTTTCACTGTCTTTGTTTCACGGGTTTTTAAAAGTGATTGATTTTTATAAAGGGGTTTAGCTGCTTTTCACTGCTGTGTTTATGCCGCTTTACACCCACTTAACTCACTTACAGAGAGATATCAATACATAGGTTTTAACATTCTTACTAGTCAGATATATTCTTGGGCGGTGAATAGGGGGTGTTGAGTCCAGTTCACTGAGCAAGGAGTATGTCGTGTCTTTTACATATTGGGTTTATGGAATGGTATCTGAGCTAATTTGAAACCCTTCTTTTATGCATCACCCCACCTCACCTTTCCCGTTAAGCAGCCCTAGTGTGTTTTCTAAACGTGTGACTCTGTTCTGTTTTGTAATTCAGTTCAAGGGTAGCGGTTTTTACATTCCCTCTATAAGTGATATCTTATGATAAGTGTCTTTTTCTGTGTGACTTATTTCACTTAGAATCGTCGTACCTAAATCCACTCATCATGCTGCTACTAGCCTTATGACGTTGATTTCATGGCTGAGTGATATTCCGTTGTACATAAGGACCACAACTTCTTTATCCATTTTTCTCTTTCCTGGGATATTTAAGGTGTAACGAAGTGGAGGTTCTTGTCAACAGAGCAGCCCTAAACTTTGGGGTGCCTGTGTCTTGCTGATTCTTATTTTTCCCAATTTATACGCCCATGAGTGGAAGTGGCCTATGCTCTCTAAGCTGAGTTTTTTCGATGTTTCAGGACACACCGTACACTTCTCCAGAGGGGCTGTTGGCAATTTACATCCCGCCCAACAGAGTAGCAAGGCTCCGTTTCTCCATGGCCTCTCCTGCAATTCTGGGTTTGACACTTTATTCAGCATGGCCCTTTTGACCGATGGGAAGCGAGACTTCTTTGTAGCGCTGATTTGCCTTTCCAGGTTGCTTGATTGGCCAAAAAGGGCGTATGCGTTTTTTCCTGAATATATTCAGGAAAAAACGCATACGCCCTTTTTGGCCAAGGGCATCATTGTCGAGGTTTTGCCGCTTTTCCCGTGCTTTAAAGGCGATTCGAATCTACCTCCTGAAATCTGTTTCCTGCAATTCTGCCGTGCTTTCAAATCCTCTTCGTTGCCTTCCCTCAATATATTTGAGGTCGAGAGTTATGATTTATAACTCTGCAGGTTTGTGAATTGCAGTGCCCCTGAGCTCCATTTTTCAACTCGCTTTCTTGGGAGCTGGCCGCAAAAGCGCAGGATTGCTTTAGGCCCTATTTTGGTCCCGGGCGGCAAGCTGAGCCTGTGGTTAATTCTTCTTCCTGATGGGAAAATAGAGTGACCTGTGCCTGTCCCAACACCTAGAGCTAGTGTCTCGTTGGTTCCCCCTCTTCCCGTTCATCCTCAGGACAAATTGCAACCTGTACGGAACAGGAGGTTAAAGGTGCTGATTCTCCAAGGAGGGAGATTGCTAGCAAAGGGGCTGGAATGGCGAACCCAAGCACAAGGAGATGAGAAATGAGGTGCGTTTTAGAAACCTTTCCCGATCACACGGTGCACCATCTTCTGGGTTTCTCATGCATGTTTTCGAAGTAGGAAGATGCCCTTGAACCTGGAGATTTGGGACCCATGGGATGGGAACCACGCAGTATTACTTTAACGGGTCTGCGTTTGCTCACCCAACCTCACCAAACCTCTCAGCCCCAAGAGTGTCCACCCTTATGTCTCAATCAGCTGTGGGTCTAGATATGGTCAATCCAGGTGGCATCACAGCCCCTGAACGAATTTAGTAAGAATTTCTCTCTCTTTCACTGTCTTTGTTTCACGGGTTTTTAAAAGTGATTGATTTTTATAAAGGAGTTTAGCTGCTTTTTACTGCTGTGTTTATGCCGCTTTACACCCACTTGACTCACTTACAGAGTGATATCAATACATAGGTTTTAACATTCTTACTAGTCAGATATATTCTTGGGTGGTGAATAGGGGGTGTTGAGTCCAGTTCACTGAGCAAGGGGTAGGTCGTGTCTATTACATATTGGGTTTATGGAACGGTCTCTGAGCTAATTTGAAACCCTTCTTTTATGCATCACCCCACCTCACCTTTCCCGTTAAGCAGCCATAGTGTGTTTTCTAAACGGGTGACTCTGTTCTGTTTTGTAATTCAGTTCAAGGGTAGCGGTTTTTACATTCCCTCTATAAGTGATATCTTATGATAAGTGTCTTTTTCTGTGTGACTTATTTCACTTAGAATCGTCGTACCTAAATCCACTCATCATGCTGCTACTAGCCTTATGACGTTGATTTCATGGCTGAGTGATATTCCATTGTACATAAGGACCACAACTTCTTTATCCATTTTTCTCTTTCCTGGGATATTTAAGGTGTAACGAAGTGGAGGTTCTTGTCAACAGAGCAGCCCTAAACTTTGGGGTGCCTGTGTCTTGCTGATTTTTAGTTTTCCCAATTTATACGCCCATGAGTGGAAGTGCCCTATGCTCTCTAAGCTGAGTTTTTTCGATGTTTCAGGACACACCGTACACTTCTCCAGAGTGGCTGTTGGCAATTTACATCCCGCCCATCAGCGTAGCAAGGCTCCCGTTTCTCCATGGCCTGTCCTGCATTTCTGGTTTTGACACTTTATTCAGCATGGCCCTTTTGACCGATGGGAAGCGAGACTTCTTTGTAGCGCTGATTTGCCTTTCCAGGTTGCTTGGTTGGCCAAAAAGGGCGTATGCGTTTTTTCCTGAATATATTCAGGAAAAAACGCATACGCCCTTTTTGGCCAAGGGCATCATTGTCGAGGTTTTGCCGCTTTTCCCGTGCTTTAAAGGCGATTCGAATCTACCTCCTGAAATCTGTTTCCTGCAATTCTGCCTTGCTTTCAAATCCTCTTCGTTGCCTTCGATGAATATATTTGTGGACGAGAGTTATCATTTATAACTCTGCAGGTTCGTGAATTGCAGTGCCCCTGAGCTCCATTTTTCAACTCGCTTTCCTGGGAGCTGGCCGCAAAAGCGCAGGATTGCTTCAGGCCCTATTCTGGTTCCGGGCGGCAGGCTGAGCCTGTGGTTAATTCTTCTTCCTGATGGGAAAATAGAGTGACCTGTGCCTGTCCCAACACCTAGAGCTAGTGTCTCATTGGTTCCCCCTCTTCCCGTTCATCCTCAGGACAAATTGCAACCTGTACGGAACAGGAGGTTAAAGGTGCTGATTCTCCAAGGAGGGAGATTGCTAGTAAAGCGGCTGGAATGGCGAATCCGAGCACAAGGAGATGAGAAATGAGGTGCGTTTTAGAAACCTTTCCCGATCACACGGTGCACCATCTTCTGGGTTTCTCATGCATGTTTTCGATGTAGAAAGATGCCCTTGAATCTGGAGATTTGGGACCCATGGGATGGGTACCACGCAGTATTACTCTAAAGGGTCTGCGTTTGCTCACCCAACCTCACCAAACCTCTCAGCCCCAAGAGTGTCCACCCTTATGTCTCAATCAGCTGTGGGTCTAGATATGGTCAATCCAGGTGGCATCACAGCCCCTGAACGAATTTAGTAAGAATTTCTCTCTCTTTCACTGTCTTTGTTTCACGGGTTTTTAAAAGTGATTGATTTTTATAAAGGAGTTTAGCTGCTTTTTACTGCTGTGTTTATGCCGCTTTACACCCACTTGACTCACTTACAGAGTGATATCAATACATAGGTTTTAACATTCTTACTAGTCAGATATATTCTTGTGTGGTGAATAGGGGGTGTTGAGTCCAGTTCACTGAGCAAGGGGTAGGTCGTGTCTATTACATATTGGGTTTATGGAACGGTCTCTGAGCTAATTTGAAACCCTTCTTTTATGCATCACCCCACCTCACCTTTCCCGTTAAGCAGCCATAGTGTGTTTTCTAAACGGGTGACTCTGTTCTGTTTTGTAATTCAGTTCAAGGGTAGCGGTTTTTACATTCCCTCTATAAGTGATATCTTATGATAAGTGTCTTTTTCTGTGTGACTTATTTCACTTAGAATCGTCGTACCTAAATCCACTCATCATGCTGCTACTAGCCTTATGACGTTGATTTCATGGCTGAGTGATATTCCATTGTACATAAGGACCACAACTTCTTTATCCATTTTTCTCTTTCCTGGGATATTTAAGGTGTAACGAAGTGGAGGTTCTTGTCAACAGAGCAGCCCTAAACTTTGGGGTGCCTGTGTCTTGCTGATTTTTAGTTTTCCCAATTTATACGCCCATGAGTGGAAGTGCCCTATGCTCTCTAAGCTGAGTTTTTTCGATGTTTCAGGACACACCGTACACTTCTCCAGAGTGGCTGTTGGCAATTTACATCCCGCCCATCAGCGTAGCAAGGCTCCCGTTTCTCCATGGCCTGTCCTGCATTTCTGGTTTTGACACTTTATTCAGCATGGCCCTTTTGACCGATGGGAAGCGAGACTTCTTTGTAGCGCTGATTTGCCTTTCCAGGTTGCTTGGTTGGCCAAAAAGGGCGTATGCGTTTTTTCCTGAATATATTCAGGAAAAAACGCATACGCCCTTTTTGGCCAAGGGCATCATTGTCGAGGTTTTGCCGCTTTTCCCGTGCTTTAAAGGCGATTCGAATCTACCTCCTGAAATCTGTTTCCTGCAATTCTGCCTTGCTTTCAAATCCTCTTCGTTGCCTTCGATGAATATATTTGTGGACGAGAGTTATCATTTATAACTCTGCAGGTTCGTGAATTGCAGTGCCCCTGAGCTCCATTTTTCAACTCGCTTTCCTGGGAGCTGGCCGCAAAAGCGCAGGATTGCTTCAGGCCCTATTCTGGTTCCGGGCGGCAGGCTGAGCCTGTGGTTAATTCTTCTTCCTGATGGGAAAATAGAGTGACCTGTGCCTGTCCCAACACCTAGAGCTAGTGTCTCATTGGTTCCCCCTCTTCCCGTTCATCCTCAGGACAAATTGCAACCTGTACGGAACAGGAGGTTAAAGGTGCTGATTCTCCAAGGAGGGAGATTGCTAGTAAAGCGGCTGGAATGGCGAACCCGAGCACAAGGAGATGAGAAATGAGGTGCGTTTTAGAAACCTTTCCCGATCACACGGTGCACCATCTTCTGGGTTTCTCATGCATGTTTTCGATGTAGAAAGATGCCCTTGAATCTGGAGATTTGGGACCCATGGGATGGGTACCACGCAGTATTACTCTAAAGGGTCTGTGTTTGCTCACCCAACCTCACCAAACCTCTCAGCCCCAAGAGTGTCCACCCTTATGTCTCAATCAGCTGTGGGTCTAGATATGGTCAATCCAGGTGGCATCACAGCCCCTGAACGAATTTAGTAAGAATTTCTCTCTCTTTCACTGTCTTTGTTTCACGGGTTTTTAAAAGTGATTGATTTTTATAAAGGAGTTTAGCTGCTTTTTACTGCTGTGTTTATGCCGCTTTACACCCACTTGACTCACTTACAGAGTGATATCAATACATAGGTTTTAACATTCTTATTAGTCAGATATATTCTTGTGTGGTGAATAGGGGGTGTTGAGTCCAGTTCACTGAGCAAGGAGTATGTCGTGTCTTTTACATATTGGGTTTATGGAATGGTATCTGAGCTAATTTGAAACCCTTCTTTTATGCATCACCCCACCTCACCTTTCCCGTTAAGCAGCCCTAGTGTGTTTTCTAAACGTGTGACTCTGTTCTGTTTTGTAATTCAGTTCAAGGGTAGCGGTTTTTACATTCCCTCTATAAGTGATATCTTATGATAAGTGTCTTTTTCTGTGTGACTTATTTCACTTAGAATCGTCGTACCTAAATCCACTCATCATGCTGCTACTAGCCTTATGACGTTGATTTCATGGCTGAGTGATATTCCGTTGTACATAAGGACCACAACTTCTTTATCCATTTTTCTCTTTCCTGGGATATTTAAGGTGTAACGAAGTGGAGGTTCTTGTCAACAGAGCAGCCCTAAACTTTGGGGTGCCTGTGTCTTGCTGATTCTTATTTTTCCCAATTTATACGCCCATGAGTGGAAGTGCCCTATGCTCTCTAAGCTGAGTTTTTTCGATGTTTCAGGACACACCGTACACTTCTCCAGAGGGGCTGTTGGCAATTTACATCCCGCCCAACAGAGTAGCAAGGCTCCGTTTCTCCATGGCCTCTCCTGCATTTCTGGGTTTGACACTTTATTCAGCATGGCCCTTTTGACCGATGGGAAGCGAGACTTCTTTGTTGCGCTGATTTGCCTTTCCAGGTTGCTTGATTGGCCAAAAAGGGCGTATGCGTTTTTTCCTGAATATATTCAGGAAAAAACGCATACGCCCTTTTTGGCCAAGGGCATCATTGTCGAGGTTTTGCCGCTTTTCCCGTGCTTTAAAGGCGATTCGAATCTACCTCCTGAAATCTGTTTCCTGCAATTCTGCCTTGCTTTCAAATCCTCTTTGTTGTCTTCCATCAATATATTTGAGGACGAGAGTTATGATTTATAACTCTGCAGGTTTGTGGATTGCAGTGCCCCTGAGCTCCATTTTTCAACTCGCTTTCTTGGGAGCTGGCCGCAAAAGCGCAGGATTGCTTCAGGCCCTATTCTGTTTCCGGGCGGAAGGCTGAGCCTGTGGTTAATTCTTCTTCCTGATGGGAAAATAGAGTGACCTCTGCCTGTCCCAACACCTAGAGCTAGTGTCTCGTTGGTTCCCCCTCTTCCCGTTCATCCTCAGGACAAATTGCAACCTGTACGGAACAGGAGGTTAAAGGTGCTGATTCTCCAAGGAGGGAGATTGCTAGCAAAGGGGATGGAATGGCGAACCCAAGCACAAGGAGATGAGAAATGAGGTGCGTTTTAGAAACCTTTCCCGATCACACGGTGCACCATCTTCTGGGTTTCTCATGCATGTTTTCGAAGTAGGAAGATGCCCTTGAACCTGGAGATTTGGGACCCATGGGATGGGAACCACGCAGTATTACTTTAACGGGTCTGCGTTTGCTCACCCAACCTCACCAAAACTCTCAGCCCCAAGAGTGTCCACCCTTATGTCTCAATCAGCTGTGGGTCTAGATATGGTCAATCCAGATGGCATCACAGCCCCTGAACGAATTTAGTAAGAATTTCTCTATCTTTCACTGTCTTTGTTTCACGGGTTTTTAAAAGTGATTGATTTTTATAAAGGGGTTTAGCTGCTTTTCACTGCTGTGTTTATGCCGCTTTACACCCACTTGACTCACTTACAGAGAGATATCAATACATAGGTTTTAACATTCTTACTAGTCAGATATATTCTTGGGCGGTGAATAGGGGGTGTTGAGTCCAGTTCACTGAGCAAGGAGTATGTCGTGTCTTTTACATATTGGGTTTATGGAATGGTATCTGAGCTAATTTGAAACCCTTCTTTTATGCATCACCCCACCTCACCTTTCCCGTTAAGCAGCCATAGTGTGTTTTCTAAACGTGTGACTCTGTTCTGTTTTGTAATTCAGTTCAAGGGTAGCGGTTTTTACATTCCCTCTATAAGTGATATCTTATGATAAGTGTCTTTTTCTGTGTGACTTATTTCACTTAGAATCGTCGTACCTAAATCCACTCATCATGCTGCTACTAGCCTTATGACGTTGATTTCATGGCTGAGTGATATTCCGTTGTACATAAGGACCACAACTTCTTTATCCATTTTTCTCTTTCCTGGGATATTTAAGGTGTAACGAAGTGGAGGTTCTTGTCAACAGAGCAGCCCTAAACTTTGGGGTGCCTGTGTCTTGCTGATTCTTATTTTTCCCAATTTATACGCCCATGAGTGGAAGTGCCCTATGCTCTCTAAGCTGAGTTTTTTCGATGTTTCAGGACACACCGTACACTTCTCCAGAGGGGCTGTTGGCAATTTACATCCCGCCCAACAGAGTAGCAAGGCTCCGTTTCTCCATGGCCTCTCCTGCATTTCTGGGTTTGACACTTTATTCAGCATGGCCCTTTTGACCGATGGGAAGCGAGACTTCTTTGTAGCGCTGATTTGCCTTTCCAGGTTGCTTGATTGGCCAAAAAGGGCGTATGCGTTTTTTCCTGAATATATTCAGGAAAAAACGCATACGCCCTTTTTGGCCAAGGGCATCATTGTCGAGGTTTTGCCGCTTTTCCCGTGCTTTAAAGGCGATTCGAATCTACCTCCTGAAATCTGTTTCCTGCAATTCTGCCGTGCTTTCAAATCCTCTTCGTTGCCTTCCCTCAATATATTTGAGGTCGAGAGTTATGATTTATAACTCTGCAGGTTTGTGAATTGCAGTGCCCCTGAGCTCCATTTTTCAACTCGCTTTCTTGGGAGCTGGCCGCAAAAGCGCAGGATTGCTTTAGGCCCTATTTTGGTCCCGGGCGGCAAGCTGAGCCTGTGGTTAATTCTTCTTCCTGATGGGAAAATAGAGTGACCTGTGCCTGTCCCAACACCTAGAGCTAGTGTCTCATTGGTTCCCCCTCTTCCCGTTCATCCTCAGGACAAATTGCAACCTGTACAGAACAGGAGGTTAAAGGTGCTGATTCTTCAAGGAGGGAGATTGCTAGTAAAGCGGCTGGAATGGCGAACCCGAGCACAAGGAGATGAGAAATGAGGTGCGTTTTAGAAACCTTTCCCGATCACACGGTGCACCATCTTATGGGTTTCTCATGCATGTTTTCGAAGTAGGAAGATGCCCTTGAACCTGGAGATTTGGGACCCATGGGATGGGAACCACGCAGTATTACTTTAAAGGGTCTGCGTTTGCTCACCCAACCTCACCAAACCTCTCAGCCCCAAGAGTGTCCACCCTTATGTCTCAATCAGCTGTGGGTCTAGATATGGTCAATCCAGGTGGCATCACATCCCCTGAACGAATTTAGTAAGAATTTCTCTCTCTTTCACTGTCTTTGTTTCACGGGTTTTTAAAAGTGATTGATTTTTATAAAGGGGTTTAGCTGCTTTTCACTGCTGTGTTTATGCTGCTTTACACCCACTTGACTCACTTACAGAGAGATATCAATACATAGGTTTTAAGATTCTTACTAGTCAGATATATTCTTGGGCGGTGAATAGGGGGTGTTGAGTCCAGATCACTGAGCAAGGAGTAGGTCTTGTCTATTACATATTGGGTTTATGGAACGGTATCTGAGCTAATTTGAAACCCTTCTTTTATGCATCACCCCACCTCACCTTTCCCGTTAAGCAGCCATAGTGTGTTTTCTAAACGTGTGACTCTGTTCTGTTTTGTAATTCTGTTTAAGGGTAGCGGTTTTTACATTCCCTCTATAAGTGATATCTTATGATAAGTGTCTTTTTCTGTGTGACTTATTTCACTTAGAATCGTCGTACCTAAATCCACTCATCATGCTGCTACTAGCCTTATGACGTTGATTTCATGGCTGAGTGATATTCCATTGTACATAAGGACCACAGCGTCTTTATCCATTTTTCTCTTTCCTGGGATATTTAAGGTGTAACTAAGTGGAGTTTCTTGTCAACAGAGCAGCCCTAAACTTTGGGGTGCCTGTGTCTTGCTGATTTTTAGTTTTCCCAATTTATACGCCCATGAGTGGAAGTGCCCTATGCTCTCTAAGCTGAGTTTTTTCGATGTTTCAGGACACACCGTACACTTCTCCAGAGGGGCTGTTGGCAATTTACATCCCGCCCATCAGCGTAGCAAGGCTCCCGTTTCTCCATGGCCTGTCCTGCATTTCTGGTTTTGACACTTTATTCAGCATGGCCCTTTGGACCGATGGGAAGCGAGACTTCTTTGTAGCGCTGATTTGCCTTTCCAGGTTGCTTGGTTGGCCAAAAAGGGCGTATGCGTTTTTTCCTGAATATATTCAGGAAAAAACGCATACGCCCTTTTTGGCCAAGGGCATCATTGTCGAGGTTTTGCCGCTTTTCCCGTGCTTTAAAGGCGATTGGAATCTACCTCCTGAAATCTGTTTCCTGCAATTCTGCCTTTCTTTCAAATCCTCTTTGTTGTCTTCCATCAATATATTTGAGGACGAGAGTTAAGATTTATAACTCTGCAGGTTTGTGGATTGCAGTGCCCCTGAGCTCCATTTTTCAACTCGCTTTCTTGGGAGCTGGCCGCAAAAGCGCAGGATTGCTTCAGGCCCTATTCTGTTTCCGGGCGGAAGGCTGAGCCTGTGGTTAATTCTTCTTCCTGATGGGAAAATAGAGTGACCTCTGCCTGTCCCAACACCTAGAGCTAGTGTCTCATTGGTTCCCCCTCTTCCCGTTCATCCTCAGGACAAATTGCAACCTGTACGGAACAGGAGGTTAAAGGTGCTGATTCTCCAAGGAGGGAGATTGCTAGCAAAGGGGATGGAATGGCGAACCCAAGCACAAGGAGATGAGAAATGAGGTGCGTTTTAGAAACCTTTCCCGATCACACGGTGCACCATCTTCTGGGTTTCTCATGCATGTTTTCGAAGTAGGAAGATGCCCTTGAACCTGGAGATTTGGGACCCATGGGATGGGAACCACGCAGTATTACTTTAACGGGTCTGCGTTTGCTCACCCAACCTCACCAAAACTCTCAGCCCCAAGAGTGTCCACCCTTATGTCTCAATCAGCTGTGGGTCTAGATATGGTCAATCCAGATGGCATCACAGCCCCTGAACGAATTTAGTAAGAATTTCTCTATCTTTCACTGTCTTTGTTTCACGGGTTTTTAAAAGTGATTGATTTTTATAAAGGGGTTTAGCTGCTTTTCACTGCTGTGTTTATGCCGCTTTACACCCACTTGACTCACTTACAGAGAGATATCAATACATAGGTTTTAACATTCTTACTAGTCAGATATATTCTTGGGCGGTGAATAGGGGGTGTTGAGTCCAGTTCACTGAGCAAGGAGTATGTCGTGTCTTTTACATATTGGGTTTATGGAATGGTATCTGAGCTAATTTGAAACCCTTCTTTTATGCATCACCCCACCTCACCTTTCCCGTTAAGCAGCCCTAGTGTGTTTTCTAAACGTGTGACTCTGTTCTGTTTTGTAATTCAGTTCAAGGGTAGCGGTTTTTACATTCCCTCTATAAGTGATATCTTATGATAAGTGTCTTTTTCTGTGTGACTTATTTCACTTAGAATCGTCGTACCTAAATCCACTCATCATGCTGCTACTAGCCTTATGACGTTGATTTCATGGCTGAGTGATATTCCGTTGTACATAAGGACCACAACTTCTTTATCCATTTTTCTCTTTCCTGGGATATTTAAGGTGTAACGAAGTGGAGGTTCTTGTCAACAGAGCAGCCCTAAACTTTGGGGTGCCTGTGTCTTGCTGATTCTTATTTTTCCCAATTTATACGCCCATGAGTGGAAGTGGCCTATGCTCTCTAAGCTGAGTTTTTTCGATGTTTCAGGACACACCGTACACTTCTCCAGAGGGGCTGTTGGCAATTTACATCCCGCCCAACAGAGTAGCAAGGCTCCGTTTCTCCATGGCCTCTCCTGCAATTCTGGGTTTGACACTTTATTCAGCATGGCCCTTTTGACCGATGGGAAGCGAGACTTCTTTGTAGCGCTGATTTGCCTTTCCAGGTTGCTTGATTGGCCAAAAAGGGCGTATGCGTTTTTTCCTGAATATATTCAGGAAAAAACGCATACGCCCTTTTTGGCCAAGGGCATCATTGTCGAGGTTTTGCCGCTTTTCCCGTGCTTTAAAGGCGATTCGAATCTACCTCCTGAAATCTGTTTCCTGCAATTCTGCCGTGCTTTCAAATCCTCTTCGTTGCCTTCCCTCAATATATTTGAGGTCGAGAGTTATGATTTATAACTCTGCAGGTTTGTGAATTGCAGTGCCCCTGAGCTCCATTTTTCAACTCGCTTTCTTGGGAGCTGGCCGCAAAAGCGCAGGATTGCTTTAGGCCCTATTTTGGTCCCGGGCGGCAAGCTGAGCCTGTGGTTAATTCTTCTTCCTGATGGGAAAATAGAGTGACCTGTGCCTGTCCCAACACCTAGAGCTAGTGTCTCATTGGTTCCCCCTCTTCCCGTTCATCCTCAGGACAAATTGCAACCTGTAAAGAACAGGAGGTTAAAGGTGCTGATTCTCCAAGGAGGGAGATTGCTAGTAAAGCGGCTGGAATGGCGAACCCGAGCACAAGGAGATGAGAAATGAGGTGCGTTTTAGAAACCTTTCCCGATCACACGGTGCACCATCTTATGGGTTTCTCATGCATGTTTTCGAAGTAGGAAGATGCCCTTGAACCTGGAGATTTGGGACCCATGGGATGGGAACCACGCAGTATTACTTTAAAGGGTCTGCGTTTGCTCACCCAACCTCACCAAACCTCTCAGCCCCAAGAGTGTCCACCCTTATGTCTCAATCAGCTGTGGGTCTAGATATGGTCAATCCAGGTGGCATCACATCCCCTGAACGAATTTAGTAAGAATTTCTCTCTCTTTCACTGTCTTTGTTTCACGGGTTTTTAAAAGTGATTGATTTTTATAAAGGGGTTTAGCTGCTTTTCACTGCTGTGTTTATGCTGCTTTACACCCACTTGACTCACTTACAGAGAGATATCAATACATAGGTTTTAAGATTCTTACTAGTCAGATATATTCTTGGGCGGTGAATAGGGGGTGTTGAGTCCAGATCACTGAGCAAGGAGTAGGTCTTGTCTATTACATATTGGGTTTATGGAACGGTATCTGAGCTAATTTGAAACCCTTCTTTTATGCATCACCCCACCTCACCTTTCCCGTTAAGCAGCCATAGTGTGTTTTCTAAACGTGTGACTCTGTTCTGTTTTGTAATTCTGTTTAAGGGTAGCGGTTTTTACATTCCCTCTATAAGTGATATCTTATGATAAGTGTCTTTTTCTGTGTGACTTATTTCACTTAGAATCGTCGTACCTAAATCCACTCATCATGCTGCTACTAGCCTTATGACGTTGATTTCATGGCTGAGTGATATTCCATTGTACATAAGGACCACAGCGTCTTTATCCATTTTTCTCTTTCCTGGGATATTTAAGGTGTAACTAAGTGGAGTTTCTTGTCAACAGAGCAGCCCTAAACTTTGGGGTGCCTGTGTCTTGCTGATTTTTAGTTTTCCCAATTTATACGCCCATGAGTGGAAGTGCCCTATGCTCTCTAAGCTGAGCTTTTTCGATGTTTCAGGACACACCGTACACTTCTCCAGAGTGGCTGTTGGCAATTTACATCCCGCCCATCAGCGTAGCAAGGCTCCCGTTTCTCCATGGCCTGTCCTGCATTTCTGGTTTTGACACTTTATTCAGCATGGCCCTTTTGACCGATGGGAAGTGAGACTTCTTTGTACCACTGATTTGCGTTTCCAGGTTGCTTGGTTGGCCAAAAAGGGCATATGCGTTTTTTCCTGAATATATTCAGGAAAAAACGCATACGCCCTTTTTGGCCAAGGGCATCATTGTCGAGGTTTTGCCGCTTTTCCCGTGCTTTAAAGGCGATTCGAATCTACCTCCTGAAATCTGTTTCCTGCAATTCTGCCTTGCTTTCAAATCCTCTTCGTGGCCTTCCCTCAATATATTTGAGGACGAGAGTTATGATTTATAACTCTGCAGGTTTGTGAATTGCAGTGCCCCTGAGCTCCATTTTTCAACTCGCTTTCCTGGGAGCTGGCCGCAAAAGCGCAGGATTGCTTCAGGCCCTATTCTGGTTCCGGGCGGCAGGCTGAGCCTGTGGTTAATTCTTCTTCCTGATGGGAAAATAGAGTGACCTGTGCCTGTCCCAACACCTAGAGCTAGTGTCTCATTGGTTCCCCCTCTTCCCGTTCATCCTCAGGACAAATTGCAACCTGTATGGAACAGGAGCTTAAAGGTGCTGATTCTCCAAGGAGGGAGATTGCTAGTAAAGCGGCTGGAATGGCGAACCCGAGCACAGGGAGATGAGAAATGAGGTGCGTTTTAGAAACCTTTCCCGATCACACGGTGTACCATCTTCTGGGTTTCTCATGCATGTTTTCGAAGTAGGAAGATGCCCTTGAACCTGGAGATTTGGGACCCATGGGATGGGAACCACGCAGTATTACTTTAAAGGGTCTACGTTTGCTCACCCAACCTCACCAAACCTCTCAGCCCCAAGAGTGTCCACCCTTATGTCTCAATCAGCTGTGGGTCTAGATATGGTCAATCCAGGTGGCATCACAGCCCCTGAACGAATTTAGTAAGAAGTTCTCTCTCTTTCACTGTCTTTGTTTCACGGGTTTTTAAAAGTGATTGATTTTTATAAAGGGGTTTAGCTGCTTTTCACTGCTGTGTTTATGCCACTTTACACCCACTTGACTAACTTTCAGAGAGATATCAATACATAGGTTTTAAGATTCTTAATAGTCAGATATATTCTTGGGCGGTGAATAGGGGGTGTTGAGTCCAGTTCACTGAGCAAGGAGTAGGTCGTGTCTATTACATATTGGGTTTATGGAACGGTCTCTGAGCTAATTTGAAACCCTTCTTTTATGCATCACCCCACCTCACCTTTCCCGTTAAGCAGGCATAGTGTGTTTTCTAAACGTGTGCCTCTGTTCTGTTTTGTAATTCAGTTCAAGGGTCGCGGTTTTTACATTCCCTCTATAAGTGATATCTTATGATAAGTGTCTTTTTCTGTGTGACTTATTTCACTTAGAATCGTCGTACCTAAATCCACTCATCATGCTGCTACTAGCCTTATGACGTTGATTTCATGGCTGAGTGATATTCCATTGTACATAAGGACCACAACTTCTTTATCCATTTTTCTCTTTCCTGGGATATTTAGGGTGTAACGAAGTGGAGGTTCTTGTCAACAGAGCAGCCCTAAACTTTGGGGTGCCTGTGTCTTGCTGATTTTTAGTTTTCCCAATTTATACGCCCATGAGTGGAAGTGCCCTATGCTCTCTAAGCTGAGCTTTTTCGATGTTTCAGGACACACCGTACACTTCTCCAGAGTGGCTGTTGGCAATTTACATCCCGCCCATCAGCGTAGCAAGGCTCCCGTTTCTCCATGGCCTGTCCTGCATTTCTGGTTTTGACACTTTATTCAGCATGGCCCTTTTGACCGATGGGAAGTGAGACTTCTTTGTACCACTGATTTGCGTTTCCAGGTTGCTTGGTTGGCCAAAAAGGGCATATGCGTTTTTTCCTGAATATATTCAGGAAAAAACGCATACGCCCTTTTTGGCCAAGGGCATCATTGTCGAGGTTTTGCCGCTTTTCCCGTGCTTTAAAGGCGATTCGAATCTACCTCCTGAAATCTGTTTCCTGCAATTCTGCCTTGCTTTCAAATCCTCTTCGTGGCCTTCCCTCAATATATTTGAGGACGAGAGTTATGATTTATAACTCTGCAGGTTTGTGAATTGCAGTGCCCCTGAGCTCCATTTTTCAACTCGCTTTCCTGGGAGCTGGCCGCAAAAGCGCAGGATTGCTTCAGGCCCTATTCTGGTTCCGGGCGGCAGGCTGAGCCTGTGGTTAATTCTTCTTCCTGATGGGAAAATAGAGTGACCTGTGCCTGTCCCAACACCTAGAGCTAGTGTCTCATTGGTTCCCCCTCTTCCCGTTCATCCTCAGGACAAATTGCAACCTGTATGGAACAGGAGCTTAAAGGTGCTGATTCTCCAAGGAGGGAGATTGCTAGTAAAGCGGCTGGAATGGCGAACCCGAGCACAGGGAGATGAGAAATGAGGTGCGTTTTAGAAACCTTTCCCGATCACACGGTGTACCATCTTCTGGGTTTCTCATGCATGTTTTCGAAGTAGGAAGATGCCCTTGAACCTGGAGATTTGGGACCCATGGGATGGGAACCACGCAGTATTACTTTAAAGGGTCTACGTTTGCTCACCCAACCTCACCAAACCTCTCAGCCCCAAGAGTGTCCACCCTTATGTCTCAATCAGCTGTGGGTCTAGATATGGTCAATCCAGGTGGCATCACAGCCCCTGAACGAATTTAGTAAGAAGTTCTCTCTCTTTCACTGTCTTTGTTTCACGGGTTTTTAAAAGTGATTGATTTTTATAAAGGGGTTTAGCTGCTTTTCACTGCTGTGTTTATGCCACTTTACACCCACTTGACTAACTTTCAGAGAGATATCAATACATAGGTTTTAAGATTCTTAATAGTCAGATATATTCTTGGGCGGTGAATAGGGGGTGTTGAGTCCAGTTCACTGAGCAAGGAGTAGGTCGTGTCTATTACATATTGGGTTTATGGAACGGTCTCTGAGCTAATTTGAAACCCTTCTTTTATGCATCACCCCACCTCACCTTTCCCGTTAAGCAGGCATAGTGTGTTTTCTAAACGTGTGCCTCTGTTCTGTTTTGTAATTCAGTTCAAGGGTCGCGGTTTTTACATTCCCTCTATAAGTGATATCTTATGATAAGTGTCTTTTTCTGTGTGACTTATTTCACTTAGAATCGTCGTACCTAAATCCACTCATCATGCTGCTACTAGCCTTATGACGTTGATTTCATGGCTGAGTGATATTCCATTGTACATAAGGACCACAACTTCTTTATCCATTTTTCTCTTTCCTGGGATATTTAGGGTGTAACGAAGTGGAGGTTCTTGTCAACAGAGCAGCCCTAAACTTTGGGGTGCCTGTGTCTTGCTGATTTTTAGTTTTCCCAATTTATACGCCCATGAGTGGAAGTGCCCTATGCTCTCTAAGCTGAGTTTTTTCGATGTTTCAGGACACACCGTACACTTCTCCAGAGTGGCTGTTGGCAATTTACATCCCGCCCATCAGCGTAGCAAGGCTCCCGTTTCTCCATGGCCTGTCCTGCATTTCTGGTTTTGACACTTTATTCAGCATGGCCCTTTTGACCGATGGGAAGTGAGACTTCTTTGTAGCGCTGATTTGCCTTTCCAGGTTGCTTGGTTGGCCAAAAAGGGCGTATGCGTTTTTTCCTGAATATATTCAGGAAAAAACGCATACGCCCTTTTTGGCCAAGGGCATCATTGTCGAGGTTTTGCCGCTTTTCCCGTGCTTTAAAGGCGATTCGAATCTACCTCCTGAAATCTGT
The DNA here is from genome assembly GCF_965194805.1 of Balaenoptera borealis. Classification (NCBI taxonomy): domain Eukaryota; kingdom Metazoa; phylum Chordata; class Mammalia; order Artiodactyla; family Balaenopteridae; genus Balaenoptera; species Balaenoptera borealis. Next base: position 35,903,461 of record NC_138864.1, read on the forward strand.
TTCCTGCAATTCTGCCTTGCTTTCAAATCCTCTTCGTTGCCTTCGATGAATATATTTGTGGACGAGAGTTATCATTTATAACTCTGCAGGTTTGTGAATTGCAGTGCCCCTGAGCTCCATTTTTCAACTCGCTTTCCTGGGAGCTGGCCGCAAAAGCGCAGGATTGCTTCAGGCCCTATTCTGGTTCCGGGCGGCAGGCTGAGCCTGTGGTTAATTCTTCTTCCTGATGGGAAAATAGAGTGACCTGTGCCTGTCCCAACACCTAGAGCTAGTGTCTCATTGGTTCCCCCTCTTCCCGTTCATCCTCAGGACAAATTGCAACCTGTACGGAACAGGAGCTTAAAGGTGCTGATTCTCCAAGGAGGGAGATTGCTAGTAAAGCGGCTGGAATGGCGAACCCGAGCACAGGGAGATGAGAAATGACGTGCGTTTTAGAAACCTTTCCCGATCACACGGTGTACCATCTTCTGGGTTTCTCATGAATGTTTTCGATGTAGGAAGATGCCCTTGAATCTGGAGATTTGGGACCCATGGGATGGGTACCACGTAGTATTACTCTAAAGGGTCTGCGTTTGCTCACCCAACCTCACCAAACCTCTCAGCCCCAAGAGTGTCCACCCTTATGTCTCAATCAGCTGTGGGTCTAGATATGGTCAATCCAGGTGGCATCACAGCCCCTGAACGAATTTAGTAAGAATTTCTCTCTCTTTCACTGTCTTTGTTTCACGGGTTTTTAAAAGTGATTGATTTTTATAAAGGAGTTTAGCTGCTTTTTACTGCTGTGTTTATGCCGCTTTACACCCACTTGACTCACTTACAGAGTGATATCAATACATAGGTTTTAACATTCTTACTAGTCAGATATATTCTTGGGTGGTGAATAGGGGGTGTTGAGTCCAGTTCACTGAGCAAGGGGTAGGTCGTGTCTATTACATATTGGGTTTATGGAACGGTCTCTGAGCTAATTTGAAACCCTTCTTTTATGCATCACCCCACCTCACCTTTCCCGTTAAGCAGCCATAGTGTGTTTTCTAAACGGGTGACTCTGTTCTGTTTTGTAATTCAGTTCAAGGGTAGCGGTTTTTACATTCCCTCTATAAGTGATATCTTATGATAAGTGTCTTTTTCTGTGTGACTTATTTCACTTAGAATCGTCGTACCTAAATCCACTCATCATGCTGCTACTAGCCTTATGACGTTGATTTCATGGCTGAGTGATATTCCATTGTACATAAGGACCACAACTTCTTTATCCATTTTTCTCTTTCCTGGGATATTTAAGGTGTAACGAAGTGGAGGTTCTTGTCAACAGAGCAGCCCTAAACTTTGGGGTGCCTGTGTCTTGCTGATTTTTAGTTTTCCCAATTTATACGCCCATGAGTGGAAGTGCCCTATGCTCTCTAAGCTGAGTTTTTTCGATGTTTCAGGACACACCGTACACTTCTCCAGAGTGGCTGTTGGCAATTTACATCCCGCCCATCAGCGTAGCAAGGCTCCCGTTTCTCCATGGCCTGTCCTGCATTTCTGGTTTTGACACTTTATTCAGCATGGCCCTTTTGACCGATGGGAAGCGAGACTTCTTTGTAGCGCTGATTTGCCTTTCCAGGTTGCTTGGTTGGCCAAAAAGGGCGTATGCGTTTTTTCCTGAATATATTCAGGAAAAAACGCATACGCCCTTTTTGGCCAAGGGCATCATTGTCGAGGTTTTGCCGCTTTTCCCGTGCTTTAAAGGCGATTCGAATCTACCTCCTGAAATCTGTTTCCTGCAATTCTGCCTTGCTTTCAAATCCTCTTCGTTGCCTTCCCTCAATATATTTGAGGACGAGAGTTATCATTTATAACTCTGCAGGTTTGTGAATTGCAGTGCCCCTGAGCTCCATTTTTTAACTCGCTTTCTTGGGAGCTGGCCGCAAAAGCGCAGGATTGCTTCAGGCCCTATTCTGTTTCCGGGCGGAAGGCTGAGCCTGTGGTTAATTCTTCTTCCTGATGGGAAAATAGAGTGACCTGTGCCTGTCCCAACACCTAGAGCTAGTGTCTCATTGGTTCCCCCTCTTCCCGTTCATCCTCAGGACAAATTGCAACCTGTACAGAACAGGAGGTTAAAGGTGCTGATTCTCCAAGGAGGGAGATTGCTAGTAAAGCGGCTGGAATGGCGAACCCGAGCACAAGGAGATGAGAAATGAGGTGCGTTTTAGAAACCTTTCCCGATCACACGGTGCACCATCTTCTGGGTTTCTCATGCATGTTTTCGAAGTAGGAAGATGCCCTTGAACCTGGAGATTTGGGACCCATGGGATGGGAACCACGCAGTATTACTTTAAAGGGTCTGCGTTTGCTCACCCAACCTCACCAAACCTCTCAGCCCCAAGAGTGTCCACCCTTATGTCTCAATCAGCTGTGGGTCTAGATATGGTCAATCCAGGTGGCATCACAGCCCATGAACGAATTTAGTAAGAATTTCTCTTTCTTTCACTGTCTTTGTTTCATGGGTTTTTAAAAGTGATTGATTTTTATAAAGGGGTTTAGCTGCTTTTCACTGCTGTGTTTATGCTGCTTTACACCCACTTGACTCACTTACAGAGAGATATCAATACATAGGTTTTAAGATTCTTACTAGTCAGATATATTCTTGGGCGGTGAATAGGGGGTGTTGAGTCCAGATCACTGAGCAAGGAGTAGGTCTTGTCTATTACATATTGGGTTTATGGAACGGTATCTGAGCTAATTTGAAACCCTTCTTTTATGCATCACCCCACCTCACCTTTCCCGTTAAGCAGCCATAGTGTGTTTTCTAAACGTGTGACTCTGTTCTGTTTTGTAATTCTGTTTAAGGGTAGCGGTTTTTACATTCCCTCTATAAGTGATATCTTATGATAAGTGTCTTTTTCTGTGTGACTTATTTCACTTAGAATCGTCGTACCTAAATCCACTCATCATGCTGCTACTAGCCTTATGACGTTGATTTCATGGCTGAGTGATATTCCATTGTACATAAGGACCACAGCGTCTTTATCCATTTTTCTCTTTCCTGGGATATTTAAGGTGTAACTAAGTGGAGTTTCTTGTCAACAGAGCAGCCCTAAACTTTGGGGTGCCTGTGTCTTGCTGATTTTTAGTTTTCCCAATTTATACGCCCATGAGTGGAAGTGCCCTATGCTCTCTAAGCTGAGTTTTTTCGATGTTTCAGGACACACCGTACACTTCTCCAGAGGGGCTGTTGGCAATTTACATCCCGCCCATCAGCGTAGCAAGGCTCCCGTTTCTCCATGGCCTGTCCTGCATTTCTGGTTTTGACACTTTATTCAGCATGGCCCTTTGGACCGATGGGAAGCGAGACTTCTTTGTAGCGCTGATTTGCCTTTCCAGGTTGCTTGGTTGGCCAAAAAGGGCGTATGCGTTTTTTCCTGAATATATTCAGGAAAAAACGCATACGCCCTTTTTGGCCAAGGGCATCATTTTCGAGGTTTTGCCGCTTTTCCCGTGCTTTAAAGGCGATTGGAATCTACCTCCTGAAATCTGTTTCCTGCAATTCTGCCTTGCTTTCAAATCCTCTGCGTTGTCTTCCATCAATATATTTGAGGACGAGAGTTATGATTTATAACTCTGCAGTTTTGTGGATTGCAGTGCCCCTGAGCTCCATTTTTCAACTCGCTTTCTTGGGAGCTGGCCGCAAAAGCGCAGGATTGCTTCAGGCCCTATTCTGTTTCCGGGCGGAAGGCTGAGCCTGTGGTTAATTCTTCTTCCTGATGGGAAAATAGAGTGACCTCTGCCTGTCCCAACACCTAGAGCTAGTGTCTCATTGGTTCCCCCTCTTCCCGTTCATCCTCAGGACAAATTGCAACCTGTACGGAACAGGAGGTTAAAGGTGCTGATTCTCCAAGGAGGGAGATTGCTAGCAAAGGGGCTGGAATGGCGAACCCAAGCACAAGGAGATGAGAAATGAGGTGCGTTTTAGAAACCTTTCCCGATCACACGGTGCACCATCTTCTGGGTTTCTCATGCATGTTTTCGAAGTAGGAAGATGCCCTTGAACCTGGAGATTTGGGACCCATGGGATGGGAACCACGCAGTATTACTTTAACGGGTCTGCGTTTGCTCACCCAACCTCACCAAACCTCTCAGCCCCAAGAGTGTCCACCCTTATGTCTCAATCAGCTGTGGGTCTAGATATGGTCAATCCAGGTGGCATCACAGCCCCTGAACGAATTTAGTAAGAATTTCTCTATCTTTCACTGTCTTTGTTTCACGGGTTTTAAAAGTGATTGATTTTTATAAAGGGGTTTAGCTGCTTTTCACTGCTGTGTTTATGCCGCTTTACACCCACTGGACTCACTTACAGAGAGATATCAATACATAGGTTTTAAGATTCTTACTATTCAGATATATTCTTGGGCGGTGAATAGGGGGTGTTGAGTCCAGTTCACTGAGCAAGGAGTAGGTCGTGTCTATTACATATTGGGTTTATGGAACGGTCTCTGAGCTAATTTGAAACCCTTCTTTTATGCATCACCCCACCTCCCCTTTCCCGTTAAGCAGCCATAGTGTGTTTTCTAAACGTGTGACTCTGTTCTGTTTTGTAATTCAGTTCAAGGGTAGCGGTTTTTACATTCCCTCTATAAGTGATATCTTATGATAAGTGTCTTTTTCTGTGTGACTTATTTCACTTAGAATCGTCGTACCTAAATCCACTCATCATGCTGCTACTAGCCTTATGACATTGATTTCATGGCTGAGTGATATTCCATTGTAAATAAGGACCACAACTTCTTTATCCATTTTTCTCTTTCCTGGGATATTTAGGGTGTAACGAAGTGGAGGTTCTTGTCAACAGAGCAGCCCTAAACTTTGGGGTGCCTGTGTCTTGCTGATTTTTAGTTTTCCCAATTTATACGCCCATGAGTGGAAGTGCCCTATGCTCTCTAAGCTGAGTTTTTTCGATGTTTCAGGACACACCGTACACTTCTCCAGAGTGGCTGTTGGCAATTTACATCCCGCCCATCAGCGTAGCAAGGCTCCCGTTTCTCCATGGCCTGTCCTGCATTTCTGGTTTTGACACTTTATTCAGCATGGCCCTTTTGACCGATGGGAAGCGAGACTTCTTTGTAGCGCTGATTTGCCTTTCCAGGTTGCTTGGTTGGCCAAAAAGGGCGTATGCGTTTTTTCCTGAATATATTCAGGAAAAAACGCATACGCCCTTTTTGGCCAAGGGCATCATTGTCGAGGTTTTGCCGCTTTTCCCGTGCTTTAAAGGCGATTCGAATCTACCTCCTGAAATCTGTTTCCTGCAATTCTGCCTTGCTTTCAAATCCTCTTCGTGGCCTTCCGTCAATATATTTGAGGACGAGAGTTATGATTTATAACTCTGCAGGTTTGTGAATTGCAGTGCCCCTGAGCTCCATTTTTCAACTCGCTTTCTTGGGAGCTGGCCGCAAAAGCGCAGGATTGCTTCAGGCCCTATTCTGGTTCCGGGCGGAAGGCTGAGCCTGTGGTTAATTCTTCTTCCTGATGGGAAAATAGAGTGACCTGTGCCTGTCCCAACACCTAGAGCTAGTGTCTCATTGGTTCCCCCTCTTCCCGTTCATCCTCAGGACAAATTGCAACCTGTACGGAACAGGAGGTTAAAGGTGCTGATTCTCCAAGGAGGGAGATTGCTAGTAAAGCGGCTGGAATGGCGAACCCGAGCACAAGGAGATGAGAAATGAGGTGCGTTTTAGAAACCTTTCCCGATCACACGGTGCACCATCTTCTGGGTTTCTCATGCATGTTTTCGAAGTAGGAAGATGCCCTTGAACCTGGAGATTTGGGACCCATGGGATGGAAACCACGCAGTATTACTTTAAAGGGTCTGCGTTTGCTCACCCAACCTCACCAAACCTCTCAGCCCCAAGAGTGTCCACCCTTATGTCTCAATCAGCTGTGGGTCTAGATATGGTCAATCCAGGTGGCATCACAGCCCCTGAACGAATTTAGTAAGAATTTCTCTCTCTTTCACTGTCTTTGTTTCACGGGTTTTTAAAAGTGATTGATTTTTATAAAGGGGTTTAGCTGCTTTTCACTGCTGTGTTTATGCCGCTTTACACCCACTTGACTCACTTACAGAGAGATATCAATACATAGGTTTTAAGATTCTTACTAGTCAGATATATTCTTGGGCGGTGAATAGGGGGTGTTGAGTCCAGTTCACTGAGCAAGGAGTAGGTCGTGTCTATTACATATTGGGTTTATGAAACGGTCTCTGAGCTAATTTGAAACCCTTCTTTTATGCATCACCCCACCTCACCTTTCCCGTTAAGCAGCCATAGTGTGTTTTCTAAACGTGTGACTCTGTTCTGTTTTGTAATTCAGTTCAAGGGTAGCGGTTTTTACATTCCCTCTATAAGTGATATCTTATGATAAGTGTCTTTTTCTGTGTGACTTATTTCACTTAGAATCGTCGTACCTAAATCCACTCATCATGCTGCTACTAGCCTTATGACGTTGATTTCATGGCTGAGTGATATTCCATTGTACATAAGGACCACAACTTCTTTATCCAGTTTTCTCTTTCCTGGGATATTTAAGGTGTAACGAAGTGGAGGTTCTTGTCAACAGAGCAGCCCTAAACTTTGGGGTGCCTGTGTCTTGCTGATTTTTAGTTTTCCCAATTTATACGCCCATGAGTGGAAGTGCCCTATGCTCTCTAAGCTGAGTTTTTTCGATGTTTCAGGACACACCGTACACTTCTCCAGAGTGGCTGTTGGCAATTTACATCCCGCCCATCAGCGTAGCAGGGCTCCCGTTTCTCCATGGCCTGTCCTGCATTTCTGGTTTTGACACTTTATTCAGCATGGCCCTTTTGACCGATGGGAAGCGAGACTTCTTTGTAGCGCTGATTTGCCTTTCCAGGTTGCTTGGTTGGCCAAAAAGGGCGTATGCGTTTTTTCCTGAATATATTCAGGAAAAAACGCATACGCCCTTTTTGGCCAAGGGCATCATGGTCGAGGTTTTGCCGCTTTTCCCGTGCTATAAAAGCGATTCGAATCTACCTCCTGAAATCTGTTTCCTGCAATTCTGCCTTGCTTTCAAATCCTCTTCGTGGCCTTCCCTCAATATATTTGAGGACGAGAGTTATTATTTATAACTCTGCCGGTTTGTGAATTGCAGTGCCCCTGAGCTCCATTTTTCAACTCGCTTTCTTGGGAGCTGGCCGCAAAAGCGCTGGATTGCTTCAGGCCCTATTCTGGTTCTGGGCGGAAGGCTGAGCCTGTGGTTAATTCTTCTTCCTGATGGGAAAATAGAGTGACCTGTGCCTGTCCCAACACCTAGAGCTAGTGTCTCATTGGTTCCCCCTCTTCCCGTTCATCCTCAGGACAAATTGCAACCTGTACGGAACAGGAGGTTAAAGGTGCTGATTCTCCAAGGAGGGAGATTGCTAGTAAAGCGGCTGGAATGGCGAACCCGAGCACAAGGAGATGAGAAATGAGGTGCGTTTTAGAAACCTTTCCCGATCACACGGTGCACCATCTTCTGGGTTTCTAATGCATGTTTTCGAAGTAGGAAGATGCCCTTGAACCTGGAGATTTGGGACCCATGGGATGGGAACCACGCAGTATTACTTTAAAGGGTCTGCGTTTGCTCACCCAACCTCACCAAACCTCTCAGCCCCAAGAGTGTCCACCCTTATGTCTCTATCAGCTGTGGGTCTAGATATGGTCAATCCAGGTGGCATGACAGCCCTTGAACGAATTTTGTAAGCATTTTTCTCTCTTTCACTGTCTTTGTTTCACGGGTTTTTAAAAGTGATTGATTTTTATAAAGGGGTTTAGCTGCTTTTCACTGCTGTGTTTATGCCGCTTTACACCCACTTGACTCACATACAGAGAGATATCAATACATAGGTTTTAAGATTCTTACTAGTCAGATATATTCTTGGGCGGTGAATAGGGGGTTTTGAGTCCAGATCACTGAGCAAGGAGTAGGTGTTGTCTATTACATATTGGGTTTATGGAACGGTCTCTGAGCTAATTTGAAACCCTTCTTTTATGCATCACCCCACCTCACCTTTCCCGTTAAGCAGCCATAGTGTGTTTTCTAAACGTGTGACTCTGTTCTTTTTTGTAATTCAGTTCAAGGGTAGTGGTTTTTACATTCCATCTATAAGTGATATTTTAAGATAAGTGTCTTTTTCTGTGTGACTTATTTCACTTATTATCGTCGTACCTAAATCCACTCATCATGCTGCTACTAGCCTTATGACGTTGATTTCATGGCTGAGTGATATTCCATTGTACATAAGGACCACAACTTCTTTATCCATTTTTCTCTTTCCTGGGAAATTTAAAGTGTAACGAAGTGGAGGTTCTTGTCAACAGAGCAGCCCTAAACTTTGGGGTGCCTGTGTCTTGCTGATTTTTAGTTTTCCCAATTTATACGCCCATGAGTGGAAGTGCCCTATGCTCTCTAAGCTGAGTTTTTTAGATGTTTCAGGACACACCGTACACTTCTCCAGAGTGGCTTTTGGCAATTTACATCCCGCCCATCAGCGTAGCAAGGCTCCCGTTTCTCCATGGCCTGTCCTGCATTTCTGGTTTTGACACTTTATTCAGCATTGCCCTTTTGACCGATGGGAAGCGAGACTTCTCTGTAGCGCTGATTTGCCTTTCCAGGTTGCTTCGTTGGCCAAAAAGGGCGTAAGCGTTTTTTCCTGAATATATTCAGGAAAAAACGCTTACGCCCTTTTTGGCGAAGGGCATCATGGTCGAGGTTTTGCCGCTTTTCCTGTGCTTTAAAGGCGATTCGAATCTACCTCCTGAAATCTGTTTCCTGCAATTCTGCCTTGCTTTCAAATCCTCTTCGTTGCCTTCCTTCAATATATTTTTGGACGAGAGTTATCATTTATAACTCTGCAGGTTTGTGAATTGCAGTGCACCTGAACTCCATGTTTCAACTCTCTTTCTTGGGAGCTGGCCGCAAAAGCGCAGGATTGCTTCAGGCCCTATTCTGGTCCCGGGCGGCAGGCTGAGCCTGTGGTTAATTCTTCTTCCTGATGGGAAAATAGAGTGACCTGTGCCTGTCCCAACACCTAGAGCTAGTCTCTCATTGGTTCCCCCTCTTCCCGTTCATCCTCAGGACAAATTGCAACCTGTACGGAACAGGAGGTTAAAGGTGCTGATTCTCCAAGGAGGGAGATTGCTAGTAAAGCGGCTGGAATGGCGAACCCGAGCACAAGGAGATGAGAAATGAGGTGCGTTTTAGAAACCTTTCCCGATCACACGGTGCACCATCTTCTGGGTTTCTCATGCATGTTTTCGAAGTAGGAAGATGCCCTTGAACCTGGAGATTTGGGACCCATGGGATGGGAACCACGCAGTATTACTTTAAAGGGTCTGCGTTTGCTCACCCAACCTCACCAAACCTCTCAGCCCCAAGAGTGTCCACCCTTATGTCTCAATCAGCTGTGGGTCTAGATATGGTCAATCCAGGTGGCATCACATCCCCTGAACGAATTTAGTAAGAATTTCTCTCTCTTTCACTGTCTTTGTTTCACGGGTTTTTAAAAGTGATTGATTTTTATAAAGGGGTTTAGCTGCTTTTCACTGCTGTGTTTATGCTGCTTTACACCCACTTGACTCACTTACAGAGAGATATCAATACATAGGTTTTAAGATTCTTACTAGTCAGATATATTCTTGGGCGGTGAATAGGGGGTGTTGAGTCCAGATCACTGAGCAAGGAGTAGGTCTTGTCTATTACATATTGGGTTTATGGAACGGTATCTGAGCTAATTTGAAACCCTTCTTTTATGCATCACCCCACCTCACCTTTCCCGTTAAGCAGCCATAGTGTGTTTTCTAAACGTGTGACTCTGTTCTGTTTTGTAATTCTGTTTAAGGGTAGCGGTTTTTACATTCCCTCTATAAGTGATATCTTATGATAAGTGTCTTTTTCTGTGTGACTTATTTCACTTAGAATCGTCGTACCTAAATCCACTCATCATGCTGCTACTAGCCTTATGACGTTGATTTCATGGCTGAGTGATATTCCATTGTACATAAGGACCACAGCGTCTTTATCCATTTTTCTCTTTCCTGGGATATTTAAGGTGTAACTAAGTGGAGTTTCTTGTCAACAGAGCAGCCCTAAACTTTGGGGTGCCTGTGTCTTGCTGATTTTTAGTTTTCCCAATTTATACGCCCATGAGTGGAAGTGCCCTATGCTCTCTAAGCTGAGTTTTTTCGATGTTTCAGGACACACCGTACACTTCTCCAGAGGGGCTGTTGGCAATTTACATCCCGCCCATCAGCGTAGCAAGGCTCCCGTTTCTCCATGGCCTGTCCTGCATTTCTGGTTTTGACACTTTATTCAGCATGGCCCTTTGGACCGATGGGAAGCGAGACTTCTTTGTAGCGCTGATTTGCCTTTCCAGGTTGCTTGGTTGGCCAAAAAGGGCGTATGCGTTTTTTCCTGAATATATTCAGGAAAAAACGCATACGCCCTTTTTGGCCAAGGGCATCATTGTCGAGGTTTTGCCGCTTTTCCCGTGCTTTAAAGGCGATTGGAATCTACCTCCTGAAATCTGTTTCCTGCAATTCTGCCTTTCTTTCAAATCCTCTTTGTTGTCTTCCATCAATATATTTGAGGACGAGAGTTATGATTTATAACTCTGCAGGTTTGTGGATTGCAGTGCCCCTGAGCTCCATTTTTCAACTCGCTTTCTTGGGAGCTGGCCGCAAAAGCGCAGGATTGCTTCAGGCCCTATTCTGTTTCCGGGCGGAAGGCTGAGCCTGTGGTTAATTCTTCTTCCTGATGGGAAAATAGAGTGACCTCTGCCTGTCCCAACACCTAGAGCTAGTGTCTCGTTGGTTCCCCCTCTTCCCGTTCATCCTCAGGACAAATTGCAACCTGTACGGAACAGGAGGTTAAAGGTGCTGATTCTCCAAGGAGGGAGATTGCTAGCAAAGGGGATGGAATGGCGAACCCAAGCACAAGGAGATGAGAAATGAGGTGCGTTTTAGAAACCTTTCCCGATCACACGGTGCACCATCTTCTGGGTTTCTCATGCATGTTTTCGAAGTAGGAAGATGCCCTTGAACCTGGAGATTTGGGACCCATGGGATGGGAACCACGCAGTATTACTTTAACGGGTCTGCGTTTGCTCACCCAACCTCACCAAAACTCTCAGCCCCAAGAGTGTCCACCCTTATGTCTCAATCAGCTGTGGGTCTAGATATGGTCAATCCAGATGGCATCACAGCCCCTGAACGAATTTAGTAAGAATTTCTCTATCTTTCACTGTCTTTGTTTCACGGGTTTTTAAAAGTGATTGATTTTTATAAAGGGGTTTAGCTGCTTTTCACTGCTGTGTTTATGCCGCTTTACACCCACTTGACTCACTTACAGAGAGATATCAATACATAGGTTTTAACATTCTTACTAGTCAGATATATTCTTGGGCGGTGAATAGGGGGTGTTGAGTCCAGTTCACTGAGCAAGGAGTATGTCGTGTCTTTTACATATTGGGTTTATGGAATGGTATCTGAGCTAATTTGAAACCCTTCTTTTATGCATCACCCCACCTCACCTTTCCCGTTAAGCAGCCCTAGTGTGTTTTCTAAACGTGTGACTCTGTTCTGTTTTGTAATTCAGTTCAAGGGTAGCGGTTTTTACATTCCCTCTATAAGTGATATCTTATGATAAGTGTCTTTTTCTGTGTGACTTATTTCACTTAGAATCGTCGTACCTAAATCCACTCATCATGCTGCTACTAGCCTTATGACGTTGATTTCATGGCTGAGTGATATTCCGTTGTACATAAGGACCACAACTTCTTTATCCATTTTTCTCTTTCCTGGGATATTTAAGGTGTAACGAAGTGGAGGTTCTTGTCAACAGAGCAGCCCTAAACTTTGGGGTGCCTGTGTCTTGCTGATTCTTATTTTTCCCAATTTATACGCCCATGAGTGGAAGTGGCCTATGCTCTCTAAGCTGAGTTTTTTCGATGTTTCAGGACACACCGTACACTTCTCCAGAGGGGCTGTTGGCAATTTACATCCCGCCCAACAGAGTAGCAAGGCTCCGTTTCTCCATGGCCTCTCCTGCAATTCTGGGTTTGACACTTTATTCAGCATGGCCCTTTTGACCGATGGGAAGCGAGACTTCTTTGTAGCGCTGATTTGCCTTTCCAGGTTGCTTGATTGGCCAAAAAGGGCGTATGCGTTTTTTCCTGAATATATTCAGGAAAAAACGCATACGCCCTTTTTGGCCAAGGGCATCATTGTCGAGGTTTTGCCGCTTTTCCCCTGCTTTAAAGGCGATTCGAATCTACCTCCTGAAATCTGTTTCCTGCAATTCTGCCTTGCTTTCAAATCCTCTTCGTGGCCTTCCCTCAATATATTTGAGGACGAGAGTTATGATTTATAACTCTGCAGGTTTGTGAATTGCAGAGCCCCTGAGCTCCATTTTTCAAATCCCTTTCTTGGGAGCTGGCTGCAAAAGCGCAGGATTGCTTCAGGCCCTATACTGGTCACGGGCGGCAGGCTGAGCCTGTGGTTAATTCTTCTTCCTGATGGGAAAATAGAGTGACCTGTGCCTGTCCCAACACCTAGAGCTAGTCTCTCATTGGTTCCCCCTCTTCCCGTTCATCCTCAGGACAAATTGCAACCTGTACGGAATAGGAGGTTAAAGGTGCTGATCCTCCAAGGAGGGAGATTGCTAGTAAAGCGGCTGGAATGGAGAACCCGAGCACAAGGAGATGAGAAATGAGGTGCGTTTTAAAAACCTTTCCCGATCACACGGTGCACCATCTTCTGGGTTTCTCATGCATGTTTTCGAAGTGGGAAGATGCCCTTGAACCTGGAGATTTGGGACCCATGGGATGGGAACCACGCAGTATTACTTTAAAGGGTCTGCGTTTGCTCACCCAACCTCACCAAACCTCTCAGCCCCAAGAGTGTCCACCCTTATGTCTCAATCAGCTGTGGGTCTAGATATGGTCAATCCAGGTGGCATCACAGCCCCTGAACGAATTTAGTAAGAATTTCTCTCTCTTTCACTGTCTTTGTTTCAAGGGTTTTTAAAAGTAATTGGTTTTTATAAAGGGGTTTAGCTGCTTTTCACTGCTGTGTTTATGCCGCTTTACACCCACTTGACTCACTTACAGAGAGATATCAGTACATAGTTTTTAAGATTCTTACTAGTCAGATATATTCTTGGGCGGTGAATAGGGGGTGTTGAGTCCAGTTCACTGAGCAAGGAGTAGGTCGTGTCTATTACATATTGCGTTTATGGAACGGTCTCTGAGCTAATTTGAAACCCTTGTTTTATGCATCACCCCACCTCACCTTTCCCGTTAAGCAGCCATATTGTGTTTTCTAAACGTGTGACTCTGTTCTGTTTTGTAATTCAGTTCAAGGGTAGCGGTTTTTACACTCCCTCTATAAGTGATATCTTATGATAAGTGTCTTTTTCTGTGTGACTTATTTCACTTAGAATCGTCGTACCTAAATCCACTCATCATGCTGCTACTAGCCTTATGACGTTGATTTCATGGCTGAGTGATATTCCATTGTACATAAGGACCACAACTTCTTTATCCATTTTTCTCTTTCCTGGGATATTTAAGGTGTAACCAAGTGGAGGTTCTTGTCAACAGAGCAGCCCTAAACTTTGGGGTGCCTGTGTCTTGCTGATTTTTAGTTTTCCCAATTTATACGCCCATGAGGGGAAGTGCCCTTTGCTCTCTAAGCTGAGTTTTTTCGATGTTTCAGGACACACCGTACACTTCTCCAGAGGGGCTGTTGGCAATTTACATCCCGCCCATCAGGGTAGCAAGGCTCCCGTTTCTCCATGGCCTGTCCTGCATTTCTGGTTTTGACACTTTATTCAGCATGGCCCTTTTGACCGGTGGGAAGCGAGACTTCTTTGTAGCGCTGATTTGCCTTTCCAGGTTGCTTGGTTGGCCAAAAAGGGCGTATGCGTTTTTTCCTGAATATATTCAGGAAAAAACGCATACGCCCTTTTTGGCCAAGGGCATCATGGTCGAGGTTTTGCCGCTTTTCCTGTGCTTTAAAGGCGATTCGAATCTACCTCCTGAAATCTGTTTCCTGCAATTCTGCCTTGCTTTCAAATCCTCTTCGTTGCCTTCCCTCAATATATTTGTGGACGAGAGTTATCATTTATAACTCTGCAGGTTTGTGAATTGCAGTGCCCCTGAGCTCCATTTTTCAAGACGCTTTCTTGGGAGCTGGCCGCAAAAGCGCAGGATTGCTTCAGGCCCTATTCTGGTCCCGAGCGGCTGGCTGAGTCTGTGGTTAATTCTTCTTCCTGACGGGAAAATAGAGTGACCTGTGCCTGTCCCAACACCTAGAGCTAGTCTCTCATTGGTTCCCCCTCTTCCCGTTCATCCTCAGGACAAATTGCAACCTGTACGGAACAGGAGGTTAAAGGTGCTGATTCTCCAAGGAGGGAGATTGCTAGTAAAGCGGCTAGAATGGCGAACCCGAGCCCAAGGAGATGAGAAATGAGGTGCGTTTTAGAAACCTTTCCCGATCACACGGTGCACCATCTTCTGGGTTTCTCATGCATGTTTTCGAAGTGGGAAGATGCCCTTGAACCTGGAGATTTGGGACCCATGGGATGGGACTCACGCAGTATTACTTTAAAGGGTCTGTGTTTGCTCACCCAACCTCACCAAACCTCTCAGCCCCAAGAGTGTCCACCCTTATGTCTCAATCAGCTGTGGGTCTAGATATGGTCAATCCAGGTGGCGTCACAGCCCCCGAAAGAATTTATTAAGAGTTTCTCACTCTTTCTCTGTCTTTTTTTCACGGGTTTTTAAAAGTGATTGATTTTTATAAAGGGGTTTAGCTGCTTTTCACTGCTGTGTTTATGCCGATTTACACCCACTTGACTCACTTACAGAGAGATATCAATACATAGCTTTTAAGATTCTTACTAGTCAGATATATTCTTGGGTGGTGAATAGGGGGTGTTGAGTCCAGTTCACAGAGCAAGGAGTAGGTCGTGTCTATTACATATTGGGTTTATGGAACGGTATCTGAGCTAATTTGAAACCCTTGTTTTATGCATCACCCCACCTCACCTTTCCCGTTAAGCAGCCATAGTGTGTTTTCTAAACGTGTGCCTCTGTTCTGTTTTGTAATTCAGTTCAAGGGTCGCGGTTTTCACATTCCCTCTATAAGTGATATCTTATGCTAAGTGTCTTATTCTTTGTGACTTATGTCACTTAGAATCCTCGTACCTAAATCCACTCATCATGCTGTTACTAGCCTTATGACGTTGATTTCATGGCTTAGTGATATTCCATTGTACATAAGGACCACAACTTCTTTATCCATTTTTCTCTTTCCTCGGATATTTAAGGTGTAACGAAGTGGAGGTTCGTGTCAACAGAGCAGCCCTAAACTTTGGGGTGCCTGTGTCTTGCTGATTTTTAGTTTTCCCAATTTATACGCCCATGAGTGGAAGTGCCCTATGCTCTCTAAGCTGAGTTTTTTAGATGTTTCAGGACACACCGTACACTTCTCCAGAGTGGCTGTTGGCAATTTACATCCCGCCCTTCAGCGTAGCAAGGCTCCCGTTTCTCCATGGCTTGTCCTGAATTTCTGGTTTTGATACTTTATTCAGCATGGCCCTTTTGACCGATGGGAAGCGAGACTTCTTTGTAGCGCTGATTTGGCTTTCCAGGTTGCTTGGTTGACCAAAAAGGGCGTATGCGTTTTTTCCTGAATATATTCAGAAAAAACGCATACGCCCTTTTTGGCCAAGGGCATCATGGTCGAGGTTTTGCCCCTTTTCCTGTGCTTTAAAGGCGATTCGTATCTACCTCCTGAAATCTGTTTCCTGCAATTCTGCCTTGCTTTCAAATCCTCTTCGTTGCCTTCCGTCAATATATTTGTGGACGAGAGTTATCATTTATAACTCTGCAGGTTTGTGAATTGCAGAGCCCCTGAGCTCCATTTTTCAAATCCCTTTCTTGGGAGCTGGCCGCAAAAGCGCAGGATTGCTTCAGGCCCTATACTGGTCACGGGCGGCAGGCTGAGCCTGTGGTTAATTCTTCTTCCTGATGGGAAAATAGAGTGACCTGTGCCTGTCCCAACACCTAGAGCTAGTCTCTCATTGGTTCCCCCTCTTCCCGTTCATCCTCAGGACAAATTGCAACCTGTACGGAATAGGAGGTTAAAGGTGCTGATCCTCCAAGGAGGGAGATTGCTAGTAAAGCGGCTGGAATGGAGAACCCGAGCACAGGGAGATGAGAAATGAGGTGCGTTTTAAAAACCTTTCCCGATCACACGGTGTACCATCTTCTGGGTTTCTCATGCATGTTTTCGAAGTGGGAAGATGCCCTTGAACCTGGAGATTTGGGACCCATTGGAAGGGACCCACGCAGTATTACTTTAAAGGGTCTGCGTTTGCTCACCCAACCTCACCACACCTCTCAGCCCCAAGAGTGTCCACCCTTATGTCTCAATCAGCTGTGGGTCTAGATATGGTCAATCCAGGTGGCGTCACAGCCCCTGAGCGAATTTAGTAAGAATTTCTCTCTCTTTCACTGTCTTTGTTTCACGGGTTTTTAAAAGTGATTGATTTTTATAAAGGGGTTTAGCTGCTTTTCACTGCTGTGTTTATGCCGCTTTACAACCACTTGACTCACTTACAGAGAGATATCAATACATAGCTTTTAAGATTCTTACTAGTCAGATATATTCTTGGGCGGTGAATAGGGGGTGTTGAGTCCAGTTCACTGAGCAAGGAGTAGGTCGTGTCTATTACATATTGCGTTTATGGAACGGTCTCTGAGCTAATTTGAAACCCTTGTTTTATGCATCACCCCATCTCACCTTTCCCGTTAAGCAGCCATAGTGTGTTTTCTAAACGTGTGACTCTGTTCTGTTTTGTAATTCAGTTCAAGGGTAGCGGTTTTTACATTCCCTCTATAAGTGATATCTTATGATAAGTGTCTTTTTCTGTGGGACTTATTTCACTTAGAATCGTCGTACCTAAATCCACTCATCATGCTGCTACTAGCCTTATGACGTTGATTTCATGGCTGAGTGATATTCCATTGTACATAAGGACCACAACTTCTTTATCCATTTTTCTCTTTCCTGGGATATTTAAGGTTTAACGAAGTGGAGGTTCTTGTCAACAGAGCAGCCCTAAACTTTGGGGTGCCTGTGTCTTGCTGATTTTTAGTTTTCCCAATTTATACGCCCATGAGTGGAAGTGCACTATGCTCTCTAAGCTGAGTTTTTTTAGATGTTTCAGGACACACCGTACACTTCTCCAGCGTGGCTGTTGGCAATTTACATCCCGCCCTTCAGCGTAGCAAGGCTCCCGTTTCTCCATGGCCTGTCCTGCATTTCTGGTTTTGATACTTTATTCAGCATGGCCCTTTTGACCGATGGGAAGCGAGACTTCTTTGTAGCGCTGATTTGCCTTTCCAGGTTGCTTGGTTGGCCAAAAAGGGCGTATGCGTTTTTTCCTGAATATATTCAGGAAAAAACGCATACGCCCTTTTTGGCCAAGGGCATCATGGTCGAGGTTTTGCCCCTTTTCCTGTGCTTTAAAGGCGATTCGAATCTACCTCCTGAAATCTGTTTCCTGCAATTCTGCCTTGCTTTCAAATCCTCTTCGTTGCCTTCCCTCAATATATTTGTGGACGAGAGTTATCATTTATAACTCTGCAGGTTTGTGAATTGCAGTGCCCCTGAGCTCCATTTTTCAAGTCGCTTTCTTGGGAGCTGGCCGCAAAAGCGCAGGATTGCTTCAGGCCCTATTCTGGTCCCGAGCGGCTGGCTGAGTCTGTGGTTAATTCTTCTTCCTGACGGGAAAATAGAGTGACCTGTGCCTGTCCCACCACCTAGAGCTAGTCTCTCATTGGTTCCCCCTCTTCCCGTTCATCCTCAGGACAAATTGCAACCTGTACGGAACAGGAGGTTAAAGGTGCTGATTCTCCAAGGAGGGAGATTGCTAGTAAAGCGGCTGGAATGGCGAACCCGAGCCCAAGGAGATGAGAAATGAGGTGCGTTTTAGAAACCTTTCCCGATCACACGGTGCACCATCTTCTGGGTTTCTCATGCATGTTTTCGAAGTGGGAAGATGCCCTTGAACCTGGAGATTTGGGACCCATGGGATGGGACCCACGCAGTATTACTTTAAAGGGTCTGCGTTTGCTCACCCAACCTCACCAAACCTCTCAGCCCCAAGAGTGTCCACCTTTATGTCTCAATCAGCTTTGGGTCTAGATATGGTCAATCCAGGTGGCGTCACAGCCCCCGAAATAATTTATTAAGAATTTCTCACTCTTTCTCTGTCTTTTTTTCACGGGTTTTTAAAAGTGATTGATTTTTATAAAGGGGTTTAGCTGCTTTTCACTGCTGTGTTTATGCCGATTTACACCCATTTGACTCACTTACAGAGAGATATCAATACATAGCTTTTAAGATTCTTACTAGTCAGATATATTCTTGGGTGGTGAATAGGGGGTGTTGAGTCCAGTTCACAGAGCAAGGAGTAGGTCGTGTCTATTACATATTGGGTTTATGGAACGGTATCTGAGCTAATTTGAAACCCTTGTTTTATGCATCACCCCACCTCACCTTTCCCGTTAAGCAGCCATAGTGTGTTTTCTAAACGTGTGCCTCTGTTCTGTTTTGTAATTCAGTTCAAGGGTCGCGGTTTTCACATTCCCTCTATAAGTGATATCTTATGCTAAGTGTCTTTTTCTGTGTGACTTATGTCACTTAGAATCGTCGTACCTAAATCCACTCATCATGCTGCTACTAGCCTTATGACGTTGATTTCATGGCTTAGTGATATTCCATTGTACATAAGGACCACAACTTCTTTATCCATTTTTCTCTTTCCTGGGATATTTAAGGTGTAACGAAGTGGAGGTTCTTGTCAACAGAGCAGCCCTAAACTTTGGGGTGCCTGTGTCTTGCTGATTTTTAGTTTTCCCAATTTATACGCCCATGAGGGGAAGTGCCCTATGCTCTCTAAGCTGAGTTTTTTCGATGTTTCAGGACACACCGTACACTTCTCCAGAGTGGCTGTTGGCAATTTACATCCCGCCCTTCAGCGTAGCAAGGCTCCCGTTTCTCCATGGCCTGTCCTGCATTTCTGGTTTTGATACTTTATTCAGCATGGCCCTTTTGACCGATGGGAAGCGAGACTTCTTTGTAGCGCTGATTTGCCTTTCCAGGTTGCTTGGTTGACCAAAAAGGGCGTATGCGTTTTTTCCTGAATATATTCAGGAAAAAACGCATACGCCCTTTTTGGCCAAGGGCATCATGGTCGAGGTTTTGCCGCTTTTCCTGTGCTTTAAAGGCGATTCGAATCTACCTCCTGAAATCTGTTTCCTGCAATTCTGCCATGCTTTCAAATCCTCTTCGTTGCCTTCCCTCAATATATTTGTGGACGAGAGTTATCATTTATGACTCTGCAGGTTTGTGAATTGCAGTGCCCCTGAGCTCCATTTTTCAACTCGCTTTCCTGGGACCTGGTCGCAAAAGCGCAGGATTGCTTCAGGCCCTATTCTGGTTCCGGGCGGCAGGCTGAGCCTGTGGTTAATTCTTCTTCCTGATGGGAAAATAGAGTGACCTGTGCCTGTCCCAACACCTAGAGCTAGTGTCTCATTGGTTCCCCCTCTTCCCGTTCATCCTCAGGACAAATTGCAACCTGTACGGAACAGGAGGTTAAAGGTGCTGATTCTCCAAGGAGGGAGATTGCTAGTAAAGCGGCTGGAATGGCGAACCCGAGCACAAGGAGATGAGAAATGAGGTCCCTTTTAGAAACCTTTCACGATCACACGGTGTACCATCTTCTGGGTTTCTCATGCATGTTTTCGAAGTGGGAAGATGCCCTTGAACCTGGAGATTTGGGACCCATGGGATGGGAACCACGCAGTATTACTTTAAAGGGTCTACGTTTGCTCACCCAACCTCACGAAACCTCTCAGCCCCAAGAGTGTCCACCCTTATGTCTCAATCAGCTGTGGGTCTATATATGTTCAATCCAGGTGGCATCACAGCCCCTGAACGAATTTAGTAAGAATTTCTTTCTCTTTCCCTGTCTTTGTTTCACGGGTTTTTAAAAGTGATTGATTTTTATAAAGGGGTTTAGCTGCTTTTCACTGCTGTGTTTATGCCGCTTTACACCCACTTGACTCACTTTCAGAGAGATATCAATACATAGCTTTTAAGATTCTTACTAGTCAGATATATTCTTGGGCGGTTAATAGGGGGTGTTGAGTCCAGTTCACTGAGCAAGGAGTAGGTCGTGTCTATTACATATTGGGTTTATGGAACGGTCTCTGAGCTAATTTGAAACCCTTGTTTTATGCATCACCCCACCTCACCTTTCCCGTTAAGCAGCCATAGTGTGTTTTCTAAACGTGTGACTCTGTTCTCTTTTGTAATTCAGTTCAAGGGTAGCGGTTTTCACATTCCCTCTATAAGTGATATCTTATGATAAGTGTCTTTTTCTGTGTGACTTATTTCACTTAGAATCGTCGTACCTAAATCCACTCATCATGCTGCTACTAGACTTATGACGTTGATTTCATGGCTGAGTGATATTCTATTATACATAAGGACTAATACTTCTTTATCCATTTTTTTCTTTCCTGGGATATTTACGTTGTAACAAAGTGGAGGTTCTTGTCAACAGAGCAGCCCTAAACTTTGGGGTGCCTGTGTCTTGCTGATTTTTAGTTTTCCCAATTTATACGCCCATGAGTGGAAGTGTCCTATGCTCTCTAAGCTGAGTTTTTTCGATGTTTCAGGACACACCGTACACTTCTACAGAGTGGCTGTTGGCAATTTACATACCGCCCATCAGCGTAGCAAGGCTCCCGTTTCTCCATGGCCTGTCCTGCATTTCTGGTTTTGACACTTTATTCAGCATGGCCCTTTGGACCGACGGGAAACGAGCCTTCTTTGTAGCGCTGATTTGCCTTTCCAGGTTGCTTGGTTGGCCAAAAAGGGCGTATGCGTTTTTTCCTGAATATATTCAGGAAAAAACGCATACGCCCTTTTTGGCCAAGGGCATCATGGTCGAGGTGTTGCCGCTTTTCCTGTGCTTTAAAGGCGATTCGAATCTACCTCCTGAAATCTGTTTCCTGCAATTCTGCCTTGCTTTCAAATCCTCTTCGTTGCCTTCCCTCAATATATTTGTGGACGAGAGTTATCATTTATAACTCTGCAGGTTTGTGGATTGCAGTGCCCCTGAGCTCCATTTTTCAACTCGCTTTCTTGGGAGCTGGCTGCAAAAGCGCAGGATTGCTTCAGGCTCTATTCTGGTCCCGAGCGGCAGGCTGAGCCTGTGGTTAATTCTTCTTCCTGATGGGAAAATAGAGTGACCTGTGCCTGTCCCAACACCTAGAGCTAGTGTCTCATTGGTTCCCCCTCTTCCCGTTCATCCTCAGGACAAATTGCAACCTGTACGGAACAGGAGGTTAAAGGTGCTGATTCTCCAAGGAGGGAGATTGCTAGTAAAGCGGCTGGAATGGCGAACCCGAGCACAAGGAGACGAGAAATGAGGTGCGATTTAGAAACCTTTCCCGATCACACGGTGCACCATCTTCTGGGTTTCTCATGCATGTTTTCGAAGTGGGAAGATGCCCTTGAACCTGGAGATTTGGGACCCATGGGATGGGAACCACGCAGTATTTCTTTAAAGGGTCTGCGTTTGCTCACCCAACCTCACCAAACCTCTCAGCCCCAAGAGTGTCCACCCTTATGTCTCAATCAGCTGTGGGTCTATATATGGTCAATCCAGGTGGCATCACAGCCCCTGAACGAATTTAGTAAGAATTTCTTTCTCTTTCCCTGTCTTTGTTTCACGGGTTTTTAAAAGTGATTGATTTTTATAAAGGGGTTTAGCTGCTTTTCACTGCTGTGTTTATGCCGCTTTACACCCACTTGACTCACTTACAGAGAGATATCAATACATAGGTTTTGAGATTCTTACTAGTCAGATATATTCTTGGGCGGTGAATAGGGGGTGTTGAGTCCAGTTCACTGAGCAAGGAGTAGGTCGTGTCTATTACATATTGGGTTTATGGAACGGTCTCTGAGCTAATTTGAAACCCTTGTTTTATGCATCACCCCACCTCACCTTTCCCGTTAAGCAGCCATAGTGTGTTTTCTAAACGTGTGCCTCTGTTCTGTTTTGTAATTCAGTTCAAGGGTAGCGGTTTTCACATTCCCTCTATAAGTGATATCTTATGATAAGTGTCTTTTTCTGTGTGACTTATTTCACTTAGAATCGTCGTACCTAAATCCACTCATCATGCTGCTACTAGACTTATGACGTTGATTTCATGGCTGAGTGATATTCTATTATACATAAGGACTAATACTTCTTTATCCATTTTTTTCTTTCCTGGGATATTTACGTTGTAACAAAGTGGAGGTTCTTGTCAACAGAGCAGCCCTAAACTTTGGGGTGCCTGTGTCTTGCTGATTTTTAGTTTTCCCAATTTATACGCCCATGAGTGGAAGTGTCCTATGCTCTCTAAGCTGAGTTTTTTCGATGTTTCAGGACACACCGTACACTTCTACAGAGTGGCTGTTGGCAATTTACATACCGCCCATCAGCATAGCAAGGCTCCCGTTTCTCCATGGCCTGTCCTGCATTTCTGGTTTTGACACTTTATTCAGCATGGCCCTTTAGACCGACGGGAAACGAGCCTTCTTTGTAGCGCTGATTTGCCTTTCCAGGTTGCTTGGTTGGCCAAAAAGGGCGTATGCGTTTTTTCCTGAATATATTCAGGAAAAAACGCATACGCCCTTTTTGGCCAAGGGCATCATGGTCGAGGTGTTGCCGCTTTTCCTGTGCTTTAAAGGCGATTCGAATCTACCTCCTGAAATCTGTTTCCTGCAATTCTGCCTTGCTTTCAAATCCTCTTCGTTGCCTTCCCTCAATATATTTGTGGACGAGAGTTATCATTTATAACTCTGCAGGTTTGTGAATTGCAGTGCCCCTGAGCTCCATTTTTCAACTCGCTTTCTTGGGAGCTGGCTGCAAAAGCGCAGGATTGCTTCAGGCTCTATTCTGGTCCCGAGCGGCAGGCTGAGCCTGTGGTTAATTCTTCTTCCTGATGGGAAAATAGAGTGACCTGTGCCTGTCCCAACACCTAGAGCTAGTGTCTCATTGGTTCCCCCTCTTCCCGTTCATCCTCAGGACAAATTGCAACCTGTACGGAACAGGAGGTTAAAGGTGCTGATTCTCCAAGGAGGGAGATTGCTAGTAAAGCGGCTGGAATGGAGAACCCGAGCACAAGGAGTTGAGAAATGAGGTGCGATTTAGAAACCTTTCCCGATCACACGGTGCACCATCTTCTGGGTTTCTCATGCATGTTTTCGAAGTGGGAAGATGCCCTTGAACCTGGAGATTTGGGACCCATGGGATGGGAACCACGCAGTATTTCTTTAAAGGGTCTGCGTTTGCTCACCCAACCTCACCAAACCTCTCAGCCCCAAGAGTGTCCACCCTTATGTCTCAATCAGCTGTGGGTCTATATATGGTCAATCCAGGTGGCATCACAGCCCCTGAACGAATTTAGTAAGAATTTCTTTCTCTTTCCCTGTCTTTGTTTCACGGGTTTTTAAAAGTGATTGATTTTTATAAAGGGGTTTAGCTGCTTTTCACTGCTGTGTTTATGCCGCTTTACACCCACTTGACTCACTTACAGAGAGATATCAATACATAGGTTTTGAGATTCTTACTAGTCAGATATATTCTTGGGCGGTTAATAGGGGGTGTTGAGTCCAGTTCACTGAGCAAGGAGTAGGTCGTGTCTATTACATATTGGGTTTATGGAACGGTCTCTGAGCTAATTTGAAACCCTTGTTTTATGCATCACCCCACCTCACCTTTCCCGTTAAGCAGCCATAGTGTGTTTTCTAAACGTGTGCCTCTGTTCTGTTTTGTAATTCAGTTCAAGGTCGCAGTTTTTACATTCCCTCTATAAGTGATATCTTATGATAAGTGTCTTTTTCTGTGTGACTTATTTCACTTAGAATCGTCGTACCTAAATCCACTCATCATGCTGCTACTAGACTTATGACGTTGATTTCATGGCTGAGTGATATTCTATTATATATAAGGACTAATACTTCTTCATCCATTTTTTTCTTTCCTGGGATATTTACGTTGTAACAAAGTAGAGGTTCTTGTCAACAGAGCAGCCCTAAACTTTGGGGTGCCTGTGTCTTGCTGATTTTTAGTTTTCCCAATTTATACGCCCATGAGTGGAAGTGCCCTATGCTCTCTAAGCTGAGTTTTTTAGATGTTTCACGACACACCGTACACTTCTCCAAAATGACTGTTGGCAATTTACATCCCGCCCATCAGCGTAGCAAGGCTCCCGTTTCTCCATGGCCTGTCCTGCATTTCTGGTTTTGACACTTTATTCAGCATGGCCCTTTTGACCGGTGGGAAGCGAGACTTCTTTGTAGCGCTGATTTGCCTTTCCAGGTTGCTTGGTTGGCCAAAAAGGGCGTATGCGTTTTTTCCTGAATATATTCAGGAAAAAACGCATACGCCCTTTTTGGCCAAGGGCATCATGGTCGAGGTGTTGCCGCTTTTCCTGTGCTTTAAAGGCGATTCGAATCTACCTCCTGAAATCTGTTTCCTGCAATTCTGCCATGCTTTCAAATCCTCTTCGTTGCCTTCCCTCAATATATTTGTGGACGAGAGTTATCATTTATGACTCTGCAGGTTTGTGAATTGCAGTGCCCCTGAGCTCCATTTTTCAACTCGCTTTCCTGGGACCTGGTCGCAAAAGCGCAGGATTGCTTCAGGCCCTATTCTGGTTCCGGGCGGCAGGCTGAGCCTGTGGTTAATTCTTCTTCCTGATGGGAAAATAGAGTGACCTGTGCCTGTCCCAACACCTAGAGCTAGTGTCTCATTGGTTCCCCCTCTTCCCGTTCATCCTCAGGACAAATTGCAACCTGTACGGAACAGGAGGTTAAAGGTGCTGATTCTCCAAGGAGGGAGATTGCTAGTAAAGCGGCTGGAATGGCGAACCCGAGCACAAGGAGATGAGAAATGAGGTCCCTTTTAGAAACCTTTCACGATCACACGGTGTACCATCTTCTGGGTTTCTCATGCATGTTTTCGAAGTGGGAAGATGCCCTTGAACCTGGAGATTTGGGACCCATGGGATGGGAACCACGCAGTATTACTTTAAAGGGTCTACGTTTGCTCACCCAACCTCACGAAACCTCTCAGCCCCAAGAGTGTCCACCCTTATGTCTCAATCAGCTGTGGGTCTATATATGTTCAATCCAGGTGGCATCACAGCCCCTGAACGAATTTAGTAAGAATTTCTTTCTCTTTCCCTGTCTTTGTTTCACGGGTTTTTAAAAGTGATTGATTTTTATAAAGGGGTTTAGCTGCTTTTCACTGCTGTGTTTATGCCGCTTTACACCCACTTGACTCACTTTCAGAGAGATATCAATACATAGGTTTTGAGATTCTTACTAGTCAGATATATTCTTGGGCGGTTAATAGGGGGTGTTGAGTCCAGTTCACTGAGCAAGGAGTAGGTCGTGTCTATTACATATTGGGTTTATGGAACGGTCTCTGAGCTAATTTGAAACCCTTGTTTTATGCATCACCCCACCTCACCTTTCCCGTTAAGCAGCCATAGTGTGTTTTCTAAACGTGTGCCTCTGTTCTGTTTTGTAATTCAGTTCAAGAGTAGCGGTTTTCACATTCCCTCTATAAGTGATATCTTATGATAAGTGTCTTTTTCTGTGTGACTTATTTCACTTAGAATCGTCGTACCTAAATCCACTCATCATGCTGCTACTAGACTTATGACGTTGATTTCATGGCTGAGTGATATTCTATTATACATAAGGACTAATACTTCTTTATCCATTTTTTTCTTTCCTGGGATATTTACGTTGTAACAAAGTGGAGGTTCTTGTCAACAGAGCAGCCCTAAACTTTGGGGTGCCTGTGTCTTGCTGATTTTTAGTTTTCCCAATTTATACGCCCATGAGTGGAAGTGTCCTATGCTCTCTAAGCTGAGTTTTTTCGATGTTTCAGGACACACCGTACACTTCTACAGAGTGGCTGTTGGCAATTTACATACCGCCCATCAGCATAGCAAGGCTCCCGTTTCTCCATGGCCTGTCCTGCATTTCTGGTTTTGACACTTTATTCAGCATGGCCCTTTAGACCGACGGGAAACGAGCCTTCTTTGTAGCGCTGATTTGCCTTTCCAGGTTGCTTGGTTGGCCAAAAAGGGCGTATGCGTTTTTTCCTGAATATATTCAGGAAAAAACGCATACGCCCTTTTTGGCCAAGGGCATCATGGTCGAGGTGTTGCCGCTTTTCCTGTGCTTTAAAGGCGATTCGAATCTACCTCCTGAAATCTGTTTCCTGCAATTCTGCCTTGCTTTCAAATCCTCTTCGTTGCCTTCCCTCAATATATTTGTGGACGAGAGTTATCATTTATAACTCTGCAGGTTTGTGAATTGCAGTGCCCCTGAGCTCCATTTTTCAACTCGCTTTCTTGGGAGCTGGCTGCAAAAGCGCAGGATTGCTTCAGGCTCTATTCTGGTCCCGAGCGGCAGGCTGAGCCTGTGGTTAATTCTTCTTCCTGATGGGAAAATAGAGTGACCTGTGCCTGTCCCAACACCTAGAGCTAGTGTCTCATTGGTTCCCCCTCTTCCCGTTCATCCTCAGGACAAATTGCAACCTGTACGGAACAGGAGGTTAAAGGTGCTGATTCTCCAAGGAGGGAGATTGCTAGTAAAGCGGCTGGAATGGAGAACCCGAGCACAAGGAGTTGAGAAATGAGGTGCGATTTAGAAACCTTTCCCGATCACACGGTGCACCATCTTCTGGGTTTCTCATGCATGTTTTCGAAGTGGGAAGATGCCCTTGAACCTGGAGATTTGGGACCCATGGGATGGGAACCACGCAGTATTACTTTAAAGGGTCTGCGTTTGCTCACCCAACCTCACGAAACCTCTCAGCCCCAAGAGTGTCCACCCTTATGTCTCAATCAGCTGTGGGTCTATATATGGTCAATCCAGGTGGCATCACAGCCCCTGAACGAATTTAGTAAGAATTTCTTTCTCTTTCCCTGTCTTTGTTTCACGGGTTTTTAAAAGTGATTGATTTTTATAAAGGGGTTTAGCTGCTTTTCACTGCTGTGTTTATGCCGCTTTACACCCACTTGACTCACTTACAGAGAGATATCAATACATAGGTTTTGAGATTCTTACTACTCAGATATATTCTTGGGCGGTTAATAGGGGGTGTTGAGTCCAGTTCACTGAGCAAGGAGTAGGTCGTGTCTATTACATATTGGGTTTATGGAACGGTCTCTGAGCTAATTTGAAACCCTTGTTTTATGCATCACCCCACCTCACCTTTCCCGTTAAGCAGCCATAGTGTGTTTTCTAAACGTGTGCCTCTGTTCTGTTTTGTAATTCAGTTCAAGGTCGCAGTTTTTACATTCCCTCTATAAGTGATATCTTATGATAAGTGTCTTTTTCTGTGTGACTTATTTCACTTAGAATCGTCGTACCTAAATCCACTCATCATGCTGCTACTAGACTTATGACGTTGATTTCATGGCTGAGTGATATTCTATTATATATAAGGACTAATACTTCTTCATCCATTTTTTTCTTTCCTGGGATATTTACGTTGTAACAAAGTAGAGGTTCTTGTCAACAGAGCAGCCCTAAACTTTGGGGTGCCTGTGTCTTGCTGATTTTTAGTTTTCCCAATTTATACGCCCATGAGTGGAAGTGCCCTATGCTCTCTAAGCTGAGTTTTTTAGATGTTTCACGACACACCGTACACTTCTCCAAAATGGCTGTTGGCAATTTACATCCCGCCCATCAGCGTAGCAAGGCTCCCGTTTCTCCATGGCCTGTCCTGCATTTCTGGTTTTGACACTTTATTCAGCATGGCCCTTTTGACCGGTGGGAAGCGAGACTTCTTTGTAGCGCTGATTTGCCTTTCCAGGTTGCTTGGTTGGCCAAAAAGGGCGTATGCGTTTTTTCCTGAATATATTCAGGAAAAAACGCATACGCCCTTTTTGGCCAAGGGCATCATGGTCGAGGTGTTGCCGCTTTTCCTGTGCTTTAAAGGCGATTCGAATCTACCTCCTGAAATCTGTTTCCTGCAATTCTGCCTTGCTTTCAAATCCTCTTCGTTGACTTCCCTCAATATATTTGTGGACGAGAGTTATCATTTATAACTCTGCAGGTTTGTGAATTGCAGTGCCCCTGAGCTCCATTTTTCAACTCGCTTTCCTGGGACCTGGTCGCAAAAGCGCAGGATTGCTTCAGGCCCTATTCTGGTTCCGGGCGGCAGGCTGAGCCTGTGGTTAATTCTTCTTCCTGATGGGAAAATAGAGTGACCTGTGCCTGTCCCAACACCTAGAGCTAGTGTCTCATTGGTTCCCCCTCTTCCCGTTCATCCTCAGGACAAATTGCAACCTGTACGGAACAGGAGGTTAAAGGTGCTGATTCTCCAAGGAGGGAGATTGCTAGTAAAGCGGCTGGAATGGCGAACCCGAGCACAAGGAGATGAGAAATGAGGTCCCTTTTAGAAACCTTTCACGATCACACGGTGTACCATCTTCTGGGTTTCTCATGCATGTTTTCGAAGTGGGAAGATGCCCTTAAACCTGGAGATTTGGGACCCATGGGATGGGAACCACGCAGTATTACTTTAAAGGGTCTACGTTTGCTCACCCAACCTCACGAAACCTCTCAGCCCCAAGAGTGTCCACCCTTATGTCTCAATCAGCTGTGGGTCTATATATGTTCAATCCAGGTGGCATCACAGCCCCTGAACGAATTTAGTAAGAATTTCTTTCTCTTTCCCTGTCTTTGTTTCACGGGTTTTTAAAAGTGATTGATTTTTATAAAGGGGTTTAGCTGCTTTTCACTGCTGTGTTTATGCCGCTTTACACCCACTTGACTCACTTTCAGAGAGATATCAATACATAGCTTTTAAGATTCTTACTAGTCAGATATATTCTTGGGCGGTTAATAGGGGGTGTTGAGTCCAGTTCACTGAGCAAGGAGTAGGTCGTGTCTATTACATATTGGGTTTATGGAACGGTCTCTGAGCTAATTTGAAACCCTTGTTTTATGCATCACCCCACCTCACCTTTCCCGTTAAGCAGCCATAGTGTGTTTTCTAAACTTGTGCCTCTGTTCTGTTTTGTAATTCAGTTCAAGGGTAGCGGTTTTCACATTCCCTCTATAAGTGATATCTTATGATAAGTGTCTTTTTCTGTGTGACTTATTTCACTGAGAATCGTCGTACCTAAATCCACTCATCATGCTGCTACTAGACTTATGACGTTGATTTCATGGCTGAGTGATATTCTATTATACATAAGGACTAATACTTCTTTATCCATTTTTTTCTTTCCTGGGATATTTACGTTGTAACAAAGTGGAGGTTCTTGTCAACAGAGCAGCCCTAAACTTTGGGGTGCCTGTGTCTTGCTGATTTTTAGTTTTCCCAATTTATACGCCCATGAGTGGAAGTGTCCTATGCTCTCTAAGCTGAGTTTTTTCGATGTTTCAGGACACACCGTACACTTCTCCAGAGTGGCTGTTGGCAATTTACATACCGCCCATCAGCATAGCAAGGCTCCCGTTTCTCCATGGCCTGTCCTGCATTTCTGGTTTTGACACTTTATTCAGCATGGCCCTTTAGACCGACGGGAAACGAGCCTTCTTTGTAGCGCTGATTTGCCTTTCCAGGTTGCTTGGTTGGCCAAAAAGGGCGTATGCGTTTTTTCCTGAATATATTCAGGAAAAAACGCATACGCCCTTTTTGGCCAAGGGCATCATGGTCGAGGTGTTGCCGCTTTTCCTGTGCTTTAAAGGCGATTCGAATCTACCTCCTGAAATCTGTTTCCTGCAATTCTGCCTTGCTTTCAAATCCTCTTCGTTGCCTTCCCTCAATATATTTGTGGACGAGAGTTATCATTTATAACTCTGCAGGTTTGTGAATTGCAGTGCCCCTGAGCTCCATTTTTCAACTCGCTTTCTTGGGAGCTGGCTGCAAAAGCGCAGGATTGCTTCAGGCTCTATTCTGGTCCCGAGCGGCAGGCTGAGCCTGTGGTTAATTCTTCTTCCTGATGGGAAAATAGAGTGACCTGTGCCTGTCCCAACACCTAGAGCTAGTGTCTCATTGGTTCCCCCTCTTCCCGTTCATCCTCAGGACAAATTGCAACCTGTACGGAACAGGAGGTTAAAGGTGCTGATTCTCCAAGGAGGGAGATTGCTAGTAAAGCAGCTGGAATGGCGAACCCGAGCCCAAGGAGATGAGAAATGAGGTCCCTTTTAGAAACCTTTCCCGATCACACCGTGTACTATCTTCTGGGTTTCTCATGCATGTTTTCGAAGTGGGAAGATGCCCTTGAACCTGGAGATTTGGGACCCATGGGATGGGAACCACGCAGTATTACTTTAAAGGGTCTGCGTTTGCTCACCCAACCTCACGAAACCTCTCAGCCCCAAGAGTGTCCACCCTTATGTCTCAATCAGCTGTGGGTCTATATATGGTCAATCCAGGTGGCATCACAGCCCCTGAACGAATTTAGTAAGAATTTCTTTCTCTTTCCCTGTCTTTGTTTCACGGGTTTTTAAAAGTGATTGATTTTTATAAAGGGGTTTAGCTGCTTTTCACTGCTGTGTTTATGCCGCTTTACACCCACTTGACTCACTTTCAGAGAGATATCAACACATAGGTTTTAAGATTCTTACTAGTCAGATATATTCTTGGGCGGTTAATAGGGGGTGTTGAGTCCAGTTCACTGAGCAAGGAGTAGGTCGTTTCTATTACATATTGGGTTTATGGAACGGTATCTGAGCTAATTTGAAACCCTTCTTTTATGCATCACCCCACCTCACCTTTCCCGTTAAGCAGCCATAGTGTGTTTTCTAAACGTGTGACTCTGTTCTCTTTTGTAATTCAGTTCAAGGGTAGCGGTTTTCACATTCCCTCTATAAGTGATATCTTATGATAAGTGTCTTTTTCTGTGTGACTTATTTCGCTTAGAATCGTCGTACCTAAATCCACTCATCATGCTGCTACTAGACTTATGACGTTGATTTCATGGCTGAGTGATATTCTATTATACATAAGGACTAATACTTCTTTATCCATTTTTTTCTTTCCTGGGATATTTACGTTGTAACAAAGTGGAGGTTCTTGTCAACAGAGCAGCCCTAAACTTTGGGGTGCCTGTGTCTTGCTGATTTTTAGTTTTCCCAATTTATACGCCCATGAGTGGAAGTGTCCTATGCTCTCTAAGCTGAGTTTTTTAGATGTTTCAGGACACACCGTACACTTCTACAGAGTGGCTGTTGGCAATTTACATCCCGCCCATCAGCGTAGCAAGGCTCCCGTTTCTCCATGGCCTGTCCTGCATTTCTGGTTTTGACACTTTATTCAGCATGGCCCTTTTGACCGACGGGAAACGAGCCTTCTTTGTAGCGCTGATTTGCCTTTCCAGGTTGCTTGGTTGGCCAAAAAGGGCGTATGCGTTTTTTCCTGAATATATTCAGGAAAAAACGCATACGCCCTTTTTGGCCAAGGGCATCATGGTCGAGGTGTTGCCGCTTTTCCTGTGCTTTAAAGGCGATTCGAATCTACCTCCTGAAATCTGTTTCCTGCAATTCTGCCTTGCTTTCAAATCCTCTTCGTTGCCTTCCCTCAATATATTTGTGGACGAGAGTTATCATTTATAACTCTGCAGGTTTGTGAATTGCAGTGCCCCTGAGCTCCATTTTTCAACTCGCTTTCTTGGGAGCTGGCTGCAAAAGCGCAGGATTGCTTCAGGCTCTATTCTGGTCCCGAGCGGCAGGCTGAGCCTGTGGTTAATTCTTCTTCCTGATGGGAAAATAGAGTGACCTGTGCCTGTCCCAACACCTAGAGCTAGTCTCTCATTGGTTCCCCCTCTTCCCGTTCATCCTCAGGACAAATTGCAACCTGTACGGAACAGGAGGTTAAAGGTGCTGATTCTCCAAGGAGGGAGATTGCTAGTAAAGCAGCTGGAATGGCGAACCCGAGCCCAAGGAGATGAGAAATGAGGTCCCTTTTAGAAACCTTTCCCGATCACACGGTGTACAATCTTCTGGGTTTCTCATGCATGTTTTCCATGTAGGAAGATGCCCTTGAACCTGGAGATTTGGGACCCATGGGATGGGAACAATGCAGTATTACTTTAAAGGGTCTGCGTTTGCTCACCCAACCTCATCAAACCTCTCAGCCCTAAGAGTGTCCACCCTTATGTCTCAATCAGCTGTGGGTCTAGGTATGGTCAATCCAAGTGGCATCACAGCCCGTGAGCGAATTTAGTAGGAATTTCTCTCTCTTTCACTGTCTTTGTTTCACGGGTTTTTAAAAGTGATTGATTTTTATAAAGGGGTTTAGATGCTTTTCACTGCTGTGTTTATGCCGCTTTACACCCACTTGACTCACTTACAGAGAGATATCAATACATAGCTTTTAAGATTCTTACTAGTCAGATATATTCTTGGGCGGTGAATAGGGGGTGTGGAGTCCAGTTCACAGAGCAAGGTGTAGGTCGTATCTATTACATATTGGGTTTATGGAACGGTATCTGAGCTAATTTGAAACCCTTGTTTTATGCATCACCCCACCTCACCTTTCCCGTTAAGCAGCCATATTGTGTTTTCTAAACGTGTGACTCTGTTCTCTTTTGTAATTCAGTTCAAGGGTAGCGGTTTTCACATTCCCTCTGTAAGTGATACCTTATGATAAGTGTCTTTTTCTGTGTGAATTATTTCACTGAGAATCGTCGTACCTAAATCCACTCATCATGCTGCTACTAGACTTATGACGTTGATTTCATGGCTGAGTGATATTCTATTATACATAAGGACTAATACTTCTTTATCCATTTTTTTCTTTCCTGGGATATTTACGTTGTAACAAAGTGGAGGTTCTTGTCAACAGAGCAGCCCTAAACTTTGGGGTGCCTGTGTCTTGCTGATTTTTAGTTTTCCCAATTTATACGCCCATGAGTGGAAGTGTCCTATGCTCTCTAAGCTGAGTTTTTTCGATGTTTCAGGACACACCGTACACTTCTCCAGAGTGGCTGTTGGCAATTTACATACCGCCCATCAGCATAGCAAGGCTCCCGTTTCTCCATGGCCTGTCCTGCATTTCTGGTTTTGACACTTTATTCAGCATGGCCCTTTAGACCGACGGGAAACGAGCCTTCTTTGTAGCGCTGATTTGCCTTTCCAGGTTGCTTGGTTGGCCAAAAAGGGCGTATGCGTTTTTTCCTGAATATATTCAGGAAAAAACGCATACGCCCTTTTTGGCCAAGGGCATCATGGTCGAGGTGTTGCCGCTTTTCCTGTGCTTTAAAGGCGATTCGAATCTACCTCCTGAAATCTGTTTCCTGCAATTCTGCCTTGCTTTCAAATCCTCTTCGTTGCCTTCCCTCAATATATTTGTGGACGAGAGTTATCATTTATAACTCTGCAGGTTTGTGAATTGCAGTGCCCCTGAGCTCCATTTTTCAACTCGCTTTCTTGGGAGCTGGCTGCAAAAGCGCAGGATTGCTTCAGGCTCTATTCTGGTCCCGAGCGGCAGGCTGAGCCTGTGGTTAATTCTTCTTCCTGATGGGAAAATAGAGTGACCTGTGCCTGTCCCAACACCTAGAGCTAGTGTCTCATTGGTTCCCCCTCTTCCCGTTCATCCTCAGGACAAATTGCAACCTGTACGGAACAGGAGGTTAAAGGTGCTGATTCTCCAAGGAGGGAGATTGCTAGTAAAGCAGCTGGAATGGCGAACCCGAGCCCAAGGAGATGAGAAATGAGGTCCCTTTTAGAAACCTTTCCCGATCACACCGTGTACTATCTTCTGGGTTTCTCATGCATGTTTTCGAAGTGGGAAGATGCCCTTGAACCTGGAGATTTGGGACCCATGGGATGGGAACCACGCAGTATTACTTTAAAGGGTCTGCGTTTGCTCACCCAACCTCACGAAACCTCTCAGCCCCAAGAGTGTCCACCCTTATGTCTCAATCAGCTGTGGGTCTATATATGGTCAATCCAGGTGGCATCACAGCCCCTGAACGAATTTAGTAAGAATTTCTTTCTCTTTCCCTGTCTTTGTTTCACGGGTTTTTAAAAGTGATTGATTTTTATAAAGGGGTTTAGCTGCTTTTCACTGCTGTGTTTATGCCGCTTTACACCCACTTGACTCACTTTCAGAGAGATATCAACACATAGGTTTTAAGATTCTTACTAGTCAGATATATTCTTGGGCGGTTAATAGGGGGTGTTGAGTCCAGTTCACTGAGCAAGGAGTAGGTCGTTTCTATTACATATTGGGTTTATGGAACGGTATCTGAGCTAATTTGAAACCCTTCTTTTATGCATCACCCCACCTCACCTTTCCCGTTAAGCAGCCATAGTGTGTTTTCTAAACGTGTGACTCTGTTCTCTTTTGTAATTCAGTTCAAGGGTAGCGGTTTTCACATTCCCTCTATAAGTGATATCTTATGATAAGTGTCTTTTTCTGTGTGACTTATTTCGCTTAGAATCGTCGTACCTAAATCCACTCATCATGCTGCTACTAGACTTATGACGTTGATTTCATGGCTGAGTGATATTCTATTATACATAAGGACTAATACTTCTTTATCCATTTTTTTCTTTCCTGGGATATTTACGTTGTAACAAAGTGGAGGTTCTTGTCAACAGAGCAGCCCTAAACTTTGGGGTGCCTGTGTCTTGCTGATTTTTAGTTTTCCCAATTTATACGCCCATGAGTGGAAGTGTCCTATGCTCTCTAAGCTGAGTTTTTTAGATGTTTCAGGACACACCGTACACTTCTACAGAGTGGCTGTTGGCAATTTACATCCCGCCCATCAGCGTAGCAAGGCTCCCGTTTCTCCATGGCCTGTCCTGCATTTCTGGTTTTGACACTTTATTCAGCATGGCCCTTTTGACCGACGGGAAACGAGCCTTCTTTGTAGCGCTGATTTGCCTTTCCAGGTTGCTTGGTTGGCCAAAAAGGGCGTATGCGTTTTTTCCTGAATATATTCAGGAAAAAACGCATACGCCCTTTTTGGCCAAGGGCATCATGGTCGAGGTGTTGCCGCTTTTCCTGTGCTTTAAAGGCGATTCGAATCTACCTCCTGAAATCTGTTTCCTGCAATTCTGCCTTGCTTTCAAATCCTCTTCGTTGCCTTCCCTCAATATATTTGTGGACGAGAGTTATCATTTATAACTCTGCAGGTTTGTGAATTGCAGTGCCCCTGAGCTCCATTTTTCAACTCGCTTTCTTGGGAGCTGGCTGCAAAAGCGCAGGATTGCTTCAGGCTCTATTCTGGTCCCGAGCGGCAGGCTGAGCCTGTGGTTAATTCTTCTTCCTGATGGGAAAATAGAGTGACCTGTGCCTGTCCCAACACCTAGAGCTAGTCTCTCATTGGTTCCCCCTCTTCCCGTTCATCCTCAGGACAAATTGCAACCTGTACGGAACAGGAGGTTAAAGGTGCTGATTCTCCAAGGAGGGAGATTGCTAGTAAAGCAGCTGGAATGGCGAACCCGAGCCCAAGGAGATGAGAAATGAGGTCCCTTTTAGAAACCTTTCCCGATCACACGGTGTACAATCTTCTGGGTTTCTCATGCATGTTTTCCATGTAGGAAGATGCCCTTGAACCTGGAGATTTGGGACCCATGGGATGGGAACAATGCAGTATTACTTTAAAGGGTCTGCGTTTGCTCACCCAACCTCATCAAACCTCTCAGCCCTAAGAGTGTCCACCCTTATGTCTCAATCAGCTGTGGGTCTAGGTATGGTCAATCCAAGTGGCATCACAGCCCGTGAGCGAATTTAGTAGGAATTTCTCTCTCTTTCACTGTCTTTGTTTCACGGGTTTTTAAAAGTGATTGATTTTTATAAAGGGGTTTAGATGCTTTTCACTGCTGTGTTTATGCCGCTTTACACCCACTTGACTCACTTACAGAGAGATATCAATACATAGCTTTTAAGATTCTTACTAGTCAGATATATTCTTGGGCGGTGAATAGGGGGTGTGGAGTCCAGTTCACAGAGCAAGGTGTAGGTCGTATCTATTACATATTGGGTTTATGGAACGGTATCTGAGCTAATTTGAAACCCTTGTTTTATGCATCACCCCACCTCACCTTTCCCGTTAAGCAGCCATAGTGTGTTTTCTAAACGTGTGACTCTGTTCTCTTTTGTAATTCAGTTCAAGGGTAGCGGTTTTCACATTCCCTCTGTAAGTGATACCTTATGATAAGTGTCTTTTTCTGTGTGAATTATTTCACTGAGAATCGTCGTACCTAAATCCACTCATCATGCTGCTACTAGACTTATGACGTTGATTTCATGGCTGAGTGATATTCTATTATACATAAGGACTAATACTTCTTTATCCATTTTTTTCTTTCCTGGGATATTTACGTTGTAACAAAGTGGAGGTTCTTGTCAACAGAGCAGCCCTAAACTTTGGGGTGCCTGTGTCTTGCTGATTTTTAGTTTTCCCAATTTATACGCCCATGAGTGGAAGTGTCCTATGCTCTCTAAGCTGAATTTTTTAGATGTTTCAGGACACACCGTACAGTTCTCCAGAGTGGCTGTTGGCAATTTACATCCCGCCCATCAGCGTAGCAAGGCTCCCGTTTCTCCATGGCCTGTCCTGCATTTCTGGTTTTGATACTTTATTCAGCATGGCCCTTTTGACCGATGGGAAGCGAGACTTCTTTGTAGCGCTGATTTGCCTTTCCAGGTTGCTTGGTTGGCCAAAAAGGGCGTATGCGTTTTTTCCTGAATATATTCAGGAAAAAACGCATACGCCCTTTTTGGCCAAGGGCATCATGGTCGAGGTATTGCCGCTTTTCCTGTGCTTTCAAGGCGATTCGAATCTACCTCCTGAAATCTGTTTCCTGCAATTCTGCCTTGCTTTCAAATCCTCTTCGTTGCCTTGCCTCAATATATTTGTGGACGAGAGTTATCATTTATAACTCTGCAGGTTTGTGAATTGCAGTGCCCCTGAGCTCCATTTTTCAACTCGCTTTCTTGGGAGCTGGCTGCAAAAGCGCAGGATTGCTTCAGGCTCTATTCTGGTCCCGAGCGGCAGGCTGAGCCTGTGGTTAATTCTTCTTCCTGATGGGAAAATAGAGTGACCTGTGCCTGTCCCAACACCTAGAGCTAGTGTCTCATTGGTTCCCCCTCTTCCCGTTCATCCTCAGGACAAATTGCAACCTGTACGGAACAGGAGGTTAAAGGTGCTGATTCTCCAAGGAGGGAGATTGCTAGTAAAGCGGCTGGAATGGAGAACCCGAGCACAAGGAGTTGAGAAATGAGGTGCGATTTAGAAACCTTTCCCGATCACACGGTGCACCATCTTCTGGGTTTCTCATGCATGTTTTCGAAGTGGGAAGATGCCCTTGAACCTGGAGATTTGGGACCCATGGGATGGGAACCACGCAGTATTACTTTAAAGGGTCTGCGTTTGCTCACCCAACCTCACGAAACCTCTCAGCCCTAAGAGTGTCCACCCTTATGTCTCAATCAGCTGTGGGTCTAGGTATGGTCAATCCAAGTGGCATCAAAGCCCGTGAGCGAATTTAGTAGGAATTTCTCTCTCTTTCACTGTCTTTGTTTCACGGGTTTTTAAAAGTGATTGATTTTTATAAAGGGGTTTAGATGCTTTTCACTGCTGTGTTTATGCCGCTTTACACCCACTTGACTCACTTACAGAGAGATATCAATACATAGCTTTTAAGATTCTTACTAGTCAGATATATTCTTGGGCGGTGAATAGGGGGTGTGGAGTCCAGTTCACAGAGCAAGGTGTAGGTCGTATCTATTACATATTGGGTTTATGGAACGGTTTCTGAGCTAATTTGAAACCCTTGTTTTATGCATCACCCCACCTCACCTTTCCCGTTAAGCAGCCATAGTGTGTTTTCTAAACGTGTGACTCTGTTCTCTTTTGTAATTCAGTTCAAGGGTAGCGGTTTTCACATTCCCTCTATAAGTGATATCTTATGATAAGTGTCTTTTTCTGTGTGAATTATTTCACTGAGAATCGTCGTACCTAAATCCACTCATCATGCTGCTACTAGACTTATGACGTTGATTTCATGGCTGAGTGATATTCTATTATACATAAGGACTAATACTTCTTTATCCATTTTTTTCTTTCCTGGGATATTTACGTTGTAACAAAGTGGAGGTTCTTGTCAACAGAGCAGCCCTAAACTTTGGGGTGCCTGTGTCTTGCTGATTTTTAGTTTTCCCAATTTATACGCCCATGAGTGGAAGTGTCCTATGCTCTCTAAGCTGAATTTTTTAGATGTTTCAGGACACACCGTACAGTTCTCCAGAGTGGCTGTTGGCAATTTACATCCCGCCCATCAGCGTAGCAAGGCTCCCGTTTCTCCATGGCCTGTCCTGCATTTCTGGTTTTGATACTTTATTCAGCATGGCCCTTTTGACCGATGGGAAGCGAGACTTCTTTGTAGCGCTGATTTGCCTTTCCAGGTTGCTTGGTTGGCCAAAAAGGGCGTATGCGTTTTTTCCTGAATATATTCAGGAAAAAACGCATACGCCCTTTTTGGCCAAGGGCATCATGGTCGAGGTATTGCCGCTTTTCCTGTGCTTTCAAGGCGATTCGAATCTACCTCCTGAAATCTGTTTCCTGCAATTCTGCCTTGCTTTCAAATCCTCTTCGTTGCCTTGCCTCAATATATTTGTGGACGAGAGTTATCATTTATAACTCTGCAGGTTTGTGAATTGCAGTGCCCCTGAGCTCCATTTTTCAACTCGCTTTCTTGGGAGCTGGCTGCAAAAGCGCAGGATTGCTTCAGGCTCTATTCTGGTCCCGAGCGGCAGGCTGAGCCTGTGGTTAATTCTTCTTCCTGATGGGAAAATAGAGTGACCTGTGCCTGTCCCAACACCTAGAGCTAGTGTCTCATTGGTTCCCCCTCTTCCCGTTCATCCTCAGGACAAATTGCAACCTGTACGGAACAGGAGGTTAAAGGTGCTGATTCTCCAAGGAGGGAGATTGCTATTAAAGCGGCTGGAATGGAGAACCCGAGCACAAGGAGTTGAGAAATGAGGTGCGATTTAGAAACCTTTCCCGATCACACGGTGCACCATCTTCTGGGTTTCTCATGCATGTTTTCGAAGTGGGAAGATGCCCTTGAACCTGGAGATTTGGGACCCATGGGATGGGAACCACGCAGTATTACTTTAAAGGGTCTGCGTTTGCTCACCCAACCTCACGAAACCTCTCAGCCCTAAGAGTGTCCACCCTTATGTCTCAATCAGCTGTGGGTCTAGGTATGGTCAATCCAAGTGGCATCAAAGCCCGTGAGCGAATTTAGTAGGAATTTCTCTCTCTTTCACTGTCTTTGTTTCACGGGTTTTTAAAAGTGATTGATTTTTATAAAGGGGTTTAGATGATTTTCACTGCTGTGTTTATGCCGCTTTACACCCACTTGACTCACTTACAGAGAGATATCAATACATAGCTTTTAAGATTCTTACTAGTCAGATATATTCTTGGGCGGTGAATAGGGGGTGTGGAGTCCAGTTCACAGAGCAAGGTGTAGGTCGTATCTATTACATATTGGGTTTATGGAACGGTTTCTGAGCTAATTTGAAACCCTTGTTTTATGCATCACCCCACCTCACCTTTCCCGTTAAGCAGCCATAGTGTGTTTTCTAAACGTGTGACTCTGTTCTCTTTTGTAATTCAGTTCAAGGGTAGCGGTTTTCACATTCCCTCTATAAGTGATATCTTATGATAAGTGTCTTTTTCTGTGTGAATTATTTCACTGAGAATCGTCGTACCTAAATCCACTCATCATGCTGCTACTAGACTTATGACGTTGATTTCATGGCTGAGTGATATTCTATTATACATAAGGACTAATACTTCTTTATCCATTTTTTTCTTTCCTGGGATATTTACGTTGTAACAAAGTGGAGGTTCTTGTCAACAGAGCAGCCCTAAACTTTGGGGTGCCTGTGTCTTGCTGATTTTTAGTTTTCCCAATTTATACGCCCATGAGTGGAAGTGTCCTATGCTCTCTAAGCTGAATTTTTTAGATGTTTCAGGACACACCGTACAGTTCTCCAGAGTGGCTGTTGGCAATTTACATCCCGCCCATCAGCGTAGCAAGGCTCCCGTTTCTCCATGGCCTGTCCTGCATTTCTGGTTTTGATACTTTATTCAGCATGGCCCTTTTGACCGATGGGAAGCGAGACTTCTTTGTAGCGCTGATTTGTCTTTCCAGGTTGCTTGGTTGGCCAAAAAGGGCGTATGCGTTTTTTCCTGAATATATTCAGGAAAAAACGCATACGCCCTTTTTGGCCAAGGGCATCATGGTCGAGGTATTGCCGCTTTTCCTGTGCTTTCAAGGCGATTCGAATCTACCTCCTGAAATCTGTTTCCTGCAATTCTGCCTTGCTTTCAAAACTTCTTCGTTGCCTTCCCTCAATATATTTGTGGACGAGAGTTATCATTTATAACTCTGCAGGTTTGTGAATTGCAGTGCCCCTGAGCTCCATTTTTCAACTCGCTTTCTTGGGAGCTGGCTGCAAAAGCACAGGATTGCTTCAGGCTCTATTCTGGTCCCGAGCGGCAGGCTGAGCCTGTGGTTAATTCTTCTTCCTGATGGGAAAATAGAGTGACCTGTGCCTGTCCCAACACCTAGAGCTAGTGTCTCATTGGTTCCCCCTCTTCCCGTTCATCCTCAGGACAAATTGCAACCTGTACGGAACAGGAGGTTAAAGGTGCTGATTCTCCAAGGAGGGAGATTGCTAGTAAAGCAGCTGGAATGGAGAACCCGAGCACAAGGAGTTGAGAAATGAGGTGCGATTTAGAAACCTTTCCCGATCACACGGTGCACCATCTTCTGGGTTTCTCATGCATGTTTTCGAAGTGGGAAGATGCCCTTGAACCTGGAGATTCGGGACCCATGGGATGGGAACCACGCAGTATTACTTTAAAGGGTCTGCGTTTGCTCACCCAACCTCACGAAACCTCTCAGCCCCAAGAGTGTCCACCCTTATGTCTCAATCAGCTGTGGGTCTATATATGGTCAATCCAGGTGGCATCACAGCCCCTGAACGAATTTAGTAAGAATTTCTTTCTATTTCCCTGTCTTTGTTTCACGGGTTTTTAAAAGTGATTGATTTTTATAAAGGGGTTTAGCTGCTTTTCACTGCTGTGTTTATGCCGCTTTACACCCACTTGACTCACTTTCAGAGAGATATCAATACATAGGTTTTAAGATTCTTACTAGTCAGATATATTCTTGGGCGGTTAATAGGGGGTGTTGAGTCCAGTTCACTGAGCAAGGAGTAGGTCGTTTCTATTACATATTGGGTTTATGGAACGGTATCTGAGCTAATTTGAAACCCTTCTTTTATGCATCACCCCACCTCACCTTTCCCGTTAAGCAGCCATAGTGTGTTTTCTAAACGTGTGACTCTGTTCTGTTTTGTAATTCAGTTCAAGGGTAGCGGTTTTCACATTCCCTCTATAAGTGATATCTTATGATAAGTGTCTTTTTCTGTGTGACTTATTTCACTTAGAATCGTCGTACCTAAATCCACTCATCATGCTGCTACTAGACTTATGACGTTGATTTCATGGCTGAGTGATATTCTATTATATATAAGGACTAATACTTCTTCATCCATTTTTTTCTTTCCTGGGATATTTACGTTGTAACAATGTAGAGGTTCTTGTCAACAGAGCAGCCCTAAACTTTGGGGTGCCTGTGTCTTGCTGATTTTTAGTTTTCCCAATTTATACGCCCATGAGTGGAAGTGCCCTATGCTCTCTAAGCTGAGTTTTTTAGATGTTTCACGACACACCGTACACTTCTCCAAAATGGCTGTTGGCAATTTACATCCCGCCCATCAGCGTAGCAAGGCTCCCGTTTCTCCATGGCCTGTCCTGCATTTCTGGTTTTGACACTTTATTCAGCATGGCCCTTTTGACCGGTGGGAAGCGAGACTTCTTTGTAGCGCTGATTTGCCTTTCCAGGTTGCTTGGTTGGCCAAAAAGGGCGTATGCGTTTTTTCCTGAATATATTCAGGAAAAAACGCATACGCCCTTTTTGGCCAAGGGCATCATTGTCGAGGTTTTGCCGCTTTTCCCGTGCTTTAAAGGCGATTCGAATCTACCTCCTGAAATCTGTTTCCTGCAATTCTGCCTTGCTTTCAAATCCTCTTCGTTGCCTTCCCTCAATATATTTGTGGACGAGAGTTATCATTTATAACTCTGCAGGTTTGTGAATTGCAGTGCCCCTGAGCTCCATTTTTCAACTCGCTTTCCTGGGACCTGGACGCAAAAGCGCAGGATTGCTTCAGGCCCTATTCTGGTTCCGGGCGGCAGGCTGAGCCTGTGGTTAATTCTTCTTCCTGATGCGAAAATAGAGTGACCTGTGCCTGTCCCAACACCTAGAGCTAGTCTCTCATTGGTTCCCCCTCTTCCCGTTCATCCTCAGGACAAATTGCAACCTGTACGGAACAGGAGGTTAAAGGTGCTGATTCTCCAAGGAGGGAGATTGCTAGTAAAGCAGCTGGAATGGCGAACCCGAGCCCAAGGAGATGAGAAATGAGGTCCCTTTTAGAAACCTTTCCCGATCACACGGTGTACAATCTTCTGGGTTTCTCATGCATGTTTTCCATGTAGGAAGATGCCCTTGAACCTGGAGATTTGGGACCCATGGGATGGGAACAATGCAGTATTACTTTAAAGGGTCTGCGTTTGCTCACCCAACCTCATCAAACCTCTCAGCCCTAAGAGTGTCCACCCTTATGTCTCAATCAGCTTTGGGTCTAGGTATGGTCAATCCAAGTGGCATCACAGCCCGTGAGCGAATTTAGTAGGAATTTCTCTCTCTTTCACTGTCTTTGTTTCACGGGTTTTTAAAAGTGATTGATTTTTATAAAGGAGTTTAGATGCTTTTCACTGCTGTGTTTATGCCACTTTACACCCACTTGACTCACTTACAGAGAGATATCAATACATAGCTTTTAAGATTCTTACTAGTCAGATATATTCTTGGGCGGTGAATAGGGGGTGTGGAGTCCAGTTCACAGAGCAAGGTGTAGGTCGTATCTATTACATATTGGGTTTATGGAACGGTATCTGAGCTAATTTGAAACCCTTGTTTTATGCATCACCCCACCTCACCTTTCCCGTTAAGCAGCCATAGTGTGTTTTCTAAACGTGTGACTCTGTTCTCTTTTGTAATTCAGTTCAAGGGTAGCGGTTTTCACATTCCCTCTATAAGTGA
The DNA here is from genome assembly GCF_965194805.1 of Balaenoptera borealis. NCBI lineage: Eukaryota > Metazoa > Chordata > Mammalia > Artiodactyla > Balaenopteridae > Balaenoptera > Balaenoptera borealis. The sequence continues at coordinate 35,946,801 of NC_138864.1, forward strand.
TACCTTATGATAAGTGTCTTTTTCTGTGTGAATTATTTCACTGAGAATCGTCGTACCTAAATCCACTCATCATGCTGCTACTAGACTTATGACGTTGATTTCATGGCTGAGTGATATTCTATTATACATAAGGACTAATACTTCTTTATCCATTTTTTTCTTTCCTGGGATATTTACGTTGTAACAAAGTGGAGGTTCTTGTCAACAGAGCAGCCCTAAACTTTGGGGTGCCTGTGTCTTGCTGATTTTTAGTTTTCCCAATTTATACGCCCATGAGTGGAAGTGTCCTATGCTCTCTAAGCTGAATTTTTTAGATGTTTCAGGACACACCGTACAGTTCTCCAGAGTGGCTGTTGGCAATTTACATCCCGCCCATCAGCGTAGCAAGGCTCCCGTTTCTCCATGGCCTGTCCTGCATTTCTGGTTTTGATACTTTATTCAGCATGGCCCTTTTGACCGATGGGAAGCGAGACTTCTTTGTAGCGCTGATTTGCCTTTCCAGGTTGCTTGGTTGGCCAAAAAGGGCGTATGCGTTTTTTCCTGAATATATTCAGGAAAAAACGCATACGCCCTTTTTGGCCAAGGGCATCATGGTCGAGGTATTGCCGCTTTTCCTGTGCTTTCAAGGCGATTCGAATCTACCTCCTGAAATCTGTTTCCTGCAATTCTGCCTTGCTTTCAAATCCTCTTCGTTGCCTTGCCTCAATATATTTGTGGACGAGAGTTATCATTTATAACTCTGCAGGTTTGTGAATTGCAGTGCCCCTGAGCTCCATTTTTCAACTCGCTTTCTTGGGAGCTGGCTGCAAAAGCGCAGGATTGCTTCAGGCTCTATTCTGGTCCCGAGCGGCAGGCTGAGCCTGTGGTTAATTCTTCTTCCTGATGGGAAAATAGAGTGACCTGTGCCTGTCCCAACACCTAGAGCTAGTGTCTCATTGGTTCCCCCTCTTCCCGTTCATCCTCAGGACAAATTGCAACCTGTACGGAACAGGAGGTTAAAGGTGCTGATTCTCCAAGGAGGGAGATTGCTATTAAAGCGGCTGGAATGGAGAACCCGAGCACAAGGAGTTGAGAAATGAGGTGCGATTTAGAAACCTTTCCCGATCACACGGTGCACCATCTTCTGGGTTTCTCATGCATGTTTTCGAAGTGGGAAGATGCCCTTGAACCTGGAGATTTGGGACCCATGGGATGGGAACCACGCAGTATTACTTTAAAGGGTCTGCGTTTGCTCACCCAACCTCACGAAACCTCTCAGCCCCAAGAGTGTCCACCCTTATGTCTCAATCAGCTGTGGGTCTATATATGGTCAATCCAGGTGGCATCACAGCCCCTGAACGAATTTAGTAAGAATTTCTTTCTCTTTCACTGTCTTTGTTTCACGGGTTTTTAAAAGTGATTGATTTTTATAAAGGGGTTTAGCTGCTTTTCACTGCTGTGTTTATGCCGCTTTACACCCACTTGACTCACTTACAGAGAGATATCAATACATAGGTTTTGAGATTCTTACTAGTCAGATATATTCTTGGGCGGTTAATAGGGGGTGTTGAGTCCAGTTCACTGAGCAAGGAGTAGGTCGTGCCTATTACATATTGGGTTTATGGAACGGTATCTGAGCTAATTTGAAACCCTTCTTTTATGCATCACCCCACCTCACCTTTCCCGTTAAGCAGCCATAGTGTGTTTTCTAAACGTGTGCCTCTGTTCTGTTTTGTAATTCAGTTCAAGGTCGCAGTTTTTACATTCCCTCTATAAGTGATATCTTATGATAAGTGTCTTTTTCTGTGTGACTTATTTCACTTAGAATCGTCGTACCTAAATCCACTCATCATGCTGCTACTAGCCTTATGACGTTGATTTCATGGCTGAGTGATATTCTATTATATATAAGGACTAATACTTCTTCATCCATTTTTTTCTTTCCTGGGATATTTACGTTGTAACAAAGTAGAGGTTCTTGTCAACAGAGCAGCCCTAAACTTTGGGGTGCCTGTGTCTTGCTGATTTTTAGTTTTCCCAATTTATACGCCCATGAGTGGAAGTGCCCTATGCTCTCTAAGCTGAGTTTTTTAGATGTTTCACGACACACCGTACACTTCTCCAAAATGGCTGTTGGCAATTTACATCCCGCCCATCAGCGTAGCAAGGCTCCCGTTTCTCCATGGCCTGTCCTGCATTTCTGGTTTTGACACTTTATTCAGCATGGCCCTTTTGACCGGTGGGAAGCGAGACTTCTTTGTAGCGCTGATTTGCCTTTCCAGGTTGCTTGGTTGGCCAAAAAGGGCGTATGCGTTTTTTCCTGAATATATTCAGGAAAAAACGCATACGCCCTTTTTGGCCAAGGGCATCATGGTCGAGGTGTTGCCGCTTTTCCTGTGCTTTAAAGGCGATTCGAATCTAGCTCCTGAAATCTGTTTCCTGCAATTCTGCCTTGCTTTCAAATCCTCTTCGTGGCCTTCCCTCAATATATTTGAGGACGAGAGTTATCATTTATAACTCTGCAGGTTTGTGAATTGCAGTGCCCCTGAGCTCCATTTTTCAACTCGCTTTCTTGGGAGCTGGCTGCAAAAGCGCAGGATTGCTTCAGGCTCTATTCTGGTCCCGAGCGGCAGGCTGAGCCTGTGGTTAATTCTTCTTCCTGATGGGAAAATAGAGTGACCTGTGCCTGTCCCAACACCTAGAGCTAGTCTCTCATTGGTTCCCCCTCTTCCCGTTCATCCTCAGGACAAATTGCAACCTGTACGGAACAGGAGGTTAAAGGTGCTGATTCTCCAAGGAGGGAGATTGCTAGTAAAGCAGCTGGAATGGCGAACCCGAGCCCAAGGAGATGAGAAATGAGGTCCCTTTTAGAAACCTTTCCCGATCACACGGTGTACCATCTTCTGGGTTTCTCATGCATGTTTTCCATGTAGGAAGATGCCCTTGAACCTGGAGATTTGGGACCCATGGGATGGGAACAATGCAGTATTACTTTAAAGGGTCTGCGTTTGCTCACCCAACCTCATCAAACCTCTCAGCCCTAAGAGTGTCCACCCTTATGTCTCAATCAGCTGTGGGTCTAGGTATGGTCAATCCAAGTGGCATCACAGCCCGTGGGCGAATTTAGTAGGAATTTCTCTCTCTTTCACTGTCTTTGTTTCACGGGTTTTTAAAAGTGATTGATTTTTATAAAGGGGTTTAGCTGCTTTTCACTGCTGTGTTTATGCCGCTTTACACCCACTTGACTCACTTACAGAGAGATATCAATACATAGCTTTTAAGATTCTTACTAGTCAGATATATTCTTGGGCGGTGAATAGGGGGTGTGGAGTCCAGTTCACAGAGCAAGGTGTAGGTCATATCTATTACATATTGGGTTTATGGAACGGTATCTGAGCTAATTTGAAACCCTTGTTTTATGCATCACCCCACCTCACCTTTCCCGTTAAGCAGCCATAGTGTGTTTTCTAAACGTGTGACTCTGTTCTGTTTTGTAATTCAGTTCAAGGGTAGCGGTTTTCACATTCCCTCTATAAGTGATACCTTATGATAAGTGTCTTTTTCTGTGTGAATTATTTCACTGAGAATTGTCGTACCTAAATCCACTCATCATGCTGCTACTAGACTTATGACGTTGATTTCATGGCTGAGTGATATTCTATTATACATAAGGACTAATACTTCTTTATCCATTTTTTTCTTTCCTGGGATATTTACGTTGTAACAAAGTGGAGGTTCTTGTCAACAGAGCAGCCCTAAACTTTGGGGTGCCTGTGTCTTGCTGATTTTTAGTTTTCCCAATTTATACGCCCATGAGTGGAAGTGTCCTATGCTCTCTAAGATGAATTTTTTAGATGTTTCAGGACACACCGTACAGTTCTCCAGAGTGGCTGTTGGCAATTTACATCCCGCCCATCAGCGTAGCAAGGCTCCCGTTTCTCCATGGCCTGTCCTGCATTTCTGGTTTTGATACTTTATTCAGCATGGCCCTTTTGACCGATGGGAAGCGAGACTTCTTTGTAGCGCTGATTTGCCTTTCCAGGTTGCTTGGTTGGCCAAAAAGGGCGTATGCGTTTTTTCCTGAATATATTCAGGAAAAAACGCATACGCCCTTTTTGGCCAAGGGCATCATGGTCGAGGTGTTGCCGCTTTTCCTGTGCTTTAAAGGCGATTCGAATCTACCTCCTGAAATCTGTTTCCTGCAATTCTGCCTTGCTTTCAAATCCTCTTCGTTGCCTTCCCTCAATATATTTGTGGACGAGAGTTATCATTTATAACTCTGCAGGTTTGTGAATTGCAGTGCCCCTGAGCTCCATTTTTCAACTCGCTTTCTTGGGAGCTGGCTGCAAAAGCGCAGGATTGCTTCAGGCTCTATTCTGGTCCCGAGCGGCAGGCTGAGCCTGTGGTTAATTCTTCTTCCTGATGGGAAAATAGAGTGACCTGTGCCTGTCCCAACACCTAGAGCTAGTGTCTCATTGGTTCCCCCTCTTCCCGTTCATCCTCAGGACAAATTGCAACCTGTATGGAACAGGAGGTTAAAGGTGCTGTTTCTCCAAGGAGGGAGATTGCTAGTAAAGCGGCTGGAATGGAGAACCCGAGCACAAGGAGTTGAGAAATGAGGTGCGATTTAGAAACCTTTCCCGATCACACGGTGCACCATCTTCTGGGTTTCTCATGCATGTTTTCGAAGTGGGAAGATGCCCTTGAACCTGGAGATTTGGGACCCATGGGATGGGAACCACGCAGTATTACTTTAAAGGGTCTGTGTTTGCTCACCCAACCTCACGAAACCTCTCAGCCCCAAGAGTGTCCACCCTTATGTCTCAATCAGCTGTGGGTCTATATATGGTCAATCCAGGTGGCATCACAGCCCCTGAACGAATTTAGTAAGAATTTCTTTCTCTTTCACTGTCTTTGTTTCACGGGTTTTTAAAAGTGATTGATTTTTATAAAGGGGTTTAGCTGCTTTTCACTGCTGTGTTTATGCCGCTTTACACCCACTTGACTCACTTACAGAGAGATATCAATACATAGGTTTTGAGATTCTTACTAGTCAGATATATTCTTGGGCGGTTAATAGGGGGTGTTGAGTCCAGTTCACTGAGCAAGGAGTAGGTCGTGCCTATTACATATTGGGTTTATGGAACGGTATCTGAGCTAATTTGAAACCCTTGTTTTATGCATCACCCCACCTCACCTTTCCCGTTAAGCAGCCATAGTGTGTTTTCTAAACGTGTGCCTCTGTTCTGTTTTGTAATTCAGTTCAAGGTCGCAGTTTTTACATTCCCTCTATAAGTGATATCTTATGGTAAGTGTCTTTTTCTGTGTGACTTATTTCACTTAGAATCGTCGTACCTAAATCCACTCATCATGCTGCTACTAGCCTTATGACGTTGATTTCATGGCTGAGTGATATTCTATTATATATAAGGACTAATACTTCTTCATCCATTTTTTTCTTTCCTGGGATATTTACGTTGTAACAAAGTAGAGGTTCTTGTCAACAGAGCAGCCCTAAACTTTGGGGTGCCTGTGTCTTGCTGATTTTTAGTTTTCCCAATTTATACGCCCATGAGTGGAAGTGCCCTATGCTCTCTAAGCTGAGTTTTTTAGATGTTTCACGACACACCGTACACTTCTCCAAAATGGCTGTTGGCAATTTACATCCCGCCCATCAGCGTAGCAAGGCTCCCGTTTCTCCATGGCCTGTCCTGCATTTCTGGTTTTGACACTTTATTCAGCATGGCCCTTTTGACCGGTGGGAAGCGAGACTTCTTTGTAGCGCTGATTTGCCTTTCCAGGTTGCTTGGTTGGCCAAAAAGGGCGTATGCGTTTTTTCCTGAATATATTCAGGAAAAAACGCATACGCCCTTTTTGGCCAAGGGCATCATTGTCGAGGTTTTGCCGCTTTTCCCGTGCTTTAAAGGCGATTCGAATCTACCTCCTGAAATCTGTTTCCTGCAATTCTGCCTTGCTTTCAAATCCTCTTCGTTGCCTTCCCTCAATATATTTGTGGACGAGAGTTATCATTTATAACTCTGCAGGTTTGTGAATTGCAGTGCCTCTGAGCTCCATTTTTCAACTCGCTTTCTTGGGAGCTGGCTGCAAAAGTGCAGGATTGCTTCAGGCTCTATTCTGGTCCCGAGCGGCAGGCTGAGCCTGTGGTTAATTCTTCTTCCTGATGGGAAAATAGAGTGACCTGTGCCTGTCCCAACACCTAGAGCTAGTGTCTCATTGGTTCCCCCTCTTCCCGTTCATCCTCAGGACAAATTGCAACCTGTATGGAACAGGAGGTTAAAGGTGCTGATTCTCCAAGGAGGGAGATTGCTAGTAAAGCGGCTGGAATGGAGAACCCGAGCACAAGGAGTTGAGAAATGAGGTGCGATTTAGAAACCTTTCCCGATCACACGGTGCACCATCTTCTGGGTTTCTCATGCATGTTTTCGAAGTGGGAAGATGCCCTTGAACCTGGAGATTTGGGACCCATGGGATGGGAACCACGCAGTATTACTTTAAAGGGTCTGTGTTTGCTCACCCAACCTCACGAAACCTCTCAGCCCCAAGAGTGTCCACCCTTATGTCTCAATCAGCTGTGGGTCTATATATGGTCAATCCAGGTGGCATCACAGCCCCTGAACGAATTTAGTAAGAATTTCTTTCTCTTTCACTGTCTTTGTTTCACGGGTTTTTAAAAGTGATTGATTTTTATAAAGGGGTTTAGCTGCTTTTCACTGCTGTGTTTATGCCGCTTTACACCCACTTGACTCACTTACAGAGAGATATCAATACATAGGTTTTGAGATTCTAACTAGTCAGATATATTCTTGGGCGGTTAATAGGGGGTGTTGAGTCCAGTTCACTGAGCAAGGAGTAGGTCGTGCCTATTACATATTGGGTTTATGGAACGGTATCTGAGCTAATTTGAAACCCTTCTTTTATGCATCACCCCACCACACCTTTCCCGTTAAGCAGCCATAGTGTGTTTTCTAAACGTGTGCCTCTGTTCTGTTTTGTAATTCAGTTCAAGGTCGCAGTTTTTACATTCCCTCTATAAGTGATATCTTATGATAAGTGTCTTTTTCTGTGTGACTTATTTCACTTAGAATCGTCGTACCTAAATCCACTCATCATGCTGCTACTAGACTTATGACGTTGATTTCATGGCTGAGTGATATTCTATTATATATAAGGACTAATACTTCTTCATCCATTTTTTTCTTTCCTGGGATATTTACGTTGTAACAAAGTAGAGGTTCTTGTCAACAGAGCAGCCCTAAACTTTGGGGTGCCTGTGTCTTGCTGATTTTTAGTTTTCCCAATTTATACGCCCATGAGTGGAAGTGCCCTATGCTCTCTAAGCTGAGTTTTTTAGATGTTTCACGACACACCGTACACTTCTCCAAAATGGCTGTTGGCAATTTACATCCCGCCCATCAGCGTAGCAAGGCTCCCGTTTCTCCATGGCCTGTCCTGCATTTCTGGTTTTGACACTTTATTCAGCATGGCCCTTTTGACCGGTGGGAAGCGAGACTTCTTTGTAGCGCTGATTTGCCTTTCCAGGTTGCTTGGTTGGCCAAAAAGGGCGTATGCGTTTTTTCCTGAATATATTCAGGAAAAAACGCATACGCCCTTTTTGGCCAAGGGCATCATTGTCGAGGTTTTGCCGCTTTTCCCGTGCTTTAAAGGCGATTCGAATCTACCTCCTGAAATCTGTTTCCTGCAATTCTGCCTTGCTTTCAAATCCTCTTCGTTGCCTTCCCTCAATATATTTGTGGACGAGAGTTATCATTTATAACTCTGCAGGTTTGTGAATTGCAGTGCCCCTGAGCTCCATTTTTCAACTCGCTTTCCTGGGACCTGGACGCAAAAGCGCAGGATTGCTTCAGGCCCTATTCTGGTTCCGGGCGGCAGGCTGAGCCTGTGGTTAATTCTTCTTCCTGATGGGAAAATAGAGTGACCTGTGCCTGTCCCAACACCTAGAGCTAGTCTCTCATTGGTTCCCCCTCTTCCCGTTCATCCTCAGGACAAATTGCAACCTGTACGGAACAGGAGGTTAAAGGTGCTGATTCTCCAAGGAGGGAGATTGCTAGTAAAGCAGCTGGAATGGCGAACCCGAGCCCAAGGAGATGAGAAATGAGGTCCCTTTTAGAAACCTTTCCCGATCACACGGTGTACCATCTTCTGGGTTTCTCGTGCATGTTTTCGAAGTGGGAAGATGCCCTTGAACCTGGAGATTTGGGACCCATGGGATGGGAACCACGCAGTATTACTTTAAAGGGTCTACGTTTGCTCACCCAACCTCACGAAACCTCTCAGCCCCAAGAGTGTCCACCCTTATGTCTCAATCAGCTGTGGGTCTATATATGGTCAATCCAGGTGGCATCACAGCCCCTGAATGAATTTAGTAAGAATTTCTTTCTCTTTCCCTGTCTTTGTTTCACGGGTTTTTAAAAGTGATTGATTTTTATAAAGGGGTTTAGCTGCTTTTCACTGCTGTGTTTATGCCGCTTTACACCCACTTGACTCACTTTCAGAGAGATATCAACACATAGGTTTTAAGATTCTTACTAGTCAGATATATTCTTGGGCGGTTAATAGGGGGTGTTGAGTCCAGTTCACTGAGCAAGGAGTAGGTCGTTTCTATTACATATTGGGTTTATGGAACGGTATCTGAGCTAATTTGAAACCCTTCTTTTATGCATCACCCCACCTCACCTTTCCCGTTAAGCAGCCATAGTGTGTTTTCTAAACGTGTGACTCTGTTCTCTTTTGTAATTCAGTTCAAGGGTAGCGGTTTTCACATTCCCTCTATAAGTGATATCTTATGATAAGTGTCTTTTTCTGTGTGACTTATTTCGCTTAGAATCGTCGTACCTAAATCCACTCATCATGCTGCTACTAGACTTATGACGTTGATTTCATGGCTGAGTGATATTCTATTATACATAAGGACTAATACTTCTTTATCCATTTTTTTCTTTCCTGGGATATTTACGTTGTAACAAAGTGGAGGTTCTTGTCAACAGAGCAGCCCTAAATTTTGGGGTGCCTGTGTCTTGCTGATTTTTAGTTTTCCCAATTTATACGCCCATGAGTGGAAGTGTCCTATGCTCTCTAAGCTGAGTTTTTTAGATGTTTCAGGACACACCGTACACTTCTACAGAGTGGCTGTTGGCAATTTACATCCCGCCCATCAGCGTAGCAAGGCTCCCGTTTCTCCATGGCCTGTCCTGCATTTCTGGTTTTGACACTTTATTCAGCATGGCCCTTTTGACCGACGGGAAACGAGCCTTCTTTGTAGCGCTGATTTGCCTTTCCAGGTTGCTTGGTTGGCCAAAAAGGGCGTATGCGTTTTTTCCTGAATATATTCAGGAAAAAACGCATACGCCCTTTTTGGCCAAGGGCATCATGGTCGAGGTGTTGCCGCTTTTCCTGTGCTTTAAAGGCGATTCGAATCTACCTCCTGAAATCTGTTTCCTGCAATTCTGCCTTGCTTTCAAATCCTCTTCGTTGCCTTCCCTCAATATATTTGTGGACGAGAGTTATCATTTATAACTCTGCAGGTTTGTGAATTGCAGTGCCCCTGAGCTCCATTTTTCAACTCGCTTTCTTGGGAGCTGGCTGCAAAAGCGCAGGATTGCTTCAGGCCCTATTCTGGTTCCGGGCGGCAGGCTGAGCCTGTGGTTAATTCTTCTTCCTGATGGGAAAATAGAGTGACCTGTGCCTGTCCCAACACCTAGAGCTAGTGTCTCATTGGTTCCCCCTCTTCCCGTTCATCCTCAGGACAAATTGCAACCTGTACGGAACAGGAGGTTAAAGGTGCTGATTCTCCAAGGAGGGAGATTGCTAGTAAAGCAGCTGGAATGGCGAACCCGAGCCCAAGGAGATGAGAAATGAGGTCCCTTTTAGAAACCTTTCCCGATCACACGGTGTACCATCTTCTGGGTTTCTCATGCATGTTTTCCATGTAGGAAGATGCCCTTGAACCTGGAGATTTGGGACCCATGGGATGGGAACAATGCAGTATTACTTTAAAGGGTCTGCGTTTGCTCACCCAACCTCACGAAACCTCTCAGCCCTAAGAGTGTCCACCCTTATGTCTCAATCAGCTGTGGGTCTAGGTATGGTCAATCCAAGTGGCATCACAGCCCGTGAGCGAATTTAGTAGGAATTTCTCTCTCTTTCACTGTCTTTGTTTCACGGGTTTTTAAAAGTGATTGATTTTTATAAAGGGGTTTAGATGCTTTTCACTGCTGTGTTTATGCCGCTTTACACCCACTTGACTCACTTACAGAGAGATATCAATACATAGCTTTTAAGATTCTTACTAGTCAGATATATTCTTGGGCGGTGAATAGGGGGTGTGGAGTCCAGTTCACAGAGCAAGGTGTAGGTCGTATCTATTACATATTGGGTTTATGGAACGGTTTCTGAGCTAATTTGAAACCCTTGTTTTATGCATCACCCCACCTCACCTTTCCCGTTAAGCAGCCATAGTGTGTTTTCTAAACGTGTGACTCTGTTCTCTTTTGTAATTCAGTTCAAGGGTAGCGGTTTTCACATTCCCTCTATAAGTGATATCTTATGATAAGTGTCTTTTTCTGTGTGACTTATTTCACTGAGAATCGTCGTACCTAAATCCACTCATCATGCTGCTACTAGACTTATGACGTTGATTTCATGGCTGAGTGATATTCTATTATACATAAGGACTAATACTTCTTTATCCATTTTTTTCTTTCCTGGGATATTTACGTTGTAACAAAGTGGAGGTTCTTGTCAACAGAGCAGCCCTAAACTTTGGGGTGCCTGTGTCTTGCTGATTTTTAGTTTTCCCAATTTATACGCCCATGAGTGGAAGTGTCCTATGCTCTCTAAGCTGAATTTTTTAGATGTTTCAGGACACACCGTACAGTTCTCCAGAGTGGCTGTTGGCAATTTACATCCCGCCCATCAGCGTAGCAAGGCTCCCGTTTCTCCATGGCCTGTCCTGCATTTCTGGTTTTGATACTTTATTCAGCATGGCCCTTTTGACCGATGGGAAGCGAGACTTCTTTGTAGCGCTGATTTGTCTTTCCAGGTTGCTTGGTTGGCCAAAAAGGGCGTATGCGTTTTTTCCTGAATATATTCAGGAAAAAACGCATACGCCCTTTTTGGCCAAGGGCATCATGGTCGAGGTATTGCCGCTTTTCCTGTGCTTTCAAGGCGATTCGAATCTACCTCCTGAAATCTGTTTCCTGCAATTCTGCCTTGCTTTCAAAACTTCTTCGTTGCCTTCCCTCAATATATTTGTGGACGAGAGTTATCATTTATAACTCTGCAGGTTTGTGAATTGCAGTGCCCCTGAGCTCCATTTTTCAACTCGCTTTCTTGGGAGCTGGCTGCAAAAGTGCAGGATTGCTTCAGGCTCTATTCTGGTCCCGAGCGGCAGGCTGAGCCTGTGGTTAATTCTTCTTCCTGATGGGAAAATAGAGTGACCTGTGCCTGTCCCAACACCTAGAGCTAGTGTCTCATTGGTTCCCCCTCTTCCCGTTCATCCTCAGGACAAATTGCAACCTGTACGGAACAGGAGGTTAAAGGTGCTGATTCTCCAAGGAGGGAGATTGCTAGTAAAGCAGCTGGAATGGAGAACCCGAGCACAAGGAGTTGAGAAATGAGGTGCGATTTAGAAACCTTTCCCGATCACACGGTGCACCATCTTCTGGGTTTCTCATGCATGTTTTCGAAGTGGGAAGATGCCCTTGAACCTGGAGATTCGGGACCCATGGGATGGGAACCACGCAGTATTACTTTAAAGGGTCTGCGTTTGCTCACCCAACCTCACGAAACCTCTCAGCCCCAAGAGTGTCCACCCTTATGTCTCAATCAGCTGTGGGTCTATATATGGTCAATCCAGGTGGCATCACAGCCCCTGAACGAATTTAGTAAGAATTTCTTTCTCTTTCACTGTCTTTGTTTCACGGGTTTTTAAAAGTGATTGATTTTTATAAAGGGGTTTAGCTGCTTTTCACTGCTGTGTTTATGCCGCTTTACACCCACTTGACTCACTTACAGAGAGATATCAATACATAGGTTTTGAGATTCTTACTAGTCAGATATATTCTTGGGCGGTTAATAGGGGGTGTTGAGTCCAGGTCACTGAGGAAGGAGTAGGTCGTGTCTATTACATATTGGGTTTATGGAACGGTATCTGAGCTAATTTGAAACCCTTGTTTTATGCATCACCCCACCTCACCTTTCCCGTTAAGCAGCCATAGTGTGTTTTCTAAACGTGTGCCTCTGTTCTGTTTTGTAATTTAGTTCAAGGTCGCAGTTTTTACATTCCCTCTATAAGTGATATCTTATGATAAGTGTCTTTTTCTGTGTGACTTATTTCACTTAGAATCGTCGTACCTAAATCCACTCATCATGCTGCTACTAGACTTATGACGTTGATTTCATGGCTGAGTGATATTCTATTATACATAAGGACTAATACTTCTTTATCCATTTTTTTCTTTCCTGGGATATTTACGTTGTAACAAAGTGGAGGTTCTTGTCAACAGAGCAGCCCTAAACTTTGGGGTGCCTGTGTCTTGCTGAGTTTTAGTTTTCCCAATTTATACGCCCATGAGTGGAAGTGCCCTATGCTCTCTAAGCTGAGTTTTTTAGATGTTTCACGACACACCGTACACTTCTCCAAAATGGCTGTTGGCAATTTACATCCCGCCCATCAGCGTAGCAAGGCTCCCGTTTCTCCATGGCCTGTCCTGCATTTCTGGTTTTGACACTTTATTCAGCATGGCCCTTTTGACCGATGGGAAGCGAGACTTCTTTGTAGCGCTGATTTGCCTTTCCAGGTTGCTTGGTTGGCCAAAAAGGGCGTATGCGTTTTTTCCTGAATATATTCAGGAAAAAACGCATACGCCCTTTTTGGCCAAGGGCATCATGGTCGAGGTGTTGCCGCTTTTCCTGTGCTTTAAAGGCGATTCGAATCTAGCTCCTGAAATCTGTTTCCTGCAATTCTGCCTTGCTTTCAAATCCTCTTCGTTGCCTTCCCTCAGTATATTTGTGGACGAGAGTTATCATTTATAACTCTGCAGGTTTGTGAATTGCAGTGCCCCTGAGCTCCATTTTTCAACTCGCTTTCTTGGGAGCTGGCTGCAAAAGTGCAGGATTGCTTCAGGCTCTATTCTGGTCCCGAGCGGCAGGCTGAGCCTGTGGTTAATTCTTCTTCCTGATGGGAAAATAGAGTGACCTGTGCCTGTCCCAACACCTAGAGCTAGTCTCTCATTGGTTCCCCCTCTTCCCGTTCATCCTCAGGACAAATTGCAACCTGTACGGAACAGGAGGTTAAAGGTGCTGATTCTCCAAGGAGGGAGATTGCTAGTAAAGCAGCTGGAATGGCGAACCCGAGCCCAAGGAGATGAGAAATGAGGTCCCTTTTAGAAACCTTTCCCGATCACACGGTGTACCATCTTCTGGGTTTCTCATGCATGTTTTCCATGTAGGAAGATGCCCTTGAACCTGGAGATTTGGGACCCATGGGATGGGAACAATGCAGTATTACTTTAAAGGGTCTGCGTTTGCTCACCCAACCTCATCAAACCTCTCAGCCCTAAGAGTGTCCACCCTTATGTCTCAATCAGCTGTGGGTCTAGGTATGGTCAATCCAAGTGGCATCACAGCCCGTGGGCGAATTTAGTAGGAATTTCTCTCTCTTTCACTGTCTTTGTTTCACGGGTTTTTAAAAGTGATTGATTTTTATAAAGGGGTTTAGCTGCTTTTCACTGCTGTGTTTATGCCGCTTTACACCCACTTGACTCACTTACAGAGAGATATCAATACATAGCTTTTAAGATTCTTACTAGTCAGATATATTCTTGGGCGGTGAATAGGGGGTGTGGAGTCCAGTTCACAGAGCAAGGTGTAGGTCATATCTATTACATATTGGGTTTATGGAACGGTATCTGAGCTAATTTGAAACCCTTGTTTTATGCATCACCCCACCTCACCTTTCCCGTTAAGCAGCCATAGTGTGTTTTCTAAACGTGTGACTCTGTTCTGTTTTGTAATTCAGTTCAAGGGTAGCGGTTTTCACATTCCCTCTATAAGTGATACCTTATGATAAGTGTCTTTTTCTGTGTGAATTATTTCACTGAGAATTGTCGTACCTAAATCCACTCATCATGCTGCTACTAGACTTATGACGTTGATTTCATGGCTGAGTGATATTCTATTATACATAAGGACTAATACTTCTTTATCCATTTTTTTCTTTCCTGGGATATTTACGTTGTAACAAAGTGGAGGTTCTTGTCAACAGAGCAGCCCTAAACTTTGGGGTGCCTGTGTCTTGCTGATTTTTAGTTTTCCCAATTTATACGCCCATGAGTGGAAGTGTCCTATGCTCTCTAAGCTGAATTTTTTAGATGTTTCAGGACACACCGTACAGTTCTCCAGAGTGGCTGTTGGCAATTTACATCCCGCCCATCAGCGTAGCAAGGCTCCCGTTTCTCCATGGCCTGTCCTGCATTTCTGGTTTTGATACTTTATTCAGCATGGCCCTTTTGACCGATGGGAAGCGAGACTTCTTTGTAGCGCTGATTTGCCTTTCCAGGTTGCTTGGTTGGCCAAAAAGGGCGTATGCGTTTTTTCCTGAATATATTCAGGAAAAAACGCATACGCCCTTTTTGGCCAAGGGCATCATGGTCGAGGTGTTGCCGCTTTTCCTGTGCTTTAAAGGCGATTCGAATCTACCTCCTGAAATCTGTTTCCTGCAATTCTGCCTTGCTTTCAAATCCTCTTCGTTGCCTTCCCTCAATATATTTGTGGACGAGAGTTATCATTTATAACTCTGCAGGTTTGTGAATTGCAGTGCCCCTGAGCTCCATTTTTCAACTCGCTTTCTTGGGAGCTGGCTGCAAAAGTGCAGGATTGCTTCAGGCTCTATTCTGGTCCCGAGCGGCAGGCTGAGCCTGTGGTTAATTCTTCTTCCTGATGGGAAAATAGAGTGACCTGTGCCTGTCCCAACACCTAGAGCTAGTGTCTCATTGGTTCCCCCTCTTCCCGTTCATCCTCAGGACAAATTGCAACCTGTACGGAACAGGAGGTTAAAGGTGCTGATTCTCCAAGGAGGGAGATTGCTAGTAAAGCAGCTGGAATGGAGAACCCGAGCACAAGGAGTTGAGAAATGAGGTGCGATTTAGAAACCTTTCCCGATCACACGGTGCACCATCTTCTGGGTTTCTCATGCATGTTTTCGAAGTGGGAAGATGCCCTTGAACCTGGAGATTCGGGACCCATGGGATGGGAACCACGCAGTATTACTTTAAAGGGTCTGCGTTTGCTCACCCAACCTCACGAAACCTCTCAGCCCCAAGAGTGTCCACCCTTATGTCTCAATCAGCTGTGGGTCTATATATGGTCAATCCAGGTGGCATCACAGCCCCTGAACGAATTTAGTAAGAATTTCTTTCTCTTTCACTGTCTTTGTTTCACGGGTTTTTAAAAGTGATTGATTTTTATAAAGGGGTTTAGCTGCTTTTCACTGCTGTGTTTATGCCGCTTTACACCCACTTGACTCACTTACAGAGAGATATCAATACATAGGTTTTGAGATTCTTACTAGTCAGATATATTCTTGGGCGGTTAATAGGGGGTGTTGAGTCCAGGTCACTGAGGAAGGAGTAGGTCGTGTCTATTACATATTGGGTTTATGGAACGGTTTCTGAGCTAATTTGAAACCCTTGTTTTATGCATCACCCCACCTCACCTTTCCCGTTAAGCAGCCATAGTGTGTTTTCTAAACGTGTGCCTCTGTTCTGTTTTGTAATTTAGTTCAAGGTCGCAGTTTTTACATTCCCTCTATAAGTGATATCTTATGATAAGTGTCTTTTTCTGTGTGACTTATTTCACTTAGAATCGTCGTACCTAAATCCACTCATCATGCTGCTACTAGACTTATGACGTTGATTTCATGGCTGAGTGATATTCTATTATACATAAGGACTAATACTTCTTTATCCATTTTTTTCTTTCCTGGGATATTTACGTTGTAACAAAGTGGAGGTTCTTGTCAACAGAGCAGCCCTAAACTTTGGGGTGCCTGGGTCTTGCTGATTTTTAGTTTTCCCAATTTATACGCCCATGAGTGGAAGTGCCCTATGCTCTCTAAGCTGAGTTTTTTAGATGTTTCACGACACACCGTACACTTCTCCAAAATGGCTGTTGGCAATTTACATCCCGCCCATCAGCGTAGCAAGGCTCCCGTTTCTCCATGGCCTGTCCTGCATTTCTGGTTTTGACACTTTATTCAGCATGGCCCTTTTGACCGATGGGAAGCGAGACTTCTTTGTAGCGCTGATTTGCCTTTCCAGGTTGCTTGGTTGGCCAAAAAGGGCGTATGCGTTTTTTCCTGAATATATTCAGGAAAAAACGCATACGCCCTTTTTGGCCAAGGGCATCATGGTCGAGGTGTTGCCGCTTTTCCTGTGCTTTAAAGGCGATTCGAATCTAGCTCCTGAAATCTGTTTCCTGCAATTCTGCCTTGCTTTCAAATCCTCTTCGTTGCCTTCCCTCAATATATTTGTGGACGAGAGTTATCATTTATAACTCTGCAGGTTTGTGAATTGCAGTGCCCCTGAGCTCCATTTTTCAACTCGCTTTCTTGGGAGCTGGCTGCAAAAGCGCAGGATTGCTTCAGGCTCTATTCTGGTCCCGAGCGGCAGGCTGAGCCTGTGGTTAATTCTTCTTCCTGATGGGAAAATAGAGTGACCTGTGCCTGTCCCAACACCTAGAGCTAGTCTCTCATTGGTTCCCCCTCTTCCCGTTCATCCTCAGGACAAATTGCAACCTGTACGGAACAGGAGGTTAAAGGTGCTGATTCTCCAAGGAGGGAGATTGCTAGTAAAGCAGCTGGAATGGCGAACCCGAGCCCAAGGAGATGAGAAATGAGGTCCCTTTTAGAAACCTTTCCCGATCACACGGTGTACCATCTTCTGGGTTTCTCATGCATGTTTTCCATGTAGGAAGATGCCCTTGAACCTGGAGATTTGGGACCCATGGGATGGGAACAATGCAGTATTACTTTAAAGGGTCTGCGTTTGCTCACCCAACCTCATCAAACCTCTCAGCCCTAAGAGTGTCCACCCTTATGTCTCAATCAGCTGTGGGTCTAGGTATGGTCAATCCAAGTGGCATCACAGCCCGTGGGCGAATTTAGTAGGAATTTCTCTCTCTTTCACTGTCTTTGTTTCACGGGTTTTTAAAAGTGATTGATTTTTATAAAGGGGTTTAGCTGCTTTTCACTGCTGTGTTTATGCCGCTTTACACCCACTTGACTCACTTACAGAGAGATATCAATACATAGCTTTTAAGATTCTTACTAGTCAGATATATTCTTGGGCGGTGAATAGGGGGTGTGGAGTCCAGTTCACAGAGCAAGGTGTAGGTCATATCTATTACATATTGGGTTTATGGAACGGTATCTGAGCTAATTTGAAACCCTTGTTTTATGCATCACCCCACCTCACCTTTCCCGTTAAGCAGCCATAGTGTGTTTTCTAAACGTGTGACTCTGTTCTGTTTTGTAATTCAGTTCAAGGGTAGCGGTTTTCACATTCCCTCTATAAGTGATACCTTATGATAAGTGTCTTTTTCTGTGTGAATTATTTCACTGAGAATTGTCGTACCTAAATCCACTCATCATGCTGCTACTAGACTTATGACGTTGATTTCATGGCTGAGTGATATTCTATTATACATAAGGACTAATACTTCTTTATCCATTTTTTTCTTTCCTGGGATATTTACGTTGTAACAAAGTGGAGGTTCTTGTCAACAGAGCAGCCCTAAACTTTGGGGTGCCTGTGTCTTGCTGATTTTTAGTTTTCCCAATTTATACGCCCATGAGTGGAAGTGTCCTATGCTCTCTAAGATGAATTTTTTAGATGTTTCAGGACACACCGTACAGTTCTCCAGAGTGGCTGTTGGCAATTTACATCCCGCCCATCAGCGTAGCAAGGCTCCCGTTTCTCCATGGCCTGTCCTGCATTTCTGGTTTTGATACTTTATTCAGCATGGCCCTTTTGACCGATGGGAAGCGAGACTTCTTTGTAGCGCTCATTTGCCTTTCCAGGTTGCTTGGTTGGCCAAAAAGGGCGTATGCGTTTTTTCCTGAATATATTCAGGAAAAAACGCATACGCCCTTTTTGGCCAAGGGCATCATGGTCGAGGTGTTGCCGCTTTTCCTGTGCTTTAAAGGCGATTCGAATCTACCTCCTGAAATCTGTTTCCTGCAATTCTGCCTTGCTTTCAAATCCTCTTCGTTGCCTTCCCTCAATATATTTGTGGACGAGAGTTATCATTTATAACTCTGCAGGTTTGTGAATTGCAGTGCCCCTGAGCTCCATTTTTCAACTCGCTTTCTTGGGAGCTGGCTGCAAAAGTGCAGGATTGCTTCAGGCTCTATTCTGGTCCCGAGCGGCAGGCTGAGCCTGTGGTTAATTCTTCTTCCTGATGGGAAAATAGAGTGACCTGTGCCTGTCCCAACACCTAGAGCTAGTGTCTCATTGGTTCCCCCTCTTCCCGTTCATCCTCAGGACAAATTGCAACCTGTATGGAACAGGAGGTTAAAGGTGCTGATTCTCCAAGGAGGGAGATTGCTAGTAAAGCGGCTGGAATGGAGAACCCGAGCACAAGGAGTTGAGAAATGAGGTGCGATTTAGAAACCTTTCCCGATCACACGGTGCACCATCTTCTGGGTTTCTCATGCATGTTTTCGAAGTGGGAAGATGCCCTTGAACCTGGAGATTTGGGACCCATGGGATGGGAACCACGCAGTATTACTTTAAAGGGTCTGTGTTTGCTCACCCAACCTCACGAAACCTCTCAGCCCCAAGAGTGTCCACCCTTATGTCTCAATCAGCTGTGGGTCTATATATGGTCAATCCAGGTGGCATCACAGCCCCTGAACGAATTTAGTAAGAATTTCTTTCTCTTTCACTGTCTTGGTTT
The DNA here is from genome assembly GCF_965194805.1 of Balaenoptera borealis. Taxonomy (NCBI): domain Eukaryota; kingdom Metazoa; phylum Chordata; class Mammalia; order Artiodactyla; family Balaenopteridae; genus Balaenoptera; species Balaenoptera borealis. The sequence goes on from NC_138864.1 coordinate 35,965,776, forward strand.
CACGGGTTTTTAAAAGTGATTGATTTTTATAAAGGGGTTTAGCTGCTTTTCACTGCTGTGTTTATGCCGCTTTACACCCACTTGACTCACTTACAGAGAGATATCAATACATAGGTTTTGAGATTCTTACTAGTCAGATATATTCTTGGGCGGTTAATAGGGGGTGTTGAGTCCAGTTCACTGAGCAAGGAGTAGGTCGTGCCTATTACATATTGGGTTTATGGAACGGTATCTGAGCTAATTTGAAACCCTTGTTTTATGCATCACCCCACCTCACCTTTCCCGTTAAGCAGCCATAGTGTGTTTTCTAAACGTGTGCCTCTGTTCTGTTTTGTAATTCAGTTCAAGGTCGCAGTTTTTACATTCCCTCTATAAGTGATATCTTATGATAAGTGTCTTTTTCTGTGTGACTTATTTCGCTTAGAATCGTCGTACCTAAATCCACTCATCATGCTGCTACTAGACTTATGACGTTGATTTCATGGCTGAGTGATATTCTATTATACATAAGGACTAATACTTCTTTATCCATTTTTTTCTTTCCTGGGATATTTACGTTGTAACAAAGTAGAGGTTCTTGTCAACAGAGCAGCCCTAAACTTTGGGGTGCCTGTGTCTTGCTGATTTTTAGTTTTCCCAATTTATACGCCCATGAGTGGAAGTGCCCTATGCTCTCTAAGCTGAGTTTTTTAGATGTTTCACGACACACCGTACACTTCTCCAAAATGGCTGTTGGCAATTTACATCCCGCCCATCAGCGTAGCAAGGCTCCCGTTTCTCCATGGCCTGTCCTGCATTTCTGGTTTTGACACTTTATTCAGCATGGCCCTTTTGACCGGTGGGAAGCGAGACTTCTTTGTAGCGCTGATTTGCCTTTCCAGGTTGCTTGGTTGGCCAAAAAGGGCGTATGCGTTTTTTCCTGAATATATTCAGGAAAAAACGCATACGCCCTTTTTGGCCAAGGGCATCATGGTCGAGGTGTTGCCGCTTTTCCTGTGCTTTAAAGGCGATTCGAATCTACCTCCTGAAATCTGTTTCCTGCAATTCTGCCTTGCTTTCAAATCCTCTTCGTTGACTTCCCTCAATATATTTGTGGACGAGAGTTATCATTTATAACTCTGCAGGTTTGTGAATTGCAGTGCCCCTGAGCTCCATTTTTCAACTCGCTTTCCTGGGACCTGGTCGCAAAAGCGCAGGATTGCTTCAGGCCCTATTCTGGTTCCGGGCGGCAGGCTGAGCCTGTGGTTAATTCTTCTTCCTGATGGGAAAATAGAGTGACCTGTGCCTGTCCCAACACCTAGAGCTAGTGTCTCATTGGTTCCCCCTCTTCCCGTTCATCCTCAGTACAAATTGCAACCTGTACGGAACAGGAGGTTAAAGGTGCTGATTCTCCAAGGAGGGAGATTGCTAGTAAAGCGGCTGGAATGGCGAACCCGAGCACAAGGAGATGAGAAATGAGGTCCCTTTTAGAAACCTTTCACGATCACACGGTGTACCATCTTCTGGGTTTCTCATGCATGTTTTCGAAGTGGGAAGATGCCCTTAAACCTGGAGATTTGGGACCCATGGGATGGGAACCACGCAGTATTACTTTAAAGGGTCTACGTTTGCTCACCCAACCTCACGAAACCTCTCAGCCCCAAGAGTGTCCACCCTTATCTCTCAATCAGCTGTGGGTCTATATATGTTCAATCCAGGTGGCATCACAGCCCCTGAACGAATTTAGTAAGAATTTCTTTCTCTTTCCCTGTCTTTGTTTCACGGGTTTTTAAAAGTGATTGATTTTTATAAAGGGGTTTAGCTGCTTTTCACTGCTGTGTTTATGCCGCTTTACACCCACTTGACTCACTTTCAGAGAGATATCAATACATAGCTTTTAAGATTCTTACTAGTCAGATATATTCTTGGGCGGTTAATAGGGGGTGTTGAGTCCAGTTCACTGAGCAAGGAGTAGGTCGTGTCTATTACATATTGGGTTTATGGAACGGTCTCTGAGCTAATTTGAAACCCTTGTTTTATGCATCACCCCACCTCACCTTTCCCGTTAAGCAGCCATAGTGTGTTTTCTAAACTTGTGCCTCTGTTCTGTTTTGTAATTCAGTTCAAGGGTAGCGGTTTTCACATTCCCTCTATAAGTGATATCTTATGATAAGTGTCTTTTTCTGTGTGACTTATTTCACTTAGAATCGTCGTACCTAAATCCACTCATCATGCTGCTACTAGACTTATGACGTTGATTTCATGGCTGAGTGATATTCTATTATACATAAGGACTAATACTTCTTTATCCATTTTTTTCTTTCCTGGGATATTTACGTTGTAACAAAGTGGAGGTTCTTGTCAACAGAGCAGCCCTAAACTTTGGGGTGCCTGTGTCTTGCTGATTTTTAGTTTTCCCAATTTATACGCCCATGAGTGGAAGTGTCCTATGCTCTCTAAGCTGAGTTTTTTCGATGTTTCAGGACACACCGTACACTTCTCCAGAGTGGCTGTTGGCAATTTACATACCGCCCATCAGCATAGCAAGGCTCCCGTTTCTCCATGGCCTGTCCTGCATTTCTGGTTTTGACACTTTATTCAGCATGGCCCTTTAGACCGACGGGAAACGAGCCTTCTTTGTAGCGCTGATTTGCCTTTCCAGGTTGCTTGGTTGGCCAAAAAGGGCGTATGCGTTTTTTCCTGAATATATTCAGGAAAAAACGCATACGCCCTTTTTGGCCAAGGGCATCATGGTCGAGGTGTTGCCGCTTTTCCTGTGCTTTAAAGGCGATTCGAATCTACCTCCTGAAATCTGTTTCCTGCAATTCTGCCTTGCTTTCAAATCCTCTTCGTTGCCTTCCCTCAATATATTTGTGGACGAGAGTTATCATTTATAACTCTGCAGGTTTGTGAATTGCAGTGCCCCTGAGCTCCATTTTTCAACTCGCTTTCTTGGGAGCTGGCTGCAAAAGCGCAGGATTGCTTCAGGCTCTATTCTGGTCCCGAGCGGCAGGCTGAGCCTGTGGTTAATTCTTCTTCCTGATGGGAAAATAGAGTGACCTGTGCCTGTCCCAACACCTAGAGCTAGTGTCTCATTGGTTCCCCCTCTTCCCGTTCATCCTCAGGACAAATTGCAACCTGTACGGAACAGGAGGTTAAAGGTGCTGATTCTCCAAGGAGGGAGATTGCTAGTAAAGCAGCTGGAATGGCGAACCCGAGCCCAAGGAGATGAGAAATGAGGTCCCTTTTAGAAACCTTTCCCGATCACACCGTGTACTATCTTCTGGGTTTCTCATGCATGTTTTCGAAGTGGGAAGATGCCCTTGAACCTGGAGATTTGGGACCCATGGGATGGGAACCACGCAGTATTACTTTAAAGGGTCTGCGTTTGCTCACCCAACCTCACGAAACCTCTCAGCCCCAAGAGTGTCCACCCTTATGTCTCAATCAGCTGTGGGTCTATATATGGTCAATCCAGGTGGCATCACAGCCCCTGAACGAATTTAGTAAGAATTTCTTTCTCTTTCCCTGTCTTTGTTTCACGGGTTTTTAAAAGTGATTGATTTTTATAAAGGGGTTTAGCTGCTTTTCACTGCTGTGTTTATGCCGCTTTACACCCACTTGACTCACTTTCAGAGAGATATCAACACATAGGTTTTAAGATTCTTACTAGTCAGATATATTCTTGGGCGGTTAATAGGGGGTGTTGAGTCCAGTTCACTGAGCAAGGAGTAGGTCGTTTCTATTACATATTGGGTTTATGGAACGGTATCTGAGCTAATTTGAAACCCTTCTTTTATGCATCACCCCACCTCACCTTTCCCGTTAAGCAGCCATAGTGTGTTTTCTAAACGTGTGACTCTGTTCTCTTTTGTAATTCAGTTCAAGGGTAGCGGTTTTCACATTCCCTCTATAAGTGATATCTTATGATAAGTGTCTTTTTCTGTGTGACTTATTTCACTTAGAATTGTCGTACCTAAATCCACTCATCATGCTGCTACTAGACTTATGACGTTGATTTCATGGCTGAGTGATATTCTATTATACATAAGGACTAATACTTCTTTATCCATTTTTTTCTTTCCTGGGATATTTACGTTGTAACAAAGTGGAGGTTCTTGTCAACAGAGCAGCCCTAAACTTTGGGGTGCCTGTGTCTTGCTGATTTTTAGTTTTCCCAATTTATACGCCCATGAGTGGAAGTGTCCTATGCTCTCTAAGCTGAGTTTTTTAGATGTTTCAGGACACACCGTACACTTCTACAGAGTGGCTGTTGGCAATTTACATCCCGCCCATCAGCGTAGCAAGGCTCCCGTTTCTCCATGGCCTGTCCTGCATTTCTGGTTTTGACACTTTATTCAGCATGGCCCTTTTGACCGACGGGAAACGAGCCTTCTTTGTAGCGCTGATTTGCCTTTCCAGGTTGCTTGGTTGGCCAAAAAGGGCGTATGCGTTTTTTCCTGAATATATTCAGGAAAAAACGCATACGCCCTTTTTGGCCAAGGGCATCATGGTCGAGGTGTTGCCGCTTTTCCTGTGCTTTAAAGGCGATTCGAATCTACCTCCTGAAATCTGTTTCCTGCAATTCTGCCTTGCTTTCAAATCCTCTTCGTTGCCTTCCCTCAATATATTTGTGGACGAGAGTTATCATTTATAACTCTGCAGGTTTGTGAATTGCAGTGCCCCTGAGCTCCATTTTTCAACTCGCTTTCTTGGGAGCTGGCTGCAAAAGCGCAGGATTGCTTCAGGCTCTATTCTGGTCCCGAGCGGCAGGCTGAGCCTGTGGTTAATTCTTCTTCCTGATGGGAAAATAGAGTGACCTGTGCCTGTCCCAACACCTAGAGCTAGTCTCTCATTGGTTCCCCCTCTTCCCGTTCATCCTCAGGACAAATTGCAACCTGTACGGAACAGGAGGTTAAAGGTGCTGATTCTCCAAGGAGGGAGATTGCTAGTAAAGCAGCTGGAATGGCGAACCCGAGCCCAAGGAGATGAGAAATGAGGTCCCTTTTAGAAACCTTTCCCGATCACACGGTGTACAATCTTCTGGGTTTCTCATGCATGTTTTCCATGTAGGAAGATGCCCTTGAACCTGGAGATTTGGGACCCATGGGATGGGAACAATGCAGTATTACTTTAAAGGGTCTGCGTTTGCTCACCCAACCTCATCAAACCTCTCAGCCCTAAGAGTGTCCACCCTTATGTCTCAATCAGCTGTGGGTCTAGGTATGGTCAATCCAAGTGGCATCACAGCCCGTGAGCGAATTTAGTAGGAATTTCTCTCTCTTTCACTGTCTTTGTTTCACGGGTTTTTAAAAGTGATTGATTTTTATAAAGGGGTTTAGATGCTTTTCACTGCTGTGTTTATGCCACTTTACACCCACTTGACTCACTTACAGAGAGATATCAATACATAGCTTTTAAGATTCTTACTAGTCAGATATATTCTTGGGCGGTGAATAGGGGGTGTGGAGTCCAGTTCACAGAGCAAGGTGTAGGTCGTATCTATTACATATTGGGTTTATGGAACGGTATCTGAGCTAATTTGAAACCCTTGTTTTATGCATCACCCCACCTCACCTTTCCCGTTAAGCAGCCATAGTGTGTTTTCTAAACGTGTGACTCTGTTCTCTTTTGTAATTCAGTTCAAGGGTAGCGGTTTTCACATTCCCTCTGTAAGTGATACCTTATGATAAGTGTCTTTTTCTGTGTGAATTATTTCACTGAGAATCGTCGTACCTAAATCCACTCATCATGCTGCTACTAGACTTATGACGTTGATTTCATGGCTGAGTGATATTCTATTATACATAAGGACTAATACTTCTTTATCCATTTTTTTCTTTCCTGGGATATTTACGTTGTAACAAAGTGGAGGTTCTTGTCAACAGAGCAGCCCTAAACTTTGGGGTGCCTGTGTCTTGCTGATTTTTAGTTTTCCCAATTTATACGCCCATGAGTGGAAGTGTCCTATGCTCTCTAAGCTGAATTTTTTAGATGTTTCAGGACACACCGTACAGTTCTCCAGAGTGGCTGTTGGCAATTTACATCCCGCCCATCAGCGTAGCAAGGCTCCCGTTTCTCCATGGCCTGTCCTGCATTTCTGGTTTTGATACTTTATTCAGCATGGCCCTTTTGACCGATGGGAAGCGAGACTTCTTTGTAGCGCTGATTTGCCTTTCCAGGTTGCTTGGTTGGCCAAAAAGGGCGTATGCGTTTTTTCCTGAATATATTCAGGAAAAAACGCATACGCCCTTTTTGGCCAAGGGCATCATGGTCGAGGTATTGCCGCTTTTCCTGTGCTTTCAAGGCGATTCGAATCTACCTCCTGAAATCTGTTTCCTGCAATTCTGCCTTGCTTTCAAATCCTCTTCGTTGCCTTGCCTCAATATATTTGTGGACGAGAGTTATCATTTATAACTCTGCAGGTTTGTGAATTGCAGTGCCCCTGAGCTCCATTTTTCAACTCGCTTTCTTGGGAGCTGGCTGCAAAAGCGCAGGATTGCTTCAGGCTCTATTCTGGTCCCGAGCGGCAGGCTGAGCCTGTGGTTAATTCTTCTTCCTGATGGGAAAATAGAGTGACCTGTGCCTGTCCCAACACCTAGAGCTAGTGTCTCATTGGTTCCCCCTCTTCCCGTTCATCCTCAGGACAAATTGCAACCTGTACGGAACAGGAGGTTAAAGGTGCTGATTCTCCAAGGAGGGAGATTGCTATTAAAGCGGCTGGAATGGAGAACCCGAGCACAAGGAGTTGAGAAATGAGGTGCGATTTAGAAACCTTTCCCGATCACACGGTGCACCATCTTCTGGGTTTCTCATGCATGTTTTCGAAGTGGGAAGATGCCCTTGAACCTGGAGATTTGGGACCCATGGGATGGGAACCACGCAGTATTACTTTAAAGGGTCTGCGTTTGCTCACCCAACCTCACGAAACCTCTCAGCCCTAAGAGTGTCCACCCTTATGTCTCAATCAGCTGTGGGTCTAGGTATGGTCAATCCAAGTGGCATCAAAGCCCGTGAGCGAATTTAGTAGGAATTTCTCTCTCTTTCACTGTCTTTGTTTCACGGGTTTTTAAAAGTGATTGATTTTTATAAAGGGGTTTAGATGCTTTTCACTGCTGTGTTTATGCCGCTTTACACCCACTTGACTCACTTACAGAGAGATATCAATACATAGCTTTTAAGATTCTTACTAGTCAGATATATTCTTGGGCGGTGAATAGGGGGTGTGGAGTCCAGTTCACAGAGCAAGGTGTAGGTCGTATCTATTACATATTGGGTTTATGGAACGGTTTCTGAGCTAATTTGAAACCCTTGTTTTATGCATCACCCCACCTCACCTTTCCCGTTAAGCAGCCATAGTGTGTTTTCTAAACGTGTGACTCTGTTCTCTTTTGTAATTCAGTTCAAGGGTAGCGGTTTTCACATTCCCTCTATAAGTGATATCTTATGATAAGTGTCTTTTTCTGTGTGAATTATTTCACTGAGAATCGTCGTACCTAAATCCACTCATCATGCTGCTACTAGACTTATGACGTTGATTTCATGGCTGAGTGATATTCTATTATACATAAGGACTAATACTTCTTTATCCATTTTTTTCTTTCCTGGGATATTTACGTTGTAACAAAGTGGAGGTTCTTGTCAACAGAGCAGCCCTAAACTTTGGGGTGCCTGTGTCTTGCTGATTTTTAGTTTTCCCAATTTATACGCCCATGAGTGGAAGTGTCCTATGCTCTCTAAGCTGAGTTTTTTAGATGTTTCAGGACACACCGTACACTTCTACAGAGTGGCTGTTGGCAATTTACATCCCGCCCATCAGCGTAGCAAGGCTCCCGTTTCTCCATGGCCTGTCCTGCATTTCTGGTTTTGACACTTTATTCAGCATGGCCCTTTTGACCGACGGGAAACGAGCCTTCTTTGTAGCGCTGATTTGCCTTTCCAGGTTGCTTGGTTGGCCAAAAAGGGCGTATGCGTTTTTTCCTGAATATATTCAGGAAAAAACGCATACGCCCTTTTTGGCCAAGGGCATCATGGTCGAGGTGTTGCCGCTTTTCCTGTGCTTTAAAGGCGATTCGAATCTACCTCCTGAAATCTGTTTCCTGCAATTCTGCCTTGCTTTCAAATCCTCTTCGTTGCCTTCCCTCAATATATTTGTGGACGAGAGTTATCATTTATAACTCTGCAGGTTTGTGAATTGCAGTGCCCCTGAGCTCCATTTTTCAACTCGCTTTCTTGGGAGCTGGCTGCAAAAGCGCAGGATTGCTTCAGGCTCTATTCTGGTCCCGAGCGGCAGGCTGAGCCTGTGGTTAATTCTTCTTCCTGATGGGAAAATAGAGTGACCTGTGCCTGTCCCAACACCTAGAGCTAGTCTCTCATTGGTTCCCCCTCTTCCCGTTCATCCTCAGGACAAATTGCAACCTGTACGGAACAGGAGGTTAAAGGTGCTGATTCTCCAAGGAGGGAGATTGCTAGTAAAGCAGCTGGAATGGCGAACCCGAGCCCAAGGAGATGAGAAATGAGGTCCCTTTTAGAAACCTTTCCCGATCACACGGTGTACAATCTTCTGGGTTTCTCATGCATGTTTTCCATGTAGGAAGATGCCCTTGAACCTGGAGATTTGGGACCCATGGGATGGGAACAATGCAGTATTACTTTAAAGGGTCTGCGTTTGCTCACCCAACCTCATCAAACCTCTCAGCCCTAAGAGTGTCCACCCTTATGTCTCAATCAGCTGTGGGTCTAGGTATGGTCAATCCAAGTGGCATCACAGCCCGTGAGCGAATTTAGTAGGAATTTCTCTCTCTTTCACTGTCTTTGTTTCACGGGTTTTTAAAAGTGATTGATTTTTATAAAGGGGTTTAGATGCTTTTCACTGCTGTGTTTATGCCACTTTACACCCACTTGACTCACTTACAGAGAGATATCAATACATAGCTTTTAAGATTCTTACTAGTCAGATATATTCTTGGGCGGTGAATAGGGGGTGTGGAGTCCAGTTCACAGAGCAAGGTGTAGGTCGTATCTATTACATATTGGGTTTATGGAACGGTATCTGAGCTAATTTGAAACCCTTGTTTTATGCATCACCCCACCTCACCTTTCCCGTTAAGCAGCCATAGTGTGTTTTCTAAACGTGTGACTCTGTTCTCTTTTGTAATTCAGTTCAAGGGTAGCGGTTTTCACATTCCCTCTATAAGTGATACCTTATGATAAGTGTCTTTTTCTGTGTGAATTATTTCAATGAGAATCGTCGTACCTAAATCCACTCATCATGCTGCTACTAGACTTATGACGTTGATTTCATGGCTGAGTGATATTCTATTATACATAAGGACTAATACTTCTTTATCCATTTTTTTCTTTCCTGGGATATTTACGTTGTAACAAAGTGGAGGTTCTTGTCAACAGAGCAGCCCTAAACTTTGGGGTGCCTGTGTCTTGCTGATTTTTAGTTTTCCCAATTTATACGCCCATGAGTGGAAGTGTCCTATGCTCTCTAAGCTGAATTTTTTAGATGTTTCAGGACACACCGTACAGTTCTCCAGAGTGGCTGTTGGCAATTTACATCCCGCCCATCAGCGTAGCAAGGCTCCCGTTTCTCCATGGCCTGTCCTGCATTTCTGGTTTTGATACTTTATTCAGCATGGCCCTTTTGACCGATGGGAAGCGAGACTTCTTTGTAGCGCTGATTTGCCTTTCCAGGTTGCTTGGTTGGCCAAAAAGGGCGTATGCGTTTTTTCCTGAATATATTCAGGAAAAAACGCATACGCCCTTTTTGGCCAAGGGCATCATGGTCGAGGTATTGCCGCTTTTCCTGTGCTTTCAAGGCGATTCGAATCTACCTCCTGAAATCTGTTTCCTGCAATTCTGCCTTGCTTTCAAATCCTCTTCGTTGCCTTGCCTCAATATATTTGTGGACGAGAGTTATCATTTATAACTCTGCAGGTTTGTGAATTGCAGTGCCCCTGAGCTCCATTTTTCAACTCGCTTTCTTGGGAGCTGGCTGCAAAAGCGCAGGATTGCTTCAGGCTCTATTCTGGTCCCGAGCGGCAGGCTGAGCCTGTGGTTAATTCTTCTTCCTGATGGGAAAATAGAGTGACCTGTGCCTGTCCCAACACCTAGAGCTAGTGTCTCATTGGTTCCCCCTCTTCCCGTTCATCCTCAGGACAAATTGCAACCTGTACGGAACAGGAGGTTAAAGGTGCTGATTCTCCAAGGAGGGAGATTGCTATTAAAGCGGCTGGAATGGAGAACCCGAGCACAAGGAGTTGAGAAATGAGGTGCGATTTAGAAACCTTTCCCGATCACACGGTGCACCATCTTCTGGGTTTCTCATGCATGTTTTCGAAGTGGGAAGATGCCCTTGAACCTGGAGATTTGGGACCCATGGGATGGGAACCACGCAGTATTACTTTAAAGGGTCTGCGTTTGCTCACCCAACCTCACGAAACCTCTCAGCCCTAAGAGTGTCCACCCTTATGTCTCAATCAGCTGTGGGTCTAGGTATGGTCAATCCAAGTGGCATCAAAGCCCGTGAGCGAATTTAGTAGGAATTTCTCTCTCTTTCACTGTCTTTGTTTCACGGGTTTTTAAAAGTGATTGATTTTTATAAAGGGGTTTAGATGCTTTTCACTGCTGTGTTTATGCCGCTTTACACCCACTTGACTCACTTACAGAGAGATATCAATACATAGCTTTTAAGATTCTTACTAGTCAGATATATTCTTGGGCGGTGAATAGGGGGTGTGGAGTCCAGTTCACAGAGCAAGGTGTAGGTCGTATCTATTACATATTGGGTTTATGGAACGGTTTCTGAGCTAATTTGAAACCCTTGTTTTATGCATCACCCCACCTCACCTTTCCCGTTAAGCAGCCATAGTGTGTTTTCTAAACGTGTGACTCTGTTCTCTTTTGTAATTCAGTTCAAGGGTAGCGGTTTTCACATTCCCTCTATAAGTGATATCTTATGATAAGTGTCTTTTTCTGTGTGAATTATTTCACTGAGAATCGTCGTACCTAAATCCACTCATCATGCTGCTACTAGACTTATGACGTTGATTTCATGGCTGAGTGATATTCTATTATACATAAGGACTAATACTTCTTTATCCATTTTTTTCTTTCCTGGGATATTTACGTTGTAACAAAGTGGAGGTTCTTGTCAACAGAGCAGCCCTAAACTTTGGGGTGCCTGTGTCTTGCTGATTTTTAGTTTTCCCAATTTATACGCCCATGAGTGGAAGTGTCCTATGCTCTCTAAGCTGAGTTTTTTAGATGTTTCAGGACACACCGTACACTTCTACAGAGTGGCTGTTGGCAATTTACATCCCGCCCATCAGCGTAGCAAGGCTCCCGTTTCTCCATGGCCTGTCCTGCATTTCTGGTTTTGACACTTTATTCAGCATGGCCCTTTTGACCGACGGGAAACGAGCCTTCTTTGTAGCGCTGATTTGCCTTTCCAGGTTGCTTGGTTGGCCAAAAAGGGCGTATGCGTTTTTTCCTGAATATATTCAGGAAAAAACGCATACGCCCTTTTTGGCCAAGGGCATCATGGTCGAGGTGTTGCCGCTTTTCCTGTGCTTTAAAGGCGATTCGAATCTACCTCCTGAAATCTGTTTCCTGCAATTCTGCCTTGCTTTCAAATCCTCTTCGTTGCCTTCCCTCAATATATTTGTGGACGAGAGTTATCATTTATAACTCTGCAGGTTTGTGAATTGCAGTGCCCCTGAGCTCCATTTTTCAACTCGCTTTCTTGGGAGCTGGCTGCAAAAGCGCAGGATTGCTTCAGGCTCTATTCTGGTCCCGAGCGGCAGGCTGAGCCTGTGGTTAATTCTTCTTCCTGATGGGAAAATAGAGTGACCTGTGCCTGTCCCAACACCTAGAGCTAGTCTCTCATTGGTTCCCCCTCTTCCCGTTCATCCTCAGGACAAATTGCAACCTGTACGGAACAGGAGGTTAAAGGTGCTGATTCTCCAAGGAGGGAGATTGCTAGTAAAGCAGCTGGAATGGCGAACCCGAGCCCAAGGAGATGAGAAATGAGGTCCCTTTTAGAAACCTTTCCCGATCACACGGTGTACAATCTTCTGGGTTTCTCATGCATGTTTTCCATGTAGGAAGATGCCCTTGAACCTGGAGATTTGGGACCCATGGGATGGGAACAATGCAGTATTACTTTAAAGGGTCTGCGTTTGCTCACCCAACCTCATCAAACCTCTCAGCCCTAAGAGTGTCCACCCTTATGTCTCAATCAGCTGTGGGTCTAGGTATGGTCAATCCAAGTGGCATCACAGCCCGTGAGCGAATTTAGTAGGAATTTCTCTCTCTTTCACTGTCTTTGTTTCACGGGTTTTTAAAAGTGATTGATTTTTATAAAGGGGTTTAGATGCTTTTCACTGCTGTGTTTATGCCACTTTACACCCACTTGACTCACTTACAGAGAGATATCAATACATAGCTTTTAAGATTCTTACTAGTCAGATATATTCTTGGGCGGTGAATAGGGGGTGTGGAGTCCAGTTCACAGAGCAAGGTGTAGGTCGTATCTATTACATATTGGGTTTATGGAACGGTATCTGAGCTAATTTGAAACCCTTGTTTTATGCATCACCCCACCTCACCTTTCCCGTTAAGCAGCCATAGTGTGTTTTCTAAACGTGTGACTCTGTTCTCTTTTGTAATTCAGTTCAAGGGTAGCGGTTTTCACATTCCCTCTATAAGTGATACCTTATGATAAGTGTCTTTTTCTGTGTGAATTATTTCACTGAGAATCGTCGTACCTAAATCCACTCATCATGCTGCTACTAGACTTATGACGTTGATTTCATGGCTGAGTGATATTCTATTATACATAAGGACTAATACTTCTTTATCCATTTTTTTCTTTCCTGGGATATTTACGTTGTAACAAAGTGGAGGTTCTTGTCAACAGAGCAGCCCTAAACTTTGGGGTGCCTGTGTCTTGCTGATTTTTAGTTTTCCCAATTTATACGCCCATGAGTGGAAGTGTCCTATGCTCTCTAAGCTGAATTTTTTAGATGTTTCAGGACACACCGTACAGTTCTCCAGAGTGGCTGTTGGCAATTTACATCCCGCCCATCAGCGTAGCAAGGCTCCCGTTTCTCCATGGCCTGTCCTGCATTTCTGGTTTTGATACTTTATTCAGCATGGCCCTTTTGACCGATGGGAAGCGAGACTTCTTTGTAGCGCTGATTTGCCTTTCCAGGTTGCTTGGTTGGCCAAAAAGGGCGTATGCGTTTTTTCCTGAATATATTCAGGAAAAAACGCATACGCCCTTTTTGGCCAAGGGCATCATGGTCGAGGTATTGCCGCTTTTCCTGTGCTTTCAAGGCGATTCGAATCTACCTCCTGAAATCTGTTTCCTGCAATTCTGCCTTGCTTTCAAATCCTCTTCGTTGCCTTGCCTCAATATATTTGTGGACGAGAGTTATCATTTATAACTCTGCAGGTTTGTGAATTGCAGTGCCCCTGAGCTCCATTTTTCAACTCGCTTTCTTGGGAGCTGGCTGCAAAAGCGCAGGATTGCTTCAGGCTCTATTCTGGTCAGGAGCGGCAGGCTGAGCCTGTGGTTAATTCTTCTTCCTGATGGGAAAATAGAGTGACCTGTGCCTGTCCCAACACCTAGAGCTAGTGTCTCATTGGTTCCCCCTCTTCCCGTTCATCCTCAGGACAAATTGCAACCTGTACGGAACAGGAGGTTAAAGGTGCTGATTCTCCAAGGAGGGAGATTGCTATTAAAGCGGCTGGAATGGAGAACCCGAGCACAAGGAGTTGAGAAATGAGGTGCGATTTAGAAACCTTTCCCGATCACACGGTGCACCATCTTCTGGGTTTCTCATGCATGTTTTCGAAGTGGGAAGATGCCCTTGAACCTGGAGATTTGGGACCCATGGGATGGGAACCACGCAGTATTACTTTAAAGGGTCTGCGTTTGCTCACCCAACCTCACGAAACCTCTCAGCCCTAAGAGTGTCCACCCTTATGTCTCAATCAGCTGTGGGTCTAGGTATGGTCAATCCAAGTGGCATCAAAGCCCGTGAGCGAATTTAGTAGGAATTTCTCTCTCTTTCACTGTCTTTGTTTCACGGGTTTTTAAAAGTGATTGATTTTTATAAAGGGGTTTAGATGATTTTCACTGCTGTGTTTATGCCGCTTTACACCCACTTGACTCACTTACAGAGAGATATCAATACATAGCTTTTAAGATTCTTACTAGTCAGATATATTCTTGGGCGGTGAATAGGGGGTGTGGAGTCCAGTTCACAGAGCAAGGTGTAGGTCGTGTCTATTACATATTGGGTTTATGGAACGGTTTCTGAGCTAATTTGAAACCCTTGTTTTATGCATCACCCCACCTCACCTTTCCCGTTAAGCAGCCATAGTGTGTTTTCTAAACGTGTGACTCTGTTCTCTTTTGTAATTCAGTTCAAGGGTAGCGGTTTTCACATTCCCTCTATAAGTGATATCTTATGATAAGTGTCTTTTTCTGTGTGAATTATTTCACTGAGAATCGTCGTACCTAAATCCACTCATCATGCTGCTACTAGACTTATGACGTTGATTTCATGGCTGAGTGATATTCTATTATACATAAGGACTAATACTTCTTTATCCATTTTTTTCTTTCCTGGGATATTTACGTTGTAACAAAGTGGAGGTTCTTGTCAACAGAGCAGCCCTAAACTTTGGGGTGCCTGTGTCTTGCTGATTTTTAGTTTTCCCAATTTATACGCCCATGAGTGGAAGTGTCCTATGCTCTCTAAGCTGAATTTTTTAGATGTTTCAGGACACACCGTACAGTTCTCCAGAGTGGCTGTTGGCAATTTACATCCCGCCCATCAGCGTAGCAAGGCTCCCGTTTCTCCATGGCCTGTCCTGCATTTCTGGTTTTGATACTTTATTCAGCATGGCCCTTTTGACCGATGGGAAGCGAGACTTCTTTGTAGCGCTGATTTGTCTTTCCAGGTTGCTTGGTTGGCCAAAAAGGGCGTATGCGTTTTTTCCTGAATATATTCAGGAAAAAACGCATACGCCCTTTTTGGCCAAGGGCATCATGGTCGAGGTATTGCCGCTTTTCCTGTGCTTTCAAGGCGATTCGAATCTACCTCCTGAAATCTGTTTCCTGCAATTCTGCCTTGCTTTCAAAACTTCTTCGTTGCCTTCCCTCAATATATTTGTGGACGAGAGTTATCATTTATAACTCTGCAGGTTTGTGAATTGCAGTGCCCCTGAGCTCCATTTTTCAACTCGCTTTCTTGGGAGCTGGCTGCAAAAGCACAGGATTGCTTCAGGCTCTATTCTGGTCCCGAGCGGCAGGCTGAGCCTGTGGTTAATTCTTCTTCCTGATGGGAAAATAGAGTGACCTGTGCCTGTCCCAACACCTAGAGCTAGTGTCTCATTGGTTCCCCCTCTTCCCGTTCATCCTCAGGACAAATTGCAACCTGTACGGAACAGGAGGTTAAAGGTGCTGATTCTCCAAGGAGGGAGATTGCTAGTAAAGCAGCTGGAATGGAGAACCCGAGCACAAGGAGTTGAGAAATGAGGTGCGATTTAGAAACCTTTCCCGATCACACGGTGCACCATCTTCTGGGTTTCTCATGCATGTTTTCGAAGTGGGAAGATGCCCTTGAACCTGGAGATTCGGGACCCATGGGATGGGAACCACGCAGTATTACTTTAAAGGGTCTGCGTTTGCTCACCCAACCTCACGAAACCTCTCAGCCCCAAGAGTGTCCACCCTTATGTCTCAATCAGCTGTGGGTCTATATATGGTCAATCCAGGTGGCATCACAGCCCCTGAACGAATTTAGTAAGAATTTCTTTCTCTTTCCCTGTCTTTGTTTCACGGGTTTTTAAAAGTGATTGATTTTTATAAAGGGGTTTAGCTGCTTTTCACTGCTGTGTTTATGCCGCTTTACACCCACTTGACTCACTTTCAGAGAGATATCAATACATAGGTTTTAAGATTCTTACTAGTCAGATATATTCTTGGGCGGTTAATAGGGGGTGTTGAGTCCAGTTCACTGAGCAAGGAGTAGGTCGTTTCTATTACATATTGGGTTTATGGAACGGTATCTGAGCTAATTTGAAACCCTTCTTTTATGCATCACCCCACCTCACCTTTCCCGTTAAGCAGCCATAGTGTGTTTTCTAAACGTGTGACTCTGTTCTCTTTTGTAATTCAGTTCAAGGGTAGCGGTTTTCACATTCCCTCTATAAGTGATATCTTATGATAAGTGTCTTTTTCTGTGTGACTTATTTCACTTAGAATCGTCGTACCTAAATCCACTCATCATGCTGCTACTAGACTTATGACGTTGATTTCATGGCTGAGTGATATTCTATTATATATAAGGACTAATACTTCTTCATCCATTTTTTTCTTTCCTGGGATATTTACGTTGTAACAATGTAGAGGTTCTTGTCAACAGAGCAGCCCTAAACTTTGGGGTGCCTGTGTCTTGCTGATTTTTAGTTTTCCCAATTTATACGCCCATGAGTGGAAGTGCCCTATGCTCTCTAAGCTGAGTTTTTTAGATGTTTCACGACACACCGTACACTTCTCCAAAATGGCTGTTGGCAATTTACATCCCGCCCATCAGCGTAGCAAGGCTCCCGTTTCTCCATGGCCTGTCCTGCATTTCTGGTTTTGACACTTTATTCAGCATGGCCCTTTTGACCGGTGGGAAGCGAGACTTCTTTGTAGCGCTGATTTGCCTTTCCAGGTTGCTTGGTTGGCCAAAAAGGGCGTATGCGTTTTTTCCTGAATATATTCAGGAAAAAACGCATACGCCCTTTTTGGCCAAGGGCATCATTGTCGAGGTTTTGCCGCTTTTCCCGTGCTTTAAAGGCGATTCGAATCTACCTCCTGAAATCTGTTTCCTGCAATTCTGCCTTGCTTTCAAATCCTCTTCGTTGCCTTCCCTCAATATATTTGTGGACGAGAGTTATCATTTATAACTCTGCAGGTTTGTGAATTGCAGTGCCCCTGAGCTCCATTTTTCAACTCGCTTTCCTGGGACCTGGACGCAAAAGCGCAGGATTGCTTCAGGCCCTATTCTGGTTCCGGGCGGCAGGCTGAGCCTGTGGTTAATTCTTCTTCCTGATGGGAAAATAGAGTGACCTGTGCCTGTCCCAACACCTAGAGCTAGTCTCTCATTGGTTCCCCCTCTTCCCGTTCATCCTCAGGACAAATTGCAACCTGTACGGAACAGGAGGTTAAAGGTGCTGATTCTCCAAGGAGGGAGATTGCTAGTAAAGCAGCTGGAATGGCGAACCCGAGCCCAAGGAGATGAGAAATGAGGTCCCTTTTAGAAACCTTTCCCGATCACACGGTGTACAATCTTCTGGGTTTCTCATGCATGTTTTCCATGTAGGAAGATGCCCTTGAACCTGGAGATTTGGGACCCATGGGATGGGAACAATGCAGTATTACTTTAAAGGGTCTGCGTTTGCTCACCCAACCTCATCAAACCTCTCAGCCCTAAGAGTGTCCACCCTTATGTCTCAATCAGCTGTGGGTCTAGGTATGGTCAATCCAAGTGGCATCACAGCCCGTGAGCGAATTTAGTAGGAATTTCTCTCTCTTTCACTGTCTTTGTTTCACGGGTTTTTAAAAGTGATTGATTTTTATAAAGGAGTTTAGATGCTTTTCACTGCTGTGTTTATGCCACTTTACACCCACTTGACTCACTTACAGAGAGATATCAATACATAGCTTTTAAGATTCTTACTAGTCAGATATATTCTTGGGCGGTGAATAGGGGGTGTGGAGTCCAGTTCACAGAGCAAGGTGTAGGTCGTATCTATTACATATTGGGTTTATGGAACGGTATCTGAGCTAATTTGAAACCCTTGTTTTATGCATCACCCCACCTCACCTTTCCCGTTAAGCAGCCATAGTGTGTTTTCTAAACGTGTGACTCTGTTCTCTTTTGTAATTCAGTTCAAGGGTAGCGGTTTTCACATTCCCTCTATAAGTGATACCTTATGATAAGTGTCTTTTTCTGTGTGAATTATTTCACTGAGAATCGTCGTACCTAAATCCACTCATCATGCTGCTACTAGACTTATGACGTTGATTTCATGGCTGAGTGATATTCTATTATACATAAGGACTAATACTTCTTTATCCATTTTTTTCTTTCCTGGGATATTTACGTTGTAACAAAGTGGAGGTTCTTGTCAACAGAGCAGCCCTAAACTTTGGGGTGCCTGTGTCTTGCTGATTTTTAGTTTTCCCAATTTATACGCCCATGAGTGGAAGTGTCCTATGCTCTCTAAGCTGAATTTTTTAGATGTTTCAGGACACACCGTACAGTTCTCCAGAGTGGCTGTTGGCAATTTACATCCCGCCCATCAGCGTAGCAAGGCTCCCGTTTCTCCATGGCCTGTCCTGCATTTCTGGTTTTGATACTTTATTCAGCATGGCCCTTTTGACCGATGGGAAGCGAGACTTCTTTGTAGCGCTGATTTGCCTTTCCAGGTTGCTTGGTTGGCCAAAAAGGGCGTATGCGTTTTTTCCTGAATATATTCAGGAAAAAACGCATACGCCCTTTTTGGCCAAGGGCATCATGGTCGAGGTATTGCCGCTTTTCCTGTGCTTTCAAGGCGATTCGAATCTACCTCCTGAAATCTGTTTCCTGCAATTCTGCCTTGCTTTCAAATCCTCTTCGTTGCCTTGCCTCAATATATTTGTGGACGAGAGTTATCATTTATAACTCTGCAGGTTTGTGAATTGCAGTGCCCCTGAGCTCCATTTTTCAACTCGCTTTCTTGGGAGCTGGCTGCAAAAGCGCAGGATTGCTTCAGGCTCTATTCTGGTCAGGAGCGGCAGGCTGAGCCTGTGGTTAATTCTTCTTCCTGATGGGAAAATAGAGTGACCTGTGCCTGTCCCAACACCTAGAGCTAGTGTCTCATTGGTTCCCCCTCTTCCCGTTCATCCTCAGGACAAATTGCAACCTGTACGGAACAGGAGGTTAAAGGTGCTGATTCTCCAAGGAGGGAGATTGCTATTAAAGCGGCTGGAATGGAGAACCCGAGCACAAGGAGTTGAGAAATGAGGTGCGATTTAGAAACCTTTCCCGATCACACGGTGCACCATCTTCTGGGTTTCTCATGCATGTTTTCGAAGTGGGAAGATGCCCTTGAACCTGGAGATTTGGGACCCATGGGATGGGAACCACGCAGTATTACTTTAAAGGGTCTGCGTTTGCTCACCCAACCTCACGAAACCTCTCAGCCCTAAGAGTGTCCACCCTTATGTCTCAATCAGCTGTGGGTCTAGGTATGGTCAATCCAAGTGGCATCAAAGCCCGTGAGCGAATTTAGTAGGAATTTCTCTCTCTTTCACTGTCTTTGTTTCACGGGTTTTTAAAAGTGATTGATTTTTATAAAGGGGTTTAGCTGCTTTTCACTGCTGTGTTTATGCCGCTTTACACCCACTTGACTCACTTACAGAGAGATATCAATACATAGCTTTTAAGATTCTTACTAGTCAGATATATTCTTGGGCGGTGAATAGGGGGTGTGGAGTCCAGTTCACAGAGCAAGGTGTAGGTCATATCTATTACATATTGGGTTTATGGAACGGTATCTGAGCTAATTTGAAACCCTTGTTTTATGCATCACCCCACCTCACCTTTCCCGTTAAGCAGCCATAGTGTGTTTTCTAAACGTGTGACTCTGTTCTGTTTTGTAATTCAGTTCAAGGGTAGCGGTTTTCACATTCCCTCTATAAGTGATACCTTATGATAAGTGTCTTTTTCTGTGTGAATTATTTCACTGAGAATTGTCGTACCTAAATCCACTCATCATGCTGCTACTAGACTTATGACGTTGATTTCATGGCTGAGTGATATTCTATTATACATAAGGACTAATACTTCTTTATCCATTTTTTTCTTTCCTGGGATATTTACGTTGTAACAAAGTGGAGGTTCTTGTCAACAGAGCAGCCCTAAACTTTGGGGTGCCTGTGTCTTGCTGATTTTTAGTTTTCCCAATTTATACGCCCATGAGTGGAAGTGTCCTATGCTCTCTAAGATGAATTTTTTAGATGTTTCAGGACACACCGTACAGTTCTCCAGAGTGGCTGTTGGCAATTTACATCCCGCCCATCAGCGTAGCAAGGCTCCCGTTTCTCCATGGCCTGTCCTGCATTTCTGGTTTTGATACTTTATTCAGCATGGCCCTTTTGACCGATGGGAAGCGAGACTTCTTTGTAGCGCTGATTTGCCTTTCCAGGTTGCTTGGTTGGCCAAAAAGGGCGTATGCGTTTTTTCCTGAATATATTCAGGAAAAAACGCATACGCCCTTTTTGGCCAAGGGCATCATGGTCGAGGTGTTGCCGCTTTTCCTGTGCTTTAAAGGCGATTCGAATCTACCTCCTGAAATCTGTTTCCTGCAATTCTGCCTTGCTTTCAAATCCTCTTCGTTGCCTTCCCTCAATATATTTGTGGACGAGAGTTATCATTTATAACTCTGCAGGTTTGTGAATTGCAGTGCCCCTGAGCTCCATTTTTCAACTCGCTTTCTTGGGAGCTGGCTGCAAAAGCGCAGGATTGCTTCAGGCTCTATTCTGGTCCCGAGCGGCAGGCTGAGCCTGTGGTTAATTCTTCTTCCTGATGGGAAAATAGAGTGACCTGTGCCTGTCCCAACACCTAGAGCTAGTGTCTCATTGGTTCCCCCTCTTCCCGTTCATCCTCAGGACAAATTGCAACCTGTATGGAACAGGAGGTTAAAGGTGCTGATTCTCCAAGGAGGGAGATTGCTAGTAAAGCGGCTGGAATGGAGAACCCGAGCACAAGGAGTTGAGAAATGAGGTGCGATTTAGAAACCTTTCCCGATCACACGGTGCACCATCTTCTGGGTTTCTCATGCATGTTTTCGAAGTGGGAAGATGCCCTTGAACCTGGAGATTTGGGACCCATGGGATGGGAACCACGCAGTATTACTTTAAAGGGTCTGTGTTTGCTCACCCAACCTCACGAAACCTCTCAGCCCCAAGAGTGTCCACCCTTATGTCTCAATCAGCTGTGGGTCTATATATGGTCAATCCAGGTGGCATCACAGCCCCTGAACGAATTTAGTAAGAATTTCTTTCTCTTTCACTGTCTTTGTTTCACGGGTTTTTAAAAGTGATTGATTTTTATAAAGGGGTTTAGCTGCTTTTCACTGCTGTGTTTATGCCGCTTTACACCCACTTGACTCACTTACAGAGAGATATCAATACATAGGTTTTGAGATTCTTACTAGTCAGATATATTCTTGGGCGGTTAATAGGGGGTGTTGAGTCCAGTTCACTGAGCAAGGAGTAGGTCGTGCCTATTACATATTGGGTTTATGGAACGGTATCTGAGCTAATTTGAAACCCTTGTTTTATGCATCACCCCACCTCACCTTTCCCGTTAAGCAGCCATAGTGTGTTTTCTAAACGTGTGCCTCTGTTCTGTTTTGTAATTCAGTTCAAGGTCGCAGTTTTTACATTCCCTCTATAAGTGATATCTTATGGTAAGTGTCTTTTTCTGTGTGACTTATTTCACTTAGAATCGTCGTACCTAAATCCACTCATCATGCTGCTACTAGACTTATGACGTTGATTTCATGGCTGAGTGATATTCTATTATATATAAGGACTAATACTTCTTCATCCATTTTTTTCTTTCCTGGGATATTTACGTTGTAACAAAGTAGAGGTTCTTGTCAACAGAGCAGCCCTAAACTTTGGGGTGCCTGTGTCTTGCTGATTTTTAGTTTTCCCAATTTATACGCCCATGAGTGGAAGTGCCCTATGCTCTCTAAGCTGAGTTTTTTAGATGTTTCACGACACACCGTACACTTCTCCAAAATGGCTGTTGGCAATTTACATCCCGCCCATCAGCGTAGCAAGGCTCCCGTTTCTCCATGGCCTGTCCTGCATTTCTGGTTTTGACACTTTATTCAGCATGGCCCTTTTGACCGGTGGGAAGCGAGACTTCTTTGTAGCGCTGATTTGCCTTTCCAGGTTGCTTGGTTGGCCAAAAAGGGCGTATGCGTTTTTTCCTGAATATATTCAGGAAAAAACGCATACGCCCTTTTTGGCCAAGGGCATCATTGTCGAGGTTTTGCCGCTTTTCCCGTGCTTTAAAGGCGATTCGAATCTACCTCCTGAAATCTGTTTCCTGCAATTCTGCCTTGCTTTCAAATCCTCTTCGTTGCCTTCCCTCAATATATTTGTGGACGAGAGTTATCATTTATAACTCTGCAGGTTTGTGAATTGCAGTGCCCCTGAGCTCCATTTTTCAACTCGCTTTCTTGGGAGCTGGCTGCAAAAGTGCAGGATTGCTTCAGGCTCTATTCTGGTCCCGAGCGGCAGGCTGAGCCTGTGGTTAATTCTTCTTCCTGATGGGAAAATAGAGTGACCTGTGCCTGTCCCAACACCTAGAGCTAGTGTCTCATTGGTTCCCCCTCTTCCCGTTCATCCTCAGGACAAATTGCAACCTGTATGGAACAGGAGGTTAAAGGTGCTGATTCTCCAAGGAGGGAGATTGCTAGTAAAGCGGCTGGAATGGAGAACCCGAGCACAAGGAGTTGAGAAATGAGGTGCGATTTAGAAACCTTTCCCGATCACACGGTGCACCATCTTCTGGGTTTCTCATGCATGTTTTCGAAGTGGGAAGATGCCCTTGAACCTGGAGATTTGGGACCCATGGGATGGGAACCACGCAGTATTACTTTAAAGGGTCTGTGTTTGCTCACCCAACCTCACGAAACCTCTCAGCCCCAAGAGTGTCCACCCTTATGTCTCAATCAGCTGTGGGTCTATATATGGTCAATCCAGGTGGCATCACAGCCCCTGAACGAATTTAGTAAGAATTTCTTTCTCTTTCACTGTCTTTGTTTCACGGGTTTTTAAAAGTGATTGATTTTTATAAAGGGGTTTAGCTGCTTTTCACTGCTGTGTTTATGCCGCTTTACACCCACTTGACTCACTTACAGAGAGATATCAATACATAGGTTTTGAGATTCTAACTAGTCAGATATATTCTTGGGCGGTTAATAGGGGGTGTTGAGTCCAGTTCACTGAGCAAGGAGTAGGTCGTGCCTATTACATATTGGGTTTATGGAACGGTATCTGAGCTAATTTGAAACCCTTCTTTTATGCATCACCCCACCACACCTTTCCCGTTAAGCAGCCATAGTGTGTTTTCTAAACGTGTGCCTCTGTTCTGTTTTGTAATTCAGTTCAAGGTCGCAGTTTTTACATTCCCTCTATAAGTGATATCTTATGATAAGTGTCTTTTTCTGTGTGACTTATTTCACTTAGAATCGTCGTACCTAAATCCACTCATCATGCTGCTACTAGACTTATGACGTTGATTTCATGGCTGAGTGATATTCTATTATATATAAGGACTAATACTTCTTCATCCATTTTTTTCTTTCCTGGGATATTTACGTTGTAACAAAGTAGAGGTTCTTGTCAACAGAGCAGCCCTAAACTTTGGGGTGCCTGTGTCTTGCTGATTTTTAGTTTTCCCAATTTATACGCCCATGAGTGGAAGTGCCCTATGCTCTCTAAGCTGAGTTTTTTAGATGTTTCACGACACACCGTACACTTCTCCAAAATGGCTGTTGGCAATTTACATCCCGCCCATCAGCGTAGCAAGGCTCCCGTTTCTCCATGGCCTGTCCTGCATTTCTGGTTTTGACACTTTATTCAGCATGGCCCTTTTGACCGGTGGGAAGCGAGACTTCTTTGTAGCGCTGATTTGCCTTTCCAGGTTGCTTGGTTGGCCAAAAAGGGCGTATGCGTTTTTTCCTGAATATATTCAGGAAAAAACGCATACGCCCTTTTTGGCCAAGGGCATCATTGTCGAGGTTTTGCCGCTTTTCCCGTGCTTTAAAGGCGATTCGAATCTACCTCCTGAAATCTGTTTCCTGCAATTCTGCCTTGCTTTCAAATCCTCTTCGTTGCCTTCCCTCAATATATTTGTGGACGAGAGTTATCATTTATAACTCTGCAGGTTTGTGAATTGCAGTGCCCCTGAGCTCCATTTTTCAACTCGCTTTCCTGGGACCTGGACGCAAAAGCGCAGGATTGCTTCAGGCCCTATTCTGGTTCCGGGCGGCAGGCTGAGCCTGTGGTTAATTCTTCTTCCTGATGGGAAAATAGAGTGACCTGTGCCTGTCCCAACACCTAGAGCTAGTCTCTCATTGGTTCCCCCTCTTCCCGTTCATCCTCAGGACAAATTGCAACCTGTACGGAACAGGAGGTTAAAGGTGCTGATTCTCCAAGGAGGGAGATTGCTAGTAAAGCAGCTGGAATGGCGAACCCGAGCCCAAGGAGATGAGAAATGAGGTCCCTTTTAGAAACCTTTCCCGATCACACGGTGTACCATCTTCTGGGTTTCTCGTGCATGTTTTCGAAGTGGGAAGATGCCCTTGAACCTGGAGATTTGGGACCCATGGGATGGGAACCACGCAGTATTACTTTAAAGGGTCTACGTTTGCTCACCCAACCTCACGAAACCTCTCAGCCCCAAGAGTGTCCACCCTTATGTCTCAATCAGCTGTGGGTCTATATATGGTCAATCCAGGTGGCATCACAGCCCCTGAATGAATTTAGTAAGAATTTCTTTCTCTTTCCCTGTCTTTGTTTCACGGGTTTTTAAAAGTGATTGATTTTTATAAAGGGGTTTAGCTGCTTTTCACTGCTGTGTTTATGCCGCTTTACACCCACTTGACTCACTTTCAGAGAGATATCAACACATAGGTTTTAAGATTCTTACTAGTCAGATATATTCTTGGGCGGTTAATAGGGGGTGTTGAGTCCAGTTCACTGAGCAAGGAGTAGGTCGTTTCTATTACATATTGGGTTTATGGAACGGTATCTGAGCTAATTTGAAACCCTTCTTTTATGCATCACCCCACCTCACCTTTCCCGTTAAGCAGCCATAGTGTGTTTTCTAAACGTGTGACTCTGTTCTCTTTTGTAATTCAGTTCAAGGGTAGCGGTTTTCACATTCCCTCTATAAGTGATATCTTATGATAAGTGTCTTTTTCTGTGTGACTTATTTCGCTTAGAATCGTCGTACCTAAATCCACTCATCATGCTGCTACTAGACTTATGACGTTGATTTCATGGCTGAGTGATATTCTATTATACATAAGGACTAATACTTCTTTATCCATTTTTTTCTTTCCTGGGATATTTACGTTGTAACAAAGTGGAGGTTCTTGTCAACAGAGCAGCCCTAAACTTTGGGGTGCCTGTGTCTTGCTGATTTTTAGTTTTCCCAATTTATACGCCCATGAGTGGAAGTGTCCTATGCTCTCTAAGCTGAGTTTTTTAGATGTTTCAGGACACACCGTACACTTCTACAGAGTGGCTGTTGGCAATTTACATCCCGCCCATCAGCGTAGCAAGGCTCCCGTTTCTCCATGGCCTGTCCTGCATTTCTGGTTTTGACACTTTATTCAGCATGGCCCTTTTGACCGACGGGAAACGAGCCTTCTTTGTAGCGCTGATTTGCCTTTCCAGGTTGCTTGGTTGGCCAAAAAGGGCGTATGCGTTTTTTCCTGAATATATTCAGGAAAAAACGCATACGCCCTTTTTGGCCAAGGGCATCATGGTCGAGGTGTTGCCGCTTTTCCTGTGCTTTAAAGGCGATTCGAATCTACCTCCTGAAATCTGTTTCCTGCAATTCTGCCTTGCTTTCAAATCCTCTTCGTTGCCTTCCCTCAATATATTTGTGGACGAGAGTTATCATTTATAACTCTGCAGGTTTGTGAATTGCAGTGCCCCTGAGCTCCATTTTTCAACTCGCTTTCTTGGGAGCTGGCTGCAAAAGCGCAGGATTGCTTCAGGCCCTATTCTGGTTCCGGGCGGCAGGCTGAGCCTGTGGTTAATTCTTCTTCCTGATGGGAAAATAGAGTGACCTGTGCCTGTCCCAACACCTAGAGCTAGTGTCTCATTGGTTCCCCCTCTTCCCGTTCATCCTCAGGACAAATTGCAACCTGTACGGAACAGGAGGTTAAAGGTGCTGATTCTCCAAGGAGGGAGATTGCTAGTAAAGCAGCTGGAATGGCGAACCCGAGCCCAAGGAGATGAGAAATGAGGTCCCTTTTAGAAACCTTTCCCGATCACACGGTGTACCATCTTCTGGGTTTCTCATGCATGTTTTCCATGTAGGAAGATGCCCTTGAACCTGGAGATTTGGGACCCATGGGATGGGAACAATGCAGTATTACTTTAAAGGGTCTGCGTTTGCTCACCCAACCTCACGAAACCTCTCAGCCCTAAGAGTGTCCACCCTTATGTCTCAATCAGCTGTGGGTCTAGGTATGGTCAATCCAAGTGGCATCACAGCCCGTGAGCGAATTTAGTAGGAATTTCTCTCTCTTTCACTGTCTTTGTTTCACGGGTTTTTAAAAGTGATTGATTTTTATAAAGGGGTTTAGATGCTTTTCACTGCTGTGTTTATGCCGCTTTACACCCACTTGACTCACTTACAGAGAGATATCAATACATAGCTTTTAAGATTCTTACTAGTCAGATATATTCTTGGGCGGTGAATAGGGGGTGTGGAGTCCAGTTCACAGAGCAAGGTGTAGGTCGTATCTATTACATATTGGGTTTATGGAACGGTTTCTGAGCTAATTTGAAACCCTTGTTTTATGCATCACCCCACCTCACCTTTCCCGTTAAGCAGCCATAGTGTGTTTTCTAAACGTGTGACTCTGTTCTCTTTTGTAATTCAGTTCAAGGGTAGCGGTTTTCACATTCCCTCTATAAGTGATATCTTATGATAAGTGTCTTTTTCTGTGTGACTTATTTCACTGAGAATCGTCGTACCTAAATCCACTCATCATGCTGCTACTAGACTTATGACGTTGATTTCATGGCTGAGTGATATTCTATTATACATAAGGACTAATACTTCTTTATCCATTTTTTTCTTTCCTGGGATATTTACGTTGTAACAAAGTGGAGGTTCTTGTCAACAGAGCAGCCCTAAACTTTGGGGTGCCTGTGTCTTGCTGATTTTTAGTTTTCCCAATTTATACGCCCATGAGTGGAAGTGTCCTATGCTCTCTAAGCTGAATTTTTTAGATGTTTCAGGACACACCGTACAGTTCTCCAGAGTGGCTGTTGGCAATTTACATCCCGCCCATCAGCGTAGCAAGGCTCCCGTTTCTCCATGGCCTGTCCTGCATTTCTGGTTTTGATACTTTATTCAGCATGGCCCTTTTGACCGATGGGAAGCGAGACTTCTTTGTAGCGCTGATTTGCCTTTCCAGGTTGCTTGGTTGGCCAAAAAGGGCGTATGCGTTTTTTCCTGAATATATTCAGGAAAAAACGCATACGCCCTTTTTGGCCAAGGGCATCATGGTCGAGGTATTGCCGCTTTTCCTGTGCTTTCAAGGCGATTCGAATCTACCTCCTGAAATCTGTTTCCTGCAATTCTGCCTTGCTTTCAAATCCTCTTCGTTGCCTTGCCTCAATATATTTGTGGACGAGAGTTATCATTTATAACTCTGCAGGTTTGTGAATTGCAGTGCCCCTGAGCTCCATTTTTCAACTCGCTTTCTTGGGAGCTGGCTGCAAAAGCGCAGGATTGCTTCAGGCTCTATTCTGGTCCCGAGCGGCAGGCTGAGCCTGTGGTTAATTCTTCTTCCTGATGGGAAAATAGAGTGACCTGTGCCTGTCCCAACACCTAGAGCTAGTGTCTCATTGGTTCCCCCTCTTCCCGTTCATCCTCAGGACAAATTGCAACCTGTACGGAACAGGAGGTTAAAGGTGCTGATTCTCCAAGGAGGGAGATTGCTATTAAAGCGGCTGGAATGGAGAACCCGAGCACAAGGAGTTGAGAAATGAGGTGCGATTTAGAAACGTTTCCCGATCACACGGTGCACCATCTTCTGGGTTTCTCATGCATGTTTTCGAAGTGGGAAGATGCCCTTGAACCTGGAGATTTGGGACCCATGGGATGGGAACCACGCAGTATTACTTTAAAGGGTCTGCGTTTGCTCACCCAACCTCACGAAACCTCTCAGCCCCAAGAGTGTCCACCCTTATGTCTCAATCAGCTGTGGGTCTATATATGGTCAATCCAGGTGGCATCACAGCCCCTGAACGAATTTAGTAAGAATTTCTTTCTCTTTCACTGTCTTTGTTTCACGGGTTTTTAAAAGTGATTGATTTTTATAAAGGGGTTTAGCTGCTTTTCACTGCTGTGTTTATGCCGCTTTACACCCACTTGACTCACTTACAGAGAGATATCAATACATAGGTTTTGAGATTCTTACTAGTCAGATATATTCTTGGGCGGTTAATAGGGGGTGTTGAGTCCAGTTCACTGAGCAAGGAGTAGGTCGTGCCTATTACATATTGGGTTTATGGAACGGTATCTGAGCTAATTTGAAACCCTTGTTTTATGCATCACCCCACCTCACCTTTCCCGTTAAGCAGCCATAGTGTGTTTTCTAAACGTGTGCCTCTGTTCTGTTTTGTAATTCAGTTCAAGGTCGCAGTTTTTACATTCCCTCTATAAGTGATATCTTATGATAAGTGTCTTTTTCTGTGTGACTTATTTCACTTAGAATCGTCGTACCTAAATCCACTCATCATGCTGCTACTAGACTTATGACGTTGATTTCATGGCTGAGTGATATTCTATTATATATAAGGACTAATACTTCTTCATCCATTTTTTTCTTTCCTGGGATATTTACGTTGTAACAAAGTAGAGGTTCTTGTCAACAGAGCAGCCCTAAACTTTGGGGTGCCTGTGTCTTGCTGATTTTTAGTTTTCCCAATTTATACGCCCATGAGTGGAAGTGCCCTATGCTCTCTAAGCTGAGTTTTTTAGATGTTTCACGACACACCGTACACTTCTCCAAAATGGCTGTTGGCAATTTACATCCCGCCCATCAGCGTAGCAAGGCTCCCGTTTCTCCATGGCCTGTCCTGCATTTCTGGTTTTGACACTTTATTCAGCATGGCCCTTTTGACCGGTGGGAAGCGAGACTTCTTTGTAGCGCTGATTTGCCTTTCCAGGTTGCTTGGTTGGCCAAAAAGGGCGTATGCGTTTTTTCCTGAATATATTCAGGAAAAAACGCATACGCCCTTTTTGGCCAAGGGCATCATTGTCGAGGTTTTGCCGCTTTTCCCGTGCTTTAAAGGCGATTCGAATCTACCTCCTGAAATCTGTTTCCTGCAATTCTGCCTTGCTTTCAAATCCTCTTCGTTGCCTTCCCTCAATATATTTGTGGACGAGAGTTATCATTTATAACTCTGCAGGTTTGTGAATTGCAGTGCCCCTGAGCTCCATTTTTCAACTCGCTTTCCTGGGACCTGGACGCAAAAGCGCAGGATTGCTTCAGGCCCTATTCTGGTTCCGGGCGGCAGGCTGAGCCTGTGGTTAATTCTTCTTCCTGATGGGAAAATAGAGTGACCTGTGCCTGTCCCAACACCTAGAGCTAGTCTCTCATTGGTTCCCCCTCTTCCCGTTCATCCTCAGGACAAATTGCAACCTGTACGGAACAGGAGGTTAAAGGTGCTGATTCTCCAAGGAGGGAGATTGCTAGTAAAGCAGCTGGAATGGCGAACCCGAGCCCAAGGAGATGAGAAATGAGGTCCCTTTTAGAAACCTTTCCCGATCACACGGTGTACCATCTTCTGGGTTTCTCGTGCATGTTTTCGAAGTGGGAAGATGCCCTTGAACCTGGAGATTTGGGACCCATGGGATGGGAACCACGCAGTATTACTTTAAAGGGTCTACGTTTGCTCACCCAACCTCACGAAACCTCTCAGCCCCAAGAGTGTCCACCCTTATGTCTCAATCAGCTGTGGGTCTATATATGGTCAATCCAGGTGGCATCACAGCCCCTGAATGAATTTAGTAAGAATTTCTTTCTCTTTCCCTGTCTTTGTTTCACGGGTTTTTAAAAGTGATTGATTTTTATAAAGGGGTTTAGCTGCTTTTCACTGCTGTGTTTATGCCGCTTTACACCCACTTGACTCACTTTCAGAGAGATATCAACACATAGGTTTTAAGATTCTTACTAGTCAGATATATTCTTGGGCGGTTAATAGGGGGTGTTGAGTCCAGTTCACTGAGCAAGGAGTAGGTCGTTTCTATTACATATTGGGTTTATGGAACGGTATCTGAGCTAATTTGAAACCCTTCTTTTATGCATCACCCCACCTCACCTTTCCCGTTAAGCAGCCATAGTGTGTTTTCTAAACGTGTGACTCTGTTCTCTTTTGTAATTCAGTTCAAGGGTAGCGGTTTTCACATTCCCTCTATAAGTGATATCTTATGATAAGTGTCTTTTTCTGTGTGACTTATTTCGCTTAGAATCGTCGTACCTAAATCCACTCATCATGCTGCTACTAGACTTATGACGTTGATTTCATGGCTGAGTGATATTCTATTATACATAAGGACTAATACTTCTTTATCCATTTTTTTCTTTCCTGGGATATTTACGTTGTAACAAAGTGGAGGTTCTTGTCAACAGAGCAGCCCTAAATTTTGGGGTGCCTGTGTCTTGCTGATTTTTAGTTTTCCCAATTTATACGCCCATGAGTGGAAGTGTCCTATGCTCTCTAAGCTGAGTTTTTTAGATGTTTCAGGACACACCGTACACTTCTACAGAGTGGCTGTTGGCAATTTACATCCCGCCCATCAGCGTAGCAAGGCTCCCGTTTCTCCATGGCCTGTCCTGCATTTCTGGTTTTGACACTTTATTCAGCATGGCCCTTTTGACCGACGGGAAACGAGCCTTCTTTGTAGCGCTGATTTGCCTTTCCAGGTTGCTTGGTTGGCCAAAAAGGGCGTATGCGTTTTTTCCTGAATATATTCAGGAAAAAACGCATACGCCCTTTTTGGCCAAGGGCATCATGGTCGAGGTGTTGCCGCTTTTCCTGTGCTTTAAAGGCGATTCGAATCTACCTCCTGAAATCTGTTTCCTGCAATTCTGCCTTGCTTTCAAATCCTCTTCGTTGCCTTCCCTCAATATATTTGTGGACGAGAGTTATCATTTATAACTCTGCAGGTTTGTGAATTGCAGTGCCCCTGAGCTCCATTTTTCAACTCGCTTTCTTGGGAGCTGGCTGCAAAAGCGCAGGATTGCTTCAGGCCCTATTCTGGTTCCGGGCGGCAGGCTGAGCCTGTGGTTAATTCTTCTTCCTGATGGGAAAATAGAGTGACCTGTGCCTGTCCCAACACCTAGAGCTAGTGTCTCATTGGTTCCCCCTCTTCCCGTTCATCCTCAGGACAAATTGCAACCTGTACGGAACAGGAGGTTAAAGGTGCTGATTCTCCAAGGAGGGAGATTGCTAGTAAAGCAGCTGGAATGGCGAACCCGAGCCCAAGGAGATGAGAAATGAGGTCCCTTTTAGAAACCTTTCCCGATCACACGGTGTACCATCTTCTGGGTTTCTCATGCATGTTTTCCATGTAGGAAGATGCCCTTGAACCTGGAGATTTGGGACCCATGGGATGGGAACAATGCAGTATTACTTTAAAGGGTCTGCGTTTGCTCACCCAACCTCACGAAACCTCTCAGCCCTAAGAGTGTCCACCCTTATGTCTCAATCAGCTGTGGGTCTAGGTATGGTCAATCCAAGTGGCATCACAGCCCGTGAGCGAATTTAGTAGGAATTTCTCTCTCTTTCACTGTCTTTGTTTCACGGGTTTTTAAAAGTGATTGATTTTTATAAAGGGGTTTAGATGCTTTTCACTGCTGTGTTTATGCCGCTTTACACCCACTTGACTCACTTACAGAGAGATATCAATACATAGCTTTTAAGATTCTTACTAGTCAGATATATTCTTGGGCGGTGAATAGGGGGTGTGGAGTCCAGTTCACAGAGCAAGGTGTAGGTCGTATCTATTACATATTGGGTTTATGGAACGGTTTCTGAGCTAATTTGAAACCCTTGTTTTATGCATCACCCCACCTCACCTTTCCCGTTAAGCAGCCATAGTGTGTTTTCTAAACGTGTGACTCTGTTCTCTTTTGTAATTCAGTTCAAGGGTAGCGGTTTTCACATTCCCTCTATAAGTGATATCTTATGATAAGTGTCTTTTTCTGTGTGACTTATTTCACTGAGAATCGTCGTACCTAAATCCACTCATCATGCTGCTACTAGACTTATGACGTTGATTTCATGGCTGAGTGATATTCTATTATACATAAGGACTAATACTTCTTTATCCATTTTTTTCTTTCCTGGGATATTTACGTTGTAACAAAGTGGAGGTTCTTGTCAACAGAGCAGCCCTAAACTTTGGGGTGCCTGTGTCTTGCTGATTTTTAGTTTTCCCAATTTATACGCCAATGAGTGGAAGTGTCCTATGCTCTCTAAGCTGAATTTTTTAGATGTTTCAGGACACACCGTACAGTTCTCCAGAGTGGCTGTTGGCAATTTACATCCCGCCCATCAGCGTAGCAAGGCTCCCGTTTCTCCATGGCCTGTCCTGCATTTCTGGTTTTGATACTTTATTCAGCATGGCCCTTTTGACCGATGGGAAGCGAGACTTCTTTGTAGCGCTGATTTGCCTTTCCAGGTTGCTTGGTTGGCCAAAAAGGGCGTATGCGTTTTTTCCTGAATATATTCAGGAAAAAACGCATACGCCCTTTTTGGCCAAGGGCATCATGGTCGAGGTATTGCCGCTTTTCCTGTGCTTTCAAGGCGATTCGAATCTACCTCCTGAAATCTGTTTCCTGCAATTCTGCCTTGCTTTCAAATCCTCTTCGTTGCCTTGCCTCAATATATTTGTGGACGAGAGTTATCATTTATAACTCTGCAGGTTTGTGAATTGCAGTGCCCCTGAGCTCCATTTTTCAACTCGCTTTCTTGGGAGCTGGCTGCAAAAGCGCAGGATTGCTTCAGGCTCTATTCTGGTCCCGAGCGGCAGGCTGAGCCTGTGGTTAATTCTTCTTCCTGATGGGAAAATAGAGTGACCTGTGCCTGTCCCAACACCTAGAGCTAGTGTCTCATTGGTTCCCCCTCTTCCCGTTCATCCTCAGGACAAATTGCAACCTGTACGGAACAGGAGGTTAAAGGTGCTGATTCTCCAAGGAGGGAGATTGCTATTAAAGCGGCTGGAATGGAGAACCCGAGCACAAGGAGTTGAGAAATGAGGTGCGATTTAGAAACGTTTCCCGATCACACGGTGCACCATCTTCTGGGTTTCTCATGCATGTTTTCGAAGTGGGAAGATGCCCTTGAACCTGGAGATTTGGGACCCATGGGATGGGAACCACGCAGTATTACTTTAAAGGGTCTGCGTTTGCTCACCCAACCTCACGAAACCTCTCAGCCCCAAGAGTGTCCACCCTTATGTCTCAATCAGCTGTGGGTCTATATATGGTCAATCCAGGTGGCATCA
Source organism: Balaenoptera borealis (assembly GCF_965194805.1). Taxonomy (NCBI): domain Eukaryota; kingdom Metazoa; phylum Chordata; class Mammalia; order Artiodactyla; family Balaenopteridae; genus Balaenoptera; species Balaenoptera borealis. The sequence continues at coordinate 35,999,159 of NC_138864.1, forward strand.
CAGCCCCTGAACGAATTTAGTAAGAATTTCTTTCTCTTTCACTGTCTTTGTTTCACGGGTTTTTAAAAGTGATTGATTTTTATAAAGGGGTTTAGCTGCTTTTCACTGCTGTGTTTATGCCGCTTTACACCCACTTGACTCACTTACAGAGAGATATCAATACATAGGTTTTGAGATTCTTACTAGTCAGATATATTCTTGGGCGGTTAATAGGGGGTGTTGAGTCCAGTTCACTGAGCAAGGAGTAGGTCGTGCCTATTACATATTGGGTTTATGGAACGGTATCTGAGCTAATTTGAAACCCTTCTTTTATGCATCACCCCACCTCACCTTTCCCGTTAAGCAGCCATAGTGTGTTTTCTAAACGTGTGCCTCTGTTCTGTTTTGTAATTCAGTTCAAGGTCGCAGTTTTTACATTCCCTCTATAAGTGATATCTTATGATAAGTGTCTTTTTCTGTGTGACTTATTTCACTTAGAATCGTCGTACCTAAATCCACTCATCATGCTGCTACTAGCCTTATGACGTTGATTTCATGGCTGAGTGATATTCTATTATATATAAAGACTAATACTTCTTCATCCATTTTTTTCTTTCCTGGGATATTTACGTTGTAACAAAGTAGAGGTTCTTGTCAACAGAGCAGCCCTAAACTTTGGGGTGCCTGTGTCTTGCTGATTTTTAGTTTTCCCAATTTATACGCCCATGAGTGGAAGTGCCCTATGCTCTCTAAGCTGAGTTTTTTAGATGTTTCACGACACACCGTACACTTCTCCAAAATGGCTGTTGGCAATTTACATCCCGCCCATCAGCGTAGCAAGGCTCCCGTTTCTCCATGGCCTGTCCTGCATTTCTGGTTTTGACACTTTATTCAGCATGGCCCTTTTGACCGGTGGGAAGCGAGACTTCTTTGTAGCGCTGATTTGCCTTTCCAGGTTGCTTGGTTGGCCAAAAAGGGCGTATGCGTTTTTTCCTGAATATATTCAGGAAAAAACGCATACGCCCTTTTTGGCCAAGGGCATCATGGTCGAGGTGTTGCCGCTTTTCCTGTGCTTTAAAGGCGATTCGAATCTAGCTCCTGAAATCTGTTTCCTGCAATTCTGCCTTGCTTTCAAATCCTCTTCGTGGCCTTCCCTCAATATATTTGAGGACGAGAGTTATCATTTATAACTCTGCAGGTTTGTGAATTGCAGTGCCCCTGAGCTCCATTTTTCAACTCGCTTTCTTGGGAGCTGGCTGCAAAAGCGCAGGATTGCTTCAGGCTCTATTCTGGTCCCGAGCGGCAGGCTGAGCCTGTGGTTAATTCTTCTTCCTGATGGGAAAATAGAGTGACCTGTGCCTGTCCCAACACCTAGAGCTAGTCTCTCATTGGTTCCCCCTCTTCCCGTTCATCCTCAGGACAAATTGCAACCTGTACGGAACAGGAGGTTAAAGGTGCTGATTCTCCAAGGAGGGAGATTGCTAGTAAAGCAGCTGGAATGGCGAACCCGAGCCCAAGGAGATGAGAAATGAGGTCCCTTTTAGAAACCTTTCCCGATCACACGGTGTACCATCTTCTGGGTTTCTCATGCATGTTTTCCATGTAGGAAGATGCCCTTGAACCTGGAGATTTGGGACCCATGGGATGGGAACAATGCAGTATTACTTTAAAGGGTCTGCGTTTGCTCACCCAACCTCATCAAACCTCTCAGCCCTAAGAGTGTCCACCCTTATGTCTCAATCAGCTGTGGGTCTAGGTATGGTCAATCCAAGTGGCATCACAGCCCGTGGGCGAATTTAGTAGGAATTTCTCTCTCTTTCACTGTCTTTGTTTCACGGGTTTTTAAAAGTGATTGATTTTTATAAAGGGGTTTAGCTGCTTTTCACTGCTGTGTTTATGCCGCTTTACACCCACTTGACTCACTTACAGAGAGATATCAATACATAGCTTTTAAGATTCTTACTAGTCAGATATATTCTTGGGCGGTGAATAGGGGGTGTGGAGTCCAGTTCACAGAGCAAGGTGTAGGTCATATCTATTACATATTGGGTTTATGGAACGGTATCTGAGCTAATTTGAAACCCTTGTTTTATGCATCACCCCACCTCACCTTTCCCGTTAAGCAGCCATAGTGTGTTTTCTAAACGTGTGACTCTGTTCTGTTTTGTAATTCAGTTCAAGGGTAGCGGTTTTCACATTCCCTCTATAAGTGATACCTTATGATAAGTGTCTTTTTCTGTGTGAATTATTTCACTGAGAATTGTCGTACCTAAATCCACTCATCATGCTGCTACTAGACTTATGACGTTGATTTCATGGCTGAGTGATATTCTATTATACATAAGGACTAATACTTCTTTATCCATTTTTTTCTTTCCTGGGATATTTACGTTGTAACAAAGTGGAGGTTCTTGTCAACAGAGCAGCCCTAAACTTTGGGGTGCCTGTGTCTTGCTGATTTTTAGTTTTCCCAATTTATACGCCCATGAGTGGAAGTGTCCTATGCTCTCTAAGATGAATTTTTTAGATGTTTCAGGACACACCGTACAGTTCTCCAGAGTGGCTGTTGGCAATTTACATCCCGCCCATCAGCGTAGCAAGGCTCCCGTTTCTCCATGGCCTGTCCTGCATTTCTGGTTTTGATACTTTATTCAGCATGGCCCTTTTGACCGATGGGAAGCGAGACTTCTTTGTAGCGCTGATTTGCCTTTCCAGGTTGCTTGGTTGGCCAAAAAGGGCGTATGCGTTTTTTCCTGAATATATTCAGGAAAAAACGCATACGCCCTTTTTGGCCAAGGGCATCATGGTCGAGGTGTTGCCGCTTTTCCTGTGCTTTAAAGGCGATTCGAATCTACCTCCTGAAATCTGTTTCCTGCAATTCTGCCTTGCTTTCAAATCCTCTTCGTTGCCTTCCCTCAATATATTTGTGGACGAGAGTTATCATTTATAACTCTGCAGGTTTGTGAATTGCAGTGCCCCTGAGCTCCATTTTTCAACTCGCTTTCTTGGGAGCTGGCTGCAAAAGCGCAGGATTGCTTCAGGCTCTATTCTGGTCCCGAGCGGCAGGCTGAGCCTGTGGTTAATTCTTCTTCCTGATGGGAAAATAGAGTGACCTGTGCCTGTCCCAACACCTAGAGCTAGTGTCTCATTGGTTCCCCCTCTTCCCGTTCATCCTCAGGACAAATTGCAACCTGTATGGAACAGGAGGTTAAAGGTGCTGATTCTCCAAGGAGGGAGATTGCTAGTAAAGCGGCTGGAATGGAGAACCCGAGCACAAGGAGTTGAGAAATGAGGTGCGATTTAGAAACCTTTCCCGATCACACGGTGCACCATCTTCTGGGTTTCTCATGCATGTTTTCGAAGTGGGAAGATGCCCTTGAACCTGGAGATTTGGGACCCATGGGATGGGAACCACGCAGTATTACTTTAAAGGGTCTGTGTTTGCTCACCCAACCTCACGAAACCTCTCAGCCCCAAGAGTGTCCACCCTTATGTCTCAATCAGCTGTGGGTCTATATATGGTCAATCCAGGTGGCATCACAGCCCCTGAACGAATTTAGTAAGAATTTCTTTCTCTTTCACTGTCTTTGTTTCACGGGTTTTTAAAAGTGATTGATTTTTATAAAGGGGTTTAGCTGCTTTTCACTGCTGTGTTTATGCCGCTTTACACCCACTTGACTCACTTACAGAGAGATATCAATACATAGGTTTTGAGATTCTTACTAGTCAGATATATTCTTGGGCGGTTAATAGGGGGTGTTGAGTCCAGTTCACTGAGCAAGGAGTAGGTCGTGCCTATTACATATTGGGTTTATGGAACGGTATCTGAGCTAATTTGAAACCCTTGTTTTATGCATCACCCCACCTCACCTTTCCCGTTAAGCAGCCATAGTGTGTTTTCTAAACGTGTGCCTCTGTTCTGTTTTGTAATTCAGTTCAAGGTCGCAGTTTTTACATTCCCTCTATAAGTGATATCTTATGGTAAGTGTCTTTTTCTGTGTGACTTATTTCACTTAGAATCGTCGTACCTAAATCCACTCATCATGCTGCTACTAGACTTATGACGTTGATTTCATGGCTGAGTGATATTCTATTATATATAAGGACTAATACTTCTTCATCCATTTTTTTCTTTCCTGGGATATTTACGTTGTAACAAAGTAGAGGTTCTTGTCAACAGAGCAGCCCTAAACTTTGGGGTGCCTGTGTCTTGCTGATTTTTAGTTTTCCCAATTTATACGCCCATGAGTGGAAGTGCCCTATGCTCTCTAAGCTGAGTTTTTTAGATGTTTCACGACACACCGTACACTTCTCCAAAATGGCTGTTGGCAATTTACATCCCGCCCATCAGCGTAGCAAGGCTCCCGTTTCTCCATGGCCTGTCCTGCATTTCTGGTTTTGACACTTTATTCAGCATGGCCCTTTTGACCGATGGGAAGCGAGACTTCTTTGTAGCGCTGATTTGCCTTTCCAGGTTGCTTGGTTGGCCAAAAAGGGCGTATGCGTTTTTTCCTGAATATATTCAGGAAAAAACGCATACGCCCTTTTTGGCCAAGGGCATCATTGTCGAGGTTTTGCCGCTTTTCCCGTGCTTTAAAGGCGATTCGAATCTACCTCCTGAAATCTGTTTCCTGCAATTCTGCCTTGCTTTCAAATCCTCTTCGTTGCCTTCCCTCAATATATTTGTGGACGAGAGTTATCATTTATAACTCTGCAGGTTTGTGAATTGCAGTGCCCCTGAGCTCCATTTTTCAACTCGCTTTCTTGGGAGCTGGCTGCAAAAGTGCAGGATTGCTTCAGGCTCTATTCTGGTCCCGAGCGGCAGGCTGAGCCTGTGGTTAATTCTTCTTCCTGATGGGAAAATAGAGTGACCTGTGCCTGTCCCAACACCTAGAGCTAGTGTCTCATTGGTTCCCCCTCTTCCCGTTCATCCTCAGGACAAATTGCAACCTGTATGGAACAGGAGGTTAAAGGTGCTGATTCTCCAAGGAGGGAGATTGCTAGTAAAGCGGCTGGAATGGAGAACCCGAGCACAAGGAGTTGAGAAATGAGGTGCGATTTAGAAACCTTTCCCGATCACACGGTGCACCATCTTCTGGGTTTCTCATGCATGTTTTCGAAGTGGGAAGATGCCCTTGAACCTGGAGATTTGGGACCCATGGGATGGGAACCACGCAGTATTACTTTAAAGGGTCTGTGTTTGCTCACCCAACCTCACGAAACCTCTCAGCCCCAAGAGTGTCCACCCTTATGTCTCAATCAGCTGTGGGTCTATATATGGTCAATCCAGGTGGCATCACAGCCCCTGAACGAATTTAGTAAGAATTTCTTTCTCTTTCACTGTCTTTGTTTCACGGGTTTTTAAAAGTGATTGATTTTTATAAAGGGGTTTAGCTGCTTTTCACTGCTGTGTTTATGCCGCTTTACACCCACTTGACTCACTTACAGAGAGATATCAATACATAGGTTTTGAGATTCTAACTAGTCAGATATATTCTTGGGCGGTTAATAGGGGGTGTTGAGTCCAGTTCACTGAGCAAGGAGTAGGTCGTGCCTATTACATATTGGGTTTATGGAACGGTATCTGAGCTAATTTGAAACCCTTCTTTTATGCATCACCCCACCACACCTTTCCCGTTAAGCAGCCATAGTGTGTTTTCTAAACGTGTGCCTCTGTTCTGTTTTGTAATTCAGTTCAAGGTCGCAGTTTTTACATTCCCTCTATAAGTGATATCTTATGATAAGTGTCTTTTTCTGTGTGACTTATTTCACTTAGAATCGTCGTACCTAAATCCACTCATCATGCTGCTACTAGACTTATGACGTTGATTTCATGGCTGAGTGATATTCTATTATATATAAGGACTAATACTTCTTCATCCATTTTTTTCTTTCCTGGGATATTTACGTTGTAACAAAGTAGAGGTTCTTGTCAACAGAGCAGCCCTAAACTTTGGGGTGCCTGTGTCTTGCTGATTTTTAGTTTTCCCAATTTATACGCCCATGAGTGGAAGTGCCCTATGCTCTCTAAGCTGAGTTTTTTAGATGTTTCACGACACACCGTACACTTCTCCAAAATGGCTGTTGGCAATTTACATCCCGCCCATCAGCGTAGCAAGGCTCCCGTTTCTCCATGGCCTGTCCTGCATTTCTGGTTTTGACACTTTATTCAGCATGGCCCTTTTGACCGGTGGGAAGCGAGACTTCTTTGTAGCGCTGATTTGCCTTTCCAGGTTGCTTGGTTGGCCAAAAAGGGCGTATGCGTTTTTTCCTGAATATATTCAGGAAAAAACGCATACGCCCTTTTTGGCCAAGGGCATCATTGTCGAGGTTTTGCCGCTTTTCCCGTGCTTTAAAGGCGATTCGAATCTACCTCCTGAAATCTGTTTCCTGCAATTCTGCCTTGCTTTCAAATCCTCTTCGTTGCCTTCCCTCAATATATTTGTGGACGAGAGTTATGATTTATAACTCTGCAGGTTTGTGAATTGCAGTGCCCCTGAGCTCCATTTTTCAACTCGCTTTCCTGGGACCTGGACGCAAAAGCGCAGGATTGCTTCAGGCCCTATTCTGGTTCCGGGCGGCAGGCTGAGCCTGTGGTTAATTCTTCTTCCTGATGGGAAAATAGAGTGACCTGTGCCTGTCCCAACACCTAGAGCTAGTCTCTCATTGGTTCCCCCTCTTCCCGTTCATCCTCAGGACAAATTGCAACCTGTACGGAACAGGAGGTTAAAGGTGCTGATTCTCCAAGGAGGGAGATTGCTAGTAAAGCAGCTGGAATGGCGAACCCGAGCCCAAGGAGATGAGAAATGAGGTCCCTTTTAGAAACCTTTCCCGATCACACGGTGTACCATCTTCTGGGTTTCTCGTGCATGTTTTCGAAGTGGGAAGATGCCCTTGAACCTGGAGATTTGGGACCCATGGGATGGGAACCACGCAGTATTACTTTAAAGGGTCTACGTTTGCTCACCCAACCTCACGAAACCTCTCAGCCCCAAGAGTGTCCACCCTTATGTCTCAATCAGCTGTGGGTCTATATATGGTCAATCCAGGTGGCATCACAGCCCCTGAATGAATTTAGTAAGAATTTCTTTCTCTTTCCCTGTCTTTGTTTCACGGGTTTTTAAAAGTGATTGATTTTTATAAAGGGGTTTAGCTGCTTTTCACTGCTGTGTTTATGCCGCTTTACACCCACTTGACTCACTTTCAGAGAGATATCAACACATAGGTTTTAAGATTCTTACTAGTCAGATATATTCTTGGGCGGTTAATAGGGGGTGTTGAGTCCAGTTCACTGAGCAAGGAGTAGGTCGTTTCTATTACATATTGGGTTTATGGAACGGTATCTGAGCTAATTTGAAACCCTTCTTTTATGCATCACCCCACCTCACCTTTCCCGTTAAGCAGCCATAGTGTGTTTTCTAAACGTGTGACTCTGTTCTCTTTTGTAATTCAGTTCAAGGGTAGCGGTTTTCACATTCCCTCTATAAGTGATATCTTATGATAAGTGTCTTTTTCTGTGTGACTTATTTCGCTTAGAATCGTCGTACCTAAATCCACTCATCATGCTGCTACTAGACTTATGACGTTGATTTCATGGCTGAGTGATATTCTATTATACATAAGGACTAATACTTCTTTATCCATTTTTTTCTTTCCTGGGATATTTACGTTGTAACAAAGTGGAGGTTCTTGTCAACAGAGCAGCCCTAAACTTTGGGGTGCCTGTGTCTTGCTGATTTTTAGTTTTCCCAATTTATACGCCCATGAGTGGAAGTGTCCTATGCTCTCTAAGCTGAGTTTTTTAGATGTTTCAGGACACACCGTACACTTCTACAGAGTGGCTGTTGGCAATTTACATCCCGCCCATCAGCGTAGCAAGGCTCCCGTTTCTCCATGGCCTGTCCTGCATTTCTGGTTTTGACACTTTATTCAGCATGGCCCTTTTGACCGACGGGAAACGAGCCTTCTTTGTAGCGCTGATTTGCCTTTCCAGGTTGCTTGGTTGGCCAAAAAGGGCGTATGCGTTTTTTCCTGAATATATTCAGGAAAAAACGCATACGCCCTTTTTGGCCAAGGGCATCATGGTCGAGGTGTTGCCGCTTTTCCTGTGCTTTAAAGGCGATTCGAATCTACCTCCTGAAATCTGTTTCCTGCAATTCTGCCTTGCTTTCAAATCCTCTTCGTTGCCTTCCCTCAATATATTTGTGGACGAGAGTTATCATTTATAACTCTGCAGGTTTGTGAATTGCAGTGCCCCTGAGCTCCATTTTTCAACTCGCTTTCTTGGGAGCTGGCTGCAAAAGCGCAGGATTGCTTCAGGCTCTATTCTGGTCCCGAGCGGCAGGCTGAGCCTGTGGTTAATTCTTCTTCCTGATGGGAAAATAGAGTGACCTGTGCCTGTCCCAACACCTAGAGCTAGTCTCTCATTGGTTCCCCCTCTTCCCGTTCATCCTCAGGACAAATTGCAACCTGTACGGAACAGGAGGTTAAAGGTGCTGATTCTCCAAGGAGGGAGATTGCTAGTAAAGCAGCTGGAATGGCGAACCCGAGCCCAAGGAGATGAGAAATGAGGTCCCTTTTAGAAACCTTTCCCGATCACACGGTGTACCATCTTCTGGGTTTCTCATGCATGTTTTCCATGTAGGAAGATGCCCTTGAACCTGGAGATTTGGGACCCATGGGATGGGAACAATGCAGTATTACTTTAAAGGGTCTGCGTTTGCTCACCCAACCTCACGAAACCTCTCAGCCCTAAGAGTGTCCACCCTTATGTCTCAATCAGCTGTGGGTCTAGGTATGGTCAATCCAAGTGGCATCACAGCCCGTGAGCGAATTTAGTAGGAATTTCTCTCTCTTTCACTGTCTTTGTTTCACGGGTTTTTAAAAGTGATTGATTTTTATAAAGGGGTTTAGATGCTTTTCACTGCTGTGTTTATGCCGCTTTACACCCACTTGACTCACTTACAGAGAGATATCAATACATAGCTTTTAAGATTCTGACTAGTCAGATATATTCTTGGGCGGTGAATAGGGGGTGTGGAGTCCAGTTCACAGAGCAAGGTGTAGGTCGTATCTATTACATATTGGGTTTATGGAACGGTTTCTGAGCTAATTTGAAACCCTTGTTTTATGCATCACCCCACCTCACCTTTCCCGTTAAGCAGCCATAGTGTGTTTTCTAAACGTGTGACTCTGTTCTCTTTTGTAATTCAGTTCAAGGGTAGCGGTTTTCACATTCCCTCTATAAGTGATACCTTATGATAAGTGTCTTTTTCTGTGTGAATTATTTCACTGAGAATCGTCGTACCTAAATCCACTCATCATGCTGCTACTAGACTTATGACGTTGATTTCATGGCTGAGTGATATTCTATTATACATAAGGACTAATACTTCTTTATCCATTTTTTTCTTTCCTGGGATATTTACGTTGTAACAAAGTGGAGGTTCTTGTCAACAGAGCAGCCCTAAACTTTGGGGTGCCTGTGTCTTGCTGATTTTTAGTTTTCCCAATTTATACGCCCATGAGTGGAAGTGTCCTATGCTCTCTAAGCTGAATTTTTTAGATGTTTCAGGACACACCGTACAGTTCTCCAGAGTGGCTGTTGGCAATTTACATCCCGCCCATCAGCGTAGCAAGGCTCCCGTTTCTCCATGGCCTGTCCTGCATTTCTGGTTTTGACACTTTATTCAGCATGGCCCTTTTGACCGATGGGAAGCGAGACTTCTTTGTAGCGCTGATTTGTCTTTCCAGGTTGCTTGGTTGGCCAAAAAGGGCGTATGCGTTTTTTCCTGAATATATTCAGGAAAAAACGCATACGCCCTTTTTGGCCAAGGGCATCATGGTCGAGGTGTTGCCGCTTTTCCTGTGCTTTCAAGGCGATTCGAATCTACCTCCTGAAATCTGTTTCCTGCAATTCTGCCTTGCTTTCAAAACTTCTTCGTTGCCTTCCCTCAATATATTTGTGGACGAGAGTTATCATTTATAACTCTGCAGGTTTGTGAATTGCAGTGCCCCTGAGCTCCATTTTTCAACTCGCTTTCTTGGGAGCTGGCTGCAAAAGCACAGGATTGCTTCAGGCTCTATTCTGGTCCCGAGCGGCAGGCTGAGCCTGTGGTTAATTCTTCTTCCTGATGGGAAAATAGAGTGACCTGTGCCTGTCCCAACACCTAGAGCTAGTGTCTCATTGGTTCCCCCTCTTCCCGTTCATCCTCAGGACAAATTGCAACCTGTACGGAACAGGAGGTTAAAGGTGCTGATTCTCCAAGGAGGGAGATTGCTAGTAAAGCAGCTGGAATGGAGAACCCGAGCACAAGGAGTTGAGAAATGAGGTGCGATTTAGAAACCTTTCCCGATCACACGGTGCACCATCTTCTGGGTTTCTCATGCATGTTTTCGAAGTGGGAAGATGCCCTTGAACCTGGAGATTCGGGACCCATGGGATGGGAACCACGCAGTATTACTTTAAAGGGTCTGCGTTTGCTCACCCAACCTCACGAAACCTCTCAGCCCCAAGAGTGTCCACCCTTATGTCTCAATCAGCTGTGGGTCTATATATGGTCAATCCAGGTGGCATCACAGCCCCTGAACGAATTTAGTAAGAATTTCTTTCTCTTTCACTGTCTTTGTTTCACGGGTTTTTAAAAGTGATTGATTTTTATAAAGGGGTTTAGCTGCTTTTCACTGCTGTGTTTATGCCGCTTTACACCCACTTGACTCACTTACAGAGAGATATCAATACATAGGTTTTGAGATTCTTACTAGTCAGATATATTCTTGGGCGGTTAATAGGGGGTGTTGAGTCCAGGTCACTGAGGAAGGAGTAGGTCGTGTCTATTACATATTGGGTTTATGGAACGGTATCTGAGCTAATTTGAAACCCTTGTTTTATGCATCACCCCACCTCACCTTTCCCGTTAAGCAGCCATAGTGTGTTTTCTAAACGTGTGCCTCTGTTCTGTTTTGTAATTTAGTTCAAGGTCGCAGTTTTTACATTCCCTCTATAAGTGATATCTTATGATAAGTGTCTTTTTCTGTGTGACTTATTTCACTTAGAATCGTCGTACCTAAATCCACTCATCATGCTGCTACTAGACTTATGACGTTGATTTCATGGCTGAGTGATATTCTATTATACATAAGGACTAATACTTCTTTATCCATTTTTTTCTTTCCTGGGATATTTACGTTGTAACAAAGTGGAGGTTCTTGTCAACAGAGCAGCCCTAAACTTTGGGGTGCCTGTGTCTTGCTGATTTTTAGTTTTCCCAATTTATACGCCCATGAGTGGAAGTGCCCTATGCTCTCTAAGCTGAGTTTTTTAGATGTTTCACGACACACCGTACACTTCTCCAAAATGGCTGTTGGCAATTTACATCCCGCCCATCAGCGTAGCAAGGCTCCCGTTTCTCCATGGCCTGTCCTGCATTTCTGGTTTTGACACTTTATTCAGCATGGCCCTTTTGACCGATGGGAAGCGAGACTTCTTTGTAGCGCTGATTTGCCTTTCCAGGTTGCTTGGTTGGCCAAAAAGGGCGTATGCGTTTTTTCCTGAATATATTCAGGAAAAAACGCATACGCCCTTTTTGGCCAAGGGCATCATGGTCGAGGTGTTGCCGCTTTTCCTGTGCTTTAAAGGCGATTCGAATCTAGCTCCTGAAATCTGTTTCCTGCAATTCTGCCTTGCTTTCAAATCCTCTTCGTTGCCTTCCCTCAGTATATTTGTGGACGAGAGTTATCATTTATAACTCTGCAGGTTTGTGAATTGCAGTGCCCCTGAGCTCCATTTTTCAACTCGCTTTCTTGGGAGCTGGCTGCAAAAGTGCAGGATTGCTTCAGGCTCTATTCTGGTCCCGAGCGGCAGGCTGAGCCTGTGGTTAATTCTTCTTCCTGATGGGAAAATAGAGTGACCTGTGCCTGTCCCAACACCTAGAGCTAGTCTCTCATTGGTTCCCCCTCTTCCCGTTCATCCTCAGGACAAATTGCAACCTGTACGGAACAGGAGGTTAAAGGTGCTGATTCTCCAAGGAGGGAGATTGCTAGTAAAGCAGCTGGAATGGCGAACCCGAGCCCAAGGAGATGAGAAATGAGGTCCCTTTTAGAAACCTTTCCCGATCACACGGTGTACCATCTTCTGGGTTTCTCATGCATGTTTTCCATGTAGGAAGATGCCCTTGAACCTGGAGATTTGGGACCCATGGGATGGGAACAATGCAGTATTACTTTAAAGGGTCTGCGTTTGCTCACCCAACCTCATCAAACCTCTCAGCCCTAAGAGTGTCCACCCTTATGTCTCAATCAGCTGTGGGTCTAGGTATGGTCAATCCAAGTGGCATCACAGCCCGTGGGCGAATTTAGTAGGAATTTCTCTCTCTTTCACTGTCTTTGTTTCACGGGTTTTTAAAAGTGATTGATTTTTATAAAGGGGTTTAGCTGCTTTTCACTGCTGTGTTTATGCCGCTTTACACCCACTTGACTCACTTACAGAGAGATATCAATACATAGCTTTTAAGATTCTTACTAGTCAGATATATTCTTGGGCGGTGAATAGGGGGTGTGGAGTCCAGTTCACAGAGCAAGGTGTAGGTCATATCTATTACATATTGGGTTTATGGAACGGTATCTGAGCTAATTTGAAACCCTTGTTTTATGCATCACCCCACCTCACCTTTCCCGTTAAGCAGCCATAGTGTGTTTTCTAAACGTGTGACTCTGTTCTGTTTTGTAATTCAGTTCAAGGGTAGCGGTTTTCACATTCCCTCTATAAGTGATACCTTATGATAAGTGTCTTTTTCTGTGTGAATTATTTCACTGAGAATTGTCGTACCTAAATCCACTCATCATGCTGCTACTAGACTTATGACGTTGATTTCATGGCTGAGTGATATTCTATTATACATAAGGACTAATACTTCTTTATCCATTTTTTTCTTTCCTGGGATATTTACGTTGTAACAAAGTGGAGGTTCTTGTCAACAGAGCAGCCCTAAACTTTGGGGTGCCTGTGTCTTGCTGATTTTTAGTTTTCCCAATTTATACGCCCATGAGTGGAAGTGTCCTATGCTCTCTAAGCTGAATTTTTTAGATGTTTCAGGACACACCGTACAGTTCTCCAGAGTGGCTGTTGGCAATTTACATCCCGCCCATCAGCGTAGCAAGGCTCCCGTTTCTCCATGGCCTGTCCTGCATTTCTGGTTTTGATACTTTATTCAGCATGGCCCTTTTGACCGATGGGAAGCGAGACTTCTTTGTAGCGCTGATTTGCCTTTCCAGGTTGCTTGGTTGGCCAAAAAGGGCGTATGCGTTTTTTCCTGAATATATTCAGGAAAAAACGCATACGCCCTTTTTGGCCAAGGGCATCATGGTCGAGGTGTTGCCGCTTTTCCTGTGCTTTAAAGGCGATTCGAATCTACCTCCTGAAATCTGTTTCCTGCAATTCTGCCTTGCTTTCAAATCCTCTTCGTTGCCTTCCCTCAATATATTTGTGGACGAGAGTTATCATTTATAACTCTGCAGGTTTGTGAATTGCAGTGCCCCTGAGCTCCATTTTTCAACTCGCTTTCTTGGGAGCTGGCTGCAAAAGTGCAGGATTGCTTCAGGCTCTATTCTGGTCCCGAGCGGCAGGCTGAGCCTGTGGTTAATTCTTCTTCCTGATGGGAAAATAGAGTGACCTGTGCCTGTCCCAACACCTAGAGCTAGTGTCTCATTGGTTCCCCCTCTTCCCGTTCATCCTCAGGACAAATTGCAACCTGTACGGAACAGGAGGTTAAAGGTGCTGATTCTCCAAGGAGGGAGATTGCTAGTAAAGCAGCTGGAATGGAGAACCCGAGCACAAGGAGTTGAGAAATGAGGTGCGATTTAGAAACCTTTCCCGATCACACGGTGCACCATCTTCTGGGTTTCTCATGCATGTTTTCGAAGTGGGAAGATGCCCTTGAACCTGGAGATTTGGGACCCATGGGATGGGAACCACGCAGTATTACTTTAAAGGGTCTGCGTTTGCTCACCCAACCTCACGAAACCTCTCAGCCCCAAGAGTGTCCACCCTTATGTCTCAATCAGCTGTGGGTCTATATATGGTCAATCCAGGTGGCATCACAGCCCCTGAACGAATTTAGTAAGAATTTCTTTCTCTTTCACTGTCTTTGTTTCACGGGTTTTTAAAAGTGATTGATTTTTATAAAGGGGTTTAGCTGCTTTTCACTGCTGTGTTTATGCCGCTTTACACCCACTTGACTCACTTACAGAGAGATATCAATACATAGGTTTTGAGATTCTTACTAGTCAGATATATTCTTGGGCGGTTAATAGGGGGTGTTGAGTCCAGGTCACTGAGGAAGGAGTAGGTCGTGCCTATTACATATTGGGTTTATGGAACGGTATCTGAGCTAATTTGAAACCCTTGTTTTATGCATCACCCCACCTCACCTTTCCCGTTAAGCAGCCATAGTGTGTTTTCTAAACGTGTGCCTCTGTTCTGTTTTGTAATTTAGTTCAAGGTCGCAGTTTTTACATTCCCTCTATAAGTGATATCTTATGATAAGTGTCTTTTTCTGTGTGACTTATTTCACTTAGAATCGTCGTACCTAAATCCACTCATCATGCTGCTACTAGACTTATGACGTTGATTTCATGGCTGAGTGATATTCTATTATACATAAGGACTAATACTTCTTTATCCATTTTTTTCTTTCCTGGGATATTTACGTTGTAACAAAGTGGAGGTTCTTGTCAACAGAGCAGCCCTAAACTTTGGGGTGCCTGTGTCTTGCTGATTTTTAGTTTTCCCAATTTATACGCCCATGAGTGGAAGTGCCCTATGCTCTCTAAGCTGAGTTTTTTAGATGTTTCACGACACACCGTACACTTCTCCAAAATGGCTGTTGGCAATTTACATCCCGCCCATCAGCGTAGCAAGGCTCCCGTTTCTCCATGGCCTGTCCTGCATTTCTGGTTTTGACACTTTATTCAGCATGGCCCTTTTGACCGATGGGAAGCGAGACTTCTTTGTAGCGCTGATTTGCCTTTCCAGGTTGCTTGGTTGGCCAAAAAGGGCGTATGCGTTTTTTCCTGAATATATTCAGGAAAAAACGCATACGCCCTTTTTGGCCAAGGGCATCATGGTCGAGGTGTTGCCGCTTTTCCTGTGCTTTAAAGGCGATTCGAATCTAGCTCCTGAAATCTGTTTCCTGCAATTCTGCCTTGCTTTCAAATCCTCTTCGTTGCCTTCCCTCAATATATTTGTGGACGAGAGTTATCATTTATAACTCTGCAGGTTTGTGAATTGCAGTGCCCCTGAGCTCCATTTTTCAACTCGCTTTCTTGGGAGCTGGCTGCAAAAGCGCAGGATTGCTTCAGGCTCTATTCTGGTCCCGAGCGGCAGGCTGAGCCTGTGGTTAATTCTTCTTCCTGATGGGAAAATAGAGTGACCTGTGCCTGTCCCAACACCTAGAGCTAGTGTCTCATTGGTTCCCCCTCTTCCCGTTCATCCTCAGGACAAATTGCAACCTGTACGGAACAGGAGGTTAAAGGTGCTGATTCTCCAAGGAGGGAGATTGCTAGTAAAGCAGCTGGAATGGCGAACCCGAGCCCAAGGAGATGAGAAATGAGGTCCCTTTTAGAAACCTTTCCCGATCACACGGTGTACCATCTTCTGGGTTTCTCATGCATGTTTTCCATGTAGGAAGATGCCCTTGAACCTGGAGATTTGGGACCCATGGGATGGGAACAATGCAGTATTACTTTAAAGGGTCTGCGTTTGCTCACCCAACCTCACGAAACCTCTCAGCCCTAAGAGTGTCCACCCTTATGTCTCAATCAGCTGTGGGTCTAGGTATGGTCAATCCAAGTGGCATCACAGCCCGTGAGCGAATTTAGTAGGAATTTCTCTCTCTTTCACTGTCTTTGTTTCACGGGTTTTTAAAAGTGATTGATTTTTATAAAGGGGTTTAGATGCTTTTCACTGCTGTGTTTATGCCGCTTTACACCCACTTGACTCACTTACAGAGAGATATCAATACATAGCTTTTAAGATTCTTACTAGTCAGATATATTCTTGGGCGGTGAATAGGGGGTATGGAGTCCAGTTCACAGAGCAAGGTGTAGGTCGTATCTATTACATATTGGGTTTATGGAACGGTTTCTGAGCTAATTTGAAACCCTTGTTTTATGCATCACCCCACCTCACCTTTCCCGTTAAGCAGCCATAGTGTGTTTTCTAAACGTGTGACTCTGTTCTCTTTTGTAATTCAGTTCAAGGGTAGCGGTTTTCACATTCCCTCTATAAGTGATATCTTATGATAAGTGTCTTTTTCTGTGTGAATTATTTCACTGAGAATCGTCGTACCTAAATCCACTCATCATGCTGCTACTAGACTTATGACGTTGATTTCATGGCTGAGTGATATTCTATTATACATAAGGACTAATACTTCTTTATCCATTTTTTTCTTTCCTGGGATATTTACGTTGTAACAAAGTGGAGGTTCTTGTCAACAGAGCAGCCCTAAACTTTGGGGTGCCTGTGTCTTGCTGATTTTTAGTTTTCCCAATTTATACGCCCATGAGTGGAAGTGTCCTATGCTCTCTAAGCTGAATTTTTTAGATGTTTCAGGACACACCGTACAGTTCTCCAGAGTAGCTGTTGGCAATTTACATCCCGCCCATCAGCGTAGCAAGGCTCCCGTTTCTCCATGGCCTGTCCTGCATTTCTGGTTTTGACACTTTATTCAGCATGGCCCTTTTGACCGATGGGAAGCGAGACTTCTTTGTAGCGCTGATTTGTCTTTCCAGGTTGCTTGGTTGGCCAAAAAGGGCGTATGCGTTTTTTCCTGAATATATTCAGGAAAAAACGCATACGCCCTTTTTGGCCAAGGGCATCATGGTCGAGGTGTTGCCGCTTTTCCTGTGCTTTCAAGGCGATTCGAATCTACCTCCTGAAATCTGTTTCCTGCAATTCTGCCTTGCTTTCAAAACTTCTTCGTTGCCTTCCCTCAATATATTTGTGGACGAGAGTTATCATTTATAACTCTGCAGGTTTGTGAATTGCAGTGCCCCTGAGCTCCATTTTTCAACTCGCTTTCTTGGGAGCTGGCTGCAAAAGCACAGGATTGCTTCAGGCTCTATTCTGGTCCCGAGCGGCAGGCTGAGCCTGTGGTTAATTCTTCTTCCTGATGGGAAAATAGAGTGACCTGTGCCTGTCCCAACACCTAGAGCTAGTGTCTCATTGGTTCCCCCTCTTCCCGTTCATCCTCAGGACAAATTGCAACCTGTACGGAACAGGAGGTTAAAGGTGCTGATTCTCCAAGGAGGGAGATTGCTAGTAAAGCAGCTGGAATGGAGAACCCGAGCACAAGGAGTTGAGAAATGAGGTGCGATTTAGAAACCTTTCCCGATCACACGGTGCACCATCTTCTGGGTTTCTCATGCATGTTTTCGAAGTGGGAAGATGCCCTTGAACCTGGAGATTCGGGACCCATGGGATGGGAACCACGCAGTATTACTTTAAAGGGTCTGCGTTTGCTCACCCAACCTCACGAAACCTCTCAGCCCCAAGAGTGTCCACCCTTATGTCTCAATCAGCTGTGGGTCTATATATGGTCAATCCAGGTGGCATCACAGCCCCTGAACGAATTTAGTAAGAATTTCTTTCTCTTTCACTGTCTTTGTTTCACGGGTTTTTAAAAGTGATTGATTTTTATAAAGGGGTTTAGCTGCTTTTCACTGCTGTGTTTATGCCGCTTTACACCCACTTGACTCACTTACAGAGAGATATCAATACATAGGTTTTGAGATTCTTACTAGTCAGATATATTCTTGGGCGGTTAATAGGGGGTGTTGAGTCCAGGTCACTGAGGAAGGAGTAGGTCGTGTCTATTACATATTGGGTTTATGGAACGGTATCTGAGCTAATTTGAAACCCTTGTTTTATGCATCACCCCACCTCACCTTTCCCGTTAAGCAGCCATAGTGTGTTTTCTAAACGTGTGCCTCTGTTCTGTTTTGTAATTTAGTTCAAGGTCGCAGTTTTTACATTCCCTCTATAAGTGATATCTTATGATAAGTGTCTTTTTCTGTGTGACTTATTTCACTTAGAATCGTCGTACCTAAATCCACTCATCATGCTGCTACTAGACTTATGACGTTGATTTCATGGCTGAGTGATATTCTATTATACATAAGGACTAATACTTCTTTATCCATTTTTTTCTTTCCTGGGATATTTACGTTGTAACACAGTGGAGGTTCTTGTCAACAGAGCAGCCCTAAACTTTGGGGTGCCTGTGTCTTGCTGATTTTTAGTTTTCCCAATTTATACGCCCATGAGTGGAAGTGCCCTATGCTCTCTAAGCTGAGTTTTTTAGATGTTTCACGACACACCGTACACTTCTCCAAAATGGCTGTTGGCAATTTACATCCCGCCCATCAGCGTAGCAAGGCTCCCGTTTCTCCATGGCCTGTCCTGCATTTCTGGTTTTGACACTTTATTCAGCATGGCCCTTTTGACCGATGGGAAGCGAGACTTCTTTGTAGCGCTGATTTGCCTTTCCAGGTTGCTTGGTTGGCCAAAAAGGGCGTATGCGTTTTTTCCTGAATATATTCAGGAAAAAACGCATACGCCCTTTTTGGCCAAGGGCATCATGGTCGAGGTGTTGCCGCTTTTCCTGTGCTTTAAAGGCGATTCGAATCTAGCTCCTGAAATCTGTTTCCTGCAATTCTGCCTTGCTTTCAAATCCTCTTCGTTGCCTTCCCTCAATATATTTGTGGACGAGAGTTATCATTTATAACTCTGCAGGTTTGTGAATTGCAGTGCCCCTGAGCTCCATTTTTCAACTCGCTTTCTTGGGAGCTGGCTGCAAAAGTGCAGGATTGCTTCAGGCTCTATTCTGGTCCCGAGCGGCAGGCTGAGCCTGTGGTTAATTCTTCTTCCTGATGGGAAAATAGAGTGACCTGTGCCTGTCCCAACACCTAGAGCTAGTCTCTCATTGGTTCCTCCTCTTCCCGTTCATCCTCAGGACAAATTGCAACCTGTACGGAACAGGAGGTTAAAGGTGCTGATTCTCCAAGGAGGGAGATTGCTAGTAAAGCAGCTGGAATGGCGAACCCGAGCCCAAGGAGATGAGAAATGAGGTCCCTTTTAGAAACCTTTCCCGATCACACGGTGTACCATCTTCTGGGTTTCTCATGCATGTTTTCCATGTAGGAAGATGCCCTTGAACCTGGAGATTTGGGACCCATGGGATGGGAACAATGCAGTATTACTTTAAAGGGTCTGCGTTTGCTCACCCAACCTCATCAAACCTCTCAGCCCTAAGAGTGTCCACCCTTATGTCTCAATCAGCTGTGGGTCTAGGTATGGTCAATCCAAGTGGCATCACAGCCCGTGGGCGAATTTAGTAGGAATTTCTCTCTCTTTCACTGTCTTTGTTTCACGGGTTTTTAAAAGTGATTGATTTTTATAAAGGGGTTTAGCTGCTTTTCACTGCTGTGTTTATGCCGCTTTACACCCACTTGACTCACTTACAGAGAGATATCAATACATAGCTTTTAAGATTCTTACTAGTCAGATATATTCTTGGGCGGTGAATAGGGGGTGTGGAGTCCAGTTCACAGAGCAAGGTGTAGGTCATATCTATTACATATTGGGTTTATGGAACGGTATCTGAGCTAATTTGAAACCCTTGTTTTATGCATCACCCCACCTCACCTTTCCCGTTAAGCAGCCATAGTGTGTTTTCTAAACGTGTGACTCTGTTCTGTTTTGTAATTCAGTTCAAGGGTAGCGGTTTTCACATTCCCTCTATAAGTGATACCTTATGATAAGTGTCTTTTTCTGTGTGAATTATTTCACTGAGAATTGTCGTACCTAAATCCACTCATCATGCTGCTACTAGACTTATGACGTTGATTTCATGGCTGAGTGATATTCTATTATACATAAGGACTAATACTTCTTTATCCATTTTTTTCTTTCCTGGGATATTTACGTTGTAACAAAGTGGAGGTTCTTGTCAACAGAGCAGCCCTAAACTTTGGGGTGCCTGTGTCTTGCTGATTTTTAGTTTTCCCAATTTATACGCCCATGAGTGGAAGTGTCCTATGCTCTCTAAGCTGAATTTTTTAGATGTTTCAGGACACACCGTACAGTTCTCCAGAGTGGCTGTTGGCAATTTACATCCCGCCCATCAGCGTAGCAAGGCTCCCGTTTCTCCATGGCCTGTCCTGCATTTCTGGTTTTGATACTTTATTCAGCATGGCCCTTTTGACCGATGGGAAGCGAGACTTCTTTGTAGCGCTGATTTGCCTTTCCAGGTTGCTTGGTTGGCCAAAAAGGGCGTATGCGTTTTTTCCTGAATATATTCAGGAAAAAACGCATACGCCCTTTTTGGCCAAGGGCATCATGGTCGAGGTGTTGCCGCTTTTCCTGTGCTTTAAAGGCGATTCGAATCTACCTCCTGAAATCTGTTTCCTGCAATTCTGCCTTGCTTTCAAATCCTCTTCGTTGCCTTCCCTCAATATATTTGTGGACGAGAGTTATCATTTATAACTCTGCAGGTTTGTGAATTGCAGTGCCCCTGAGCTCCATTTTTCAACTCGCTTTCTTGGGAGCTGGCTGCAAAAGTGCAGGATTGCTTCAGGCTCTATTCTGGTCCCGAGCGGCAGGCTGAGCCTGTGGTTAATTCTTCTTCCTGATGGGAAAATAGAGTGACCTGTGCCTGTCCCAACACCTAGAGCTAGTGTCTCATTGGTTCCCCCTCTTCCCGTTCATCCTCAGGACAAATTGCAACCTGTACGGAACAGGAGGTTAAAGGTGCTGATTCTCCAAGGAGGGAGATTGCTAGTAAAGCAGCTGGAATGGAGAACCCGAGCACAAGGAGTTGAGAAATGAGGTGCGATTTAGAAACCTTTCCCGATCACACGGTGCACCATCTTCTGGGTTTCTCATGCATGTTTTCGAAGTGGGAAGATGCCCTTGAACCTGGAGATTTGGGACCCATGGGATGGGAACCACGCAGTATTACTTTAAAGGGTCTGCGTTTGCTCACCCAACCTCACGAAACCTCTCAGCCCCAAGAGTGTCCACCCTTATGTCTCAATCAGCTGTGGGTCTATATATGGTCAATCCAGGTGGCATCACAGCCCCTGAACGAATTTAGTAAGAATTTCTTTCTCTTTCACTGTCTTTGTTTCACGGGTTTTTAAAAGTGATTGATTTTTATAAAGGGGTTTAGCTGCTTTTCACTGCTGTGTTTATGCCGCTTTACACCCACTTGACTCACTTACAGAGAGATATCAATACATAGGTTTTGAGATTCTTACTAGTCAGATATATTCTTGGGCGGTTAATAGGGGGTGTTGAGTCCAGGTCACTGAGGAAGGAGTAGGTCGTGCCTATTACATATTGGGTTTATGGAACGGTATCTGAGCTAATTTGAAACCCTTGTTTTATGCATCACCCCACCTCACCTTTCCCGTTAAGCAGCCATAGTGTGTTTTCTAAACGTGTGCCTCTGTTCTGTTTTGTAATTTAGTTCAAGGTCGCAGTTTTTACATTCCCTCTATAAGTGATATCTTATGATAAGTGTCTTTTTCTGTGTGACTTATTTCACTTAGAATCGTCGTACCTAAATCCACTCATCATGCTGCTACTAGACTTATGACGTTGATTTCATGGCTGAGTGATATTCTATTATACATAAGGACTAATACTTCTTTATCCATTTTTTTCTTTCCTGGGATATTTACGTTGTAACAAAGTGGAGGTTCTTGTCAACAGAGCAGCCCTAAACTTTGGGGTGCCTGTGTCTTGCTGATTTTTAGTTTTCCCAATTTATACGCCCATGAGTGGAAGTGCCCTATGCTCTCTAAGCTGAGTTTTTTAGATGTTTCACGACACACCGTACACTTCTCCAAAATGGCTGTTGGCAATTTACATCCCGCCCATCAGCGTAGCAAGGCTCCCGTTTCTCCATGGCCTGTCCTGCATTTCTGGTTTTGACACTTTATTCAGCATGGCCCTTTTGACCGATGGGAAGCGAGACTTCTTTGTAGCGCTGATTTGCCTTTCCAGGTTGCTTGGTTGGCCAAAAAGGGCGTATGCGTTTTTTCCTGAATATATTCAGGAAAAAACGCATACGCCCTTTTTGGCCAAGGGCATCATGGTCGAGGTGTTGCCGCTTTTCCTGTGCTTTAAAGGCGATTCGAATCTACCTCCTGAAATCTGTTTCCTGCAATTCTGCCTTGCTTTCAAATCCTCTTCGTTGCCTTCCCTCAATATATTTGTGGACGAGAGTTATCATTTATAACTCTGCAGGTTTGTGAATTGCAGTGCCCCTGAGCTCCATTTTTCAACTCGCTTTCTTGGGAGCTGGCTGCAAAAGCGCAGGATTGCTTCAGGCTCTATTCTGGTCCCGAGCGGCAGGCTGAGCCTGTGGTTAATTCTTCTTCCTGATGGGAAAATAGAGTGACCTGTGCCTGTCCCAACACCTAGAGCTAGTCTCTCATTGGTTCCCCCTCTTCCCGTTCATCCTCAGGACAAATTGCAACCTGTACGGAACAGGAGGTTAAAGGTGCTGATTCTCCAAGGAGGGAGATTGCTAGTAAAGCAGCTGGAATGGCGAACCCGAGCCCAAGGAGATGAGAAATGAGGTCCCTTTTAGAAACCTTTCCCGATCACACGGTGTACCATCTTCTGGGTTTCTCATGCATGTTTTCCATGTAGGAAGATGCCCTTGAACCTGGAGATTTGGGACCCATGGGATGGGAACAATGCAGTATTACTTTAAAGGGTCTGCGTTTGCTCACCCAACCTCACGAAACCTCTCAGCCCTAAGAGTGTCCACCCTTATGTCTCAATCAGCTGTGGGTCTAGGTATGGTCAATCCAAGTGGCATCACAGCCCGTGAGCGAATTTAGTAGGAATTTCTCTCTCTTTCACTGTCTTTGTTTCACGGGTTTTTAAAAGTGATTGATTTTTATAAAGGGGTTTAGATGCTTTTCACTGCTGTGTTTATGCCGCTTTACACCCACTTGACTCACTTACAGAGAGATATCAATACATAGCTTTTAAGATTCTTACTAGTCAGATATATTCTTGGGCGGTGAATAGGGGGTGTGGAGTCCAGTTCACAGAGCAAGGTGTAGGTCGTATCTATTACATATTGGGTTTATGGAACGGTTTCTGAGCTAATTTGAAACCCTTGTTTTATGCATCACCCCACCTCACCTTTCCCGTTAAGCAGCCATAGTGTGTTTTCTAAACGTGTGACTCTGTTCTCTTTTGTAATTCAGTTCAAGGGTAGCGGTTTTCACATTCCCTCTATAAGTGATATCTTATGATAAGTGTCTTTTTCTGTGTGAATTATTTCACTGAGAATCGTCGTACCTAAATCCACTCATCATGCTGCTACTAGACTTATGACGTTGATTTCATGGCTGAGTGATATTCTATTATACATAAGGACTAATACTTCTTTATCCATTTTTTTCTTTCCTGGGATATTTACGTTGTAACAAAGTGGAGGTTCTTGTCAACAGAGCAGCCCTAAACTTTGGGGTGCCTGTGTCTTGCTGATTTTTAGTTTTCCCAATTTATACGCCCATGAGTGGAAGTGTCCTATGCTCTCTAAGCTGAATTTTTTAGATGTTTCAGGACACACCGTACAGTTCTCCAGAGTGGCTGTTGGCAATTTACATCCCGCCCATCAGCGTAGCAAGGCTCCCGTTTCTCCATGGCCTGTCCTGCATTTCTGGTTTTGACACTTTATTCAGCATGGCCCTTTTGACCGATGGGAAGCGAGACTTCTTTGTAGCGCTGATTTGTCTTTCCAGGTTGCTTGGTTGGCCAAAAAGGGCGTATGCGTTTTTTCCTGAATATATTCAGGAAAAAACGCATACGCCCTTTTTGGCCAAGGGCATCATGGTCGAGGTGTTGCCGCTTTTCCTGTGCTTTAAAGGCGATTCGAATCTACCTCCTGAAATCTGTTTCCTGCAATTCTGCCTTGCTTTCAAATCCTCTTCGTTGCCTTCCCTCAATATATTTGTGGACGAGAGTTATCATTTATAACTCTGCAGGTTTGTGAATTGCAGTGCCCCTGAGCTCCATTTTTCAACTCGCTTTCTTGGGAGCTGGCTGCAAAAGTGCAGGATTGCTTCAGGCTCTATTCTGGTCCCGAGCGGCAGGCTGAGCCTGTGGTTAATTCTTCTTCCTGATGGGAAAATAGAGTGACCTGTGCCTGTCCCAACACCTAGAGCTAGTGTCTCATTGGTTCCCCCTCTTCCCGTTCATCCTCAGGACAAATTGCAACCTGTACGGAACAGGAGGTTAAAGGTGCTGATTCTCCAAGGAGGGAGATTGCTAGTAAAGCAGCTGGAATGGAGAACCCGAGCACAAGGAGTTGAGAAATGAGGTGCGATTTAGAAACCTTTCCCGATCACACGGTGCACCATCTTCTGGGTTTCTCATGCATGTTTTCGAAGTGGGAAGATGCCCTTGAACCTGGAGATTTGGGACCCATGGGATGGGAACCACGCAGTATTACTTTAAAGGGTCTGCGTTTGCTCACCCAACCTCACGAAACCTCTCAGCCCCAAGAGTGTCCACCCTTATGTCTCAATCAGCTGTGGGTCTATATATGGTCAATCCAGGTGGCATCACAGCCCCTGAACGAATTTAGTAAGAATTTCTTTCTCTTTCACTGTCTTTGTTTCACGGGTTTTTAAAAGTGATTGATTTTTATAAAGGGGTTTAGCTGCTTTTCACTGCTGTGTTTATGCCGCTTTACACCCACTTGACTCACTTACAGAGAGATATCAATACATAGGTTTTGAGATTCTTACTAGTCAGATATATTCTTGGGCGGTTAATAGGGGGTGTTGAGTCCAGGTCACTGAGGAAGGAGTAGGTCGTGCCTATTACATATTGGGTTTATGGAACGGTATCTGAGCTAATTTGAAACCCTTGTTTTATGCATCACCCCACCTCACCTTTCCCGTTAAGCAGCCATAGTGTGTTTTCTAAACGTGTGCCTCTGTTCTGTTTTGTAATTTAGTTCAAGGTCGCAGTTTTTACATTCCCTCTATAAGTGATATCTTATGATAAGTGTCTTTTTCTGTGTGACTTATTTCACTTAGAATCGTCGTACCTAAATCCACTCATCATGCTGCTACTAGACTTATGACGTTGATTTCATGGCTGAGTGATATTCTATTATACATAAGGACTAATACTTCTTTATCCATTTTTTTCTTTCCTGGGATATTTACGTTGTAACAAAGTGGAGGTTCTTGTCAACAGAGCAGCCCTAAACTTTGGGGTGCCTGTGTCTTGCTGATTTTTAGTTTTCCCAATTTATACGCCCATGAGTGGAAGTGCCCTATGCTCTCTAAGCTGAGTTTTTTAGATGTTTCACGACACACCGTACACTTCTCCAAAATGGCTGTTGGCAATTTACATCCCGCCCATCAGCGTAGCAAGGCTCCCGTTTCTCCATGGCCTGTCCTGCATTTCTGGTTTTGACACTTTATTCAGCATGGCCCTTTTGACCGATGGGAAGCGAGACTTCTTTGTAGCGCTGATTTGCCTTTCCAGGTTGCTTGGTTGGCCAAAAAGGGCGTATGCGTTTTTTCCTGAATATATTCAGGAAAAAACGCATACGCCCTTTTTGGCCAAGGGCATCATGGTCGAGGTGTTGCCGCTTTTCCTGTGCTTTAAAGGCGATTCGAATCTACCTCCTGAAATCTGTTTCCTGCAATTCTGCCTTGCTTTCAAATCCTCTTCGTTGCCTTCCCTCAATATATTTGTGGACGAGAGTTATCATTTATAACTCTGCAGGTTTGTGAATTGCAGTGCCCCTGAGCTCCATTTTTCAACTCGCTTTCTTGGGAGCTGGCTGCAAAAGCGCAGGATTGCTTCAGGCTCTATTCTGGTCCCGAGCGGCAGGCTGAGCCTGTGGTTAATTCTTCTTCCTGATGGGAAAATAGAGTGACCTGTGCCTGTCCCAACACCTAGAGCTAGTCTCTCATTGGTTCCCCCTCTTCCCGTTCATCCTCAGGACAAATTGCAACCTGTACGGAACAGGAGGTTAAAGGTGCTGATTCTCCAAGGAGGGAGATTGCTAGTAAAGCAGCTGGAATGGCGAACCCGAGCCCAAGGAGATGAGAAATGAGGTCCCTTTTAGAAACCTTTCCCGATCACACGGTGTACCATCTTCTGGGTTTCTCATGCATGTTTTCCATGTAGGAAGATGCCCTTGAACCTGGAGATTTGGGACCCATGGGATGGGAACAATGCAGTATTACTTTAAAGGGTCTGCGTTTGCTCACCCAACCTCATCAAACCTCTCAGCCCTAAGAGTGTCCACCCTTATGTCTCAATCAGCTGTGGGTCTAGGTATGGTCAATCCAAGTGGCATCACAGCCCGTGGGCGAATTTAGTAGGAATTTCTCTCTCTTTCACTGTCTTTGTTTCACGGGTTTTTAAAAGTGATTGATTTTTATAAAGGGGTTTAGCTGCTTTTCACTGCTGTGTTTATGCCGCTTTACACCCACTTGACTCACTTACAGAGAGATATCAATACATAGCTTTTAAGATTCTTACTAGTCAGATATATTCTTGGGCGGTGAATAGGGGGTGTGGAGTCCAGTTCACAGAGCAAGGTGTAGGTCATATCTATTACATATTGGGTTTATGGAACGGTATCTGAGCTAATTTGAAACCCTTGTTTTATGCATCACCCCACCTCACCTTTCCCGTTAAGCAGCCATAGTGTGTTTTCTAAACGTGTGCCTCTGTTCTGTTTTGTAATTTAGTTCAAGGTCGCAGTTTTTACATTCCCTCTATAAGTGATATCTTATGATAAGTGTCTTTTTCTGTGTGACTTATTTCACTTAGAATCGTCGTACCTAAATCCACTCATCATGCTGCTACTAGACTTATGACGTTGATTTCATGGCTGAGTGATATTCTATTATACATAAGGACTAATACTTCTTTATCCATTTTTTTCTTTCCTGGGATATTTACGTTGTAACAAAGTGGAGGTTCTTGTCAACAGAGCAGCCCTAAACTTTGGGGTGCCTGTGTCTTGCTGATTTTTAGTTTTCCCAATTTATACGCCCATGAGTGGAAGTGTCCTATGCTCTCTAAGCTGAATTTTTTAGATGTTTCAGGACACACCGTACAGTTCTCCAGAGTGGCTGTTGGCAATTTACATCCCGCCCATCAGCGTAGCAAGGCTCCCGTTTCTCCATGGCCTGTCCTGCATTTCTGGTTTTGATACTTTATTCAGCATGGCCCTTTTGACCGATGGGAAGCGAGACTTCTTTGTAGCGCTGATTTGTCTTTCCAGGTTGCTTGGTTGGCCAAAAAGGGCGTATGCGTTTTTTCCTGAATATATTCAGGAAAAAACGCATACGCCCTTTTTGGCCAAGGGCATCATGGTCGAGGTGTTGCCGCTTTTCCTGTGCTTTCAAGGCGATTCGAATCTACCTCCTGAAATCTGTTTCCTGCAATTCTGCCTTGCTTTCAAAACTTCTTCGTTGCCTTCCCTCAATATATTTGTGGACGAGAGTTATCATTTATAACTCTGCAGGTTTGTGAATTGCAGTGCCCCTGAGCTCCATTTTTCAACTCGCTTTCTTGGGAGCTGGCTGCAAAAGCACAGGATTGCTTCAGGCTCTATTCTGGTCCCGAGCGGCAGGCTGAGCCTGTGGTTAATTCTTCTTCCTGATGGGAAAATAGAGTGACCTGTGCCTGTCCCAACACCTAGAGCTAGTGTCTCATTGGTTCCCCCTCTTCCCGTTCATCCTCAGGACAAATTGCAACCTGTACGGAACAGGAGGTTAAAGGTGCTGATTCTCCAAGGAGGGAGATTGCTAGTAAAGCAGCTGGAATGGAGAACCCGAGCACAAGGAGTTGAGAAATGAGGTGCGATTTAGAAACCTTTCCCGATCACACGGTGCACCATCTTCTGGGTTTCTCATGCATGTTTTCGAAGTGGGAAGATGCCCTTGAACCTGGAGATTCGGGACCCATGGGATGGGAACCACGCAGTATTACTTTAAACGGTCTGCGTTTGCTCACCCAACCTCACCAAACCTCTCAGCCCCAAGAGTGTCCACCCTTATGTCTCAATCAGCTGTGGGTCTAGATATGGTCAATCCAGGTGGCATCACAGCCCCTGAACGAATTTAGTAAGAATTTCTCTGTCTTTCACTGTCTTTGTTTCACGGGTTTTTAAAAGTGATTGATTTTTATAAAGGGGTTTAGCTGCTTTTCTCTGCTGTGTTTATGCCGCTTTACACCCACTTGACTCACTTACAGAGAGATATCAATACATAGGTTTTGAGATTCTTACTAGTCAGATATATTCTTGGGCGGTTAATAGGGGGTGTTGAGTCCAGGTCACTGAGCAAGGAGTAGGTCGTGTCTATTACATATTGGGTTTATGGAACGGTATCTGAGCTAATTTGAAACCCTTGTTTTATGCATCACCCCACCTCACCTTTCCCGTTAAGCAGCCATAGTGTGTTTTCTAAACGTGTGCCTCTGTTCTGTTTTGTAATTTAGTTCAAGGTCGCAGTTTTTACATTCCCTCTATAAGTGATATCTTATGATAAGTGTCTTTTTCTGTGTGACTTATTTCACTTAGAATCGTCGTACCTAAATCCACTCATCATGCTGCTACTAGACTTATGACGTTGATTTCATGGCTGAGTGATATTCTATTATACATAAGGACTAATACTTCTTTATCCATTTTTTTCTTTCCTGGGATATTTACGTTGTAACACAGTGGAGGTTCTTGTCAACAGAGCAGCCCTAAACTTTGGGGTGCCTGTGTCTTGCTGATTTTTAGTTTTCCCAATTTATACGCCCATGAGTGGAAGTGCCCTATGCTCTCTAAGCTGAGTTTTTTAGATGTTTCACGACACACCGTACACTTCTCCAAAATGGCTGTTGGCAATTTACATCCCGCCCATCAGCGTAGCAAGGCTCCCGTTTCTCCATGGCCTGTCCTGCATTTCTGGTTTTGACACTTTATTCAGCATGGCCCTTTTGACCGATGGGAAGCGAGACTTCTTTGTAGCGCTGATTTGCCTTTCCAGGTTGCTTGGTTGGCCAAAAAGGGCGTATGCGTTTTTTCCTGAATATATTCAGGAAAAAACGCATACGCCCTTTTTGGCCAAGGGCATCATGGTCGAGGTGTTGCCGCTTTTCCTGTGCTTTAAAGGCGATTCGAATCTAGCTCCTGAAATCTGTTTCCTGCAATTCTGCCTTGCTTTCAAATCCTCTTCGTTGCCTTCCCTCAATATATTTGTGGACGAGAGTTATCATTTATAACTCTGCAGGTTTGTGAATTGCAGTGCCCCTGAGCTCCATTTTTCAACTCGCTTTCTTGGGAGCTGGCTGCAAAAGTGCAGGATTGCTTCAGGCTCTATTCTGGTCCCGAGCGGCAGGCTGAGCCTGTGGTTAATTCTTCTTCCTGATGGGAAAATAGAGTGACCTGTGCCTGTCCCAACACCTAGAGCTAGTCTCTCATTGGTTCCCCCTCTTCCCGTTCATCCTCAGGACAAATTGCAACCTGTACGGAACAGGAGGTTAAAGGTGCTGATTCTCCAAGGAGGGAGATTGCTAGTAAAGCAGCTGGAATGGCGAACCCGAGCCCAAGGAGATGAGAAATGAGGTCCCTTTTAGAAACCTTTCCCGATCACACGGTGTACCATCTTCTGGGTTTCTCATGCATGTTTTCCATGTAGGAAGATGCCCTTGAACCTGGAGATTTGGGACCCATGGGATGGGAACAATGCAGTATTACTTTAAAGGGTCTGCGTTTGCTCACCCAACCTCATCAAACCTCTCAGCCCTAAGAGTGTCCACCCTTATGTCTCAATCAGCTGTGGGTCTAGGTATGGTCAATCCAAGTGGCATCACAGCCCGTGGGCGAATTTAGTAGGAATTTCTCTCTCTTTCACTGTCTTTGTTTCACGGGTTTTTAAAAGTGATTGATTTTTATAAAGGGGTTTAGCTGCTTTTCACTGCTGTGTTTATGCCGCTTTACACCCACTTGACTCACTTACAGAGAGATATCAATACATAGCTTTTAAGATTCTTACTAGTCAGATATATTCTTGGGCGGTGAATAGGGGGTGTGGAGTCCAGTTCACAGAGCAAGGTGTAGGTCATATCTATTACATATTGGGTTTATGGAACGGTATCTGAGCTAATTTGAAACCCTTGTTTTATGCATCACCCCACCTCACCTTTCCCGTTAAGCAGCCATAGTGTGTTTTCTAAACGTGTGACTCTGTTCTGTTTTGTAATTCAGTTCAAGGGTAGCGGTTTTCACATTCCCTCTATAAGTGATACCTTATGATAAGTGTCTTTTTCTGTGTGAATTATTTCACTGAGAATTGTCGTACCTAAATCCACTCATCATGCTGCTACTAGACTTATGACGTTGATTTCATGGCTGAGTGATATTCTATTATACATAAGGACTAATACTTCTTTATCCATTTTTTTCTTTCCTGGGATATTTACGTTGTAACAAAGTGGAGGTTCTTGTCAACAGAGCAGCCCTAAACTTTGGGGTGCCTGTGTCTTGCTGATTTTTAGTTTTCCCAATTTATACGCCCATGAGTGGAAGTGTCCTATGCTCTCTAAGCTGAATTTTTTAGATGTTTCAGGACACACCGTACAGTTCTCCAGAGTGGCTGTTGGCAATTTACATCCCGCCCATCAGCGTAGCAAGGCTCCCGTTTCTCCATGGCCTGTCCTGCATTTCTGGTTTTGATACTTTATTCAGCATGGCCCTTTTGACCGATGGGAAGCGAGACTTCTTTGTAGCGCTGATTTGCCTTTCCAGGTTGCTTGGTTGGCCAAAAAGGGCGTATGCGTTTTTTCCTGAATATATTCAGGAAAAAACGCATACGCCCTTTTTGGCCAAGGGCATCATGGTCGAGGTGTTGCCGCTTTTCCTGTGCTTTAAAGGCGATTCGAATCTACCACCTGAAATCTGTTTCCTGCAATTCTGCCTTGCTTTCAAATCCTCTTCGTTGCCTTCCCTCAATATATTTGTGGACGAGAGTTATCATTTATAACTCTGCAGGTTTTTGAATTGCAGTGCCCCTGAGCTCCATTTTTCAACTCGCTTTCTTGGGAGCTGGCTGCAAAAGTGCAGGATTGCTTCAGGCTCTATTCTGGTCCCGAGCGGCAGGCTGAGCCTGTGGTTAATTCTTCTTCCTGATGGGAAAATAGAGTGACCTGTGCCTGTCCCAACACCTAGAGCTAGTGTCTCATTGGTTCCCCCTCTTCCCGTTCATCCTCAGGACAAATTGCAACCTGTACGGAACAGGAGGTTAAAGGTGCTGATTCTCCAAGGAGGGAGATTGCTAGTAAAGCAGCTGGAATGGAGAACCCGAGCACAAGGAGTTGAGAAATGAGGTGCGATTTAGAAACCTTTCCCGATCACACGGTGCACCATCTTCTGGGTTTCTCATGCATGTTTTCGAAGTGGGAAGATGCCCTTGAACCTGGAGATTTGGGACCCATGGGATGGGAACCACGCAGTATTACTTTAAAGGGTCTGCGTTTGCTCACCCAACCTCACGAAACCTCTCAGCCCCAAGAGTGTCCACCCTTATGTCTCAATCAGCTGTGGGTCTATATATGGTCAATCCAGGTGGCATCACAGCCCCTGAACGAATTTAGTAAGAATTTCTTTCTCTTTCACTGTCTTTGTTTCACGGGTTTTTAAAAGTGATTGATTTTTATAAAGGGGTTTAGCTGCTTTTCACTGCTGTGTTTATGCCGCTTTACACCCACTTGACTCACTTACAGAGAGATATCAATACATAGGTTTTGAGATTCTTACTAGTCAGATATATTCTTGGGCGGTTAATAGGGGGTGTTGAGTCCAGGTCACTGAGGAAGGAGTAGGTCGTGTCTATTACATATTGGGTTTATGGAACGGTATCTGAGCTAATTTGAAACCCTTGTGTTATGCATCACCCCAACTCACCTTTCCCGTTAAGCAGCCATAGTGTGTTTTCTAAACGTGTGCCTCTGTTCTGTTTTGTAATTTAGTTCAAGGTCGCAGTTTTTACATTCCCTCTATAAGTGATATCTTATGATAAGTGTCTTTTTCTGTGTGACTTATTTCACTTAGAATCGTCGTACCTAAATCCACTCATCATGCTGCTACTAGACTTATGACGTTGATTTCATGGCTGAGTGATATTCTATTATACATAAGGACTAATACTTCTTTATCCATTTTTTTCTTTCCTGGGATATTTACGTTGTAACAAAGTGGAGGTTCTTGTCAACAGAGCAGCCCTAAACTTTGGGGTGCCTGTGTCTTGCTGATTTTTAGTTTTCCCAATTTATACGCCCATGAGTGGAAGTGCCCTATGCTCTCTAAGCTGAGTTTTTTAGATGTTTCACGACACACCGTACACTTCTCCAAAATGGCTGTTGGCAATTTACATCCCGCCCATCAGCGTAGCAAGGCTCCCGTTTCTCCATGGCCTGTCCTGCATTTCTGGTTTTGATACTTTATTCAGCATGGCCCTTTTGACCGATGGGAAGCGAGACTTCTTTGTAGCGCTGATTTGCCTTTCCAGGTTGCTTGGTTGGCCAAAAAGGGCGTATGCGTTTTTTCCTGAATATATTCAGGAAAAAACGCATACGCCCTTTTTGGCCAAGGGCATCATGGTCGAGGTGTTGCCGCTTTTCCTGTGCTTTAAAGGCGATTCGAATCTAGCTCCTGAAATCTGTTTCCTGCAATTCTGCCTTGCTTTCAAATCCTCTTCGTTGCCTTCCCTCAATATATTTGTGGACGAGAGTTATCATTTATAACTCTGCAGGTTTGTGAATTGCAGTGCCCCTGAGCTCCATTTTTCAACTCGCTTTCTTGGGAGCTGGCTGCAAAAGCGCAGGATTGCTTCAGGCTCTATTCTGGTCCCGAGCGGCAGGCTGAGCCTGTGGTTAATTCTTCTTCCTGATGGGAAAATAGAGTGACCTGTGCCTGTCCCAACACCTAGAGCTAGTCTCTCATTGGTTCCCCCTCTTCCCGTTCATCCTCAGGACAAATTGCAACCTGTACGGAACAGGAGGTTAAAGGTGCTGATTCTCCAAGGAGGGAGATTGCTAGTAAAGCAGCTGGAATGGCGAACCCGAGCCCAAGGAGATGAGAAATGAGGTCCCTTTTAGAAACCTTTCCCGATCACACGGTGTACCATCTTCTGGGTTTCTCATGCATGTTTTCCATGTAGGAAGATGCCCTTGAACCTGGAGATTTGGGACCCATGGGATGGGAACAATGCAGTATTACTTTAAAGGGTCTGCGTTTGCTCACCCAACCTCATCAAACCTCTCAGCCCTAAGAGTGTCCACCCTTATGTCTCAATCAGCTGTGGGTCTAGGTATGGTCAATCCAAGTGGCATCACAGCCCGTGGGCGAATTTAGTAGGAATTTCTCTCTCTTTCACTGTCTTTGTTTCACGGGTTTTTAAAAGTGATTGATTTTTATAAAGGGGTTTAGCTGCTTTTCACTGCTGTGTTTATGCCGCTTTACACCCACTTGACTCACTTACAGAGAGATATCAATACATAGCTTTTAAGATTCTTACTAGTCAGATATATTCTTGGGCGGTGAATAGGGGGTGTGGAGTCCAGTTCACAGAGCAAGGTGTAGGTCATATCTATTACATATTGGGTTTATGGAACGGTATCTGAGCTAATTTGAAACCCTTGTTTTATGCATCACCCCACCTCACCTTTCCCGTTAAGCAGCCATAGTGTGTTTTCTAAACGTGTGACTCTGTTCTGTTTTGTAATTCAGTTCAAGGGTAGCGGTTTTCACATTCCCTCTATAAGTGATACCTTATGATAAGTGTCTTTTTCTGTGTGAATTATTTCACTGAGAATTGTCGTACCTAAATCCACTCATCATGCTGCTACTAGACTTATGACGTTGATTTCATGGCTGAGTGATATTCTATTATACATAAGGACTAATACTTCTTTATCCATTTTTTTCTTTCCTGGGATATTTACGTTGTAACAAAGTGGAGGTTCTTGTCAACAGAGCAGCCCTAAACTTTGGGGTGCCTGTGTCTTGCTGATTTTTAGTTTTCCCAATTTATACGCCCATGAGTGGAAGTGTCCTATGCTCTCTAAGCTGAATTTTTTAGATGTTTCAGGACACACCGTACAGTTCTCCAGAGTGGCTGTTGGCAATTTACATCCCGCCCATCAGCGTAGCAAGGCTCCCGTTTCTCCATGGCCTGTCCTGCATTTCTGGTTTTGATACTTTATTCAGCATGGCCCTTTTGACCGATGGGAAGCGAGACTTCTTTGTAGCGCTGATTTGCCTTTCCAGGTTGCTTGGTTGGCCAAAAAGGGCGTATGCGTTTTTTCCTGAATATATTCAGGAAAAAACGCATACGCCCTTTTTGGCCAAGGGCATCATGGTCGAGGTGTTGCCGCTTTTCCTGTGCTTTAAAGGCGATTCGAATCTAGCTCCTGAAATCTGTTTCCTGCAATTCTGCCTTGCTTTCAAATCCTCTTCGTTGCCTTCCCTCAATATATTTGTGGACGAGAGTTATCATTTATAACTCTGCAGGTTTGTGAATTGCAGTGCCCCTGAGCTCCATTTTTCAACTCGCTTTCTTGGGAGCTGGCTGCAAAAGTGCAGGATTGCTTCAGGCTCTATTCTGGTCCCGAGCGGCAGGCTGAGCCTGTGGTTAATTCTTCTTCCTGATGGGAAAATAGAGTGACCTGTGCCTGTCCCAACACCTAGAGCTAGTGTCTCATTGGTTCCCCCTCTTCCCGTTCATCCTCAGGACAAATTGCAACCTGTACGGAACAGGAGGTTAAAGGTGCTGATTCTCCAAGGAGGGAGATTGCTAGTAAAGCAGCTGGAATGGAGAACCCGAGCACAAGGAGTTGAGAAATGAGGTGCGATTTAGAAACCTTTCCCGATCACACGGTGCACCATCTTCTGGGTTTCTCATGCATGTTTTCGAAGTGGGAAGATGCCCTTGAACCTGGAGATTCGGGACCCATGGGATGGGAACCACGCAGTATTACTTTAAAGGGTCTGCGTTTGCTCACCCAACCTCACGAAACCTCTCAGCCCCAAGAGTGTCCACCCTTATGTCTCAATCAGCTGTGGGTCTATATATGGTCAATCCAGGTGGCATCACAGCCCCTGAACGAATTTAGTAAGAATTTCTTTCTCTTTCACTGTCTTTGTTTCACGGGTTTTTAAAAGTGATTGATTTTTATAAAGGGGTTTAGCTGCTTTTCACTGCTGTGTTTATGCCGCTTTACACCCACTTGACTCACTTTCAGAGAGATATCAATACATAGGTTTTGAGATTCTTACTAGTCAGATATATTCTTGGGCGGTTAATAGGGGGTGTTGAGTCCAGGTCACTGAGGAAGGAGTAGGTCGTGTCTATTACATATTGGGTTTATGGAACGGTATCTGAGCTAATTTGAAACCCTTGTTTTATGCATCACCCCACCTCACCTTTCCCGTTAAGCAGCCATAGTGTGTTTTCTAAACGTGTGCCTCTGTTCTGTTTTGTAATTTAGTTCAAGGTCGCAGTTTTTACATTCCCTCTATAAGTGATATCTTATGATAAGTGTCTTTTTCTGTGTGACTTATTTCACTTAGAATCGTCGTACCTAAATCCACTCATCATGCTGCTACTAGACTTATGACGTTGATTTCATGGCTGAGTGATATTCTATTATACATAAGGACTAATACTTCTTTATCCATTTTTTTCTTTCCTGGGATATTTACGTTGTAACAAAGTGGAGGTTCTTGTCAACAGAGCAGCCCTAAACTTTGGGGTGCCTGTGTCTTGCTGATTTTTAGTTTTCCCAATTTATACGCCCATGAGTGGAAGTGCCCTATGCTCTCTAAGCTGAGTTTTTTAGATGTTTCACGACACACCGTACACTTCTCCAAAATGGCTGTTGGCAATTTACATCCCGCCCATCAGCGTAGCAAGGCTCCCGTTTCTCCATGGCCTGTCCTGCATTTCTGGTTTTGACACTTTATTCAGCATGGCCCTTTTGACCGATGGGAAGCGAGACTTCTTTGTAGCGCTGATTTGCCTTTCCAGGTTGCTTGGTTGGCCAAAAAGGGCGTATGCGTTTTTTCCTGAATATATTCAGGAAAAAACGCATACGCCCTTTTTGGCCAAGGGCATCATGGTCGAGGTGTTGCCGCTTTTCCTGTGCTTTAAAGGCGATTCGAATCTAGCTCCTGAAATCTGTTTCCTGCAATTCTGCCTTGCTTTCAAATCCTCTTCGTTGCCTTCCCTCAATATATTTGTGGACGAGAGTTATCATTTATAACTCTGCAGGTTTGTGAATTGCAGTGCCCCTGAGCTCCATTTTTCAACTCGCTTTCTTGGGAGCTGGCTGCAAAAGCGCAGGATTGCTTCAGGCTCTATTCTGGTCCCGAGCGGCAGGCTGAGCCTGTGGTTAATTCTTCTTCCTGATGGGAAAATAGAGTGACCTGTGCCTGTCCCAACACCTAGAGCTAGTCTCTCATTGGTTCCCCCTCTTCCCGTTCATCCTCAGGACAAATTGCAACCTGTACGGAACAGGAGGTTAAAGGTGCTGATTCTCCAAGGAGGGAGATTGCTAGTAAAGCAGCTGGAATGGAGAACCCGAGCACAAGGAGTTGAGAAATGAGGTGCGATTTAGAAACCTTTCCCGATCACACGGTGCACCATCTTCTGGGTTTCTCATGCATGTTTTCGAAGTGGGAAGATGCCCTTGAACCTGGAGATTTGGGACCCATGGGATGGGAACCACGCAGTATTACTTTAAAGGGTCTGCGTTTGCTCACCCAACCTCACGAAACCTCTCAGCCCCAAGAGTGTCCACCCTTATGTCTCAATCAGCTGTGGGTCTATATATGGTCAATCCAGGTGGCATCACAGCCCCTGAACGAATTTAGTAAGAATTTCTTTCTCTTTCACTGTCTTTGTTTCACGGGTTTTTAAAAGTGATTGATTTTTATAAAGGGGTTTAGCTGCTTTTCACTGCTGTGTTTATGCCGCTTTACACCCACTTGACTCACTTACAGAGAGATATCAATACATAGGTTTTGAGATTCTTACTAGTCAGATATATTCTTGGGCGGTTAATAGGGGGTGTTGAGTCCAGGTCACTGAGGAAGGAGTAGGTCGTGCCTATTACATATTGGGTTTATGGAACGGTATCTGAGCTAATTTGAAACCCTTGTTTTATGCATCACCCCACCTCACCTTTCCCGTTAAGCAGCCATAGTGTGTTTTCTAAACGTGTGCCTCTGTTCTGTTTTGTAATTTAGTTCAAGGTCGCAGTTTTTACATTCCCTCTATAAGTGATATCTTATGATAAGTGTCTTTTTCTGTGTGACTTATTTCACTTAGAATCGTCGTACCTAAATCCACTCATCATGCTGCTACTAGACTTATGACGTTGATTTCATGGCTGAGTGATATTCTATTATACATAAGGACTAATACTTCTTTATCCATTTTTTTCTTTCCTGGGATATTTACGTTGTAACAAAGTGGAGGTTCTTGTCAACAGAGCAGCCCTAAACTTTGGGGTGCCTGTGTCTTGCTGATTTTTAGTTTTCCCAATTTATACGCCCATGAGTGGAAGTGCCCTATGCTCTCTAAGCTGAGTTTTTTAGATGTTTCACGACACACCGTACACTTCTCCAAAATGGCTGTTGGCAATTTACATCCCGCCCATCAGCGTAGCAAGGCTCCCGTTTCTCCATGGCCTGTCCTGCATTTCTGGTTTTGACACTTTATTCAGCATGGCCCTTTTGACCGATGGGAAGCGAGACTTCTTTGTAGCGCTGATTTGCCTTTCCAGGTTGCTTGGTTGGCCAAAAAGGGCGTATGCGTTTTTTCCTGAATATATTCAGGAAAAAACGCATACGCCCTTTTTGGCCAAGGGCATCATGGTCGAGGTGTTGCCGCTTTTCCTGTGCTTTAAAGGCGATTCGAATCTACCTCCTGAAATCTGTTTCCTGCAATTCTGCCTTGCTTTCAAATCCTCTTCGTTGCCTTCCCTCAATATATTTGTGGACGAGAGTTATCATTTATAACTCTGCAGGTTTGTGAATTGCAGTGCCCCTGAGCTCCATTTTTCAACTCGCTTTCTTGGGAGCTGGCTGCAAAAGCGCAGGATTGCTTCAGGCTCTATTCTGGTCCCGAGCGGCAGGCTGAGCCTGTGGTTAATTCTTCTTCCTGATGGGAAAATAGAGTGACCTGTGCCTGTCCCAACACCTAGAGCTAGTCTCTCATTGGTTCCCCCTCTTCCCGTTCATCCTCAGGACAAATTGCAACCTGTACGGAACAGGAGGTTAAAGGTGCTGATTCTCCAAGGAGGGAGATTGCTAGTAAAGCAGCTGGAATGGCGAACCCGAGCCCAAGGAGATGAGAAATGAGGTCCCTTTTAGAAACCTTTCCCGATCACACGGTGTACCATCTTCTGGGTTTCTCATGCATGTTTTCCATGTAGGAAGATGCCCTTGAACCTGGAGATTTGGGACCCATGGGATGGGAACAATGCAGTATTACTTTAAAGGGTCTGCGTTTGCTCACCCAACCTCACGAAACCTCTCAGCCCTAAGAGTGTCCACCCTTATGTCTCAATCAGCTGTGGGTCTAGGTATGGTCAATCCAAGTGGCATCACAGCCCGTGAGCGAATTTAGTAGGAATTTCTCTCTCTTTCACTGTCTTTGTTTCACGGGTTTTTAAAAGTGATTGATTTTTATAAAGGGGTTTAGATGCTTTTCACTGCTGTGTTTATGCCGCTTTACACCCACTTGACTCACTTACAGAGAGATATCAATACATAGCTTTTAAGATTCTTACTAGTCAGATATATTCTTGGGCGGTGAATAGGGGGTGTGGAGTCCAGTTCACAGAGCAAGGTGTAAGTCGTATCTATTACATATTGGGTTTATGGAACGGTTTCTGAGCTAATTTGAAACCCTTGTTTTATGCATCACCCCACCTCACCTTTCCCGTTAAGCAGCCATAGTGTGTTTTCTAAACGTGTGACTCTGTTCTCTTTTGTAATTCAGTTCAAGGGTAGCGGTTTTCACATTCCCTCTATAAGTGATATCTTATGATAAGTGTCTTTTTCTGTGTGAATTATTTCACTGAGAATCGTCGTACCTAAATCCACTCATCATGCTGCTACTAGACTTATGACGTTGATTTCATGGCTGAGTGATATTCTATTATACATAAGGACTAATACTTCTTTATCCATTTTTTTCTTTCCTGGGATATTTACGTTGTAACAAAGTGGAGGTTCTTGTCAACAGAGCAGCCCTAAACTTTGGGGTGCCTGTGTCTTGCTGATTTTTAGTTTTCCCAATTTATACGCCCATGAGTGGAAGTGTCCTATGCTCTCTAAGCTGAATTTTTTAGATGTTTCAGGACACACCGTACAGTTCTCCAGAGTGGCTGTTGGCAATTTACATCCCGCCCATCAGCGTAGCAAGGC
Source organism: Balaenoptera borealis (assembly GCF_965194805.1). Lineage (NCBI taxonomy): Eukaryota > Metazoa > Chordata > Mammalia > Artiodactyla > Balaenopteridae > Balaenoptera > Balaenoptera borealis. Next base: position 36,038,689 of record NC_138864.1, read on the forward strand.
TCCCGTTTCTCCATGGCCTGTCCTGCATTTCTGGTTTTGACACTTTATTCAGCATGGCCCTTTTGACCGATGGGAAGCGAGACTTCTTTGTAGCGCTGATTTGTCTTTCCAGGTTGCTTGGTTGGCCAAAAAGGGCGTATGCGTTTTTTCCTGAATATATTCAGGAAAAAACGCATACGCCCTTTTTGGCCAAGGGCATCATGGTCGAGGTGTTGCCGCTTTTCCTGTGCTTTAAAGGCGATTCGAATCTACCTCCTGAAATCTGTTTCCTGCAATTCTGCCTTGCTTTCAAATCCTCTTCGTTGCCTTCCCTCAATATATTTGTGGACGAGAGTTATCATTTATAACTCTGCAGGTTTGTGAATTGCAGTGCCCCTGAGCTCCATTTTTCAACTCGCTTTCTTGGGAGCTGGCTGCAAAAGTGCAGGATTGCTTCAGGCTCTATTCTGGTCCCGAGCGGCAGGCTGAGCCTGTGGTTAATTCTTCTTCCTGATGGGAAAATAGAGTGACCTGTGCCTGTCCCAACACCTAGAGCTAGTGTCTCATTGGTTCCCCCTCTTCCCGTTCATCCTCAGGACAAATTGCAACCTGTACGGAACAGGAGGTTAAAGGTGCTGATTCTCCAAGGAGGGAGATTGCTAGTAAAGCAGCTGGAATGGAGAACCCGAGCACAAGGAGTTGAGAAATGAGGTGCGATTTAGAAACCTTTCCCGATCACACGGTGCACCATCTTCTGGGTTTCTCATGCATGTTTTCGAAGTGGGAAGATGCCCTTGAACCTGGAGATTTGGGACCCATGGGATGGGAACCACGCAGTATTACTTTAAAGGGTCTGCGTTTGCTCACCCAACCTCACGAAACCTCTCAGCCCCAAGAGTGTCCACCCTTATGTCTCAATCAGCTGTGGGTCTATATATGGTCAATCCAGGTGGCATCACAGCCCCTGAACGAATTTAGTAAGAATTTCTTTCTCTTTCACTGTCTTTGTTTCACGGGTTTTTAAAAGTGATTGATTTTTATAAAGGGGTTTAGCTGCTTTTCACTGCTGTGTTTATGCCGCTTTACACCCACTTGACTCACTTACAGAGAGATATCAATACATAGGTTTTGAGATTCTTACTAGTCAGATATATTCTTGGGCGGTTAATAGGGGGTGTTGAGTCCAGGTCACTGAGGAAGGAGTAGGTCGTGCCTATTACATATTGGGTTTATGGAACGGTATCTGAGCTAATTTGAAACCCTTGTTTTATGCATCACCCCACCTCACCTTTCCCGTTAAGCAGCCATAGTGTGTTTTCTAAACGTGTGCCTCTGTTCTGTTTTGTAATTTAGTTCAAGGTCGCAGTTTTTACATTCCCTCTATAAGTGATATCTTATGATAAGTGTCTTTTTCTGTGTGACTTATTTCACTTAGAATCGTCGTACCTAAATCCACTCATCATGCTGCTACTAGACTTATGACGTTGATTTCATGGCTGAGTGATATTCTATTATACATAAGGACTAATACTTCTTTATCCATTTTTTTCTTTCCTGGGATATTTACGTTGTAACAAAGTGGAGGTTCTTGTCAACAGAGCAGCCCTAAACTTTGGGGTGCCTGTGTCTTGCTGATTTTTAGTTTTCCCAATTTATACGCCCATGAGTGGAAGTGCCCTATGCTCTCTAAGCTGAGTTTTTTAGATGTTTCACGACACACCGTACACTTCTCCAAAATGGCTGTTGGCAATTTACATCCCGCCCATCAGCGTAGCAAGGCTCCCGTTTCTCCATGGCCTGTCCTGCATTTCTGGTTTTGACACTTTATTCAGCATGGCCCTTTTGACCGATGGGAAGCGAGACTTCTTTGTAGCGCTGATTTGCCTTTCCAGGTTGCTTGGTTGGCCAAAAAGGGCGTATGCGTTTTTTCCTGAATATATTCAGGAAAAAACGCATACGCCCTTTTTGGCCAAGGGCATCATGGTCGAGGTGTTGCCGCTTTTCCTGTGCTTTAAAGGCGATTCGAATCTACCTCCTGAAATCTGTTTCCTGCAATTCTGCCTTGCTTTCAAATCCTCTTCGTTGCCTTCCCTCAATATATTTGTGGACGAGAGTTATCATTTATAACTCTGCAGGTTTGTGAATTGCAGTGCCCCTGAGCTCCATTTTTCAACTCGCTTTCTTGGGAGCTGGCTGCAAAAGCGCAGGATTGCTTCAGGCTCTATTCTGGTCCCGAGCGGCAGGCTGAGCCTGTGGTTAATTCTTCTTCCTGATGGGAAAATAGAGTGACCTGTGCCTGTCCCAACACCTAGAGCTAGTCTCTCATTGGTTCCCCCTCTTCCCGTTCATCCTCAGGACAAATTGCAACCTGTACGGAACAGGAGGTTAAAGGTGCTGATTCTCCAAGGAGGGAGATTGCTAGTAAAGCAGCTGGAATGGCGAACCCGAGCCCAAGGAGATGAGAAATGAGGTCCCTTTTAGAAACCTTTCCCGATCACACGGTGTACCATCTTCTGGGTTTCTCATGCATGTTTTCCATGTAGGAAGATGCCCTTGAACCTGGAGATTTGGGACCCATGGGATGGGAACAATGCAGTATTACTTTAAAGGGTCTGCGTTTGCTCACCCAACCTCATCAAACCTCTCAGCCCTAAGAGTGTCCACCCTTATGTCTCAATCAGCTGTGGGTCTAGGTATGGTCAATCCAAGTGGCATCACAGCCCGTGGGCGAATTTAGTAGGAATTTCTCTCTCTTTCACTGTCTTTGTTTCACGGGTTTTTAAAAGTGATTGATTTTTATAAAGGGGTTTAGCTGCTTTTCACTGCTGTGTTTATGCCGCTTTACACCCACTTGACTCACTTACAGAGAGATATCAATACATAGCTTTTAAGATTCTTACTAGTCAGATATATTCTTGGGCGGTGAATAGGGGGTGTGGAGTCCAGTTCACAGAGCAAGGTGTAGGTCATATCTATTACATATTGGGTTTATGGAACGGTATCTGAGCTAATTTGAAACCCTTGTTTTATGCATCACCCCACCTCACCTTTCCCGTTAAGCAGCCATAGTGTGTTTTCTAAACGTGTGCCTCTGTTCTGTTTTGTAATTTAGTTCAAGGTCGCAGTTTTTACATTCCCTCTATAAGTGATATCTTATGATAAGTGTCTTTTTCTGTGTGACTTATTTCACTTAGAATCGTCGTACCTAAATCCACTCATCATGCTGCTACTAGACTTATGACGTTGATTTCATGGCTGAGTGATATTCTATTATACATAAGGACTAATACTTCTTTATCCATTTTTTTCTTTCCTGGGATATTTACGTTGTAACACAGTGGAGGTTCTTGTCAACAGAGCAGCCCTAAACTTTGGGGTGCCTGTGTCTTGCTGATTTTTAGTTTTCCCAATTTATACGCCCATGAGTGGAAGTGCCCTATGCTCTCTAAGCTGAGTTTTTTAGATGTTTCACGACACACCGTACACTTCTCCAAAATGGCTGTTGGCAATTTACATCCCGCCCATCAGCGTAGCAAGGCTCCCGTTTCTCCATGGCCTGTCCTGCATTTCTGGTTTTGACACTTTATTCAGCATGGCCCTTTTGACCGATGGGAAGCGAGACTTCTTTGTAGCGCTGATTTGCCTTTCCAGGTTGCTTGGTTGGCCAAAAAGGGCGTATGCGTTTTTTCCTGAATATATTCAGGAAAAAACGCATACGCCCTTTTTGGCCAAGGGCATCATGGTCGAGGTGTTGCCGCTTTTCCTGTGCTTTAAAGGCGATTCGAATCTACCTCCTGAAATCTGTTTCCTGCAATTCTGCCTTGCTTTCAAATCCTCTTCGTTGCCTTCCCTCAATATATTTGTGGACGAGAGTTATCATTTATAACTCTGCAGGTTTGTGAATTGCAGTGCCCCTGAGCTCCATTTTTCAACTCGCTTTCTTGGGAGCTGGCTGCAAAAGTGCAGGATTGCTTCAGGCTCTATTCTGGTCCCGAGCGGCAGGCTGAGCCTGTGGTTAATTCTTCTTCCTGATGGGAAAATAGAGTGACCTGTGCCTGTCCCAACACCTAGAGCTAGTGTCTCATTGGTTCCCCCTCTTCCCGTTCATCCTCAGGACAAATTGCAACCTGTACGGAACAGGAGGTTAAAGGTGCTGATTCTCCAAGGAGGGAGATTGCTAGTAAAGCAGCTGGAATGGAGAACCCGAGCACAAGGAGTTGAGAAATGAGGTGCGATTTAGAAACCTTTCCCGATCACACGGTGCACCATCTTCTGGGTTTCTCATGCATGTTTTCGAAGTGGGAAGATGCCCTTGAACCTGGAGATTCGGGACCCATGGGATGGGAACCACGCAGTATTACTTTAAAGGGTCTGCGTTTGCTCACCCAACCTCACGAAACCTCTCAGCCCCAAGAGTGTCCACCCTTATGTCTCAATCAGCTGTGGGTCTATATATGGTCAATCCAGGTGGCATCACAGCCCCTGAACGAATTTAGTAAGAATTTCTTTCTCTTTCACTGTCTTTGTTTCACGGGTTTTTAAAAGTGATTGATTTTTATAAAGGGGTTTAGCTGCTTTTCACTGCTGTGTTTATGCCGCTTTACACCCACTTGACTCACTTACAGAGAGATATCAATACATAGGTTTTGAGATTCTTACTAGTCAGATATATTCTTGGGCGGTTAATAGGGGGTGTTGAGTCCAGGTCACTGAGGAAGGAGTAGGTCGTGTCTATTACATATTGGGTTTATGGAACGGTATCTGAGCTAATTTGAAACCCTTGTTTTATGCATCACCCCACCTCACCTTTCCCGTTAAGCAGCCATAGTGTGTTTTCTAAACGTGTGCCTCTGTTCTGTTTTGTAATTTAGTTCAAGGTCGCAGTTTTTACATTCCCTCTATAAGTGATATCTTATGATAAGTGTCTTTTTCTGTGTGACTTATTTCACTTAGAATCGTCGTACCTAAATCCACTCATCATGCTGCTACTAGACTTATGACGTTGATTTCATGGCTGAGTGATATTCTATTATACATAAGGACTAATACTTCTTTATCCATTTTTTTCTTTCCTGGGATATTTACGTTGTAACAAAGTGGAGGTTCTTGTCAACAGAGCAGCCCTAAACTTTGGGGTGCCTGTGTCTTGCTGATTTTTAGTTTTCCCAATTTATACGCCCATGAGTGGAAGTGCCCTATGCTCTCTAAGCTGAGTTTTTTAGATGTTTCACGACACACCGTACACTTCTCCAAAATGGCTGTTGGCAATTTACATCCCGCCCATCAGCGTAGCAAGGCTCCCGTTTCTCCATGGCCTGTCCTGCATTTCTGGTTTTGACACTTTATTCAGCATGGCCCTTTTGACCGATGGGAAGCGAGACTTCTTTGTAGCGCTGATTTGCCTTTCCAGGTTGCTTGGTTGGCCAAAAAGGGCGTATGCGTTTTTTCCTGAATATATTCAGGAAAAAACGCATACGCCCTTTTTGGCCAAGGGCATCATGGTCGAGGTGTTGCCGCTTTTCCTGTGCTTTAAAGGCGATTCGAATCTACCTCCTGAAATCTGTTTCCTGCAATTCTGCCTTGCTTTCAAATCCTCTTCGTTGCCTTCCCTCAATATATTTGTGGACGAGAGTTATCATTTATAACTCTGCAGGTTTGTGAATTGCAGTGCCCCTGAGCTCCATTTTTCAACTCGCTTTCTTGGGAGCTGGCTGCAAAAGCGCAGGATTGCTTCAGGCTCTATTCTGGTCCCGAGCGGCAGGCTGAGCCTGTGGTTAATTCTTCTTCCTGATGGGAAAATAGAGTGACCTGTGCCTGTCCCAACACCTAGAGCTAGTCTCTCATTGGTTCCCCCTCTTCCCGTTCATCCTCAGGACAAATTGCAACCTGTACGGAACAGGAGGTTAAAGGTGCTGATTCTCCAAGGAGGGAGATTGCTAGTAAAGCAGCTGGAATGGCGAACCCGAGCCCAAGGAGATGAGAAATGAGGTCCCTTTTAGAAACCTTTCCCGATCACACGGTGTACCATCTTCTGGGTTTCTCATGCATGTTTTCCATGTAGGAAGATGCCCTTGAACCTGGAGATTTGGGACCCATGGGATGGGAACAATGCAGTATTACTTTAAAGGGTCTGCGTTTGCTCACCCAACCTCACGAAACCTCTCAGCCCTAAGAGTGTCCACCCTTATGTCTCAATCAGCTGTGGGTCTAGGTATGGTCAATCCAAGTGGCATCACAGCCCGTGAGCGAATTTAGTAGGAATTTCTCTCTCTTTCACTGTCTTTGTTTCACGGGTTTTTAAAAGTGATTGATTTTTATAAAGGGGTTTAGATGCTTTTCACTGCTGTGTTTATGCCGCTTTACACCCACTTGACTCACTTACAGAGAGATATCAATACATAGCTTTTAAGATTCTTACTAGTCAGATATATTCTTGGGCGGTGAATAGGGGGTGTGGAGTCCAGTTCACAGAGCAAGGTGTAGGTCGTATCTATTACATATTGGGTTTATGGAACGGTTTCTGAGCTAATTTGAAACCCTTGTTTTATGCATCACCCCACCTCACCTTTCCCGTTAAGCAGCCATAGTGTGTTTTCTAAACGTGTGACTCTGTTCTCTTTTGTAATTCAGTTCAAGGGTAGCGGTTTTCACATTCCCTCTATAAGTGATATCTTATGATAAGTGTCTTTTTCTGTGTGAATTATTTCACTGAGAATCGTCGTACCTAAATCCACTCATCATGCTGCTACTAGACTTATGACGTTGATTTCATGGCTGAGTGATATTCTATTATACATAAGGACTAATACTTCTTTATCCATTTTTTTCTTTCCTGGGATATTTACGTTGTAACAAAGTGGAGGTTCTTGTCAACAGAGCAGCCCTAAACTTTGGGGTGCCTGTGTCTTGCTGATTTTTAGTTTTCCCAATTTATACGCCCATGAGTGGAAGTGTCCTATGCTCTCTAAGCTGAATTTTTTAGATGTTTCAGGACACACCGTACAGTTCTCCAGAGTGGCTGTTGGCAATTTACATCCCGCCCATCAGCGTAGCAAGGCTCCCGTTTCTCCATGGCCTGTCCTGCATTTCTGGTTTTGACACTTTATTCAGCATGGCCCTTTTGACCGATGGGAAGCGAGACTTCTTTGTAGCGCTGATTTGTCTTTCCAGGTTGCTTGGTTGGCCAAAAAGGGCGTATGCGTTTTTTCCTGAATATATTCAGGAAAAAACGCATACGCCCTTTTTGGCCAAGGGCATCATGGTCGAGGTGTTGCCGCTTTTCCTGTGCTTTCAAGGCGATTCGAATCTACCTCCTGAAATCTGTTTCCTGCAATTCTGCCTTGCTTTCAAAACTTCTTCGTTGCCTTCCCTCAATATATTTGTGGACGAGAGTTATCATTTATAACTCTGCAGGTTTGTGAATTGCAGTGCCCCTGAGCTCCATTTTTCAACTCGCTTTCTTGGGAGCTGGCTGCAAAAGCACAGGATTGCTTCAGGCTCTATTCTGGTCCCGAGCGGCAGGCTGAGCCTGTGGTTAATTCTTCTTCCTGATGGGAAAATAGAGTGACCTGTGCCTGTCCCAACACCTAGAGCTAGTGTCTCATTGGTTCCCCCTCTTCCCGTTCATCCTCAGGACAAATTGCAACCTGTACGGAACAGGAGGTTAAAGGTGCTGATTCTCCAAGGAGGGAGATTGCTAGTAAAGCAGCTGGAATGGAGAACCCGAGCACAAGGAGTTGAGAAATGAGGTGCGATTTAGAAACCTTTCCCGATCACACGGTGCACCATCTTCTGGGTTTCTCATGCATGTTTTCGAAGTGGGAAGATGCCCTTGAACCTGGAGATTCGGGACCCATGGGATGGGAACCACGCAGTATTACTTTAAAGGGTCTGCGTTTGCTCACCCAACCTCACGAAACCTCTCAGCCCCAAGAGTGTCCACCCTTATGTCTCAATCAGCTGTGGGTCTATATATGGTCAATCCAGGTGGCATCACAGCCCCTGAACGAATTTAGTAAGAATTTCTTTCTCTTTCACTGTCTTTGTTTCACGGGTTTTTAAAAGTGATTGATTTTTATAAAGGGGTTTAGCTGCTTTTCACTGCTGTGTTTATGCCGCTTTACACCCACTTGACTCACTTACAGAGAGATATCAATACATAGGTTTTGAGATTCTTACTAGTCAGATATATTCTTGGGCGGTTAATAGGGGGTGTTGAGTCCAGGTCACTGAGCAAGGAGTAGGTCGTGTCTATTACATATTGGGTTTATGGAACGGTATCTGAGCTAATTTGAAACCCTTGTTTTATGCATCACCCCACCTCACCTTTCCCGTTAAGCAGCCATAGTGTGTTTTCTAAACGTGTGCCTCTGTTCTGTTTTGTAATTTAGTTCAAGGTCGCAGTTTTTACATTCCCTCTATAAGTGATATCTTATGATAAGTGTCTTTTTCTGTGTGACTTATTTCACTTAGAATCGTCGTACCTAAATCCACTCATCATGCTGCTACTAGACTTATGACGTTGATTTCATGGCTGAGTGATATTCTATTATACATAAGGACTAATACTTCTTTATCCATTTTTTTCTTTCCTGGGATATTTACGTTGTAACACAGTGGAGGTTCTTGTCAACAGAGCAGCCCTAAACTTTGGGGTGCCTGTGTCTTGCTGATTTTTAGTTTTCCCAATTTATACGCCCATGAGTGGAAGTGCCCTATGCTCTCTAAGCTGAGTTTTTTAGATGTTTCACGACACACCGTACACTTCTCCAAAATGGCTGTTGGCAATTTACATCCCGCCCATCAGCGTAGCAAGGCTCCCGTTTCTCCATGGCCTGTCCTGCATTTCTGGTTTTGACACTTTATTCAGCATGGCCCTTTTGACCGATGGGAAGCGAGACTTCTTTGTAGCGCTGATTTGCCTTTCCAGGTTGCTTGGTTGGCCAAAAAGGGCGTATGCGTTTTTTCCTGAATATATTCAGGAAAAAACGCATACGCCCTTTTTGGCCAAGGGCATCATGGTCGAGGTGTTGCCGCTTTTCCTGTGCTTTAAAGGCGATTCGAATCTAGCTCCTGAAATCTGTTTCCTGCAATTCTGCCTTGCTTTCAAATCCTCTTCGTTGCCTTCCCTCAATATATTTGTGGACGAGAGTTATCATTTATAACTCTGCAGGTTTTTGAATTGCAGTGCCCCTGAGCTCCATTTTTCAACTCGCTTTCTTGGGAGCTGGCTGCAAAAGTGCAGGATTGCTTCAGGCTCTATTCTGGTCCCGAGCGGCAGGCTGAGCCTGTGGTTAATTCTTCTTCCTGATGGGAAAATAGAGTGACCTGTGCCTGTCCCAACACCTAGAGCTAGTCTCTCATTGGTTCCCCCTCTTCCCGTTCATCCTCAGGACAAATTGCAACCTGTACGGAACAGGAGGTTAAAGGTGCTGATTCTCCAAGGAGGGAGATTGCTAGTAAAGCAGCTGGAATGGCGAACCCGAGCCCAAGGAGATGAGAAATGAGGTCCCTTTTAGAAACCTTTCCCGATCACACGGTGTACCATCTTCTGGGTTTCTCATGCATGTTTTCCATGTAGGAAGATGCCCTTGAACCTGGAGATTTGGGACCCATGGGATGGGAACAATGCAGTATTACTTTAAAGGGTCTGCGTTTGCTCACCCAACCTCATCAAACCTCTCAGCCCTAAGAGTGTCCACCCTTATGTCTCAATCAGCTGTGGGTCTAGGTATGGTCAATCCAAGTGGCATCACAGCCCGTGGGCGAATTTAGTAGGAATTTCTCTCTCTTTCACTGTCTTTGTTTCACGGGTTTTTAAAAGTGATTGATTTTTATAAAGGGGTTTAGCTGCTTTTCACTGCTGTGTTTATGCCGCTTTACACCCACTTGACTCACTTACAGAGAGATATCAATACATAGCTTTTAAGATTCTTACTAGTCAGATATATTCTTGGGCGGTGAATAGGGGGTGTGGAGTCCAGTTCACAGAGCAAGGTGTAGGTCATATCTATTACATATTGGGTTTATGGAACGGTATCTGAGCTAATTTGAAACCCTTGTTTTATGCATCACCCCACCTCACCTTTCCCGTTAAGCAGCCATAGTGTGTTTTCTAAACGTGTGACTCTGTTCTGTTTTGTAATTCAGTTCAAGGGTAGCGGTTTTCACATTCCCTCTATAAGTGATACCTTATGATAAGTGTCTTTTTCTGTGTGAATTATTTCACTGAGAATTGTCGTACCTAAATCCACTCATCATGCTGCTACTAGACTTATGACGTTGATTTCATGGCTGAGTGATATTCTATTATACATAAGGACTAATACTTCTTTATCCATTTTTTTCTTTCCTGGGATATTTACGTTGTAACAAAGTGGAGGTTCTTGTCAACAGAGCAGCCCTAAACTTTGGGGTGCCTGTGTCTTGCTGATTTTTAGTTTTCCCAATTTATACGCCCATGAGTGGAAGTGTCCTATGCTCTCTAAGCTGAATTTTTTAGATGTTTCAGGACACACCGTACAGTTCTCCAGAGTGGCTGTTGGCAATTTACATCCCGCCCATCAGCGTAGCAAGGCTCCCGTTTCTCCATGGCCTGTCCTGCATTTCTGGTTTTGATACTTTATTCAGCATGGCCCTTTTGACCGATGGGAAGCGAGACTTCTTTGTAGCGCTGATTTGCCTTTCCAGGTTGCTTGGTTGGCCAAAAAGGGCGTATGCGTTTTTTCCTGAATATATTCAGGAAAAAACGCATACGCCCTTTTTGGCCAAGGGCATCATGGTCGAGGTGTTGCCGCTTTTCCTGTGCTTTAAAGGCGATTCGAATCTACCACCTGAAATCTGTTTCCTGCAATTCTGCCTTGCTTTCAAATCCTCTTCGTTGCCTTCCCTCAATATATTTGTGGACGAGAGTTATCATTTATAACTCTGCAGGTTTGTGAATTGCAGTGCCCCTGAGCTCCATTTTTCAACTCGCTTTCTTGGGAGCTGGCTGCAAAAGTGCAGGATTGCTTCAGGCTCTATTCTGGTCCCGAGCGGCAGGCTGAGCCTGTGGTTAATTCTTCTTCCTGATGGGAAAATAGAGTGACCTGTGCCTGTCCCAACACCTAGAGCTAGTGTCTCATTGGTTCCCCCTCTTCCCGTTCATCCTCAGGACAAATTGCAACCTGTACGGAACAGGAGGTTAAAGGTGCTGATTCTCCAAGGAGGGAGATTGCTAGTAAAGCAGCTGGAATGGAGAACCCGAGCACAAGGAGTTGAGAAATGAGGTGCGATTTAGAAACCTTTCCCGATCACACGGTGCACCATCTTCTGGGTTTCTCATGCATGTTTTCGAAGTGGGAAGATGCCCTTGAACCTAGAGATTTGGGACCCATGGGATGGGAACCACGCAGTATTACTTTAAAGGGTCTGCGTTTGCTCACCCAACCTCACGAAACCTCTCAGCCCCAAGAGTGTCCACCCTTATGTCTCAATCAGCTGTGGGTCTATATATGGTCAATCCAGGTGGCATCACAGCCCCTGAACGAATTTAGTAAGAATTTCTTTCTCTTTCACTGTCTTTGTTTCACGGGTTTTTAAAAGTGATTGATTTTTATAAAGGGGTTTAGCTGCTTTTCACTGCTGTGTTTATGCCGCTTTACACCCACTTGACTCACTTACAGAGAGATATCAATACATAGGTTTTGAGATTCTTACTAGTCAGATATATTCTTGGGCGGTTAATAGGGGGTGTTGAGTCCAGGTCACTGAGGAAGGAGTAGGTCGTGTCTATTACATATTGGGTTTATGGAACGGTATCTGAGCTAATTTGAAACCCTTGTGTTATGCATCACCCCAACTCACCTTTCCCGTTAAGCAGCCATAGTGTGTTTTCTAAACGTGTGCCTCTGTTCTGTTTTGTAATTTAGTTCAAGGTCGCAGTTTTTACATTCCCTCTATAAGTGATATCTTATGATAAGTGTCTTTTTCTGTGTGACTTATTTCACTTAGAATCGTCGTACCTAAATCCACTCATCATGCTGCTACTAGACTTATGACGTTGATTTCATGGCTGAGTGATATTCTATTATACATAAGGACTAATACTTCTTTATCCATTTTTTTCTTTCCTGGGATATTTACGTTGTAACAAAGTGGAGGTTCTTGTCAACAGAGCAGCCCTAAACTTTGGGGTGCCTGTGTCTTGCTGATTTTTAGTTTTCCCAATTTATACGCCCATGAGTGGAAGTGCCCTATGCTCTCTAAGCTGAGTTTTTTAGATGTTTCACGACACACCGTACACTTCTCCAAAATGGCTGTTGGCAATTTACATCCCGCCCATCAGCGTAGCAAGGCTCCCGTTTCTCCATGGCCTGTCCTGCATTTCTGGTTTTGATACTTTATTCAGCATGGCCCTTTTGACCGATGGGAAGCGAGACTTCTTTGTAGCGCTGATTTGCCTTTCCAGGTTGCTTGGTTGGCCAAAAAGGGCGTATGCGTTTTTTCCTGAATATATTCAGGAAAAAACGCATACGCCCTTTTTGGCCAAGGGCATCATGGTCGAGGTGTTGCCGCTTTTCCTGTGCTTTAAAGGCGATTCGAATCTAGCTCCTGAAATCTGTTTCCTGCAATTCTGCCTTGCTTTCAAATCCTCTTCGTTGCCTTCCCTCAATATATTTGTGGACGAGAGTTATCATTTATAACTCTGCAGGTTTGTGAATTGCAGTGCCCCTGAGCTCCATTTTTCAACTCGCTTTCTTGGGAGCTGGCTGCAAAAGCGCAGGATTGCTTCAGGCTCTATTCTGGTCCCGAGCGGCAGGCTGAGCCTGTGGTTAATTCTTCTTCCTGATGGGAAAATAGAGTGACCTGTGCCTGTCCCAACACCTAGAGCTAGTCTCTCATTGGTTCCCCCTCTTCCCGTTCATCCTCAGGACAAATTGCAACCTGTACGGAACAGGAGGTTAAAGGTGCTGATTCTCCAAGGAGGGAGATTGCTAGTAAAGCAGCTGGAATGGCGAACCCGAGCCCAAGGAGATGAGAAATGAGGTCCCTTTTAGAAACCTTTCCCGATCACACGGTGTACCATCTTCTGGGTTTCTCATGCATGTTTTCCATGTAGGAAGATGCCCTTGAACCTGGAGATTTGGGACCCATGGGATGGGAACAATGCAGTATTACTTTAAAGGGTCTGCGTTTGCTCACCCAACCTCATCAAACCTCTCAGCCCTAAGAGTGTCCACCCTTATGTCTCAATCAGCTGTGGGTCTAGGTATGGTCAATCCAAGTGGCATCACAGCCCGTGGGCGAATTTAGTAGGAATTTCTCTCTCTTTCACTGTCTTTGTTTCACGGGTTTTTAAAAGTGACTGATTTTTATAAAGGGGTTTAGCTGCTTTTCACTGCTGTGTTTATGCCGCTTTACACCCACTTGACTCACTTACAGAGAGATATCAATACATAGCTTTTAAGATTCTTACTAGTCAGATATATTCTTGGGCGGTGAATAGGGGGTGTGGAGTCCAGTTCACAGAGCAAGGTGTAGGTCATATCTATTACATATTGGGTTTATGGAACGGTATCTGAGCTAATTTGAAACCCTTGTTTTATGCATCACCCCACCTCACCTTTCCCGTTAAGCAGCCATAGTGTGTTTTCTAAACGTGTGACTCTGTTCTGTTTTGTAATTCAGTTCAAGGGTAGCGGTTTTCACATTCCCTCTATAAGTGATACCTTATGATAAGTGTCTTTTTCTGTGTGAATTATTTCACTGAGAATTGTCGTACCTAAATCCACTCATCATGCTGCTACTAGACTTATGACGTTGATTTCATGGCTGAGTGATATTCTATTATACATAAGGACTAATACTTCTTTATCCATTTTTTTCTTTCCTGGGATATTTACGTTGTAACAAAGTGGAGGTTCTTGTCAACAGAGCAGCCCTAAACTTTGGGGTGCCTGTGTCTTGCTGATTTTTAGTTTTCCCAATTTATACGCCCATGAGTGGAAGTGTCCTATGCTCTCTAAGCTGAATTTTTTAGATGTTTCAGGACACACCGTACAGTTCTCCAGAGTGGCTGTTGGCAATTTACATCCCGCCCATCAGCGTAGCAAGGCTCCCGTTTCTCCATGGCCTGTCCTGCATTTCTGGTTTTGATACTTTATTCAGCATGGCCCTTTTGACCGATGGGAAGCGAGACTTCTTTGTAGCGCTGATTTGCCTTTCCAGGTTGCTTGGTTGGCCAAAAAGGGCGTATGCGTTTTTTCCTGAATATATTCAGGAAAAAACGCATACGCCCTTTTTGGCCAAGGGCATCATGGTCGAGGTGTTGCCGCTTTTCCTGTGCTTTAAAGGCGATTCGAATCTAGCTCCTGAAATCTGTTTCCTGCAATTCTGCCTTGCTTTCAAATCCTCTTCGTTGCCTTCCCTCAATATATTTGTGGACGAGAGTTATCATTTATAACTCTGCAGGTTTGTGAATTGCAGTGCCCCTGAGCTCCATTTTTCAACTCGCTTTCTTGGGAGCTGGCTGCAAAAGTGCAGGATTGCTTCAGGCTCTATTCTGGTCCCGAGCGGCAGGCTGAGCCTGTGGTTAATTCTTCTTCCTGATGGGAAAATAGAGTGACCTGTGCCTGTCCCAACACCTAGAGCTAGTGTCTCATTGGTTCCCCCTCTTCCCGTTCATCCTCAGGACAAATTGCAACCTGTACGGAACAGGAGGTTAAAGGTGCTGATTCTCCAAGGAGGGAGATTGCTAGTAAAGCAGCTGGAATGGAGAACCCGAGCACAAGGAGTTGAGAAATGAGGTGCGATTTAGAAACCTTTCCCGATCACACGGTGCACCATCTTCTGGGTTTCTCATGCATGTTTTCGAAGTGGGAAGATGCCCTTGAACCTGGAGATTCGGGACCCATGGGATGGGAACCACGCAGTATTACTTTAAAGGGTCTGCGTTTGCTCACCCAACCTCACGAAACCTCTCAGCCCCAAGAGTGTCCACCCTTATGTCTCAATCAGCTGTGGGTCTATATATGGTCAATCCAGGTGGCATCACAGCCCCTGAACGAATTTAGTAAGAATTTCTTTCTCTTTCACTGTCTTTGTTTCACGGGTTTTTAAAAGTGATTGATTTTTATAAAGGGGTTTAGCTGCTTTTCACTGCTGTGTTTATGCCGCTTTACACCCACTTGACTCACTTACAGAGAGATATCAATACATAGGTTTTGAGATTCTTACTAGTCAGATATATTCTTGGGCGGTTAATAGGGGGTGTTGAGTCCAGGTCACTGAGGAAGGAGTAGGTCGTGTCTATTACATATTGGGTTTATGGAACGGTATCTGAGCTAATTTGAAACCCTTGTTTTATGCATCACCCCACCTCACCTTTCCCGTTAAGCAGCCATAGTGTGTTTTCTAAACGTGTGCCTCTGTTCTGTTTTGTAATTTAGTTCAAGGTCGCAGTTTTTACATTCCCTCTATAAGTGATATCTTATGATAAGTGTCTTTTTCTGTGTGACTTATTTCACTTAGAATCGTCGTACCTAAATCCACTCATCATGCTGCTACTAGACTTATGACGTTGATTTCATGGCTGAGTGATATTCTATTATACATAAGGACTAATACTTCTTTATCCATTTTTTTCTTTCCTGGGATATTTACGTTGTAACAAAGTGGAGGTTCTTGTCAACAGAGCAGCCCTAAACTTTGGGGTGCCTGTGTCTTGCTGATTTTTAGTTTTCCCAATTTATACGCCCATGAGTGGAAGTGCCCTATGCTCTCTAAGCTGAGTTTTTTAGATGTTTCACGACACACCGTACACTTCTCCAAAATGGCTGTTGGCAATTTACATCCCGCCCATCAGCGTAGCAAGGCTCCCGTTTCTCCATGGCCTGTCCTGCATTTCTGGTTTTGACACTTTATTCAGCATGGCCCTTTTGACCGATGGGAAGCGAGACTTCTTTGTAGCGCTGATTTGCCTTTCCAGGTTGCTTGGTTGGCCAAAAAGGGCGTATGCGTTTTTTCCTGAATATATTCAGGAAAAAACGCATACGCCCTTTTTGGCCAAGGGCATCATGGTCGAGGTGTTGCCGCTTTTCCTGTGCTTTAAAGGCGATTCGAATCTAGCTCCTGAAATCTGTTTCCTGCAATTCTGCCTTGCTTTCAAATCCTCTTCGTTGCCTTCCCTCAATATATTTGTGGACGAGAGTTATCATTTATAACTCTGCAGGTTTGTGAATTGCAGTGCCCCTGAGCTCCATTTTTCAACTCGCTTTCTTGGGAGCTGGCTGCAAAAGCGCAGGATTGCTTCAGGCTCTATTCTGGTCCCGAGCGGCAGGCTGAGCCTGTGGTTAATTCTTCTTCCTGATGGGAAAATAGAGTGACCTGTGCCTGTCCCAACACCTAGAGCTAGTCTCTCATTGGTTCCCCCTCTTCCCGTTCATCCTCAGGACAAATTGCAACCTGTACGGAACAGGAGGTTAAAGGTGCTGATTCTCCAAGGAGGGAGATTGCTAGTAAAGCAGCTGGAATGGCGAACCCGAGCCCAAGGAGATGAGAAATGAGGTCCCTTTTAGAAACCTTTCCCGATCACACGGTGTACCATCTTCTGGGTTTCTCATGCATGTTTTCCATGTAGGAAGATGCCCTTGAACCTGGAGATTTGGGACCCATGGGATGGGAACAATGCAGTATTACTTTAAAGGGTCTGCGTTTGCTCACCCAACCTCATCAAACCTCTCAGCCCTAAGAGTGTCCACCCTTATGTCTCAATCAGCTGTGGGTCTAGGTATGGTCAATCCAAGTGGCATCACAGCCCGTGGGCGAATTTAGTAGGAATTTCTCTCTCTTTCACTGTCTTTGTTTCACGGGTTTTTAAAAGTGATTGATTTTTATAAAGGGGTTTAGCTGCTTTTCACTGCTGTGTTTATGCCGCTTTACACCCACTTGACTCACTTACAGAGAGATATCAATACATAGCTTTTAAGATTCTTACTAGTCAGATATATTCTTGGGCGGTGAATAGGGGGTGTGGAGTCCAGTTCACAGAGCAAGGTGTAGGTCATATCTATTACATATTGGGTTTATGGAACGGTATCTGAGCTAATTTGAAACCCTTGTTTTATGCATCACCCCACCTCACCTTTCCCGTTAAGCAGCCATAGTGTGTTTTCTAAACGTGTGACTCTGTTCTGTTTTGTAATTCAGTTCAAGGGTAGCGGTTTTCACATTCCCTCTATAAGTGATACCTTATGATAAGTGTCTTTTTCTGTGTGAATTATTTCACTGAGAATTGTCGTACCTAAATCCACTCATCATGCTGCTACTAGACTTATGACGTTGATTTCATGGCTGAGTGATATTCTATTATACATAAGGACTAATACTTCTTTATCCATTTTTTTCTTTCCTGGGATATTTACGTTGTAACAAAGTGGAGGTTCTTGTCAACAGAGCAGCCCTAAACTTTGGGGTGCCTGTGTCTTGCTGATTTTTAGTTTTCCCAATTTATACGCCCATGAGTGGAAGTGTCCTATGCTCTCTAAGCTGAGTTTTTTAGATGTTTCAGGACACACCGTACAGTTCTCCAGAGTGGCTGTTGGCAATTTACATCCCGCCCATCAGCGTAGCAAGGCTCCCGTTTCTCCATGGCCTGTCCTGCATTTCTGGTTTTGATACTTTATTCAGCATGGCCCTTTTGACCGATGGGAAGCGAGACTTCTTTGTAGCGCTGATTTGCCTTTCCAGGTTGCTTGGTTGGCCAAAAAGGGCGTATGCGTTTTTTCCTGAATATATTCAGGAAAAAACGCATACGCCCTTTTTGGCCAAGGGCATCATGGTCGAGGTGTTGCCGCTTTTCCTGTGCTTTAAAGGCGATTCGAATCTACCTCCTGAAATCTGTTTCCTGCAATTCTGCCTTGCTTTCAAATCCTCTTCGTTGCCTTCCCTCAATATATTTGTGGACGAGAGTTATCATTTATAACTCTGCAGGTTTGTGAATTGCAGTGCCCCTGAGCTCCATTTTTCAACTCGCTTTCTTGGGAGCTGGCTGCAAAAGTGCAGGATTGCTTCAGGCTCTATTCTGGTCCCGAGCGGCAGGCTGAGCCTGTGGTTAATTCTTCTTCCTGATGGGAAAATAGAGTGACCTGTGCCTGTCCCAACACCTAGAGCTAGTGTCTCATTGGTTCCCCCTCTTCCCGTTCATCCTCAGGACAAATTGCAACCTGTATGGAACAGGAGGTTAAAGGTGCTGATTCTCCAAGGAGGGAGATTGCTAGTAAAGCGGCTGGAATGGAGAACCCGAGCACAAGGAGTTGAGAAATGAGGTGCGATTTAGAAACCTTTCCCGATCACACGGTGCACCATCTTCTGGGTTTCTCATGCATGTTTTCGAAGTGGGAAGATGCCCTTGAACCTGGAGATTTGGGACCCATGGGATGGGAACCACGCAGTATTACTTTAAAGGGTCTGTGTTTGCTCACCCAACCTCACGAAACCTCTCAGCCCCAAGAGTGTCCACCCTTATGTCTCAATCAGCTGTGGGTCTATATATGGTCAATCCAGGTGGCATCACAGCCCCTGAACGAATTTAGTAAGAATTTCTTTCTCTTTCACTGTCTTGGTTTCACGGGTTTTTAAAAGTGATTGATTTTTATAAAGGGGTTTAGCTGCTTTTCACTGCTGTGTTTATGCCGCTTTACACCCACTTGACTCACTTACAGAGAGATATCAATACATAGGTTTTGAGATTCTTACTAGTCAGATATATTCTTGGGCGGTTAATAGGGGGTGTTGAGTCCAGTTCACTGAGCAAGGAGTAGGTCGTGCCTATTACATATTGGGTTTATGGAACGGTATCTGAGCTAATTTGAAACCCTTGTTTTATGCATCACCCCACCTCACCTTTCCCGTTAAGCAGCCATAGTGTGTTTTCTAAACGTGTGCCTCTGTTCTGTTTTGTAATTCAGTTCAAGGTCGCAGTTTTTACATTCCCTCTATAAGTGATATCTTATGATAAGTGTCTTTTTCTGTGTGACTTATTTCACTTAGAATCGTCGTACCTAAATCCACTCATCATGCTGCTACTAGACTTATGACGTTGATTTCATGGCTGAGTGATATTCTATTATATATAAGGACTAATACTTCTTCATCCATTTTTTTCTTTCCTGGGATATTTACGTTGTAACAAAGTAGAGGTTCTTGTCAACAGAGCAGCCCTAAACTTTGGGGTGCCTGTGTCTTGCTGATTTTTAGTTTTCCCAATTTATACGCCCATGAGTGGAAGTGCCCTATGCTCTCTAAGCTGAGTTTTTTAGATGTTTCACGACACACCGTACACTTCTCCAAAATGGCTGTTGGCAATTTACATCCCGCCCATCAGCGTAGCAAGGCTCCCGTTTCTCCATGGCCTGTCCTGCATTTCTGGTTTTGACACTTTATTCAGCATGGCCCTTTTGACCGGTGGGAAGCGAGACTTCTTTGTAGCGCTGATTTGCCTTTCCAGGTTGCTTGGTTGGCCAAAAAGGGCGTATGCGTTTTTTCCTGAATATATTCAGGAAAAAACGCATACGCCCTTTTTGGCCAAGGGCATCATTGTCGAGGTTTTGCCGCTTTTCCCGTGCTTTAAAGGCGATTCGAATCTACCTCCTGAAATCTGTTTCCTGCAATTCTGCCTTGCTTTCAAATCCTCTTCGTTGCCTTCCCTCAATATATTTGTGGACGAGAGTTATCATTTATAACTCTGCAGGTTTGTGAATTGCAGTGCCCCTGAGCTCCATTTTTCAACTCGCTTTCCTGGGACCTGGACGCAAAAGCGCAGGATTGCTTCAGGCCCTATTCTGGTTCCGGGCGGCAGGCTGAGCCTGTGGTTAATTCTTCTTCCTGATGGGAAAATAGAGTGACCTGTGCCTGTCCCAACACCTAGAGCTAGTCTCTCATTGGTTCCCCCTCTTCCCGTTCATCCTCAGGACAAATTGCAACCTGTACGGAACAGGAGGTTAAAGGTGCTGATTCTCCAAGGAGGGAGATTGCTAGTAAAGCAGCTGGAATGGCGAACCCGAGCCCAAGGAGATGAGAAATGAGGTCCCTTTTAGAAACCTTTCCCGATCACACGGTGTACCATCTTCTGGGTTTCTCGTGCATGTTTTCGAAGTGGGAAGATGCCCTTGAACCTGGAGATTTGGGACCCATGGGATGGGAACCACGCAGTATTACTTTAAAGGGTCTACGTTTGCTCACCCAACCTCACGAAACCTCTCAGCCCCAAGAGTGTCCACCCTTATGTCTCAATCAGCTGTGGGTCTATATATGGTCAATCCAGGTGGCATCACAGCCCCTGAATGAATTTAGTAAGAATTTCTTTCTCTTCCCCTGTCTTTGTTTCACGGGTTTTTAAAAGTGATTGATTTTTATAAAGGGGTTTAGCTGCTTTTCACTGCTGTGTTTATGCCGCTTTACACCCACTTGACTCACTTTCAGAGAGATATCAACACATAGGTTTTAAGATTCTTACTAGTCAGATATATTCTTGGGCGGTTAATAGGGGGTGTTGAGTCCAGTTCACTGAGCAAGGAGTAGGTCGTTTCTATTACATATTGGGTTTATGGAACGGTATCTGAGCTAATTTGAAACCCTTCTTTTATGCATCACACCACCTCACCTTTCCCGTTAAGCAGCCATAGTGTGTTTTCTAAACGTGTGACTCTGTTCTCTTTTGTAATTCAGTTCAAGGGTAGCGGTTTTCACATTCCCTCTATAAGTGATATCTTATGATAAGTGTCTTTTTCTGTGTGACTTATTTCGCTTAGAATCGTCGTACCTAAATCCACTCATCATGCTGCTACTAGACTTATGACGTTGATTTCATGGCTGAGTGATATTCTATTATACATAAGGACTAATACTTCTTTATCCATTTTTTTCTTTCCTGGGATATTTACGTTGTAACAAAGTGGAGGTTCTTGTCAACAGAGCAGCCCTAAACTTTGGGGTGCCTGTGTCTTGCTGATTTTTAGTTTTCCCAATTTATACGCCCATGAGTGGAAGTGTCCTATGCTCTCTAAGCTGAGTTTTTTAGATGTTTCAGGACACACCGTACACTTCTCCAGAGTGGCTGTTGGCAATTTACATCCCGCCCATCAGCGTAGCAAGGCTCCCGTTTCTCCATGGCCTGTCCTGCATTTCTGGTTTTGACACTTTATTCAGCATGGCCCTTTTGACCGACGGGAAACGAGCCTTCTTTGTAGCGCTGATTTGCCTTTCCAGGTTGCTTGGTTGGCCAAAAAGGGCGTATGCGTTTTTTCCTGAATATATTCAGGAAAAAACGCATACGCCCTTTTTGGCCAAGGGCATCATGGTCGAGGTGTTGCCGCTTTTCCTGTGCTTTAAAGGCGATTCGAATCTACCTCCTGAAATCTGTTTCCTGCAATTCTGCCTTGCTTTCAAATCCTCTTCGTTGCCTTCCCTCAATATATTTGTGGACGAGAGTTATCATTTATAACTCTGCAGGTTTGTGAATTGCAGTGCCCCTGAGCTCCATTTTTCAACTCGCTTTCTTGGGAGCTGGCTGCAAAAGCGCAGGATTGCTTCAGGCTCTATTCTGGTCCCGAGCGGCAGGCTGAGCCTGTGGTTAATTCTTCTTCCTGATGGGAAAATAGAGTGACCTGTGCCTGTCCCAACACCTAGAGCTAGTCTCTCATTGGTTCCCCCTCTTCCCGTTCATCCTCAGGACAAATTGCAACCTGTACGGAACAGGAGGTTAAAGGTGCTGATTCTCCAAGGAGGGAGATTGCTAGTAAAGCAGCTGGAATGGCGAACCCGAGCCCAAGGAGATGAGAAATGAGGTCCCTTTTAGAAACCTTTCCCGATCACACGGTGTACCATCTTCTGGGTTTCTCATGCATGTTTTCCATGTAGGAAGATGCCCTTGAACCTGGAGATTTGGGACCCATGGGATGGGAACAATGCAGTATTACTTTAAAGGGTCTGCGTTTGCTCACCCAACCTCACGAAACCTCTCAGCCCTAAGAGTGTCCACCCTTATGTCTCAATCAGCTGTGGGTCTAGGTATGGTCAATCCAAGTGGCATCACAGCCCGTGAGCGAATTTAGTAGGAATTTCTCTCTCTTTCACTGTCTTTGTTTCACGGGTTTTTAAAAGTGATTGATTTTTATAAAGGGGTTTAGCTGCTTTTCACTGCTGTGTTTATGCCGCTTTACACCCACTTGACTCACTTACAGAGAGATATCAATACATAGCTTTTAAGATTCTTACTAGTCAGATATATTCTTGGGCGGTGAATAGGGGGTGTGGAGTCCAGTTCACAGAGCAAGGTGTAAGTCGTATCTATTACATATTGGGTTTATGGAACGGTTTCTGAGCTAATTTGAAACCCTTGTTTTATGCATCACCCCACCTCACCTTTCCCGTTAAGCAGCCATAGTGTGTTTTCTAAACGTGTGACTCTGTTCTCTTTTGTAATTCAGTTCAAGGGTAGCGGTTTTCACATTCCCTCTATAAGTGATATCTTATGATAAGTGTCTTTTTCTGTGTGAATTATTTCACTGAGAATCGTCGTACCTAAATCCACTCATCATGCTGCTACTAGACTTATGACGTTGATTTCATGGCTGAGTGATATTCTATTATACATAAGGACTAATACTTCTTTATCCATTTTTTTCTTTCCTGGGATATTTACGTTGTAACAAAGTGGAGGTTCTTGTCAACAGAGCAGCCCTAAACTTTGGGGTGCCTGTGTCTTGCTGATTTTTAGTTTTCCCAATTTATACGCCCATGAGTGGAAGTGTCCTATGCTCTCTAAGCTGAATTTTTTAGATGTTTCAGGACACACCGTACAGTTCTCCAGAGTGGCTGTTGGCAATTTACATCCCGCCCATCAGCGTAGCAAGGCTCCCGTTTCTCCATGGCCTGTCCTGCATTTCTGGTTTTGACACTTTATTCAGCATGGCCCTTTTGACCGATGGGAAGCGAGACTTCTTTGTAGCGCTGATTTGTCTTTCCAGGTTGCTTGGTTGGCCAAAAAGGGCGTATGCGTTTTTTCCTGAATATATTCAGGAAAAAACGCATACGCCCTTTTTGGCCAAGGGCATCATGGTCGAGGTGTTGCCGCTTTTCCTGTGCTTTCAAGGCGATTCGAATCTACCTCCTGAAATCTGTTTCCTGCAATTCTGCCTTGCTTTCAAAACTTCTTCGTTGCCTTCCCTCAATATATTTGTGGACGAGAGTTATCATTTATAACTCTGCAGGTTTGTGAATTGCAGTGCCCCTGAGCTCCATTTTTCAACTCGCTTTCTTGGGAGCTGGCTGCAAAAGCACAGGATTGCTTCAGGCTCTATTCTGGTCCCGAGCGGCAGGCTGAGCCTGTGGTTAATTCTTCTTCCTGATGGGAAAATAGAGTGACCTGTGCCTGTCCCAACACCTAGAGCTAGTGTCTCATTGGTTCCCCCTCTTCCCGTTCATCCTCAGGACAAATTGCAACCTGTACGGAACAGGAGGTTAAAGGTGCTGATTCTCCAAGGAGGGAGATTGCTAGTAAAGCAGCTGGAATGGAGAACCCGAGCACAAGGAGTTGAGAAATGAGGTGCGATTTAGAAACCTTTCCCGATCACACGGTGCACCATCTTCTGGGTTTCTCATGCATGTTTTCGAAGTGGGAAGATGCCCTTGAACCTGGAGATTCGGGACCCATGGGATGGGAACCACGCAGTATTACTTTAAAGGGTCTGCGTTTGCTCACCCAACCTCACGAAACCTCTCAGCCCCAAGAGTGTCCACCCTTATGTCTCAATCAGCTGTGGGTCTATATATGGTCAATCCAGGTGGCATCACAGCCCCTGAACGAATTTAGTAAGAATTTCTTTCTCTTTCACTGTCTTTGTTTCACGGGTTTTTAAAAGTGATTGATTTTTATAAAGGGGTTTAGCTGCTTTTCACTGCTGTGTTTATGCCGCTTTACACCCACTTGACTCACTTAAAGAGAGATATCAATACATAGGTTTTGAGATTCTTACTAGTCAGATATATTCTTGGGCGGTTAATAGGGGGTGTTGAGTCCAGGTCACTGAGGAAGGAGTAGGTCGTGTCTATTACATATTGGGTTTATGGAACGGTCTCTGAGCTAATTTGAAACCCTTGTTTTATGCATCACCCCACCTCACCTTTCCCGTTAAGCAGCCATAGTGTGTTTTCTAAACGTGTGCCTCTGTTCTGTTTTGTAATTTAGTTCAAGGTCGCAGTTTTTACATTCCCTCTATAAGTGATATCTTATGATAAGTGTCTTTTTCTGTGTGACTTATTTCACTTAGAATCGTCGTACCTAAATCCACTCATCATGCTGCTACTAGACTTATGACGTTGATTTCATGTCTGAGTGATATTCTATTATATATAAGGACTAATACTTCTTCATCCATTTTTTTCTTTCCTGGGATATTTACGTTGTAACAAAGTAGAGGTTCTTGTCAACAGAGCAGCCCTAAACTTTGGGGTGCCTGTGTCTTGCTGATTTTTAGTTTTCCCAATTTATACGCCCATGAGTGGAAGTGCCCTATGCTCTCTAAACTGAGTTTTTTAGATGTTTCACGACACACCGTACACTTCTCCAAAATGGCTGTTGGCAATTTACATCCCGCCCATCAGCGTAGCAAGGCTCCCGTTTCTCCATGGCCTGTCCTGCATTTCTGGTTTTGACACTTTATTCAGCATGGCCCTTTTGACCGGTGGGAAGCGAGACTTCTTTGTAGCGCTGATTTGCCTTTCCAGGTTGCTTGGTTGGCCAAAAAGGGCGTATGCGTTTTTTCCTGAATATATTCAGGAAAAAACGCATACGCCCTTTTTGGCCAAGGGCATCATTGTCGAGGTTTTGCCGCTTTTCCCGTGCTTTAAAGGCGATTCGAATCTAGCTCCTGAAATCTGTTTCCTGCAATTCTGCCTTGCTTTCAAATCCTCTTCGTTGCCTTCCCTCAATATATTTGTGGACGAGAGTTATCATTTATAACTCTGCAGGTTTGTGAATTGCAGTGCCCCTGAGCTCCATTTTTCAACTCGCTTTCCTGGGACCTGGACGCAAAAGCGCAGGATTGCTTCAGGCCCTATTCTGGTTCCGGGCGGCAGGCTGAGCCTGTGGTTAATTCTTCTTCCTGATGGGAAAATAGAGTGACCTGTGCCTGTCCCAACACCTAGAGCTAGTCTCTCATTGGTTCCCCCTCTTCCCGTTCATCCTCAGGACAAATTGCAACCTGTACGGAACAGGAGGTTAAAGGTGCTGATTCTCCAAGGAGGGAGATTGCTAGTAAAGCAGCTGGAATGGCGAACCCGAGCCCAAGGAGATGAGAAATGAGGTCCCTTTTAGAAACCTTTCCCGATCACACGGTGTACCATCTTCTGGGTTTCTCGTGCATGTTTTCGAAGTGGAAAGATGCCCTTGAACCTGGAGATTTGGGACCCATGGGATGGGAACCACGCAGTATTACTTTAAAGGGTCTACGTTTGCTCACCCAACCTCACGAAACCTGTCAGCCCCAAGAGTGTCCACCCTTATGTCTCAATCAGCTGTGGGTCTATATATGGTCAATCCAGGTGGCATCACAGCCCCTGAACGAATTTAGTAAGAATTTCTTTCTCTTTCCCTGTCTTTGTTTCACGGGTTTTTAAAAGTGATTGATTTTTATAAAGGGGTTTAGCTGCTTTTCACTGCTGTGTTTATGCCGCTTTACACCCACTTGACTCACTTTCAGAGAGATATCAATACAGAGGTTTTAAGATTCTTACTAGTCAGATATATTCTTGGGCGGTTAATAGGGGGTGTTGAGTCCAGTTCACTGAGCAAGGAGTAGGTCGTTTCTATTACATATTGGGTTTATGGAACGGTATCTGAGCTAATTTGAAACCCTTCTTTTATGCATCACCCCACCTCACCTTTCCCGTTAAGCAGCCATAGTGTGTTTTCTAAACGTGTGCCTCTGTTCTGTTTTGTAATTCAGTTCAAGGGTAGCGGTTTTCACATTCCCTCTATAAGTGATATCTTATGATAAGTGTCTTTTTCTGTGTGACTTATTTCACTTAGAATCGTCGTACCTAAATCCACTCATCATGCTGCTACTAGACTTATGACGTTGATTTCATGGCTGAGTGATATTCTATTATACATAAGGACTAATACTTCTTTATCCATTTTTTTCTTTCCTGGGATATTTACGTTGTAACAAAGTGGAGGTTCTTGTCAACAGAGCAGCCCTAAACTTTGGGGTGCCTGTGTCTTGCTGATTTTTAGTTTTCCCAATTTATACGCCCATGAGTGGAAGTGTCCTATGCTCTCTAAGCTGAGTTTTTTAGATGTTTCAGGACACACCGTACACTTCTCCAGAGTGGCTGTTGGCAATTTACATCCCGCCCATCAGCGTAGCAAGGCTCCCGTTTCTCCATGGCCTGTCCTGCATTTCTGGTTTTGACACTTTATTCAGCATGGCCCTTTTGACCGACGGGAAACGAGCCTTCTTTGTAGCGCTGATTTGCCTTTCCAGGTTGCTTGGTTGGCCAAAAAGGGCGTATGCGTTTTTTCCTGAATATATTCAGGAAAAAACGCATACGCCCTTTTTGGCCAAGGGCATCATGGTCGAGGTGTTGCCGCTTTTCCTGTGCTTTAAAGGCGATTCGAATCTACCTCCTGAAATCTGTTTCCTGCAATTCTGCCTTGCTTTCAAATCCTCTTCGTTGCCTTCCCTCAATATATTTGTGGACGAGAGTTATCATTTATAACTCTGCAGGTTTGTGAATTGCAGTGCCCCTGAGCTCCATTTTTCAACTCGCTTTCTTGGGAGCTGGCTGCAAAAGCGCAGGATTGCTTCAGGCTCTATTCTGGTCCCGAGCGGCAGGCTGAGCCTGTGGTTAATTCTTCTTCCTGATGGGAAAATAGAGTGACCTGTGCCTGTCCCAACACCTAGAGCTAGTCTCTCATTGGTTCCCCCTCTTCCCGTTCATCCTCAGGACAAATTGCAACCTGTACGGAACAGGAGGTTAAAGGTGCTGATTCTCCAAGGAGGGAGATTGCTAGTAAAGCAGCTGGAATGGCGAACCCGAGCCCAAGGAGATGAGAAATGAGGTCCCTTTTAGAAACCTTTCCCGATCACACGGTGTACCATCTTCTGGGTTTCTCATGCATGTTTTCCATGTAGGAAGATGCCCTTGAACCTGGAGATTTGGGACCCATGGGATGGGAACAATGCAGTATTACTTTAAAGGGTCTGCGTGTGCTCACCCAACCTCATCAAACCTCTCAGCCCTAAGAGTGTCCACCCTTATGTCTCAATCAGCTGTGGGTCTAGGTATGGTCAATCCAAGTGGCATCACAGCCCGTGAGCGAATTTAGTAGGAATTTCTCTTTGTTTCACGGGTTTTTAAAAGTGATTGATTTTTATAAAGGGGTTTAGATGCTTTTCACTGCTGTGTTTATGCCGCTTCTCACCCACTTGACTCACTTACAGAGAGATATCAATACATAGCTTTTAAGATTTTTACTAGTCAGATATATTCTTGGGCGGTGAAAAGGGGGTGTGGAGTCCAGTTCACAGAGCAAGGTGTAGGTCGTATCTATTACATATTGGGTTTATGGAACGGTATCTGAGCTAATTTGAAACCCTTGTTTTATGCATCACCCCACCTCACCTTTCCCGTTAAGCAGCCATAGTGTGTTTTCTAAACGTGTGACTCTGTTCTCTTTTGTAATTCAGTTCAAGGGTAGCGGTTTTCACATTCCCTCTATAAGTGATACCTTATGATAAGTGTCTTTTTCTGTGTGAATTATTTCACTGAGAATCGTCGTACCTAAATCCACTCATCATGCTGCTACTAGACTTATGACGTTGATTTCATGGCTGAGTGATATTCTATTATACATAAGGACTAATACTTCTTTATCCATTTTTTTCTTTCCTGGGATATTTACGTTGTAACAAAGTGGAGGTTCTTGTCAACAGAGCAGCCCTAAACTTTGGGGTGCCTGTGTCTTGCTGATTTTTAGTTTTCCCAATTTATACGCCCATGAGTGGAAGTGTCCTATGCTCTCTAAGCTGAATTTTTTAGATGTTTCAGGACACACCGTACAGTTCTCCAGAGTGGCTGTTGGCAATTTACATCCCGCCCATCAGCGTAGCAAGGCTCCCGTTTCTCCATGGCCTGTCCTGCATTTCTGGTTTTGATACTTTATTCAGCATGGCCCTTTTGACCGATGGGAAGCGAGACTTCTTTGTAGCGCTGATTTGCCTTTCCAGGTTGCTTGGTTGGCCAAAAAGGGCGTATGCGTTTTTTCCTGAATATATTCAGGAAAAAACGCATACGCCCTTTTTGGCCAAGGGCATCATGGTCGAGGTATTGCCGCTTTTCCTGTGCTTTCAAGGCGATTCGAATCTACCTCCTGAAATCTGTTTCCTGCAATTCTGCCTTGCTTTCAAATCCTCTTCGTTGCCTTGCCTCAATATATTTGTGGACGAGAGTTATCATTTATAACTCTGCAGGTTTGTGAATTGCAGTGCCCCTGAGCTCCATTTTTCAACTCGCTTTCTTGGGAGCTGGCTGCAAAAGCGCAGGATTGCTTCAGGCTCTATTCTGGTCCCGAGCGGCAGGCTGAGCCTGTGGTTAATTCTTCTTCCTGATGGGAAAATAGAGTGACCTGTGCCTGTCCCAACACCTAGAGCTAGTGTCTCATTGGTTCCCCCTCTTCCCGTTCATCCTCAGGACAAATTGCAACCTGTACGGAACAGGAGGTTAAAGGTGCTGATTCTCCAAGGAGGGAGATTGCTAGTAAAGCGGCTGGAATGGAGAACCCGAGCACAAGGAGTTGAGAAATGAGGTGCGATTTAGAAACCTTTCCCGATCACACGGTGCACCATCTTCTGGGTTTCTCATGCATGTTTTCGAAGTGGGAAGATGCCCTTGAACCTGGAGATTTGGGACCCATGGGATGGGAACCACGCAGTATTACTTTAAAGGGTCTGCGTTTGCTCACCCAACCTCACGAAACCTCTCAGCCCCAAGAGTGTCCACCCTTATGTCTCAATCAGCTGTGGGTCTATATATGGTCAATCCAGGTGGCATCACAGCCCCTGAACGAATGTAGTAAGAATTTCTTTCTCTTTCACTGTCTTTGTTTCACGGGTTTTTAAAAGTGATTGATTTTTATAAAGGGGTTTAGCTGCTTTTCACTGCTGTGTTTATGCCGCTTTACACCCACTTGACTCACTTACAGAGAGATATCAATACATAGGTTTTGAGATTCTTACTAGTCAGATATATTCTTGGGCGGTTAATAGGGGGTGTTGAGTCCAGTTCACTGAGGAAGGAGTAGGTCGTGCCTATTACATATTGGGTTTATGGAACGGTATCTGAGCTAATTTGAAACCCTTGTTTTATGCATCACCCAACTCACCTTTCCCGTTAAGCAGCCATAGTGTGTTTTCTAAACGTGTGCCTCTGTTCTGTTTTGTAATTCAGTTCAAGGTCGCAGTTTTTACATTCCCTCTATAAGTGATATCTTATGATAAGTGTCTTTTTCTGTGTGACTTATTTCACTTAGAATCGTCGTACCTAAATCCACTCATCATGCTGCTACTAGACTTATGACGTTGATTTCATGGCTGAGTGATATTCTATTATATATAAGGACTAATACTTCTTCATCCATTTTTTTCTTTCCTGGGATATTTACGTTGTAACAAAGTAGAGGTTCTTGTCAACAGAGCAGCCCTAAACTTTGGGGTGCCTGTGTCTTGCTGATTTTTAGTTTTCCCAATTTATACGCCCATGAGTGGAAGTGCCCTATGCTCTCTAAGCTGAGTTTTTTAGATGTTTCACGACACACCGTACACTTCTCCAAAATGGCTGTTGGCAATTTACATCCCGCCCATCAGCGTAGCAAGGCTCCCGTTTCTCCATGGCCTGTCCTGCATTTCTGGTTTTGACACTTTATTCAGCATGGCCCTTTTGACCGGTGGGAAGCGAGACTTCTTTGTAGCGCTGATTTGCCTTTCCAGGTTGCTTGGTTGGCCAAAAAGGGCGTATGCGTTTTTTCCTGAATATATTCAGGAAAAAACGCATACGCCCTTTTTGGCCAAGGGCATCATTGTCGAGGTTTTGCCGCTTTTCCCGTGCTTTAAAGGCGATTCGAATCTACCTCCTGAAATCTGTTTCCTGCAATTCTGCCTTGCTTTCAAATCCTCTTCGTTGCCTTCCCTCAATATATTTGTGGACGAGAGTTATCATTTATAACTCTGCAGGTTTGTGAATTGCAGTGCCCCTGAGCTCCATTTTTCAACTCGCTTTCCTGGGACCTGGACGCAAAAGCTCAGGATTGCTTCAGGCCCTATTCTGGTTCCGGGCGGCAGGCTGAGCCTGTGGTTAATTCTTCTTCCTGATGGGAAAATAGAGTGACCTGTGCCTGTCCCAACACCTAGAGCTAGTGTCTCATTGGTTCCCCCTCTTCCCGTTCATCCTCAGGACAAATTGCAACCTGTACGGAACAGGAGGTTAAAGGTGCTGATTCTCCAAGGAGGGAGATTGCTAGTAAAGCAGCTGGAATGGCGAACCCGAGCCCAAGGAGATGAGAAATGAGGTCCCTTTTAGAAACCTTTCCCGATCACACGGTGTACCATCTTCTGGGTTTCTCGTGCATGTTTTCGAAGTGGGAAGATGCCCTTGAACCTGGAGATTTGGGACCCATGGGATGGGAACCACGCAGTATTACTTTAAAGGGTCTACGTTTGCTCACCCAACCTCACGAAACCTGTCAGCCCCAAGAGTGTCCACCCTTATGTCTCAATCAGCTGTGGGTCTATATATGGTCAATCCAGGTGGCATCACAGCCCCTGAATGAATTTAGTAAGAATTTCTTTCTCTTCCCCTGTCTTTGTTTCACGGGTTTTTAAAAGTGATTGATTTTTATAAAGGGGTTTAGCTGCTTTTCACTGCTGTGTTTATGCCGCTTTACACCCACTTGACTCACTTTCAGAGAGATATCAACACATAGGTTTTAAGATTCTTACTAGTCAGATATATTCTTGGGCGGTTAATAGGGGGTGTTGAGTCCAGTTCACTGAGCATGGAGTAGGTCGTTTCTATTACATATTGGGTTTATGGAACGGTATCTGAGCTAATTTGAAACCCTTCTTTTATGCATCACACCACCTCACCTTTCCCGTTAAGCAGCCATAGTGTGTTTTCTAAACGTGTGACTCTGTTCTCTTTTGTAATTCAGTTCAAGGGTAGCGGTTTTCACATTCCCTCTATAAGTGATATCTTATGATAAGTGTCTTTTTCTGTGTGACTTATTTCGCTTAGAATCGTCGTACCTAAATCCACTCATCATGCTGCTACTAGACTTATGACGTTGATTTCATGGCTGAGTGATATTCTATTATACATAAGGACTAATACTTCTTTATCCATTTTTTTCTTTCCTGGGATATTTACGTTGTAACAAAGTGGAGGTTCTTGTCAACAGAGCAGCCCTAAACTTTGGGGTGCCTGTGTCTTGCTGATTTTTAGTTTTCCCAATTTATACGCCCATGAGTGGAAGTGTCCTATGCTCTCTAAGCTGAGTTTTTTAGATGTTTCAGGACACACCGTACACTTCTCCAGAGTGGCTGTTGGCAATTTACATCCCGCCCATCAGCGTAGCAAGGCTCCCGTTTCTCCATGGCCTGTCCTGCATTTCTGGTTTTGACACTTTATTCAGCATGGCCCTTTTGACCGACGGGAAACGAGCCTTCTTTGTAGCGCTGATTTGCCTTTCCAGGTTGCTTGGTTGGCCAAAAAGGGCGTATGCGTTTTTTCCTGAATATATTCAGGAAAAAACGCATACGCCCTTTTTGGCCAAGGGCATCATGGTCGAGGTGTTGCCGCTTTTCCTGTGCTTTAAAGGCGATTCGAATCTACCTCCTGAAATCTGTTTCCTGCAATTCTGCCTTGCTTTCAAATCCTCTTCGTTGCCTTCCCTCAATATATTTGTGGACGAGAGTTATCATTTATAACTCTGCAGGTTTGTGAATTGCAGTGCCCCTGAGCTCCATTTTTCAACTCGCTTTCTTGGGAGCTGGCTGCAAAAGCGCAGGATTGCTTCAGGCTCTATTCTGGTCCCGAGCGGCAGGCTGAGCCTGTGGTTAATTCTTCTTCCTGATGGGAAAATAGAGTGACCTGTGCCTGTCCCAACACCTAGAGCTAGTCTCTCATTGGTTCCCCCTCTTCCCGTTCATCCTCAGGACAAATTGCAACCTGTACGGAACAGGAGGTTAAAGGTGCTGATTCTCCAAGGAGGGAGATTGCTAGTAAAGCAGCTGGAATGGCGAACCCGAGCCCAAGGAGATGAGAAATGAGGTCCCTTTTAGAAACCTTTCCCGATCACACGGTGTACCATCTTCTGGGTTTCTCATGCATGTTTTCCATGTAGGAAGATGCCCTTGAACCTGGAGATTTGGGACCCATGGGATGGGAACAATGCAGTATTACTTTAAAGGGTCTGCGTTTGCTCACCCAACCTCACGAAACCTCTCAGCCCTAAGAGTGTCCACCCTTATGTCTCAATCAGCTGTGGGTCTAGGTATGGTCAATCCAAGTGGCATCACAGCCCGTGAGCGAATTTAGTAGGAATTTCTCTCTCTTTCACTGTCTTTGTTTCACGGGTTTTTAAAAGTGATTGATTTTTATAAAGGGGTTTAGCTGCTTTTCACTGCTGTGTTTATGCCGCTTTACACCCACTTGACTCACTTACAGAGAGATATCAATACATAGCTTTTAAGATTCTTACTAGTCAGATATATTCTTGGGCGGTGAATAGGGGGTGTGGAGTCCAGTTCACAGAGCAAGGTGTAAGTCGTATCTATTACATATTGGGTTTATGGAACGGTTTCTGAGCTAATTTGAAACCCTTGTTTTATGCATCACCCCACCTCACCTTTCCCGTTAAGCAGCCATAGTGTGTTTTCTAAACGTGTGACTCTGTTCTCTTTTGTAATTCAGTTCAAGGGTAGCGGTTTTCACATTCCCTCTATAAGTGATATCTTATGATAAGTGTCTTTTTCTGTGTGAATTATTTCACTGAGAATCGTCGTACCTAAATCCACTCATCATGCTGCTACTAGACTTATGACGTTGATTTCATGGCTGAGTGATATTCTATTATACATAAGGACTAATACTTCTTTATCCATTTTTTTCTTTCCTGGGATATTTACGTTGTAACAAAGTGGAGGTTCTTGTCAACAGAGCAGCCCTAAACTTTGGGGTGCCTGTGTCTTGCTGATTTTTAGTTTTCCCAATTTATACGCCCATGAGTGGAAGTGTCCTATGCTCTCTAAGCTGAATTTTTTAGATGTTTCAGGACACACCGTACAGTTCTCCAGAGTGGCTGTTGGCAATTTACATCCCGCCCATCAGCGTAGCAAGGCTCCCGTTTCTCCATGGCCTGTCCTGCATTTCTGGTTTTGACACTTTATTCAGCATGGCCCTTTTGACCGATGGGAAGCGAGACTTCTTTGTAGCGCTGATTTGTCTTTCCAGGTTGCTTGGTTGGCCAAAAAGGGCGTATGCGTTTTTTCCTGAATATATTCAGGAAAAAACGCATACGCCCTTTTTGGCCAAGGGCATCATGGTCGAGGTGTTGCCGCTTTTCCTGTGCTTTCAAGGCGATTCGAATCTACCTCCTGAAATCTGTTTCCTGCAATTCTGCCTTGCTTTCAAAACTTCTTCGTTGCCTTCCCTCAATATATTTGTGGACGAGAGTTATCATTTATAACTCTGCAGGTTTGTGAATTGCAGTGCCCCTGAGCTCCATTTTTCAACTCGCTTTCTTGGGAGCTGGCTGCAAAAGCGCAGGATTGCTTCAGGCTCTATTCTGGTCCCGAGCGGCAGGCTGAGCCTGTGGTTAATTCTTCTTCCTGATGGGAAAATAGAGTGACCTGTGCCTGTCCCAACACCTAGAGCTAGTGTCTCATTGGTTCCCCCTCTTCCCGTTCATCCTCAGGACAAATTGCAACCTGTACGGAACAGGAGGTTAAAGGTGCTGATTCTCCAAGGAGGGAGATTGCTAGTAAAGCAGCTGGAATGGAGAACCCGAGCACAAGGAGTTGAGAAATGAGGTGCGATTTAGAAACCTTTCCCGATCACACGGTGCACCATCTTCTGGGTTTCTCATGCATGTTTTCGAAGTGGGAAGATGCCCTTGAACCTGGAGATTCGGGACCCATGGGATGGGAACCACGCAGTATTACTTTAAAGGGTCTGCGTTTGCTCACCCAACCTCACGAAACCTCTCAGCCCCAAGAGTGTCCACCCTTATGTCTCAATCAGCTGTGGGTCTATATATGGTCAATCCAGGTGGCATCACAGCCCCTGAACGAATTTAGTAAGAATTTCTTTCTCTTTCACTGTCTTTGTTTCACGGGTTTTTAAAAGTGATTGATTTTTATAAAGGGGTTTAGCTGCTTTTCACTGCTGTGTTTATGCCGCTTTACACCCACTTGACTCACTTAAAGAGAGATATCAATACATAGGTTTTGAGATTCTTACTAGTCAGATATATTCTTGGGCGGTTAATAGGGGGTGTTGAGTCCAGGTCACTGAGGAAGGAGTAGGTCGTGTCTATTACATATTGGGTTTATGGAACGGTCTCTGAGCTAATTTGAAACCCTTGTTTTATGCATCACCCCACCTCACCTTTCCCGTTAAGCAGCCATAGTGTGTTTTCTAAACGTGTGCCTCTGTTCTGTTTTGTAATTTAGTTCAAGGTCGCAGTTTTTACATTCCCTCTATAAGTGATATCTTATGATAAGTGTCTTTTTCTGTGTGACTTATTTCACTTAGAATCGTCGTACCTAAATCCACTCATCATGCTGCTACTAGACTTATGACGTTGATTTCATGTCTGAGTGATATTCTATTATATATAAGGACTAATACTTCTTCATCCATTTTTTTCTTTCCTGGGATATTTACGTTGTAACAAAGTAGAGGTTCTTGTCAACAGAGCAGCCCTAAACTTTGGGGTGCCTGTGTCTTGCTGATTTTTAGTTTTCCCAATTTATACGCCCATGAGTGGAAGTGCCCTATGCTCTCTAAACTGAGTTTTTTAGATGTTTCACGACACACCGTACACTTCTCCAAAATGGCTGTTGGCAATTTACATCCCGCCCATCAGCGTAGCAAGGCTCCCGTTTCTCCATGGCCTGTCCTGC
This sequence comes from Balaenoptera borealis, assembly GCF_965194805.1. NCBI lineage: Eukaryota > Metazoa > Chordata > Mammalia > Artiodactyla > Balaenopteridae > Balaenoptera > Balaenoptera borealis. The sequence goes on from NC_138864.1 coordinate 36,073,890, forward strand.
ATTTCTGGTTTTGACACTTTATTCAGCATGGCCCTTTTGACCGGTGGGAAGCGAGACTTCTTTGTAGCGCTGATTTGCCTTTCCAGGTTGCTTGGTTGGCCAAAAAGGGCGTATGCGTTTTTTCCTGAATATATTCAGGAAAAAACGCATACGCCCTTTTTGGCCAAGGGCATCATTGTCGAGGTTTTGCCGCTTTTCCCGTGCTTTAAAGGCGATTCGAATCTACCTCCTGAAATCTGTTTCCTGCAATTCTGCCTTGCTTTCAAATCCTCTTCGTTGCCTTCCCTCAATATATTTGTGGACGAGAGTTATCATTTATAACTCTGCAGGTTTGTGAATTGCAGTGCCCCTGAGCTCCATTTTTCAACTCGCTTTCCTGGGACCTGGACGCAAAAGCGCAGGATTGCTTCAGGCCCTATTCTGGTTCCGGGCGGCAGGCTGAGCCTGTGGTTAATTCTTCTTCCTGATGGGAAAATAGAGTGACCTGTGCCTGTCCCAACACCTAGAGCTAGTCTCTCATTGGTTCCCCCTCTTCCCGTTCATCCTCAGGACAAATTGCAACCTGTACGGAACAGGAGGTTAAACGTGCTGATTCTCCAAGGAGGGAGATTGCTAGTAAAGCAGCTGGAATGGCGAACCCGAGCCCAAGGAGATGAGAAATGAGGTCCCTTTTAGAAACCTTTCCCGATCACACGGTGTACCATCTTCTGGGTTTCTCGTGCATGTTTTCGAAGTGGAAAGATGCCCTTGAACCTGGAGATTTGGGACCCATGGGATGGGAACCACGCAGTATTACTTTAAAGGGTCTACGTTTGCTCACCCAACCTCACGAAACCTGTCAGCCCCAAGAGTGTCCACCCTTATGTCTCAATCAGCTGTGGGTCTATATATGGTCAATCCAGGTGGCATCACAGCCCCTGAACGAATTTAGTAAGAATTTCTTTCTCTTTCCCTGTCTTTGTTTCACGGGTTTTTAAAAGTGATTGATTTTTATAAAGGGGTTTAGCTGCTTTTCACTGCTGTGTTTATGCCGCTTTACACCCACTTGACTCACTTTCAGAGAGATATCAATACAGAGGTTTTAAGATTCTTACTAGTCAGATATATTCTTGGGCGGTTAATAGGGGGTGTTGAGTCCAGTTCACTGAGCAAGGAGTAGGTCGTTTCTATTACATATTGGGTTTATGGAACGGTATCTGAGCTAATTTGAAACCCTTCTTTTATGCATCACCCCACCTCACCTTTCCCGTTAAGCAGCCATAGTGTGTTTTCTAAACGTGTGCCTCTGTTCTGTTTTGTAATTCAGTTCAAGGGTAGCGGTTTTCACATTCCCTCTATAAGTGATATCTTATGATAAGTGTCTTTTTCTGTGTGACTTATTTCACTTAGAATCGTCGTACCTAAATCCACTCATCATGCTGCTACTAGACTTATGACGTTGATTTCATGGCTGAGTGATATTCTATTATACATAAGGACTAATACTTCTTTATCCATTTTTTTCTTTCCTGGGATATTTACGTTGTAACAAAGTGGAGGTTCTTGTCAACAGAGCAGCCCTAAACTTTGGGGTGCCTGTGTCTTGCTGATTTTTAGTTTTCCCAATTTATACGCCCATGAGTGGAAGTGTCCTATGCTCTCTAAGCTGAGTTTTTTAGATGTTTCAGGACACACCGTACACTTCTCCAGAGTGGCTGTTGGCAATTTACATCCCGCCCATCAGCGTAGCAAGGCTCCCGTTTCTCCATGGCCTGTCCTGCATTTCTGGTTTTGACACTTTATTCAGCATGGCCCTTTTGACCGACGGGAAACGAGCCTTCTTTGTAGCGCTGATTTGCCTTTCCAGGTTGCTTGGTTGGCCAAAAAGGGCGTATGCGTTTTTTCCTGAATATATTCAGGAAAAAACGCATACGCCCTTTTTGGCCAAGGGCATCATGGTCGAGGTGTTGCCGCTTTTCCTGTGCTTTAAAGGCGATTCGAATCTACCTCCTGAAATCTGTTTCCTGCAATTCTGCCTTGCTTTCAAATCCTCTTCGTTGCCTTCCCTCAATATATTTGTGGACGAGAGTTATCATTTATAACTCTGCAGGTTTGTGAATTGCAGTGCCCCTGAGCTCCATTTTTCAACTCGCTTTCTTGGGAGCTGGCTGCAAAAGCGCAGGATTGCTTCAGGCTCTATTCTGGTCCCGAGCGGCAGGCTGAGCCTGTGGTTAATTCTTCTTCCTGATGGGAAAATAGAGTGACCTGTGCCTGTCCCAACACCTAGAGCTAGTCTCTCATTGGTTCCCCCTCTTCCCGTTCATCCTCAGGACAAATTGCAACCTGTACGGAACAGGAGGTTAAAGGTGCTGATTCTCCAAGGAGGGAGATTGCTAGTAAAGCAGCTGGAATGGCGAACCCGAGCCCAAGGAGATGAGAAATGAGGTCCCTTTTAGAAACCTTTCCCGATCACACGGTGTACCATCTTCTGGGTTTCTCATGCATGTTTTCCATGTAGGAAGATGCCCTTGAACCTGGAGATTTGGGACCCATGGGATGGGAACAATGCAGTATTACTTTAAAGGGTCTGCGTGTGCTCACCCAACCTCATCAAACCTCTCAGCCCTAAGAGTGTCCACCCTTATGTCTCAATCAGCTGTGGGTCTAGGTATGGTCAATCCAAGTGGCATCACAGCCCGTGAGCGAATTTAGTAGGAATTTCTCTTTGTTTCACGGGTTTTTAAAAGTGATTGATTTTTATAAAGGGGTTTAGATGCTTTTCACTGCTGTGTTTATGCCGCTTCTCACCCACTTGACTCACTTACAGAGAGATATCAATACATAGCTTTTAAGATTTTTACTAGTCAGATATATTCTTGGGCGGTGAAAAGGGGGTGTGGAGTCCAGTTCACAGAGCAAGGTGTAGGTCGTATCTATTACATATTGGGTTTATGGAACGGTATCTGAGCTAATTTGAAACCCTTGTTTTATGCATCACCCCACCTCACCTTTCCCGTTAAGCAGCCATAGTGTGTTTTCTAAACGTGTGACTCTGTTCTCTTTTGTAATTCAGTTCAAGGGTAGCGGTTTTCACATTCCCTCTATAAGTGATACCTTATGATAAGTGTCTTTTTCTGTGTGAATTATTTCACTGAGAATCGTCGTACCTAAATCCACTCATCATGCTGCTACTAGACTTATGACGTTGATTTCATGGCTGAGTGATATTCTATTATACATAAGGACTAATACTTCTTTATCCATTTTTTTCTTTCCTGGGATATTTACGTTGTAACAAAGTGGAGGTTCTTGTCAACAGAGCAGCCCTAAACTTTGGGGTGCCTGTGTCTTGCTGATTTTTAGTTTTCCCAATTTATACGCCCATGAGTGGAAGTGTCCTATGCTCTCTAAGCTGAATTTTTTAGATGTTTCAGGACACACCGTACAGTTCTCCAGAGTGGCTGTTGGCAATTTACATCCCGCCCATCAGCGTAGCAAGGCTCCCGTTTCTCCATGGCCTGTCCTGCATTTCTGGTTTTGATACTTTATTCAGCATGGCCCTTTTGACCGATGGGAAGCGAGACTTCTTTGTAGCGCTGATTTGCCTTTCCAGGTTGCTTGGTTGGCCAAAAAGGGCGTATGCGTTTTTTCCTGAATATATTCAGGAAAAAACGCATACGCCCTTTTTGGCCAAGGGCATCATGGTCGAGGTATTGCCGCTTTTCCTGTGCTTTCAAGGCGATTCGAATCTACCTCCTGAAATCTGTTTCCTGCAATTCTGCCTTGCTTTCAAATCCTCTTCGTTGCCTTGCCTCAATATATTTGTGGACGAGAGTTATCATTTATAACTCTGCAGGTTTGTGAATTGCAGTGCCCCTGAGCTCCATTTTTCAACTCGCTTTCTTGGGAGCTGGCTGCAAAAGCGCAGGATTGCTTCAGGCTCTATTCTGGTCCCGAGCGGCAGGCTGAGCCTGTGGTTAATTCTTCTTCCTGATGGGAAAATAGAGTGACCTGTGCCTGTCCCAACACCTAGAGCTAGTGTCTCATTGGTTCCCCCTCTTCCCGTTCATCCTCAGGACAAATTGCAACCTGTACGGAACAGGAGGTTAAAGGTGCTGATTCTCCAAGGAGGGAGATTGCTAGTAAAGCGGCTGGAATGGAGAACCCGAGCACAAGGAGTTGAGAAATGAGGTGCGATTTAGAAACCTTTCCCGATCACACGGTGCACCATCTTCTGGGTTTCTCATGCATGTTTTCGAAGTGGGAAGATGCCCTTGAACCTGGAGATTTGGGACCCATGGGATGGGAACCACGCAGTATTACTTTAAAGGGTCTGCGTTTGCTCACCCAACCTCACGAAACCTCTCAGCCCCAAGAGTGTCCACCCTTATGTCTCAATCAGCTGTGGGTCTATATATGGTCAATCCAGGTGGCATCACAGCCCCTGAACGAATGTAGTAAGAATTTCTTTCTCTTTCACTGTCTTTGTTTCACGGGTTTTTAAAAGTGATTGATTTTTATAAAGGGGTTTAGCTGCTTTTCACTGCTGTGTTTATGCCGCTTTACACCCACTTGACTCACTTACAGAGAGATATCAATACATAGGTTTTGAGATTCTTACTAGTCAGATATATTCTTGGGCGGTTAATAGGGGGTGTTGAGTCCAGTTCACTGAGGAAGGAGTAGGTCGTGCCTATTACATATTGGGTTTATGGAACGGTATCTGAGCTAATTTGAAACCCTTGTTTTATGCATCACCCAACTCACCTTTCCCGTTAAGCAGCCATAGTGTGTTTTCTAAACGTGTGCCTCTGTTCTGTTTTGTAATTCAGTTCAAGGTCGCAGTTTTTACATTCCCTCTATAAGTGATATCTTATGATAAGTGTCTTTTTCTGTGTGACTTATTTCACTTAGAATCGTCGTACCTAAATCCACTCATCATGCTGCTACTAGACTTATGACGTTGATTTCATGGCTGAGTGATATTCTATTATATATAAGGACTAATACTTCTTCATCCATTTTTTTCTTTCCTGGGATATTTACGTTGTAACAAAGTAGAGGTTCTTGTCAACAGAGCAGCCCTAAACTTTGGGGTGCCTGTGTCTTGCTGATTTTTAGTTTTCCCAATTTATACGCCCATGAGTGGAAGTGCCCTATGCTCTCTAAGCTGAGTTTTTTAGATGTTTCACGACACACCGTACACTTCTCCAAAATGGCTGTTGGCAATTTACATCCCGCCCATCAGCGTAGCAAGGCTCCCGTTTCTCCATGGCCTGTCCTGCATTTCTGGTTTTGACACTTTATTCAGCATGGCCCTTTTGACCGGTGGGAAGCGAGACTTCTTTGTAGCGCTGATTTGCCTTTCCAGGTTGCTTGGTTGGCCAAAAAGGGCGTATGCGTTTTTTCCTGAATATATTCAGGAAAAAACGCATACGCCCTTTTTGGCCAAGGGCATCATTGTCGAGGTTTTGCCGCTTTTCCCGTGCTTTAAAGGCGATTCGAATCTACCTCCTGAAATCTGTTTCCTGCAATTCTGCCTTGCTTTCAAATCCTCTTCGTTGCCTTCCCTCAATATATTTGTGGACGAGAGTTATCATTTATAACTCTGCAGGTTTGTGAATTGCAGTGCCCCTGAGCTCCATTTTTCAACTCGCTTTCCTGGGACCTGGACGCAAAAGCGCAGGATTGCTTCAGGCCCTATTCTGGTTCCGGGCGGCAGGCTGAGCCTGTGGTTAATTCTTCTTCCTGATGGGAAAATAGAGTGACCTGTGCCTGTCCCAACACCTAGAGCTAGTCTCTCATTGGTTCCCCCTCTTCCCGTTCATCCTCAGGACAAATTGCAACCTGTACGGAACAGGAGGTTAAACGTGCTGATTCTCCAAGGAGGGAGATTGCTAGTAAAGCAGCTGGAATGGCGAACCCGAGCCCAAGGAGATGAGAAATGAGGTCCCTTTTAGAAACCTTTCCCGATCACACGGTGTACCATCTTCTGGGTTTCTCGTGCATGTTTTCGAAGTGGAAAGATGCCCTTGAACCTGGAGATTTGGGACCCATGGGATGGGAACCACGCAGTATTACTTTAAAGGGTCTACGTTTGCTCACCCAACCTCACGAAACCTGTCAGCCCCAAGAGTGTCCACCCTTATGTCTCAATCAGCTGTGGGTCTATATATGGTCAATCCAGGTGGCATCACAGCCCCTGAACGAATTTAGTAAGAATTTCTTTCTCTTTCCCTGTCTTTGTTTCACGGGTTTTTAAAAGTGATTGATTTTTATAAAGGGGTTTAGCTGCTTTTCACTGCTGTGTTTATGCCGCTTTACACCCACTTGACTCACTTTCAGAGAGATATCAATACAGAGGTTTTAAGATTCTTACTAGTCAGATATATTCTTGGGCGGTTAATAGGGGGTGTTGAGTCCAGTTCACTGAGCAAGGAGTAGGTCGTTTCTATTACATATTGGGTTTATGGAACGGTATCTGAGCTAATTTGAAACCCTTCTTTTATGCATCACCCCACCTCACCTTTCCCGTTAAGCAGCCATAGTGTGTTTTCTAAACGTGTGCCTCTGTTCTGTTTTGTAATTCAGTTCAAGGGTAGCGGTTTTCACATTCCCTCTATAAGTGATATCTTATGATAAGTGTCTTTTTCTGTGTGACTTATTTCACTTAGAATCGTCGTACCTAAATCCACTCATCATGCTGCTACTAGACTTATGACGTTGATTTCATGGCTGAGTGATATTCTATTATACATAAGGACTAATACTTCTTTATCCATTTTTTTCTTTCCTGGGATATTTACGTTGTAACAAAGTGGAGGTTCTTGTCAACAGAGCAGCCCTAAACTTTGGGGTGCCTGTGTCTTGCTGATTTTTAGTTTTCCCAATTTATACGCCCATGAGTGGAAGTGTCCTATGCTCTCTAAGCTGAGTTTTTTAGATGTTTCAGGACACACCGTACACTTCTCCAGAGTGGCTGTTGGCAATTTACATCCCGCCCATCAGCGTAGCAAGGCTCCCGTTTCTCCATGGCCTGTCCTGCATTTCTGGTTTTGACACTTTATTCAGCATGGCCCTTTTGACCGACGGGAAACGAGCCTTCTTTGTAGCGCTGATTTGCCTTTCCAGGTTGCTTGGTTGGCCAAAAAGGGCGTATGCGTTTTTTCCTGAATATATTCAGGAAAAAACGCATACGCCCTTTTTGGCCAAGGGCATCATGGTCGAGGTGTTGCCGCTTTTCCTGTGCTTTAAAGGCGATTCGAATCTACCTCCTGAAATCTGTTTCCTGCAATTCTGCCTTGCTTTCAAATCCTCTTCGTTGCCTTCCCTCAATATATTTGTGGACGAGAGTTATCATTTATAACTCTGCAGGTTTGTGAATTGCAGTGCCCCTGAGCTCCATTTTTCAACTCGCTTTCTTGGGAGCTGGCTGCAAAAGCGCAGGATTGCTTCAGGCTCTATTCTGGTCCCGAGCGGCAGGCTGAGCCTGTGGTTAATTCTTCTTCCTGATGGGAAAATAGAGTGACCTGTGCCTGTCCCAACACCTAGAGCTAGTCTCTCATTGGTTCCCCCTCTTCCCGTTCATCCTCAGGACAAATTGCAACCTGTACGGAACAGGAGGTTAAAGGTGCTGATTCTCCAAGGAGGGAGATTGCTAGTAAAGCAGCTGGAATGGCGAACCCGAGCCCAAGGAGATGAGAAATGAGGTCCCTTTTAGAAACCTTTCCCGATCACACGGTGTACCATCTTCTGGGTTTCTCATGCATGTTTTCCATGTAGGAAGATGCCCTTGAACCTGGAGATTTGGGACCCATGGGATGGGAACAATGCAGTATTACTTTAAAGGGTCTGCGTGTGCTCACCCAACCTCATCAAACCTCTCAGCCCTAAGAGTGTCCACCCTTATGTCTCAATCAGCTGTGGGTCTAGGTATGGTCAATCCAAGTGGCATCACAGCCCGTGAGCGAATTTAGTAGGAATTTCTCTTTGTTTCACGGGTTTTTAAAAGTGATTGATTTTTATAAAGGGGTTTAGATGCTTTTCACTGCTGTGTTTATGCCGCTTCTCACCCACTTGACTCACTTACAGAGAGATATCAATACATAGCTTTTAAGATTTTTACTAGTCAGATATATTCTTGGGCGGTGAAAAGGGGGTGTGGAGTCCAGTTCACAGAGCAAGGTGTAGGTCGTATCTATTACATATTGGGTTTATGGAACGGTATCTGAGCTAATTTGAAACCCTTGTTTTATGCATCACCCCACCTCACCTTTCCCGTTAAGCAGCCATAGTGTGTTTTCTAAACGTGTGACTCTGTTCTCTTTTGTAATTCAGTTCAAGGGTAGCGGTTTTCACATTCCCTCTATAAGTGATACCTTATGATAAGTGTCTTTTTCTGTGTGAATTATTTCACTGAGAATCGTCGTACCTAAATCCACTCATCATGCTGCTACTAGACTTATGACGTTGATTTCATGGCTGAGTGATATTCTATTATACATAAGGACTAATACTTCTTTATCCATTTTTTTCTTTCCTGGGATATTTACGTTGTAACAAAGTGGAGGTTCTTGTCAACAGAGCAGCCCTAAACTTTGGGGTGCCTGTGTCTTGCTGATTTTTAGTTTTCCCAATTTATACGCCCATGAGTGGAAGTGTCCTATGCTCTCTAAGCTGAATTTTTTAGATGTTTCAGGACACACCGTACAGTTCTCCAGAGTGGCTGTTGGCAATTTACATCCCGCCCATCAGCGTAGCAAGGCTCCCGTTTCTCCATGGCCTGTCCTGCATTTCTGGTTTTGATACTTTATTCAGCATGGCCCTTTTGACCGATGGGAAGCGAGACTTCTTTGTAGCGCTGATTTGCCTTTCCAGGTTGCTTGGTTGGCCAAAAAGGGCGTATGCGTTTTTTCCTGAATATATTCAGGAAAAAACGCATACGCCCTTTTTGGCCAAGGGCATCATGGTCGAGGTATTGCCGCTTTTCCTGTGCTTTCAAGGCGATTCGAATCTACCTCCTGAAATCTGTTTCCTGCAATTCTGCCTTGCTTTCAAATCCTCTTCGTTGCCTTGCCTCAATATATTTGTGGACGAGAGTTATCATTTATAACTCTGCAGGTTTGTGAATTGCAGTGCCCCTGAGCTCCATTTTTCAACTCGCTTTCTTGGGAGCTGGCTGCAAAAGCGCAGGATTGCTTCAGGCTCTATTCTGGTCCCGAGCGGCAGGCTGAGCCTGTGGTTAATTCTTCTTCCTGATGGGAAAATAGAGTGACCTGTGCCTGTCCCAACACCTAGAGCTAGTGTCTCATTGGTTCCCCCTCTTCCCGTTCATCCTCAGGACAAATTGCAACCTGTACGGAACAGGAGGTTAAAGGTGCTGATTCTCCAAGGAGGGAGATTGCTAGTAAAGCGGCTGGAATGGAGAACCCGAGCACAAGGAGTTGAGAAATGAGGTGCGATTTAGAAACCTTTCCCGATCACACGGTGCACCATCTTCTGGGTTTCTCATGCATGTTTTCGAAGTGGGAAGATGCCCTTGAACCTGGAGATTTGGGACCCATGGGATGGGAACCACGCAGTATTACTTTAAAGGGTCTGCGTTTGCTCACCCAACCTCACGAAACCTCTCAGCCCCAAGAGTGTCCACCCTTATGTCTCAATCAGCTGTGGGTCTATATATGGTCAATCCAGGTGGCATCACAGCCCCTGAACGAATGTAGTAAGAATTTCTTTCTCTTTCACTGTCTTTGTTTCACGGGTTTTTAAAAGTGATTGATTTTTATAAAGGGGTTTAGCTGCTTTTCACTGCTGTGTTTATGCCGCTTTACACCCACTTGACTCACTTACAGAGAGATATCAATACATAGGTTTTGAGATTCTTACTAGTCAGATATATTCTTGGGCGGTTAATAGGGGGTGTTGAGTCCAGTTCACTGAGGAAGGAGTAGGTCGTGCCTATTACATATTGGGTTTATGGAACGGTATCTGAGCTAATTTGAAACCCTTGTTTTATGCATCACCCAACTCACCTTTCCCGTTAAGCAGCCATAGTGTGTTTTCTAAACGTGTGCCTCTGTTCTGTTTTGTAATTCAGTTCAAGGTCGCAGTTTTTACATTCCCTCTATAAGTGATATCTTATGATAAGTGTCTTTTTCTGTGTGACTTATTTCACTTAGAATCGTCGTACCTAAATCCACTCATCATGCTGCTACTAGACTTATGACGTTGATTTCATGGCTGAGTGATATTCTATTATATATAAGGACTAATACTTCTTCATCCATTTTTTTCTTTCCTGGGATATTTACGTTGTAACAAAGTAGAGGTTCTTGTCAACAGAGCAGCCCTAAACTTTGGGGTGCCTGTGTCTTGCTGATTTTTAGTTTTCCCAATTTATACGCCCATGAGTGGAAGTGCCCTATGCTCTCTAAGCTGAGTTTTTTAGATGTTTCACGACACACCGTACACTTCTCCAAAATGGCTGTTGGCAATTTACATCCCGCCCATCAGCGTAGCAAGGCTCCCGTTTCTCCATGGCCTGTCCTGCATTTCTGGTTTTGACACTTTATTCAGCATGGCCCTTTTGACCGGTGGGAAGCGAGACTTCTTTGTAGCGCTGATTTGCCTTTCCAAGTTGCTTGGTTGGCCAAAAAGGGCGTATGCGTTTTTTCCTGAATATATTCAGGAAAAAACGCATACGCCCTTTTTGGCCAAGGGCATCATTGTCGAGGTTTTGCCGCTTTTCCCGTGCTTTAAAGGCGATTCGAATCTACCTCCTGAAATCTGTTTCCTGCAATTCTGCCTTGCTTTCAAATCCTCTTCGTTGCCTTCCCTCAATATATTTGTGGACGAGAGTTATCATTTATAACTCTGCAGGTTTGTGAATTGCAGTGCCCCTGAGCTCCATTTTTCAACTCGCTTTCCTGGGACCTGGACGCAAAAGCTCAGGATTGCTTCAGGCCCTATTCTGGTTCCGGGCGGCAGGCTGAGCCTGTGGTTAATTCTTCTTCCTGATGGGAAAATAGAGTGACCTGTGCCTGTCCCAACACCTAGAGCTAGTGTCTCATTGGTTCCCCCTCTTCCCGTTCATCCTCAGGACAAATTGCAACCTGTACGGAACAGGAGGTTAAAGGTGCTGATTCTCCAAGGAGGGAGATTGCTAGTAAAGCAGCTGGAATGGCGAACCCGAGCCCAAGGAGATGAGAAATGAGGTCCCTTTTAGAAACCTTTCCCGATCACACGGTGTACCATCTTCTGGGTTTCTCGTGCATGTTTTCGAAGTGGGAAGATGCCCTTGAACCTGGAGATTTGGGACCCATGGGATGGGAACCACGCAGTATTACTTTAAAGGGTCTACGTTTGCTCACCCAACCTCACGAAACCTCTCAGCCCCAAGAGTGTCCACCCTTATGTCTCAATCAGCTGTGGGTCTATATATGGTCAATCCAGGTGGCATCACAGCCCCTGAACGAATTTAGTAAGAATTTCTTTCTCTTTCCCTGTCTTTGTTTCACGGGTTTTTAAAAGTGATTGATTTTTATAAAGGGGTTTAGCTGCTTTTCACTGCTGTGTTTATGCCGCTTTACACCCACTTGACTCACTTTCAGAGAGATATCAATACATAGGTTTTAAGATTCTTACTAGTCAGATATATTCTTGGGCGGTTAATAGGGGGTGTTGAGTCCAGTTCACTGAGCAAGGAGTAGGTCGTTTCTATTACATATTGGGTTTATGGAACGGTATCTGAGCTAATTTGAAACCCTTCTTTTATACATCACCCCACCTCACCTTTCCCGTTAAGCAGCCATAGTGTGTTTTCTAAACGTGTGACTCTGTTCTCTTTTGTAATTCAGTTCAAGGGTAGCGGTTTTTACATTCCCTCTATAAGTGATATCTTATGATAAGTGTCTTTTTCTGTGTGACTTATTTCGCTTAGAATCGTCGTACCTAAATCCACTCATCATGCTGCTACTAGACTTATGACGTTGATTTCATGGCTGAGTGATATTCTATTATACATAAGGACTAATACTTCTTTATCCATTTTTTTCTTTCCTGGGATATTTACGTTGTAACAAAGTGGAGGTTCTTGTCAACAGAGCAGCCCTAAACTTTGGGGTGCCTGTGTCTTGCTGATTTTTAGTTTTCCCAATTTATACGCCCATGAGTGGAAGTGTCCTATGCTCTCTAAGCTGAGTTTTTTAGATGTTTCAGGACACACCGTACACTTCTACAGAGTGGCTGTTGGCAATTTACATCCCGCCCATCAGCGTAGCAAGGCTCCCGTTTCTCCATGGCCTGTCCTGCATTTCTGGTTTTGACACTTTATTCAGCATGGCCCTTTTGACCGACGGGAAACGAGCCTTCTTTGTAGCGCTGATTTGCCTTTCCAGGTTGCTTGGTTGGCCAAAAAGGGCGTATGCGTTTTTTCCTGAATATATTCAGGAAAAAACGCATACGCCCTTTTTGGCCAAGGGCATCATGGTCGAGGTGTTGCCGCTTTTCCTGTGCTTTAAAGGCGATTCGAATCTACCTCCTGAAATCTGTTTCCTGCAATTCAGCCTTGCTTTCAAATCCTCTTCGTTGCCTTCCCTCAATATATTTGTGGACGAGAGTTATCATTTATAACTCTGCAGGTTTGTGAATTGCAGTGCCCCTGAGCTCCATTTTTCAACTCGCTTTCTTGGGAGCTGGCTGCAAAAGCGCAGGATTGCTTCAGGCTCTATTCTGGTCCCGAGCGGCAGGCTGAGCCTGTGGTTAATTCTTCTTCCTGATGGGAAAATAGAGTGACCTGTGCCTGTCCCAACACCTAGAGCTAGTGTCTCATTGGTTCCCCCTCTTCCCGTTCATCCTCAGGACAAATTGCAACCTGTACGGAACAGGAGGTTAAAGGTGCTGATTCTCCAAGGAGGGAGATTGCTAGTAAAGCGGCTGGAATGGAGAACCCGAGCACAAGGAGATGAGAAATGAGGTGCGTTTTAGAAACCTTTCCCGATCACACGGTGCACCATCTTCTGGGTTTCTCATGCATGTTTTCGAAGTGGGAAGATGCCCTCGAACCTGGAGATTTGGGACCCATGGGATGGGAACCACGCAGTATTACTTTAAAGGGTCTACGTTTGCTCACCCAACCTCACCAAACCTCTCAGCCCCAAGAGTGTCCACCCTTATGTCTCAATCAGCTGTGGGTCTATATATGGTCAATCCAGGTGGCATCACAGCCCCTGAACGAATTTAGTAAGAATTTCTTTCTCTTTCCCTGTCTTTGTTTCACGGGTTTTTAAAAGTGATTGATTTTTATAAAGGGGTTTAGCTGCTTTTCACTGCTGTGTTTATGCCGCTTTACACCCACTTGACTCACTTACAGAGAGATATCAATACATAGGTTTTGAGATTCTTACTAGTCAGATATATTCTTGGGCGGTTAATAGGGGGTGTTGAGTCCAGTTCACTGAGCAAGGAGTAGGTCGTGTCTATTACATATTGGGTTTATGGAACGGTATCTGAGCTAATTTGAAACCCTTGTTTTATGCATCACCCCACCTCACCTTTCCCGTTAAGCAGCCATAGTGTGTTTTCTAAACGTGTGCCTCTGTTCTGTTTTGTAATTCAGTTCAAGGTCGCAGTTTTTACATTCCCTCTATAAGTGATATCTTATGATAAGTGTCTTTTTCTGTGTGACTTATTTCACTTAGAATCGTCGTACCTAAATCCACTCATCATGCTGCTACTAGACTTATGACGTTGATATCATGGCTGAGTGATATTCTATTATATATAAGGACTAATACTTCTTCATCCATTTTTTTCTTTCCTGGGATATTTACGTTGTAACAAAGTAGAGGTTCTTGTCAACAGAGCAGCCCTAAACTTTGGGGTGCCTGTGTCTTGCTGATTTTTAGTTTTCCCAATTTATACGCCCATGAGTGGAAGTGCCCTATGCTCTCTAAGCTGAGTTTTTTAGATGTTTCACGACACACCGTACACTTCTCCAAAATGGCTGTTGGCAATTTACATCCCGCCCATCAGCGTAGCAAGGCTCCCGTTTCTCCATGGCCTGTCCTGCATTTCTGGTTTTGACACTTTATTCAGCATGGCCCTTTTGACCGGTGGGAAGCGAGACTTCTTTGTAGCGCTGATTTGCCTTTCCAGGTTGCTTGGTTGGCCAAAAAGGGCGTATGCGTTTTTTCCTGAATATATTCAGGAAAAAACGCATACGCCCTTTTGGGCCAAGGGCATCATTGTCGAGGTTTTGCCGCTTTTCCCGTGCTTTAAAGGCGATTCGAATCTACCTCCTGAAATCTGTTTCCTGCAATTCTGCCTTGCTTTCAAATCCTCTTCGTTGACTTCCCTCAATATATTTGTGGACGAGAGTTATCATTTATAACTCTGCAGGTTTGTGAATTGCAGTGCCCCTGAGCTCCATTTTTCAACTCGCTTTCCTGGGACCTGGTCGCAAAAGCGCAGGATTGCTTCAGGCCCTATTCTGGTTCCGGGCGGCAGGCTGAGCCTCTGGTTAATTCTTCTTCCTGATGGGAAAATAGAGTGACCTGTGCCTGTCCCAACACCTAGAGCTAGTGTCTCATTGGTTCCCCCTCTTCCCGTTCATCCTCAGGACAAATTGCAACCTGTACGGAACAGGAGGTTAAAGGTGCTGATTCTCCAAGGAGGGAGATTGCTAGTAAAGCAGCTGGAATGGCGAACCCGAGCCCAAGGAGATGAGAAATGAGGTCCCTTTTAGAAACCTTTCCCGATCACACGGTGTACCATCTTCTGGGTTTCTCATGCATGTTTTCGAAGTGGGAAGATGCCCTTGAACCTGGAGATTTGGGACCCATGGGATGGGAACCACGCAGTATTACTTTAAAGGGTCTACGTTTGCTCACCCAACCTCACGAAACCTCTCAGCCCCAAGAGTGTCCACCCTTATGTCTCAATCAGCTGTGGGTCTATATATGGTCAATCCAGGTGGCCTCACAGCCCCTGAACGAATTTAGTAAGAATTTCTTTCTCTTTCCCTGTCTTTGTTTCACGGGTTTTTAAAAGTGATTGATTTTTATAAAGGGGTTTAGCTGCTTTTCACTGCTGTGTTTATGCCGCTTTACACCCACTTGACTCACTTTCAGAGAGATATCAATACATAGGTTTTAAGATTCTTACTAGTCAGATATATTCTTGGGCGGTTAATAGGGGGTGTTGAGTCCAGTTCACTGAGCAAGGAGTAGGTCGTGTCTATTACATATTGGGTTTATGGAACGGTATCTGAGCTAATTTGAAACCCTTGTTTTATGCATCACCCCACCTCACCTTTCCCGTTAAGCAGCCATAGTGTGTTTTCTAAACGTGTGACTCTGTTCTCTTTTGTAATTCAGTTCAAGGGTAGCGGTTTTCACATTCCCTCTATAAGTGATATCTTATGATAAGTGTCTTTTTCTGTGTGACTTATTTCACTTAGAATCGTCATACCTAAATCCACTCATCATGCTGCTACTAGCCTTATGACGTTGATTTCATGGCTGAGTGATATTCTATTATACATAAGGACTAATACTTCTTTATCCATTTTTTTCTTTCCTGGGATATTTACGTTGTAACAAAGTGGAGGTTCTTGTCAACAGAGCAGCCCTAAACTTTGGGGTGCCTGTGTCTTGCTGATTTTTAGTTTTCCCAATTTATACGCCCATGAGTGGAAGTGTCCTATGCTCTCTAAGCTGAGTTTTTTAGATGTTTCAGGACACACCGTACACTTCTCCAGAGTGGCTGTTGGTAATTTACATCCCGCCCATCAGCGTAGCAAGGCTCCCGTTTCTCCATGGCCTGTCCTGCATTTCTGGTTTTGACACTTTATTCAGCATGGCCCTTTTGACCGACGGGAAACGAGCCTTCTTTGTAGCGCTGATTTGCCTTTCCAGGTTGCTTGGTTGGCCAAAAAGGGCGTATGCGTTTTTTCCTGAATATATTCAGGAAAAAACGCATACGCCCTTTTTGGCCAAGGGCATCATGGTCGAGGTGTTGCCGCTTTTCCTGTGCTTTAAAGGCGATTCGAATCTACCTCCTGAAATCTGTGTCCTGCAATTCTGCCTTGCTTTCAAATCCTCTTCGTTGCCTTCCCTCAATATATTTGTGGACGAGAGTTATCATTTATAACTCTGCAGGTTTGTGAATTGCAGTGCCCCTGAGCTCCATTTTTCAACTCGCTTTCTTGGGAGCTGGCTGCAAAAGCGCAGGATTGCTTCAGGCTCTATTCTGGTCCCGAGCGGCAGGCTGAGCCTGTGGTTAATTCTTCTTCCTGATGGGAAAATAGAGTGACCTGTGCCTGTCCCAACACCTAGAGCTAGTGTCTCATTGGTTCCCCCTCTTCCCGTTCATCCTCAGGACAAATTGCAACCTGTACGGAACAGGAGGTTAAAGGTGCTGATTCTCCAAGGAGGGAGATTGCTAGTAAAGCAGCTGGAATGGCGAACCCGAGCCCAAGGAGATGAGAAATGAGGTCCCTTTTAGAAACCTTTCCCGATCACACGGTGCACCATCTTCTGGGTTTCTCATGCATGTTTTCGAAGTGGGAAGATGCCCTTGAACCTGGAGATTTGGGACCCATGGGATGGGAACCACGCAGTATTACTTTAAAGGGTCTGCGTTTGCTCACCCAACCTCACGAAACCTCTCAGCCCCAAGAGTGTCCACCCTTATGTCTCAATCAGCTGTGGGTCTATATATGGTCAATCCAGGTGGCATCACAGCCCCTGAACGAATTTAGTAAGAATTTCTTTCTCTTTCCCTGTCTTTGTTTCACGGGTTTTTAAAAGTGATTGATTTTTATAAAGGGGTTTAGCTGCTTTTCACTGCTGTGTTTATGCCGCTTTACACCCACTTGACTCACTTACAGAGAGATATCAATACATAGGTTTTGAGATTCTTACTAGTCAGATATATTCTTGGGCGGTTAATAGGGGGTGTTGAGTCCAGTTCACTGAGGAAGGAGTAGGTCGTGCCTATTACATATTGGGTTTATGGAACGGTATCTGAGCTAATTTGAAACCCTTGTTTTATGCATCACCCAACTCACCTTTCCCGTTAAGCAGCCATAGTGTGTTTTCTAAACGTGTGCCTCTGTTCTGTTTTGTAATTCAGTTCAAGGTCGCAGTTTTTACATTCCCTCTATAAGTGATATCTTATGATAAGTGTCTTTTTCTGTGTGACTTATTTCACTTAGAATCGTCGTACCTAAATCCACTCATCATGCTGCTACTAGACTTATGACGTTGATTTCATGGCTGAGTGATATTCTATTATATATAAGGACTAATACTTCTTCATCCATTTTTTTCTTTCCTGGGATATTTACGTTGTAACAAAGTAGAGGTTCTTGTCAACAGAGCAGCCCTAAACTTTGGGGTGCCTGTGTCTTGCTGATTTTTAGTTTTCCCAATTTATACGCCCATGAGTGGAAGTGCCCTATGCTCTCTAAGCTGAGTTTTTTAGATGTTTCACGACACACCGTACACTTCTCCAAAATGGCTGTTGGCAATTTACATCCCGCCCATCAGCGTAGCAAGGCTCCCGTTTCTCCATGGCCTGTCCTGCATTTCTGGTTTTGACACTTTATTCAGCATGGCCCTTTTGACCGGTGGGAAGCGAGACTTCTTTGTAGCGCTGATTTGCCTTTCCAGGTTGCTTGGTTGGCCAAAAAGGGCGTATGCGTTTTTTCCTGAATATATTCAGGAAAAAACGCATACGCCCTTTTTGGCCAAGGGCATCATTGTCGAGGTTTTGCCGCTTTTCCCGTGCTTTAAAGGCGATTCGAATCTACCTCCTGAAATCTGTTTCCTGCAATTCTGCCTTGCTTTCAAATCCTCTTCGTTGCCTTCCCTCAATATATTTGTGGACGAGAGTTATCATTTATAACTCTGCAGGTTTGTGAATTGCAGTGCCCCTGAGCTCCATTTTTCAACTCGCTTTCCTGGGACCTGGACGCAAAAGCTCAGGATTGCTTCAGGCCCTATTCTGGTTCCGGGCGGCAGGCTGAGCCTGTGGTTAATTCTTCTTCCTGATGGGAAAATAGAGTGACCTGTGCCTGTCCCAACACCTAGAGCTAGTGTCTCATTGGTTCCCCCTCTTCCCGTTCATCCTCAGGACAAATTGCAACCTGTACGGAACAGGAGGTTAAAGGTGCTGATTCTCCAAGGAGGGAGATTGCTAGTAAAGCAGCTGGAATGGCGAACCCGAGCCCAAGGAGATGAGAAATGAGGTCCCTTTTAGAAACCTTTCCCGATCACACGGTGTACCATCTTCTGGGTTTCTCGTGCATGTTTTCGAAGTGGGAAGATGCCCTTGAACCTGGAGATTTGGGACCCATGGGATGGGAACCACGCAGTATTACTTTAAAGGGTCTACGTTTGCTCACCCAACCTCACGAAACCTCTCAGCCCCAAGAGTGTCCACCCTTATGTCTCAATCAGCTGTGGGTCTATATATGGTCAATCCAGGTGGCATCACAGCCCCTGAACGAATTTAGTAAGAATTTCTTTCTCTTTCCCTGTCTTTGTTTCACGGGTTTTTAAAAGTGATTGATTTTTATAAAGGGGTTTAGCTGCTTTTCACTGCTGTGTTTATGCCGCTTTACACCCACTTGACTCACTTTCAGAGAGATATCAATACATAGGTTTTAAGATTCTTACTAGTCAGATATATTCTTGGGCGGTTAATAGGGGGTGTTGAGTCCAGTTCACTGAGCAAGGAGTAGGTCGTTTCTATTACATATTGGGTTTATGGAACGGTATCTGAGCTAATTTGAAACCCTTCTTTTATACATCACCCCACCTCACCTTTCCCGTTAAGCAGCCATAGTGTGTTTTCTAAACGTGTGACTCTGTTCTCTTTTGTAATTCAGTTCAAGGGTAGCGGTTTTTACATTCCCTCTATAAGTGATATCTTATGATAAGTGTCTTTTTCTGTGTGACTTATTTCGCTTAGAATCGTCGTACCTAAATCCACTCATCATGCTGCTACTAGACTTATGACGTTGATTTCATGGCTGAGTGATATTCTATTATACATAAGGACTAATACTTCTTTATCCATTTTTTTCTTTCCTGGGATATTTACGTTGTAACAAAGTGGAGGTTCTTGTCAACAGAGCAGCCCTAAACTTTGGGGTGCCTGTGTCTTGCTGATTTTTAGTTTTCCCAATTTATACGCCCATGAGTGGAAGTGTCCTATGCTCTCTAAGCTGAGTTTTTTAGATGTTTCAGGACACACCGTACACTTCTACAGAGTGGCTGTTGGCAATTTACATCCCGCCCATCAGCGTAGCAAGGCTCCCGTTTCTCCATGGCCTGTCCTGCATTTCTGGTTTTGACACTTTATTCAGCATGGCCCTTTTGACCGACGGGAAACGAGCCTTCTTTGTAGCGCTGATTTGCCTTTCCAGGTTGCTTGGTTGGCCAAAAAGGGCGTATGCGTTTTTTCCTGAATATATTCAGGAAAAAACGCATACGCCCTTTTTGGCCAAGGGCATCATGGTCGAGGTGTTGCCGCTTTTCCTGTGCTTTAAAGGCGATTCGAATCTACCTCCTGAAATCTGTTTCCTGCAATTCAGCCTTGCTTTCAAATCCTCTTCGTTGCCTTCCCTCAATATATTTGTGGACGAGAGTTATCATTTATAACTCTGCAGGTTTGTGAATTGCAGTGCCCCTGAGCTCCATTTTTCAACTCGCTTTCTTGGGAGCTGGCTGCAAAAGCGCAGGATTGCTTCAGGCTCTATTCTGGTCCCGAGCGGCAGGCTGAGCCTGTGGTTAATTCTTCTTCCTGATGGGAAAATAGAGTGACCTGTGCCTGTCCCAACACCTAGAGCTAGTGTCTCATTGGTTCCCCCTCTTCCCGTTCATCCTCAGGACAAATTGCAACCTGTACGGAACAGGAGGTTAAAGGTGCTGATTCTCCAAGGAGGGAGATTGCTAGTAAAGCGGCTGGAATGGAGAACCCGAGCACAAGGAGATGAGAAATGAGGTGCGTTTTAGAAACCTTTCCCGATCACACGGTGCACCATCTTCTGGGTTTCTCATGCATGTTTTCGAAGTGGGAAGATGCCCTCGAACCTGGAGATTTGGGACCCATGGGATGGGAACCACGCAGTATTACTTTAAAGGGTCTACGTTTGCTCACCCAACCTCACCAAACCTCTCAGCCCCAAGAGTGTCCACCCTTATGTCTCAATCAGCTGTGGGTCTATATATGGTCAATCCAGGTGGCATCACAGCCCCTGAACGAATTTAGTAAGAATTTCTTTCTCTTTCCCTGTCTTTGTTTCACGGGTTTTTAAAAGTGATTGATTTTTATAAAGGGGTTTAGCTGCTTTTCACTGCTGTGTTTATGCCGCTTTACACCCACTTGACTCACTTACAGAGAGATATCAATACATAGGTTTTGAGATTCTTACTAGTCAGATATATTCTTGGGCGGTTAATAGGGGGTGTTGAGTCCAGTTCACTGAGCAAGGAGTAGGTCGTGTCTATTACATATTGGGTTTATGGAACGGTATCTGAGCTAATTTGAAACCCTTGTTTTATGCATCACCCCACCTCACCTTTCCCGTTAAGCAGCCATAGTGTGTTTTCTAAACGTGTGCCTCTGTTCTGTTTTGTAATTCAGTTCAAGGTCGCAGTTTTTACATTCCCTCTATAAGTGATATCTTATGATAAGTGTCTTTTTCTGTGTGACTTATTTCACTTAGAATCGTCGTACCTAAATCCACTCATCATGCTGCTACTAGACTTATGACGTTGATATCATGGCTGAGTGATATTCTATTATATATAAGGACTAATACTTCTTCATCCATTTTTTTCTTTCCTGGGATATTTACGTTGTAACAAAGTAGAGGTTCTTGTCAACAGAGCAGCCCTAAACTTTGGGGTGCCTGTGTCTTGCTGATTTTTAGTTTTCCCAATTTATACGCCCATGAGTGGAAGTGCCCTATGCTCTCTAAGCTGAGTTTTTTAGATGTTTCACGACACACCGTACACTTCTCCAAAATGGCTGTTGGCAATTTACATCCCGCCCATCAGCGTAGCAAGGCTCCCGTTTCTCCATGGCCTGTCCTGCATTTCTGGTTTTGACACTTTATTCAGCATGGCCCTTTTGACCGGTGGGAAGCGAGACTTCTTTGTAGCGCTGATTTGCCTTTCCAGGTTGCTTGGTTGGCCAAAAAGGGCGTATGCGTTTTTTCCTGAATATATTCAGGAAAAAACGCATACGCCCTTTTGGGCCAAGGGCATTATTGTCGAGGTTTTGCCGCTTTTCCCGTGCTTTAAAGGCGATTCGAATCTA
Source organism: Balaenoptera borealis (assembly GCF_965194805.1). Taxonomy (NCBI): domain Eukaryota; kingdom Metazoa; phylum Chordata; class Mammalia; order Artiodactyla; family Balaenopteridae; genus Balaenoptera; species Balaenoptera borealis. Next base: position 36,095,199 of record NC_138864.1, read on the forward strand.
CCTCCTGAAATCTGTTTCCTGCAATTCTGCCTTGCTTTCAAATCCTCTTCGTTGACTTCCCTCAATATATTTGTGGACGAGAGTTATCATTTATAACTCTGCAGGTTTGTGAATTGCAGTGCCCCTGAGCTCCATTTTTCAACTCGCTTTCCTGGGACCTGGTCGCAAAAGCGCAGGATTGCTTCAGGCCCTATTCTGGTTCCGGGCGGCAGGCTGAGCCTCTGGTTAATTCTTCTTCCTGATGGGAAAATAGAGTGACCTGTGCCTGTCCCAACACCTAGAGCTAGTGTCTCATTGGTTCCCCCTCTTCCTGTTCATCCTCAGGACAAATTGCAACCTGTACGGAACAGGAGGTTAAAGGTGCTGATTCTCCAAGGAGGGAGATTGCTAGTAAAGCAGCTGGAATGGCGAACCCGAGCCCAAGGAGATGAGAAATGAGGTCCCTTTTAGAAACCTTTCCCGATCACACGGTGTACCATCTTCTGGGTTTCTCGTGCATGTTTTCGAAGTGGAAAGATGCCCTTGAACCTGGAGATTTGGGACCCATGGGATGGGAACCACGCAGTATTACTTTAAAGGGTCTACGTTTGCTCACCCAACCTCACGAAACCTGTCAGCCCCAAGAGTGTCCACCCTTATGTCTCAATCAGCTGTGGGTCTATATATGGTCAATCCAGGTGGCATCACAGCCCCTGAACGAATTTAGTAAGAATTTCTTTCTCTTTCCCTGTCTTTGTTTCACGGGTTTTTAAAAGTGATTGATTTTTATAAAGGGGTTTAGCTGCTTTTCACTGCTGTGTTTATGCCGCTTTACACCCACTTGACTCACTTTCAGAGAGATATCAATACAGAGGTTTTAAGATTCTTACTAGTCAGATATATTCTTGGGCGGTTAATAGGGGGTGTTGAGTCCAGTTCACTGAGCAAGGAGTAGGTCGTTTCTATTACATATTGGGTTTATGGAACGGTATCTGAGCTAATTTGAAACCCTTCTTTTATGCATCACCCCACCTCACCTTTCCCGTTAAGCAGCCATAGTGTGTTTTCTAAACGTGTGCCTCTGTTCTGTTTTGTAATTCAGTTCAAGGGTAGCGGTTTTCACATTCCCTCTATAAGTGATATCTTATGATAAGTGTCTTTTTCTGTGTGACTTATTTCACTTAGAATCGTCGTACCTAAATCCACTCATCATGCTGCTACTAGACTTATGACGTTGATTTCATGGCTGAGTGATATTCTATTATACATAAGGACTAATACTTCTTTATCCATTTTTTTCTTTCCTGGGATATTTACGTTGTAACAAAGTGGAGGTTCTTGTCAACAGAGCAGCCCTAAACTTTGGGGTGCCTGTGTCTTGCTGATTTTTAGTTTTCCCAATTTATACGCCCATGAGTGGAAGTGTCCTATGCTCTCTAAGCTGAGTTTTTTAGATGTTTCAGGACACACCGTACACTTCTCCAGAGTGGCTGTTGGCAATTTACATCCCGCCCATCAGCGTAGCAAGGCTCCCGTTTCTCCATGGCCTGTCCTGCATTTCTGGTTTTGACACTTTATTCAGCATGGCCCTTTTGACCGACGGGAAACGAGCCTTCTTTGTAGCGCTGATTTGCCTTTCCAGGTTGCTTGGTTGGCCAAAAAGTGCGTATGCGTTTTTTCCTGAATATATTCAGGAAAAAACGCATACGCCCTTTTTGGCCAAGGGCATCATGGTCGAGGTGTTGCCGCTTTTCCTGTGCTTTAAAGGCGATTCGAATCTACCTCCTGAAATCTGTTTCCTGCAATTCTGCCTTGCTTTCAAATCCTCTTCGTTGCCTTCCCTCAATATATTTGTGGACGAGAGTTATCATTTATAACTCTGCAGGTTTGTGAATTGCAGTGCCCCTGAGCTCCATTTTTCAACTCGCTTTCTTGGGAGCTGGCTGCAAAAGCGCAGGATTGCTTCAGGCTCTATTCTGGTCCCGAGCGGCAGGCTGAGCCTGTGGTTAATTCTTCTTCCTGATGGGAAAATAGAGTGACCTGTGCCTGTCCCAACACCTAGAGCTAGTCTCTCATTGGTTCCCCCTCTTCCCGTTCATCCTCAGGACAAATTGCAACCTGTACGGAACAGGAGGTTAAAGGTGCTGATTCTCCAAGGAGGGAGATTGCTAGTAAAGCAGCTGGAATGGCGAACCCGAGCCCAAGGAGATGAGAAATGAGGTCCCTTTTAGAAACCTTTCCCGATCACACGGTGTACCATCTTCTGGGTTTCTCATGCATGTTTTCCATGTAGGAAGATGCCCTTGAACCTGGAGATTTGGGACCCATGGGATGGGAACAATGCAGTATTACTTTAAAGGGTCTGCGTGTGCTCACCCAACCTCATCAAACCTCTCAGCCCTAAGAGTGTCCACCCTTATGTCTCAATCAGCTGTGGGTCTAGGTATGGTCAATCCAAGTGGCATCACAGCCCGTGAGCGAATTTAGTAGGAATTTCTCTTTGTTTCACGGGTTTTTAAAAGTGATTGATTTTTATAAAGGGGTTTAGATGCTTTTCACTGCTGTGTTTATGCCGCTTCTCACCCACTTGACTCACTTACAGAGAGATATCAATACATAGCTTTTAAGATTTTTACTAGTCAGATATATTCTTGGGCGGTGAAAAGGGGGTGTGGAGTCCAGTTCACAGAGCAAGGTGTAGGTCGTATCTATTACATATTGGGTTTATGGAACGGTATCTGAGCTAATTTGAAACCCTTGTTTTATGCATCACCCCACCTCACCTTTCCCGTTAAGCAGCCATAGTGTGTTTTCTAAACGTGTGACTCTGTTCTCTTTTGTAATTCAGTTCAAGGGTAGCGGTTTTCACATTCCCTCTATAAGTGATACCTTATGATAAGTGTCTTTTTCTGTGTGAATTATTTCACTGAGAATCGTCGTACCTAAATCCACTCATCATGCTGCTACTAGACTTATGACGTTGATTTCATGGCTGAGTGATATTCTATTATACATAAGGACTAATACTTCTTTATCCATTTTTTTCTTTCCTGGGATATTTACGTTGTAACAAAGTGGAGGTTCTTGTCAACAGAGCAGCCCTAAACTTTGGGGTGCCTGTGTCTTGCTGATTTTTAGTTTTCCCAATTTATACGCCCATGAGTGGAAGTGTCCTATGCTCTCTAAGCTGAATTTTTTAGATGTTTCAGGACACACCGTACAGTTCTCCAGAGTGGCTGTTGGCAATTTACATCCCGCCCATCAGCGTAGCAAGGCTCCCGTTTCTCCATGGCCTGTCCTGCATTTCTGGTTTTGATACTTTATTCAGCATGGCCCTTTTGACCGATGGGAAGCGAGACTTCTTTGTAGCGCTGATTTGCCTTTCCAGGTTGCTTGGTTGGCCAAAAAGGGCGTATGCGTTTTTTCCTGAATATATTCAGGAAAAAACGCATACGCCCTTTTTGGCCAAGGGCATCATGGTCGAGGTATTGCCGCTTTTCCTGTGCTTTCAAGGCGATTCGAATCTACCTCCTGAAATCTGTTTCCTGCAATTCTGCCTTGCTTTCAAATCCTCTTCGTTGCCTTGCCTCAATATATTTGTGGACGAGAGTTATCATTTATAACTCTGCAGGTTTGTGAATTGCAGTGCCCCTGAGCTCCATTTTTCAACTCGCTTTCTTGGGAGCTGGCTGCAAAAGCGCAGGATTGCTTCAGGCTCTATTCTGGTCCCGAGCGGCAGGCTGAGCCTGTGGTTAATTCTTCTTCCTGATGGGAAAATAGAGTGACCTGTGCCTGTCCCAACACCTAGAGCTAGTGTCTCATTGGTTCCCCCTCTTCCCGTTCATCCTCAGGACAAATTGCAACCTGTACGGAACAGGAGGTTAAAGGTGCTGATTCTCCAAGGAGGGAGATTGCTAGTAAAGCGGCTGGAATGGAGAACCCGAGCACAAGGAGATGAGAAATGAGGTGCGTTTTAGAAACCTTTCCCGATCACACGGTGCACCATCTTCTGGGTTTCTCATGCATGTTTTCGAAGTGGGAAGATGCCCTCGAACCTGGAGATTTGGGACCCATGGGATGGGAACCACGCAGTATTACTTTAAAGGGTCTACGTTTGCTCACCCAACCTCACCAAACCTCTCAGCCCCAAGAGTGTCCACCCTTATGTCTCAATCAGCTGTGGGTCTATATATGGTCAATCCAGGTGGCATCACAGCCCCTGAACGAATTTAGTAAGAATTTCTTTCTCTTTCCCTGTCTTTGTTTCACGGGTTTTTAAAAGTGATTGATTTTTATAAAGGGGTTTAGCTGCTTTTCACTGCTGTGTTTATGCCGCTTTACACCCACTTGACTCACTTACAGAGAGATATCAATACATAGGTTTTGAGATTCTTACTAGTCAGATATATTCTTGGGCGGTTAATAGGGGGTGTTGAGTCCAGTTCACTGAGCAAGGAGTAGGTCGTGTCTATTACATATTGGGTTTATGGAACGGTATCTGAGCTAATTTGAAACCCTTGTTTTATGCATCACCCCACCTCACCTTTCCCGTTAAGCAGCCATAGTGTGTTTTCTAAACGTGTGCCTCTGTTCTGTTTTGTAATTCAGTTCAAGGTCGCAGTTTTTACATTCCCTCTATAAGTGATATCTTATGATAAGTGTCTTTTTCTGTGTGACTTATTTCACTTAGAATCGTCGTACCTAAATCCACTCATCATGCTGCTACTAGACTTATGACGTTGATATCATGGCTGAGTGATATTCTATTATATATAAGGACTAATACTTCTTCATCCATTTTTTTCTTTCCTGGGATATTTACGTTGTAACAAAGTAGAGGTTCTTGTCAACAGAGCAGCCCTAAACTTTGGGGTGCCTGTGTCTTGCTGATTTTTAGTTTTCCCAATTTATACGCCCATGAGTGGAAGTGCCCTATGCTCTCTAAGCTGAGTTTTTTAGATGTTTCACGACACACCGTACACTTCTCCAAAATGGCTGTTGGCAATTTACATCCCGCCCATCAGCGTAGCAAGGCTCCCGTTTCTCCATGGCCTGTCCTGCATTTCTGGTTTTGACACTTTATTCAGCATGGCCCTTTTGACCGGTGGGAAGCGAGACTTCTTTGTAGCGCTGATTTGCCTTTCCAGGTTGCTTGGTTGGCCAAAAAGGGCGTATGCGTTTTTTCCTGAATATATTCAGGAAAAAACGCATACGCCCTTTTGGGCCAAGGGCATCATTGTCGAGGTTTTGCCGCTTTTCCCGTGCTTTAAAGGCGATTCGAATCTACCTCCTGAAATCTGTTTCCTGCAATTCTGCCTTGCTTTCAAATCCTCTTCGTTGACTTCCCTCAATATATTTGTGGACGAGAGTTATCATTTATAACTCTGCAGGTTTGTGAATTGCAGTGCCCCTGAGCTCCATTTTTCAACTCGCTTTCCTGGGACCTGGTCGCAAAAGCGCAGGATTGCTTCAGGCCCTATTCTGGTTCCGGGCGGCAGGCTGAGCCTCTGGTTAATTCTTCTTCCTGATGGGAAAATAGAGTGACCTGTGCCTGTCCCAACACCTAGAGCTAGTGTCTCATTGGTTCCCCCTCTTCCCGTTCATCCTCAGGACAAATTGCAACCTGTACGGAACAGGAGGTTAAAGGTGCTGATTCTCCAAGGAGGGAGATTGCTAGTAAAGCAGCTGGAATGGCGAACCCGAGCCCAAGGAGATGAGAAATGAGGTCCCTTTTAGAAACCTTTCCCGATCACACGGTGTACCATCTTCTGGGTTTCTCATGCATGTTTTCGAAGTGGGAAGATGCCCTTGAACCTGGAGATTTGGGACCCATGGGATGGGAACCACGCAGTATTACTTTAAAGGGTCTACGTTTGCTCACCCAACCTCACGAAACCTCTCAGCCCCAAGAGTGTCCACCCTTATGTCTCAATCAGCTGTGGGTCTATATATGGTCAATCCAGGTGGCCTCACAGCCCCTGAACGAATTTAGTAAGAATTTCTTTCTCTTTCCCTGTCTTTGTTTCACGGGTTTTTAAAAGTGATTGATTTTTATAAAGGGGTTTAGCTGCTTTTCACTGCTGTGTTTATGCCGCTTTACACCCACTTGACTCACTTTCAGAGAGATATCAATACATAGGTTTTAAGATTCTTACTAGTCAGATATATTCTTGGGCGGTTAATAGGGGGTGTTGAGTCCAGTTCACTGAGCAAGGAGTAGGTCGTGTCTATTACATATTGGGTTTATGGAACGGTATCTGAGCTAATTTGAAACCCTTGTTTTATGCATCACCCCACCTCACCTTTCCCGTTAAGCAGCCATAGTGTGTTTTCTAAACGTGTGACTCTGTTCTCTTTTGTAATTCAGTTCAAGGGTAGCGGTTTTCACATTCCCTCTATAAGTGATATCTTATGATAAGTGTCTTTTTCTGTGTGACTTATTTCACTTAGAATCGTCATACCTAAATCCACTCATCATGCTGCTACTAGCCTTATGACGTTGATTTCATGGCTGAGTGATATTCTATTATACATAAGGACTAATACTTCTTTATCCATTTTTTTCTTTCCTGGGATATTTACGTTGTAACAAAGTGGAGGTTCTTGTCAACAGAGCAGCCCTAAACTTTGGGGTGCCTGTGTCTTGCTGATTTTTAGTTTTCCCAATTTATACGCCCATGAGTGGAAGTGTCCTATGCTCTCTAAGCTGAGTTTTTTAGATGTTTCAGGACACACCGTACACTTCTCCAGAGTGGCTGTTGGTAATTTACATCCCGCCCATCAGCGTAGCAAGGCTCCCGTTTCTCCATGGCCTGTCCTGCATTTCTGGTTTTGACACTTTATTCAGCATGGCCCTTTTGACCGACGGGAAACGAGCCTTCTTTGTAGCGCTGATTTGCCTTTCCAGGTTGCTTGGTTGGCCAAAAAGGGCGTATGCGTTTTTTCCTGAATATATTCAGGAAAAAACGCATACGCCCTTTTTGGCCAAGGGCATCATGGTCGAGGTGTTGCCGCTTTTCCTGTGCTTTAAAGGCGATTCGAATCTACCTCCTGAAATCTGTGTCCTGCAATTCTGCCTTGCTTTCAAATCCTCTTCGTTGCCTTCCCTCAATATATTTGTGGACGAGAGTTATCATTTATAACTCTGCAGGTTTGTGAATTGCAGTGCCCCTGAGCTCCATTTTTCAACTCGCTTTCTTGGGAGCTGGCTGCAAAAGCGCAGGATTGCTTCAGGCTCTATTCTGGTCCCGAGCGGCAGGCTGAGCCTGTGGTTAATTCTTCTTCCTGATGGGAAAATAGAGTGACCTGTGCCTGTCCCAACACCTAGAGCTAGTGTCTCATTGGTTCCCCCTCTTCCCGTTCATCCTCAGGACAAATTGCAACCTGTACGGAACAGGAGGTTAAAGGTGCTGATTCTCCAAGGAGGGAGATTGCTAGTAAAGCAGCTGGAATGGCGAACCCGAGCCCAAGGAGATGAGAAATGAGGTCCCTTTTAGAAACCTTTCCCGATCACACGGTGCACCATCTTCTGGGTTTCTCATGCATGTTTTCGAAGTGGGAAGATGCCCTTGAACCTGGAGATTTGGGACCCATGGGATGGGAACCACGCAGTATTACTTTAAAGGGTCTGCGTTTGCTCACCCAACCTCACGAAACCTCTCAGCCCCAAGAGTGTCCACCCTTATGTCTCAATCAGCTGTGGGTCTATATATGGTCAATCCAGGTGGCATCACAGCCCCTGAACGAATTTAGTAAGAATTTCTTTCTCTTTCCCTGTCTTTGTTTCACGGGTTTTTAAAAGTGATTGATTTTTATAAAGGGGTTTAGCTGCTTTTCACTGCTGTGTTTATGCCGCTTTACACCCACTTGACTCACTTACAGAGAGATATCAATACATAGGTTTTGAGATTCTTACTAGTCAGATATATTCTTGGGCGGTTAATAGGGGGTGTTGAGTCCAGTTCACTGAGGAAGGAGTAGGTCGTGCCTATTACATATTGGGTTTATGGAACGGTATCTGAGCTAATTTGAAACCCTTGTTTTATGCATCACCCAACTCACCTTTCCCGTTAAGCAGCCATAGTGTGTTTTCTAAACGTGTGCCTCTGTTCTGTTTTGTAATTCAGTTCAAGGTCGCAGTTTTTACATTCCCTCTATAAGTGATATCTTATGATAAGTGTCTTTTTCTGTGTGACTTATTTCACTTAGAATCGTCGTACCTAAATCCACTCATCATGCTGCTACTAGACTTATGACGTTGATTTCATGGCTGAGTGATATTCTATTATATATAAGGACTAATACTTCTTCATCCATTTTTTTCTTTCCTGGGATATTTACGTTGTAACAAAGTAGAGGTTCTTGTCAACAGAGCAGCCCTAAACTTTGGGGTGCCTGTGTCTTGCTGATTTTTAGTTTTCCCAATTTATACGCCCATGAGTGGAAGTGCCCTATGCTCTCTAAGCTGAGTTTTTTAGATGTTTCACGACACACCGTACACTTCTCCAAAATGGCTGTTGGCAATTTACATCCCGCCCATCAGCGTAGCAAGGCTCCCGTTTCTCCATGGCCTGTCCTGCATTTCTGGTTTTGACACTTTATTCAGCATGGCCCTTTTGACCGGTGGGAAGCGAGACTTCTTTGTAGCGCTGATTTGCCTTTCCAGGTTGCTTGGTTGGCCAAAAAGGGCGTATGCGTTTTTTCCTGAATATATTCAGGAAAAAACGCATACGCCCTTTTTGGCCAAGGGCATCATTGTCGAGGTTTTGCCGCTTTTCCCGTGCTTTAAAGGCGATTCGAATCTACCTCCTGAAATCTGTTTCCTGCAATTCTGCCTTGCTTTCAAATCCTCTTCGTTGCCTTCCCTCAATATATTTGTGGACGAGAGTTATCATTTATAACTCTGCAGGTTTGTGAATTGCAGTGCCCCTGAGCTCCATTTTTCAACTCGCTTTCCTGGGACCTGGACGCAAAAGCTCAGGATTGCTTCAGGCCCTATTCTGGTTCCGGGCGGCAGGCTGAGCCTGTGGTTAATTCTTCTTCCTGATGGGAAAATAGAGTGACCTGTGCCTGTCCCAACACCTAGAGCTAGTGTCTCATTGGTTCCCCCTCTTCCCGTTCATCCTCAGGACAAATTGCAACCTGTACGGAACAGGAGGTTAAAGGTGCTGATTCTCCAAGGAGGGAGATTGCTAGTAAAGCAGCTGGAATGGCGAACCCGAGCCCAAGGAGATGAGAAATGAGGTCCCTTTTAGAAACCTTTCCCGATCACACGGTGTACCATCTTCTGGGTTTCTCGTGCATGTTTTCGAAGTGGGAAGATGCCCTTGAACCTGGAGATTTGGGACCCATGGGATGGGAACCACGCAGTATTACTTTAAAGGGTCTACGTTTGCTCACCCAACCTCACGAAACCTCTCAGCCCCAAGAGTGTCCACCCTTATGTCTCAATCAGCTGTGGGTCTATATATGGTCAATCCAGGTGGCATCACAGCCCCTGAACGAATTTAGTAAGAATTTCTTTCTCTTTCCCTGTCTTTGTTTCACGGGTTTTTAAAAGTGATTGATTTTTATAAAGGGGTTTAGCTGCTTTTCACTGCTGTGTTTATGCCGCTTTACACCCACTTGACTCACTTTCAGAGAGATATCAATACATAGGTTTTAAGATTCTTACTAGTCAGATATATTCTTGGGCGGTTAATAGGGGGTGTTGAGTCCAGTTCACTGAGCAAGGAGTAGGTCGTTTCTATTACATATTGGGTTTATGGAACGGTATCTGAGCTAATTTGAAACCCTTCTTTTATACATCACCCCACCTCACCTTTCCCGTTAAGCAGCCATAGTGTGTTTTCTAAACGTGTGACTCTGTTCTCTTTTGTAATTCAGTTCAAGGGTAGCGGTTTTTACATTCCCTCTATAAGTGATATCTTATGATAAGTGTCTTTTTCTGTGTGACTTATTTCGCTTAGAATCGTCGTACCTAAATCCACTCATCATGCTGCTACTAGACTTATGACGTTGATTTCATGGCTGAGTGATATTCTATTATACATAAGGACTAATACTTCTTTATCCATTTTTTTCTTTCCTGGGATATTTACGTTGTAACAAAGTGGAGGTTCTTGTCAACAGAGCAGCCCTAAACTTTGGGGTGCCTGTGTCTTGCTGATTTTTAGTTTTCCCAATTTATACGCCCATGAGTGGAAGTGTCCTATGCTCTCTAAGCTGAGTTTTTTAGATGTTTCAGGACACACCGTACACTTCTACAGAGTGGCTGTTGGCAATTTACATCCCGCCCATCAGCGTAGCAAGGCTCCCGTTTCTCCATGGCCTGTCCTGCATTTCTGGTTTTGACACTTTATTCAGCATGGCCCTTTTGACCGACGGGAAACGAGCCTTCTTTGTAGCGCTGATTTGCCTTTCCAGGTTGCTTGGTTGGCCAAAAAGGGCGTATGCGTTTTTTCCTGAATATATTCAGGAAAAAACGCATACGCCCTTTTTGGCCAAGGGCATCATGGTCGAGGTGTTGCCGCTTTTCCTGTGCTTTAAAGGCGATTCGAATCTACCTCCTGAAATCTGTTTCCTGCAATTCAGCCTTGCTTTCAAATCCTCTTCGTTGCCTTCCCTCAATATATTTGTGGACGAGAGTTATCATTTATAACTCTGCAGGTTTGTGAATTGCAGTGCCCCTGAGCTCCATTTTTCAACTCGCTTTCTTGGGAGCTGGCTGCAAAAGCGCAGGATTGCTTCAGGCTCTATTCTGGTCCCGAGCGGCAGGCTGAGCCTGTGGTTAATTCTTCTTCCTGATGGGAAAATAGAGTGACCTGTGCCTGTCCCAACACCTAGAGCTAGTGTCTCATTGGTTCCCCCTCTTCCCGTTCATCCTCAGGACAAATTGCAACCTGTACGGAACAGGAGGTTAAAGGTGCTGATTCTCCAAGGAGGGAGATTGCTAGTAAAGCGGCTGGAATGGAGAACCCGAGCACAAGGAGATGAGAAATGAGGTGCGTTTTAGAAACCTTTCCCGATCACACGGTGCACCATCTTCTGGGTTTCTCATGCATGTTTTCGAAGTGGGAAGATGCCCTCGAACCTGGAGATTTGGGACCCATGGGATGGGAACCACGCAGTATTACTTTAAAGGGTCTACGTTTGCTCACCCAACCTCACCAAACCTCTCAGCCCCAAGAGTGTCCACCCTTATGTCTCAATCAGCTGTGGGTCTATATATGGTCAATCCAGGTGGCATCACAGCCCCTGAACGAATTTAGTAAGAATTTCTTTCTCTTTCCCTGTCTTTGTTTCACGGGTTTTTAAAAGTGATTGATTTTTATAAAGGGGTTTAGCTGCTTTTCACTGCTGTGTTTATGCCGCTTTACACCCACTTGACTCACTTACAGAGAGATATCAATACATAGGTTTTGAGATTCTTACTAGTCAGATATATTCTTGGGCGGTTAATAGGGGGTGTTGAGTCCAGTTCACTGAGCAAGGAGTAGGTCGTGTCTATTACATATTGGGTTTATGGAACGGTATCTGAGCTAATTTGAAACCCTTGTTTTATGCATCACCCCACCTCACCTTTCCCGTTAAGCAGCCATAGTGTGTTTTCTAAACGTGTGCCTCTGTTCTGTTTTGTAATTCAGTTCAAGGTCGCAGTTTTTACATTCCCTCTATAAGTGATATCTTATGATAAGTGTCTTTTTCTGTGTGACTTATTTCACTTAGAATCGTCGTACCTAAATCCACTCATCATGCTGCTACTAGACTTATGACGTTGATATCATGGCTGAGTGATATTCTATTATATATAAGGACTAATACTTCTTCATCCATTTTTTTCTTTCCTGGGATATTTACGTTGTAACAAAGTAGAGGTTCTTGTCAACAGAGCAGCCCTAAACTTTGGGGTGCCTGTGTCTTGCTGATTTTTAGTTTTCCCAATTTATACGCCCATGAGTGGAAGTGCCCTATGCTCTCTAAGCTGAGTTTTTTAGATGTTTCACGACACACCGTACACTTCTCCAAAATGGCTGTTGGCAATTTACATCCCGCCCATCAGCGTAGCAAGGCTCCCGTTTCTCCATGGCCTGTCCTGCATTTCTGGTTTTGACACTTTATTCAGCATGGCCCTTTTGACCGGTGGGAAGCGAGACTTCTTTGTAGCGCTGATTTGCCTTTCCAGGTTGCTTGGTTGGCCAAAAAGGGCGTATGCGTTTTTTCCTGAATATATTCAGGAAAAAACGCATACGCCCTTTTGGGCCAAGGGCATTATTGTCGAGGTTTTGCCGCTTTTCCCGTGCTTTAAAGGCGATTCGAATCTACCTCCTGAAATCTGTTTCCTGCAATTCTGCCTTGCTTTCAAATCCTCTTCGTTGACTTCCCTCAATATATTTGTGGACGAGAGTTATCATTTATAACTCTGCAGGTTTGTGAATTGCAGTGCCCCTGAGCTCCATTTTTCAACTCGCTTTCCTGGGACCTGGTCGCAAAAGCGCAGGATTGCTTCAGGCCCTATTCTGGTTCCGGGCGGCAGGCTGAGCCTCTGGTTAATTCTTCTTCCTGATGGGAAAATAGAGTGACCTGTGCCTGTCCCAACACCTAGAGCTAGTGTCTCATTGGTTCCCCCTCTTCCTGTTCATCCTCAGGACAAATTGCAACCTGTACGGAACAGGAGGTTAAAGGTGCTGATTCTCCAAGGAGGGAGATTGCTAGTAAAGCAGCTGGAATGGCGAACCCGAGCCCAAGGAGATGAGAAATGAGGTCCCTTTTAGAAACCTTTCCCGATCACACGGTGTACCATCTTCTGGGTTTCTCGTGCATGTTTTCGAAGTGGAAAGATGCCCTTGAACCTGGAGATTTGGGACCCATGGGATGGGAACCACGCAGTATTACTTTAAAGGGTCTACGTTTGCTCACCCAACCTCACGAAACCTGTCAGCCCCAAGAGTGTCCACCCTTATGTCTCAATCAGCTGTGGGTCTATATATGGTCAATCCAGGTGGCATCACAGCCCCTGAACGAATTTAGTAAGAATTTCTTTCTCTTTCCCTGTCTTTGTTTCACGGGTTTTTAAAAGTGATTGATTTTTATAAAGGGGTTTAGCTGCTTTTCACTGCTGTGTTTATGCCGCTTTACACCCACTTGACTCACTTTCAGAGAGATATCAATACAGAGGTTTTAAGATTCTTACTAGTCAGATATATTCTTGGGCGGTTAATAGGGGGTGTTGAGTCCAGTTCACTGAGCAAGGAGTAGGTCGTTTCTATTACATATTGGGTTTATGGAACGGTATCTGAGCTAATTTGAAACCCTTCTTTTATGCATCACCCCACCTCACCTTTCCCGTTAAGCAGCCATAGTGTGTTTTCTAAACGTGTGCCTCTGTTCTGTTTTGTAATTCAGTTCAAGGGTAGCGGTTTTCACATTCCCTCTATAAGTGATATCTTATGATAAGTGTCTTTTTCTGTGTGACTTATTTCACTTAGAATCGTCGTACCTAAATCCACTCATCATGCTGCTACTAGACTTATGACGTTGATTTCATGGCTGAGTGATATTCTATTATACATAAGGACTAATACTTCTTTATCCATTTTTTTCTTTCCTGGGATATTTACGTTGTAACAAAGTGGAGGTTCTTGTCAACAGAGCAGCCCTAAACTTTGGGGTGCCTGTGTCTTGCTGATTTTTAGTTTTCCCAATTTATACGCCCATGAGTGGAAGTGTCCTATGCTCTCTAAGCTGAGTTTTTTAGATGTTTCAGGACACACCGTACACTTCTCCAGAGTGGCTGTTGGCAATTTACATCCCGCCCATCAGCGTAGCAAGGCTCCCGTTTCTCCATGGCCTGTCCTGCATTTCTGGTTTTGACACTTTATTCAGCATGGCCCTTTTGACCGACGGGAAACGAGCCTTCTTTGTAGCGCTGATTTGCCTTTCCAGGTTGCTTGGTTGGCCAAAAAGTGCGTATGCGTTTTTTCCTGAATATATTCAGGAAAAAACGCATACGCCCTTTTTGGCCAAGGGCATCATGGTCGAGGTGTTGCCGCTTTTCCTGTGCTTTAAAGGCGATTCGAATCTACCTCCTGAAATCTGTTTCCTGCAATTCTGCCTTGCTTTCAAATCCTCTTCGTTGCCTTCCCTCAATATATTTGTGGACGAGAGTTATCATTTATAACTCTGCAGGTTTGTGAATTGCAGTGCCCCTGAGCTCCATTTTTCAACTCGCTTTCTTGGGAGCTGGCTGCAAAAGCGCAGGATTGCTTCAGGCTCTATTCTGGTCCCGAGCGGCAGGCTGAGCCTGTGGTTAATTCTTCTTCCTGATGGGAAAATAGAGTGACCTGTGCCTGTCCCAACACCTAGAGCTAGTGTCTCATTGGTTCCCCCTCTTCCCGTTCATCCTCAGGACAAATTGCAACCTGTACGGAACAGGAGGTTAAAGGTGCTGATTCTCCAAGGAGGGAGATTGCTAGTAAAGCGGCTGGAATGGAGAACCCGAGCACAAGGAGATGAGAAATGAGGTGCGTTTTAGAAACCTTTCCCGATCACACGGTGCACCATCTTCTGGGTTTCTCATGCATGTTTTCGAAGTGGGAAGATGCCCTCGAACCTGGAGATTTGGGACCCATGGGATGGGAACCACGCAGTATTACTTTAAAGGGTCTACGTTTGCTCACCCAACCTCACCAAACCTCTCAGCCCCAAGAGTGTCCACCCTTATGTCTCAATCAGCTGTGGGTCTATATATGGTCAATCCAGGTGGCATCACAGCCCCTGAACGAATTTAGTAAGAATTTCTTTCTCTTTCCCTGTCTTTGTTTCACGGGTTTTTAAAAGTGATTGATTTTTATAAAGGGGTTTAGCTGCTTTTCACTGCTGTGTTTATGCCGCTTTACACCCACTTGACTCACTTACAGAGAGATATCAATACATAGGTTTTGAGATTCTTACTAGTCAGATATATTCTTGGGCGGTTAATAGGGGGTGTTGAGTCCAGTTCACTGAGCAAGGAGTAGGTCGTGTCTATTACATATTGGGTTTATGGAACGGTATCTGAGCTAATTTGAAACCCTTGTTTTATGCATCACCCCACCTCACCTTTCCCGTTAAGCAGCCATAGTGTGTTTTCTAAACGTGTGCCTCTGTTCTGTTTTGTAATTCAGTTCAAGGTCGCAGTTTTTACATTCCCTCTATAAGTGATATCTTATGATAAGTGTCTTTTTCTGTGTGACTTATTTCACTTAGAATCGTCGTACCTAAATCCACTCATCATGCTGCTACTAGACTTATGACGTTGATATCATGGCTGAGTGATATTCTATTATATATAAGGACTAATACTTCTTCATCCATTTTTTTCTTTCCTGGGATATTTACGTTGTAACAAAGTAGAGGTTCTTGTCAACAGAGCAGCCCTAAACTTTGGGGTGCCTGTGTCTTGCTGATTTTTAGTTTTCCCAATTTATACGCCCATGAGTGGAAGTGCCCTATGCTCTCTAAGCTGAGTTTTTTAGATGTTTCACGACACACCGTACACTTCTCCAAAATGGCTGTTGGCAATTTACATCCCGCCCATCAGCGTAGCAAGGCTCCCGTTTCTCCATGGCCTGTCCTGCATTTCTGGTTTTGACACTTTATTCAGCATGGCCCTTTTGACCGGTGGGAAGCGAGACTTCTTTGTAGCGCTGATTTGCCTTTCCAGGTTGCTTGGTTGGCCAAAAAGGGCGTATGCGTTTTTTCCTGAATATATTCAGGAAAAAACGCATACGCCCTTTTGGGCCAAGGGCATTATTGTCGAGGTTTTGCCGCTTTTCCCGTGCTTTAAAGGCGATTCGAATCTACCTCCTGAAATCTGTTTCCTGCAATTCTGCCTTGCTTTCAAATCCTCTTCGTTGACTTCCCTCAATATATTTGTGGACGAGAGTTATCATTTATAACTCTGCAGGTTTGTGAATTGCAGTGCCCCTGAGCTCCATTTTTCAACTCGCTTTCCTGGGACCTGGTCGCAAAAGCGCAGGATTGCTTCAGGCCCTATTCTGGTTCCGGGCGGCAGGCTGAGCCTCTGGTTAATTCTTCTTCCTGATGGGAAAATAGAGTGACCTGTGCCTGTCCCAACACCTAGAGCTAGTGTCTCATTGGTTCCCCCTCTTCCTGTTCATCCTCAGGACAAATTGCAACCTGTACGGAACAGGAGGTTAAAGGTGCTGATTCTCCAAGGAGGGAGATTGCTAGTAAAGCAGCTGGAATGGCGAACCCGAGCCCAAGGAGATGAGAAATGAGGTCCCTTTTAGAAACCTTTCCCGATCACACGGTGTACCATCTTCTGGGTTTCTCGTGCATGTTTTCGAAGTGGAAAGATGCCCTTGAACCTGGAGATTTGGGACCCATGGGATGGGAACCACGCAGTATTACTTTAAAGGGTCTACGTTTGCTCACCCAACCTCACGAAACCTGTCAGCCCCAAGAGTGTCCACCCTTATGTCTCAATCAGCTGTGGGTCTATATATGGTCAATCCAGGTGGCATCACAGCCCCTGAACGAATTTAGTAAGAATTTCTTTCTCTTTCCCTGTCTTTGTTTCACGGGTTTTTAAAAGTGATTGATTTTTATAAAGGGGTTTAGCTGCTTTTCACTGCTGTGTTTATGCCGCTTTACACCCACTTGACTCACTTTCAGAGAGATATCAATACAGAGGTTTTAAGATTCTTACTAGTCAGATATATTCTTGGGCGGTTAATAGGGGGTGTTGAGTCCAGTTCACTGAGCAAGGAGTAGGTCGTTTCTATTACATATTGGGTTTATGGAACGGTATCTGAGCTAATTTGAAACCCTTCTTTTATGCATCACCCCACCTCACCTTTCCCGTTAAGCAGCCATAGTGTGTTTTCTAAACGTGTGCCTCTGTTCTGTTTTGTAATTCAGTTCAAGGGTAGCGGTTTTCACATTCCCTCTATAAGTGATATCTTATGATAAGTGTCTTTTTCTGTGTGACTTATTTCACTTAGAATCGTCGTACCTAAATCCACTCATCATGCTGCTACTAGACTTATGACGTTGATTTCATGGCTGAGTGATATTCTATTATACATAAGGACTAATACTTCTTTATCCATTTTTTTCTTTCCTGGGATATTTACGTTGTAACAAAGTGGAGGTTCTTGTCAACAGAGCAGCCCTAAACTTTGGGGTGCCTGTGTCTTGCTGATTTTTAGTTTTCCCAATTTATACGCCCATGAGTGGAAGTGTCCTATGCTCTCTAAGCTGAGTTTTTTAGATGTTTCAGGACACACCGTACACTTCTCCAGAGTGGCTGTTGGCAATTTACATCCCGCCCATCAGCGTAGCAAGGCTCCCGTTTCTCCATGGC
This sequence comes from Balaenoptera borealis, assembly GCF_965194805.1. Taxonomy (NCBI): domain Eukaryota; kingdom Metazoa; phylum Chordata; class Mammalia; order Artiodactyla; family Balaenopteridae; genus Balaenoptera; species Balaenoptera borealis. The sequence goes on from NC_138864.1 coordinate 36,112,546, forward strand.
CTGTCCTGCATTTCTGGTTTTGACACTTTATTCAGCATGGCCCTTTTGACCGACGGGAAACGAGCCTTCTTTGTAGCGCTGATTTGCCTTTCCAGGTTGCTTGGTTGGCCAAAAAGTGCGTATGCGTTTTTTCCTGAATATATTCAGGAAAAAACGCATACGCCCTTTTTGGCCAAGGGCATCATGGTCGAGGTGTTGCCGCTTTTCCTGTGCTTTAAAGGCGATTCGAATCTACCTCCTGAAATCTGTTTCCTGCAATTCTGCCTTGCTTTCAAATCCTCTTCGTTGCCTTCCCTCAATATATTTGTGGACGAGAGTTATCATTTATAACTCTGCAGGTTTGTGAATTGCAGTGCCCCTGAGCTCCATTTTTCAACTCGCTTTCTTGGGAGCTGGCTGCAAAAGCGCAGGATTGCTTCAGGCTCTATTCTGGTCCCGAGCGGCAGGCTGAGCCTGTGGTTAATTCTTCTTCCTGATGGGAAAATAGAGTGACCTGTGCCTGTCCCAACACCTAGAGCTAGTCTCTCATTGGTTCCCCCTCTTCCCGTTCATCCTCAGGACAAATTGCAACCTGTACGGAACAGGAGGTTAAAGGTGCTGATTCTCCAAGGAGGGAGATTGCTAGTAAAGCAGCTGGAATGGCGAACCCGAGCCCAAGGAGATGAGAAATGAGGTCCCTTTTAGAAACCTTTCCCGATCACACGGTGTACCATCTTCTGGGTTTCTCATGCATGTTTTCCATGTAGGAAGATGCCCTTGAACCTGGAGATTTGGGACCCATGGGATGGGAACAATGCAGTATTACTTTAAAGGGTCTGCGTGTGCTCACCCAACCTCATCAAACCTCTCAGCCCTAAGAGTGTCCACCCTTATGTCTCAATCAGCTGTGGGTCTAGGTATGGTCAATCCAAGTGGCATCACAGCCCGTGAGCGAATTTAGTAGGAATTTCTCTTTGTTTCACGGGTTTTTAAAAGTGATTGATTTTTATAAAGGGGTTTAGATGCTTTTCACTGCTGTGTTTATGCCGCTTCTCACCCACTTGACTCACTTACAGAGAGATATCAATACATAGCTTTTAAGATTTTTACTAGTCAGATATATTCTTGGGCGGTGAAAAGGGGGTGTGGAGTCCAGTTCACAGAGCAAGGTGTAGGTCGTATCTATTACATATTGGGTTTATGGAACGGTATCTGAGCTAATTTGAAACCCTTGTTTTATGCATCACCCCACCTCACCTTTCCCGTTAAGCAGCCATAGTGTGTTTTCTAAACGTGTGACTCTGTTCTCTTTTGTAATTCAGTTCAAGGGTAGCGGTTTTCACATTCCCTCTATAAGTGATACCTTATGATAAGTGTCTTTTTCTGTGTGAATTATTTCACTGAGAATCGTCGTACCTAAATCCACTCATCATGCTGCTACTAGACTTATGACGTTGATTTCATGGCTGAGTGATATTCTATTATACATAAGGACTAATACTTCTTTATCCATTTTTTTCTTTCCTGGGATATTTACGTTGTAACAAAGTGGAGGTTCTTGTCAACAGAGCAGCCCTAAACTTTGGGGTGCCTGTGTCTTGCTGATTTTTAGTTTTCCCAATTTATACGCCCATGAGTGGAAGTGTCCTATGCTCTCTAAGCTGAATTTTTTAGATGTTTCAGGACACACCGTACAGTTCTCCAGAGTGGCTGTTGGCAATTTACATCCCGCCCATCAGCGTAGCAAGGCTCCCGTTTCTCCATGGCCTGTCCTGCATTTCTGGTTTTGATACTTTATTCAGCATGGCCCTTTTGACCGATGGGAAGCGAGACTTCTTTGTAGCGCTGATTTGCCTTTCCAGGTTGCTTGGTTGGCCAAAAAGGGCGTATGCGTTTTTTCCTGAATATATTCAGGAAAAAACGCATACGCCCTTTTTGGCCAAGGGCATCATGGTCGAGGTATTGCCGCTTTTCCTGTGCTTTCAAGGCGATTCGAATCTACCTCCTGAAATCTGTTTCCTGCAATTCTGCCTTGCTTTCAAATCCTCTTCGTTGCCTTGCCTCAATATATTTGTGGACGAGAGTTATCATTTATAACTCTGCAGGTTTGTGAATTGCAGTGCCCCTGAGCTCCATTTTTCAACTCGCTTTCTTGGGAGCTGGCTGCAAAAGCGCAGGATTGCTTCAGGCTCTATTCTGGTCCCGAGCGGCAGGCTGAGCCTGTGGTTAATTCTTCTTCCTGATGGGAAAATAGAGTGACCTGTGCCTGTCCCAACACCTAGAGCTAGTGTCTCATTGGTTCCCCCTCTTCCCGTTCATCCTCAGGACAAATTGCAACCTGTACGGAACAGGAGGTTAAAGGTGCTGATTCTCCAAGGAGGGAGATTGCTAGTAAAGCGGCTGGAATGGAGAACCCGAGCACAAGGAGTTGAGAAATGAGGTGCGATTTAGAAACCTTTCCCGATCACACGGTGCACCATCTTCTGGGTTTCTCATGCATGTTTTCGAAGTGGGAAGATGCCCTTGAACCTGGAGATTTGGGACCCATGGGATGGGAACCACGCAGTATTACTTTAAAGGGTCTGCGTTTGCTCACCCAACCTCACGAAACCTCTCAGCCCCAAGAGTGTCCACCCTTATGTCTCAATCAGCTGTGGGTCTATATATGGTCAATCCAGGTGGCATCACAGCCCCTGAACGAATTTAGTAAGAATTTCTTTCTCTTTCACTGTCTTTGTTTCACGGGTTTTTAAAAGTGATTGATTTTTATAAAGGGGTTTAGCTGCTTTTCACTGCTGTGTTTATGCCGCTTTACACCCACTTGACTCACTTACAGAGAGATATCAATACATAGGTTTTGAGATTCTTACTAGTCAGATATATTCTTGGGCGGTTAATAGGGGGTGTTGAGTCCAGTTCACTGAGGAAGGAGTAGGTCGTGCCTATTACATATTGGGTTTATGGAACGGTATCTGAGCTAATTTGAAACCCTTGTTTTATGCATCACCCAACTCACCTTTCCCGTTAAGCAGCCATAGTGTGTTTTCTAAACGTGTGCCTCTGTTCTGTTTTGTAATTCAGTTCAAGGTCGCAGTTTTTACATTCCCTCTATAAGTGATATCTTATGATAAGTGTCTTTTTCTGTGTGACTTATTTCACTTAGAATCGTCGTACCTAAATCCACTCATCATGCTGCTACTAGACTTATGACGTTGATTTCATGGCTGAGTGATATTCTATTATATATAAGGACTAATACTTCTTCATCCATTTTTTTCTTTCCTGGGATATTTACGTTGTAACAAAGTAGAGGTTCTTGTCAACAGAGCAGCCCTAAACTTTGGGGTGCCTGTGTCTTGCTGATTTTTAGTTTTCCCAATTTATACGCCCATGAGTGGAAGTGCCCTATGCTCTCTAAGCTGAGTTTTTTAGATGTTTCACGACACACCGTACACTTCTCCAAAATGGCTGTTGGCAATTTACATCCCGCCCATCAGCGTAGCAAGGCTCCCGTTTCTCCATGGCCTGTCCTGCATTTCTGGTTTTGACACTTTATTCAGCATGGCCCTTTTGACCGGTGGGAAGCGAGACTTCTTTGTAGCGCTGATTTGCCTTTCCAGGTTGCTTGGTTGGCCAAAAAGGGCGTATGCGTTTTTTCCTGAATATATTCAGGAAAAAACGCATACGCCCTTTTTGGCCAAGGGCATCATTGTCGAGGTTTTGCCGCTTTTCCCGTGCTTTAAAGGCGATTCGAATCTACCTCCTGAAATCTGTTTCCTGCAATTCTGCCTTGCTTTCAAATCCTCTTCGTTGCCTTCCCTCAATATATTTGTGGACGAGAGTTATCATTTATAACTCTGCAGGTTTGTGAATTGCAGTGCCCCTGAGCTCCATTTTTCAACTCGCTTTCCTGGGACCTGGACGCAAAAGCTCAGGATTGCTTCAGGCCCTATTCTGGTTCCGGGCGGCAGGCTGAGCCTGTGGTTAATTCTTCTTCCTGATGGGAAAATAGAGTGACCTGTGCCTGTCCCAACACCTAGAGCTAGTGTCTCATTGGTTCCCCCTCTTCCCGTTCATCCTCAGGACAAATTGCAACCTGTACGGAACAGGAGGTTAAAGGTGCTGATTCTCCAAGGAGGGAGATTGCTAGTAAAGCAGCTGGAATGGCGAACCCGAGCCCAAGGAGATGAGAAATGAGGTCCCTTTTAGAAACCTTTCCCGATCACACGGTGTACCATCTTCTGGGTTTCTCGTGCATGTTTTCGAAGTGGGAAGATGCCCTTGAACCTGGAGATTTGGGACCCATGGGATGGGAACCACGCAGTATTACTTTAAAGGGTCTACGTTTGCTCACCCAACCTCACGAAACCTCTCAGCCCCAAGAGTGTCCACCCTTATGTCTCAATCAGCTGTGGGTCTATATATGGTCAATCCAGGTGGCATCACAGCCCCTGAATGAATTTAGTAAGAATTTCTTTCTCTTCCCCTGTCTTTGTTTCACGGGTTTTTAAAAGTGATTGATTTTTATAAAGGGGTTTAGCTGCTTTTCACTGCTGTGTTTATGCCGCTTTACACCCACTTGACTCACTTTCAGAGAGATATCAACACATAGGTTTTAAGATTCTTACTAGTCAGATATATTCTTGGGCGGTTAATAGGGGGTGTTGAGTCCAGTTCACTGAGCAAGGAGTAGGTCGTTTCTATTACATATTGGGTTTATGGAACGGTATCTGAGCTAATTTGAAACCCTTCTTTTATGCATCACACCACCTCACCTTTCCCGTTAAGCAGCCATAGTGTGTTTTCTAAACGTGTGACTCTGTTCTCTTTTGTAATTCAGTTCAAGGGTAGCGGTTTTCACATTCCCTCTATAAGTGATATCTTATGATAAGTGTCTTTTTCTGTGTGACTTATTTCGCTTAGAATCGTCGTACCTAAATCCACTCATCATGCTGCTACTAGACTTATGACGTTGATTTCATGGCTGAGTGATATTCTATTATACATAAGGACTAATACTTCTTTATCCATTTTTTTCTTTCCTGGGATATTTACGTTGTAACAAAGTGGAGGTTCTTGTCAACAGAGCAGCCCTAAACTTTGGGGTGCCTGTGTCTTGCTGATTTTTAGTTTTCCCAATTTATACGCCCATGAGTGGAAGTGTCCTATGCTCTCTAAGCTGAGTTTTTTAGATGTTTCAGGACACACCGTACACTTCTCCAGAGTGGCTGTTGGCAATTTACATCCCGCCCATCAGCGTAGCAAGGCTCCCGTTTCTCCATGGCCTGTCCTGCATTTCTGGTTTTGACACTTTATTCAGCATGGCCCTTTTGACCGACGGGAAACGAGCCTTCTTTGTAGCGCTGATTTGCCTTTCCAGGTTGCTTGGTTGGCCAAAAAGGGCGTATGCGTTTTTTCCTGAATATATTCAGGAAAAAACGCATACGCCCTTTTTGGCCAAGGGCATCATGGTCGAGGTGTTGCCGCTTTTCCTGTGCTTTAAAGGCGATTCGAATCTACCTCCTGAAATCTGTTTCCTGCAATTCTGCCTTGCTTTCAAATCCTCTTCGTTGCCTTCCCTCAATATATTTGTGGACGAGAGTTATCATTTATAACTCTGCAGGTTTGTGAATTGCAGTGCCCCTGAGCTCCATTTTTCAACTCGCTTTCTTGGGAGCTGGCTGCAAAAGCGCAGGATTGCTTCAGGCTCTATTCTGGTCCCGAGCGGCAGGCTGAGCCTGTGGTTAATTCTTCTTCCTGATGGGAAAATAGAGTGACCTGTGCCTGTCCCAACACCTAGAGCTAGTCTCTCATTGGTTCCCCCTCTTCCCGTTCATCCTCAGGACAAATTGCAACCTGTACGGAACAGGAGGTTAAAGGTGCTGATTCTCCAAGGAGGGAGATTGCTAGTAAAGCAGCTGGAATGGCGAACCCGAGCCCAAGGAGATGAGAAATGAGGTCCCTTTTAGAAACCTTTCCCGATCACACGGTGTACCATCTTCTGGGTTTCTCATGCATGTTTTCCATGTAGGAAGATGCCCTTGAACCTGGAGATTTGGGACCCATGGGATGGGAACAATGCAGTATTACTTTAAAGGGTCTGCGTTTGCTCACCCAACCTCACGAAACCTCTCAGCCCTAAGAGTGTCCACCCTTATGTCTCAATCAGCTGTGGGTCTAGGTATGGTCAATCCAAGTGGCATCACAGCCCGTGAGCGAATTTAGTAGGAATTTCTCTCTCTTTCACTGTCTTTGTTTCACGGGTTTTTAAAAGTGATTGATTTTTATAAAGGGGTTTAGCTGCTTTTCACTGCTGTGTTTATGCCGCTTTACACCCACTTGACTCACTTACAGAGAGATATCAATACATAGCTTTTAAGATTCTTACTAGTCAGATATATTCTTGGGCGGTGAATAGGGGGTGTGGAGTCCAGTTCACAGAGCAAGGTGTAAGTCGTATCTATTACATATTGGGTTTATGGAACGGTTTCTGAGCTAATTTGAAACCCTTGTTTTATGCATCACCCCACCTCACCTTTCCCGTTAAGCAGCCATAGTGTGTTTTCTAAACGTGTGACTCTGTTCTCTTTTGTAATTCAGTTCAAGGGTAGCGGTTTTCACATTCCCTCTATAAGTGATATCTTATGATAAGTGTCTTTTTCTGTGTGAATTATTTCACTGAGAATCGTCGTACCTAAATCCACTCATCATGCTGCTACTAGACTTATGACGTTGATTTCATGGCTGAGTGATATTCTATTATACATAAGGACTAATACTTCTTTATCCATTTTTTTCTTTCCTGGGATATTTACGTTGTAACAAAGTGGAGGTTCTTGTCAACAGAGCAGCCCTAAACTTTGGGGTGCCTGTGTCTTGCTGATTTTTAGTTTTCCCAATTTATACGCCCATGAGTGGAAGTGCCCTATGCTCTCTAAGCTGAATTTTTTAGATGTTTCAGGACACACCGTACAGTTCTCCAGAGTGGCTGTTGGCAATTTACATCCCGCCCATCAGCGTAGCAAGGCTCCCGTTTCTCCATGGCCTGTCCTGCATTTCTGGTTTTGACACTTTATTCAGCATGGCCCTTTTGACCGATGGGAAGCGAGACTTCTTTGTAGCGCTGATTTGTCTTTCCAGGTTGCTTGGTTGGCCAAAAAGGGCGTATGCGTTTTTTCCTGAATATATTCAGGAAAAAACGCATACGCCCTTTTTGGCCAAGGGCATCATGGTCGAGGTGTTGCCGCTTTTCCTGTGCTTTCAAGGCGATTCGAATCTACCTCCTGAAATCTGTTTCCTGCAATTCTGCCTTGCTTTCAAAACTTCTTCGTTGCCTTCCCTCAATATATTTGTGGACGAGAGTTATCATTTATAACTCTGCAGGTTTGTGAATTGCAGTGCCCCTGAGCTCCATTTTTCAACTCGCTTTCTTGGGAGCTGGCTGCAAAAGCACAGGATTGCTTCAGGCTCTATTCTGGTCCCGAGCGGCAGGCTGAGCCTGTGGTTAATTCTTCTTCCTGATGGGAAAATAGAGTGACCTGTGCCTGTCCCAACACCTAGAGCTAGTGTCTCATTGGTTCCCCCTCTTCCCGTTCATCCTCAGGACAAATTGCAACCTGTACGGAACAGGAGGTTAAAGGTGCTGATTCTCCAAGGAGGGAGATTGCTAGTAAAGCAGCTGGAATGGAGAACCCGAGCACAAGGAGTTGAGAAATGAGGTGCGATTTAGAAACCTTTCCCGATCACACGGTGCACCATCTTCTGGGTTTCTCATGCATGTTTTCGAAGTGGGAAGATGCCCTTGAACCTGGAGATTCGGGACCCATGGGATGGGAACCACGCAGTATTACTTTAAAGGGTCTGCGTTTGCTCACCCAACCTCACGAAACCTCTCAGCCCCAAGAGTGTCCACCCTTATGTCTCAATCAGCTGTGGGTCTATATATGGTCAATCCAGGTGGCATCACAGCCCCTGAACGAATTTAGTAAGAATTTCTTTCTCTTTCACTGTCTTTGTTTCACGGGTTTTTAAAAGTGATTGATTTTTATAAAGGGGTTTAGCTGCTTTTCACTGCTGTGTTTATGCCGCTTTACACCCACTTGACTCACTTAAAGAGAGATATCAATACATAGGTTTTGAGATTCTTACTAGTCAGATATATTCTTGGGCGGTTAATAGGGGGTGTTGAGTCCAGGTCACTGAGGAAGGAGTAGGTCGTGTCTATTACATATTGGGTTTATGGAACGGTCTCTGAGCTAATTTGAAACCCTTGTTTTATGCATCACCCCACCTCACCTTTCCCGTTAAGCAGCCATAGTGTGTTTTCTAAACGTGTGCCTCTGTTCTGTTTTGTAATTTAGTTCAAGGTCGCAGTTTTTACATTCCCTCTATAAGTGATATCTTATGATAAGTGTCTTTTTCTGTGTGACTTATTTCACTTAGAATCGTCGTACCTAAATCCACTCATCATGCTGCTACTAGACTTATGACGTTGATTTCATGGCTGAGTGATATTCTATTATACATAAGGACTAATACTTCTTTATCCATTTTTTTCTTTCCTGGGATATTTACGTTGTAACAAAGTGGAGGTTCTTGTCAACAGAGCAGCCCTAAACTTTGGGGTGCCTGTGTCTTGCTGATTTTTAGTTTTCCCAATTTATACGCCCATGAGTGGAAGTGTCCTATGCTCTCTAAGCTGAGTTTTTTAGATGTTTCAGGACACACCGTACACTTCTCCAGAGTGGCTGTTGGCAATTTACATCCCGCCCATCAGCGTAGCAAGGCTCCCGTTTCTCCATGGCCTGTCCTGCATTTCTGGTTTTGACACTTTATTCAGCATGGCCCTTTTGACCGACGGGAAACGAGCCTTCTTTGTAGCGCTGATTTGCCTTTCCAGGTTGCTTGGTTGGCCAAAAAGGGCGTATGCGTTTTTTCCTGAATATATTCAGGAAAAAACGCATACGCCCTTTTTGGCCAAGGGCATCATGGTCGAGGTGTTGCCGCTTTTCCTGTGCTTTAAAGGCGATTCGAATCTACCTCCTGAAATCTGTTTCCTGCAATTCTGCCTTGCTTTCAAATCCTCTTCGTTGCCTTCCCTCAATATATTTGTGGACGAGAGTTATCATTTATAACTCTGCAGGTTTGTGAATTGCAGTGCCCCTGAGCTCCATTTTTCAACTCGCTTTCTTGGGAGCTGGCTGCAAAAGCGCAGGATTGCTTCAGGCTCTATTCTGGTCCCGAGCGGCAGGCTGAGCCTGTGGTTAATTCTTCTTCCTGATGGGAAAATAGAGTGACCTGTGCCTGTCCCAACACCTAGAGCTAGTCTCTCATTGGTTCCCCCTCTTCCCGTTCATCCTCAGGACAAATTGCAACCTGTACGGAACAGGAGGTTAAAGGTGCTGATTCTCCAAGGAGGGAGATTGCTAGTAAAGCAGCTGGAATGGCGAACCCGAGCCCAAGGAGATGAGAAATGAGGTCCCTTTTAGAAACCTTTCCCGATCACACGGTGTACCATCTTCTGGGTTTCTCATGCATGTTTTCCATGTAGGAAGATGCCCTTGAACCTGGAGATTTGGGACCCATGGGATGGGAACAATGCAGTATTACTTTAAAGGGTCTGCGTGTGCTCACCCAACCTCATCAAACCTCTCAGCCCTAAGAGTGTCCACCCTTATGTCTCAATCAGCTGTGGGTCTAGGTATGGTCAATCCAAGTGGCATCACAGCCCGTGAGCGAATTTAGTAGGAATTTCTCTTTGTTTCACGGGTTTTTAAAAGTGATTGATTTTTATAAAGGGGTTTAGATGCTTTTCACTGCTGTGTTTATGCCGCTTCTCACCCACTTGACTCACTTACAGAGAGATATCAATACATAGCTTTTAAGATTTTTACTAGTCAGATATATTCTTGGGCGGTGAAAAGGGGGTGTGGAGTCCAGTTCACAGAGCAAGGTGTAGGTCGTATCTATTACATATTGGGTTTATGGAACGGTATCTGAGCTAATTTGAAACCCTTGTTTTATGCATCACCCCACCTCACCTTTCCCGTTAAGCAGCCATAGTGTGTTTTCTAAACGTGTGACTCTGTTCTCTTTTGTAATTCAGTTCAAGGGTAGCGGTTTTCACATTCCCTCTATAAGTGATACCTTATGATAAGTGTCTTTTTCTGTGTGAATTATTTCACTGAGAATCGTCGTACCTAAATCCACTCATCATGCTGCTACTAGACTTATGACGTTGATTTCATGGCTGAGTGATATTCTATTATACATAAGGACTAATACTTCTTTATCCATTTTTTTCTTTCCTGGGATATTTACGTTGTAACAAAGTGGAGGTTCTTGTCAACAGAGCAGCCCTAAACTTTGGGGTGCCTGTGTCTTGCTGATTTTTAGTTTTCCCAATTTATACGCCCATGAGTGGAAGTGTCCTATGCTCTCTAAGCTGAATTTTTTAGATGTTTCAGGACACACCGTACAGTTCTCCAGAGTGGCTGTTGGCAATTTACATCCCGCCCATCAGCGTAGCAAGGCTCCCGTTTCTCCATGGCCTGTCCTGCATTTCTGGTTTTGATACTTTATTCAGCATGGCCCTTTTGACCGATGGGAAGCGAGACTTCTTTGTAGCGCTGATTTGCCTTTCCAGGTTGCTTGGTTGGCCAAAAAGGGCGTATGCGTTTTTTCCTGAATATATTCAGGAAAAAACGCATACGCCCTTTTTGGCCAAGGGCATCATGGTCGAGGTATTGCCGCTTTTCCTGTGCTTTCAAGGCGATTCGAATCTACCTCCTGAAATCTGTTTCCTGCAATTCTGCCTTGCTTTCAAATCCTCTTCGTTGCCTTGCCTCAATATATTTGTGGACGAGAGTTATCATTTATAACTCTGCAGGTTTGTGAATTGCAGTGCCCCTGAGCTCCATTTTTCAACTCGCTTTCTTGGGAGCTGGCTGCAAAAGCGCAGGATTGCTTCAGGCTCTATTCTGGTCCCGAGCGGCAGGCTGAGCCTGTGGTTAATTCTTCTTCCTGATGGGAAAATAGAGTGACCTGTGCCTGTCCCAACACCTAGAGCTAGTGTCTCATTGGTTCCCCCTCTTCCCGTTCATCCTCAGGACAAATTGCAACCTGTACGGAACAGGAGGTTAAAGGTGCTGATTCTCCAAGGAGGGAGATTGCTAGTAAAGCGGCTGGAATGGAGAACCCGAGCACAAGGAGTTGAGAAATGAGGTGCGATTTAGAAACCTTTCCCGATCACACGGTGCACCATCTTCTGGGTTTCTCATGCATGTTTTCGAAGTGGGAAGATGCCCTTGAACCTGGAGATTTGGGACCCATGGGATGGGAACAATGCAGTATTACTTTAAAGGGTCTGCGTTTGCTCACCCAACCTCACGAAACCTCTCAGCCCCAAGAGTGTCCACCCTTATGTCTCAATCAGCTGTGGGTCTATATATGGTCAATCCAGGTGGCATCACAGCCCCTGAACGAATGTAGTAAGAATTTCTTTCTCTTTCACTGTCTTTGTTTCACGGGTTTTTAAAAGTGATTGATTTTTATAAAGGGGTTTAGCTGCTTTTCACTGCTGTGTTTATGCCGCTTTACACCCACTTGACTCACTTACAGAGAGATATCAATACATAGGTTTTGAGATTCTTACTAGTCAGATATATTCTTGGGCGGTTAATAGGGGGTGTTGAGTCCAGTTCACTGAGGAAGGAGTAGGTCGTGCCTATTACATATTGGGTTTATGGAACGGTATCTGAGCTAATTTGAAACCCTTGTTTTATGCATCACCCAACTCACCTTTCCCGTTAAGCAGCCATAGTGTGTTTTCTAAACGTGTGCCTCTGTTCTGTTTTGTAATTCAGTTCAAGGTCGCAGTTTTTACATTCCCTCTATAAGTGATATCTTATGATAAGTGTCTTTTTCTGTGTGACTTATTTCACTTAGAATCGTCGTACCTAAATCCACTCATCATGCTGCTACTAGACTTATGACGTTGATTTCATGGCTGAGTGATATTCTATTATATATAAGGACTAATACTTCTTCATCCATTTTTTTCTTTCCTGGGATATTTACGTTGTAACAAAGTAGAGGTTCTTGTCAACAGAGCAGCCCTAAACTTTGGGGTGCCTGTGTCTTGCTGATTTTTAGTTTTCCCAATTTATACGCCCATGAGTGGAAGTGCCCTATGCTCTCTAAGCTGAGTTTTTTAGATGTTTCACGACACACCGTACACTTCTCCAAAATGGCTGTTGGCAATTTACATCCCGCCCATCAGCGTAGCAAGGCTCCCGTTTCTCCATGGCCTGTCCTGCATTTCTGGTTTTGACACTTTATTCAGCATGGCCCTTTTGACCGGTGGGAAGCGAGACTTCTTTGTAGCGCTGATTTGCCTTTCCAGGTTGCTTGGTTGGCCAAAAAGGGCGTATGCGTTTTTTCCTGAATATATTCAGGAAAAAACGCATACGCCCTTTTTGGCCAAGGGCATCATTGTCGAGGTTTTGCCGCTTTTCCCGTGCTTTAAAGGCGATTCGAATCTACCTCCTGAAATCTGTTTCCTGCAATTCTGCCTTGCTTTCAAATCCTCTTCGTTGCCTTCCCTCAATATATTTGTGGACGAGAGTTATCATTTATAACTCTGCAGGTTTGTGAATTGCAGTGCCCCTGAGCTCCATTTTTCAACTCGCTTTCCTGGGACCTGGACGCAAAAGCTCAGGATTGCTTCAGGCCCTATTCTGGTTCCGGGCGGCAGGCTGAGCCTGTGGTTAATTCTTCTTCCTGATGGGAAAATAGAGTGACCTGTGCCTGTCCCAACACCTAGAGCTAGTGTCTCATTGGTTCCCCCTCTTCCCGTTCATCCTCAGGACAAATTGCAACCTGTACGGAACAGGAGGTTAAAGGTGCTGATTCTCCAAGGAGGGAGATTGCTAGTAAAGCAGCTGGAATGGCGAACCCGAGCCCAAGGAGATGAGAAATGAGGTCCCTTTTAGAAACCTTTCCCGATCACACGGTGTACCATCTTCTGGGTTTCTCGTGCATGTTTTCGAAGTGGGAAGATGCCCTTGAACCTGGAGATTTGGGACCCATGGGATGGGAACCACGCAGTATTACTTTAAAGGGTCTACGTTTGCTCACCCAACCTCACGAAACCTCTCAGCCCCAAGAGTGTCCACCCTTATGTCTCAATCAGCTGTGGGTCTATATATGGTCAATCCAGGTGGCATCACAGCCCCTGAACGAATTTAGTAAGAATTTCTTTCTCTTTCCCTGTCTTTGTTTCACGGGTTTTTAAAAGTGATTGATTTTTATAAAGGGGTTTAGCTGCTTTTCACTGCTGTGTTTATGCCGCTTTACACCCACTTGACTCACTTTCAGAGAGATATCAATACATAGGTTTTAAGATTCTTACTAGTCAGATATATTCTTGGGCGGTTAATAGGGGGTGTTGAGTCCAGTTCACTGAGCAAGGAGTAGGTCGTTTCTATTACATATTGGGTTTATGGAACGGTATCTGAGCTAATTTGAAACCCTTCTTTTATACATCACCCCACCTCACCTTTCCCGTTAAGCAGCCATAGTGTGTTTTCTAAACGTGTGACTCTGTTCTCTTTTGTAATTCAGTTCAAGGGTAGCGGTTTTTACATTCCCTCTATAAGTGATATCTTATGATAAGTGTCTTTTTCTGTGTGACTTATTTCGCTTAGAATCGTCGTACCTAAATCCACTCATCATGCTGCTACTAGACTTATGACGTTGATTTCATGGCTGAGTGATATTCTATTATACATAAGGACTAATACTTCTTTATCCATTTTTTTCTTTCCTGGGATATTTACGTTGTAACAAAGTGGAGGTTCTTGTCAACAGAGCAGCCCTAAACTTTGGGGTGCCTGTGTCTTGCTGATTTTTAGTTTTCCCAATTTATACGCCCATGAGTGGAAGTGTCCTATGCTCTCTAAGCTGAGTTTTTTAGATGTTTCAGGACACACCGTACACTTCTACAGAGTGGCTGTTGGCAATTTACATCCCGCCCATCAGCGTAGCAAGGCTCCCGTTTCTCCATGGCCTGTCCTGCATTTCTGGTTTTGACACTTTATTCAGCATGGCCCTTTTGACCGACGGGAAACGAGCCTTCTTTGTAGCGCTGATTTGCCTTTCCAGGTTGCTTGGTTGGCCAAAAAGGGCGTATGCGTTTTTTCCTGAATATATTCAGGAAAAAACGCATACGCCCTTTTTGGCCAAGGGCATCATGGTCGAGGTGTTGCCGCTTTTCCTGTGCTTTAAAGGCGATTCGAATCTACCTCCTGAAATCTGTTTCCTGCAATTCAGCCTTGCTTTCAAATCCTCTTCGTTGCCTTCCCTCAATATATTTGTGGACGAGAGTTATCATTTATAACTCTGCAGGTTTGTGAATTGCAGTGCCCCTGAGCTCCATTTTTCAACTCGCTTTCTTGGGAGCTGGCTGCAAAAGCGCAGGATTGCTTCAGGCTCTATTCTGGTCCCGAGCGGCAGGCTGAGCCTGTGGTTAATTCTTCTTCCTGATGGGAAAATAGAGTGACCTGTGCCTGTCCCAACACCTAGAGCTAGTGTCTCATTGGTTCCCCCTCTTCCCGTTCATCCTCAGGACAAATTGCAACCTGTACGGAACAGGAGGTTAAAGGTGCTGATTCTCCAAGGAGGGAGATTGCTAGTAAAGCGGCTGGAATGGAGAACCCGAGCACAAGGAGATGAGAAATGAGGTGCGTTTTAGAAACCTTTCCCGATCACACGGTGCACCATCTTCTGGGTTTCTCATGCATGTTTTCGAAGTGGGAAGATGCCCTCGAACCTGGAGATTTGGGACCCATGGGATGGGAACCACGCAGTATTACTTTAAAGGGTCTACGTTTGCTCACCCAACCTCACCAAACCTCTCAGCCCCAAGAGTGTCCACCCTTATGTCTCAATCAGCTGTGGGTCTATATATGGTCAATCCAGGTGGCATCACAGCCCCTGAACGAATTTAGTAAGAATTTCTTTCTCTTTCCCTGTCTTTGTTTCACGGGTTTTTAAAAGTGATTGATTTTTATAAAGGGGTTTAGCTGCTTTTCACTGCTGTGTTTATGCCGCTTTACACCCACTTGACTCACTTTCAGAGAGATATCAATACATAGGTTTTAAGATTCTTACTAGTCAGATATATTCTTGGGCGGTTAATAGGGGGTGTTGAGTCCAGTTCACTGAGCAAGGAGTAGGTCGTGTCTATTACATATTGGGTTTATGGAACGGTATCTGAGCTAATTTGAAACCCTTGTTTTATGCATCACCCCACCTCACCTTTCCCGTTAAGCAGCCATAGTGTGTTTTCTAAACGTGTGACTCTGTTCTCTTTTGTAATTCAGTTCAAGGGTAGCGGTTTTCACATTCCCTCTATAAGTGATATCTTATGATAAGTGTCTTTTTCTGTGTGACTTATTTCACTTAGAATCGTCATACCTAAATCCACTCATCATGCTGCTACTAGCCTTATGACGTTGATTTCATGGCTGAGTGATATTCTATTATACATAAGGACTAATACTTCTTTATCCATTTTTTTCTTTCCTGGGATATTTACGTTGTAACAAAGTGGAGGTTCTTGTCAACAGAGCAGCCCTAAACTTTGGGGTGCCTGTGTCTTGCTGATTTTTAGTTTTCCCAATTTATACGCCCATGAGTGGAAGTGTCCTATGCTCTCTAAGCTGAGTTTTTTAGATGTTTCAGGACACACCGTACACTTCTCCAGAGTGGCTGTTGGTAATTTACATCCCGCCCATCAGCGTAGCAAGGCTCCCGTTTCTCCATGGCCTGTCCTGCATTTCTGGTTTTGACACTTTATTCAGCATGGCCCTTTTGACCGACGGGAAACGAGCCTTCTTTGTAGCGCTGATTTGCCTTTCCAGGTTGCTTGGTTGGCCAAAAAGGGCGTATGCGTTTTTTCCTGAATATATTCAGGAAAAAACGCATACGCCCTTTTTGGCCAAGGGCATCATGGTCGAGGTGTTGCCGCTTTTCCTGTGCTTTAAAGGCGATTCGAATCTACCTCCTGAAATCTGTGTCCTGCAATTCTGCCTTGCTTTCAAATCCTCTTCGTTGCCTTCCCTCAATATATTTGTGGACGAGAGTTATCATTTATAACTCTGCAGGTTTGTGAATTGCAGTGCCCCTGAGCTCCATTTTTCAACTCGCTTTCTTGGGAGCTGGCTGCAAAAGCGCAGGATTGCTTCAGGCTCTATTCTGGTCCCGAGCGGCAGGCTGAGCCTGTGGTTAATTCTTCTTCCTGATGGGAAAATAGAGTGACCTGTGCCTGTCCCAACACCTAGAGCTAGTGTCTCATTGGTTCCCCCTCTTCCCGTTCATCCTCAGGACAAATTGCAACCTGTACGGAACAGGAGGTTAAAGGTGCTGATTCTCCAAGGAGGGAGATTGCTAGTAAAGCAGCTGGAATGGCGAACCCGAGCCCAAGGAGATGAGAAATGAGGTCCCTTTTAGAAACCTTTCCCGATCACACGGTGCACCATCTTCTGGGTTTCTCATGCATGTTTTCGAAGTGGGAAGATGCCCTTGAACCTGGAGATTTGGGACCCATGGGATGGGAACCACGCAGTATTACTTTAAAGGGTCTGCGTTTGCTCACCCAACCTCACGAAACCTCTCAGCCCCAAGAGTGTCCACCCTTATGTCTCAATCAGCTGTGGGTCTATATATGGTCAATCCAGGTGGCATCACAGCCCCTGAACGAATTTAGTAAGAATTTCTTTCTCTTTCCCTGTCTTTGTTTCACGGGTTTTTAAAAGTGATTGATTTTTATAAAGGGGTTTAGCTGCTTTTCACTGCTGTGTTTATGCCGCTTTACACCCACTTGACTCACTTACAGAGAGATATCAATACATAGGTTTTGAGATTCTTACTAGTCAGATATATTCTTGGGCGGTTAATAGGGGGTGTTGAGTCCAGTTCACTGAGGAAGGAGTAGGTCGTGCCTATTACATATTGGGTTTATGGAACGGTATCTGAGCTAATTTGAAACCCTTGTTTTATGCATCACCCAACTCACCTTTCCCGTTAAGCAGCCATAGTGTGTTTTCTAAACGTGTGCCTCTGTTCTGTTTTGTAATTCAGTTCAAGGTCGCAGTTTTTACATTCCCTCTATAAGTGATATCTTATGATAAGTGTCTTTTTCTGTGTGACTTATTTCACTTAGAATCGTCGTACCTAAATCCACTCATCATGCTGCTACTAGACTTATGACGTTGATTTCATGGCTGAGTGATATTCTATTATATATAAGGACTAATACTTCTTCATCCATTTTTTTCTTTCCTGGGATATTTACGTTGTAACAAAGTAGAGGTTCTTGTCAACAGAGCAGCCCTAAACTTTGGGGTGCCTGTGTCTTGCTGATTTTTAGTTTTCCCAATTTATACGCCCATGAGTGGAAGTGCCCTATGCTCTCTAAGCTGAGTTTTTTAGATGTTTCACGACACACCGTACACTTCTCCAAAATGGCTGTTGGCAATTTACATCCCGCCCATCAGCGTAGCAAGGCTCCCGTTTCTCCATGGCCTGTCCTGCATTTCTGGTTTTGACACTTTATTCAGCATGGCCCTTTTGACCGGTGGGAAGCGAGACTTCTTTGTAGCGCTGATTTGCCTTTCCAGGTTGCTTGGTTGGCCAAAAAGGGCGTATGCGTTTTTTCCTGAATATATTCAGGAAAAAACGCATACGCCCTTTTTGGCCAAGGGCATCATTGTCGAGGTTTTGCCGCTTTTCCCGTGCTTTAAAGGCGATTCGAATCTACCTCCTGAAATCTGTTTCCTGCAATTCTGCCTTGCTTTCAAATCCTCTTCGTTGCCTTCCCTCAATATATTTGTGGACGAGAGTTATCATTTATAACTCTGCAGGTTTGTGAATTGCAGTGCCCCTGAGCTCCATTTTTCAACTCGCTTTCCTGGGACCTGGACGCAAAAGCTCAGGATTGCTTCAGGCCCTATTCTGGTTCCGGGCGGCAGGCTGAGCCTGTGGTTAATTCTTCTTCCTGATGGGAAAATAGAGTGACCTGTGCCTGTCCCAACACCTAGAGCTAGTGTCTCATTGGTTCCCCCTCTTCCCGTTCATCCTCAGGACAAATTGCAACCTGTACGGAACAGGAGGTTAAAGGTGCTGATTCTCCAAGGAGGGAGATTGCTAGTAAAGCAGCTGGAATGGCGAACCCGAGCCCAAGGAGATGAGAAATGAGGTCCCTTTTAGAAACCTTTCCCGATCACACGGTGTACCATCTTCTGGGTTTCTCGTGCATGTTTTCGAAGTGGGAAGATGCCCTTGAACCTGGAGATTTGGGACCCATGGGATGGGAACCACGCAGTATTACTTTAAAGGGTCTACGTTTGCTCACCCAACCTCACGAAACCTCTCAGCCCCAAGAGTGTCCACCCTTATGTCTCAATCAGCTGTGGGTCTATATATGGTCAATCCAGGTGGCATCACAGCCCCTGAACGAATTTAGTAAGAATTTCTTTCTCTTTCCCTGTCTTTGTTTCACGGGTTTTTAAAAGTGATTGATTTTTATAAAGGGGTTTAGCTGCTTTTCACTGCTGTGTTTATGCCGCTTTACACCCACTTGACTCACTTTCAGAGAGATATCAATACATAGGTTTTAAGATTCTTACTAGTCAGATATATTCTTGGGCGGTTAATAGGGGGTGTTGAGTCCAGTTCACTGAGCAAGGAGTAGGTCGTTTCTATTACATATTGGGTTTATGGAACGGTATCTGAGCTAATTTGAAACCCTTCTTTTATACATCACCCCACCTCACCTTTCCCGTTAAGCAGCCATAGTGTGTTTTCTAAACGTGTGACTCTGTTCTCTTTTGTAATTCAGTTCAAGGGTAGCGGTTTTTACATTCCCTCTATAAGTGATATCTTATGATAAGTGTCTTTTTCTGTGTGACTTATTTCGCTTAGAATCGTCGTACCTAAATCCACTCATCATGCTGCTACTAGACTTATGACGTTGATTTCATGGCTGAGTGATATTCTATTATACATAAGGACTAATACTTCTTTATCCATTTTTTTCTTTCCTGGGATATTTACGTTGTAACAAAGTGGAGGTTCTTGTCAACAGAGCAGCCCTAAACTTTGGGGTGCCTGTGTCTTGCTGATTTTTAGTTTTCCCAATTTATACGCCCATGAGTGGAAGTGTCCTATGCTCTCTAAGCTGAGTTTTTTAGATGTTTCAGGACACACCGTACACTTCTACAGAGTGGCTGTTGGCAATTTACATCCCGCCCATCAGCGTAGCAAGGCTCCCGTTTCTCCATGGCCTGTCCTGCATTTCTGGTTTTGACACTTTATTCAGCATGGCCCTTTTGACCGACGGGAAACGAGCCTTCTTTGTAGCGCTGATTTGCCTTTCCAGGTTGCTTGGTTGGCCAAAAAGGGCGTATGCGTTTTTTCCTGAATATATTCAGGAAAAAACGCATACGCCCTTTTTGGCCAAGGGCATCATGGTCGAGGTGTTGCCGCTTTTCCTGTGCTTTAAAGGCGATTCGAATCTACCTCCTGAAATCTGTTTCCTGCAATTCAGCCTTGCTTTCAAATCCTCTTCGTTGCCTTCCCTCAATATATTTGTGGACGAGAGTTATCATTTATAACTCTGCAGGTTTGTGAATTGCAGTGCCCCTGAGCTCCATTTTTCAACTCGCTTTCTTGGGAGCTGGCTGCAAAAGCGCAGGATTGCTTCAGGCTCTATTCTGGTCCCGAGCGGCAGGCTGAGCCTGTGGTTAATTCTTCTTCCTGATGGGAAAATAGAGTGACCTGTGCCTGTCCCAACACCTAGAGCTAGTGTCTCATTGGTTCCCCCTCTTCCCGTTCATCCTCAGGACAAATTGCAACCTGTACGGAACAGGAGGTTAAAGGTGCTGATTCTCCAAGGAGGGAGATTGCTAGTAAAGCGGCTGGAATGGAGAACCCGAGCACAAGGAGATGAGAAATGAGGTGCGTTTTAGAAACCTTTCCCGATCACACGGTGCACCATCTTCTGGGTTTCTCATGCATGTTTTCGAAGTGGGAAGATGCCCTCGAACCTGGAGATTTGGGACCCATGGGATGGGAACCACGCAGTATTACTTTAAAGGGTCTACGTTTGCTCACCCAACCTCACCAAACCTCTCAGCCCCAAGAGTGTCCACCCTTATGTCTCAATCAGCTGTGGGTCTATATATGGTCAATCCAGGTGGCATCACAGCCCCTGAACGAATTTAGTAAGAATTTCTTTCTCTTTCCCTGTCTTTGTTTCACGGGTTTTTAAAAGTGATTGATTTTTATAAAGGGGTTTAGCTGCTTTTCACTGCTGTGTTTATGCCGCTTTACACCCACTTGACTCACTTACAGAGAGATATCAATACATAGGTTTTGAGATTCTTACTAGTCAGATATATTCTTGGGCGGTTAATAGGGGGTGTTGAGTCCAGTTCACTGAGCAAGGAGTAGGTCGTGTCTATTACATATTGGGTTTATGGAACGGTATCTGAGCTAATTTGAAACCCTTGTTTTATGCATCACCCCACCTCACCTTTCCCGTTAAGCAGCCATAGTGTGTTTTCTAAACGTGTGCCTCTGTTCTGTTTTGTAATTCAGTTCAAGGTCGCAGTTTTTACATTCCCTCTATAAGTGATATCTTATGATAAGTGTCTTTTTCTGTGTGACTTATTTCACTTAGAATCGTCGTACCTAAATCCACTCATCATGCTGCTACTAGACTTATGACGTTGATATCATGGCTGAGTGATATTCTATTATATATAAGGACTAATACTTCTTCATCCATTTTTTTCTTTCCTGGGATATTTACGTTGTAACAAAGTAGAGGTTCTTGTCAACAGAGCAGCCCTAAACTTTGGGGTGCCTGTGTCTTGCTGATTTTTAGTTTTCCCAATTTATACGCCCATGAGTGGAAGTGCCCTATGCTCTCTAAGCTGAGTTTTTTAGATGTTTCACGACACACCGTACACTTCTCCAAAATGGCTGTTGGCAATTTACATCCCGCCCATCAGCGTAGCAAGGCTCCCGTTTCTCCATGGCCTGTCCTGCATTTCTGGTTTTGACACTTTATTCAGCATGGCCCTTTTGACCGGTGGGAAGCGAGACTTCTTTGTAGCGCTGATTTGCCTTTCCAGGTTGCTTGGTTGGCCAAAAAGGGCGTATGCGTTTTTTCCTGAATATATTCAGGAAAAAACGCATACGCCCTTTTGGGCCAAGGGCATCATTGTCGAGGTTTTGCCGCTTTTCCCGTGCTTTAAAGGCGATTCGAATCTACCTCCTGAAATCTGTTTCCTGCAATTCTGCCTTGCTTTCAAATCCTCTTCGTTGACTTCCCTCAATATATTTGTGGACGAGAGTTATCATTTATAACTCTGCAGGTTTGTGAATTGCAGTGCCCCTGAGCTCCATTTTTCAACTCGCTTTCCTGGGACCTGGTCGCAAAAGCGCAGGATTGCTTCAGGCCCTATTCTGGTTCCGGGCGGCAGGCTGAGCCTCTGGTTAATTCTTCTTCCTGATGGGAAAATAGAGTGACCTGTGCCTGTCCCAACACCTAGAGCTAGTGTCTCATTGGTTCCCCCTCTTCCCGTTCATCCTCAGGACAAATTGCAACCTGTACGGAACAGGAGGTTAAAGGTGCTGATTCTCCAAGGAGGGAGATTGCTAGTAAAGCAGCTGGAATGGCGAACCCGAGCCCAAGGAGATGAGAAATGAGGTCCCTTTTAGAAACCTTTCCCGATCACACGGTGTACCATCTTCTGGGTTTCTCGTGCATGTTTTCGAAGTGGAAAGATGCCCTTGAACCTGGAGATTTGGGACCCATGGGATGGGAACCACGCAGTATTACTTTAAAGGGTCTACGTTTGCTCACCCAACCTCACGAAACCTGTCAGCCCCAAGAGTGTCCACCCTTATGTCTCAATCAGCTGTGGGTCTATATATGGTCAATCCAGGTGGCATCACAGCCCCTGAACGAATTTAGTAAGAATTTCTTTCTCTTTCCCTGTCTTTGTTTCACGGGTTTTTAAAAGTGATTGATTTTTATAAAGGGGTTTAGCTGCTTTTCACTGCTGTGTTTATGCCGCTTTACACCCACTTGACTCACTTTCAGAGAGATATCAATACAGAGGTTTTAAGATTCTTACTAGTCAGATATATTCTTGGGCGGTTAATAGGGGGTGTTGAGTCCAGTTCACTGAGCAAGGAGTAGGTCGTTTCTATTACATATTGGGTTTATGGAACGGTATCTGAGCTAATTTGAAACCCTTCTTTTATGCATCACCCCACCTCACCTTTCCCGTTAAGCAGCCATAGTGTGTTTTCTAAACGTGTGCCTCTGTTCTGTTTTGTAATTCAGTTCAAGGGTAGCGGTTTTCACATTCCCTCTATAAGTGATATCTTATGATAAGTGTCTTTTTCTGTGTGACTTATTTCACTTAGAATCGTCGTACCTAAATCCACTCATCATGCTGCTACTAGACTTATGACGTTGATTTCATGGCTGAGTGATATTCTATTATACATAAGGACTAATACTTCTTTATCCATTTTTTTCTTTCCTGGGATATTTACGTTGTAACAAAGTGGAGGTTCTTGTCAACAGAGCAGCCCTAAACTTTGGGGTGCCTGTGTCTTGCTGATTTTTAGTTTTCCCAATTTATACGCCCATGAGTGGAAGTGTCCTATGCTCTCTAAGCTGAGTTTTTTAGATGTTTCAGGACACACCGTACACTTCTACAGAGTGGCTGTTGGCAATTTACATCCCGCCCATCAGCGTAGCAAGGCTCCCGTTTCTCCATGGCCTGTCCTGCATTTCTGGTTTTGACACTTTATTCAGCATGGCCCTTTTGACCGACGGGAAACGAGCCTTCTTTGTAGCGCTGATTTGCCTTTCCAGGTTGCTTGGTTGGCCAAAAAGGGCGTATGCGTTTTTTCCTGAATATATTCAGGAAAAAACGCATACGCCCTTTTTGGCCAAGGGCATCATGGTCGAGGTGTTGCCGCTTTTCCTGTGCTTTAAAGGCGATTCGAATCTACCTCCTGAAATCTGTTTCCTGCAATTCTGCCTTGCTTTCAAATCCTCTTCGTTGCCTTCCCTCAATATATTTGTGGACGAGAGTTATCATTTATAACTCTGCAGGTTTGTGAATTGCAGTGCCCCTGAGCTCCATTTTTCAACTCGCTTTCTTGGGAGCTGGCTGCAAAAGCGCAGGATTGCTTCAGGCTCTATTCTGGTCCCGAGCGGCAGGCTGAGCCTGTGGTTAATTCTTCTTCCTGATGGGAAAATAGAGTGACCTGTGCCTGTCCCAACACCTAGAGCTAGTCTCTCATTGGTTCCCCCTCTTCCCGTTCATCCTCAGGACAAATTGCAACCTGTACGGAACAGGAGGTTAAAGGTGCTGATTCTCCAAGGAGGGAGATTGCTAGTAAAGCAGCTGGAATGGCGAACCCGAGCCCAAGGAGATGAGAAATGAGGTCCCTTTTAGAAACCTTTCCCGATCACACGGTGTACCATCTTCTGGGTTTCTCATGCATGTTTTCCATGTAGGAAGATGCCCTTGAACCTGGAGATTTGGGACCCATGGGATGGGAACAATGCAGTATTACTTTAAAGGGTCTGCGTGTGCTCACCCAACCTCATCAAACCTCTCAGCCCTAAGAGTGTCCACCCTTATGTCTCAATCAGCTGTGGGTCTAGGTATGGTCAATCCAAGTGGCATCACAGCCCGTGAGCGAATTTAGTAGGAATTTCTCTTTGTTTCACGGGTTTTTAAAAGTGATTGATTTTTATAAAGGGGTTTAGATGCTTTTCACTGCTGTGTTTATGCCGCTTCTCACCCACTTGACTCACTTACAGAGAGATATCAATACATAGCTTTTAAGATTTTTACTAGTCAGATATATTCTTGGGCGGTGAAAAGGGGGTGTGGAGTCCAGTTCACAGAGCAAGGTGTAGGTCGTATCTATTACATATTGGGTTTATGGAACGGTATCTGAGCTAATTTGAAACCCTTGTTTTATGCATCACCCCACCTCACCTTTCCCGTTAAGCAGCCATAGTGTGTTTTCTAAACGTGTGACTCTGTTCTCTTTTGTAATTCAGTTCAAGGGTAGCGGTTTTCACATTCCCTCTATAAGTGATACCTTATGATAAGTGTCTTTTTCTGTGTGAATTATTTCACTGAGAATCGTCGTACCTAAATCCACTCATCATGCTGCTACTAGACTTATGACGTTGATTTCATGGCTGAGTGATATTCTATTATACATAAGGACTAATACTTCTTTATCCATTTTTTTCTTTCCTGGGATATTTACGTTGTAACAAAGTGGAGGTTCTTGTCAACAGAGCAGCCCTAAACTTTGGGGTGCCTGTGTCTTGCTGATTTTTAGTTTTCCCAATTTATACGCCCATGAGTGGAAGTGTCCTATGCTCTCTAAGCTGAATTTTTTAGATGTTTCAGGACACACCGTACAGTTCTCCAGAGTGGCTGTTGGCAATTTACATCCCGCCCATCAGCGTAGCAAGGCTCCCGTTTCTCCATGGCCTGTCCTGCATTTCTGGTTTTGATACTTTATTCAGCATGGCCCTTTTGACCGATGGGAAGCGAGACTTCTTTGTAGCGCTGATTTGCCTTTCCAGGTTGCTTGGTTGGCCAAAAAGGGCGTATGCGTTTTTTCCTGAATATATTCAGGAAAAAACGCATACGCCCTTTTTGGCCAAGGGCATCATGGTCGAGGTATTGCCGCTTTTCCTGTGCTTTCAAGGCGATTCGAATCTACCTCCTGAAATCTGTTTCCTGCAATTCTGCCTTGCTTTCAAATCCTCTTCGTTGCCTTGCCTCAATATATTTGTGGACGAGAGTTATCATTTATAACTCTGCAGGTTTGTGAATTGCAGTGCCCCTGAGCTCCATTTTTCAACTCGCTTTCTTGGGAGCTGGCTGCAAAAGCGCAGGATTGCTTCAGGCTCTATTCTGGTCCCGAGCGGCAGGCTGAGCCTGTGGTTAATTCTTCTTCCTGATGGGAAAATAGAGTGACCTGTGCCTGTCCCAACACCTAGAGCTAGTGTCTCATTGGTTCCCCCTCTTCCCGTTCATCCTCAGGACAAATTGCAACCTGTACGGAACAGGAGGTTAAAGGTGCTGATTCTCCAAGGAGGGAGATTGCTAGTAAAGCGGCTGGAATGGAGAACCCGAGCACAAGGAGTTGAGAAATGAGGTGCGATTTAGAAACCTTTCCCGATCACACGGTGCACCATCTTCTGGGTTTCTCATGCATGTTTTCGAAGTGGGAAGATGCCCTTGAACCTGGAGATTTGGGACCCATGGGATGGGAACCACGCAGTATTACTTTAAAGGGTCTGCGTTTGCTCACCCAACCTCACGAAACCTCTCAGCCCCAAGAGTGTCCACCCTTATGTCTCAATCAGCTGTGGGTCTATATATGGTCAATCCAGGTGGCATCACAGCCCCTGAACGAATTTAGTAAGAATTTCTTTCTCTTTCACTGTCTTTGTTTCACGGGTTTTTAAAAGTGATTGATTTTTATAAAGGGGTTTAGCTGCTTTTCACTGCTGTGTTTATGCCGCTTTACACCCACTTGACTCACTTACAGAGAGATATCAATACATAGGTTTTGAGATTCTTACTAGTCAGATATATTCTTGGGCGGTTAATAGGGGGTGTTGAGTCCAGTTCACTGAGGAAGGAGTAGGTCGTGCCTATTACATATTGGGTTTATGGAACGGTATCTGAGCTAATTTGAAACCCTTGTTTTATGCATCACCCAACTCACCTTTCCCGTTAAGCAGCCATAGTGTGTTTTCTAAACGTGTGCCTCTGTTCTGTTTTGTAATTCAGTTCAAGGTCGCAGTTTTTACATTCCCTCTATAAGTGATATCTTATGATAAGTGTCTTTTTCTGTGTGACTTATTTCACTTAGAATCGTCGTACCTAAATCCACTCATCATGCTGCTACTAGACTTATGACGTTGATTTCATGGCTGAGTGATATTCTATTATATATAAGGACTAATACTTCTTCATCCATTTTTTTCTTTCCTGGGATATTTACGTTGTAACAAAGTAGAGGTTCTTGTCAACAGAGCAGCCCTAAACTTTGGGGTGCCTGTGTCTTGCTGATTTTTAGTTTTCCCAATTTATACGCCCATGAGTGGAAGTGCCCTATGCTCTCTAAGCTGAGTTTTTTAGATGTTTCACGACACACCGTACACTTCTCCAAAATGGCTGTTGGCAATTTACATCCCGCCCATCAGCGTAGCAAGGCTCCCGTTTCTCCATGGCCTGTCCTGCATTTCTGGTTTTGACACTTTATTCAGCATGGCCCTTTTGACCGGTGGGAAGCGAGACTTCTTTGTAGCGCTGATTTGCCTTTCCAGGTTGCTTGGTTGGCCAAAAAGGGCGTATGCGTTTTTTCCTGAATATATTCAGGAAAAAACGCATACGCCCTTTTTGGCCAAGGGCATCATTGTCGAGGTTTTGCCGCTTTTCCCGTGCTTTAAAGGCGATTCGAATCTACCTCCTGAAATCTGTTTCCTGCAATTCTGCCTTGCTTTCAAATCCTCTTCGTTGCCTTCCCTCAATATATTTGTGGACGAGAGTTATCATTTATAACTCTGCAGGTTTGTGAATTGCAGTGCCCCTGAGCTCCATTTTTCAACTCGCTTTCCTGGGACCTGGACGCAAAAGCTCAGGATTGCTTCAGGCCCTATTCTGGTTCCGGGCGGCAGGCTGAGCCTGTGGTTAATTCTTCTTCCTGATGGGAAAATAGAGTGACCTGTGCCTGTCCCAACACCTAGAGCTAGTGTCTCATTGGTTCCCCCTCTTCCCGTTCATCCTCAGGACAAATTGCAACCTGTACGGAACAGGAGGTTAAAGGTGCTGATTCTCCAAGGAGGGAGATTGCTAGTAAAGCAGCTGGAATGGCGAACCCGAGCCCAAGGAGATGAGAAATGAGGTCCCTTTTAGAAACCTTTCCCGATCACACGGTGTACCATCTTCTGGGTTTCTCGTGCATGTTTTCGAAGTGGGAAGATGCCCTTGAACCTGGAGATTTGGGACCCATGGGATGGGAACCACGCAGTATTACTTTAAAGGGTCTACGTTTGCTCACCCAACCTCACGAAACCTCTCAGCCCCAAGAGTGTCCACCCTTATGTCTCAATCAGCTGTGGGTCTATATATGGTCAATCCAGGTGGCATCACAGCCCCTGAATGAATTTAGTAAGAATTTCTTTCTCTTCCCCTGTCTTTGTTTCACGGGTTTTTAAAAGTGATTGATTTTTATAAAGGGGTTTAGCTGCTTTTCACTGCTGTGTTTATGCCGCTTTACACCCACTTGACTCACTTTCAGAGAGATATCAACACATAGGTTTTAAGATTCTTACTAGTCAGATATATTCTTGGGCGGTTAATAGGGGGTGTTGAGTCCAGTTCACTGAGCAAGGAGTAGGTCGTTTCTATTACATATTGGGTTTATGGAACGGTATCTGAGCTAATTTGAAACCCTTCTTTTATGCATCACACCACCTCACCTTTCCCGTTAAGCAGCCATAGTGTGTTTTCTAAACGTGTGACTCTGTTCTCTTTTGTAATTCAGTTCAAGGGTAGCGGTTTTCACATTCCCTCTATAAGTGATATCTTATGATAAGTGTCTTTTTCTGTGTGACTTATTTCGCTTAGAATCGTCGTACCTAAATCCACTCATCATGCTGCTACTAGACTTATGACGTTGATTTCATGGCTGAGTGATATTCTATTATACATAAGGACTAATACTTCTTTATCCATTTTTTTCTTTCCTGGGATATTTACGTTGTAACAAAGTGGAGGTTCTTGTCAACAGAGCAGCCCTAAACTTTGGGGTGCCTGTGTCTTGCTGATTTTTAGTTTTCCCAATTTATACGCCCATGAGTGGAAGTGTCCTATGCTCTCTAAGCTGAGTTTTTTAGATGTTTCAGGACACACCGTACACTTCTCCAGAGTGGCTGTTGGCAATTTACATCCCGCCCATCAGCGTAGCAAGGCTCCCGTTTCTCCATGGCCTGTCCTGCATTTCTGGTTTTGACACTTTATTCAGCATGGCCCTTTTGACCGACGGGAAACGAGCCTTCTTTGTAGCGCTGATTTGCCTTTCCAGGTTGCTTGGTTGGCCAAAAAGGGCGTATGCGTTTTTTCCTGAATATATTCAGGAAAAAACGCATACGCCCTTTTTGGCCAAGGGCATCATGGTCGAGGTGTTGCCGCTTTTCCTGTGCTTTAAAGGCGATTCGAATCTACCTCCTGAAATCTGTTTCCTGCAATTCTGCCTTGCTTTCAAATCCTCTTCGTTGCCTTCCCTCAATATATTTGTGGACGAGAGTTATCATTTATAACTCTGCAGGTTTGTGAATTGCAGTGCCCCTGAGCTCCATTTTTCAACTCGCTTTCTTGGGAGCTGGCTGCAAAAGCGCAGGATTGCTTCAGGCTCTATTCTGGTCCCGAGCGGCAGGCTGAGCCTGTGGTTAATTCTTCTTCCTGATGGGAAAATAGAGTGACCTGTGCCTGTCCCAACACCTAGAGCTAGTCTCTCATTGGTTCCCCCTCTTCCCGTTCATCCTCAGGACAAATTGCAACCTGTACGGAACAGGAGGTTAAAGGTGCTGATTCTCCAAGGAGGGAGATTGCTAGTAAAGCAGCTGGAATGGCGAACCCGAGCCCAAGGAGATGAGAAATGAGGTCCCTTTTAGAAACCTTTCCCGATCACACGGTGTACCATCTTCTGGGTTTCTCATGCATGTTTTCCATGTAGGAAGATGCCCTTGAACCTGGAGATTTGGGACCCATGGGATGGGAACAATGCAGTATTACTTTAAAGGGTCTGCGTTTGCTCACCCAACCTCACGAAACCTCTCAGCCCTAAGAGTGTCCACCCTTATGTCTCAATCAGCTGTGGGTCTAGGTATGGTCAATCCAAGTGGCATCACAGCCCGTGAGCGAATTTAGTAGGAATTTCTCTCTCTTTCACTGTCTTTGTTTCACGGGTTTTTAAAAGTGATTGATTTTTATAAAGGGGTTTAGCTGCTTTTCACTGCTGTGTTTATGCCGCTTTACACCCACTTGACTCACTTACAGAGAGATATCAATACATAGCTTTTAAGATTCTTACTAGTCAGATATATTCTTGGGCGGTGAATAGGGGGTGTGGAGTCCAGTTCACAGAGCAAGGTGTAAGTCGTATCTATTACATATTGGGTTTATGGAACGGTTTCTGAGCTAATTTGAAACCCTTGTTTTATGCATCACCCCACCTCACCTTTCCCGTTAAGCAGCCATAGTGTGTTTTCTAAACGTGTGACTCTGTTCTCTTTTGTAATTCAGTTCAAGGGTAGCGGTTTTCACATTCCCTCTATAAGTGATATCTTATGATAAGTGTCTTTTTCTGTGTGAATTATTTCACTGAGAATCGTCGTACCTAAATCCACTCATCATGCTGCTACTAGACTTATGACGTTGATTTCATGGCTGAGTGATATTCTATTATACATAAGGACTAATACTTCTTTATCCATTTTTTTCTTTCCTGGGATATTTACGTTGTAACAAAGTGGAGGTTCTTGTCAACAGAGCAGCCCTAAACTTTGGGGTGCCTGTGTCTTGCTGATTTTTAGTTTTCCCAATTTATACGCCCATGAGTGGAAGTGTCCTATGCTCTCTAAGCTGAATTTTTTAGATGTTTCAGGACACACCGTACAGTTCTCCAGAGTGGCTGTTGGCAATTTACATCCCGCCCATCAGCGTAGCAAGGCTCCCGTTTCTCCATGGCCTGTCCTGCATTTCTGGTTTTGACACTTTATTCAGCATGGCCCTTTTGACCGATGGGAAGCGAGACTTCTTTGTAGCGCTGATTTGTCTTTCCAGGTTGCTTGGTTGGCCAAAAAGGGCGTATGCGTTTTTTCCTGAATATATTCAGGAAAAAACGCATACGCCCTTTTTGGCCAAGGGCATCATGGTCGAGGTGTTGCCGCTTTTCCTGTGCTTTCAAGGCGATTCGAATCTACCTCCTGAAATCTGTTTCCTGCAATTCTGCCTTGCTTTCAAAACTTCTTCGTTGCCTTCCCTCAATATATTTGTGGACGAGAGTTATCATTTATAACTCTGCAGGTTTGTGAATTGCAGTGCCCCTGAGCTCCATTTTTCAACTCGCTTTCTTGGGAGCTGGCTGCAAAAGCACAGGATTGCTTCAGGCTCTATTCTGGTCCCGAGCGGCAGGCTGAGCCTGTGGTTAATTCTTCTTCCTGATGGGAAAATAGAGTGACCTGTGCCTGTCCCAACACCTAGAGCTAGTGTCTCATTGGTTCCCCCTCTTCCCGTTCATCCTCAGGACAAATTGCAACCTGTACGGAACAGGAGGTTAAAGGTGCTGATTCTCCAAGGAGGGAGATTGCTAGTAAAGCAGCTGGAATGGAGAACCCGAGCACAAGGAGTTGAGAAATGAGGTGCGATTTAGAAACCTTTCCCGATCACACGGTGCACCATCTTCTGGGTTTCTCATGCATGTTTTCGAAGTGGGAAGATGCCCTTGAACCTGGAGATTCGGGACCCATGGGATGGGAACCACGCAGTATTACTTTAAAGGGTCTGCGTTTGCTCACCCAACCTCACGAAACCTCTCAGCCCCAAGAGTGTCCACCCTTATGTCTCAATCAGCTGTGGGTCTATATATGGTCAATCCAGGTGGCATCACAGCCCCTGAACGAATTTAGTAAGAATTTCTTTCTCTTTCACTGTCTTTGTTTCACGGGTTTTTAAAAGTGATTGATTTTTATAAAGGGGTTTAGCTGCTTTTCACTGCTGTGTTTATGCCGCTTTACACCCACTTGACTCACTTAAAGAGAGATATCAATACATAGGTTTTGAGATTCTTACTAGTCAGATATATTCTTGGGCGGTTAATAGGGGGTGTTGAGTCCAGGTCACTGAGGAAGGAGTAGGTCGTGTCTATTACATATTGGGTTTATGGAACGGTCTCTGAGCTAATTTGAAACCCTTGTTTTATGCATCACCCCACCTCACCTTTCCCGTTAAGCAGCCATAGTGTGTTTTCTAAACGTGTGCCTCTGTTCTGTTTTGTAATTTAGTTCAAGGTCGCAGTTTTTACATTCCCTCTATAAGTGATATCTTATGATAAGTGTCTTTTTCTGTGTGACTTATTTCACTTAGAATCGTCGTACCTAAATCCACTCATCATGCTGCTACTAGACTTATGACGTTGATTTCATGTCTGAGTGATATTCTATTATATATAAGGACTAATACTTCTTCATCCATTTTTTTCTTTCCTGGGATATTTACGTTGTAACAAAGTAGAGGTTCTTGTCAACAGAGCAGCCCTAAACTTTGGGGTGCCTGTGTCTTGCTGATTTTTAGTTTTCCCAATTTATACGCCCATGAGTGGAAGTGCCCTATGCTCTCTAAACTGAGTTTTTTAGATGTTTCACGACACACCGTACACTTCTCCAAAATGGCTGTTGGCAATTTACATCCCGCCCATCAGCGTAGCAAGGCTCCCGTTTCTCCATGGCCTGTCCTGCATTTCTGGTTTTGACACTTTATTCAGCATGGCCCTTTTGACCGGTGGGAAGCGAGACTTCTTTGTAGCGCTGATTTGCCTTTCCAGGTTGCTTGGTTGGCCAAAAAGGGCGTATGCGTTTTTTCCTGAATATATTCAGGAAAAAACGCATACGCCCTTTTTGGCCAAGGGCATCATTGTCGAGGTTTTGCCGCTTTTCCCGTGCTTTAAAGGCGATTCGAATCTACCTCCTGAAATCTGTTTCCTGCAATTCTGCCTTGCTTTCAAATCCTCTTCGTTGCCTTCCCTCAATATATTTGTGGACGAGAGTTATCATTTATAACTCTGCAGGTTTGTGAATTGCAGTGCCCCTGAGCTCCATTTTTCAACTCGCTTTCCTGGGACCTGGACGCAAAAGCGCAGGATTGCTTCAGGCCCTATTCTGGTTCCGGGCGGCAGGCTGAGCCTGTGGTTAATTCTTCTTCCTGATGGGAAAATAGAGTGACCTGTGCCTGTCCCAACACCTAGAGCTAGTGTCTCATTGGTTCCCCCTCTTCCCGTTCATCCTCAGGACAAATTGCAACCTGTACGGAACAGGAGGTTAAAGGTGCTGATTCTCCAAGGAGGGAGATTGCTAGTAAAGCAGCTGGAATGGCGAACCCGAGCCCAAGGAGATGAGAAATGAGGTCCCTTTTAGAAACCTTTCCCGATCACACGGTGTACCATCTTCTGGGTTTCTCGTGCATGTTTTCGAAGTGGAAAGATGCCCTTGAACCTGGAGATTTGGGACCCATGGGATGGGAACCACGCAGTATTACTTTAAAGGGTCTACGTTTGCTCACCCAACCTCACGAAACCTGTCAGCCCCAAGAGTGTCCACCCTTATGTCTCAATCAGCTGTGGGTCTATATATGGTCAATCCAGGTGGCATCACAGCCCCTGAACGAATTTAGTAAGAATTTCTTTCTCTTTCCCTGTCTTTGTTTCACGGGTTTTTAAAAGTGATTGATTTTTATAAAGGGGTTTAGCTGCTTTTCACTGCTGTGTTTATGCCGCTTTACACCCACTTGACTCACTTTCAGAGAGATATCAATACAGAGGTTTTAAGATTCTTACTAGTCAGATATATTCTTGGGCGGTTAATAGGGGGTGTTGAGTCCAGTTCACTGAGCAAGGAGTAGGTCGTTTCTATTACATATTGGGTTTATGGAACGGTATCTGAGCTAATTTGAAACCCTTCTTTTATGCATCACCCCACCTCACCTTTCCCGTTAAGCAGCCATAGTGTGTTTTCTAAACGTGTGCCTCTGTTCTGTTTTGTAATTCAGTTCAAGGGTAGCGGTTTTCACATTCCCTCTATAAGTGATATCTTATGATAAGTGTCTTTTTCTGTGTGACTTATTTCACTTAGAATCGTCGTACCTAAATCCACTCATCATGCTGCTACTAGACTTATGACGTTGATTTCATGGCTGAGTGATATTCTATTATACATAAGGACTAATACTTCTTTATCCATTTTTTTCTTTCCTGGGATATTTACGTTGTAACAAAGTGGAGGTTCTTGTCAACAGAGCAGCCCTAAACTTTGGGGTGCCTGTGTCTTGCTGATTTTTAGTTTTCCCAATTTATACGCCCATGAGTGGAAGTGTCCTATGCTCTCTAAGCTGAGTTTTTTAGATGTTTCAGGACACACCGTACACTTCTCCAGAGTGGCTGTTGGCAATTTACATCCCGCCCATCAGCGTAGCAAGGCTCCCGTTTCTCCATGGCCTGTCCTGCATTTCTGGTTTTGACACTTTATTCAGCATGGCCCTTTTGACCGACGGGAAACGAGCCTTCTTTGTAGCGCTGATTTGCCTTTCCAGGTTGCTTGGTTGGCCAAAAAGGGCGTATGCGTTTTTTCCTGAATATATTCAGGAAAAAACGCATACGCCCTTTTTGGCCAAGGGCATCATGGTCGAGGTGTTGCCGCTTTTCCTGTGCTTTAAAGGCGATTCGAATCTACCTCCTGAAATCTGTTTCCTGCAATTCTGCCTTGCTTTCAAATCCTCTTCGTTGCCTTCCCTCAATATATTTGTGGACGAGAGTTATCATTTATAACTCTGCAGGTTTGTGAATTGCAGTGCCCCTGAGCTCCATTTTTCAACTCGCTTTCTTGGGAGCTGGCTGCAAAAGCGCAGGATTGCTTCAGGCTCTATTCTGGTCCCGAGCGGCAGGCTGAGCCTGTGGTTAATTCTTCTTCCTGATGGGAAAATAGAGTGACCTGTGCCTGTCCCAACACCTAGAGCTAGTCTCTCATTGGTTCCCCCTCTTCCCGTTCATCCTCAGGACAAATTGCAACCTGTACGGAACAGGAGGTTAAAGGTGCTGATTCTCCAAGGAGGGAGATTGCTAGTAAAGCAGCTGGAATGGCGAACCCGAGCCCAAGGAGATGAGAAATGAGGTCCCTTTTAGAAACCTTTCCCGATCACACGGTGTACCATCTTCTGGGTTTCTCATGCATGTTTTCCATGTAGGAAGATGCCCTTGAACCTGGAGATTTGGGACCCATGGGATGGGAACAATGCAGTATTACTTTAAAGGGTCTGCGTGTGCTCACCCAACCTCATCAAACCTCTCAGCCCTAAGAGTGTCCACCCTTATGTCTCAATCAGCTGTGGGTCTAGGTATGGTCAATCCAAGTGGCATCACAGCCCGTGAGCGAATTTAGTAGGAATTTCTCTTTGTTTCACGGGTTTTTAAAAGTGATTGATTTTTATAAAGGGGTTTAGATGCTTTTCACTGCTGTGTTTATGCCGCTTCTCACCCACTTGACTCACTTACAGAGAGATATCAATACATAGCTTTTAAGATTTTTACTAGTCAGATATATTCTTGGGCGGTGAAAAGGGGGTGTGGAGTCCAGTTCACAGAGCAAGGTGTAGGTCGTATCTATTACATATTGGGTTTATGGAACGGTATCTGAGCTAATTTGAAACCCTTGTTTTATGCATCACCCCACCTCACCTTTCCCGTTAAGCAGCCATAGTGTGTTTTCTAAACGTGTGACTCTGTTCTCTTTTGTAATTCAGTTCAAGGGTAGCGGTTTTCACATTCCCTCTATAAGTGATACCTTATGATAAGTGTCTTTTTCTGTGTGAATTATTTCACTGAGAATCGTCGTACCTAAATCCACTCATCATGCTGCTACTAGACTTATGACGTTGATTTCATGGCTGAGTGATATTCTATTATACATAAGGACTAATACTTCTTTATCCATTTTTTTCTTTCCTGGGATATTTACGTTGTAACAAAGTGGAGGTTCTTGTCAACAGAGCAGCCCTAAACTTTGGGGTGCCTGTGTCTTGCTGATTTTTAGTTTTCCCAATTTATACGCCCATGAGTGGAAGTGTCCTATGCTCTCTAAGCTGAATTTTTTAGATGTTTCAGGACACACCGTACAGTTCTCCAGAGTGGCTGTTGGCAATTTACATCCCGCCCATCAGCGTAGCAAGGCTCCCGTTTCTCCATGGCCTGTCCTGCATTTCTGGTTTTGATACTTTATTCAGCATGGCCCTTTTGACCGATGGGAAGCGAGACTTCTTTGTAGCGCTGATTTGCCTTTCCAGGTTGCTTGGTTGGCCAAAAAGGGCGTATGCGTTTTTTCCTGAATATATTCAGGAAAAAACGCATACGCCCTTTTTGGCCAAGGGCATCATGGTCGAGGTATTGCCGCTTTTCCTGTGCTTTCAAGGCGATTCGAATCTACCTCCTGAAATCTGTTTCCTGCAATTCTGCCTTGCTTTCAAATCCTCTTCGTTGCCTTGCCTCAATATATTTGTGGACGAGAGTTATCATTTATAACTCTGCAGGTTTGTGAATTGCAGTGCCCCTGAGCTCCATTTTTCAACTCGCTTTCTTGGGAGCTGGCTGCAAAAGCGCAGGATTGCTTCAGGCTCTATTCTGGTCCCGAGCGGCAGGCTGAGCCTGTGGTTAATTCTTCTTCCTGATGGGAAAATAGAGTGACCTGTGCCTGTCCCAACACCTAGAGCTAGTGTCTCATTGGTTCCCCCTCTTCCCGTTCATCCTCAGGACAAATTGCAACCTGTACGGAACAGGAGGTTAAAGGTGCTGATTCTCCAAGGAGGGAGATTGCTAGTAAAGCGGCTGGAATGGAGAACCCGAGCACAAGGAGTTGAGAAATGAGGTGCGATTTAGAAACCTTTCCCGATCACACGGTGCACCATCTTCTGGGTTTCTCATGCATGTTTTCGAAGTGGGAAGATGCCCTTGAACCTGGAGATTTGGGACCCATGGGATGGGAACCACGCAGTATTACTTTAAAGGGTCTGCGTTTGCTCACCCAACCTCACGAAACCTCTCAGCCCCAAGAGTGTCCACCCTTATGTCTCAATCAGCTGTGGGTCTATATATGGTCAATCCAGGTGGCATCACAGCCCCTGAACGAATGTAGTAAGAATTTCTTTCTCTTTCACTGTCTTTGTTTCACGGGTTTTTAAAAGTGATTGATTTTTATAAAGGGGTTTAGCTGCTTTTCACTGCTGTGTTTATGCCGCTTTACACCCACTTGACTCACTTACAGAGAGATATCAATACATAGGTTTTGAGATTCTTACTAGTCAGATATATTCTTGGGCGGTTAATAGGGGGTGTTGAGTCCAGTTCACTGAGGAAGGAGTAGGTCGTGCCTATTACATATTGGGTTTATGGAACGGTATCTGAGCTAATTTGAAACCCTTGTTTTATGCATCACCCAACTCACCTTTCCCGTTAAGCAGCCATAGTGTGTTTTCTAAACGTGTGCCTCTGTTCTGTTTTGTAATTCAGTTCAAGGTCGCAGTTTTTACATTCCCTCTATAAGTGATATCTTATGATAAGTGTCTTTTTCTGTGTGACTTATTTCACTTAGAATCGTCGTACCTAAATCCACTCATCATGCTGCTACTAGACTTATGACGTTGATATCATGGCTGAGTGATATTCTATTATATATAAGGACTAATACTTCTTCATCCATTTTTTTCTTTCCTGGGATATTTACGTTGTAACAAAGTAGAGGTTCTTGTCAACAGAGCAGCCCTAAACTTTGGGGTGCCTGTGTCTTGCTGATTTTTAGTTTTCCCAATTTATACGCCCATGAGTGGAAGTGCCCTATGCTCTCTAAGCTGAGTTTTTTAGATGTTTCACGACACACCGTACACTTCTCCAAAATGGCTGTTGGCAATTTACATCCCGCCCATCAGCGTAGCAAGGCTCCCGTTTCTCCATGGCCTGTCCTGCATTTCTGGTTTTGACACTTTATTCAGCATGGCCCTTTTGACCGGTGGGAAGCGAGACTTCTTTGTAGCGCTGATTTGCCTTTCCAGGTTGCTTGGTTGGCCAAAAAGGGCGTATGCGTTTTTTCCTGAATATATTCAGGAAAAAACGCATACGCCCTTTTGGGCCAAGGGCATCATTGTCGAGGTTTTGCCGCTTTTCCCGTGCTTTAAAGGCGATTCGAATCTACCTCCTGAAATCTGTTTCCTGCAATTCTGCCTTGCTTTCAAATCCTCTTCGTTGACTTCCCTCAATATATTTGTGGACGAGAGTTATCATTTATAACTCTGCAGGTTTGTGAATTGCAGTGCCCCTGAGCTCCATTTTTCAACTCGCTTTCCTGGGACCTGGTCGCAAAAGCGCAGGATTGCTTCAGGCCCTATTCTGGTTCCGGGCGGCAGGCTGAGCCTCTGGTTAATTCTTCTTCCTGATGGGAAAATAGAGTGACCTGTGCCTGTCCCAACACCTAGAGCTAGTGTCTCATTGGTTCCCCCTCTTCCCGTTCATCCTCAGGACAAATTGCAACCTGTACGGAACAGGAGGTTAAAGGTGCTGATTCTCCAAGGAGGGAGATTGCTAGTAAAGCAGCTGGAATGGCGAACCCGAGCCCAAGGAGATGAGAAATGAGGTCCCTTTTAGAAACCTTTCCCGATCACACGGTGTACCATCTTCTGGGTTTCTCATGCATGTTTTCGAAGTGGGAAGATGCCCTTGAACCTGGAGATTTGGGACCCATGGGATGGGAACCACGCAGTATTACTTTAAAGGGTCTACGTTTGCTCACCCAACCTCACGAAACCTCTCAGCCCCAAGAGTGTCCACCCTTATGTCTCAATCAGCTGTGGGTCTATATATGGTCAATCCAGGTGGCCTCACAGCCCCTGAACGAATTTAGTAAGAATTTCTTTCTCTTTCCCTGTCTTTGTTTCACGGGTTTTTAAAAGTGATTGATTTTTATAAAGGGGTTTAGCTGCTTTTCACTGCTGTGTTTATGCCGCTTTACACCCACTTGACTCACTTTCAGAGAGATATCAATACATAGGTTTTAAGATTCTTACTAGTCAGATATATTCTTGGGCGGTTAATAGGGGGTGTTGAGTCCAGTTCACTGAGCAAGGAGTAGGTCGTGTCTATTACATATTGGGTTTATGGAACGGTATCTGAGCTAATTTGAAACCCTTGTTTTATGCATCACCCCACCTCACCTTTCCCGTTAAGCAGCCATAGTGTGTTTTCTAAACGTGTGACTCTGTTCTCTTTTGTAATTCAGTTCAAGGGTAGCGGTTTTCACATTCCCTCTATAAGTGATATCTTATGATAAGTGTCTTTTTCTGTGTGACTTATTTCACTTAGAATCGTCATACCTAAATCCACTCATCATGCTGCTACTAGCCTTATGACGTTGATTTCATGGCTGAGTGATATTCTATTATACATAAGGACTAATACTTCTTTATCCATTTTTTTCTTTCCTGGGATATTTACGTTGTAACAAAGTGGAGGTTCTTGTCAACAGAGCAGCCCTAAACTTTGGGGTGCCTGTGTCTTGCTGATTTTTAGTTTTCCCAATTTATACGCCCATGAGTGGAAGTGTCCTATGCTCTCTAAGCTGAGTTTTTTAGATGTTTCAGGACACACCGTACACTTCTCCAGAGTGGCTGTTGGTAATTTACATCCCGCCCATCAGCGTAGCAAGGCTCCCGTTTCTCCATGGCCTGTCCTGCATTTCTGGTTTTGACACTTTATTCAGCATGGCCCTTTTGACCGACGGGAAACGAGCCTTCTTTGTAGCGCTGATTTGCCTTTCCAGGTTGCTTGGTTGGCCAAAAAGGGCGTATGCGTTTTTTCCTGAATATATTCAGGAAAAAACGCATACGCCCTTTTTGGCCAAGGGCATCATGGTCGAGGTGTTGCCGCTTTTCCTGTGCTTTAAAGGCGATTCGAATCTACCTCCTGAAATCTGTGTCCTGCAATTCTGCCTTGCTTTCAAATCCTCTTCGTTGCCTTCCCTCAATATATTTGTGGACGAGAGTTATCATTTATAACTCTGCAGGTTTGTGAATTGCAGTGCCCCTGAGCTCCATTTTTCAACTCGCTTTCTTGGGAGCTGGCTGCAAAAGCGCAGGATTGCTTCAGGCTCTATTCTGGTCCCGAGCGGCAGGCTGAGCCTGTGGTTAATTCTTCTTCCTGATGGGAAAATAGAGTGACCTGTGCCTGTCCCAACACCTAGAGCTAGTGTCTCATTGGTTCCCCCTCTTCCCGTTCATCCTCAGGACAAATTGCAACCTGTACGGAACAGGAGGTTAAAGGTGCTGATTCTCCAAGGAGGGAGATTGCTAGTAAAGCAGCTGGAATGGCGAACCCGAGCCCAAGGAGATGAGAAATGAGGTCCCTTTTAGAAACCTTTCCCGATCACACGGTGCACCATCTTCTGGGTTTCTCATGCATGTTTTCGAAGTGGGAAGATGCCCTTGAACCTGGAGATTTGGGACCCATGGGATGGGAACCACGCAGTATTACTTTAAAGGGTCTGCGTTTGCTCACCCAACCTCACGAAACCTCTCAGCCCCAAGAGTGTCCACCCTTATGTCTCAATCAGCTGTGGGTCTATATATGGTCAATCCAGGTGGCATCACAGCCCCTGAACGAATTTAGTAAGAATTTCTTTCTCTTTCCCTGTCTTTGTTTCACGGGTTTTTAAAAGTGATTGATTTTTATAAAGGGGTTTAGCTGCTTTTCACTGCTGTGTTTATGCCGCTTTACACCCACTTGACTCACTTACAGAGAGATATCAATACATAGGTTTTGAGATTCTTACTAGTCAGATATATTCTTGGGCGGTTAATAGGGGGTGTTGAGT
Organism: Balaenoptera borealis; assembly: GCF_965194805.1. Lineage (NCBI taxonomy): Eukaryota > Metazoa > Chordata > Mammalia > Artiodactyla > Balaenopteridae > Balaenoptera > Balaenoptera borealis. Next base: position 36,152,342 of record NC_138864.1, read on the forward strand.
CCAGTTCACTGAGGAAGGAGTAGGTCGTGCCTATTACATATTGGGTTTATGGAACGGTATCTGAGCTAATTTGAAACCCTTGTTTTATGCATCACCCAACTCACCTTTCCCGTTAAGCAGCCATAGTGTGTTTTCTAAACGTGTGCCTCTGTTCTGTTTTGTAATTCAGTTCAAGGTCGCAGTTTTTACATTCCCTCTATAAGTGATATCTTATGATAAGTGTCTTTTTCTGTGTGACTTATTTCACTTAGAATCGTCGTACCTAAATCCACTCATCATGCTGCTACTAGACTTATGACGTTGATTTCATGGCTGAGTGATATTCTATTATATATAAGGACTAATACTTCTTCATCCATTTTTTTCTTTCCTGGGATATTTACGTTGTAACAAAGTAGAGGTTCTTGTCAACAGAGCAGCCCTAAACTTTGGGGTGCCTGTGTCTTGCTGATTTTTAGTTTTCCCAATTTATACGCCCATGAGTGGAAGTGCCCTATGCTCTCTAAGCTGAGTTTTTTAGATGTTTCACGACACACCGTACACTTCTCCAAAATGGCTGTTGGCAATTTACATCCCGCCCATCAGCGTAGCAAGGCTCCCGTTTCTCCATGGCCTGTCCTGCATTTCTGGTTTTGACACTTTATTCAGCATGGCCCTTTTGACCGGTGGGAAGCGAGACTTCTTTGTAGCGCTGATTTGCCTTTCCAGGTTGCTTGGTTGGCCAAAAAGGGCGTATGCGTTTTTTCCTGAATATATTCAGGAAAAAACGCATACGCCCTTTTTGGCCAAGGGCATCATTGTCGAGGTTTTGCCGCTTTTCCCGTGCTTTAAAGGCGATTCGAATCTACCTCCTGAAATCTGTTTCCTGCAATTCTGCCTTGCTTTCAAATCCTCTTCGTTGCCTTCCCTCAATATATTTGTGGACGAGAGTTATCATTTATAACTCTGCAGGTTTGTGAATTGCAGTGCCCCTGAGCTCCATTTTTCAACTCGCTTTCCTGGGACCTGGACGCAAAAGCTCAGGATTGCTTCAGGCCCTATTCTGGTTCCGGGCGGCAGGCTGAGCCTGTGGTTAATTCTTCTTCCTGATGGGAAAATAGAGTGACCTGTGCCTGTCCCAACACCTAGAGCTAGTGTCTCATTGGTTCCCCCTCTTCCCGTTCATCCTCAGGACAAATTGCAACCTGTACGGAACAGGAGGTTAAAGGTGCTGATTCTCCAAGGAGGGAGATTGCTAGTAAAGCAGCTGGAATGGCGAACCCGAGCCCAAGGAGATGAGAAATGAGGTCCCTTTTAGAAACCTTTCCCGATCACACGGTGTACCATCTTCTGGGTTTCTCGTGCATGTTTTCGAAGTGGGAAGATGCCCTTGAACCTGGAGATTTGGGACCCATGGGATGGGAACCACGCAGTATTACTTTAAAGGGTCTACGTTTGCTCACCCAACCTCACGAAACCTCTCAGCCCCAAGAGTGTCCACCCTTATGTCTCAATCAGCTGTGGGTCTATATATGGTCAATCCAGGTGGCATCACAGCCCCTGAACGAATTTAGTAAGAATTTCTTTCTCTTTCCCTGTCTTTGTTTCACGGGTTTTTAAAAGTGATTGATTTTTATAAAGGGGTTTAGCTGCTTTTCACTGCTGTGTTTATGCCGCTTTACACCCACTTGACTCACTTTCAGAGAGATATCAATACATAGGTTTTAAGATTCTTACTAGTCAGATATATTCTTGGGCGGTTAATAGGGGGTGTTGAGTCCAGTTCACTGAGCAAGGAGTAGGTCGTTTCTATTACATATTGGGTTTATGGAACGGTATCTGAGCTAATTTGAAACCCTTCTTTTATACATCACCCCACCTCACCTTTCCCGTTAAGCAGCCATAGTGTGTTTTCTAAACGTGTGACTCTGTTCTCTTTTGTAATTCAGTTCAAGGGTAGCGGTTTTTACATTCCCTCTATAAGTGATATCTTATGATAAGTGTCTTTTTCTGTGTGACTTATTTCGCTTAGAATCGTCGTACCTAAATCCACTCATCATGCTGCTACTAGACTTATGACGTTGATTTCATGGCTGAGTGATATTCTATTATACATAAGGACTAATACTTCTTTATCCATTTTTTTCTTTCCTGGGATATTTACGTTGTAACAAAGTGGAGGTTCTTGTCAACAGAGCAGCCCTAAACTTTGGGGTGCCTGTGTCTTGCTGATTTTTAGTTTTCCCAATTTATACGCCCATGAGTGGAAGTGTCCTATGCTCTCTAAGCTGAGTTTTTTAGATGTTTCAGGACACACCGTACACTTCTACAGAGTGGCTGTTGGCAATTTACATCCCGCCCATCAGCGTAGCAAGGCTCCCGTTTCTCCATGGCCTGTCCTGCATTTCTGGTTTTGACACTTTATTCAGCATGGCCCTTTTGACCGACGGGAAACGAGCCTTCTTTGTAGCGCTGATTTGCCTTTCCAGGTTGCTTGGTTGGCCAAAAAGGGCGTATGCGTTTTTTCCTGAATATATTCAGGAAAAAACGCATACGCCCTTTTTGGCCAAGGGCATCATGGTCGAGGTGTTGCCGCTTTTCCTGTGCTTTAAAGGCGATTCGAATCTACCTCCTGAAATCTGTTTCCTGCAATTCAGCCTTGCTTTCAAATCCTCTTCGTTGCCTTCCCTCAATATATTTGTGGACGAGAGTTATCATTTATAACTCTGCAGGTTTGTGAATTGCAGTGCCCCTGAGCTCCATTTTTCAACTCGCTTTCTTGGGAGCTGGCTGCAAAAGCGCAGGATTGCTTCAGGCTCTATTCTGGTCCCGAGCGGCAGGCTGAGCCTGTGGTTAATTCTTCTTCCTGATGGGAAAATAGAGTGACCTGTGCCTGTCCCAACACCTAGAGCTAGTGTCTCATTGGTTCCCCCTCTTCCCGTTCATCCTCAGGACAAATTGCAACCTGTACGGAACAGGAGGTTAAAGGTGCTGATTCTCCAAGGAGGGAGATTGCTAGTAAAGCGGCTGGAATGGAGAACCCGAGCACAAGGAGATGAGAAATGAGGTGCGTTTTAGAAACCTTTCCCGATCACACGGTGCACCATCTTCTGGGTTTCTCATGCATGTTTTCGAAGTGGGAAGATGCCCTCGAACCTGGAGATTTGGGACCCATGGGATGGGAACCACGCAGTATTACTTTAAAGGGTCTACGTTTGCTCACCCAACCTCACCAAACCTCTCAGCCCCAAGAGTGTCCACCCTTATGTCTCAATCAGCTGTGGGTCTATATATGGTCAATCCAGGTGGCATCACAGCCCCTGAACGAATTTAGTAAGAATTTCTTTCTCTTTCCCTGTCTTTGTTTCACGGGTTTTTAAAAGTGATTGATTTTTATAAAGGGGTTTAGCTGCTTTTCACTGCTGTGTTTATGCCGCTTTACACCCACTTGACTCACTTACAGAGAGATATCAATACATAGGTTTTGAGATTCTTACTAGTCAGATATATTCTTGGGCGGTTAATAGGGGGTGTTGAGTCCAGTTCACTGAGCAAGGAGTAGGTCGTGTCTATTACATATTGGGTTTATGGAACGGTATCTGAGCTAATTTGAAACCCTTGTTTTATGCATCACCCCACCTCACCTTTCCCGTTAAGCAGCCATAGTGTGTTTTCTAAACGTGTGCCTCTGTTCTGTTTTGTAATTCAGTTCAAGGTCGCAGTTTTTACATTCCCTCTATAAGTGATATCTTATGATAAGTGTCTTTTTCTGTGTGACTTATTTCACTTAGAATCGTCGTACCTAAATCCACTCATCATGCTGCTACTAGACTTATGACGTTGATATCATGGCTGAGTGATATTCTATTATATATAAGGACTAATACTTCTTCATCCATTTTTTTCTTTCCTGGGATATTTACGTTGTAACAAAGTAGAGGTTCTTGTCAACAGAGCAGCCCTAAACTTTGGGGTGCCTGTGTCTTGCTGATTTTTAGTTTTCCCAATTTATACGCCCATGAGTGGAAGTGCCCTATGCTCTCTAAGCTGAGTTTTTTAGATGTTTCACGACACACCGTACACTTCTCCAAAATGGCTGTTGGCAATTTACATCCCGCCCATCAGCGTAGCAAGGCTCCCGTTTCTCCATGGCCTGTCCTGCATTTCTGGTTTTGACACTTTATTCAGCATGGCCCTTTTGACCGGTGGGAAGCGAGACTTCTTTGTAGCGCTGATTTGCCTTTCCAGGTTGCTTGGTTGGCCAAAAAGGGCGTATGCGTTTTTTCCTGAATATATTCAGGAAAAAACGCATACGCCCTTTTGGGCCAAGGGCATCATTGTCGAGGTTTTGCCGCTTTTCCCGTGCTTTAAAGGCGATTCGAATCTACCTCCTGAAATCTGTTTCCTGCAATTCTGCCTTGCTTTCAAATCCTCTTCGTTGACTTCCCTCAATATATTTGTGGACGAGAGTTATCATTTATAACTCTGCAGGTTTGTGAATTGCAGTGCCCCTGAGCTCCATTTTTCAACTCGCTTTCCTGGGACCTGGTCGCAAAAGCGCAGGATTGCTTCAGGCCCTATTCTGGTTCCGGGCGGCAGGCTGAGCCTCTGGTTAATTCTTCTTCCTGATGGGAAAATAGAGTGACCTGTGCCTGTCCCAACACCTAGAGCTAGTGTCTCATTGGTTCCCCCTCTTCCCGTTCATCCTCAGGACAAATTGCAACCTGTACGGAACAGGAGGTTAAAGGTGCTGATTCTCCAAGGAGGGAGATTGCTAGTAAAGCAGCTGGAATGGCGAACCCGAGCCCAAGGAGATGAGAAATGAGGTCCCTTTTAGAAACCTTTCCCGATCACACGGTGTACCATCTTCTGGGTTTCTCATGCATGTTTTCGAAGTGGGAAGATGCCCTTGAACCTGGAGATTTGGGACCCATGGGATGGGAACCACGCAGTATTACTTTAAAGGGTCTACGTTTGCTCACCCAACCTCACGAAACCTCTCAGCCCCAAGAGTGTCCACCCTTATGTCTCAATCAGCTGTGGGTCTATATATGGTCAATCCAGGTGGCCTCACAGCCCCTGAACGAATTTAGTAAGAATTTCTTTCTCTTTCCCTGTCTTTGTTTCACGGGTTTTTAAAAGTGATTGATTTTTATAAAGGGGTTTAGCTGCTTTTCACTGCTGTGTTTATGCCGCTTTACACCCACTTGACTCACTTTCAGAGAGATATCAATACATAGGTTTTAAGATTCTTACTAGTCAGATATATTCTTGGGCGGTTAATAGGGGGTGTTGAGTCCAGTTCACTGAGCAAGGAGTAGGTCGTGTCTATTACATATTGGGTTTATGGAACGGTATCTGAGCTAATTTGAAACCCTTGTTTTATGCATCACCCCACCTCACCTTTCCCGTTAAGCAGCCATAGTGTGTTTTCTAAACGTGTGACTCTGTTCTCTTTTGTAATTCAGTTCAAGGGTAGCGGTTTTCACATTCCCTCTATAAGTGATATCTTATGATAAGTGTCTTTTTCTGTGTGACTTATTTCACTTAGAATCGTCATACCTAAATCCACTCATCATGCTGCTACTAGCCTTATGACGTTGATTTCATGGCTGAGTGATATTCTATTATACATAAGGACTAATACTTCTTTATCCATTTTTTTCTTTCCTGGGATATTTACGTTGTAACAAAGTGGAGGTTCTTGTCAACAGAGCAGCCCTAAACTTTGGGGTGCCTGTGTCTTGCTGATTTTTAGTTTTCCCAATTTATACGCCCATGAGTGGAAGTGTCCTATGCTCTCTAAGCTGAGTTTTTTAGATGTTTCAGGACACACCGTACACTTCTCCAGAGTGGCTGTTGGTAATTTACATCCCGCCCATCAGCGTAGCAAGGCTCCCGTTTCTCCATGGCCTGTCCTGCATTTCTGGTTTTGACACTTTATTCAGCATGGCCCTTTTGACCGACGGGAAACGAGCCTTCTTTGTAGCGCTGATTTGCCTTTCCAGGTTGCTTGGTTGGCCAAAAAGGGCGTATGCGTTTTTTCCTGAATATATTCAGGAAAAAACGCATACGCCCTTTTTGGCCAAGGGCATCATGGTCGAGGTGTTGCCGCTTTTCCTGTGCTTTAAAGGCGATTCGAATCTACCTCCTGAAATCTGTGTCCTGCAATTCTGCCTTGCTTTCAAATCCTCTTCGTTGCCTTCCCTCAATATATTTGTGGACGAGAGTTATCATTTATAACTCTGCAGGTTTGTGAATTGCAGTGCCCCTGAGCTCCATTTTTCAACTCGCTTTCTTGGGAGCTGGCTGCAAAAGCGCAGGATTGCTTCAGGCTCTATTCTGGTCCCGAGCGGCAGGCTGAGCCTGTGGTTAATTCTTCTTCCTGATGGGAAAATAGAGTGACCTGTGCCTGTCCCAACACCTAGAGCTAGTGTCTCATTGGTTCCCCCTCTTCCCGTTCATCCTCAGGACAAATTGCAACCTGTACGGAACAGGAGGTTAAAGGTGCTGATTCTCCAAGGAGGGAGATTGCTAGTAAAGCAGCTGGAATGGCGAACCCGAGCCCAAGGAGATGAGAAATGAGGTCCCTTTTAGAAACCTTTCCCGATCACACGGTGCACCATCTTCTGGGTTTCTCATGCATGTTTTCGAAGTGGGAAGATGCCCTTGAACCTGGAGATTTGGGACCCATGGGATGGGAACCACGCAGTATTACTTTAAAGGGTCTGCGTTTGCTCACCCAACCTCACGAAACCTCTCAGCCCCAAGAGTGTCCACCCTTATGTCTCAATCAGCTGTGGGTCTATATATGGTCAATCCAGGTGGCATCACAGCCCCTGAACGAATTTAGTAAGAATTTCTTTCTCTTTCCCTGTCTTTGTTTCACGGGTTTTTAAAAGTGATTGATTTTTATAAAGGGGTTTAGCTGCTTTTCACTGCTGTGTTTATGCCGCTTTACACCCACTTGACTCACTTACAGAGAGATATCAATACATAGGTTTTGAGATTCTTACTAGTCAGATATATTCTTGGGCGGTTAATAGGGGGTGTTGAGTCCAGTTCACTTAGCAAGGAGTAGGTCGTGTCTATTACATATTGGGTTTATGGAACGGTATCTGAGCTAATTTGAAACCCTTGTTTTATGCATCACCCCACCTCACCTTTCCCGTTAAGCAGCCATAGTGTGTTTTCTAAACGTGTGCCTCTGTTCTGTTTTGTAATTCAGTTCAAGGTCGCAGTTTTTACATTCCCTCTATAAGTGATATCTTATGATAAGTGTCTTTTTCTGTGTGACTTATTTCACTTAGAATCGTCGTACCTAAATCCACTCATCATGCTGCTACTAGACTTATGACGTTGATATCATGGCTGAGTGATATTCTATTATATATAAGGACTAATACTTCTTCATCCATTTTTTTCTTTCCTGGGATATTTACGTTGTAACAAAGTAGAGGTTCTTGTCAACAGAGCAGCCCTAAACTTTGGGGTGCCTGTGTCTTGCTGATTTTTAGTTTTCCCAATTTATACGCCCATGAGTGGAAGTGCCCTATGCTCTCTAAGCTGAGTTTTTTAGATGTTTCACGACACACCGTACACTTCTCCAAAATGGCTGTTGGCAATTTACATCCCGCCCATCAGCGTAGCAAGGCTCCCGTTTCTCCATGGCCTGTCCTGCATTTCTGGTTTTGACACTTTATTCAGCATGGCCCTTTTGACCGGTGGGAAGCGAGACTTCTTTGTAGCGCTGATTTGCCTTTCCAGGTTGCTTGGTTGGCCAAAAAGGGCGTATGCGTTTTTTCCTGAATATATTCAGGAAAAAACGCATACGCCCTTTTGGGCCAAGGGCATCATTGTCGAGGTTTTGCCGCTTTTCCCGTGCTTTAAAGGCGATTCGAATCTACCTCCTGAAATCTGTTTCCTGCAATTCTGCCTTGCTTTCAAATCCTCTTCGTTGACTTCCCTCAATATATTTGTGGACGAGAGTTATCATTTATAACTCTGCAGGTTTGTGAATTGCAGTGCCCCTGAGCTCCATTTTTCAACTCGCTTTCCTGGGACCTGGTCGCAAAAGCGCAGGATTGCTTCAGGCCCTATTCTGGTTCCGGGCGGCAGGCTGAGCCTCTGGTTAATTCTTCTTCCTGATGGGAAAATAGAGTGACCTGTGCCTGTCCCAACACCTAGAGCTAGTGTCTCATTGGTTCCCCCTCTTCCCGTTCATCCTCAGGACAAATTGCAACCTGTACGGAACAGGAGGTTAAAGGTGCTGATTCTCCAAGGAGGGAGATTGCTAGTAAAGCAGCTGGAATGGCGAACCCGAGCCCAAGGAGATGAGAAATGAGGTCCCTTTTAGAAACCTTTCCCGATCACACGGTGTACCATCTTCTGGGTTTCTCATGCATGTTTTCGAAGTGGGAAGATGCCCTTGAACCTGGAGATTTGGGACCCATGGGATGGGAACCACGCAGTATTACTTTAAAGGGTCTACGTTTGCTCACCCAACCTCACGAAACCTCTCAGCCCCAAGAGTGTCCACCCTTATGTCTCAATCAGCTGTGGGTCTATATATGGTCAATCCAGGTGGCCTCACAGCCCCTGAACGAATTTAGTAAGAATTTCTTTCTCTTTCCCTGTCTTTGTTTCACGGGTTTTTAAAAGTGATTGATTTTTATAAAGGGGTTTAGCTGCTTTTCACTGCTGTGTTTATGCCGCTTTACACCCACTTGACTCACTTTCAGAGAGATATCAATACATAGGTTTTAAGATTCTTACTAGTCAGATATATTCTTGGGCGGTTAATAGGGGGTGTTGAGTCCAGTTCACTGAGCAAGGAGTAGGTCGTGTCTATTACATATTGGGTTTATGGAACGGTATCTGAGCTAATTTGAAACCCTTCTTTTATGCATCACCCCACCTCACCTTTCCCGTTAAGCAGCCATAGTGTGTTTTCTAAACGTGTGACTCTGTTCTCTTTTGTAATTCAGTTCAAGGGTAGCGGTTTTCACATTCCCTCTATAAGTGATATCTTATGATAAGTGTCTTTTTCTGTGTGACTTATTTCACTTAGAATCGTCATACCTAAATCCACTCATCATGCTGCTACTAGCCTTATGACGTTGATTTCATGGCTGAGTGATATTCTATTATACATAAGGACTAATACTTCTTTATCCATTTTTTTCTTTCCTGGGATATTTACGTTGTAACAAAGTGGAGGTTCTTGTCAACAGAGCAGCCCTAAACTTTGGGGTGCCTGTGTCTTGCTGATTTTTAGTTTTCCCAATTTATACGCCCATGAGTGGAAGTGTCCTATGCTCTCTAAGCTGAGTTTTTTAGATGTTTCAGGACACACCGTACACTTCTCCAGAGTGGCTGTTGGCAATTTACATCCCGCCCATCAGCGTAGCAAGGCTCCCGTTTCTCCATGGCCTGTCCTGCATTTCTGGTTTTGACACTTTATTCAGCATGGCCCTTTTGACCGGTGGGAAGCGAGCCTTCTTTGTAGCGCTGATTTGCCTTTCCAGGTTGCTTGGTTGGCCAAAAAGGGCGTATGCGTTTTTTCCTGAATATATTCAGGAAAAAACGCATACGCCCTTTTTGGCCAAGGGCATCATGGTCGAGGTGTTGCCGCTTTTCCTGTGCTTTAAAGGCGATTCGAATCTACCTCCTGAAATCTGTGTCCTGCAATTCTGCCTTGCTTTCAAATCCTCTTCGTTGCCTTCCCTCAATATATTTGTGGACGAGAGTTATCATTTATAACTCTGCAGGTTTGTGAATTGCAGTGCCCCTGAGCTCCATTTTTCAACTCGCTTTCTTGGGAGCTGGCTGCAAAAGCGCAGGATTGCTTCAGGCTCTATTCTGGTCCCGAGCGGCAGGCTGAGCCTGTGGTTAATTCTTCTTCCTGATGGGAAAATAGAGTGACCTGTGCCTGTCCCAACACCTAGAGCTAGTGTCTCATTGGTTCCCCCTCTTCCCGTTCATCCTCAGGACAAATTGCAACCTGTACGGAACAGGAGGTTAAAGGTGCTGATTCTCCAAGGAGGGAGATTGCTAGTAAAGCAGCTGGAATGGCGAACCCGAGCCCAAGGAGATGAGAAATGAGGTCCCTTTTAGAAACCTTTCCCGATCACACGGTGCACCATCTTCTGGGTTTCTCATGCATGTTTTCGAAGTGGGAAGATGCCCTTGAACCTGGAGATTTGGGACCCATGGGATGGGAACCACGCAGTATTACTTTAAAGGGTCTGCGTTTGCTCACCCAACCTCACGAAACCTCTCAGCCCCAAGAGTGTCCACCCTTATGTCTCAATCAGCTGTGGGTCTATATATGGTCAATCCAGGTGGCATCACAGCCCCTGAACGAATTTAGTAAGAATTTCTTTCTCTTTCCCTGTCTTTGTTTCACGGGTTTTTAAAAGTGATTGATTTTTATAAAGGGGTTTAGCTGCTTTTCACTGCTGTGTTTATGCCGCTTTACACCCACTTGACTCACTTACAGAGAGATATCAATACATAGGTTTTGAGATTCTTACTAGTCAGATATATTCTTGGGCGGTTAATAGGGGGTGTTGAGTCCAGTTCACTGAGCAAGGAGTAGGTCGTGTCTATTACATATTGGGTTTATGGAACGGTATCTGAGCTAATTTGAAACCCTTGTTTTATGCATCACCCCACCTCACCTTTCCCGTTAAGCAGCCATAGTGTGTTTTCTAAACGTGTGCCTCTGTTCTGTTTTGTAATTCAGTTCAAGGTCGCAGTTTTTACATTCCCTCTATAAGTGATATCTTATGATAAGTGTCTTTTTCTGTGTGACTTATTTCACTTAGAATCGTCGTACCTAAATCCACTCATCATGCTGCTACTAGACTTATGACGTTGATATCATGGCTGAGTGATATTCTATTATATATAAGGACTAATACTTCTTCATCCATTTTTTTCTTTCCTGGGATATTTACGTTGTAACAAAGTAGAGGTTCTTGTCAACAGAGCAGCCCTAAACTTTGGGGTGCCTGTGTCTTGCTGATTTTTAGTTTTCCCAATTTATACGCCCATGAGTGGAAGTGCCCTATGCTCTCTAAGCTGAGTTTTTTCGATGTTTTAGGACACACCGTACACTTCTCCAGAGTGGCTGTTGGCAATTTACATCCCGCCCATCAGTGTAGCAAGGCTCCCGTTTCTCCATGGCCTGTCCTGCATTTCTGGTTTTGACACTTTATTCAGCATGGCCCTTTTGACCGGTGGGAAGCGAGACTTCTTTGTAGCGCTGATTTGCCTTTCCAGGTTGCTTGGTTGGCCAAAAAGGGCGTATGCGTTTTTTCCTGAATATATTCAGGAAAAAACGCATACGCTCTTTTTGGCCAAGGGCATCATTGTCGAGGTTTTGCCGCTTTTCCCGTGCTTTAAAGGCGATTCGAATCTACCTCCTGAAATCTGTTTCCTGCAATTCTGCCTTGCTTTCAAATCCTCTTCGTTGACTTCCCTCAATATATTTGTGGACGAGAGTTATCATTTATAACTCTGCAGGTTTGTGAATTGCAGTGCCCCTGAGCTCCATTTTTCAACTCGCTTTCCTGGGACCTGGTCGCAAAAGCGCAGGATTGCTTCAGGCCCTATTCTGGTTCCGGGCGGCAGGCTGAGCCTCTGGTTAATTCTTCTTCCTGATGGGAAAATAGAGTGACCTGTGCCTGTCCCAACACCTAGAGCTAGTCTCTCATTGGTTCCCCCTCTTCCCGTTCATCCTCAGGACAAATTGCAACCTGTACGGAACAGGAGGTTAAAGGTGCTGATTCTCCAAGGAGGGAGATTGCTAGTAAAGCAGCTGGAATGGCGAACCCGAGCCCAAGGAGATGAGAAATGAGGTCCCTTTTAGAAACCTTTCCCGATCACACGGTGTACCATCTTCTGGGTTTCTCATGCATGTTTTCCATGTAGGAAGATGCCCTTGAACCTGGAGATTTGGGACCCATGGGATGGGAACAATGCAGTATTACTTTAAAGGGTCTGCGTTTGCTCACCCAACCTCACGAAACCTCTCAGCCCTAAGAGTGTCCACCCTTATGTCTCAATCAGCTGTGGGTCTAGGTATGGTCAATCCAAGTGGCATCACAGCCCGTGAGCGAATTTAGTAGGAATTTCTCTCTCTTTCACTGTCTTTGTTTCACGGGTTTTTAAAAGTGATTGATTTTTATAAAGGGGTTTAGCTGCTTTTCACTGCTGTGTTTATGCCGCTTTACACCCACTTGACTCACTTACAGAGAGATATCAATACATAGCTTTTAAGATTCTTACTAGTCAGATATATTCTTGGGCGGTGAATAGGGGGTGTGGAGTCCAGTTCACAGAGCAAGGTGTAAGTCGTATCTATTACATATTGGGTTTATGGAACGGTTTCTGAGCTAATTTGAAACCCTTGTTTTATGCATCACCCCACCTCACCTTTCCCGTTAAGCAGCCATAGTGTGTTTTCTAAACGTGTGACTCTGTTCTCTTTTGTAATTCAGTTCAAGGGTAGCGGTTTTCACATTCCCTCTATAAGTGATATCTTATGATAAGTGTCTTTTTCTGTGTGAATTATTTCACTGAGAATCGTCGTACCTAAATCCACTCATCATGCTGCTACTAGACTTATGACGTTGATTTCATGGCTGAGTGATATTCTATTATACATAAGGACTAATACTTCTTTATCCATTTTTTTCTTTCCTGGGATATTTACGTTGTAACAAAGTGGAGGTTCTTGTCAACAGAGCAGCCCTAAACTTTGGGGTGCCTGTGTCTTGCTGATTTTTAGTTTTCCCAATTTATACGCCCATGAGTGGAAGTGTCCTATGCTCTCTAAGCTGAATTTTTTAGATGTTTCAGGACACACCGTACAGTTCTCCAGAGTGGCTGTTGGCAATTTACATCCCGCCCATCAGCGTAGCAAGGCTCCCGTTTCTCCATGGCCTGTCCTGCATTTCTGGTTTTGACACTTTATTCAGCATGGCCCTTTTGACCGATGGGAAGCGAGACTTCTTTGTAGCGCTGATTTGTCTTTCCAGGTTGCTTGGTTGGCCAAAAAGGGCGTATGCGTTTTTTCCTGAATATATTCAGGAAAAAACGCATACGCCCTTTTTGGCCAAGGGCATCATGGTCGAGGTGTTGCCGCTTTTCCTGTGCTTTCAAGGCGATTCGAATCTACCTCCTGAAATCTGTTTCCTGCAATTCTGCCTTGCTTTCAAAACTTCTTCGTTGCCTTCCCTCAATATATTTGTGGACGAGAGTTATCATTTATAACTCTGCAGGTTTGTGAATTGCAGTGCCCCTGAGCTCCATTTTTCAACTCGCTTTCTTGGGAGCTGGCTGCAAAAGCACAGGATTGCTTCAGGCTCTATTCTGGTCCCGAGCGGCAGGCTGAGCCTGTGGTTAATTCTTCTTCCTGATGGGAAAATAGAGTGACCTGTGCCTGTCCCAACACCTAGAGCTAGTGTCTCATTGGTTCCCCCTCTTCCCGTTCATCCTCAGGACAAATTGCAACCTGTACGGAACAGGAGGTTAAAGGTGCTGATTCTCCAAGGAGGGAGATTGCTAGTAAAGCAGCTGGAATGGAGAACCCGAGCACAAGGAGTTGAGAAATGAGGTGCGATTTAGAAACCTTTCCCGATCACACGGTGCACCATCTTCTGGGTTTCTCATGCATGTTTTCGAAGTGGGAAGATGCCCTTGAACCTGGAGATTCGGGACCCATGGGATGGGAACCACGCAGTATTACTTTAAAGGGTCTGCGTTTGCTCACCCAACCTCACGAAACCTCTCAGCCCCAAGAGTGTCCACCCTTATGTCTCAATCAGCTGTGGGTCTATATATGGTCAATCCAGGTGGCATCACAGCCCCTGAACGAATTTAGTAAGAATTTCTTTCTCTTTCACTGTCTTTGTTTCACGGGTTTTTAAAAGTGATTGATTTTTATAAAGGGGTTTAGCTGCTTTTCACTGCTGTGTTTATGCCGCTTTACACCCACTTGACTCACTTAAAGAGAGATATCAATACATAGGTTTTGAGATTCTTACTAGTCAGATATATTCTTGGGCGGTTAATAGGGGGTGTTGAGTCCAGGTCACTGAGGAAGGAGTAGGTCGTGTCTATTACATATTGGGTTTATGGAACGGTCTCTGAGCTAATTTGAAACCCTTGTTTTATGCATCACCCCACCTCACCTTTCCCGTTAAGCAGCCATAGTGTGTTTTCTAAACGTGTGCCTCTGTTCTGTTTTGTAATTCAGTTCAAGGTCGCAGTTTTTACATTCCCTCTATAAGTGATATCTTATGATAAGTGTCTTTTTCTGTGTGACTTATTTCACTTAGAATCGTCGTACCTAAATCCACTCATCATGCTGCTACTAGACTTATGACGTTGATTTCATGGCTGAGTGATATTCTATTATATATAAGGACTAATACTTCTTCATCCATTTTTTTCTTTCCTGGGATATTTACGTTGTAACAAAGTAGAGGTTCTTGTCAACAGAGCAGCCCTAAACTTTGGGGTGCCTGTGTCTTGCTGATTTTTAGTTTTCCCAATTTATACGCCCATGAGTGGAAGTGCCCTATGCTCTCTAAGCTGAGTTTTTTAGATGTTTCACGACACACCGTACACTTCTCCAAAATGGCTGTTGGCAATTTACATCCCGCCCATCAGCGTAGCAAGGCTCCCGTTTCTCCATGGCCTGTCCTGCATTTCTGGTTTTGACACTTTATTCAGCATGGCCCTTTTGACCGGTGGGAAGCGAGACTTCTTTGTAGCGCTGATTTGCCTTTCCAGGTTGCTTGGTTGGCCAAAAAGGGCGTATGCGTTTTTTCCTGAATATATTCAGGAAAAAACGCATACGCTCTTTTTGGCCAAGGGCATCATTGTCGAGGTTTTGCCGCTTTTCCCGTGCTTTAAAGGCGATTCGAATCTACCTCCTGAAATCTGTTTCCTGCAATTCTGCCTTGCTTTCAAATCCTCTTCGTTGACTTCCCTCAATATATTTGTGGACGAGAGTTATCATTTATAACTCTGCAGGTTTGTGAATTGCAGTGCCCCTGAGCTCCATTTTTCAACTCGCTTTCCTGGGACCTGGTCGCAAAAGCGCAGGATTGCTTCAGGCCCTATTCTGGTTCCGGGCGGCAGGCTGAGCCTCTGGTTAATTCTTCTTCCTGATGGGAAAATAGAGTGACCTGTGCCTGTCCCAACACCTAGAGCTAGTCTCTCATTGGTTCCCCCTCTTCCCGTTCATCCTCAGGACAAATTGCAACCTGTACGGAACAGGAGGTTAAAGGTGCTGATTCTCCAAGGAGGGAGATTGCTAGTAAAGCAGCTGGAATGGCGAACCCGAGCCCAAGGAGATGAGAAATGAGGTCCCTTTTAGAAACCTTTCCCGATCACACGGTGTACCATCTTCTGGGTTTCTCATGCATGTTTTCCATGTAGGAAGATGCCCTTGAACCTGGAGATTTGGGACCCATGGGATGGGAACAATGCAGTATTACTTTAAAGGGTCTGCGTTTGCTCACCCAACCTCACGAAACCTCTCAGCCCTAAGAGTGTCCACCCTTATGTCTCAATCAGCTGTGGGTCTAGGTATGGTCAATCCAAGTGGCATCACAGCCCGTGAGCGAATTTAGTAGGAATTTCTCTCTCTTTCACTGTCTTTGTTTCACGGGTTTTTAAAAGTGATTGATTTTTATAAAGGGGTTTAGCTGCTTTTCACTGCTGTGTTTATGCCGCTTTACACCCACTTGACTCACTTACAGAGAGATATCAATACATAGCTTTTAAGATTCTTACTAGTCAGATATATTCTTGGGCGGTGAATAGGGGGTGTGGAGTCCAGTTCACAGAGCAAGGTGTAAGTCGTATCTATTACATATTGGGTTTATGGAACGGTTTCTGAGCTAATTTGAAACCCTTGTTTTATGCATCACCCCACCTCACCTTTCCCGTTAAGCAGCCATAGTGTGTTTTCTAAACGTGTGACTCTGTTCTCTTTTGTAATTCAGTTCAAGGGTAGCGGTTTTCACATTCCCTCTATAAGTGATATCTTATGATAAGTGTCTTTTTCTGTGTGAATTATTTCACTGAGAATCGTCGTACCTAAATCCACTCATCATGCTGCTACTAGACTTATGACGTTGATTTCATGGCTGAGTGATATTCTATTATACATAAGGACTAATACTTCTTTATCCATTTTTTTCTTTCCTGGGATATTTACGTTGTAACAAAGTGGAGGTTCTTGTCAACAGAGCAGCCCTAAACTTTGGGGTGCCTGTGTCTTGCTGATTTTTAGTTTTCCCAATTTATACGCCCATGAGTGGAAGTGTCCTATGCTCTCTAAGCTGAATTTTTTAGATGTTTCAGGACACACCGTACAGTTCTCCAGAGTGGCTGTTGGCAATTTACATCCCGCCCATCAGCGTAGCAAGGCTCCCGTTTCTCCATGGCCTGTCCTGCATTTCTGGTTTTGACACTTTATTCAGCATGGCCCTTTTGACCGATGGGAAGCGAGACTTCTTTGTAGCGCTGATTTGTCTTTCCAGGTTGCTTGGTTGGCCAAAAAGGGCGTATGCGTTTTTTCCTGAATATATTCAGGAAAAAACGCATACGCCCTTTTTGGCCAAGGGCATCATGGTCGAGGTGTTGCCGCTTTTCCTGTGCTTTCAAGGCGATTCGAATCTACCTCCTGAAATCTGTTTCCTGCAATTCTGCCTTGCTTTCAAAACTTCTTCGTTGCCTTCCCTCAATATATTTGTGGACGAGAGTTATCATTTATAACTCTGCAGGTTTGTGAATTGCAGTGCCCCTGAGCTCCATTTTTCAACTCGCTTTCTTGGGAGCTGGCTGCAAAAGCACAGGATTGCTTCAGGCTCTATTCTGGTCCCGAGCGGCAGGCTGAGCCTGTGGTTAATTCTTCTTCCTGATGGGAAAATAGAGTGACCTGTGCCTGTCCCAACACCTAGAGCTAGTGTCTCATTGGTTCCCCCTCTTCCCGTTCATCCTCAGGACAAATTGCAACCTGTACGGAACAGGAGGTTAAAGGTGCTGATTCTCCAAGGAGGGAGATTGCTAGTAAAGCAGCTGGAATGGAGAACCCGAGCACAAGGAGTTGAGAAATGAGGTGCGATTTAGAAACCTTTCCCGATCACACGGTGCACCATCTTCTGGGTTTCTCATGCATGTTTTCGAAGTGGGAAGATGCCCTTGAACCTGGAGATTCGGGACCCATGGGATGGGAACCACGCAGTATTACTTTAAAGGGTCTGCGTTTGCTCACCCAACCTCACGAAACCTCTCAGCCCCAAGAGTGTCCACCCTTATGTCTCAATCAGCTGTGGGTCTATATATGGTCAATCCAGGTGGCATCACAGCCCCTGAACGAATTTAGTAAGAATTTCTTTCTCTTTCACTGTCTTTGTTTCACGGGTTTTTAAAAGTGATTGATTTTTATAAAGGGGTTTAGCTGCTTTTCACTGCTGTGTTTATGCCGCTTTACACCCACTTGACTCACTTAAAGAGAGATATCAATACATAGGTTTTGAGATTCTTACTAGTCAGATATATTCTTGGGCGGTTAATAGGGGGTGTTGAGTCCAGGTCACTGAGGAAGGAGTAGGTCGTGTCTATTACATATTGGGTTTATGGAACGGTCTCTGAGCTAATTTGAAACCCTTGTTTTATGCATCACCCCACCTCACCTTTCCCGTTAAGCAGCCATAGTGTGTTTTCTAAACGTGTGCCTCTGTTCTGTTTTGTAATTCAGTTCAAGGTCGCAGTTTTTACATTCCCTCTATAAGTGATATCTTATGATAAGTGTCTTTTTCTGTGTGACTTATTTCACTTAGAATCGTCGTACCTAAATCCACTCATCATGCTGCTACTAGACTTATGACGTTGATTTCATGGCTGAGTGATATTCTATTATATATAAGGACTAATACTTCTTCATCCATTTTTTTCTTTCCTGGGATATTTACGTTGTAACAAAGTAGAGGTTCTTGTCAACAGAGCAGCCCTAAACTTTGGGGTGCCTGTGTCTTGCTGATTTTTAGTTTTCCCAATTTATACGCCCATGAGTGGAAGTGCCCTATGCTCTCTAAGCTGAGTTTTTTAGATGTTTCACGACACACCGTACACTTCTCCAAAATGGCTGTTGGCAATTTACATCCCGCCCATCAGCGTAGCAAGGCTCCCGTTTCTCCATGGCCTGTCCTGCATTTCTGGTTTTGACACTTTATTCAGCATGGCCCTTTTGACCGGTGGGAAGCGAGACTTCTTTGTAGCGCTGATTTGCCTTTCCAGGTTGCTTGGTTGGCCAAAAAGGGCGTATGCGTTTTTTCCTGAATATATTCAGGAAAAAACGCATACGCCCTTTTTGGCCAAGGGCATCATTGTCGAGGTTTTGCCGCTTTTCCCGTGCTTTAAAGGCGATTCGAATCTACCTCCTGAAATCTGTTTCCTGCAATTCTGCCTTGCTTTCAAATCCTCTTCGTTGCCTTCCCTCAATATATTTGTGGACGAGAGTTATCATTTATAACTCTGCAGGTTTGTGAATTGCAGTGCCCCTGAGCTCCATTTTTCAACTCGCTTTCCTGGGACCTGGACGCAAAAGCGCAGGATTGCTTCAGGCCCTATTCTGGTTCCGGGCGGCAGGCTGAGCCTGTGGTTAATTCTTCTTCCTGATGGGAAAATAGAGTGACCTGTGCCTGTCCCAACACCTAGAGCTAGTCTCTCATTGGTTCCCCCTCTTCCCGTTCATCCTCAGGACAAATTGCAACCTGTACGGAACAGGAGGTTAAAGGTGCTGATTCTCCAAGGAGGGAGATTGCTAGTAAAGCAGCTGGAATGGCGAACCCGAGCCCAAGGAGATGAGAAATGAGGTCCCTTTTAGAAACCTTTCCCGATCACACGGTGTACCATCTTCTGGGTTTCTCGTGCATGTTTTCGAAGTGGAAAGATGCCCTTGAACCTGGAGATTTGGGACCCATGGGATGGGAACCACGCAGTATTACTTTAAAGGGTCTACGTTTGCTCACCCAACCTCACGAAACCTGTCAGCCCCAAGAGTGTCCACCCTTATGTCTCAATCAGCTGTGGGTCTATATATGGTCAATCCAGGTGGCATCACAGCCCCTGAACGAATTTAGTAAGAATTTCTTTCTCTTTCCCTGTCTTTGTTTCACGGGTTTTTAAAAGTGATTGATTTTTATAAAGGGGTTTAGCTGCTTTTCACTGCTGTGTTTATGCCGCTTTACACCCACTTGACTCACTTTCAGAGAGATATCAATACAGAGGTTTTAAGATTCTTACTAGTCAGATATATTCTTGGGCGGTTAATAGGGGGTGTTGAGTCCAGTTCACTGAGCAAGGAGTAGGTCGTTTCTATTACATATTGGGTTTATGGAACGGTATCTGAGCTAATTTGAAACCCTTCTTTTATGCATCACCCCACCTCACCTTTCCCGTTAAGCAGCCATAGTGTGTTTTCTAAACGTGTGCCTCTGTTCTGTTTTGTAATTCAGTTCAAGGGTAGCGGTTTTCACATTCCCTCTATAAGTGATATCTTATGATAAGTGTCTTTTTCTGTGTGACTTATTTCACTTAGAATCGTCGTACCTAAATCCACTCATCATGCTGCTACTAGACTTATGACGTTGATTTCATGGCTGAGTGATATTCTATTATACATAAGGACTAATACTTCTTTATCCATTTTTTTCTTTCCTGGGATATTTACGTTGTAACAAAGTGGAGGTTCTTGTCAACAGAGCAGCCCTAAACTTTGGGGTGCCTGTGTCTTGCTGATTTTTAGTTTTCCCAATTTATACGCCCATGAGTGGAAGTGTCCTATGCTCTCTAAGCTGAGTTTTTTAGATGTTTCAGGACACACCGTACACTTCTCCAGAGTGGCTGTTGGCAATTTACATCCCGCCCATCAGCGTAGCAAGGCTCCCGTTTCTCCATGGCCTGTCCTGCATTTCTGGTTTTGACACTTTATTCAGCATGGCCCTTTTGACCGACGGGAAACGAGCCTTCTTTGTAGCGCTGATTTGCCTTTCCAGGTTGCTTGGTTGGCCAAAAAGGGCGTATGCGTTTTTTCCTGAATATATTCAGGAAAAAACGCATACGCCCTTTTTGGCCAAGGGCATCATGGTCGAGGTGTTGCCGCTTTTCCTGTGCTTTAAAGGCGATTCGAATCTACCTCCTGAAATCTGTTTCCTGCAATTCTGCCTTGCTTTCAAATCCTCTTCGTTGCCTTCCCTCAATATATTTGTGGACGAGAGTTATCATTTATAACTCTGCAGGTTTGTGAATTGCAGTGCCCCTGAGCTCCATTTTTCAACTCGCTTTCTTGGGAGCTGGCTGCAAAAGCGCAGGATTGCTTCAGGCTCTATTCTGGTCCCGAGCGGCAGGCTGAGCCTGTGGTTAATTCTTCTTCCTGATGGGAAAATAGAGTGACCTGTGCCTGTCCCAACACCTAGAGCTAGTCTCTCATTGGTTCCCCCTCTTCCCGTTCATCCTCAGGACAAATTGCAACCTGTACGGAACAGGAGGTTAAAGGTGCTGATTCTCCAAGGAGGGAGATTGCTAGTAAAGCAGCTGGAATGGCGAACCCGAGCCCAAGGAGATGAGAAATGAGGTCCCTTTTAGAAACCTTTCCCGATCACACGGTGTACCATCTTCTGGGTTTCTCATGCATGTTTTCCATGTAGGAAGATGCCCTTGAACCTGGAGATTTGGGACCCATGGGATGGGAACAATGCAGTATTACTTTAAAGGGTCTGCGTGTGCTCACCCAACCTCATCAAACCTCTCAGCCCTAAGAGTGTCCACCCTTATGTCTCAATCAGCTGTGGGTCTAGGTATGGTCAATCCAAGTGGCATCACAGCCCGTGAGCGAATTTAGTAGGAATTTCTCTTTGTTTCACGGGTTTTTAAAAGTGATTGATTTTTATAAAGGGGTTTAGCTGCTTTTCACTGCTGTGTTTATGCCGCTTCTCACCCACTTGACTCACTTACAGAGAGATATCAATACATAGCTTTTAAGATTTTTACTAGTCAGATATATTCTTGGGCGGTGAAAAGGGGGTGTGGAGTCCAGTTCACAGAGCAAGGTGTAGGTCGTATCTATTACATATTGGGTTTATGGAACGGTATCTGAGCTAATTTGAAACCCTTGTTTTATGCATCACCCCACCTCACCTTTCCCGTTAAGCAGCCATAGTGTGTTTTCTAAACGTGTGACTCTGTTCTCTTTTGTAATTCAGTTCAAGGGTAGCGGTTTTCACATTCCCTCTATAAGTGATACCTTATGATAAGTGTCTTTTTCTGTGTGAATTATTTCACTGAGAATCGTCGTACCTAAATCCACTCATCATGCTGCTACTAGACTTATGACGTTGATTTCATGGCTGAGTGATATTCTATTATACATAAGGACTAATACTTCTTTATCCATTTTTTTCTTTCCTGGGATATTTACGTTGTAACAAAGTGGAGGTTCTTGTCAACAGAGCAGCCCTAAACTTTGGGGTGCCTGTGTCTTGCTGATTTTTAGTTTTCCCAATTTATACGCCCATGAGTGGAAGTGTCCTATGCTCTCTAAGCTGAATTTTTTAGATGTTTCAGGACACACCGTACAGTTCTCCAGAGTGGCTGTTGGCAATTTACATCCCGCCCATCAGCGTAGCAAGGCTCCCGTTTCTCCATGGCCTGTCCTGCATTTCTGGTTTTGATACTTTATTCAGCATGGCCCTTTTGACCGATGGGAAGCGAGACTTCTTTGTAGCGCTGATTTGCCTTTCCAGGTTGCTTGGTTGGCCAAAAAGGGCGTATGCGTTTTTTCCTGAATATATTCAGGAAAAAACGCATACGCCCTTTTTGGCCAAGGGCATCATGGTCGAGGTATTGCCGCTTTTCCTGTGCTTTCAAGGCGATTCGAATCTACCTCCTGAAATCTGTTTCCTGCAATTCTGCCTTGCTTTCAAATCCTCTTCGTTGCCTTGCCTCAATATATTTGTGGACGAGAGTTATCATTTATAACTCTGCAGGTTTGTGAATTGCAGTGCCCCTGAGCTCCATTTTTCAACTCGCTTTCTTGGGAGCTGGCTGCAAAAGCGCAGGATTGCTTCAGGCTCTATTCTGGTCCCGAGCGGCAGGCTGAGCCTGTGGTTAATTCTTCTTCCTGATGGGAAAATAGAGTGACCTGTGCCTGTCCCAACACCTAGAGCTAGTGTCTCATTGGTTCCCCCTCTTCCCGTTCATCCTCAGGACAAATTGCAACCTGTACGGAACAGGAGGTTAAAGGTGCTGATTCTCCAAGGAGGGAGATTGCTAGTAAAGCGGCTGGAATGGAGAACCCGAGCACAAGGAGTTGAGAAATGAGGTGCGATTTAGAAACCTTTCCCGATCACACGGTGCACCATCTTCTGGGTTTCTCATGCATGTTTTCGAAGTGGGAAGATGCCCTTGAACCTGGAGATTTGGGACCCATGGGATGGGAACCACGCAGTATTACTTTAAAGGGTCTGCGTTTGCTCACCCAACCTCACGAAACCTCTCAGCCCCAAGAGTGTCCACCCTTATGTCTCAATCAGCTGTGGGTCTATATATGGTCAATCCAGGTGGCATCACAGCCCCTGAACGAATGTAGTAAGAATTTCTTTCTCTTTCACTGTCTTTGTTTCACGGGTTTTTAAAAGTGATTGATTTTTATAAAGGGGTTTAGCTGCTTTTCACTGCTGTGTTTATGCCGCTTTACACCCACTTGACTCACTTACAGAGAGATATCAATACATAGGTTTTGAGATTCTTACTAGTCAGATATATTCTTGGGCGGTTAATAGGGGGTGTTGAGTCCAGTTCACTGAGGAAGGAGTAGGTCGTGCCTATTACATATTGGGTTTATGGAACGGTATCTGAGCTAATTTGAAACCCTTGTTTTATGCATCACCCAACTCACCTTTCCCGTTAAGCAGCCATAGTGTGTTTTCTAAACGTGTGCCTCTGTTCTGTTTTGTAATTCAGTTCAAGGTCGCAGTTTTTACATTCCCTCTATAAGTGATATCTTATGATAAGTGTCTTTTTCTGTGTGACTTATTTCACTTAGAATCGTCGTACCTAAATCCACTCATCATGCTGCTACTAGACTTATGACGTTGATTTCATGGCTGAGTGATATTCTATTATATATAAGGACTAATACTTCTTCATCCATTTTTTTCTTTCCTGGGATATTTACGTTGTAACAAAGTAGAGGTTCTTGTCAACAGAGCAGCCCTAAACTTTGGGGTGCCTGTGTCTTGCTGATTTTTAGTTTTCCCAATTTATACGCCCATGAGTGGAAGTGCCCTATGCTCTCTAAGCTGAGTTTTTTAGATGTTTCACGACACACCGTACACTTCTCCAAAATGGCTGTTGGCAATTTACATCCCGCCCATCAGCGTAGCAAGGCTCCCGTTTCTCCATGGCCTGTCCTGCATTTCTGGTTTTGACACTTTATTCAGCATGGCCCTTTTGACCGGTGGGAAGCGAGACTTCTTTGTAGCGCTGATTTGCCTTTCCAGGTTGCTTGGTTGGCCAAAAAGGGCGTATGCGTTTTTTCCTGAATATATTCAGGAAAAAACGCATACGCCCTTTTTGGCCAAGGGCATCATTGTCGAGGTTTTGCCGCTTTTCCCGTGCTTTAAAGGCGATTCGAATCTACCTCCTGAAATCTGTTTCCTGCAATTCTGCCTTGCTTTCAAATCCTCTTCGTTGCCTTCCCTCAATATATTTGTGGACGAGAGTTATCATTTATAACTCTGCAGGTTTGTGAATTGCAGTGCCCCTGAGCTCCATTTTTCAACTCGCTTTCCTGGGACCTGGACGCAAAAGCTCAGGATTGCTTCAGGCCCTATTCTGGTTCCGGGCGGCAGGCTGAGCCTGTGGTTAATTCTTCTTCCTGATGGGAAAATAGAGTGACCTGTGCCTGTCCCAACACCTAGAGCTAGTGTCTCATTGGTTCCCCCTCTTCCCGTTCATCCTCAGGACAAATTGCAACCTGTACGGAACAGGAGGTTAAAGGTGCTGATTCTCCAAGGAGGGAGATTGCTAGTAAAGCAGCTGGAATGGCGAACCCGAGCCCAAGGAGATGAGAAATGAGGTCCCTTTTAGAAACCTTTCCCGATCACACGGTGTACCATCTTCTGGGTTTCTCGTGCATGTTTTCGAAGTGGGAAGATGCCCTTGAACCTGGAGATTTGGGACCCATGGGATGGGAACCACGCAGTATTACTTTAAAGGGTCTACGTTTGCTCACCCAACCTCACGAAACCTCTCAGCCCCAAGAGTGTCCACCCTTATGTCTCAATCAGCTGTGGGTCTATATATGGTCAATCCAGGTGGCATCACAGCCCCTGAACGAATTTAGTAAGAATTTCTTTCTCTTTCCCTGTCTTTGTTTCACGGGTTTTTAAAAGTGATTGATTTTTATAAAGGGGTTTAGCTGCTTTTCACTGCTGTGTTTATGCCGCTTTACACCCACTTGACTCACTTTCAGAGAGATATCAATACATAGGTTTTAAGATTCTTACTAGTCAGATATATTCTTGGGCGGTTAATAGGGGGTGTTGAGTCCAGTTCACTGAGCAAGGAGTAGGTCGTTTCTATTACATATTGGGTTTATGGAACGGTATCTGAGCTAATTTGAAACCCTTCTTTTATACATCACCCC
Source organism: Balaenoptera borealis (assembly GCF_965194805.1). Taxonomy (NCBI): domain Eukaryota; kingdom Metazoa; phylum Chordata; class Mammalia; order Artiodactyla; family Balaenopteridae; genus Balaenoptera; species Balaenoptera borealis. Next base: position 36,177,057 of record NC_138864.1, read on the forward strand.
ACCTCACCTTTCCCGTTAAGCAGCCATAGTGTGTTTTCTAAACGTGTGACTCTGTTCTCTTTTGTAATTCAGTTCAAGGGTAGCGGTTTTTACATTCCCTCTATAAGTGATATCTTATGATAAGTGTCTTTTTCTGTGTGACTTATTTCGCTTAGAATCGTCGTACCTAAATCCACTCATCATGCTGCTACTAGACTTATGACGTTGATTTCATGGCTGAGTGATATTCTATTATACATAAGGACTAATACTTCTTTATCCATTTTTTTCTTTCCTGGGATATTTACGTTGTAACAAAGTGGAGGTTCTTGTCAACAGAGCAGCCCTAAACTTTGGGGTGCCTGTGTCTTGCTGATTTTTAGTTTTCCCAATTTATACGCCCATGAGTGGAAGTGTCCTATGCTCTCTAAGCTGAGTTTTTTAGATGTTTCAGGACACACCGTACACTTCTACAGAGTGGCTGTTGGCAATTTACATCCCGCCCATCAGCGTAGCAAGGCTCCCGTTTCTCCATGGCCTGTCCTGCATTTCTGGTTTTGACACTTTATTCAGCATGGCCCTTTTGACCGACGGGAAACGAGCCTTCTTTGTAGCGCTGATTTGCCTTTCCAGGTTGCTTGGTTGGCCAAAAAGGGCGTATGCGTTTTTTCCTGAATATATTCAGGAAAAAACGCATACGCCCTTTTTGGCCAAGGGCATCATGGTCGAGGTGTTGCCGCTTTTCCTGTGCTTTAAAGGCGATTCGAATCTACCTCCTGAAATCTGTTTCCTGCAATTCAGCCTTGCTTTCAAATCCTCTTCGTTGCCTTCCCTCAATATATTTGTGGACGAGAGTTATCATTTATAACTCTGCAGGTTTGTGAATTGCAGTGCCCCTGAGCTCCATTTTTCAACTCGCTTTCTTGGGAGCTGGCTGCAAAAGCGCAGGATTGCTTCAGGCTCTATTCTGGTCCCGAGCGGCAGGCTGAGCCTGTGGTTAATTCTTCTTCCTGATGGGAAAATAGAGTGACCTGTGCCTGTCCCAACACCTAGAGCTAGTGTCTCATTGGTTCCCCCTCTTCCCGTTCATCCTCAGGACAAATTGCAACCTGTACGGAACAGGAGGTTAAAGGTGCTGATTCTCCAAGGAGGGAGATTGCTAGTAAAGCGGCTGGAATGGAGAACCCGAGCACAAGGAGATGAGAAATGAGGTGCGTTTTAGAAACCTTTCCCGATCACACGGTGCACCATCTTCTGGGTTTCTCATGCATGTTTTCGAAGTGGGAAGATGCCCTCGAACCTGGAGATTTGGGACCCATGGGATGGGAACCACGCAGTATTACTTTAAAGGGTCTACGTTTGCTCACCCAACCTCACCAAACCTCTCAGCCCCAAGAGTGTCCACCCTTATGTCTCAATCAGCTGTGGGTCTATATATGGTCAATCCAGGTGGCATCACAGCCCCTGAACGAATTTAGTAAGAATTTCTTTCTCTTTCCCTGTCTTTGTTTCACGGGTTTTTAAAAGTGATTGATTTTTATAAAGGGGTTTAGCTGCTTTTCACTGCTGTGTTTATGCCGCTTTACACCCACTTGACTCACTTACAGAGAGATATCAATACATAGGTTTTGAGATTCTTACTAGTCAGATATATTCTTGGGCGGTTAATAGGGGGTGTTGAGTCCAGTTCACTGAGCAAGGAGTAGGTCGTGTCTATTACATATTGGGTTTATGGAACGGTATCTGAGCTAATTTGAAACCCTTGTTTTATGCATCACCCCACCTCACCTTTCCCGTTAAGCAGCCATAGTGTGTTTTCTAAACGTGTGCCTCTGTTCTGTTTTGTAATTCAGTTCAAGGTCGCAGTTTTTACATTCCCTCTATAAGTGATATCTTATGATAAGTGTCTTTTTCTGTGTGACTTATTTCACTTAGAATCGTCGTACCTAAATCCACTCATCATGCTGCTACTAGACTTATGACGTTGATATCATGGCTGAGTGATATTCTATTATATATAAGGACTAATACTTCTTCATCCATTTTTTTCTTTCCTGGGATATTTACGTTGTAACAAAGTAGAGGTTCTTGTCAACAGAGCAGCCCTAAACTTTGGGGTGCCTGTGTCTTGCTGATTTTTAGTTTTCCCAATTTATACGCCCATGAGTGGAAGTGCCCTATGCTCTCTAAGCTGAGTTTTTTAGATGTTTCACGACACACCGTACACTTCTCCAAAATGGCTGTTGGCAATTTACATCCCGCCCATCAGCGTAGCAAGGCTCCCGTTTCTCCATGGCCTGTCCTGCATTTCTGGTTTTGACACTTTATTCAGCATGGCCCTTTTGACCGGTGGGAAGCGAGACTTCTTTGTAGCGCTGATTTGCCTTTCCAGGTTGCTTGGTTGGCCAAAAAGGGCGTATGCGTTTTTTCCTGAATATATTCAGGAAAAAACGCATACGCCCTTTTGGGCCAAGGGCATCATTGTCGAGGTTTTGCCGCTTTTCCCGTGCTTTAAAGGCGATTCGAATCTACCTCCTGAAATCTGTTTCCTGCAATTCTGCCTTGCTTTCAAATCCTCTTCGTTGACTTCCCTCAATATATTTGTGGACGAGAGTTATCATTTATAACTCTGCAGGTTTGTGAATTGCAGTGCCCCTGAGCTCCATTTTTCAACTCGCTTTCCTGGGACCTGGTCGCAAAAGCGCAGGATTGCTTCAGGCCCTATTCTGGTTCCGGGCGGCAGGCTGAGCCTCTGGTTAATTCTTCTTCCTGATGGGAAAATAGAGTGACCTGTGCCTGTCCCAACACCTAGAGCTAGTGTCTCATTGGTTCCCCCTCTTCCCGTTCATCCTCAGGACAAATTGCAACCTGTACGGAACAGGAGGTTAAAGGTGCTGATTCTCCAAGGAGGGAGATTGCTAGTAAAGCAGCTGGAATGGCGAACCCGAGCCCAAGGAGATGAGAAATGAGGTCCCTTTTAGAAACCTTTCCCGATCACACGGTGTACCATCTTCTGGGTTTCTCATGCATGTTTTCGAAGTGGGAAGATGCCCTTGAACCTGGAGATTTGGGACCCATGGGATGGGAACCACGCAGTATTACTTTAAAGGGTCTACGTTTGCTCACCCAACCTCACGAAACCTCTCAGCCCCAAGAGTGTCCACCCTTATGTCTCAATCAGCTGTGGGTCTATATATGGTCAATCCAGGTGGCCTCACAGCCCCTGAACGAATTTAGTAAGAATTTCTTTCTCTTTCCCTGTCTTTGTTTCACGGGTTTTTAAAAGTGATTGATTTTTATAAAGGGGTTTAGCTGCTTTTCACTGCTGTGTTTATGCCGCTTTACACCCACTTGACTCACTTTCAGAGAGATATCAATACATAGGTTTTAAGATTCTTACTAGTCAGATATATTCTTGGGCGGTTAATAGGGGGTGTTGAGTCCAGTTCACTGAGCAAGGAGTAGGTCGTGTCTATTACATATTGGGTTTATGGAACGGTATCTGAGCTAATTTGAAACCCTTGTTTTATGCATCACCCCACCTCACCTTTCCCGTTAAGCAGCCATAGTGTGTTTTCTAAACGTGTGACTCTGTTCTCTTTTGTAATTCAGTTCAAGGGTAGCGGTTTTCACATTCCCTCTATAAGTGATATCTTATGATAAGTGTCTTTTTCTGTGTGACTTATTTCACTTAGAATCGTCATACCTAAATCCACTCATCATGCTGCTACTAGCCTTATGACGTTGATTTCATGGCTGAGTGATATTCTATTATACATAAGGACTAATACTTCTTTATCCATTTTTTTCTTTCCTGGGATATTTACGTTGTAACAAAGTGGAGGTTCTTGTCAACAGAGCAGCCCTAAACTTTGGGGTGCCTGTGTCTTGCTGATTTTTAGTTTTCCCAATTTATACGCCCATGAGTGGAAGTGTCCTATGCTCTCTAAGCTGAGTTTTTTAGATGTTTCAGGACACACCGTACACTTCTCCAGAGTGGCTGTTGGTAATTTACATCCCGCCCATCAGCGTAGCAAGGCTCCCGTTTCTCCATGGCCTGTCCTGCATTTCTGGTTTTGACACTTTATTCAGCATGGCCCTTTTGACCGACGGGAAACGAGCCTTCTTTGTAGCGCTGATTTGCCTTTCCAGGTTGCTTGGTTGGCCAAAAAGGGCGTATGCGTTTTTTCCTGAATATATTCAGGAAAAAACGCATACGCCCTTTTTGGCCAAGGGCATCATGGTCGAGGTGTTGCCGCTTTTCCTGTGCTTTAAAGGCGATTCGAATCTACCTCCTGAAATCTGTGTCCTGCAATTCTGCCTTGCTTTCAAATCCTCTTCGTTGCCTTCCCTCAATATATTTGTGGACGAGAGTTATCATTTATAACTCTGCAGGTTTGTGAATTGCAGTGCCCCTGAGCTCCATTTTTCAACTCGCTTTCTTGGGAGCTGGCTGCAAAAGCGCAGGATTGCTTCAGGCTCTATTCTGGTCCCGAGCGGCAGGCTGAGCCTGTGGTTAATTCTTCTTCCTGATGGGAAAATAGAGTGACCTGTGCCTGTCCCAACACCTAGAGCTAGTGTCTCATTGGTTCCCCCTCTTCCCGTTCATCCTCAGGACAAATTGCAACCTGTACGGAACAGGAGGTTAAAGGTGCTGATTCTCCAAGGAGGGAGATTGCTAGTAAAGCAGCTGGAATGGCGAACCCGAGCCCAAGGAGATGAGAAATGAGGTCCCTTTTAGAAACCTTTCCCGATCACACGGTGCACCATCTTCTGGGTTTCTCATGCATGTTTTCGAAGTGGGAAGATGCCCTTGAACCTGGAGATTTGGGACCCATGGGATGGGAACCACGCAGTATTACTTTAAAGGGTCTGCGTTTGCTCACCCAACCTCACGAAACCTCTCAGCCCCAAGAGTGTCCACCCTTATGTCTCAATCAGCTGTGGGTCTATATATGGTCAATCCAGGTGGCATCACAGCCCCTGAACGAATTTAGTAAGAATTTCTTTCTCTTTCCCTGTCTTTGTTTCACGGGTTTTTAAAAGTGATTGATTTTTATAAAGGGGTTTAGCTGCTTTTCACTGCTGTGTTTATGCCGCTTTACACCCACTTGACTCACTTACAGAGAGATATCAATACATAGGTTTTGAGATTCTTACTAGTCAGATATATTCTTGGGCGGTTAATAGGGGGTGTTGAGTCCAGTTCACTGAGGAAGGAGTAGGTCGTGCCTATTACATATTGGGTTTATGGAACGGTATCTGAGCTAATTTGAAACCCTTGTTTTATGCATCACCCAACTCACCTTTCCCGTTAAGCAGCCATAGTGTGTTTTCTAAACGTGTGCCTCTGTTCTGTTTTGTAATTCAGTTCAAGGTCGCAGTTTTTACATTCCCTCTATAAGTGATATCTTATGATAAGTGTCTTTTTCTGTGTGACTTATTTCACTTAGAATCGTCGTACCTAAATCCACTCATCATGCTGCTACTAGACTTATGACGTTGATTTCATGGCTGAGTGATATTCTATTATATATAAGGACTAATACTTCTTCATCCATTTTTTTCTTTCCTGGGATATTTACGTTGTAACAAAGTAGAGGTTCTTGTCAACAGAGCAGCCCTAAACTTTGGGGTGCCTGTGTCTTGCTGATTTTTAGTTTTCCCAATTTATACGCCCATGAGTGGAAGTGCCCTATGCTCTCTAAGCTGAGTTTTTTAGATGTTTCACGACACACCGTACACTTCTCCAAAATGGCTGTTGGCAATTTACATCCCGCCCATCAGCGTAGCAAGGCTCCCGTTTCTCCATGGCCTGTCCTGCATTTCTGGTTTTGACACTTTATTCAGCATGGCCCTTTTGACCGGTGGGAAGCGAGACTTCTTTGTAGCGCTGATTTGCCTTTCCAGGTTGCTTGGTTGGCCAAAAAGGGCGTATGCGTTTTTTCCTGAATATATTCAGGAAAAAACGCATACGCCCTTTTTGGCCAAGGGCATCATTGTCGAGGTTTTGCCGCTTTTCCCGTGCTTTAAAGGCGATTCGAATCTACCTCCTGAAATCTGTTTCCTGCAATTCTGCCTTGCTTTCAAATCCTCTTCGTTGCCTTCCCTCAATATATTTGTGGACGAGAGTTATCATTTATAACTCTGCAGGTTTGTGAATTGCAGTGCCCCTGAGCTCCATTTTTCAACTCGCTTTCCTGGGACCTGGACGCAAAAGCTCAGGATTGCTTCAGGCCCTATTCTGGTTCCGGGCGGCAGGCTGAGCCTGTGGTTAATTCTTCTTCCTGATGGGAAAATAGAGTGACCTGTGCCTGTCCCAACACCTAGAGCTAGTGTCTCATTGGTTCCCCCTCTTCCCGTTCATCCTCAGGACAAATTGCAACCTGTACGGAACAGGAGGTTAAAGGTGCTGATTCTCCAAGGAGGGAGATTGCTAGTAAAGCAGCTGGAATGGCGAACCCGAGCCCAAGGAGATGAGAAATGAGGTCCCTTTTAGAAACCTTTCCCGATCACACGGTGTACCATCTTCTGGGTTTCTCGTGCATGTTTTCGAAGTGGGAAGATGCCCTTGAACCTGGAGATTTGGGACCCATGGGATGGGAACCACGCAGTATTACTTTAAAGGGTCTACGTTTGCTCACCCAACCTCACGAAACCTCTCAGCCCCAAGAGTGTCCACCCTTATGTCTCAATCAGCTGTGGGTCTATATATGGTCAATCCAGGTGGCATCACAGCCCCTGAACGAATTTAGTAAGAATTTCTTTCTCTTTCCCTGTCTTTGTTTCACGGGTTTTTAAAAGTGATTGATTTTTATAAAGGGGTTTAGCTGCTTTTCACTGCTGTGTTTATGCCGCTTTACACCCACTTGACTCACTTTCAGAGAGATATCAATACATAGGTTTTAAGATTCTTACTAGTCAGATATATTCTTGGGCGGTTAATAGGGGGTGTTGAGTCCAGTTCACTGAGCAAGGAGTAGGTCGTTTCTATTACATATTGGGTTTATGGAACGGTATCTGAGCTAATTTGAAACCCTTCTTTTATACATCACCCCACCTCACCTTTCCCGTTAAGCAGCCATAGTGTGTTTTCTAAACGTGTGACTCTGTTCTCTTTTGTAATTCAGTTCAAGGGTAGCGGTTTTTACATTCCCTCTATAAGTGATATCTTATGATAAGTGTCTTTTTCTGTGTGACTTATTTCGCTTAGAATCGTCGTACCTAAATCCACTCATCATGCTGCTACTAGACTTATGACGTTGATTTCATGGCTGAGTGATATTCTATTATACATAAGGACTAATACTTCTTTATCCATTTTTTTCTTTCCTGGGATATTTACGTTGTAACAAAGTGGAGGTTCTTGTCAACAGAGCAGCCCTAAACTTTGGGGTGCCTGTGTCTTGCTGATTTTTAGTTTTCCCAATTTATACGCCCATGAGTGGAAGTGTCCTATGCTCTCTAAGCTGAGTTTTTTAGATGTTTCAGGACACACCGTACACTTCTACAGAGTGGCTGTTGGCAATTTACATCCCGCCCATCAGCGTAGCAAGGCTCCCGTTTCTCCATGGCCTGTCCTGCATTTCTGGTTTTGACACTTTATTCAGCATGGCCCTTTTGACCGACGGGAAACGAGCCTTCTTTGTAGCGCTGATTTGCCTTTCCAGGTTGCTTGGTTGGCCAAAAAGGGCGTATGCGTTTTTTCCTGAATATATTCAGGAAAAAACGCATACGCCCTTTTTGGCCAAGGGCATCATGGTCGAGGTGTTGCCGCTTTTCCTGTGCTTTAAAGGCGATTCGAATCTACCTCCTGAAATCTGTTTCCTGCAATTCAGCCTTGCTTTCAAATCCTCTTCGTTGCCTTCCCTCAATATATTTGTGGACGAGAGTTATCATTTATAACTCTGCAGGTTTGTGAATTGCAGTGCCCCTGAGCTCCATTTTTCAACTCGCTTTCTTGGGAGCTGGCTGCAAAAGCGCAGGATTGCTTCAGGCTCTATTCTGGTCCCGAGCGGCAGGCTGAGCCTGTGGTTAATTCTTCTTCCTGATGGGAAAATAGAGTGACCTGTGCCTGTCCCAACACCTAGAGCTAGTGTCTCATTGGTTCCCCCTCTTCCCGTTCATCCTCAGGACAAATTGCAACCTGTACGGAACAGGAGGTTAAAGGTGCTGATTCTCCAAGGAGGGAGATTGCTAGTAAAGCGGCTGGAATGGAGAACCCGAGCACAAGGAGATGAGAAATGAGGTGCGTTTTAGAAACCTTTCCCGATCACACGGTGCACCATCTTCTGGGTTTCTCATGCATGTTTTCGAAGTGGGAAGATGCCCTCGAACCTGGAGATTTGGGACCCATGGGATGGGAACCACGCAGTATTACTTTAAAGGGTCTACGTTTGCTCACCCAACCTCACCAAACCTCTCAGCCCCAAGAGTGTCCACCCTTATGTCTCAATCAGCTGTGGGTCTATATATGGTCAATCCAGGTGGCCTCACAGCCCCTGAACGAATTTAGTAAGAATTTCTTTCTCTTTCCCTGTCTTTGTTTCACGGGTTTTTAAAAGTGATTGATTTTTATAAAGGGGTTTAGCTGCTTTTCACTGCTGTGTTTATGCCGCTTTACACCCACTTGACTCACTTTCAGAGAGATATCAATACATAGGTTTTAAGATTCTTACTAGTCAGATATATTCTTGGGCGGTTAATAGGGGGTGTTGAGTCCAGTTCACTGAGCAAGGAGTAGGTCGTGTCTATTACATATTGGGTTTATGGAACGGTATCTGAGCTAATTTGAAACCCTTGTTTTATGCATCACCCCACCTCACCTTTCCCGTTAAGCAGCCATAGTGTGTTTTCTAAACGTGTGCCTCTGTTCTGTTTTGTAATTCAGTTCAAGGTCGCAGTTTTTACATTCCCTCTATAAGTGATATCTTATGATAAGTGTCTTTTTCTGTGTGACTTATTTCACTTAGAATCGTCGTACCTAAATCCACTCATCATGCTGCTACTAGACTTATGACGTTGATATCATGGCTGAGTGATATTCTATTATATATAAGGACTAATACTTCTTCATCCATTTTTTTCTTTCCTGGGATATTTACGTTGTAACAAAGTGGAGGTTCTTGTCAACAGAGCAGCCCTAAACTTTGGGGTGCCTGTGTCTTGCTGATTTTTAGTTTTCCCAATTTATACGCCCATGAGTGGAAGTGTCCTATGCTCTCTAAGCTGAGTTTTTTAGATGTTTCACGACACACCGTACACTTCTCCAGAGTGGCTGTTGGTAATTTACATCCCGCCCATCAGCGTAGCAAGGCTCCCGTTTCTCCATGGCCTGTCCTGCATTTCTGGTTTTGACACTTTATTCAGCATGGCCCTTTTGACCGACGGGAAACGAGCCTTCTTTGTAGCGCTGATTTGCCTTTCCAGGTTGCTTGGTTGGCCAAAAAGGGCGTATGCGTTTTTTCCTGAATATATTCAGGAAAAAACGCATACGCCCTTTTTGGCCAAGGGCATCATGGTCGAGGTGTTGCCGCTTTTCCTGTGCTTTAAAGGCGATTCGAATCTACCTCCTGAAATCTGTGTCCTGCAATTCTGCCTTGCTTTCAAATCCTCTTCGTTGCCTTCCCTCAATATATTTGTGGACGAGAGTTATCATTTATAACTCTGCAGGTTTGTGAATTGCAGTGCCCCTGAGCTCCATTTTTCAACTCGCTTTCTTGGGAGCTGGCTGCAAAAGCGCAGGATTGCTTCAGGCTCTATTCTGGTCCCGAGCGGCAGGCTGAGCCTGTGGTTAATTCTTCTTCCTGATGGGAAAATAGAGTGACCTGTGCCTGTCCCAACACCTAGAGCTAGTGTCTCATTGGTTCCCCCTCTTCCCGTTCATCCTCAGGACAAATTGCAACCTGTACGGAACAGGAGGTTAAAGGTGCTGATTCTCCAAGGAGGGAGATTGCTAGTAAAGCAGCTGGAATGGCGAACCCGAGCCCAAGGAGATGAGAAATGAGGTCCCTTTTAGAAACCTTTCCCGATCACACGGTGCACCATCTTCTGGGTTTCTCATGCATGTTTTCGAAGTGGGAAGATGCCCTTGAACCTGGAGATTTGGGACCCATGGGATGGGAACCACGCAGTATTACTTTAAAGGGTCTGCGTTTGCTCACCCAACCTCACGAAACCTCTCAGCCCCAAGAGTGTCCACCCTTATGTCTCAATCAGCTGTGGGTCTATATATGGTCAATCCAGGTGGCATCACAGCCCCTGAACGAATTTAGTAAGAATTTCTTTCTCTTTCCCTGTCTTTGTTTCACGGGTTTTTAAAAGTGATTGATTTTTATAAAGGGGTTTAGCTGCTTTTCACTGCTGTGTTTATGCCGCTTTACACCCACTTGACTCACTTACAGAGAGATATCAATACATAGGTTTTGAGATTCTTACTAGTCAGATATATTCTTGGGCGGTTAATAGGGGGTGTTGAGTCCAGTTCACTTAGCAAGGAGTAGGTCGTGTCTATTACATATTGGGTTTATGGAACGGTATCTGAGCTAATTTGAAACCCTTGTTTTATGCATCACCCCACCTCACCTTTCCCGTTAAGCAGCCATAGTGTGTTTTCTAAACGTGTGCCTCTGTTCTGTTTTGTAATTCAGTTCAAGGTCGCAGTTTTTACATTCCCTCTATAAGTGATATCTTATGATAAGTGTCTTTTTCTGTGTGACTTATTTCACTTAGAATCGTCGTACCTAAATCCACTCATCATGCTGCTACTAGACTTATGACGTTGATATCATGGCTGAGTGATATTCTATTATATATAAGGACTAATACTTCTTCATCCATTTTTTTCTTTCCTGGGATATTTACGTTGTAACAAAGTAGAGGTTCTTGTCAACAGAGCAGCCCTAAACTTTGGGGTGCCTGTGTCTTGCTGATTTTTAGTTTTCCCAATTTATACGCCCATGAGTGGAAGTGCCCTATGCTCTCTAAGCTGAGTTTTTTAGATGTTTCACGACACACCGTACACTTCTCCAAAATGGCTGTTGGCAATTTACATCCCGCCCATCAGCGTAGCAAGGCTCCCGTTTCTCCATGGCCTGTCCTGCATTTCTGGTTTTGACACTTTATTCAGCATGGCCCTTTTGACCGGTGGGAAGCGAGACTTCTTTGTAGCGCTGATTTGCCTTTCCAGGTTGCTTGGTTGGCCAAAAAGGGCGTATGCGTTTTTTCCTGAATATATTCAGGAAAAAACGCATACGCCCTTTTGGGCCAAGGGCATCATTGTCGAGGTTTTGCCGCTTTTCCCGTGCTTTAAAGGCGATTCGAATCTACCTCCTGAAATCTGTTTCCTGCAATTCTGCCTTGCTTTCAAATCCTCTTCGTTGACTTCCCTCAATATATTTGTTGACGAGAGTTATCATTTATAACTCTGCAGGTTTGTGAATTGCAGTGCCCCTGAGCTCCATTTTTCAACTCGCTTTCCTGGGACCTGGTCGCAAAAGCGCAGGATTGCTTCAGGCCCTATTCTGGTTCCGGGCGGCAGGCTGAGCCTCTGGTTAATTCTTCTTCCTGATGGGAAAATAGAGTGACCTGTGCCTGTCCCAACACCTAGAGCTAGTGTCTCATTGGTTCCCCCTCTTCCCGTTCATCCTCAGGACAAATTGCAACCTGTACGGAACAGGAGGTTAAAGGTGCTGATTCTCCAAGGAGGGAGATTGCTAGTAAAGCAGCTGGAATGGCGAACCCGAGCCCAAGGAGATGAGAAATGAGGTCCCTTTTAGAAACCTTTCCCGATCACACGGTGTACCATCTTCTGGGTTTCTCATGCATGTTTTCGAAGTGGGAAGATGCCCTTGAACCTGGAGATTTGGGACCCATGGGATGGGAACCACGCAGTATTACTTTAAAGGGTCTACGTTTGCTCACCCAACCTCACGAAACCTCTCAGCCCCAAGAGTGTCCACCCTTATGTCTCAATCAGCTGTGGGTCTATATATGGTCAATCCAGGTGGCCTCACAGCCCCTGAACGAATTTAGTAAGAATTTCTTTCTCTTTCCCTGTCTTTGTTTCACGGGTTTTTAAAAGTGATTGATTTTTATAAAGGGGTTTAGCTGCTTTTCACTGCTGTGTTTATGCCGCTTTACACCCACTTGACTCACTTTCAGAGAGATATCAATACATAGGTTTTAAGATTCTTACTAGTCAGATATATTCTTGGGCGGTTAATAGGGGGTGTTGAGTCCAGTTCACTGAGCAAGGAGTAGGTCGTGTCTATTACATATTGGGTTTATGGAACGGTATCTGAGCTAATTTGAAACCCTTCTTTTATGCATCACCCCACCTCACCTTTCCCGTTAAGCAGCCATAGTGTGTTTTCTAAACGTGTGACTCTGTTCTCTTTTGTAATTCAGTTCAAGGGTAGCGGTTTTCACATTCCCTCTATAAGTGATATCTTATGATAAGTGTCTTTTTCTGTGTGACTTATTTCACTTAGAATCGTCATACCTAAATCCACTCATCATGCTGCTACTAGCCTTATGACGTTGATTTCATGGCTGAGTGATATTCTATTATACATAAGGACTAATACTTCTTTATCCATTTTTTTCTTTCCTGGGATATTTACGTTGTAACAAAGTGGAGGTTCTTGTCAACAGAGCAGCCCTAAACTTTGGGGTGCCTGTGTCTTGCTGATTTTTAGTTTTCCCAATTTATACGCCCATGAGTGGAAGTGTCCTATGCTCTATAAGCTGAGTTTTTTAGATGTTTCAGGACACACCGTACACTTCTCCAGAGTGGCTGTTGGCAATTTACATCCCGCCCATCAGCGTAGCAAGGCTCCCGTTTCTCCATGGCCTGTCCTGCATTTCTGGTTTTGACACTTTATTCAGCATGGCCCTTTTGACCGGTGGGAAGCGAGCCTTCTTTGTAGCGCTGATTTGCCTTTCCAGGTTGCTTGGTTGGCCAAAAAGGGCGTATGCGTTTTTTCCTGAATATATTCAGGAAAAAACGCATACGCCCTTTTTGGCCAAGGGCATCATGGTCGAGGTGTTGCCGCTTTTCCTGTGCTTTAAAGGCGATTCGAATCTACCTCCTGAAATCTGTGTCCTGCAATTCTGCCTTGCTTTCAAATCCTCTTCGTTGCCTTCCCTCAATATATTTGTGGACGAGAGTTATCATTTATAACTCTGCAGGTTTGTGAATTGCAGTGCCCCTGAGCTCCATTTTTCAACTCGCTTTCTTGGGAGCTGGCTGCAAAAGCGCAGGATTGCTTCAGGCTCTATTCTGGTCCCGAGCGGCAGGCTGAGCCTGTGGTTAATTCTTCTTCCTGATGGGAAAATAGAGTGACCTGTGCCTGTCCCAACACCTAGAGCTAGTGTCTCATTGGTTCCCCCTCTTCCCGTTCATCCTCAGGACAAATTGCAACCTGTACGGAACAGGAGGTTAAAGGTGCTGATTCTCCAAGGAGGGAGATTGCTAGTAAAGCAGCTGGAATGGCGAACCCGAGCCCAAGGAGATGAGAAATGAGGTCCCTTTTAGAAACCTTTCCCGATCACACGGTGCACCATCTTCTGGGTTTCTCATGCATGTTTTCGAAGTGGGAAGATGCCCTTGAACCTGGAGATTTGGGACCCATGGGATGGGAACCACGCAGTATTACTTTAAAGGGTCTGCGTTTGCTCACCCAACCTCACGAAACCTCTCAGCCCCAAGAGTGTCCACCCTTATGTCTCAATCAGCTGTGGGTCTATATATGGTCAATCCAGGTGGCATCACAGCCCCTGAACGAATTTAGTAAGAATTTCTTTCTCTTTCCCTGTCTTTGTTTCACGGGTTTTTAAAAGTGATTGATTTTTATAAAGGGGTTTAGCTGCTTTTCACTGCTGTGTTTATGCCGCTTTACACCCACTTGACTCACTTACAGAGAGATATCAATACATAGGTTTTGAGATTCTTACTAGTCAGATATATTCTTGGGCGGTTAATAGGGGGTGTTGAGTCCAGTTCACTGAGCAAGGAGTAGGTCGTGTCTATTACATATTGGGTTTATGGAACGGTATCTGAGCTAATTTGAAACCCTTGTTTTATGCATCACCCCACCTCACCTTTCCCGTTAAGCAGCCATAGTGTGTTTTCTAAACGTGTGCCTCTGTTCTGTTTTGTAATTCAGTTCAAGGTCGCAGTTTTTACATTCCCTCTATAAGTGATATCTTATGATAAGTGTCTTTTTCTGTGTGACTTATTTCACTTAGAATCGTCGTACCTAAATCCACTCATCATGCTGCTACTAGACTTATGACGTTGATATCATGGCTGAGTGATATTCTATTATATATAAGGACTAATACTTCTTCATCCATTTTTTTCTTTCCTGGGATATTTACGTTGTAACAAAGTAGAGGTTCTTGTCAACAGAGCAGCCCTAAACTTTGGGGTGCCTGTGTCTTGCTGATTTTTAGTTTTCCCAATTTATACGCCCATGAGTGGAAGTGCCCTATGCTCTCTAAGCTGAGTTTTTTCGATGTTTTAGGACACACCGTACACTTCTCCAGAGTGGCTGTTGGCAATTTACATCCCGCCCATCAGCGTAGCAAGGCTCCCGTTTCTCCATGGCCTGTCCTGCATTTCTGGTTTTGACACTTTATTCAGCATGGCCCTTTTGACCGGTGGGAAGCGAGACTTCTTTGTAGCGCTGATTTGCCTTTCCAGGTTGCTTGGTTGGCCAAAAAGGGCGTATGCGTTTTTTCCTGAATATATTCAGGAAAAAACGCATACGCTCTTTTTGGCCAAGGGCATCATTGTCGAGGTTTTGCCGCTTTTCCCGTGCTTTAAAGGCGATTCGAATCTACCTCCTGAAATCTGTTTCCTGCAATTCTGCCTTGCTTTCAAATCCTCTTCGTTGACTTCCCTCAATATATTTGTGGACGAGAGTTATCATTTATAACTCTGCAGGTTTGTGAATTGCAGTGCCCCTGAGCTCCATTTTTCAACTCGCTTTCCTGGGACCTGGTCGCAAAAGCGCAGGATTGCTTCAGGCCCTATTCTGGTTCCGGGCGGCAGGCTGAGCCTGTGGTTAATTCTTCTTCCTGATGGGAAAATAGAGTGACCTGTGCCTGTCCCAACACCTAGAGCTAGTGTCTCATTGGTTCCCCCTCTTCCCGTTCATCCTCAGGACAAATTGCAACCTGTACGGAACAGGAGGTTAAAGGTGCTGATTCTCCAAGGAGGGAGATTGCTAGTAAAGCAGCTGGAATGGCGAACCCGAGCCCAAGGAGATGAGAAATGAGGTCCCTTTTAGAAACCTTTCCCGATCACACGGTGTACCATCTTCTGGGTTTCTCATGCATGTTTTCGAAGTGGGAAGATGCCCTTGAACCTGGAGATTTGGGACCCATGGGATGGGAACCACGCAGTATTACTTTAAAGGGTCTACGTTTGCTCACCCAACCTCACGAAACCTCTCAGCCCCAAGAGTGTCCACCCTTATGTCTCAATCAGCTGTGGGTCTATATATGGTCAATCCAGGTGGCCTCACAGCCCCTGAACGAATTTAGTAAGAATTTCTTTCTCTTTCCCTGTCTTTGTTTCACGGGTTTTTAAAAGTGATTGATTTTTATAAAGGGGTTTAGCTGCTTTTCACTGCTGTGTTTATGCCGCTTTACACCCACTTGACTCACTTTCAGAGAGATATCAATACATAGGTTTTAAGATTCTTACTAGTCAGATATATTCTTGGGCGGTTAATAGGGGGTGTTGAGTCCAGTTCACTGAGCAAGGAGTAGGTCGTGTCTATTACATATTGGGTTTATGGAACGGTATCTGAGCTAATTTGAAACCCTTCTTTTATGCATCACCCCACCTCACCTTTCCCGTTAAGCAGCCATAGTGTGTTTTCTAAACGTGTGACTCTGTTCTCTTTTGTAATTCAGTTCAAGGGTAGCGGTTTTCACATTCCCTCTATAAGTGATATCTTATGATAAGTGTCTTTTTCTGTGTGACTTATTTCACTTAGAATCGTCATACCTAAATCCACTCATCATGCTGCTACTAGCCTTATGACGTTGATTTCATGGCTGAGTGATATTCTATTATACATAAGGACTAATACTTCTTTATCCATTTTTTTCTTTCCTGGGATATTTACGTTGTAACAAAGTGGAGGTTCTTGTCAACAGAGCAGCCCTAAACTTTGGGGTGCCTGTGTCTTGCTGATTTTTAGTTTTCCCAATTTATACGCCCATGAGTGGAAGTGTCCTATGCTCTCTAAGCTGAGTTTTTTAGATGTTTCAGGACACACCGTACACTTCTCCAGAGTGGCTGTTGGCAATTTACATCCCGCCCATCAGCGTAGCAAGGCTCCCATTTCTCCATGGCTTGTCCTGCATTTCTGGTTTTGACACTTTATTCAGCATGGCCCTTTTGACCGACGGGAAACGAGCCTTCTTTGTAGCGCTGATTTGCCTTTCCAGGTTGCTTGGTTGGCCAAAAAGGGCGTATGCGTTTTTTCCTGAATATATTCAGGAAAAAACGCATACGCCCTTTTTGGCCAAGGGCATCATGGTCGAGGTGTTGCCGCTTTTCCCGTGCTTTAAAGGCGATTCGAATCTACCTCCTGAAATCTGTGTCCTGCAATTCTGCCTTGCTTTCAAATCCTCTTCGTTGCCTTCCCTCAATATATTTGTGGACGAGAGTTATCATTTATAACTCTGCAGGTTTGTGAATTGCAGTGCCCCTGAGCTCCATTTTTCAACTCACTTTCTTGGGAGCTGGCTGCAAAAGCGCAGGATTGCTTCAGGCTCTATTCTGGTCCCGAGCGGCAGGCTGAGCCTGTGGTTAATTCTTCTTCCTGGTGGGAAAATAGAGTGACCTGTGCCTGTCCCAACACCTAGAGCTAGTGTCTCATTGGTTCCCCCTCTTCCCGTTCATCCTCAGGACAAATTGCAACCTGTACGGAACAGGAGGTTAAAGGTGCTGATTTTCCAAGGAGGGAGATTGCTAGTAAAGCAGCTGGAATGGCGAACCCGAGCCCAAGGAGATGAGAAATGAGGTCCCTTTTAGAAACCTTTCCCGATCACACGGTGCACCATCTTCTGGGTTTCTCATGCATGTTTTCGAAGTGGGAAGATGCCCTTGAACCTGGAGATTTGGGACCCATGGGATGGGAACCACGCAGTATTACTTTAAAGGGTCTGCGTTTGCTCACCCAACCTCACGAAACCTCTCAGCCCCAAGAGTGTCCACCCTTATGTCTCAATCAGCTGTGGGTCTATATATGGTCAATCCAGGTGGCATCACAGCCCCTGAACGAATTTAGTAAGAATTTCTTTCTCTTTCCCTGTCTTTGTTTCACGGGTTTTTAAAAGTGATTGATTTTTATAAAGGGGTTTAGCTGCTTTTCACTGCTGTGTTTATGCCGCTTTACACCCACTTGACTCACTTACAGAGAGATATCAATACATAGGTTTTGAGATTCTTACTAGTCAGATATATTCTTGGGCGGTGAATAGGGGGTGTTGAGTCCAGTTCACTGAGCAAGGAGTAGGTCGTGTCTATTACATATTGGGTTTATGGAACGGTATCTGAGCTAATTTGAAACCCTTGTTTTATGCATCACCCCACCTCACCTTTCCCGTTAAGCAGCCATAGTGTGTTTTCTAAACGTGTGCCTCTGTTCTGTTTTGTAATTCAGTTCAAGGTCGCAGTTTTTACATTCCCTCTATAAGTGATATCTTATGATAAGTGTCTTTTTCTGTGTGACTTATTTCACTTAGAATCGTCGTACCTAAATCCACTCATCATGCTGCTACTAGACTTATGACGTTGATATCATGGCTGAGTGATATTCTATTATATATAAGGACTAATACTTCTTCATCCATTTTTTTCTTTCCTGGGATATTTACGTTGTAACAAAGTAGAGGTTCTTGTCAACAGAGCAGCCCTAAACTTTGGGGTGCCTGTGTCTTGCTGATTTTTAGTTTTCCCAATTTATACGCCCATGAGTGGAAGTGCCCTATGCTCTCTAAGCTGAGTTTTTTAGATGTTTCACGACACACCGTACACTTCTCCAAAATGGCTGTTGGCAATTTACATCCCGCCCATCAGCGTAGCAAGGCTCCCGTTTCTCCATGGCCTGTCCTGCATTTCTGGTTTTGACACTTTATTCAGCATGGCCCTTTTGACCGGTGGGAAGCGAGACTTCTTTGTAGCGCTGATTTGCCTTTCCAGGTTGCTTGGTTGGCCAAAAAGGGCGTATGCGTTTTTTCCTGAATATATTCAGGAAAAAACGCATACGCCCTTTTTGGCCAAGGGCATCATTGTCGAGGTTTTGCCGCTTTTCCCGTGCTTTAAAGGCGATTCGAATCTACCTCCTGAAATCTGTTTCCTGCAATTCTGCCTTGCTTTCAAATCCTCTTCGTTGACTTCCCTCAATATATTTGTGGACGAGAGTTATCATTTATAACTCTGCAGGTTTGTGAATTGCAGTGCCCCTGAGCTCCATTTTTCAACTCGCTTTCCTGGGACCTGGTCGCAAAAGCGCAGGATTGCTTCAGGCCCTATTCTGGTTCCGGGCGGCAGGCTGAGCCTGTGGTTAATTCTTCTTCCTGATGGGAAAATAGAGTGACCTGTGCCTGTCCCAACACCTAGAGCTAGTGTCTCATTGGTTCCCCCTCTTCCCGTTCATCCTCAGGACAAATTGCAACCTGTACGGAACAGGAGGTTAAAGGTGCTGATTCTCCAAGGAGGGAGATTGCTAGTAAAGCAGCTGGAATGGCGAACCCGAGCCCAAGGAGATGAGAAATGAGGTCCCTTTTAGAAACCTTTCCCGATCACACGGTGCACCATCTTCTGGGTTTCTCATGCATGTTTTCGAAGTGGGAAGATGCCCTTGAACCTGGAGATTTGGGACCCATGGGATGGGAACCACGCAGTATTACTTTAAAGGGTCTGCGTTTGCTCACCCAACCTCACGAAACCTCTCAGCCCCAAGAGTGTCCACCGTTATGTCTCAATCAGCTGTGGGTCTATATATGGTCAATCCAGGTGGCATCACAGCCCCTGAACGAATTTAGTAAGAATTTCTTTCTCTTTCCCTGTCTTTGTTTCATGGGTTTTTAAAAGTGATTGATTTTTATAAAGGGGTTTAGCTGCTTTTCACTGCTGTGTTTATGCCGCTTTACACCCACTTGACTCACTTACAGAGAGATATCAATACATAGGTTTTGAGATTCTTACTAGTCAGATATATTCTTGGGCGGTTAATAGGGGGTGTTGAGTCCAGTTCACTGAGCAAGGAGTAGGTCGTGTCTATTACATATTGGGTTTATGGAACGGTATCTGAGCTAATTTGAAACCCTTGTTTTATGCATCACCCCACCTCACCTTTCCCGTTAAGCAGCCATAGTGTGTTTTCTAAACGTGTGCCTCTGTTCTGTTTTGTAATTCAGTTCAAGGTCGCAGTTTTTACATTCCCTCTATAAGTGATATCTTATGATAAGTGTCTTTTTCTGTGTGACTTATTTCACTTAGAATCGTCGTACCTAAATCCACTCATCATGCTGCTACTAGACTTATGACGTTGATATCATGGCTGAGTGATATTCTATTATATATAAGGACTAATACTTCTTCATCCATTTTTTTCTTTCCTGGGATATTTACGTTGTAACAAAGTAGAGGTTCTTGTCAACAGAGCAGCCCTAAACTTTGGGGTGCCTGTGTCTTGCTGATTTTTAGTTTTCCCAATTTATACGCCCATGAGTGGAAGTGCCCTATGCTCTCTAAGCTGAGTTTTTTAGATGTTTCACGACACACCGTACACTTCTCCAAAATGGCTGTTGGCAATTTACATCCCGCCCATCAGCGTAGCAAGGCTCCCGTTTCTCCATGGCCTGTCCTGCATTTCTGGTTTTGACACTTTATTCAGCATGGCCCTTTTGACCGGTGGGAAGCGAGACTTCTTTGTAGCGCTGATTTGCCTTTCCAGGTTGCTTGGTTGGCCAAAAAGGGCGTATGCGTTTTTTCCTGAATATATTCAGGAAAAAACGCATACGCCCTTTTTGGCCAAGGGCATCATTGTCGAGGTTTTGCCGCTTTTCCCGTGCTTTAAAGGCGATTCGAATCTACCTCCTGAAATCTGTTTCCTGCAATTCTGCCTTGCTTTCAAATCCTCTTCGTTGA
Source organism: Balaenoptera borealis (assembly GCF_965194805.1). Classification (NCBI taxonomy): domain Eukaryota; kingdom Metazoa; phylum Chordata; class Mammalia; order Artiodactyla; family Balaenopteridae; genus Balaenoptera; species Balaenoptera borealis. The sequence continues at coordinate 36,197,215 of NC_138864.1, forward strand.
CTTCCCTCAATATATTTGTGGACGAGAGTTATCATTTATAACTCTGCAGGTTTGTGAATTGCAGTGCCCCTGAGCTCCATTTTTCAACTCGCTTTCCTGGGACCTGGTCGCAAAAGCGCAGGATTGCTTCAGGCCCTATTCTGGTTCCGGGCGGCAGGCTGAGCCTGTGGTTAATTCTTCTTCCTGATGGGAAAATAGAGTGACCTGTGCCTGTCCCAACACCTAGAGCTAGTGTCTCATTGGTTCCCCCTCTTCCCGTTCATCCTCAGGACAAATTGCAACCTGTACGGAACAGGAGGTTAAAGGTGCTGATTCTCCAAGGAGGGAGATTGCTAGTAAAGCAGCTGGAATGGCGAACCCGAGCCCAAGGAGATGAGAAATGAGGTCCCTTTTAGAAACCTTTCCCGATCACACGGTGTACCATCTTCTGGGTTTCTCATGCATGTTTTCGAAGTGGGAAGATGCCCTTGAACCTGGAGATTTGGGACCCATGGGATGGGAACCACGCAGTATTACTTTAAAGGGTCTACGTTTGCTCACCCAACCTCACGAAACCTCTCAGCCCCAAGAGTGTCCACCCTTATGTCTCAATCAGCTGTGGGTCTATATATGGTCAATCCAGGTGGCCTCACAGCCCCTGAACGAATTTAGTAAGAATTTCTTTCTCTTTCCCTGTCTTTGTTTCACGGGTTTTTAAAAGTGATTGATTTTTATAAAGGGGTTTAGCTGCTTTTCACTGCTGTGTTTATGCCGCTTTACACCCACTTGACTCACTTTCAGAGAGATATCAATACATAGGTTTTAAGATTCTTACTAGTCAGATATATTCTTGGGCGGTTAATAGGGGGTGTTGAGTCCAGTTCACTGAGCAAGGAGTAGGTCGTGTCTATTACATATTGGGTTTATGGAACGGTATCTGAGCTAATTTGAAACCCTTCTTTTATGCATCACCCCACCTCACCTTTCCCGTTAAGCAGCCATAGTGTGTTTTCTAAACGTGTGACTCTGTTCTCTTTTGTAATTCAGTTCAAGGGTAGCGGTTTTCACATTCCCTCTATAAGTGATATCTTATGATAAGTGTCTTTTTCTGTGTGACTTATTTCACTTAGAATCGTCATACCTAAATCCACTCATCATGCTGCTACTAGCCTTATGACGTTGATTTCATGGCTGAGTGATATTCTATTATACATAAGGACTAATATTTCTTTATCCATTTTTTTCTTTCCTGGGATATTTACGTTGTAACAAAGTGGAGGTTCTTGTCAACAGAGCAGCCCTAAACTTTGGGGTGCCTGTGTCTTGCTGATTTTTAGTTTTCCCAATTTATACGCCCATGAGTGGAAGTGTCCTATGCTCTCTAAGCTGAGTTTTTTAGATGTTTCAGGACACACCGTACACTTCTCCAGAGTGGCTGTTGGCAATTTACATCCCGCCCATCAGCGTAGCAAGGCTCCCATTTCTCCATGGCCTGTCCTGCATTTCTGGTTTTGACACTTTATTCAGCATGGCCCTTTTGACCGGTGGGAAGCGAGACTTCTTTGTAGCGCTGATTTGCCTTTCCAGGTTGCTTGGTTGGCCAAAAAGGGCGTATGCGTTTTTTCCTGAATATATTCAGGAAAAAACGCATACGCCCTTTTTGGCCAAGGGCATCATGGTCGAGGTTTTGCCGCTTTTCCCGTGCTTTAAAGGCGATTCGAATCTACCTCCTGAAATCTGTTTCCTGCAATTCTGCCTTGCTTTCAAATCCTCTTCGTTGCCTTCCCTCAATATATTTGTGGACGAGAGTTATCATTTATAACTCTGCAGGTTTGTGAATTGCAGTGCCCCTGAGCTCCATTTTTCAACTCGCTTTCTTGGGAGCTGGCTGCAAAAGCGCAGGATTGCTTCAGGCTCTATTCTGGTCCCGAGCGGCAGGCTGAGCCTGTGGTTAATTCTTCTTCCTGATGGGAAAATAGAGTGACCTGTGCCTGTCCCAACACCTAGAGCTAGTGTCTCATTGGTTCCCCCTCTTCCCGTTCATCCTCAGGACAAATTGCAACCTGTACGGAACAGGAGGTTAAAGGTGCTGATTCTCCAAGGAGGGAGATTGCTAGTAAAGCAGCTGGAATGGCGAACCCGAGCCCAAGGAGATGAGAAATGAGGTCCCTTTTAGAAACCTTTCCCGATCACACGGTGCACCATCTTCTGGGTTTCTCATGCATGTTTTCGAAGTGGGAAGATGCCCTTGAACCTGGAGATTTGGGACCCATGGGATGGGAACCACGCAGTATTACTTTAAAGGGTCTGCGTTTGCTCACCCAACCTCACGAAACCTCTCAGCCCCAAGAGTGTCCACCCTTATGTCTCAATCAGCTGTGGGTCTATATATGGTCAATCCAGGTGGCATCACAGCCCCTGAACGAATTTAGTAAGAATTTCTTTCTCTTTCCCTGTCTTTGTTTCACGGGTTTTTAAAAGTGATTGATTTTTATAAAGGGGTTTAGCTGCTTTTCACTGCTGTGTTTATGCCGCTTTACACCCACTTGACTCACTTACAGAGAGATATCAATACATAGGTTTTGAGATTCTTACTAGTCAGATATATTCTTGGGCGGTTAATAGGGGGTGTTGAGTCCAGTTCACTGAGCAAGGAGTAGGTCGTGTCTATTACATATTGGGTTTATGGAACGGTATCTGAGCTAATTTGAAACCCTTGTTTTATGCATCACCCCACCTCACCTTTCCCGTTAAGCAGCCATAGTGTGTTTTCTAAACGTGTGACTCTGTTCTGTTTTGTAATTCAGTTCAAGGGTAGCGGTTTTCACATTCCCTCTATAAGTGATATCTTATGATAAGTGTCTTTTTCTGTGTGAATTATTTCAATGAGAATCGTCGTACCTAAATCCACTCATCATGCTGCTACTAGACTTATGACGTTGATTTCATGGCTGAGTGATATTCTATTATACATAAGGACTAATACTTCTTTATCCATTTTTTTCTTTCCTGGGATATTTACGTTGTAACAAAGTGGAGGTTCTTGTCAACAGAGCAGCCGTAAACTTTGGGGTGCCTGTGTCTTGCTGATTTTTAGTTTTCCCAATTTAGACGCCCATGAGTTGAAGTGCCCGATGCTCTCTTAGCTGAGTTTTTTAGATGTTTCAGGACACACCGTACACTTCTCCAGAGTGGCTGTTGGCAATTTACATCCCGCCCTTCAGCGTAGCAAGGCTCCCGTTTCTCCATGGCCTGTCCTGCATTTCTGGTTTTGATACTTTATTCAGCATGGCCCTTTTGACCGATGGGAAGCGAGACTTCTTTGTAGCGCTGATTTGCCTTTCCAGGTTTCTTGGTTGGCCAAAAAGGGCGTATGCGTTTTTTCCTGAATATATTCAGGAAAAAACGCATACGCCCTTTTTGGCCAAGGGTATCATGGTCGAGGTTTTGCCGCTTTTCCTGTGCTTTAAAGGCGATTCGAATCTACCTGCTGAAATCTGTTTCCTGCAATTCTGCCTTGCTTTCAAATCCTCTTCGTTGCCTTCCCTCAATATATTTGTGGACGAGAGTTATCATTTATAACTCTGCAGGTTTGTGAATTGCAGTGCCCCTGAGCTCCATTTTTCAACTCGCTTTCTTGGGAGCTGGCTGCAAAAGCGCAGGATTGCTTCAGGCTCTATTCTGGTCCCGAGCGGCAGGCTGAGCCTGTGGTTAATTCTTCTTCCTGATGGGAAAATAGAGTGACCTGTGCCTGTCCCAACACCGAGAGCTAGTGTCTCATTGGTTCCCCCTCTTCCCGTTCATCCTCAGGACATATTGCAACCTGTACGGAACAGGAGGTTAAAGGTGCTGATTCTCCAAGGAGGGAGATTGCTAGTAAAGCGGCTGGAATGGAGAACCCGAGCACAAGGAGTTGAGAAATGAGGTGCGATTTAGAAACCTTTCCCGATCACACGGTGCACCATCTTCTGGGTTTCTCATGCATGTTTTCGAAGTGGGAAGATGCCCTTGAACCTGGAGATTTGGGACCCATGGGATGGGAACCACGCAGTATTACTTTAAAGGGTCTGCGTTTGCTCACCCAACCTCAAGAAACCTCTCAGCCCCAAGAGTGTCCACCGTTATGTCTCAATCAGCTGTGGGTCTATATATGGTCAATCCAGGTGGCATCACAGCCCCTGAACGAATTTAATAAGAATTTCTTTCTCTTTCCCTGTCTTTGTTTCACGGGTTTTTAAAAGTGATTGATTTTTATAAAGGGGTTTAGCTGCTTTTCACTGCTGTGTTTATGCCGCTTTACACCCACTTGACTCACTTACAGAGAGATATCAATACATAGGTTTTGAGATTCTTATTAGTCAGATATATTCTTGGGCGGTTAATAGGGGGTGTTGAGTCCAGTTCACTGAGGAAGGAGTAGGTCGTGTCTATTACATATTGGGTTTATGGAACGGTATCTGAGCTAATTTGAAACCCTTGTTTTATGCATCACCCCACCTCACCTTTCCCGTTAAGCAGCCATAGTGTGTTTTCTAAACGTGTGCCTCTGTTCTGTTTTGTAATTCAGTTCAAGGTCGCAGTTTTTACATTCCCTCTATAAGTGATATCTTATGATAAGTGTCTTTTTCTGTGTGACTTATTTCACTTAGAATCGTCGTACCTAAATCCACTCATCATGCTGCTACTAGACTTATGACGTTGATTTCATGGCTGAGTGATATTCTATTATATATAAGGACTAATACTTCTTCATCCATTTTTTTCTTTCCTGGGATATTTACGTTGTAACAAAGTAGAGGTTCTTGTCAACAGAGCAGCCCTAAACTTTGGGGTGCCTGTGTCTTGCTGATTTTTAGTTTTCCCAATTTATACGCCCATGAGTGGAAGTGCCCTATGCTCTCTAAGCTGAGTTTTTTAGATGTTTCACGACACACCGTACACTTCTCTAAAATGGCTGTTGGAAATTTACATCCCGCCCATCAGCGTAGCAAGGCTCCCGTTTCTCCATGGCCTGTCCTGCATTTCTGGTTTTGACACTTTATTCAGCATGGCCCTTTTGACCGGTGGGAAGCGAGACTTCTTTGTAGCGCTGATTTGCCTTTCCAGGTTGCTTGGTTGGCCAAAAAGGGCGTATGCGTTTTTTCCTGAATATATTCAGGAAAAAACGCATACGCCCTTTTTGGCCAAGGGCATCATGGTCGAGGTGTTGCCGCTTTTCCTGTGCTTTAAAGGCGATTCGAATCTACCTCCTGAAATCTGTTTCCTGCAATTCTGCCTTGCTTTAAAATCCTCTTCGTTGACTTCCCTCAATATATTTGTGGACGAGAGTTATCATTTATGACTCTGCAGGTTTGTGAATTGCAGTGCCCCTGAGCTCCATTTTTCAACTCGCTTTCCTGGGACCTGGTCGCAAAAGCGCAGGATTGCTTCAGGCCCTATTCTGGTTCCGGGCGGCAGGCTGAGCCTGTGGTTAATTCTTCTTCCTGATAGGAAAATAGAGTGACCTGTGCCTGTCCCAACACCTAGAGCTAGTGTCTCATTGGTTCCCCCTCTTCCCGTTCATCCTCAGGACAAATTGCAACCTGTACGGAACAGGAGGTTAAAGGTGCTGATTCTCCAAGGAGGGAGATTGCTAGTAAAGCAGCTGGAATGGCGAACCCGAGCCCAAGGAGATGAGAAATGAGGTCCCTTTTAGAAACCTTTCCCGATCACACGGTGTACCATCTTCTGGGTTTCTCATGCATGTTTTCGAAGTGGGAAGATGCCCTTGAACCTGGAGATTTGGGACCCATGGGATGGGAACCACGCAGTATTACTTTAAAGGGTCTACGTTTGCTCACCCAACCTCACGAAACCTCTCAGCCCCAAGAGTGTCCACCGTTATGTCTCAATCAGCTGTGGGTCTATATATGGTCAATCCAGGTGGCATCACAGCCCCTGAACGAATTTAGTAAGAATTTCTTTCTCTTTCCCTGTCTTTGTTTCACGGGTTTTTAAAAGTGATTGATTTTTATAAAGGGGTTTAGCTGCTTTTCACTGCTGTGTTTATGCCGCTTTACACCCACTTGACTCACTTTCAGAGAGATATCAATACATAGGTTTTAAGATTCTTACTAGTCAGATATATTCTTGGGCGGTTAATAGGGGGTGTTGAGTCCAGTTCACTGAGCAAGGAGTAGGTCGTGTCTATTACATATTGGGTTTATGGAACGGTATCTGAGCTAATTTGAAACCCTTCTTTTATGCATCACCCCACCTCACCTTTCCCGTTAAGCAGCCATAGTGTGTTTTCTAAACGTGTGACTCTGTTCTGTTTTGTAATTCAGTTCAAGGGTAGCGGTTTTCACATTCCCTCTATAAGTGATATCTTATGATAAGTGTCTTTTTCTGTGTGACTTATTTCACTTAGAATCGTCGTACCTAAATCCACTCATCATGCTGCTACTAGACTTATGACGTTGATTTCATGGCTGAGTGATATTCTATTATACATAAGGACTAATACTTCTTTATCCATTTTTTTCTTTCCTGGGATATTTACGTTGTAACAAAGTGGAGGTTCTTGTCAACAGAGCAGCCCTAAACTTTGGGGTGCCTGTGTCTTGCTGATTTTTAGTTTTCCCAATTTATACGCCCATGAGTGGAAGTGTCCTATGCTCTCTAAGCTGAGTTTTTTAGATGTTTCAGGACACACCGTACACTTCTCCAGAGTGGCTGTTGGCAATTTACATCCCGCCCATCAGCGTAGCAAGGCTCCCGTTTCTCCATGGCCTGTCCTGCATTTCTGGTTTTGACACTTTATTCAGCATGGCCCTTTTGACCGACGGGAAACGAGCCTTCTTTGTAGCGCTGATTTGCCTTTCCAGGTTGCTTGGTTGGCCAAAAAGGGCGTATGCGTTTTTTCCTGAATATATTCAGGAAAAAACGCATACGCCCTTTTTGGCCAAGGGCATCATGGTCGAGGTGTTGCCGCTTTTCCTGTGCTTTAAAGGCGATTCGAATCTACCTCCTGAAATCTGTTTCCTGCAATTCTGCCTTGCTTTCAAATCCTCTTCGTTGCCTTCCCTCAATATATTTGTGGACGAGAGTTATCATTTATAACTCTGCAGGTTTGTGAATTGCAGTGCCCCTGAGCTCCATTTTTCAACTCGCTTTCTTGGGAGCTGGCTGCAAAAGCGCAGGATTGCTTCAGGCTCTATTCTGGTCCCGAGCGGCAGGCTGAGCCTGTGGTTAATTCTTCTTCCTGATGGGAAAATAGAGTGACCTGTGCCTGTCCCAACACCTAGAGCTAGTCTCTCATTGGTTCCCCCTCTTCCCGTTCATCCTCAGGACAAATTGCAACCTGTACGGAACAGGAGGTTAAAGGTGCTGATTCTCCAAGGAGGGAGATTGCTAGTAAAGCAGCTGGAATGGCGAACCCGAGCCCAAGGAGATGAGAAATGAGGTCCCTTTTAGAAACCTTTCCCGATCACACGGTGTACCATCTTCTGGGTTTCTCATGCATGTTTTCCATGTAGGAAGATGCCCTTGAACCTGGAGATTTGGGACCCATGGGATGGGAACAATGCAGTATTACTTTAAAGGGTCTGCGTTTGCTCACCCAACCTCACGAAACCTCTCAGCCCTAAGAGTGTCCACCCTTATGTCTCAATCAGCTGTGGGTCTAGGTATGGTCAATCCAAGTGGCATCACAGCCCGTGAGCGAATTTAGTAGGAATTTCTCTCTCTTTCCCTGTCTTTGTTTCACGGGTTTTTAAAAGTGATTGATTTTTATAAAGGGGTTTAGCTGCTTTTCACTGCTGTGTTTATGCCGCTTTACACCCACTTGACTCACTTACAGAGAGATATCAATACATAGGTTTTGAGATTCTTACTAGTCAGATATATTCTTGGGCGGTTAATAGGGGGTGTTGAGTCCAGTTCACTGAGCAAGGAGTAGGTCGTGTCTATTACATATTGGGTTTATGGAACGGTATCTGAGCTAATTTGAAACCCTTGTTTTATGCATCACCCCACCTCACCTTTCCCGTTAAGCAGCCATAGTGTGTTTTCTAAACGTGTGACTCTGTTCTGTTTTGTAATTCAGTTCAAGGGTAGCGGTTTTCACATTCCCTCTATAAGTGATATCTTATGATAAGTGTCTTTTTCTGTGTGAATTATTTCAATGAGAATCGTCGTACCTAAATCCACTCATCATGCTGCTACTAGACTTATGACGTTGATTTCATGGCTGAGTGATATTCTATTATACATAAGGACTAATACTTCTTTATCCATTTTTTTCTTTCCTGGGATATTTACGTTGTAACAAAGTGGAGGTTCTTGTCAACAGAGCAGCCCTAAACTTTGGGGTGCCTGTGTCTTGCTGATTTTTAGTTTTCCCAATTTAGACGCCCATGAGTGGAAGTGCCCGATGCTCTCTTAGCTGAGTTTTTTAGATGTTTCAGGACACACCGTACAGTTCTCCAGAGTGGCTGTTGGCAATTTACATCCCGCCCTTCAGCGTAGCAAGGCTCCCGTTTCTCCATGGCCTGTCCTGCATTTCTGGTTTTGATACTTTATTCAGCATGGCCCTTTTGACCGATGGGAAGCGAGACTTCTTTGTAGCGCTGATTTGCCTTTCCAGGTTGCTTGGTTGGCCAAAAAGGGCGTATGCGTTTTTTCCTGAATATATTCAGGAAAAAACGCATACGCCCTTTTTGGCCAAGGGTATCATGGTCGAGGTTTTGCCGCTTTTCCTGTGCTTTAAAGGCGATTCGAATCTACCTCCTGAAATCTGTTTCCTGCAATTCTGCCTTGCTTTCAAATCCTCTTCGTTGCCTTCCCTCAATATATTTGTGGACGAGAGTTATCATTTATAACTCTGCAGGTTTGTGAATTGCAGTGCCCCTGAGCTCCATTTTTCAACTCGCTTTCTTGGGAGCTGGCTGCAAAAGCGCAGGATTGCTTCAGGCTCTATTCTGGTCCCGAGCGGCAGGCTGAGCCTGTGGTTAATTCTTCTTCCTGATGGGAAAATAGAGTGACCTGTGCCTGTCCCAACACCTAGAGCTAGTGTCTCATTGGTTCCCCCTCTTCCCGTTCATCCTCAGGACAAATTGCAACCTGTACGGAACAGGAGGTTAAAGGTGCTGATTCTCCAAGGAGGGAGATTGCTAGTAAAGCGGCTGGAATGGAGAACCCGAGCACAAGGAGTTGAGAAATGAGGTGCGATTTAGAAACCTTTCCCGATCACACGGTGCACCATCTTCTGGGTTTCTCATGCATGTTTTCGAAGTGGGAAGATGCCCTTGAACCTGGAGATTTGGGACCCATGGGATGGGAACCACGCAGTATTACTTTAAAGGGTCTGCGTTTGCTCACCCAACCTCAAGAAACCTCTCAGCCCCAAGAGTGTCCACCGTTATGTCTCAATCAGCTGTGGGTCTATATATGGTCAATCCAGGTGGCATCACAGCCCCTGAACGAATTTAATAAGAATTTCTTTCTCTTTCCCTGTCTTTGTTTCACGGGTTTTTAAAAGTGATTGATTTTTATAAAGGGGTTTAGCTGCTTTTCACTGCTGTGTTTATGCCGCTTTACACCCACTTGACTCACTTACAGAGAGATATCAATACATAGGTTTTGAGATTCTTATTAGTCAGATATATTCTTGGGCGGTTAATAGGGGGTGTTGAGTCCAGTTCACTGAGCAAGGAGTAGGTCGTGTCTATTACATATTGGGTTTATGGAACGGTATCTGAGCTAATTTGAAACCCTTGTTTTATGCATCACCCCACCTCACCTTTCCCGTTAAGCAGCCATAGTGTGTTTTCTAAACGTGTGCCTCTGTTCTGTTTTGTAATTCAGTTCAAGGTCGCAGTTTTTACATTCCCTCTATAAGTGATATCTTATGATAAGTGTCTTTTTCTGTGTGACTTATTTCACTTAGAATCGTCGTACCTAAATCCACTCATCATGCTGCTACTAGACTTATGACGTTGATTTCATGGCTGAGTGATATTCTATTATATATAAGGACTAATACTTCTTCATCCATTTTTTTCTTTCCTGGGATATTTACGTTGTAACAAAGTAGAGGTTCTTGTCAACAGAGCAGCCCTAAACTTTGGGGTGCCTGTGTCTTGCTGATTTTTAGTTTTCCCAATTTATACGCCCATGAGTGGAAGTGCCCTATGCTCTCTAAGCTGAGTTTTTTAGATGTTTCACGACACACCGTACTCTTCTCTAAAATGGCTGTTGGCAATTTACATCCCGCCCATCAGCGTAGCAAGGCTCCCGTTTCTCCATGGCCTGTCCTGCATTTCTGGTTTTGACACTTTATTCAGCATGGCCCTTTTGACCGGTGGGAAGCGAGACTTCTTTGTAGCGCTGATTTGCCTTTCCAGGTTGCTTGGTTGGCCAAAAAGGGCGTATGCGTTTTTTCCTGAATATATTCAGGAAAAAACGCATACGCCCTTTTTGGCCAAGGGCATCATGGTCGAGGTGTTGCCGCTTTTCCTGTGCTTTAAAGGCGATTCGAATCTACCTCCTGAAATCTGTTTCCTGCAATTCTGCCTTGCTTTCAAATCCTCTTCGTTGACTTCCCTCAATATATTTGTGGACGAGAGTTATCATTTATGACTCTGCAGGTTTGTGAATTGCAGTGCCCCTGAGCTCCATTTTTCAACTCGCTTTCCTGGGACCTGGTCGCAAAAGCGCAGGATTGCTTCAGGCCCTATTCTGGTTCCGGGCGGCAGGCTGAGCCTGTGGTTAATTCTTCTTCCTGATGGGAAAATAGAGTGACCTGTGCCTGTCCCAACACCTAGAGCTAGTGTCTCATTGGTTCCCCCTCTTCCCGTTCATCCTCAGGACAAATTGCAACCTGTACGGAACAGGAGGTTAAAGGTGCTGATTCTCCAAGGAGGGAGATTGCTAGTAAAGCAGCTGGAATGGCGAACCCGAGCCCAAGGAGATGAGAAATGAGGTCCCTTTTAGAAACCTTTCCCGATCACACGGTGTACCATCTTCTGGGTTTCTCATGCATGTTTTCGAAGTGGGAAGATGCCCTTGAACCTGGAGATTTGGGACCCATGGGATGGGAACCACGCAGTATTACTTTAAAGGGTCTACGTTTGCTCACCCAACCTCACGAAACCTCTCAGCCCCAAGAGTGTCCACCCTTATGTCTCAATCAGCTGTGGGTCTATATATGGTCAATCCAGGTGGCATCACAGCCCCTGAACGAATTTAGTAAGAATTTCTTTCTCTTTCCCTGTCTTTGTTTCACGGGTTTTTAAAAGTGATTGATTTTTATAAAGGGGTTTAGCTGCTTTTCACTGCTGTGTTTATGCCGCTTTACACCCACTTGACTCACTTTCAGAGAGATATCAATACATAGGTTTTAAGATTCTTACTAGTCAGATATATTCTTGGGCGGTTAATAGGGGGTGTTGAGTCCAGTTCACTGAGCAAGGAGTAGGTCGTGTCTATTACATATTGGGTTTATGGAACGGTATCTGAGCTAATTTGAAACCCTTCTTTTATGCATCACCCCACCTCACCTTTCCCGTTAAGCAGCCATAGTGTGTTTTCTAAACGTGTGACTCTGTTCTGTTTTGTAATTCAGTTCAAGGGTAGCGGTTTTCACATTCCCTCTATAAGTGATATCTTATGATAAGTGTCTTTTTCTGTGTGACTTATTTCACTTAGAATCGTCGTACCTAAATCCACTCATCATGCTGCTACTAGACTTATGACGTTGATTTCATGGCTGAGTGATATTCTATTATACATAAGGACTAATACTTCTTTATCCATTTTTTTCTTTCCTGGGATATTTACGTTGTAACAAAGTGGAGGTTCTTGTCAACAGAGCAGCCCTAAACTTTGGGGTGCCTGTGTCTTGCTGATTTTTAGTTTTCCCAATTTATACGCCCATGAGTGGAAGTGTCCTATGCTCTCTAAGCTGAGTTTTTTAGATGTTTCAGGACACACCATACACTTCTACAGAGTGGCTGTTGGCAATTTACATCCCGCCCATCAGCGTAGCAAGGCTCCCGTTTCTCCATGGCCTGTCCTGCATTTCTGGTTTTGACACTTTATTCAGCATGGCCCTTTTGACCGACGGGAAACGAGCCTTCTTTGTAGCGCTGATTTGCCTTTCCAGGTTGCTTGGTTGGCCAAAAAGGGCGTATGCGTTTTTTCCTGAATATATTCAGGAAAAAACGCATACGCCCTTTTTGGCCAAGGGCATCATGGTCGAGGTGTTGCCGCTTTTCCTGTGCTTTAAAGGCGATTCGAATCTAGCTCCTGAAATCTGTTTCCTGCAATTCTGCCTTGCTTTCAAATCCTCTTCGTTGCCTTCCCTCAATATATTTGTGGACGAGAGTTATCATTTATAACTCTGCAGGTTTGTGAATTGCAGTGCCCCTGAGCTCCATTTTTCAACTCGCTTTCTTGGGAGCTGGCTGCAAAAGCGCAGGATTGCTTCAGGCTCTATTCTGGTCCCGAGCGGCAGGCTGAGCCTGTGGTTAATTCTTCTTCCTGATGGGAAAATAGAGTGACCTGTGCCTGTCCCAACACCTAGAGCTAGTCTCTCATTGGTTCCCCCTCTTCCCGTTCATCCTCAGGACAAATTGCAACCTGTACGGAACAGGAGGTTAAAGGTGCTGATTCTCCAAGGAGGGAGATTGCTAGTAAAGCAGCTGGAATGGCGAACCCGAGCCCAAGGAGATGAGAAATGAGGTCCCTTTTAGAAACCTTTCCCGATCACACGGTGTACCATCTTCTGGGTTTCTCATGCATGTTTTCCATGTAGGAAGATGCCCTTGAACCTGGAGATTTGGGACCCATGGGATGGGAACAATGCAGTATTACTTTAAAGGGTCTGCGTTTGCTCACCCAACCTCACGAAACCTCTCAGCCCTAAGAGTGTCCACCCTTATGTCTCAATCAGCTGTGGGTCTAGGTATGGTCAATCCAAGTGGCATCACAGCCCGTGAGCGAATTTAGTAGGAATTTCTCTCTCTTTCACTGTCTTTGTTTCAAGGGTTTTTAAAAGTGATTGATTTTTATAAAGGGGTTTAGATGCTTTTCACTGCTGTGTTTATGCCGCTTTACACCCACTTGACTCACTTACAGAGAGATATCAATACATAGCTTTTAAGATTCTTACTAGTCAGATATATTCTTGGGCGGTGAATAGGGGGTGTGGAGTCCAGTTCACAGAGCAAGGTGTAGGTCGTATCTATTACATATTGGGTTTATGGAACGGTTTCTGAGCTAATTTGAAACCCTTGTTTTATGCATCACCCCACCTCACCTTTCCCGTTAAGCAGCCATAGTGTGTTTTCTAAACGTGTGACTCTGTTCTCTTTTGTAATTCAGTTCAAGGGTAGCGGTTTTCACATTCCCTCTATAAGTGATATCTTATGATAAGTGTCTTTTTCTGTGTGAATTATTTCACTGAGAATCGTTGTACCTAAATCCACTCATCATGCTGCTACTAGACTTATGACGTTGATTTCATGGCTGAGTGATATTCTATTATATATAAGGACTAATACTTCTTCATCCATTTTTTTCTTTCCTGGGATATTTACGTTGTAACAATGTAGAGGTTCTTGTCAACAGAGCAGCCCTAAACTTTGGGGTGCCTGTGTCTTGCTGATTTGTAGTTTTCCCAATTTATACGCCCATGAGTGGAAGTGCCCTATGCTCTCTAAGCTGAGTTTTTTAGATGTTTCAGGACACACCGTACACTTCTACAGAGTGGCTGTTGGCAATTTACATCCCGCCCATCAGCGTAGCAAGGCTCCCGTTTCTCCATGGCCTGTCCTGCATTTCTGGTTTTGACACTTTATTCAGCATGGCCCTTTTGACCGGTGGGATGCGAGACTTCTTTGTAGCGCTGATTTGCCTTTCCAGGTTGCTTGGTTGGCCAAAAAGGGCGTATGCGTTTTTTCCTGAATATATTCAGGAAAAAACGCATACGCCCTTTTTGGCCAAGGGCATCATTGTCGAGGTTTTGCCGCTTTTCCCGTGCTTTAAAGGCGATTCGAATCTACCTCCTGAAATCTGTTTCCTGCAATTCTGCCTTGCTTTCAAATCCTCTTCGTTGCCTTCCCTCAATATATTTGTGGACGAGAGTTATCATTTATAACTCTGCAGGTTTGTGAATTGCAGTGCCCCTGAGCTCCATTTTTCAACTCGCTTTCCTGGGACCTGGACGCGAAAGCGCAGGATTGCTTCAGGCCCTATTCTGGTTCCGGGCGGCAGGCTGAGCCTGTGGTTAATTCTTCTTCCTGATGGGAAAATAGAGTGACCTGTGCCTGTCCCAACACCTAGAGCTAGTCTCTCATTGGTTCCCCCTCTTCCCGTTCATCCTCAGGACAAATTGCAACCTGTACGGAACAGGAGGTTAAAGGTGCTGATTCTCCAAGGAGGGAGATTGCTAGTAAAGCAGCTGGAATGGCGAACCCGAGCCCAAGGAGATGAGAAATGAGGTCCCTTTTAGAAACCTTTCCCGATCACACGGTGTACCATCTTCTGGGTTTCTCATGCATGTTTTCGAAGTGGGAAGATGCCCTTGAACCTGGAGATTTGGGACCCATGGGATGGGAACCACGCAGTATTACTTTAAAGGGTCTACGTTTGCTCACCCAACCTCACGAAACCTCTCAGCCCCAAGAGTGTCCACCCTTATGTCTCAATCAGCTGTGGGTCTATATATGGTCAATCCAGGTGGCATCACAGCCCCTGAACGAATTTAGTAAGAATTTCTTTCTCTTTCCCTGTCTTTGTTTCACGGGTTTTTAAAAGTGATTGATTTTTATAAAGGGGTTTAGCTGCTTTTCACTGCTGTGTTTATGCCGCTTTACACCCACTTGACTCACTTTCAGAGAGATATCAATACATAGGTTTTAAGATTCTTACTAGTCAGATATATTCTTGGGCGGTTAATAGGGGGTGTTGGGTCCAGTTCACTGAGGAAGGAGTAGGTCGTGTCTATTACATATTGGGTTTATGGAACGGTATCTGAGCTAATTTGAAACCCTTGTTTTATGCATCACCCCACCTCACCTTTCCCGTTAAGCAGCCATAGTGTGTTTTCTAAACGTGTGACTCTGTTCTGTTTTGTAATTCAGTTCAAGGGTAGCGGTTTTTACATTCCCTCTATAAGTGATATCTTATGATAAGTGTCTTTTTCTGTGTGACTTATTTCACTTAGAATCGTCGTACCTAAATCCACTCATCATGCTGCTACTAGCCTTATGACGTTGATTTCATGGCTGAGTGATATTCCATTGTACATAAGGACCACAACTTCTTTATCCATTTTTCTCTTTCCTGGGATATTTACGTTGTAACAAAGTGGAGGTTCTTGTCAACAGAGCAGCCCTAAACTTTGGGGTGCCTGTGTCTTGCTGATTTTTAGTTTTCCCAATTTATACGCCCATGAGTGGAAGTGCCCTATGCTCTCTAAGCTGAGTTTATTAGATGTTTCACGACACACCGTACACTTCTCCAAAATGGCTGTTGGCAATTTACATCCCGCCCATCAGCGTAGCAAGGCTCCCGTTTCTCCATGGCCGGTCCTGCATTTCTGGTTTTGACACTTTATTCAGCATGGCCCTTTTGACCGGTGGGAAGCGAGACTTCTTTGTAGCGCTGATTTGCCTTTCCAGGTTGCTTGGTTGGCCAAAAAGGGCGTATGCGTTTTTTCCTGAATATATTCAGGAAAAAACGCATACGCCCTTTTTGGCCAAGGGCATCATTGTCGAGGTTTTGCCGCTTTTCCCGTGCTTTAAAGGCGATTCGAATCTACCTCCTGAAATCTGTTTCCTGCAATTCTGCCTTGCTTTCAAATCCTCTTCGTTGCCTTCCCTCAATATATTTGTGGACGAGAGTTATCATTTATAACTCTGCAGGTTTGTGAATTGCAGTGCCCCTGAGCTCCATTTTTCAACTCGCTTTCCTGGGACCTGGTCGCAAAAGCGCAGGATTGCTTCAGGCCCTATTCTGGTTCCGGGCGGCAGGCTGAGCCTGTGGTTAATTCTTCTTCCTGATGGGAAAATAGAGTGACCTGTGCCTGTCCCAACACCTAGAGCTAGTGTCTCATTGGTTCCCCCTCTTCCCGTTCATCCTCAGGACAAATTGCAACCTGTACGGAACAGGAGGTTAAAGGTGCTGATTCTCCAAGGAGGGAGATTGCTAGTAAAGCAGCTGGAATGGCGAACCCGAGCCCAAGGAGATGAGAAATGAGGTCCCTTTTAGAAACCTTTCACGATCACACGGTGTACCATCTTCTGGGATTCTCATGCATGTTTTCGAAGTGGGAAGATGCCCTTGAACCTGGAGATTTGGGACCCATGGGATGGGAACCACGCAGTATTACTTTAAAGGGTCTACGTTTGCTCACCCAACCTCACGAAACCTCTCAGCCCCAAGAGTGTCCACCCTTATGTCTCAATCAGCTGTGGGTCTATATATGGTCAATCCAGGTGGCATCACAGCCCCTGAACGAATTTAGTAAGAATTTCTTTCTCTTTCACTGTCTTTGTTTCACGGGTTTTTAAAAGTGATTGATTTTTATAAAGGGGTTTAGCTGCTTTTCACTGCTGTGTTTATGCCGCTTTACACCTACTTGACTCACATACAGAGAGATATTAATACATAGCTTTTAAGATTCTTACTAGTCAGATAAATTCTTGGGCGGTGAATAGGGGGTGTTGAGTCCAGTTCACTGAGCAAGGAGTAGGTCGTGTCTATTAAATATTGGGTTTATGGAACGGTATGTGAGCTAATTTGAAACCTTTGTTTTATGCATCACCTCACCTCACCTTTCCCGTTAGCAGCCATAGTGTGTTTTCTAAACGTGTGCCTCTGTTCTGTTTTGTAATTCAGTTCAAGGGTCGGTTTTTACATTCCCTGTATAAGTGATATCTTATGATAAGTGTCTTTTCTGTGTGACTTATTTCACTTAGAATCGTCGTACCTAAATCCACTCATCATGCTGCTACTAGCCTTATGACGTTGATTTCATGGCTGAGTGATATTCTATTATACATAAGGACTAATACTTCTTTATCCATTTTTTTCTTTCCTGGGATATTTACGTTGTAACAAAGTGGAGGTTCTTGTCAACAGAGCAGCCCTAAACTTTGGGGTGCCTGTGTCTTGCTGATTTTTAGTTTTCCCAATTTATACGCCCATGAGTGGAAGTGTCCTATGCTCTATAAGCTGAGTTTTTTAGATGTTTCAGGACACACCGTACACTTCTCCAGAGTGGCTGTTGGCAATTTACATCCCGCCCATCAGCGTAGCAAGGCTCCCGTTTCTCCATGGCCTGTCCTGCATTTCTGGTTTTGACACTTTATTCAGCATGGCCCTTTTGACCGGTGGGAAGCGAGCCTTCTTTGTAGCGCTGATTTGCCTTTCCAGGTTGCTTGGTTGGCCAAAAAGGGCGTATGCGTTTTTTCCTGAATATATTCAGGAAAAAACGCATACGCCCTTTTTGGCCAAGGGCATCATGGTCGAGGTGTTGCCGCTTTTCCTGTGCTTTAAAGGCGATTCGAATCTACCTCCTGAAATCTGTGTCCTGCAATTCTGCCTTGCTTTCAAATCCTCTTCGTTGCCTTCCCTCAATATATTTGTGGACGAGAGTTATCATTTATAACTCTGCAGGTTTGTGAATTGCAGTGCCCCTGAGCTCCATTTTTCAACTCGCTTTCTTGGGAGCTGGCTGCAAAAGCGCAGGATTGCTTCAGGCTCTATTCTGGTCCCGAGCGGCAGGCTGAGCCTGTGGTTAATTCTTCTTCCTGATGGGAAAATAGAGTGACCTGTGCCTGTCCCAACACCTAGAGCTAGTGTCTCATTGGTTCCCCCTCTTCCCGTTCATCCTCAGGACAAATTGCAACCTGTACGGAACAGGAGGTTAAAGGTGCTGATTCTCCAAGGAGGGAGATTGCTAGTAAAGCAGCTGGAATGGCGAACCCGAGCCCAAGGAGATGAGAAATGAGGTCCCTTTTAGAAACCTTTCCCGATCACACGGTGCACCATCTTCTGGGTTTCTCATGCATGTTTTCGAAGTGGGAAGATGCCCTTGAACCTGGAGATTTGGGACCCATGGGATGGGAACCACGCAGTATTACTTTAAAGGGTCTGCGTTTGCTCACCCAACCTCACGAAACCTCTCAGCCCCAAGAGTGTCCACCCTTATGTCTCAATCAGCTGTGGGTCTATATATGGTCAATCCAGGTGGCATCACAGCCCCTGAACGAATTTAGTAAGAATTTCTTTCTCTTTCCCTGTCTTTGTTTCACGGGTTTTTAAAAGTGATTGATTTTTATAAAGGGGTTTAGCTGCTTTTCACTGCTGTGTTTATGCCGCTTTACACCCACTTGACTCACTTACAGAGAGATATCAATACATAGGTTTTGAGATTCTTACTAGTCAGATATATTCTTGGGCGGTTAATAGGGGGTGTTGAGTCCAGTTCACTGAGCAAGGAGTAGGTCGTGTCTATTACATATTGGGTTTATGGAACGGTATCTGAGCTAATTTGAAACCCTTGTTTTATGCATCACCCCACCTCACCTTTCCCGTTAAGCAGCCATAGTGTGTTTTCTAAACGTGTGCCTCTGTTCTGTTTTGTAATTCAGTTCAAGGTCGCAGTTTTTACATTCCCTCTATAAGTGATATCTTATGATAAGTGTCTTTTTCTGTGTGACTTATTTCACTTAGAATCGTCGTACCTAAATCCACTCATCATGCTGCTACTAGACTTATGACGTTGATATCATGGCTGAGTGATATTCTATTATATATAAGGACTAATACTTCTTCATCCATTTTTTTCTTTCCTGGGATATTTACGTTGTAACAAAGTAGAGGTTCTTGTCAACAGAGCAGCCCTAAACTTTGGGGTGCCTGTGTCTTGCTGATTTTTAGTTTTCCCAATTTATACGCCCATGAGTGGAAGTGCCCTATGCTCTCTAAGCTGAGTTTTTTCGATGTTTTAGGACACACCGTACACTTCTCCAGAGTGGCTGTTGGCAATTTACATCCCGCCCATCAGCGTAGCAAGGCTCCCGTTTCTCCATGGCCTGTCCTGCATTTCTGGTTTTGACACTTTATTCAGCATGGCCCTTTTGACCGGTGGGAAGCGAGACTTCTTTGTAGCGCTGATTTGCCTTTCCAGGTTGCTTGGTTGGCCAAAAAGGGCGTATGCGTTTTTTCCTGAATATATTCAGGAAAAAACGCATACGCCCTTTTTGGCCAAGGGCATCATGGTCGAGGTGTTGCCGCTTTTCCCGTGCTTTAAAGGCGATTCGAATCTACCTCCTGAAATCTGTTTCCTGCAATTCTGCCTTGCTTTCAAATCCTCTTCGTTGACTTCCCTCAATATATTTGTGGACGAGAGTTATCATTTATAACTCTGCAGGTTTGTGAATTGCAGTGCCCCTGAGCTCCATTTTTCAACTCGCTTTCCTGGGACCTGGTCGCAAAAGCGCAGGATTGCTTCAGGCCCTATTCTGGTTCCGGGCGGCAGGCTGAGCCTCTGGTTAATTCTTCTTCCTGATGGGAAAATAGAGTGACCTGTGCCTGTCCCAACACCTAGAGCTAGTGTCTCATTGGTTCCCCCTCTTCCCGTTCATCCTCAGGACAAATTGCAACCTGTACGGAACAGGAGGTTAAAGGTGCTGATTCTCCAAGGAGGGAGATTGCTAGTAAAGCAGCTGGAATGGCGAACCCGAGCCCAAGGAGATGAGAAATGAGGTCCCTTTTAGAAACCTTTCCCGATCACACGGTGTACCATCTTCTGGGTTTCTCATGCATGTTTTCGAAGTGGGAAGATGCCCTTGAACCTGGAGATTTGGGACCCATGGGATGGGAACCACGCAGTATTACTTTAAAGGGTCTACGTTTGCTCACCCAACCTCACGAAACCTCTCAGCCCCAAGAGTGTCCACCCTTATGTCTCAATCAGCTGTGGGTCTATATATGGTCAATCCAGGTGGCCTCACAGCCCCTGAACGAATTTAGTAAGAATTTCTTTCTCTTTCCCTGTCTTTGTTTCACGGGTTTTTAAAAGTGATTGATTTTTATAAAGGGGTTTAGCTGCTTTTCACTGCTGTGTTTATGCCGCTTTACACCCACTTGACTCACTTTCAGAGAGATATCAATACATAGGTTTTAAGATTCTTACTAGTCAGATATATTCTTGGGCGGTTAATAGGGGGTGTTGAGTCCAGTTCACTGAGCAAGGAGTAGGTCGTGTCTATTACATATTGGGTTTATGGAACGGTATCTGAGCTAATTTGAAACCCTTCTTTTATGCATCACCCCACCTCACCTTTCCCGTTAAGCAGCCATAGTGTGTTTTCTAAACGTGTGACTCTGTTCTCTTTTGTAATTCAGTTCAAGGGTAGCGGTTTTCACATTCCCTCTATAAGTGATATCTTATGATAAGTGTCTTTTTCTGTGTGACTTATTTCACTTAGAATCGTCATACCTAAATCCACTCATCATGCTGCTACTAGCCTTATGACGTTGATTTCATGGCTGAGTGATATTCTATTATACATAAGGACTAATACTTCTTTATCCATTTTTTTCTTTCCTGGGATATTTACGTTGTAACAAAGTGGAGGTTCTTGTCAACAGAGCAGCCCTAAACTTTGGGGTGCCTGTGTCTTGCTGATTTTTAGTTTTCCCAATTTATACGCCCATGAGTGGAAGTGTCCTATGCTCTCTAAGCTGAGTTTTTTAGATGTTTCAGGACACACCGTACACTTCTCCAGAGTGGCTGTTGGCAATTTACATCCCGCCCATCAGCGTAGCAAGGCTCCCATTTCTCCATGGCCTGTCCTGCATTTCTGGTTTTGACACTTTATTCAGCATGGCCCTTTTGACCGACGGGAAACGAGCCTTCTTTGTAGCGCTGATTTGCCTTTCCAGGTTGCTTGGTTGGCCAAAAAGGGCGTATGCGTTTTTTCCTGAATATATTCAGGAAAAAACGCATACGCCCTTTTTGGCCAAGGGCATCATGGTCGAGGTGTTGCCGCTTTTCCCGTGCTTTAAAGGCGATTCGAATCTACCTCCTGAAATCTGTGTCCTGCAATTCTGCCTTGCTTTCAAATCCTCTTCGTTGCCTTCCCTCAATATATTTGTGGACGAGAGTTATCATTTATAACTCTGCAGGTTTGTGAATTGCAGTGCCCCTGAGCTCCATTTTTCAACTCACTTTCTTGGGAGCTGGCTGCAAAAGCGCAGGATTGCTTCAGGCTCTATTCTGGTCCCGAGCGGCAGGCTGAGCCTGTGGTTAATTCTTCTTCCTGGTGGGAAAATAGAGTGACCTGTGCCTGTCCCAACACCTAGAGCTAGTGTCTCATTGGTTCCCCCTCTTCCCGTTCATCCTCAGGACAAATTGCAACCTGTACGGAACAGGAGGTTAAAGGTGCTGATTTTCCAAGGAGGGAGATTGCTAGTAAAGCAGCTGGAATGGCGAACCCGAGCCCAAGGAGATGAGAAATGAGGTCCCTTTTAGAAACCTTTCCCGATCACACGGTGCACCATCTTCTGGGTTTCTCATGCATGTTTTCGAAGTGGGAAGATGCCCTTGAACCTGGAGATTTGGGACCCATGGGATGGGAACCACGCAGTATTACTTTAAAGGGTCTGCGTTTGCTCACCCAACCTCACGAAACCTCTCAGCCCCAAGAGTGTCCACCCTTATGTCTCAATCAGCTGTGGGTCTATATATGGTCAATCCAGGTGGCATCACAGCCCCTGAACGAATTTAGTAAGAATTTCTTTCTCTTTCCCTGTCTTTGTTTCACGGGTTTTTAAAAGTGATTGATTTTTATAAAGGGGTTTAGCTGCTTTTCACTGCTGTGTTTATGCCGCTTTACACCCACTTGACTCACTTACAGAGAGATATCAATACATAGGTTTTGAGATTCTTACTAGTCAGATATATTCTTGGGCGGTGAATAGGGGGTGTTGAGTCCAGTTCACTGAGCAAGGAGTAGGTCGTGTCTATTACATATTGGGTTTATGGAACGGTATCTGAGCTAATTTGAAACCCTTGTTTTATGCATCACCCCACCTCACCTTTCCCGTTAAGCAGCCATAGTGTGTTTTCTAAACGTGTGCCTCTGTTCTGTTTTGTAATTCAGTTCAAGGTCGCAGTTTTTACATTCCCTCTATAAGTGATATCTTATGATAAGTGTCTTTTTCTGTGTGACTTATTTCACTTAGAATCGTCGTACCTAAATCCACTCATCATGCTGCTACTAGACTTATGACGTTGATATCATGGCTGAGTGATATTCTATTATATATAAGGACTAATACTTCTTCATCCATTTTTTTCTTTCCTGGGATATTTACGTTGTAACAAAGTAGAGGTTCTTGTCAACAGAGCAGCCCTAAACTTTGGGGTGCCTGTGTCTTGCTGATTTTTAGTTTTCCCAATTTATACGCCCATGAGTGGAAGTGCCCTATGCTCTCTAAGCTGAGTTTTTTAGATGTTTCACGACACACCGTACACTTCTCCAAAATGG
Source organism: Balaenoptera borealis (assembly GCF_965194805.1). Classification (NCBI taxonomy): domain Eukaryota; kingdom Metazoa; phylum Chordata; class Mammalia; order Artiodactyla; family Balaenopteridae; genus Balaenoptera; species Balaenoptera borealis. The sequence continues at coordinate 36,219,741 of NC_138864.1, forward strand.
CTGTTGGCAATTTACATCCCGCCCATCAGCGTAGCAAGGCTCCCGTTTCTCCATGGCCTGTCCTGCATTTCTGGTTTTGACACTTTATTCAGCATGGCCCTTTTGACCGGTGGGAAGCGAGACTTCTTTGTAGCGCTGATTTGCCTTTCCAGGTTGCTTGGTTGGCCAAAAAGGGCGTATGCGTTTTTTCCTGAATATATTCAGGAAAAAACGCATACGCCCTTTTTGGCCAAGGGCATCATTGTCGAGGTTTTGCCGCTTTTCCCGTGCTTTAAAGGCGATTCGAATCTACCTCCTGAAATCTGTTTCCTGCAATTCTGCCTTGCTTTCAAATCCTCTTCGTTGACTTCCCTCAATATATTTGTGGACGAGAGTTATCATTTATAACTCTGCAGGTTTGTGAATTGCAGTGCCCCTGAGCTCCATTTTTCAACTCGCTTTCCTGGGACCTGGTCGCAAAAGCGCAGGATTGCTTCAGGCCCTATTCTGGTTCCGGGCGGCAGGCTGAGCCTGTGGTTAATTCTTCTTCCTGATGGGAAAATAGAGTGACCTGTGCCTGTCCCAACACCTAGAGCTAGTGTCTCATTGGTTCCCCCTCTTCCCGTTCATCCTCAGGACAAATTGCAACCTGTACGGAACAGGAGGTTAAAGGTGCTGATTCTCCAAGGAGGGAGATTGCTAGTAAAGCAGCTGGAATGGCGAACCCGAGCCCAAGGAGATGAGAAATGAGGTCCCTTTTAGAAACCTTTCCCGATCACACGGTGCACCATCTTCTGGGTTTCTCATGCATGTTTTCGAAGTGGGAAGATGCCCTTGAACCTGGAGATTTGGGACCCATGGGATGGGAACCACGCAGTATTACTTTAAAGGGTCTGCGTTTGCTCACCCAACCTCACGAAACCTCTCAGCCCCAAGAGTGTCCACCGTTATGTCTCAATCAGCTGTGGGTCTATATATGGTCAATCCAGGTGGCATCACAGCCCCTGAACGAATTTAGTAAGAATTTCTTTCTCTTTCCCTGTCTTTGTTTCATGGGTTTTTAAAAGTGATTGATTTTTATAAAGGGGTTTAGCTGCTTTTCACTGCTGTGTTTATGCCGCTTTACACCCACTTGACTCACTTACAGAGAGATATCAATACATAGGTTTTGAGATTCTTACTAGTCAGATATATTCTTGGGCGGTTAATAGGGGGTGTTGAGTCCAGTTCACTGAGCAAGGAGTAGGTCGTGTCTATTACATATTGGGTTTATGGAACGGTATCTGAGCTAATTTGAAACCCTTGTTTTATGCATCACCCCACCTCACCTTTCCCGTTAAGCAGCCATAGTGTGTTTTCTAAACGTGTGCCTCTGTTCTGTTTTGTAATTCAGTTCAAGGTCGCAGTTTTTACATTCCCTCTATAAGTGATATCTTATGATAAGTGTCTTTTTCTGTGTGACTTATTTCACTTAGAATCGTCGTACCTAAATCCACTCATCATGCTGCTACTAGACTTATGACGTTGATATCATGGCTGAGTGATATTCTATTATATATAAGGACTAATACTTCTTCATCCATTTTTTTCTTTCCTGGGATATTTACGTTGTAACAAAGTAGAGGTTCTTGTCAACAGAGCAGCCCTAAACTTTGGGGTGCCTGTGTCTTGCTGATTTTTAGTTTTCCCAATTTATACGCCCATGAGTGGAAGTGCCCTATGCTCTCTAAGCTGAGTTTTTTAGATGTTTCACGACACACCGTACACTTCTCCAAAATGGCTGTTGGCAATTTACATCCCGCCCATCAGCGTAGCAAGGCTCCCGTTTCTCCATGGCCTGTCCTGCATTTCTGGTTTTGACACTTTATTCAGCATGGCCCTTTTGACCGGTGGGAAGCGAGACTTCTTTGTAGCGCTGATTTGCCTTTCCAGGTTGCTTGGTTGGCCAAAAAGGGCGTATGCGTTTTTTCCTGAATATATTCAGGAAAAAACGCATACGCCCTTTTTGGCCAAGGGCATCATTGTCGAGGTTTTGCCGCTTTTCCCGTGCTTTAAAGGCGATTCGAATCTACCTCCTGAAATCTGTTTCCTGCAATTCTGCCTTGCTTTCAAATCCTCTTCGTTGACTTCCCTCAATATATTTGTGGACGAGAGTTATCATTTATAACTCTGCAGGTTTGTGAATTGCAGTGCCCCTGAGCTCCATTTTTCAACTCGCTTTCCTGGGACCTGGTCGCAAAAGCGCAGGATTGCTTCAGGCCCTATTCTGGTTCCGGGCGGCAGGCTGAGCCTGTGGTTAATTCTTCTTCCTGATGGGAAAATAGAGTGACCTGTGCCTGTCCCAACACCTAGAGCTAGTGTCTCATTGGTTCCCCCTCTTCCCGTTCATCCTCAGGACAAATTGCAACCTGTACGGAACAGGAGGTTAAAGGTGCTGATTCTCCAAGGAGGGAGATTGCTAGTAAAGCAGCTGGAATGGCGAACCCGAGCCCAAGGAGATGAGAAATGAGGTCCCTTTTAGAAACCTTTCCCGATCACACGGTGTACCATCTTCTGGGTTTCTCATGCATGTTTTCGAAGTGGGAAGATGCCCTTGAACCTGGAGATTTGGGACCCATGGGATGGGAACCACGCAGTATTACTTTAAAGGGTCTACGTTTGCTCACCCAACCTCACGAAACCTCTCAGCCCCAAGAGTGTCCACCCTTATGTCTCAATCAGCTGTGGGTCTATATATGGTCAATCCAGGTGGCCTCACAGCCCCTGAACGAATTTAGTAAGAATTTCTTTCTCTTTCCCTGTCTTTGTTTCACGGGTTTTTAAAAGTGATTGATTTTTATAAAGGGGTTTAGCTGCTTTTCACTGCTGTGTTTATGCCGCTTTACACCCACTTGACTCACTTTCAGAGAGATATCAATACATAGGTTTTAAGATTCTTACTAGTCAGATATATTCTTGGGCGGTTAATAGGGGGTGTTGAGTCCAGTTCACTGAGCAAGGAGTAGGTCGTGTCTATTACATATTGGGTTTATGGAACGGTATCTGAGCTAATTTGAAACCCTTCTTTTATGCATCACCCCACCTCACCTTTCCCGTTAAGCAGCCATAGTGTGTTTTCTAAACGTGTGACTCTGTTCTCTTTTGTAATTCAGTTCAAGGGTAGCGGTTTTCACATTCCCTCTATAAGTGATATCTTATGATAAGTGTCTTTTTCTGTGTGACTTATTTCACTTAGAATCGTCATACCTAAATCCACTCATCATGCTGCTACTAGCCTTATGACGTTGATTTCATGGCTGAGTGATATTCTATTATACATAAGGACTAATATTTCTTTATCCATTTTTTTCTTTCCTGGGATATTTACGTTGTAACAAAGTGGAGGTTCTTGTCAACAGAGCAGCCCTAAACTTTGGGGTGCCTGTGTCTTGCTGATTTTTAGTTTTCCCAATTTATACGCCCATGAGTGGAAGTGTCCTATGCTCTCTAAGCTGAGTTTTTTAGATGTTTCAGGACACACCGTACACTTCTCCAGAGTGGCTGTTGGCAATTTACATCCCGCCCATCAGCGTAGCAAGGCTCCCATTTCTCCATGGCCTGTCCTGCATTTCTGGTTTTGACACTTTATTCAGCATGGCCCTTTTGACCGGTGGGAAGCGAGACTTCTTTGTAGCGCTGATTTGCCTTTCCAGGTTGCTTGGTTGGCCAAAAAGGGCGTATGCGTTTTTTCCTGAATATATTCAGGAAAAAACGCATACGCCCTTTTTGGCCAAGGGCATCATGGTCGAGGTTTTGCCGCTTTTCCCGTGCTTTAAAGGCGATTCGAATCTACCTCCTGAAATCTGTTTCCTGCAATTCTGCCTTGCTTTCAAATCCTCTTCGTTGCCTTCCCTCAATATATTTGTGGACGAGAGTTATCATTTATAACTCTGCAGGTTTGTGAATTGCAGTGCCCCTGAGCTCCATTTTTCAACTCGCTTTCTTGGGAGCTGGCTGCAAAAGCGCAGGATTGCTTCAGGCTCTATTCTGGTCCCGAGCGGCAGGCTGAGCCTGTGGTTAATTCTTCTTCCTGATGGGAAAATAGAGTGACCTGTGCCTGTCCCAACACCTAGAGCTAGTGTCTCATTGGTTCCCCCTCTTCCCGTTCATCCTCAGGACAAATTGCAACCTGTACGGAACAGGAGGTTAAAGGTGCTGATTCTCCAAGGAGGGAGATTGCTAGTAAAGCAGCTGGAATGGCGAACCCGAGCCCAAGGAGATGAGAAATGAGGTCCCTTTTAGAAACCTTTCCCGATCACACGGTGCACCATCTTCTGGGTTTCTCATGCATGTTTTCGAAGTGGGAAGATGCCCTTGAACCTGGAGATTTGGGACCCATGGGATGGGAACCACGCAGTATTACTTTAAAGGGTCTGCGTTTGCTCACCCAACCTCACGAAACCTCTCAGCCCCAAGAGTGTCCACCCTTATGTCTCAATCAGCTGTGGGTCTATATATGGTCAATCCAGGTGGCATCACAGCCCCTGAACGAATTTAGTAAGAATTTCTTTCTCTTTCCCTGTCTTTGTTTCACGGGTTTTTAAAAGTGATTGATTTTTATAAAGGGGTTTAGCTGCTTTTCACTGCTGTGTTTATGCCGCTTTACACCCACTTGACTCACTTACAGAGAGATATCAATACATAGGTTTTGAGATTCTTACTAGTCAGATATATTCTTGGGCGGTTAATAGGGGGTGTTGAGTCCAGTTCACTGAGCAAGGAGTAGGTCGTGTCTATTACATATTGGGTTTATGGAACGGTATCTGAGCTAATTTGAAACCCTTGTTTTATGCATCACCCCACCTCACCTTTCCCGTTAAGCAGCCATAGTGTGTTTTCTAAACGTGTGACTCTGTTCTGTTTTGTAATTCAGTTCAAGGGTAGCGGTTTTCACATTCCCTCTATAAGTGATATCTTATGATAAGTGTCTTTTTCTGTGTGAATTATTTCAATGAGAATCGTCGTACCTAAATCCACTCATCATGCTGCTACTAGACTTATGACGTTGATTTCATGGCTGAGTGATATTCTATTATACATAAGGACTAATACTTCTTTATCCATTTTTTTCTTTCCTGGGATATTTACGTTGTAACAAAGTGGAGGTTCTTGTCAACAGAGCAGCCGTAAACTTTGGGGTGCCTGTGTCTTGCTGATTTTTAGTTTTCCCAATTTAGACGCCCATGAGTTGAAGTGCCCGATGCTCTCTTAGCTGAGTTTTTTAGATGTTTCAGGACACACCGTACACTTCTCCAGAGTGGCTGTTGGCAATTTACATCCCGCCCTTCAGCGTAGCAAGGCTCCCGTTTCTCCATGGCCTGTCCTGCATTTCTGGTTTTGATACTTTATTCAGCATGGCCCTTTTGACCGATGGGAAGCGAGACTTCTTTGTAGCGCTGATTTGCCTTTCCAGGTTTCTTGGTTGGCCAAAAAGGGCGTATGCGTTTTTTCCTGAATATATTCAGGAAAAAACGCATACGCCCTTTTTGGCCAAGGGTATCATGGTCGAGGTTTTGCCGCTTTTCCTGTGCTTTAAAGGCGATTCGAATCTACCTCCTGAAATCTGTTTCCTGCAATTCTGCCTTGCTTTCAAATCCTCTTCGTTGCCTTCCCTCAATATATTTGTGGACGAGAGTTATCATTTATAACTCTGCAGGTTTGTGAATTGCAGTGCCCCTGAGCTCCATTTTTCAACTCGCTTTCTTGGGAGCTGGCTGCAAAAGCGCAGGATTGCTTCAGGCTCTATTCTGGTCCCGAGCGGCAGGCTGAGCCTGTGGTTAATTCTTCTTCCTGATGGGAAAATAGAGTGACCTGTGCCTGTCCCAACACCGAGAGCTAGTGTCTCATTGGTTCCCCCTCTTCCCGTTCATCCTCAGGACATATTGCAACCTGTACGGAACAGGAGGTTAAAGGTGCTGATTCTCCAAGGAGGGAGATTGCTAGTAAAGCGGCTGGAATGGAGAACCCGAGCACAAGGAGTTGAGAAATGAGGTGCGATTTAGAAACCTTTCCCGATCACACGGTGCACCATCTTCTGGGTTTCTCATGCATGTTTTCGAAGTGGGAAGATGCCCTTGAACCTGGAGATTTGGGACCCATGGGATGGGAACCACGCAGTATTACTTTAAAGGGTCTGCGTTTGCTCACCCAACCTCAAGAAACCTCTCAGCCCCAAGAGTGTCCACCGTTATGTCTCAATCAGCTGTGGGTCTATATATGGTCAATCCAGGTGGCATCACAGCCCCTGAACGAATTTAATAAGAATTTCTTTCTCTTTCCCTGTCTTTGTTTCACGGGTTTTTAAAAGTGATTGATTTTTATAAAGGGGTTTAGCTGCTTTTCACTGCTGTGTTTATGCCGCTTTACACCCACTTGACTCACTTACAGAGAGATATCAATACATAGGTTTTGAGATTCTTATTAGTCAGATATATTCTTGGGCGGTTAATAGGGGGTGTTGAGTCCAGTTCACTGAGGAAGGAGTAGGTCGTGTCTATTACATATTGGGTTTATGGAACGGTATCTGAGCTAATTTGAAACCCTTGTTTTATGCATCACCCCACCTCACCTTTCCCGTTAAGCAGCCATAGTGTGTTTTCTAAACGTGTGCCTCTGTTCTGTTTTGTAATTCAGTTCAAGGTCGCAGTTTTTACATTCCCTCTATAAGTGATATCTTATGATAAGTGTCTTTTTCTGTGTGACTTATTTCACTTAGAATCGTCGTACCTAAATCCACTCATCATGCTGCTACTAGACTTATGACGTTGATTTCATGGCTGAGTGATATTCTATTATATATAAGGACTAATACTTCTTCATCCATTTTTTTCTTTCCTGGGATATTTACGTTGTAACAAAGTAGAGGTTCTTGTCAACAGAGCAGCCCTAAACTTTGGGGTGCCTGTGTCTTGCTGATTTTTAGTTTTCCCAATTTATACGCCCATGAGTGGAAGTGCCCTATGCTCTCTAAGCTGAGTTTTTTAGATGTTTCACGACACACCGTACACTTCTCTAAAATGGCTGTTGGAAATTTACATCCCGCCCATCAGCGTAGCAAGGCTCCCGTTTCTCCATGGCCTGTCCTGCATTTCTGGTTTTGACACTTTATTCAGCATGGCCCTTTTGACCGGTGGGAAGCGAGACTTCTTTGTAGCGCTGATTTGCCTTTCCAGGTTGCTTGGTTGGCCAAAAAGGGCGTATGCGTTTTTTCCTGAATATATTCAGGAAAAAACGCATACGCCCTTTTTGGCCAAGGGCATCATGGTCGAGGTGTTGCCGCTTTTCCTGTGCTTTAAAGGCGATTCGAATCTACCTCCTGAAATCTGTTTCCTGCAATTCTGCCTTGCTTTAAAATCCTCTTCGTTGACTTCCCTCAATATATTTGTGGACGAGAGTTATCATTTATGACTCTGCAGGTTTGTGAATTGCAGTGCCCCTGAGCTCCATTTTTCAACTCGCTTTCCTGGGACCTGGTCGCAAAAGCGCAGGATTGCTTCAGGCCCTATTCTGGTTCCGGGCGGCAGGCTGAGCCTGTGGTTAATTCTTCTTCCTGATAGGAAAATAGAGTGACCTGTGCCTGTCCCAACACCTAGAGCTAGTGTCTCATTGGTTCCCCCTCTTCCCGTTCATCCTCAGGACAAATTGCAACCTGTACGGAACAGGAGGTTAAAGGTGCTGATTCTCCAAGGAGGGAGATTGCTAGTAAAGCAGCTGGAATGGCGAACCCGAGCCCAAGGAGATGAGAAATGAGGTCCCTTTTAGAAACCTTTCCCGATCACACGGTGTACCATCTTCTGGGTTTCTCATGCATGTTTTCGAAGTGGGAAGATGCCCTTGAACCTGGAGATTTGGGACCCATGGGATGGGAACCACGCAGTATTACTTTAAAGGGTCTACGTTTGCTCACCCAACCTCACGAAACCTCTCAGCCCCAAGAGTGTCCACCGTTATGTCTCAATCAGCTGTGGGTCTATATATGGTCAATCCAGGTGGCATCACAGCCCCTGAACGAATTTAGTAAGAATTTCTTTCTCTTTCCCTGTCTTTGTTTCACGGGTTTTTAAAAGTGATTGATTTTTATAAAGGGGTTTAGCTGCTTTTCACTGCTGTGTTTATGCCGCTTTACACCCACTTGACTCACTTTCAGAGAGATATCAATACATAGGTTTTAAGATTCTTACTAGTCAGATATATTCTTGGGCGGTTAATAGGGGGTGTTGAGTCCAGTTCACTGAGCAAGGAGTAGGTCGTGTCTATTACATATTGGGTTTATGGAACGGTATCTGAGCTAATTTGAAACCCTTCTTTTATGCATCACCCCACCTCACCTTTCCCGTTAAGCAGCCATAGTGTGTTTTCTAAACGTGTGACTCTGTTCTGTTTTGTAATTCAGTTCAAGGGTAGCGGTTTTCACATTCCCTCTATAAGTGATATCTTATGATAAGTGTCTTTTTCTGTGTGACTTATTTCACTTAGAATCGTCGTACCTAAATCCACTCATCATGCTGCTACTAGACTTATGACGTTGATTTCATGGCTGAGTGATATTCTATTATACATAAGGACTAATACTTCTTTATCCATTTTTTTCTTTCCTGGGATATTTACGTTGTAACAAAGTGGAGGTTCTTGTCAACAGAGCAGCCCTAAACTTTGGGGTGCCTGTGTCTTGCTGATTTTTAGTTTTCCCAATTTATACGCCCATGAGTGGAAGTGTCCTATGCTCTCTAAGCTGAGTTTTTTAGATGTTTCAGGACACACCGTACACTTCTCCAGAGTGGCTGTTGGCAATTTACATCCCGCCCATCAGCGTAGCAAGGCTCCCGTTTCTCCATGGCCTGTCCTGCATTTCTGGTTTTGACACTTTATTCAGCATGGCCCTTTTGACCGACGGGAAACGAGCCTTCTTTGTAGCGCTGATTTGCCTTTCCAGGTTGCTTGGTTGGCCAAAAAGGGCGTATGCGTTTTTTCCTGAATATATTCAGGAAAAAACGCATACGCCCTTTTTGGCCAAGGGCATCATGGTCGAGGTGTTGCCGCTTTTCCTGTGCTTTAAAGGCGATTCGAATCTACCTCCTGAAATCTGTTTCCTGCAATTCTGCCTTGCTTTCAAATCCTCTTCGTTGCCTTCCCTCAATATATTTGTGGACGAGAGTTATCATTTATAACTCTGCAGGTTTGTGAATTGCAGTGCCCCTGAGCTCCATTTTTCAACTCGCTTTCTTGGGAGCTGGCTGCAAAAGCGCAGGATTGCTTCAGGCTCTATTCTGGTCCCGAGCGGCAGGCTGAGCCTGTGGTTAATTCTTCTTCCTGATGGGAAAATAGAGTGACCTGTGCCTGTCCCAACACCTAGAGCTAGTCTCTCATTGGTTCCCCCTCTTCCCGTTCATCCTCAGGACAAATTGCAACCTGTACGGAACAGGAGGTTAAAGGTGCTGATTCTCCAAGGAGGGAGATTGCTAGTAAAGCAGCTGGAATGGCGAACCCGAGCCCAAGGAGATGAGAAATGAGGTCCCTTTTAGAAACCTTTCCCGATCACACGGTGTACCATCTTCTGGGTTTCTCATGCATGTTTTCCATGTAGGAAGATGCCCTTGAACCTGGAGATTTGGGACCCATGGGATGGGAACAATGCAGTATTACTTTAAAGGGTCTGCGTTTGCTCACCCAACCTCACGAAACCTCTCAGCCCTAAGAGTGTCCACCCTTATGTCTCAATCAGCTGTGGGTCTAGGTATGGTCAATCCAAGTGGCATCACAGCCCGTGAGCGAATTTAGTAGGAATTTCTCTCTCTTTCCCTGTCTTTGTTTCACGGGTTTTTAAAAGTGATTGATTTTTATAAAGGGGTTTAGCTGCTTTTCACTGCTGTGTTTATGCCGCTTTACACCCACTTGACTCACTTACAGAGAGATATCAATACATAGGTTTTGAGATTCTTACTAGTCAGATATATTCTTGGGCGGTTAATAGGGGGTGTTGAGTCCAGTTCACTGAGCAAGGAGTAGGTCGTGTCTATTACATATTGGGTTTATGGAACGGTATCTGAGCTAATTTGAAACCCTTGTTTTATGCATCACCCCACCTCACCTTTCCCGTTAAGCAGCCATAGTGTGTTTTCTAAACGTGTGACTCTGTTCTGTTTTGTAATTCAGTTCAAGGGTAGCGGTTTTCACATTCCCTCTATAAGTGATATCTTATGATAAGTGTCTTTTTCTGTGTGAATTATTTCAATGAGAATCGTCGTACCTAAATCCACTCATCATGCTGCTACTAGACTTATGACGTTGATTTCATGGCTGAGTGATATTCTATTATACATAAGGACTAATACTTCTTTATCCATTTTTTTCTTTCCTGGGATATTTACGTTGTAACAAAGTGGAGGTTCTTGTCAACAGAGCAGCCCTAAACTTTGGGGTGCCTGTGTCTTGCTGATTTTTAGTTTTCCCAATTTAGACGCCCATGAGTGGAAGTGCCCGATGCTCTCTTAGCTGAGTTTTTTAGATGTTTCAGGACACACCGTACAGTTCTCCAGAGTGGCTGTTGGCAATTTACATCCCGCCCTTCAGCGTAGCAAGGCTCCCGTTTCTCCATGGCCTGTCCTGCATTTCTGGTTTTGATACTTTATTCAGCATGGCCCTTTTGACCGATGGGAAGCGAGACTTCTTTGTAGCGCTGATTTGCCTTTCCAGGTTGCTTGGTTGGCCAAAAAGGGCGTATGCGTTTTTTCCTGAATATATTCAGGAAAAAACGCATACGCCCTTTTTGGCCAAGGGTATCATGGTCGAGGTTTTGCCGCTTTTCCTGTGCTTTAAAGGCGATTCGAATCTACCTCCTGAAATCTGTTTCCTGCAATTCTGCCTTGCTTTCAAATCCTCTTCGTTGCCTTCCCTCAATATATTTGTGGACGAGAGTTATCATTTATAACTCTGCAGGTTTGTGAATTGCAGTGCCCCTGAGCTCCATTTTTCAACTCGCTTTCTTGGGAGCTGGCTGCAAAAGCGCAGGATTGCTTCAGGCTCTATTCTGGTCCCGAGCGGCAGGCTGAGCCTGTGGTTAATTCTTCTTCCTGATGGGAAAATAGAGTGACCTGTGCCTGTCCCAACACCTAGAGCTAGTGTCTCATTGGTTCCCCCTCTTCCCGTTCATCCTCAGGACAAATTGCAACCTGTACGGAACAGGAGGTTAAAGGTGCTGATTCTCCAAGGAGGGAGATTGCTAGTAAAGCGGCTGGAATGGAGAACCCGAGCACAAGGAGTTGAGAAATGAGGTGCGATTTAGAAACCTTTCCCGATCACACGGTGCACCATCTTCTGGGTTTCTCATGCATGTTTTCGAAGTGGGAAGATGCCCTTGAACCTGGAGATTTGGGACCCATGGGATGGGAACCACGCAGTATTACTTTAAAGGGTCTGCGTTTGCTCACCCAACCTCAAGAAACCTCTCAGCCCCAAGAGTGTCCACCGTTATGTCTCAATCAGCTGTGGGTCTATATATGGTCAATCCAGGTGGCATCACAGCCCCTGAACGAATTTAATAAGAATTTCTTTCTCTTTCCCTGTCTTTGTTTCACGGGTTTTTAAAAGTGATTGATTTTTATAAAGGGGTTTAGCTGCTTTTCACTGCTGTGTTTATGCCGCTTTACACCCACTTGACTCACTTACAGAGAGATATCAATACATAGGTTTTGAGATTCTTATTAGTCAGATATATTCTTGGGCGGTTAATAGGGGGTGTTGAGTCCAGTTCACTGAGCAAGGAGTAGGTCGTGTCTATTACATATTGGGTTTATGGAACGGTATCTGAGCTAATTTGAAACCCTTGTTTTATGCATCACCCCACCTCACCTTTCCCGTTAAGCAGCCATAGTGTGTTTTCTAAACGTGTGCCTCTGTTCTGTTTTGTAATTCAGTTCAAGGTCGCAGTTTTTACATTCCCTCTATAAGTGATATCTTATGATAAGTGTCTTTTTCTGTGTGACTTATTTCACTTAGAATCGTCGTACCTAAATCCACTCATCATGCTGCTACTAGACTTATGACGTTGATTTCATGGCTGAGTGATATTCTATTATATATAAGGACTAATACTTCTTCATCCATTTTTTTCTTTCCTGGGATATTTACGTTGTAACAAAGTAGAGGTTCTTGTCAACAGAGCAGCCCTAAACTTTGGGGTGCCTGTGTCTTGCTGATTTTTAGTTTTCCCAATTTATACGCCCATGAGTGGAAGTGCCCTATGCTCTCTAAGCTGAGTTTTTTAGATGTTTCACGACACACCGTACTCTTCTCTAAAATGGCTGTTGGCAATTTACATCCCGCCCATCAGCGTAGCAAGGCTCCCGTTTCTCCATGGCCTGTCCTGCATTTCTGGTTTTGACACTTTATTCAGCATGGCCCTTTTGACCGGTGGGAAGCGAGACTTCTTTGTAGCGCTGATTTGCCTTTCCAGGTTGCTTGGTTGGCCAAAAAGGGCGTATGCGTTTTTTCCTGAATATATTCAGGAAAAAACGCATACGCCCTTTTTGGCCAAGGGCATCATGGTCGAGGTGTTGCCGCTTTTCCTGTGCTTTAAAGGCGATTCGAATCTACCTCCTGAAATCTGTTTCCTGCAATTCTGCCTTGCTTTCAAATCCTCTTCGTTGACTTCCCTCAATATATTTGTGGACGAGAGTTATCATTTATGACTCTGCAGGTTTGTGAATTGCAGTGCCCCTGAGCTCCATTTTTCAACTCGCTTTCCTGGGACCTGGTCGCAAAAGCGCAGGATTGCTTCAGGCCCTATTCTGGTTCCGGGCGGCAGGCTGAGCCTGTGGTTAATTCTTCTTCCTGATGGGAAAATAGAGTGACCTGTGCCTGTCCCAACACCTAGAGCTAGTGTCTCATTGGTTCCCCCTCTTCCCGTTCATCCTCAGGACAAATTGCAACCTGTACGGAACAGGAGGTTAAAGGTGCTGATTCTCCAAGGAGGGAGATTGCTAGTAAAGCAGCTGGAATGGCGAACCCGAGCCCAAGGAGATGAGAAATGAGGTCCCTTTTAGAAACCTTTCCCGATCACACGGTGTACCATCTTCTGGGTTTCTCATGCATGTTTTCGAAGTGGGAAGATGCCCTTGAACCTGGAGATTTGGGACCCATGGGATGGGAACCACGCAGTATTACTTTAAAGGGTCTACGTTTGCTCACCCAACCTCACGAAACCTCTCAGCCCCAAGAGTGTCCACCCTTATGTCTCAATCAGCTGTGGGTCTATATATGGTCAATCCAGGTGGCATCACAGCCCCTGAACGAATTTAGTAAGAATTTCTTTCTCTTTCCCTGTCTTTGTTTCACGGGTTTTTAAAAGTGATTGATTTTTATAAAGGGGTTTAGCTGCTTTTCACTGCTGTGTTTATGCCGCTTTACACCCACTTGACTCACTTTCAGAGAGATATCAATACATAGGTTTTAAGATTCTTACTAGTCAGATATATTCTTGGGCGGTTAATAGGGGGTGTTGAGTCCAGTTCACTGAGCAAGGAGTAGGTCGTGTCTATTACATATTGGGTTTATGGAACGGTATCTGAGCTAATTTGAAACCCTTCTTTTATGCATCACCCCACCTCACCTTTCCCGTTAAGCAGCCATAGTGTGTTTTCTAAACGTGTGACTCTGTTCTGTTTTGTAATTCAGTTCAAGGGTAGCGGTTTTCACATTCCCTCTATAAGTGATATCTTATGATAAGTGTCTTTTTCTGTGTGACTTATTTCACTTAGAATCGTCGTACCTAAATCCACTCATCATGCTGCTACTAGACTTATGACGTTGATTTCATGGCTGAGTGATATTCTATTATACATAAGGACTAATACTTCTTTATCCATTTTTTTCTTTCCTGGGATATTTACGTTGTAACAAAGTGGAGGTTCTTGTCAACAGAGCAGCCCTAAACTTTGGGGTGCCTGTGTCTTGCTGATTTTTAGTTTTCCCAATTTATACGCCCATGAGTGGAAGTGTCCTATGCTCTCTAAGCTGAGTTTTTTAGATGTTTCAGGACACACCATACACTTCTACAGAGTGGCTGTTGGCAATTTACATCCCGCCCATCAGCGTAGCAAGGCTCCCGTTTCTCCATGGCCTGTCCTGCATTTCTGGTTTTGACACTTTATTCAGCATGGCCCTTTTGACCGACGGGAAACGAGCCTTCTTTGTAGCGCTGATTTGCCTTTCCAGGTTGCTTGGTTGGCCAAAAAGGGCGTATGCGTTTTTTCCTGAATATATTCAGGAAAAAACGCATACGCCCTTTTTGGCCAAGGGCATCATGGTCGAGGTGTTGCCGCTTTTCCTGTGCTTTAAAGGCGATTCGAATCTAGCTCCTGAAATCTGTTTCCTGCAATTCTGCCTTGCTTTCAAATCCTCTTCGTTGCCTTCCCTCAATATATTTGTGGACGAGAGTTATCATTTATAACTCTGCAGGTTTGTGAATTGCAGTGCCCCTGAGCTCCATTTTTCAACTCGCTTTCTTGGGAGCTGGCTGCAAAAGCGCAGGATTGCTTCAGGCTCTATTCTGGTCCCGAGCGGCAGGCTGAGCCTGTGGTTAATTCTTCTTCCTGATGGGAAAATAGAGTGACCTGTGCCTGTCCCAACACCTAGAGCTAGTCTCTCATTGGTTCCCCCTCTTCCCGTTCATCCTCAGGACAAATTGCAACCTGTACGGAACAGGAGGTTAAAGGTGCTGATTCTCCAAGGAGGGAGATTGCTAGTAAAGCAGCTGGAATGGCGAACCCGAGCCCAAGGAGATGAGAAATGAGGTCCCTTTTAGAAACCTTTCCCGATCACACGGTGTACCATCTTCTGGGTTTCTCATGCATGTTTTCCATGTAGGAAGATGCCCTTGAACCTGGAGATTTGGGACCCATGGGATGGGAACAATGCAGTATTACTTTAAAGGGTCTGCGTTTGCTCACCCAACCTCACGAAACCTCTCAGCCCTAAGAGTGTCCACCCTTATGTCTCAATCAGCTGTGGGTCTAGGTATGGTCAATCCAAGTGGCATCACAGCCCGTGAGCGAATTTAGTAGGAATTTCTCTCTCTTTCACTGTCTTTGTTTCAAGGGTTTTTAAAAGTGATTGATTTTTATAAAGGGGTTTAGATGCTTTTCACTGCTGTGTTTATGCCGCTTTACACCCACTTGACTCACTTACAGAGAGATATCAATACATAGCTTTTAAGATTCTTACTAGTCAGATATATTCTTGGGCGGTGAATAGGGGGTGTGGAGTCCAGTTCACAGAGCAAGGTGTAGGTCGTATCTATTACATATTGGGTTTATGGAACGGTTTCTGAGCTAATTTGAAACCCTTGTTTTATGCATCACCCCACCTCACCTTTCCCGTTAAGCAGCCATAGTGTGTTTTCTAAACGTGTGACTCTGTTCTCTTTTGTAATTCAGTTCAAGGGTAGCGGTTTTCACATTCCCTCTATAAGTGATATCTTATGATAAGTGTCTTTTTCTGTGTGAATTATTTCACTGAGAATCGTTGTACCTAAATCCACTCATCATGCTGCTACTAGACTTATGACGTTGATTTCATGGCTGAGTGATATTCTATTATATATAAGGACTAATACTTCTTCATCCATTTTTTTCTTTCCTGGGATATTTACGTTGTAACAATGTAGAGGTTCTTGTCAACAGAGCAGCCCTAAACTTTGGGGTGCCTGTGTCTTGCTGATTTGTAGTTTTCCCAATTTATACGCCCATGAGTGGAAGTGCCCTATGCTCTCTAAGCTGAGTTTTTTAGATGTTTCAGGACACACCGTACACTTCTACAGAGTGGCTGTTGGCAATTTACATCCCGCCCATCAGCGTAGCAAGGCTCCCGTTTCTCCATGGCCTGTCCTGCATTTCTGGTTTTGACACTTTATTCAGCATGGCCCTTTTGACCGGTGGGATGCGAGACTTCTTTGTAGCGCTGATTTGCCTTTCCAGGTTGCTTGGTTGGCCAAAAAGGGCGTATGCGTTTTTTCCTGAATATATTCAGGAAAAAACGCATACGCCCTTTTTGGCCAAGGGCATCATTGTCGAGGTTTTGCCGCTTTTCCCGTGCTTTAAAGGCGATTCGAATCTACCTCCTGAAATCTGTTTCCTGCAATTCTGCCTTGCTTTCAAATCCTCTTCGTTGCCTTCCCTCAATATATTTGTGGACGAGAGTTATCATTTATAACTCTGCAGGTTTGTGAATTGCAGTGCCCCTGAGCTCCATTTTTCAACTCGCTTTCCTGGGACCTGGACGCGAAAGCGCAGGATTGCTTCAGGCCCTATTCTGGTTCCGGGCGGCAGGCTGAGCCTGTGGTTAATTCTTCTTCCTGATGGGAAAATAGAGTGACCTGTGCCTGTCCCAACACCTAGAGCTAGTCTCTCATTGGTTCCCCCTCTTCCCGTTCATCCTCAGGACAAATTGCAACCTGTACGGAACAGGAGGTTAAAGGTGCTGATTCTCCAAGGAGGGAGATTGCTAGTAAAGCAGCTGGAATGGCGAACCCGAGCCCAAGGAGATGAGAAATGAGGTCCCTTTTAGAAACCTTTCCCGATCACACGGTGTACCATCTTCTGGGTTTCTCATGCATGTTTTCGAAGTGGGAAGATGCCCTTGAACCTGGAGATTTGGGACCCATGGGATGGGAACCACGCAGTATTACTTTAAAGGGTCTACGTTTGCTCACCCAACCTCACGAAACCTCTCAGCCCCAAGAGTGTCCACCCTTATGTCTCAATCAGCTGTGGGTCTATATATGGTCAATCCAGGTGGCATCACAGCCCCTGAACGAATTTAGTAAGAATTTCTTTCTCTTTCCCTGTCTTTGTTTCACGGGTTTTTAAAAGTGATTGATTTTTATAAAGGGGTTTAGCTGCTTTTCACTGCTGTGTTTATGCCGCTTTACACCCACTTGACTCACTTTCAGAGAGATATCAATACATAGGTTTTAAGATTCTTACTAGTCAGATATATTCTTGGGCGGTTAATAGGGGGTGTTGGGTCCAGTTCACTGAGGAAGGAGTAGGTCGTGTCTATTACATATTGGGTTTATGGAACGGTATCTGAGCTAATTTGAAACCCTTGTTTTATGCATCACCCCACCTCACCTTTCCCGTTAAGCAGCCATAGTGTGTTTTCTAAACGTGTGACTCTGTTCTGTTTTGTAATTCAGTTCAAGGGTAGCGGTTTTTACATTCCCTCTATAAGTGATATCTTATGATAAGTGTCTTTTTCTGTGTGACTTATTTCACTTAGAATCGTCGTACCTAAATCCACTCATCATGCTGCTACTAGCCTTATGACGTTGATTTCATGGCTGAGTGATATTCCATTGTACATAAGGACCACAACTTCTTTATCCATTTTTCTCTTTCCTGGGATATTTACGTTGTAACAAAGTGGAGGTTCTTGTCAACAGAGCAGCCCTAAACTTTGGGGTGCCTGTGTCTTGCTGATTTTTAGTTTTCCCAATTTATACGCCCATGAGTGGAAGTGCCCTATGCTCTCTAAGCTGAGTTTATTAGATGTTTCACGACACACCGTACACTTCTCCAAAATGGCTGTTGGCAATTTACATCCCGCCCATCAGCGTAGCAAGGCTCCCGTTTCTCCATGGCCGGTCCTGCATTTCTGGTTTTGACACTTTATTCAGCATGGCCCTTTTGACCGGTGGGAAGCGAGACTTCTTTGTAGCGCTGATTTGCCTTTCCAGGTTGCTTGGTTGGCCAAAAAGGGCGTATGCGTTTTTTCCTGAATATATTCAGGAAAAAACGCATACGCCCTTTTTGGCCAAGGGCATCATTGTCGAGGTTTTGCCGCTTTTCCCGTGCTTTAAAGGCGATTCGAATCTACCTCCTGAAATCTGTTTCCTGCAATTCTGCCTTGCTTTCAAATCCTCTTCGTTGCCTTCCCTCAATATATTTGTGGACGAGAGTTATCATTTATAACTCTGCAGGTTTGTGAATTGCAGTGCCCCTGAGCTCCATTTTTCAACTCGCTTTCCTGGGACCTGGTCGCAAAAGCGCAGGATTGCTTCAGGCCCTATTCTGGTTCCGGGCGGCAGGCTGAGCCTGTGGTTAATTCTTCTTCCTGATGGGAAAATAGAGTGACCTGTGCCTGTCCCAACACCTAGAGCTAGTGTCTCATTGGTTCCCCCTCTTCCCGTTCATCCTCAGGACAAATTGCAACCTGTACGGAACAGGAGGTTAAAGGTGCTGATTCTCCAAGGAGGGAGATTGCTAGTAAAGCAGCTGGAATGGCGAACCCGAGCCCAAGGAGATGAGAAATGAGGTCCCTTTTAGAAACCTTTCACGATCACACGGTGTACCATCTTCTGGGATTCTCATGCATGTTTTCGAAGTGGGAAGATGCCCTTGAACCTGGAGATTTGGGACCCATGGGATGGGAACCACGCAGTATTACTTTAAAGGGTCTACGTTTGCTCACCCAACCTCACGAAACCTCTCAGCCCCAAGAGTGTCCACCCTTATGTCTCAATCAGCTGTGGGTCTATATATGGTCAATCCAGGTGGCATCACAGCCCCTGAACGAATTTAGTAAGAATTTCTTTCTCTTTCACTGTCTTTGTTTCACGGGTTTTTAAAAGTGATTGATTTTTATAAAGGGGTTTAGCTGCTTTTCACTGCTGTGTTTATGCCGCTTTACACCTACTTGACTCACATACAGAGAGATATTAATACATAGCTTTTAAGATTCTTACTAGTCAGATAAATTCTTGGGCGGTGAATAGGGGGTGTTGAGTCCAGTTCACTGAGCAAGGAGTAGGTCGTGTCTATTAAATATTGGGTTTATGGAACGGTATGTGAGCTAATTTGAAACCTTTGTTTTATGCATCACCTCACCTCACCTTTCCCGTTAGCAGCCATAGTGTGTTTTCTAAACGTGTGCCTCTGTTCTGTTTTGTAATTCAGTTCAAGGGTCGGTTTTTACATTCCCTGTATAAGTGATATCTTATGATAAGTGTCTTTTCTGTGTGACTTATTTCACTTAGAATCGTCGTACCTAAATCCACTCATCATGCTGCTACTACCTTATGCAGTTGATTTCATGGCTGAGTGATATTCCGTTGTACATAAGGACCACAACCTCTTTATCCATTTTTCTCTTTCCTGGGATATTTAAGGTGTAACGAAGTGGAGGTTCTTGTCAACAGATTAGCCCTAAACTTTGGGGTGCCTGTGTCTTGCTGATTTTTAGTTTTCCCAATTTATACGCCCATGAGGGGAAGTGCCCTATGTTGTCTAAGCTGAGTTTTTTAGATGTTTCAGGACACACCGTACACTTCTCCAGAGTGGCCGTTGGCATTTTACATCCCGCCCATCAGCGTAGCAAGGCTCCCGTTTTTCCATGGTCTGTCCTGCATTTCTGGTTTTGACACTTTATACAGCATGGCCCTTTTGACCGATGGGAAGCGAGACTTCTTTGTAGCGCTGATTTGCCTTTCCAGGTTGCTTGGTTGGCCAAAAAGGGCGTATGCGTTTTTTCCTGAATATATTCAGGAAAAACGCATACGCCCTTTTTGGCCAAGGGCATCATTGTCGAGGTTTTGCCGCTTTTCCCGTGCTTTAAAGGCGATTCAAATCTACCTCCTGAAATCTGTTTCCTGCAATTCTGCCTTGCTTTCAAATCCTCTTCGTTGCCTTCCGTCAATATATTTGTGGACGAGAGTTATCATTTATAACTCTGCAGGTTTGTGAATTGCAGTGCCCCTGAGCTCCATTTTTCAACTCGCTTTCTTGGGAGCTGGCCGCAAAAGCGCAGGATTGCTTCAGGCCCTATTCTGGTCCCGAGCGGCAGGCTGAGCCTGTGGTTAATTCTTCTTCCTGATGGGAAAATAGAGTGACCTGTGCCTGTCCCAACTCCTAGAGCTAGTCTCTCATTGGTTCCCCCTCTTCCCGTTCATCCTCAGGATAAATTGCAACCTGTACGGAACAGGAGGTTAAAGGTGCTGAATCTCCAAGGAGGGAGATTGCTAGTAAAGCGGCTGGAATGGAGAACCCGAGCACAAGGAGTTGAGAAATGAGGTGCAATTTAGAAACCTTTCCCGATCACACGGTGCACCATCTTCTGGGTTTCTCATGCATGTTTTCGAAGTGGGAAGATGCCCTTGAACCTGGAGATTTGGGACCCATGGGATGGGAACCACGCAGTATTACTTTAAAGGGTCTGCGTTTGCTCACCCAACCTCACGAAACCTCTCAGCCCCAAGAGTGTCCACCCTTATGTCTCAATCAGCTGTGGGTCTATATATGGTCAATCCAGGTGGTATCACAGCCCCTGAACGAATTTAGTAAGAATTTCTTTCTCTTTCACTGTCTTTGTTTCACGGGTTTTTAAAAGTGATTGATTTTTATAAAGGGGTTTAGCTGCTTTTCACTGCTGTGTTTATGCCGCTTTACACCCACTTGACTCACTTACAGAGAGATATCAATACATAGGTTTTGAGATTCTTACTAGTCAGATATATTCTTGGGCGGTTAATAGGGGGTGTTGAGTCCAGTT
This sequence comes from Balaenoptera borealis, assembly GCF_965194805.1. NCBI lineage: Eukaryota > Metazoa > Chordata > Mammalia > Artiodactyla > Balaenopteridae > Balaenoptera > Balaenoptera borealis. The sequence continues at coordinate 36,240,300 of NC_138864.1, forward strand.
CACTGAGCAAGGAATAGGTCGTGTCTATTACATATTGGGTTTATGGAACGGTATCTGAGCTAATTTGAAACCCTTGTTTTATGCATCACCCCACCTCACCTTTCCCGTTAAGCAGCCATAGTGTGTTTTCTAAACGTGTGCCTCTGTTCTGTTTTGTAATTCAGTTCAAGGTCGCAGTTTTTACATTCCCTCTATAAGTGATATCTTATGATAAGTGTCTTTTTCTGTGTGACTTATTTCACTTAGAATCGTCGTACCTAAATCCACTCATCATGCTGCTACTAGACTTATGACGTTGATTTCATGGCTGAGTGATATTCTATTATATATAAGGACTAATACTTCTTCATCCATTTTTTTCTTTCCTGGGATATTTACGTTGTAACAAAGTAGAGGTTCTTGTCAACAGAGCAGCCCTAAACTTTGGGGTGCCTGTGTCTTGCTGATTTTTAGTTTTCCCAATTTATACGCCCATGAGTGGAAGTGCCCTATGCTCTCTAAGCTGAGGTTTTTAGATGTTTCACGACACACCGTACACTTCTCCAAAATGGCTGTTGGCAATTTACATCCCGCCCATCAGCGTAGCAAGGCTCCCGTTTCTCCATGGCCTGTCCTGCATTTCTGGTTTTGACACTTTATTCAGCATGGCCCTTTTGACCGGTGGGAAGCGAGACTTCTTTGTAGTGCTGATTTGCCTTTCCAGGTTGCTTGGTTGGCCAAAAAGGGCGTATGCGTTTTTTCCTGAATATATTCAGGAAAAAACGCATACGCCCTTTTTGGCCAAGGGCATCATGGTCGAGGTGTTGCCGCTTTTCCTGTGCTTTAAAGGCGATTCGAATCTAGCTCCTGAAATCTGTTTCCTGCAATTCTGCCTTGCTTTCAAATCCTCTTCGTTGCCTTCCCTCAATATATTTGTGGACGAGAGTTATCATTTATAACTCTGCAGGTTTGTGAATTGCAGTGCCCCTGAGCTCCATTTTTCAACTCGCTTTCCTGGGACATGGTCGCAAAAGCCCAGGATTGCTTCAGGCCCTATTCTGGTTCCGGGCGGCAGGCTGAGCCTGTGGTTAATTCTTCTTCCTGATGGGAAAATAGAGTGACCTGTGCCTGTCCCAACACCTAGAGCTAGTGTCTCATTGGTTCCCCCTCTTCCCGTTCATCCTCAGGACAAATTGCAACCTGTACGGAACAGGAGGTTAAAGGTGCTGATTCTCCAAGGAGGGAGATTGCTAGTAAAGCGGCTGGAATGGAGAACCCGAGCACAAGGAGTTGAGAAATGAGGTGCGATTTAGAAACCTTTCCCGATCACACGGTGCACCATCTTCTGGGTTTCTCATGCATGTTTTCGAAGTGGGAAGATGCCCTTGAACCTGGAGATTTGGGACCCATGGGATGGGAACCACGCAGTATTACTTTAAAGGGTCTGCGTTTGCTCACCCAACCTCACGAAACCTCTCAGCCCCAAGAGTGTCCACCGTTATGTCTCAATCAGCTGTGGGTCTATATATGGTCAATCCAGGTGGCATCACAGCCCCTGAACGAATTTAATAAGAATTTCTTTCTCTTTCCCTGTCTTTGTTTCACGGGTTTTTAAAAGTGATTGATTTTTATAAAGGGGTTTAGCTGCTTTTCACTGCTGTGTTTATGCCGCTTTACACCCACTTGACTCACTTACAGAGAGATATCAATACATAGGTTTTGAGATTCTTATTAGTCAGATATATTCTTGGGCGGTTAATAGGGGGTGTTGAGTCCAGTTCACTGAGCAAGGAGTAGGTCGTGTCTATTACATATTGGGTTTATGGAACGGTATCTGAGCTAATTTGAAACCCTTGTTTTATGCATCACCCCACCTCACCTTTCCCGTTAAGCAGCCATAGTGTGTTTTCTAAACGTGTGCCTCTGTTCTGTTTTGTAATTCAGTTCAAGGTCGCAGTTTTTACATTCCCTCTATAAGTGATATCTTATGATAAGTGTCTTTTTCTGTGTGACTTATTTCACTTAGAATCGTCGTACCTAAATCCACTCATCATGCTGCTACTAGACTTATGACGTTGATTTCATGGCTGAGTGATATTCTATTATATATAAGGACTAATACTTCTTCATCCATTTTTTTCTTTCCTGGGATATTTACGTTGTAACAAAGTAGAGGTTCTTGTCAACAGAGCAGCCCTAAACTTTGGGGTGCCTGTGTCTTGCTGATTTTTAGTTTTCCCAATTTATACGCCCATGAGTGGAAGTGCCCTATGCTCTCTAAGCTGAGTTTTTTAGATGTTTCACGACACACCGTACACTTCTCTAAAATGGCTGTTGGAAATTTACATCCCGCCCATCAGCGTAGCAAGGCTCCCGTTTCTCCATGGCCTGTCCTGCATTTCTGGTTTTGACACTTTATTCAGCATGGCCCTTTTGACCGGTGGGAAGCGAGACTTCTTTGTAGCGCTGATTTGCCTTTCCAGGTTGCTTGGTTGGCCAAAAAGGGCGTATGCGTTTTTTCCTGAATATATTCAGGAAAAAACGCATACGCCCTTTTTGGCCAAGGGCATCATGGTCGAGGTTTTGCCGCTTTTCCTGTGCTTTAAAGGCGATTCGAATCTACCTCCTGAAATCTGTTTCCTGCAATTCTGCCTTGCTTTCAAATCCTCTTCGTTGCCTTCCCTCAATATATTTGTGGACGAGAGTTATCATTTATGACTCTGCAGGTTTGTGAATTGCAGTGCCCCTGAGCTCCATTTTTCAACTCGCTTTCCTGGGACCTGGTCGCAAAAGCGCAGGATTGCTTCAGGCCCTATTCTGGTTCCGGGCGGCAGGCTGAGCCTGTGGTTAATTCTTCTTCCTGATGGGAAAATAGAGTGACCTGTGCCTGTCCCAACACCTAGAGCTAGTGTCTCATTGGTTCCCCCTCTTCCCGTTCATCCTCAGGACAAATTGCAACCTGTACGGAACAGGAGGTTAAAGGTGCTGATTCTCCAAGGAGGGAGATTGCTAGTAAAGCAGCTGGAATGGCGAACCCGAGCCCAAGGAGATGAGAAATGAGGTCCCTTTTAGAAACCTTTCCCGATCACACGGTGTACCATCTTCTGGGTTTCTCATGCATGTTTTTGAAGTGGGAAGATGCCCTTGAACCTGGAGATTTGGGACCCATGGGATGGGAACCACGCAGTATTACTTTAAAGGGTCTACGTTTGCTCACCCAACCTCACGAAACCTCTCAGCCCCAAGAGTGTCCACCCTTATGTCTCAATCAGCTGTGGGTCTATATATGGTCAATCCAGGTGGCATCACAGCCCCTGAACGAATTTAGTAAGAATTTCTTTCTCTTTCCCTGTCTTTGTTTCACGGGTTTTTAAAAGTGATTGATTTTTATAAAGGGGTTTAGCTGCTTTTCACTGCTGTGTTTATGCCGCTTTACACCCACTTGACTCACTTTCAGAGAGATATCAATACATAGGTTTTAAGATTCTTACTAGTCAGATATATTCTTGGGCGGTTAATAGGGGGTGTTGAGTCCAGTTCACTGAGCAAGGAGTAGGTCGTGTCTATTACATATTGGGTTTATGGAACGGTCTCTGAGCTAATTTGAAACCCTTCTTTTATGCATCACCCCACCTCACCTTTCCCGTTAAGCAGCCATAGTGTGTTTTCTAAACGTGTGCCTCTGTTCTGTTTTGTAATTCAGTTCAAGGGTAGCGGTTTTCACATTCCCTCTATAAGTGATATCTTATGATAAGTGTCTTTTTCTGTGTGACTTATTTCACTTAGAATCGTCGTACCTAAATCCACTCATCATGCTGCTACTAGACTTATGACGTTGATTTCATGGCTGAGTGATATTCTATTATACATAAGGACTAATACTTCTTTATCCATTTTTTTCTTTCCTGGGATATTTACGTTGTAACAAAGTGGAGGTTCTTGTCAACAGAGCAGCCCTAAACTTTGGGGTGCCTGTGTCTTGCTGATTTTTAGTTTTCCCAATTTATACGCCCATGAGTGGAAGTGTCCTATGCTCTCTAAGCTGAGTTTTTTAGATGTTTCAGGACACACCGTACACTTCTACAGAGTGGCTGTTGGCAATTTACATCCCGCCCATCAGCGTAGCAAGGCTCCCGTTTCTCCATGGCCTGTCCTGCATTTCTGGTTTTGACACTTTATTCAGCATGGCCCTTTTGACCGACGGGAAACGAGCCTTCTTTGTAGCGCTGATTTGCCTTTCCAGGTTGCTTGGTTGGCCAAAAAGGGCGTATGCGTTTTTTCCTGAATATATTCAGGAAAAAACGCATACGCCCTTTTTGGCCAAGGGCATCATGGTCGAGGTGTTGCCGCTTTTCCTGTGCTTTAAAGGCGATTCGAATCTACCTCCTGAAATCTGTTTCCTGCAATTCTGCCTTGCTTTCAAATCCTCTTCGTTGCCTTCCCTCAATATATTTGTGGACGAGAGTTATCATTTATAACTCTGCAGGTTTGTGAATTGCAGTGCCCCTGAGCTCCATTTTTCAACTCGCTTTCTTGGGAGCTGGCTGCAAAAGCGCAGGATTGCTTCAGGCTCTATTCTGGTCCCGAGCGGCAGGCTGAGCCTGTGGTTAATTCTTCTTCCTGATGGGAAAATAGAGTGACCTGTGCCTGTCCCAACACCTAGAGCTAGTGTCTCATTGGTTCCCCCTCTTCCCGTTCATCCTCAGGACAAATTGCAACCTGTACGGAACAGGAGGTTAAAGGTGCTGATTCTCCAAGGAGGGAGATTGCTAGTAAAGCGGCTGGAATGGAGAACCCGAGCACAAGGAGTTGAGAAATGAGGTGCGATTTAGAAACCTTTCCCGATCACACGGTGCACCATCTTCTGGGTTTCTCATGCATGTTTTCGAAGTGGGAAGATGCCCTTGAACCTGGAGATTTGGGACCCATGGGATGGGAACCACGCAGTATTACTTTAAAGGGTCTGCGTTTGCTCACCCAACCTCACGAAACCTCTCAGCCCCAAGAGTGTCCACCCTTATGTCTCAATCAGCTGTGGGTCTATATATGGTCAATCCAGGTGGCATCACAGCCCCTGAACGAATTTAGTAAGAATTTCTTTCTCTTTCCCTGTCTTTGTTTCACGGGTTTTTAAAAGTGATTGATTTTTATAAAGGGGTTTAGCTGCTTTTCACTGCTGTGTTTATGCCGCTTTACACCCACTTGACTCACTTACAGAGAGATATCAATACATAGGTTTTGAGATTCTTACTAGTCAGATATATTCTTGGGCAGTTAATAGGGGGTGTTGAGTCCAGTTCACTGAGCAAGGAGTAGGTCGTGTCTATTACATATTGGGTTTATGGAACGGTATCTGAGCTAATTTGAAACCCTTGTTTTATGCATCACCCCACCTCACCTTTCCCGTTAAGCAGCCATAGTGTGTTTTCTAAACGTGTGCCTCTGTTCTGTTTTGTAATTCAGTTCAAGGTCGCAGTTTTTACATTCCCTCTATAAGTGATATCTTATGATAAGTGTCTTTTTCTGTGTGACTTATTTCACTTAGAATCGTCGTACCTAAATCCACTCATCATGCTGCTACTAGACTTATGACGTTGATTTCATGGCTGAGTGATATTCTATTATATATAAGGACTAATACTTCTTCATCCATTTTTTTCTTTCCTGGGATATTTACGTTGTAACAAAGTAGAGGTTCTTGTCAACAGAGCAGCCCTAAACTTTGGGGTGCCTGTGTCTTGCTGATTTTTAGTTTTCCCAATTTATACGCCCATGAGTGGAAGTGCCCTATGCTCTCTAAGCTGAGTTTTTTAGATGTTTCACGACACACCGTACACTTCTCCAAAATGGCTGTTGGCAATTTACATCCCGCCCATCAGCGTAGCAAGGCTCCCGTTTCTCCATGGCCTGTCCTGCATTTCTGGGTTTGACACTTTATTCAGCATGGCCCTTTTGACCGGTGGGAAGCGAGACTTCTTTGTAGCGCTGATTTGCCTTTCCAGGTTGCTTGGTTGGCCAAAAAGGGCGTATGCGTTTTTTCCTGAATATATTCAGGAAAAAACGCATACGCCCTTTTTGGCCAAGGGCATCATGGTCGAGGTTTTGCCGCTTTTCCTGTGCTTTAAAGGCGATTCGAATCTACCTCCTGAAATCTGTTTCCTGCAATTCTGCCTTGCTTTCAAATCCTCTTCGTTGCCTTCCCTCAATATATTTGTGGACGAGAGTTATCATTTATGACTCTGCAGGTTTGTGAATTGCAGTGCCCCTGAGCTCCATTTTTCAACTCGCTTTCCTGGGACCTGGTCGCAAAAGCGCAGGATTGCTTCAGGCCCTATTCTGGTTCCGGGCGGCAGGCTGAGCCTGTGGTTAATTCTTCTTCCTGATGGGAAAATAGAGTGACCTGTGCCTGTCCCAACACCTAGAGCTAGTGTCTCATTGGTTCCCCCTCTTCCCGTTCATCCTCAGGACAAATTGCAACCTGTACGGAACAGGAGGTTAAAGGTGCTGATTCTCCAAGGAGGGAGATTGCTAGTAAAGCAGCTGGAATGGCGAACCCGAGCCCAAGGAGATGAGAAATGAGGTCCCTTTTAGAAACCTTTCCCGATCACACGGTGTACCATCTTCTGGGTTTCTCATGCATGTTTTCGAAGTGGGAAGATGCCCTTGAACCTGGAGATTTGGGACCCATGGGATGGGAACCACGCAGTATTACTTTAAAGGGTCTACGTTTGCTCACCCAACCTCACGAAACCTCTCAGCCCCAAGAGTGTCCACCCTTATGTCTCAATCAGCTGTGGGTCTATATATGTTAAATCCAGGTGGCATCACAGCCCCTGAACGAATTTAGTAAGAATTTCTTTCTCTTTCCCTGTCTTTGTTTCACGGGTTTTTAAAAGTGATTGATTTTTATAAAGGGGTTTAGCTGCTTTTCACTGCTGTGTTTATGCCGCTTTACACCCACTTGACTCACTTTCAGAGAGATATCAATACATAGCTTTTAAGATTCTTACTAGTCAGATATATTCTTGGGCGGTTAATAGGGGGTGTTGAGTCCAGTTCACTGAGCAAGGAGTAGGTCGTGTCTATTACATATTGGGTTTATGGAACGGTCTCTGAGCTAATTTGAAACCCTTGTTTTATGCATCACCCCACCTCACCTTTCCCGTTAAGCAGCCATAGTGTGTTTTCTAAACGTGTGCCTCTGTTCTGTTTTGTAATTCAGTTCAAGGGTAGCGGTTTTCACATTCCCTCTATAAGTGATATCTTATGATAAGTGTCTTTTTCTGTGTGACTTATTTCACTTAGAATCGTCGTACCTAAATCCACTCATCATGCTGCTACTAGACTTATGACGTTGATTTCATGGCTGAGTGATATTCTATTATACATAAGGACTAATACTTCTTTATCCATTTTTTTCTTTCCTGGGATATTTACGTTGTAACAAATTGGAGGTTCTTGTCAACAGAGCAGCCCTAAACTTTGGGGTGCCTGTGTCTTGCTGATTTTTAGTTTTCCCAATTTATACGCCCATGAGTGGAAGTGTCCTATGCTCTCTAAGCTGAGTTTTTTAGATGTTTCAGGACACACCGTACATTTCTACAGAGTGGCTGTTGGCAATTTACATCCCGCCCATCAGCGTAGCAAGGCTCCCGTTTCTCCATGGCCTGTCCTGCATTTCTGGTTTTGACACTTTATTCAGCATGGCCCTTTTGACCGACGGGAAACGAGCCTTCTTTGTAGCGCTGATTTGCCTTTCCAGGTTGCTTGGTTGGCCAAAAAGGGCGTATGCGTTTTTTCCTGAATATATTCAGGAAAAAACGCATACGCCCTTTTTGGCCAAGGGCATCATGGTCGAGGTGTTGCCGCTTTTCCTGTGCTTTAAAGGCGATTCGAATCTACCTCCTGAAATCTGTTTCCTGCAATTCTGCCTTGCTTTCAAATCCTCTTCGTTGCCTTCCCTCAATATATTTGTGGACGAGAGTTATCATTTATAACTCTGCAGGTTTGTGAATTGCAGTGCCCCTGAGCTCCATTTTTCAACTCGCTTTCTTGGGAGCTGGCTGCAAAAGCGCAGGATTGCTTCAGGCTCTATTCTGGTCCCGAGCGGCAGGCTGAGCCTGTGGTTAATTCTTCTTCCTGATGGGAAAATAGAGTGACCTGTGCCTGTCCCAACACCTAGAGCTAGTGTCTCATTGGTTCCCCCTCTTCCCGTTCATCCTCAGGACAAATTGCAACCTGTACGGAACAGGAGGTTAAAGGTGCTGATTCTCCAAGGAGGGAGATTGCTAGTAAAGCGGCTGGAATGGAGAACCCGAGCACAAGGAGTTGAGAAATGAGGTGCGATTTAGAAACCTTTCCCGATCACACGGTGCACCATCTTCTGGGTTTCTCATGCATGTTTTCGAAGTGGGAAGATGCCCTTGAACCTGGAGATTTGGGACCCATGGGATGGGAACCACGCAGTATTACTTTAAAGGGTCTGCGTTTGCTCACCCAACCTCACGAAACCTCTCAGCCCCAAGAGTGTCCACCCTTATGTCTCAATCAGCTGTGGGTCTATATATGGTCAATCCAGGTGGCATCACAGCCCCTGAACGAATTTAGTAAGAATTTCTTTCTCTTTCCCTGTCTTTGTTTCACGGGTTTTTAAAAGTGATTGATTTTTATAAAGGGGTTTAGCTGCTTTTCACTGCTGTGTTTATGCCGCTTTACACCCACTTGACTCACTTACAGAGAGATATCAATACATAGGTTTTGAGATTCTTACTAGTCAGATATATTCTTGGGCGGTTAATAGGGGGTGTTGAGTCCAGTTCACTGAGCAAGGAGTAGGTCGTGTCTATTACATATTGGGTTTATGGAACGGTATCTGAGCTAATTTGAAACCCTTGTTTTATGCATCACCCCACCTCACCTTTCCCGTTAAGCAGCCATAGTGTGTTTTCTAAACGTGTGCCTCTGTTCTGTTTTGTAATTCAGTTCAAGGTCGCAGTTTTTACATTCCCTCTATAAGTGATATCTTATGATAAGTGTCTTTTTCTGTGTGACTTATTTCACTTAGAATCGTCGTACCTAAATCCACTCATCATGCTGCTACTAGACTTATGACGTTGATTTCATGGCTGAGTGATATTCTATTATATATAAGGACTAATACTTCTTCATCCATTTTTTTCTTTCCTGGGATATTTACGTTGTAACAATGTAGAGGTTCTTGTCAACAGAGCAGCCCTAAACTTTGGGGTGCCTGTGTCTTGCTGATTTTTAGTTTTCCCAATTTATACGCCCATGAGTGGAAGTGTCCTATGCTCTCTAAGCTGAGTTTTTTAGATGTTTCAGGACACACCGTACATTTCTACAGAGTGGCTGTTGGCAATTTACATCCCGCCCATCAGCGTAGCAAGGCTCCCGTTTCTCCATGGCCTGTCCTGCATTTCTGGTTTTGACACTTTATTCAGCATGGCCCTTTTGACCGACGGGAAACGAGCCTTCTTTGTAGCGCTGATTTGCCTTTCCAGGTTGCTTGGTTGGCCAAAAAGGGCGTATGCGTTTTTTCCTGAATATATTCAGGAAAAAACGCATACGCCCTTTTTGGCCAAGGGCATCATGGTCGAGGTGTTGCCGCTTTTCCTGTGCTTTAAAGGCGATTCGAATCTACCTCCTGAAATCTGTTTCCTGCAATTCTGCCTTGCTTTCAAATCCTCTTCGTTGCCTTCCCTCAATATATTTGTGGACGAGAGTTATCATTTATAACTCTGCAGGTTTGTGAATTGCAGTGCCCCTGAGCTCCATTTTTCAACTCGCTTTCTTGGGAGCTGGCTGCAAAAGCGCAGGATTGCTTCAGGCTCTATTCTGGTCCCGAGCGGCAGGCTGAGCCTGTGGTTAATTCTTCTTCCTGATGGGAAAATAGAGTGACCTGTGCCTGTCCCAACACCTAGAGCTAGTGTCTCATTGGTTCCCCCTCTTCCCGTTCATCCTCAGGACAAATTGCAACCTGTACGGAACAGGAGGTTAAAGGTGCTGATTCTCCAAGGAGGGAGATTGCTAGTAAAGCAGCTGGAATGGCGAACCCGAGCCCAAGGAGATGAGAAATGAGGTCCCTTTTAGAAACCTTTCCCGATCACACGGTGTACCATCTTCTGGGTTTCTCATGCATGTTTTCGAAGTGGGAAGATGCCCTTGAACCTGGAGATTTGGGACCCATGGGATGGGAACCACGCAGTATTACTTTAAAGGGTCTACGTTTGCTCACCCAACCTCACGAAACCTCTCAGCCCCAAGAGTGTCCACCCTTATGTCTCAATCAGCTGTGGGTCTATATATGGTCAATACAGGTGGCATCACAGCCCCTGAACGAATTTAGTAAGAATTTCTTTCTCTTTCCCTGTCTTTGTTTCACGGGTTTTTAAAAGTGATTGATTTTTATAAAGGGGTTTAGCTGCTTTTCACTGCTGTGTTTATGCCGCTTTACACCCACTTGACTCACTTTCAGAGAGATATCAATACATAGGTTTTAAGATTCTTACTAGTCAGATATATTCTTGGGCGGTTAATAGGGGGTGTTGGGTCCAGTTCACTGAGGAAGGAGTAGGTCGTGTCTATTACATATTGGGTTTATGGAACGGTATCTGAGCTAATTTGAAACCCTTGTTTTATGCATCACCCCACCTCACCTTTCCCGTTAAGCAGCCATAGTGTGTTTTCTAAACGTGTGACTCTGTTCTGTTTTGTAATTCAGTTCAAGGGTAGCGGTTTTTACATTCCCTCTATAAGTGATATCTTATGATAAGTGTCTTTTTCTGTGTGACTTATTTCACTTAGAATCGTCATACCTAAATCCACTCATCATGCTGCTACTAGCCTTATGACGTTGATTTCATGGCTGAGTGATATTCCATTGTACATAAGGACCACAACTTCTTTATCCATTTTTCTCTTTCCTGGGATATTTACGTTGTAACAAAGTGGAGGTTCTTGTCAACAGAGCAGCCCTAAACTTTGGGGTGCCTGTGTCTTGCTGATTTTTAGTTTTCCCAATTTATACGCCCATGAGTGGAAGTGCCCTATGCTCTCTAAGCTGAGTTTATTAGATGTTTCACGACACACCGTACACTTCTCCAAAATGGCTGTTGGCAATTTACATCCCGCCCATCAGCGTAGCAAGGCTCCCGTTTCTCCATGGCCGGTCCTGCATTTCTGGTTTTGACACTTTATTCAGCATGGCCCTTTTGACCGGTGGGAAGCGAGACTTCTTTGTAGCGCTGATTTGCCTTTCCAGGTTGCTTGGTTGGCCAAAAAGGGCGTATGCGTTTTTTCCTGAATATATTCAGGAAAAAACGCATACGCCCTTTTTGGCCAAGGGCATCATTGTCGAGGTTTTGCCGCTTTTCCCGTGCTTTAAAGGCGATTCGAATCTACCTCCTGAAATCTGTTTCCTGCAATTCTGCCTTGCTTTCAAATCCTCTTCGTTGACTTCCCTCAATATATTTGTGGACGAGAGTTATCATTTATAACTCTGCAGGTTTGTGAATTGCAGTGCCCCTGAGCTCCATTTTTCAACTCGCTTTCCTGGGACCTGGTCGCAAAAGCGCAGGATTGCTTCAGGCCCTATTCTGGTTCCGGGCGGCAGGCTGAGCCTGTGGTTAATTCTTCTTCCTGATGGGAAAATAGAGTGACCTGTGCCTGTCCCAACACCTAGAGCTAGTGTCTCATTGGTTCCCCCTCTTCCCGTTCATCCTCAGGACAAATTGCAACCTGTACGGAACAGGAGGTTAAAGGTGCTGATTCTCCAAGGAGGGAGATTGCTAGTAAAGCAGCTGGAATGGCGAACCCGAGCCCAAGGAGATGAGAAATGAGGTCCCTTTTAGAAACCTTTCCCGATCACACGGTGTACCATCTTCTGGGTTTCTCATGCATGTTTTCGAAGTGGGAAGATGCCCTTGAACCTGGAGATTTGGGACCCATGGGATGGGAACCACGCAGTATTACTTTAAAGGGTCTACGTTTGCTCACCCAACCTCACGAAACCTCTCAGCCCCAAGAGTGTCCACCCTTATGTCTCAATCAGCTGTGGGTCTATATATGGTCAATCCAGGTGGCATCACAGCCCCTGAACGAATTTAGTAAGAATTTCTTTCTCTTTCACTGTCTTTGTTTCACGGGTTTTTAAAAGTGATTGATTTTTATAAAGGTGTTTAGCTGCTTTTCACTGCTGTGTTTATGCCGCTTTACACCTACTTGACTCACATACAGAGAGATATTAATACATAGCTTTTAAGATTCTTACTAGTCAGATAAATTCTTGGGCGGTGAATAGGGGGTGTTGAGTCCAGTTCACTGAGCAAGGAGTAGGTCGTGTCTATTAAATATTGGGTTTATGGAACGGTATGTGAGCTAATTTGAAACCTTTGTTTTATGCATCACCTCACCTCACCTTTCCCGTTAAGCAGCCATAGTGTGTTTTCTAAACGTGTGCCTCTGTTCTGTTTTGTAATTCAGTTCAAGGGTCGGTTTTTACATTCCCTGTATAAGTGATATCTTATGATAAGTGTCTTTTCTGTGTGACTTATTTCACTTAGAATCGTCGTACCTAAATCCACTCATCATGCTGCTACTACCTTATGCAGTTGATTTCATGGCTGAGTGATATTCCGTTGTACATAAGGACCACAACCTCTTTATCCATTTTTCTCTTTCCTGGGATATTTAAGGTGTAACGAAGTGGAGGTTCTTGTCAACAGATTAGCCCTAAACTTTGGGGTGCCTGTGTCTTGCTGATTTTTAGTTTTCCCAATTTATACGCCCATGAGGGGAAGTGCCCTATGTTGTCTAAGCTGAGTTTTTTAGATGTTTCAGGACACACCGTACACTTCTCCAGAGTGGCCGTTGGCATTTTACATCCCGCCCATCAGCGTAGCAAGGCTCCCGTTTTTCCATGGCCTGTCCTGCATTTCTGGTTTTGACACTTTATTCAGCATGGCCCTTTTGACCGGTGGGAAGCGAGACTTCTTTGTAGCGCTGATTTGCCTTTCCAGGTTGCTTGGTTGGCCAAAAAGGGCGTATGCGTTTTTTCCTGAATATATTCAGGAAAAAACGCATACGCCCTTTTTGGCCAAGGGCATCATTGTCGAGGTTTTGCCGCTTTTCCCGTGCTTTAAAGGCGATTCGAATCTACCTCCTGAAATCTGTTTCCTGCAATTCTGCCTTGCTTTCAAATCCTCTTCGTTGACTTCCCTCAATATATTTGTGGACGAGAGTTATCATTTATAACTCTGCAGGTTTGTGAATTGCAGTGCCCCTGAGCTCCATTTTTCAACTCGCTTTCCTGGGACCTGGTGGCAAAAGCGCAGGATTGCTTCAGGCCCTATTCTGGTTCCGGGCGGCAGGCTGAGCCTGTGGTTAATTCTTCTTCCTGATGGGAAAATAGAGTGACCTGTGCCTGTCCCAACACCTAGAGCTAGTGTCTCATTGGTTCCCCCTCTTCCCGTTCATCCTCAGGACAAATTGCAACCTGTACGGAACAGGAGGTTAAAGGTGCTGATTCTCCAAGGAGGGAGATTGCTAGTAAAGCAGCTGGAATGGCGAACCCGAGCCCAAGGAGATGAGAAATGAGGTCCCTTTTAGAAACCTTTCCCGATCACACGGTGTACCATCTTCTGGGTTTCTCATGCATGTTTTCGAAGTGGGAAGATGCCCTTGAACCTGGAGATTTGGGACCCATGGGATGGGAACCACGCAGTATTACTTTAAAGGGTCTACGTTTGCTCACCCAACCTCACGAAACCTCTCAGCCCCAAGAGTGTCCACCCTTATGTCTCAATCAGCTGTGGGTCTATATATGGTCAATCCAGGTGGCATCACAGCCCCTGAACGAATTTAGTAAGAATTTCTTTCTCTTTCACTGTCTTTGTTTCACGGGTTTTTAAAAGTGATTGATTTTTATAAAGGGGTTTAGCTGCTTTTCACTGCTGTGTTTATGCCGCTTTACACCTACTTGACTCACATACAGAGAGATATTAATACATAGCTTTTAAGATTCTTACTAGTCAGATAAATTCTTGGGCGGTGAATAGGGGGTGTTGAGTCCAGTTCACTGAGCAAGGAGTAGGTCGTGTCTATTAAATATTGGGTTTATGGAACGGTATGTGAGCTAATTTGAAACCTTTGTTTTATGCATCACCTCACCTCACCTTTCCCGTTAAGCAGCCATAGTGTGTTTTCTAAACGTGTGCCTCTGTTCTGTTTTGTAATTCAGTTCAAGGGTCGGTTTTTACATTCCCTGTATAAGTGATATCTTATGATAAGTGTCTTTTCTGTGTGACTTATTTCACTTAGAATCGTCGTACCTAAATCCACTCATCATGCTGCTACTACCTTATGCAGTTGATTTCATGGCTGAGTGATATTCCGTTGTACATAAGGACCACAACCTCTTTATCCATTTTTCTCTTTCCTGGGATATTTAAGGTGTAACGAAGTGGAGGTTCTTGTCAACAGATTAGCCCTAAACTTTGGGGTGCCTGTGTCTTGCTGATTTTTAGTTTTCCCAATTTATACGCCCATGAGGGGAAGTGCCCTATGTTGTCTAAGCTGAGTTTTTTAGATGTTTCAGGACACACCGTACACTTCTCCAGAGTGGCCGTTGGCATTTTACATCCCGCCCATCAGCGTAGCAAGGCTCCCGTTTTTCCATGGTCTGTCCTGCATTTCTGGTTTTGACACTTTATACAGCATGGCCCTTTTGACCGATGGGAAGCGAGACTTCTTTGTAGCGCTGATTTGCCTTTCCAGGTTGCTTGGTTGGCCAAAAAGGGCGTATGCGTTTTTTCCTGAATATATTCAGGAAAAACGCATACGCCCTTTTTGGCCAAGGGCATCATTGTCGAGGTTTTGCCGCTTTTCCCGTGCTTTAAAGGCGATTCAAATCTACCTCCTGAAATCTGTTTCCTGCAATTCTGCCTTGCTTTCAAATCCTCTTCGTTGCCTTCCCTCAATATATTTGTGGACGAGAGTTATCATTTATAACTCTGCAGGTTTGTGAATTGCAGTGCCCCTGAGCTCCATTTTTCAACTCGCTTTCTTGGGAGCTGGCCGCAAAAGCACAGGATTGCTTCAGGCCCTATTCTGGTCCCGAGCGGCAGGCTGAGCCTGTGGTTAATTCTTCTTCCTGATGGGAAAATAGAGTGACCTGTGCCTGTCCCAACTCCTAGAGCTAGTCTCTCATTGGTTCCCCCTCTTCCCGTTCATCCTCAGGATAAATTGCAACCTGTACGGAACAGGAGGTTAAAGGTGCTGAATCTCCAAGGAGGAAGATTGCTAGTAAAGCGGCTGGAATGGAGAACCCGAGCACAAGGAGTTGAGAAATGAGGTGCAATTTAGAAACCTTTCCCGATCACACGGTGCACCATCTTCTGGGTTTCTCATGCATGTTTTCGAAGTGGGAAGATGCCCTTGAACCTGGAGATTTGGGACCCATGGGATGGGAACCACGCAGTATTACTTTAAAGGGTCTGCGTTTGCTCACCCAACCTCACGAAACCTCTCAGCCCCAAGAGTGTCCACCCTTATGTCTCAATCAGCTGTGGGTCTATATATGGTCAATCCAGGTGGTATCACAGCCCCTGAACGAATTTAGTAAGAATTTCTTTCTCTTTCACTGTCTTTGTTTCACGGGTTTTTAAAAGTGATTGATTTTTATAAAGGGGTTTAGCTGCTTTTCACTGCTGTGTTTATGCCGCTTTACACCCACTTGACTCACTTACAGAGAGATATCAATACATAGGTTTTGAGATTCTTACTAGTCAGATATATTCTTGGGCGGTTAATAGGGGGTGTTGAGTCCAGTTCACTGAGCAAGGAATAGGTCGTGTCTATTACATATTGGGTTTATGGAACGGTATCTGAGCTAATTTGAAACCCTTGTTTTATGCATCACCCCACCTCACCTTTCCCGTTAAGCAGCCATAGTGTGTTTTCTAAACGTGTGCCTCTGTTCTGTTTTGTAATTCTGTTCAAGGTCGCAGTTTTTACATTCCCTCTATAAGTGATATCTTATGATAAGTGTCTTTTTCTGTGTGACTTATTTCACTTAGAATCGTCATACCTAAATCCACTCATCATGCTGCTACTAGCCTTATGACGTTGATTTCATGGCTGAGTGATATTCCATTGTACATAAGGACCACAACTTCTTTATCCATTTTTCTCTTTCCTGGGATATTTACGTTGTAACAAAGTGGAGGTTCTTGTCAACAGAGCAGCCCTAAACTTTGGGGTGCCTGTGTCTTGCTGATTTTTAGTTTTCCCAATTTATACGCCCATGAGTGGAAGTGCCCTATGCTCTCTAAGCTGAGTTTATTAGATGTTTCACGACACACCGTACACTTCTCCAAAATGGCTGTTGGCAATTTACATCCCGCCCATCAGCGTAGCAAGGCTCCCGTTTCTCCATGGCCGGTCCTGCATTTCTGGTTTTGACACTTTATTCAGCATGGCCCTTTTGACCGGTGGGAAGCGAGACTTCTTTGTAGCGCTGATTTGCCTTTCCAGGTTGCTTGGTTGGCCAAAAAGGGCGTATGCGTTTTTTCCTGAATATATTCAGGAAAAAACGCATACGCCCTTTTTGGCCAAGGGCATCATTGTCGAGGTTTTGCCGCTTTTCCCGTGCTTTAAAGGCGATTCGAATCTACCTCCTGAAATCTGTTTCCTGCAATTCTGCCTTGCTTTCAAATCCTCTTCGTTGACTTCCCTCAATATATTTGTGGACGAGAGTTATCATTTATAACTCTGCAGGTTTGTGAATTGCAGTGCCCCTGAGCTCCATTTTTCAACTCGCTTTCCTGGGACCTGGTCGCAAAAGCGCAGGATTGCTTCAGGCCCTATTCTGGTTCCGGGCGGCAGGCTGAGCCTGTGGTTAATTCTTCTTCCTGATGGGAAAATAGAGTGACCTGTGCCTGTCCCAACACCTAGAGCTAGTGTCTCATTGGTTCCCCCTCTTCCCGTTCATCCTCAGGACAAATTGCAACCTGTACGGAACAGGAGGTTAAAGGTGCTGATTCTCCAAGGAGGGAGATTGCTAGTAAAGCAGCTGGAATGGCGAACCCGAGCCCAAGGAGATGAGAAATGAGGTCCCTTTTAGAAACCTTTCCCGATCACACGGTGTACCATCTTCTGGGTTTCTCATGCATGTTTTCGAAGTGGGAAGATGCCCTTGAACCTGGAGATTTGGGACCCATGGGATGGGAACCACGCAGTATTACTTTAAAGGGTCTATGTTTGCTCACCCAACCTCACGAAACCTCTCAGCCCCAAGAGTGTCCACCCTTATGTCTCAATCAGCTGTGGGTCTATATATGGTCAATCCAGGTGGCATCACAGCCCCTGAACGAATTTAGTAAGAATTTCTTTCTCTTTCACTGTCTTTGTTTCACGGGTTTTTAAAAGTGATTGATTTTTATAAAGGTGTTTAGCTGCTTTTCACTGCTGTGTTTATGCCGCTTTACACCTACTTGACTCACATACAGAGAGATATTAATACATAGCTTTTAAGATTCTTACTAGTCAGATAAATTCTTGGGCGGTGAATAGGGGGTGTTGAGTCCAGTTCACTGAGCAAGGAGTAGGTCGTGTCTATTAAATATTGGGTTTATGGAACGGTATGTGAGCTAATTTGAAACCTTTGTTTTATGCATCACCTCACCTCACCTTTCCCGTTAAGCAGCCATAGTGTGTTTTCTAAACGTGTGCCTCTGTTCTGTTTTGTAATTCAGTTCAAGGGTCGGTTTTTACATTCCCTGTATAAGTGATATCTTATGATAAGTGTCTTTTCTGTGTGACTTATTTCACTTAGAATCGTCGTACCTAAATCCACTCATCATGCTGCTACTACCTTATGCAGTTGATTTCATGGCTGAGTGATATTCCGTTGTACATAAGGACCACAACCTCTTTATCCATTTTTCTCTTTCCTGGGATATTTAAGGTGTAACGAAGTGGAGGTTCTTGTCAACAGATTAGCCCTAAACTTTGGGGTGCCTGTGTCTTGCTGATTTTTAGTTTTCCCAATTTATACGCCCATGAGGGGAAGTGCCCTATGTTGTCTAAGCTGAGTTTTTTAGATGTTTCAGGACACACCGTACACTTCTCCAGAGTGGCCGTTGGCATTTTACATCCCGCCCATCAGCGTAGCAAGGCTCCCGTTTTTCCATGGCCTGTCCTGCATTTCTGGTTTTGACACTTTATTCAGCATGGCCCTTTTGACCGGTGGGAAGCGAGACTTCTTTGTAGCGCTGATTTGCCTTTCCAGGTTGCTTGGTTGGCCAAAAAGGGCGTATGCGTTTTTTCCTGAATATATTCAGGAAAAAACGCATACGCCCTTTTTGGCCAAGGGCATCATTGTCGAGGTTTTGCCGCTTTTCCCGTGCTTTAAAGGCGATTCGAATCTACCTCCTGAAATCTGTTTCCTGCAATTCTGCCTTGCTTTCAAATCCTCTTCGTTGACTTCCCTCAATATATTTGTGGACGAGAGTTATCATTTATAACTCTGCAGGTTTGTGAATTGCAGTGCCCCTGAGCTCCATTTTTCAACTCGCTTTCCTGGGACCTGGTGGCAAAAGCGCAGGATTGCTTCAGGCCCTATTCTGGTTCCGGGCGGCAGGCTGAGCCTGTGGTTAATTCTTCTTCCTGATGGGAAAATAGAGTGACCTGTGCCTGTCCCAACACCTAGAGCTAGTGTCTCATTGGTTCCCCCTCTTCCCGTTCATCCTCAGGACAAATTGCAACCTGTACGGAACAGGAGGTTAAAGGTGCTGATTCTCCAAGGAGGGAGATTGCTAGTAAAGCAGCTGGAATGGCGAACCCGAGCCCAAGGAGATGAGAAATGAGGTCCCTTTTAGAAACCTTTCCCGATCACACGGTGTACCATCTTCTGGGTTTCTCATGCATGTTTTCGAAGTGGGAAGATGCCCTTGAACCTGGAGATTTGGGACCCATGGGATGGGAACCACGCAGTATTACTTTAAAGGGTCTACGTTTGCTCACCCAACCTCACGAAACCTCTCAGCCCCAAGAGTGTCCACCCTTATGTCTCAATCAGCTGTGGGTCTATATATGGTCAATCCAGGTGGCATCACAGCCCCTGAACGAATTTAGTAAGAATTTCTTTCTCTTTCACTGTCTTTGTTTCACGGGTTTTTAAAAGTGATTGATTTTTATAAAGGGGTTTAGCTGCTTTTCACTGCTGTGTTTATGCCGCTTTACACCTACTTGACTCACATACAGAGAGATATTAATACATAGCTTTTAAGATTCTTACTAGTCAGATAAATTCTTGGGCGGTGAATAGGGGGTGTTGAGTCCAGTTCACTGAGCAAGGAGTAGGTCGTGTCTATTAAATATTGGGTTTATGGAACGGTATGTGAGCTAATTTGAAACCTTTGTTTTATGCATCACCTCACCTCACCTTTCCCGTTAAGCAGCCATAGTGTGTTTTCTAAACGTGTGCCTCTGTTCTGTTTTGTAATTCAGTTCAAGGGTCGGTTTTTACATTCCCTGTATAAGTGATATCTTATGATAAGTGTCTTTTCTGTGTGACTTATTTCACTTAGAATCGTCGTACCTAAATCCACTCATCATGCTGCTACTACCTTATGCAGTTGATTTCATGGCTGAGTGATATTCCGTTGTACATAAGGACCACAACCTCTTTATCCATTTTTCTCTTTCCTGGGATATTTAAGGTGTAACGAAGTGGAGGTTCTTGTCAACAGATTAGCCCTAAACTTTGGGGTGCCTGTGTCTTGCTGATTTTTAGTTTTCCCAATTTATACGCCCATGAGGGGAAGTGCCCTATGTTGTCTAAGCTGAGTTTTTTAGATGTTTCAGGACACACCGTACACTTCTCCAGAGTGGCCGTTGGCATTTTACATCCCGCCCATCAGCGTAGCAAGGCTCCCGTTTTTCCATGGTCTGTCCTGCATTTCTGGTTTTGACACTTTATACAGCATGGCCCTTTTGACCGATGGGAAGCGAGACTTCTTTGTAGCGCTGATTTGCCTTTCCAGGTTGCTTGGTTGGCCAAAAAGGGCGTATGCGTTTTTTCCTGAATATATTCAGGAAAAACGCATACGCCCTTTTTGGCCAAGGGCATCATTGTCGAGGTTTTGCCGCTTTTCCCGTGCTTTAAAGGCGATTCAAATCTACCTCCTGAAATCTGTTTCCTGCAATTCTGCCTTGCTTTCAAATCCTCTTCGTTGCCTTCCCTCAATATATTTGTGGACGAGAGTTATCATTTATAACTCTGCAGGTTTGTGAATTGCAGTGCCCCTGAGCTCCATTTTTCAACTCGCTTTCTTGGGAGCTGGCCGCAAAAGCACAGGATTGCTTCAGGCCCTATTCTGGTCCCGAGCGGCAGGCTGAGCCTGTGGTTAATTCTTCTTCCTGATGGGAAAATAGAGTGACCTGTGCCTGTCCCAACTCCTAGAGCTAGTGTCTCATTGGTTCCCCCTCTTCCCGTTCATCCTCAGGATAAATTGCAACCTGTACGGAACAGGAGGTTAAAGGTGCTGAATCTCCAAGGAGGAAGATTGCTAGTAAAGCGGCTGGAATGGAGAACCCGAGCACAAGGAGTTGAGAAATGAGGTGCAATTTAGAAACCTTTCCCGATCACACGGTGCACCATCTTCTGGGTTTCTCATGCATGTTTTCGAAGTGGGAAGATGCCCTTGAACCTGGAGATTTGGGACCCATGGGATGGGAACCACGCAGTATTACTTTAAAGGGTCTGCGTTTGCTCACCCAACCTCACGAAACCTCTCAGCCCCAAGAGTGTCCACCCTTATGTCTCAATCAGCTGTGGGTCTATATATGGTCAATCCAGGTGGTATCACAGCCCCTGAACGAATTTAGTAAGAATTTCTTTCTCTTTCACTGTCTTTGTTTCACGGGTTTTTAAAAGTGATTGATTTTTATAAAGGGGTTTAGCTGCTTTTCACTGCTGTGTTTATGCCGCTTTACACCCACTTGACTCACTTACAGAGAGATATCAATACATAGGTTTTGAGATTCTTACTAGTCAGATATATTCTTGGGCGGTTAATAGGGGGTGTTGAGTCCAGTTCACTGAGCAAGGAATAGGTCGTGTCTATTACATATTGGGTTTATGGAACGGTCTCTGAGCTAATTTGAAACCCTTGTTTTATGCATCACCCCACCTCACCTTTCCCGTTAAGCAGCCATAGTGTGTTTTCTAAACGTGTGCCTCTGTTCTGTTTTGTAATTCAGTTCAAGGTCGCAGTTTTTACATTCCCTCTATAAGTGATATCTTATGATAAGTGTCTTTTTCTGTGTGACTTATTTCACTTAGAATCGTCGTACCTAAATCCACTCATCATGCTGCTACTAGACTTATGACGTTAATTTCATGGCTGAGTGATATTCTATTATATATAAGGACTAATACTTCTTCATCCATTTTTTTATTTCCTGGGATATTTACGTTGTAACAAAGTAGAGGTTCTTGTCAACAGAGCAGCCCTAAACTTTGGGGTGCCTGTGTCTTGCTGATTTTTAGTTTTCCCAATTTATACGCCCATGAGTGGAAGTGCCCTATGCTCTCTAAGCTGAGTTTTTTAGATGTTTCACGACACACCGTACACTTCTCCAAAATGGCTGTTGGCAATTTACATCCCGCCCATCAGCGTAGCAAGGCTCCCGTTTCTCCATGGCCTGTCCTGCATTTCTGGTTTTGACACTTTATTCAGCATGGCCCTTTTGACCGGTGGGAAGCGAGACTTCTTTGTAGCGCTGATTTGCCTTTCCAGGTTGCTTGGTTGGCCAAAAAGGGCGTATGCGTTTTTTCCTGAATATATTCAGGAAAAAACGCATACGCCCTTTTTGGCCAAGGGCATCATGGTCGATGTGTTGCCGCTTTTCCTGTGCTTTAAAGGCGATTCGAATCTAGCTCCTGAAATCTGTTTCCTGCAATTCTGCCTTGCTTTCAAATCCTCTTCGTTGCCTTCCCTCAATATATTTGTGGACGAGAGTTATCATTTATAACTCTGCAGGTTTGTGAATTGCAGTGCCCCTGAGCTCCATTTTTCAACTCGCTTTCCTGGGACCTGGTCGCAAAAGCGCAGGATTGCTTCAGGCCCTATTCTGGTTCCGGGCGGCAGGCTGAGCCTGTGGTTAATTCTTCTTCCTGATGGGAAAATAGAGTGACCTGTGCCTGTCCCAACACCTAGAGCTAGTGTCTCATTGGTTCCCCCTCTTCCCGTTCATCCTCAGGACAAATTGCAACCTGTACGGAACAGGAGGTTAAAGGTGCTGATTCTCCAAGGAGGGAGATTGCTAGTAAAGCGGCTGGAATGGCGAACCCGAGCCCAAGGAGATGAGAAATGAGGTCCTTTTTAGAAACCTTTCACGATCACACGGTGTACCATCTTCTGGGATTCTCATGCATGTTTTCGAAGTGGGAAGATGCCCTTGAACCTGGAGATTTGGGACCCATGGGATGGGAACCACGCAGTATTACTTTAAAGGGTCTACGTTTGCTCACCCAACCTCACGAAACCTCTCAGCCCCAAGAGTGTCCACCCTTATGTCTCAATCAGCTGTGGGTCTATATATGTTCAATCCAGGTGGCATCACAGCCCCTGAACGTATTTAGTAAGAATTTCTTTCTCTTTCCCTGTCTTTGTTTCACGGGTTTTTAAAAGTGATTGATTTTTATAAAGGGGTTTAGCTGCTTTTCACTGCTGTGTTTATGCCGCTTTACACCCACTTGACTCACTTTCAGAGAGATATCAATACATAGCTTTTAAGATTCTTACTAGTCAGATATATTCTTGGGCGGTTAATAGGGGGTGTTGAGTCCAGTTCACTGAGCAAGGAGTAGGTCGTGTCTATTACATATTGGGTTTATGGAACGGTCTCTGAGCTAATTTGAAACCCTTGTTTTATGCATCACCCCACCTCACCTTTCCCGTTAAGCAGCCATAGTGTGTTTTCTAAACGTGTGCCTCTGTTCTGTTTTGTAATTCAGTTCAAGGGTAGCGGTTTTCACATTCCCTCTATAAGTGATATCTTATGATAAGTGTCTTTTTCTGTGTGACTTATTTCACTTAGAATCGTCGTACCTAAATCCACTCATCATGCTGCTACTAGACTTATGACGTTGATTTCATGGCTGAGTGATATTCTATTATACATAAGGACTAATACTTCTTTATCCATTTTTTTCTTTCCTGGGATATTTACGTTGTAACAAAGTGGAGGTTCTTGTCAACAGAGCAGCCCTAAACTTTGGGGTGCCTGTGTCTTGCTGATTTTTAGTTTTCCCAATTTATACGCCCATGAGTGGAAGTGTCCTATGCTCTCTAAGCT
The DNA here is from genome assembly GCF_965194805.1 of Balaenoptera borealis. NCBI lineage: Eukaryota > Metazoa > Chordata > Mammalia > Artiodactyla > Balaenopteridae > Balaenoptera > Balaenoptera borealis. The sequence continues at coordinate 36,263,661 of NC_138864.1, forward strand.
GAGTTTTTTAGATGTTTCAGGACACACCATACACTTCTACAGAGTGGCTGTTGGCAATTTACATCCCGCCCATCAGCGTAGCAAGGCTCCCGTTTCTCCATGGCCTGTCCTGCATTTCTGGTTTTGACACTTTATTCAGCATGGCCCTTTTGACCGACGGGAAACGAGCCTTCTTTGTAGCGCTGATTTGCCTTTCCAGGTTGCTTGGTTGGCCAAAAAGGGCGTATGCGTTTTTTCCTGAATATATTCAGGAAAAAACGCATACGCCCTTTTTGGCCAAGGGCATCATGGTCGAGGTGTTGCCGCTTTTCCTGTGCTTTAAAGGCGATTCGAATCTACCTCCTGAAATCTGTTTCCTGCAATTCTGCCTTGCTTTCAAATCCTCTTCGTTGCCTTCCCTCAATATATTTGTGGACGAGAGTTATCATTTATAACTCTGCAGGTTTGTGAATTGCAGTGCCCCTGAGCTCCATTTTTCAACTCGCTTTCTTGGGAGCTGGCTGCAAAAGCGCAGGATTGCTTCAGGCTCTATTCTGGTCCCGAGCGGCAGGCTGAGCCTGTGGTTAATTCTTCTTCCTGATGGGAAAATAGAGTGACCTGTGCCTGTCCCAACACCTAGAGCTAGTGTCTCATTGGTTCCCCCTCTTCCCGTTCATCCTCAGGACAAATTGCAACCTGTACGGAACAGGAGGTTAAAGGTGCTGATTCTCCAAGGAGGGAGATTGCTAGTAAAGCAGCTGGAATGGCGAACCCGAGCCCAAGGAGATGAGAAATGAGGTCCCTTTTAGAAACGTTTCCCCATCACACGGTGTACCATCTTCTGGGTTTCTCATGCATGTTTTCCATGTAGGAAGATGCCCTTGAACCTGGAGATTTGGGACCCATGGGATGGGAACAATGCAGTATTACTTTAAAGGGTCTGCGTTTGCTCACCCAACCTCACGAAACCTCTCAGCCCTAAGAGTGTCCACCCTTATGTCTCAATCAGCTGTGGGTCTAGGTATGGTCAATCCAAGTGGCATCACAGCCCGTGAGCGAATTTAGTAGGAATTTCTCTCTCTTTCACTGTCTTTGTTTCACGGGTTTTTAAAAGTGATTGATTTTTATAAAGGGGTTTAGATGCTTTTCACTGCTGTGTTTATGCCGCTTTACACCCACTTGACTCACTTACAGAGAGATATCAATACATAGCTTTTAAGATTCTTACTAGTCAGATATATTCTTGGGCGGTGAATAGGGGGTGTGGAGTCCAGTTCACAGAGCAAGGTGTAGGTCGTATCTATTACATATTGGGTTTATGGAACGGTTTCTGAGCTAATTTGAAACCCTTGTTTTATGCATCACCCCACCTCACCTTTCCCGTTAAGCAGCCATAGTGTGTTTTCTAAACGTGTGACTCTGTTCTCTTTTGTAATTCAGTTCAAGGGTAGCGGTTTTCACATTCCCTCTATAAGTGATATCTTATGATAAGTGTCTTTTTCTGTGTGAATTATTTCACTGAGAATCGTCGTACCTAAATCCACTCATCATGCTGCTACTAGACTTATGACGTTGATTTCATGGCTGAGTGATATTCTATTATATATAAGGACTAATACTTCTTCATCCATTTTTTTCTTTCCTGGGATATTTACGTTGTAACAATGTAGAGGTTCTTGTCAACAGAGCAGCCCTAAACTTTGGGGTGCCTGGGTCTTGCTGATTTGTAGTTTTCCCAATTTATACGCCCATGAGTGGAAGTGCCCTATGCTCTCTAAGCTGAGTTTTTTAGATGTTTCACGACACACCGTACACTTCTCCAAAATGGCTGTTGGCAATTTACATCCCGCCCATCAGCGTAGCAAGGCTCCCGTTTCTCCATGGCCTGTCCTGCATTTCTGGTTTTGACACTTTATTCAGCATGGCCCTTTTGACCGACGGGAAACGAGCCTTCTTTGTAGCGCTGATTTGCCTTTCCAGGTTGCTTGGTTGGCCAAAAAGGGCGTATGCGTTTTTTCCTGAATATATTCAGGAAAAAACGCATACGCCCTTTTTGGCCAAGGGCATCATGGTCGAGGTGTTGCCGCTTTTCCTGTGCTTTAAAGGCGATTCGAATCTACCTCCTGAAATCTGTTTCCTGCAATTCTGCCTTGCTTTCAAATCCTCTTCGTTGCCTTCCCTCAATATATTTGTGGACGAGAGTTATCATTTATAACTCTGCAGGTTTGTGAATTGCAGTGCCCCTGAGCTCCATTTTTCAACTCGCTTTCTTGGGAGCTGGCTGCAAAAGCGCAGGATTGCTTCAGGCTCTATTCTGGTCCCGAGCGGCAGGCTGAGCCTGTGGTTAATTCTTCTTCCTGATGGGAAAATAGAGTGACCTGTGCCTGTCCCAACACCTAGAGCTAGTGTCTCATTGGTTCCCCCTCTTCCCGTTCATCCTCAGGACAAATTGCAACCTGTACGGAACAGGAGGTTAAAGGTGCTGATTCTCCAAGGAGGGAGATTGCTAGTAAAGCAGCTGGAATGGCGAACCCGAGCCCAAGGAGATGAGAAATGAGGTCCCTTTTAGAAACCTTTCCCGATCACACGGTGTACCATCTTCTGGGTTTCTCATGCATGTTTTCGAAGTGGGAAGATGCCCTTGAACCTGGAGATTTGGGACCCATGGGATGGGAACCACGCAGTATTACTTTAAAGGGTCTACGTTTGCTCACCCAACCTCACGAAACCTCTCAGCCCCAAGAGTGTCCACCCTTATGTCTCAATCAGCTGTGGGTCTATATATGGTCAATACAGGTGGCATCACAGCCCCTGAACGAATTTAGTAAGAATTTCTTTCTCTTTCCCTGTCTTTGTTTCACGGGTTTTTAAAAGTGATTGATTTTTATAAAGGGGTTTAGCTGCTTTTCACTGCTGTGTTTATGCCGCTTTACACCCACTTGACTCACTTTCAGAGAGATATCAATACATAGGTTTTAAGATTCTTACTAGTCAGATATATTCTTGGGCGGTTAATAGGGGGTGTTGGGTCCAGTTCACTGAGGAAGGAGTAGGTCGTGTCTATTACATATTGGGTTTATGGAACGGTATCTGAGCTAATTTGAAACCCTTGTTTTATGCATCACCCCACCTCACCTTTCCCGTTAAGCAGCCATAGTGTGTTTTCTAAACGTGTGACTCTGTTCTGTTTTGTAATTCAGTTCAAGGGTAGCGGTTTTTACATTCCCTCTATAAGTGATATCTTATGATAAGTGTCTTTTTCTGTGTGACTTATTTCACTTAGAATCGTCATACCTAAATCCACTCATCATGCTGCTACTAGCCTTATGACGTTGATTTCATGGCTGAGTGATATTCCATTGTACATAAGGACCACAACTTCTTTATCCATTTTTCTCTTTCCTGGGATATTTACGTTGTAACAAAGTGGAGGTTCTTGTCAACAGAGCAGCCCTAAACTTTGGGGTGCCTGTGTCTTGCTGATTTTTAGTTTTCCCAATTTATACGCCCATGAGTGGAAGTGCCCTATGCTCTCTAAGCTGAGTTTATTAGATGTTTCACGACACACCGTACACTTCTCCAAAATGGCTGTTGGCAATTTACATCCCGCCCATCAGCGTAGCAAGGCTCCCGTTTCTCCATGGCCGGTCCTGCATTTCTGGTTTTGACACTTTATTCAGCATGGCCCTTTTGACCGGTGGGAAGCGAGACTTCTTTGTAGCGCTGATTTGCCTTTCCAGGTTGCTTGGTTGGCCAAAAAGGGCGTATGCGTTTTTTCCTGAATATATTCAGGAAAAAACGCATACGCCCTTTTTGGCCAAGGGCATCATTGTCGAGGTTTTGCCGCTTTTCCCGTGCTTTAAAGGCGATTCGAATCTACCTCCTGAAATCTGTTTCCTGCAATTCTGCCTTGCTTTCAAATCCTCTTCGTTGACTTCCCTCAATATATTTGTGGACGAGAGTTATCATTTATAACTCTGCAGGTTTGTGAATTGCAGTGCCCCTGAGCTCCATTTTTCAACTCGCTTTCCTGGGACCTGGTCGCAAAAGCGCAGGATTGCTTCAGGCCCTATTCTGGTTCCGGGCGGCAGGCTGAGCCTGTGGTTAATTCTTCTTCCTGATGGGAAAATAGAGTGACCTGTGCCTGTCCCAACACCTAGAGCTAGTGTCTCATTGGTTCCCCCTCTTCCCGTTCATCCTCAGGACAAATTGCAACCTGTACGGAACAGGAGGTTAAAGGTGCTGATTCTCCAAGGAGGGAGATTGCTAGTAAAGCAGCTGGAATGGCGAACCCGAGCCCAAGGAGATGAGAAATGAGGTCCCTTTTAGAAACCTTTCCCGATCACACGGTGTACCATCTTCTGGGTTTCTCATGCATGTTTTCGAAGTGGGAAGATGCCCTTGAACCTGGAGATTTGGGACCCATGGGATGGGAACCACGCAGTATTACTTTAAAGGGTCTACGTTTGCTCACCCAACCTCACGAAACCTCTCAGCCCCAAGAGTGTCCACCCTTATGTCTCAATCAGCTGTGGGTCTATATATGGTCAATCCAGGTGGCATCACAGCCCCTGAACGAATTTAGTAAGAATTTCTTTCTCTTTCACTGTCTTTGTTTCACGGGTTTTTAAAAGTGATTGATTTTTATAAAGGTGTTTAGCTGCTTTTCACTGCTGTGTTTATGCCGCTTTACACCTACTTGACTCACATACAGAGAGATATTAATACATAGCTTTTAAGATTCTTACTAGTCAGATAAATTCTTGGGCGGTGAATAGGGGGTGTTGAGTCCAGTTCACTGAGCAAGGAGTAGGTCGTGTCTATTAAATATTGGGTTTATGGAACGGTATGTGAGCTAATTTGAAACCTTTGTTTTATGCATCACCTCACCTCACCTTTCCCGTTAAGCAGCCATAGTGTGTTTTCTAAACGTGTGCCTCTGTTCTGTTTTGTAATTCAGTTCAAGGGTCGGTTTTTACATTCCCTGTATAAGTGATATCTTATGATAAGTGTCTTTTCTGTGTGACTTATTTCACTTAGAATCGTCGTACCTAAATCCACTCATCATGCTGCTACTACCTTATGCAGTTGATTTCATGGCTGAGTGATATTCCGTTGTACATAAGGACCACAACCTCTTTATCCATTTTTCTCTTTCCTGGGATATTTAAGGTGTAACGAAGTGGAGGTTCTTGTCAACAGATTAGCCCTAAACTTTGGGGTGCCTGTGTCTTGCTGATTTTTAGTTTTCCCAATTTATACGCCCATGAGGGGAAGTGCCCTATGTTGTCTAAGCTGAGTTTTTTAGATGTTTCAGGACACACCGTACACTTCTCCAGAGTGGCCGTTGGCATTTTACATCCCGCCCATCAGCGTAGCAAGGCTCCCGTTTTTCCATGGCCTGTCCTGCATTTCTGGTTTTGACACTTTATTCAGCATGGCCCTTTTGACCGGTGGGAAGCGAGACTTCTTTGTAGCGCTGATTTGCCTTTCCAGGTTGCTTGGTTGGCCAAAAAGGGCGTATGCGTTTTTTCCTGAATATATTCAGGAAAAAACGCATACGCCCTTTTTGGCCAAGGGCATCATTGTCGAGGTTTTGCCGCTTTTCCCGTGCTTTAAAGGCGATTCGAATCTACCTCCTGAAATCTGTTTCCTGCAATTCTGCCTTGCTTTCAAATCCTCTTCGTTGACTTCCCTCAATATATTTGTGGACGAGAGTTATCATTTATAACTCTGCAGGTTTGTGAATTGCAGTGCCCCTGAGCTCCATTTTTCAACTCGCTTTCCTGGGACCTGGTGGCAAAAGCGCAGGATTGCTTCAGGCCCTATTCTGGTTCCGGGCGGCAGGCTGAGCCTGTGGTTAATTCTTCTTCCTGATGGGAAAATAGAGTGACCTGTGCCTGTCCCAACACCTAGAGCTAGTGTCTCATTGGTTCCCCCTCTTCCCGTTCATCCTCAGGACAAATTGCAACCTGTACGGAACAGGAGGTTAAAGGTGCTGATTCTCCAAGGAGGGAGATTGCTAGTAAAGCAGCTGGAATGGCGAACCCGAGCCCAAGGAGATGAGAAATGAGGTCCCTTTTAGAAACCTTTCCCGATCACACGGTGTACCATCTTCTGGGTTTCTCATGCATGTTTTCGAAGTGGGAAGATGCCCTTGAACCTGGAGATTTGGGACCCATGGGATGGGAACCACGCAGTATTACTTTAAAGGGTCTACGTTTGCTCACCCAACCTCACGAAACCTCTCAGCCCCAAGAGTGTCCACCCTTATGTCTCAATCAGCTGTGGGTCTATATATGGTCAATCCAGGTGGCATCACAGCCCCTGAACGAATTTAGTAAGAATTTCTTTCTCTTTCACTGTCTTTGTTTCACGGGTTTTTAAAAGTGATTGATTTTTATAAAGGGGTTTAGCTGCTTTTCACTGCTGTGTTTATGCCGCTTTACACCTACTTGACTCACATACAGAGAGATATTAATACATAGCTTTTAAGATTCTTACTAGTCAGATAAATTCTTGGGCGGTGAATAGGGGGTGTTGAGTCCAGTTCACTGAGCAAGGAGTAGGTCGTGTCTATTAAATATTGGGTTTATGGAACGGTATGTGAGCTAATTTGAAACCTTTGTTTTATGCATCACCTCACCTCACCTTTCCCGTTAAGCAGCCATAGTGTGTTTTCTAAACGTGTGCCTCTGTTCTGTTTTGTAATTCAGTTCAAGGGTCGGTTTTTACATTCCCTGTATAAGTGATATCTTATGATAAGTGTCTTTTCTGTGTGACTTATTTCACTTAGAATCGTCGTACCTAAATCCACTCATCATGCTGCTACTACCTTATGCAGTTGATTTCATGGCTGAGTGATATTCCGTTGTACATAAGGACCACAACCTCTTTATCCATTTTTCTCTTTCCTGGGATATTTAAGGTGTAACGAAGTGGAGGTTCTTGTCAACAGATTAGCCCTAAACTTTGGGGTGCCTGTGTCTTGCTGATTTTTAGTTTTCCCAATTTATACGCCCATGAGGGGAAGTGCCCTATGTTGTCTAAGCTGAGTTTTTTAGATGTTTCAGGACACACCGTACACTTCTCCAGAGTGGCCGTTGGCATTTTACATCCCGCCCATCAGCGTAGCAAGGCTCCCGTTTTTCCATGGTCTGTCCTGCATTTCTGGTTTTGACACTTTATACAGCATGGCCCTTTTGACCGATGGGAAGCGAGACTTCTTTGTAGCGCTGATTTGCCTTTCCAGGTTGCTTGGTTGGCCAAAAAGGGCGTATGCGTTTTTTCCTGAATATATTCAGGAAAAACGCATACGCCCTTTTTGGCCAAGGGCATCATTGTCGAGGTTTTGCCGCTTTTCCCGTGCTTTAAAGGCGATTCAAATCTACCTCCTGAAATCTGTTTCCTGCAATTCTGCCTTGCTTTCAAATCCTCTTCGTTGCCTTCCCTCAATATATTTGTGGACGAGAGTTATCATTTATAACTCTGCAGGTTTGTGAATTGCAGTGCCCCTGAGCTCCATTTTTCAACTCGCTTTCTTGGGAGCTGGCCGCAAAAGCACAGGATTGCTTCAGGCCCTATTCTGGTCCCGAGCGGCAGGCTGAGCCTGTGGTTAATTCTTCTTCCTGATGGGAAAATAGAGTGACCTGTGCCTGTCCCAACTCCTAGAGCTAGTCTCTCATTGGTTCCCCCTCTTCCCGTTCATCCTCAGGATAAATTGCAACCTGTACGGAACAGGAGGTTAAAGGTGCTGAATCTCCAAGGAGGAAGATTGCTAGTAAAGCGGCTGGAATGGAGAACCCGAGCACAAGGAGTTGAGAAATGAGGTGCAATTTAGAAACCTTTCCCGATCACACGGTGCACCATCTTCTGGGTTTCTCATGCATGTTTTCGAAGTGGGAAGATGCCCTTGAACCTGGAGATTTGGGACCCATGGGATGGGAACCACGCAGTATTACTTTAAAGGGTCTGCGTTTGCTCACCCAACCTCACGAAACCTCTCAGCCCCAAGAGTGTCCACCCTTATGTCTCAATCAGCTGTGGGTCTATATATGGTCAATCCAGGTGGTATCACAGCCCCTGAACGAATTTAGTAAGAATTTCTTTCTCTTTCACTGTCTTTGTTTCACGGGTTTTTAAAAGTGATTGATTTTTATAAAGGGGTTTAGCTGCTTTTCACTGCTGTGTTTATGCCGCTTTACACCCACTTGACTCACTTACAGAGAGATATCAATACATAGGTTTTGAGATTCTTACTAGTCAGATATATTCTTGGGCGGTTAATAGGGGGTGTTGAGTCCAGTTCACTGAGCAAGGAATAGGTCGTGTCTATTACATATTGGGTTTATGGAACGGTATCTGAGCTAATTTGAAACCCTTGTTTTATGCATCACCCCACCTCACCTTTCCCGTTAAGCAGCCATAGTGTGTTTTCTAAACGTGTGCCTCTGTTCTGTTTTGTAATTCAGTTCAAGGTCGCAGTTTTTACATTCCCTCTATAAGTGATATCTTATGATAAGTGTCTTTTTCTGTGTGACTTATTTCACTTAGAATCGTCATACCTAAATCCACTCATCATGCTGCTACTAGCCTTATGACGTTGATTTCATGGCTGAGTGATATTCCATTGTACATAAGGACCACAACTTCTTTATCCATTTTTCTCTTTCCTGGGATATTTACGTTGTAACAAAGTGGAGGTTCTTGTCAACAGAGCAGCCCTAAACTTTGGGGTGCCTGTGTCTTGCTGATTTTTAGTTTTCCCAATTTATACGCCCATGAGTGGAAGTGCCCTATGCTCTCTAAGCTGAGTTTATTAGATGTTTCACGACACACCGTACACTTCTCCAAAATGGCTGTTGGCAATTTACATCCCGCCCATCAGCGTAGCAAGGCTCCCGTTTCTCCATGGCCGGTCCTGCATTTCTGGTTTTGACACTTTATTCAGCATGGCCCTTTTGACCGGTGGGAAGCGAGACTTCTTTGTAGCGCTGATTTGCCTTTCCAGGTTGCTTGGTTGGCCAAAAAGGGCGTATGCGTTTTTTCCTGAATATATTCAGGAAAAAACGCATACGCCCTTTTTGGCCAAGGGCATCATTGTCGAGGTTTTGCCGCTTTTCCCGTGCTTTAAAGGCGATTCGAATCTACCTCCTGAAATCTGTTTCCTGCAATTCTGCCTTGCTTTCAAATCCTCTTCGTTGACTTCCCTCAATATATTTGTGGACGAGAGTTATCATTTATAACTCTGCAGGTTTGTGAATTGCAGTGCCCCTGAGCTCCATTTTTCAACTCGCTTTCCTGGGACCTGGTCGCAAAAGCGCAGGATTGCTTCAGGCCCTATTCTGGTTCCGGGCGGCAGGCTGAGCCTGTGGTTAATTCTTCTTCCTGATGGGAAAATAGAGTGACCTGTGCCTGTCCCAACACCTAGAGCTAGTGTCTCATTGGTTCCCCCTCTTCCCGTTCATCCTCAGGACAAATTGCAACCTGTACGGAACAGGAGGTTAAAGGTGCTGATTCTCCAAGGAGGGAGATTGCTAGTAAAGCAGCTGGAATGGCGAACCCGAGCCCAAGGAGATGAGAAATGAGGTCCCTTTTAGAAACCTTTCCCGATCACACGGTGTACCATCTTCTGGGTTTCTCATGCATGTTTTCGAAGTGGGAAGATGCCCTTGAACCTGGAGATTTGGGACCCATGGGATGGGAACCACGCAGTATTACTTTAAAGGGTCTATGTTTGCTCACCCAACCTCACGAAACCTCTCAGCCCCAAGAGTGTCCACCCTTATGTCTCAATCAGCTGTGGGTCTATATATGGTCAATCCAGGTGGCATCACAGCCCCTGAACGAATTTAGTAAGAATTTCTTTCTCTTTCACTGTCTTTGTTTCACGGGTTTTTAAAAGTGATTGATTTTTATAAAGGTGTTTAGCTGCTTTTCACTGCTGTGTTTATGCCGCTTTACACCTACTTGACTCACATACAGAGAGATATTAATACATAGCTTTTAAGATTCTTACTAGTCAGATAAATTCTTGGGCGGTGAATAGGGGGTGTTGAGTCCAGTTCACTGAGCAAGGAGTAGGTCGTGTCTATTAAATATTGGGTTTATGGAACGGTATGTGAGCTAATTTGAAACCTTTGTTTTATGCATCACCTCACCTCACCTTTCCCGTTAAGCAGCCATAGTGTGTTTTCTAAACGTGTGCCTCTGTTCTGTTTTGTAATTCAGTTCAAGGGTCGGTTTTTACATTCCCTGTATAAGTGATATCTTATGATAAGTGTCTTTTCTGTGTGACTTATTTCACTTAGAATCGTCGTACCTAAATCCACTCATCATGCTGCTACTACCTTATGCAGTTGATTTCATGGCTGAGTGATATTCCGTTGTACATAAGGACCACAACCTCTTTATCCATTTTTCTCTTTCCTGGGATATTTAAGGTGTAACGAAGTGGAGGTTCTTGTCAACAGATTAGCCCTAAACTTTGGGGTGCCTGTGTCTTGCTGATTTTTAGTTTTCCCAATTTATACGCCCATGAGGGGAAGTGCCCTATGTTGTCTAAGCTGAGTTTTTTAGATGTTTCAGGACACACCGTACACTTCTCCAGAGTGGCCGTTGGCATTTTACATCCCGCCCATCAGCGTAGCAAGGCTCCCGTTTTTCCATGGCCTGTCCTGCATTTCTGGTTTTGACACTTTATTCAGCATGGCCCTTTTGACCGGTGGGAAGCGAGACTTCTTTGTAGCGCTGATTTGCCTTTCCAGGTTGCTTGGTTGGCCAAAAAGGGCGTATGCGTTTTTTCCTGAATATATTCAGGAAAAAACGCATACGCCCTTTTTGGCCAAGGGCATCATTGTCGAGGTTTTGCCGCTTTTCCCGTGCTTTAAAGGCGATTCGAATCTACCTCCTGAAATCTGTTTCCTGCAATTCTGCCTTGCTTTCAAATCCTCTTCGTTGACTTCCCTCAATATATTTGTGGACGAGAGTTATCATTTATAACTCTGCAGGTTTGTGAATTGCAGTGCCCCTGAGCTCCATTTTTCAACTCGCTTTCCTGGGACCTGGTGGCAAAAGCGCAGGATTGCTTCAGGCCCTATTCTGGTTCCGGGCGGCAGGCTGAGCCTGTGGTTAATTCTTCTTCCTGATGGGAAAATAGAGTGACCTGTGCCTGTCCCAACACCTAGAGCTAGTGTCTCATTGGTTCCCCCTCTTCCCGTTCATCCTCAGGACAAATTGCAACCTGTACGGAACAGGAGGTTAAAGGTGCTGATTCTCCAAGGAGGGAGATTGCTAGTAAAGCAGCTGGAATGGCGAACCCGAGCCCAAGGAGATGAGAAATGAGGTCCCTTTTAGAAACCTTTCCCGATCACACGGTGTACCATCTTCTGGGTTTCTCATGCATGTTTTCGAAGTGGGAAGATGCCCTTGAACCTGGAGATTTGGGACCCATGGGATGGGAACCACGCAGTATTACTTTAAAGGGTCTACGTTTGCTCACCCAACCTCACGAAACCTCTCAGCCCCAAGAGTGTCCACCCTTATGTCTCAATCAGCTGTGGGTCTATATATGGTCAATCCAGGTGGCATCACAGCCCCTGAACGAATTTAGTAAGAATTTCTTTCTCTTTCACTGTCTTTGTTTCACGGGTTTTTAAAAGTGATTGATTTTTATAAAGGGGTTTAGCTGCTTTTCACTGCTGTGTTTATGCCGCTTTACACCTACTTGACTCACATACAGAGAGATATTAATACATAGCTTTTAAGATTCTTACTAGTCAGATAAATTCTTGGGCGGTGAATAGGGGGTGTTGAGTCCAGTTCACTGAGCAAGGAGTAGGTCGTGTCTATTAAATATTGGGTTTATGGAACGGTATGTGAGCTAATTTGAAACCTTTGTTTTATGCATCACCTCACCTCACCTTTCCCGTTAAGCAGCCATAGTGTGTTTTCTAAACGTGTGCCTCTGTTCTGTTTTGTAATTCAGTTCAAGGGTCGGTTTTTACATTCCCTGTATAAGTGATATCTTATGATAAGTGTCTTTTCTGTGTGACTTATTTCACTTAGAATCGTCGTACCTAAATCCACTCATCATGCTGCTACTACCTTATGCAGTTGATTTCATGGCTGAGTGATATTCCGTTGTACATAAGGACCACAACCTCTTTATCCATTTTTCTCTTTCCTGGGATATTTAAGGTGTAACGAAGTGGAGGTTCTTGTCAACAGATTAGCCCTAAACTTTGGGGTGCCTGTGTCTTGCTGATTTTTAGTTTTCCCAATTTATACGCCCATGAGGGGAAGTGCCCTATGTTGTCTAAGCTGAGTTTTTTAGATGTTTCAGGACACACCGTACACTTCTCCAGAGTGGCCGTTGGCATTTTACATCCCGCCCATCAGCGTAGCAAGGCTCCCGTTTTTCCATGGTCTGTCCTGCATTTCTGGTTTTGACACTTTATACAGCATGGCCCTTTTGACCGATGGGAAGCGAGACTTCTTTGTAGCGCTGATTTGCCTTTCCAGGTTGCTTGGTTGGCCAAAAAGGGCGTATGCGTTTTTTCCTGAATATATTCAGGAAAAACGCATACGCCCTTTTTGGCCAAGGGCATCATTGTCGAGGTTTTGCCGCTTTTCCCGTGCTTTAAAGGCGATTCAAATCTACCTCCTGAAATCTGTTTCCTGCAATTCTGCCTTGCTTTCAAATCCTCTTCGTTGCCTTCCCTCAATATATTTGTGGACGAGAGTTATCATTTATAACTCTGCAGGTTTGTGAATTGCAGTGCCCCTGAGCTCCATTTTTCAACTCGCTTTCTTGGGAGCTGGCCGCAAAAGCACAGGATTGCTTCAGGCCCTATTCTGGTCCCGAGCGGCAGGCTGAGCCTGTGGTTAATTCTTCTTCCTGATGGGAAAATAGAGTGACCTGTGCCTGTCCCAACTCCTAGAGCTAGTGTCTCATTGGTTCCCCCTCTTCCCGTTCATCCTCAGGATAAATTGCAACCTGTACGGAACAGGAGGTTAAAGGTGCTGAATCTCCAAGGAGGAAGATTGCTAGTAAAGCGGCTGGAATGGAGAACCCGAGCACAAGGAGTTGAGAAATGAGGTGCAATTTAGAAACCTTTCCCGATCACACGGTGCACCATCTTCTGGGTTTCTCATGCATGTTTTCGAAGTGGGAAGATGCCCTTGAACCTGGAGATTTGGGACCCATGGGATGGGAACCACGCAGTATTACTTTAAAGGGTCTGCGTTTGCTCACCCAACCTCACGAAACCTCTCAGCCCCAAGAGTGTCCACCCTTATGTCTCAATCAGCTGTGGGTCTATATATGGTCAATCCAGGTGGTATCACAGCCCCTGAACGAATTTAGTAAGAATTTCTTTCTCTTTCACTGTCTTTGTTTCACGGGTTTTTAAAAGTGATTGATTTTTATAAAGGGGTTTAGCTGCTTTTCACTGCTGTGTTTATGCCGCTTTACACCCACTTGACTCACTTACAGAGAGATATCAATACATAGGTTTTGAGATTCTTACTAGTCAGATATATTCTTGGGCGGTTAATAGGGGGTGTTGAGTCCAGTTCACTGAGCAAGGAATAGGTCGTGTCTATTACATATTGGGTTTATGGAACGGTCTCTGAGCTAATTTGAAACCCTTGTTTTATGCATCACCCCACCTCACCTTTCCCGTTAAGCAGCCATAGTGTGTTTTCTAAACGTGTGCCTCTGTTCTGTTTTGTAATTCAGTTCAAGGTCGCAGTTTTTACATTCCCTCTATAAGTGATATCTTATGATAAGTGTCTTTTTCTGTGTGACTTATTTCACTTAGAATCGTCGTACCTAAATCCACTCATCATGCTGCTACTAGACTTATGACGTTAATTTCATGGCTGAGTGATATTCTATTATATATAAGGACTAATACTTCTTCATCCATTTTTTTATTTCCTGGGATATTTACGTTGTAACAAAGTAGAGGTTCTTGTCAACAGAGCAGCCCTAAACTTTGGGGTGCCTGTGTCTTGCTGATTTTTAGTTTTCCCAATTTATACGCCCATGAGTGGAAGTGCCCTATGCTCTCTAAGCTGAGTTTTTTAGATGTTTCACGACACACCGTACACTTCTCCAAAATGGCTGTTGGCAATTTACATCCCGCCCATCAGCGTAGCAAGGCTCCCGTTTCTCCATGGCCTGTCCTGCATTTCTGGTTTTGACACTTTATTCAGCATGGCCCTTTTGACCGGTGGGAAGCGAGACTTCTTTGTAGCGCTGATTTGCCTTTCCAGGTTGCTTGGTTGGCCAAAAAGGGCGTATGCGTTTTTTCCTGAATATATTCAGGAAAAAACGCATACGCCCTTTTTGGCCAAGGGCATCATGGTCGATGTGTTGCCGCTTTTCCTGTGCTTTAAAGGCGATTCGAATCTAGCTCCTGAAATCTGTTTCCTGCAATTCTGCCTTGCTTTCAAATCCTCTTCGTTGCCTTCCCTCAATATATTTGTGGACGAGAGTTATCATTTATAACTCTGCAGGTTTGTGAATTGCAGTGCCCCTGAGCTCCATTTTTCAACTCGCTTTCCTGGGACCTGGTCGCAAAAGCGCAGGATTGCTTCAGGCCCTATTCTGGTTCCGGGCGGCAGGCTGAGCCTGTGGTTAATTCTTCTTCCTGATGGGAAAATAGAGTGACCTGTGCCTGTCCCAACACCTAGAGCTAGTGTCTCATTGGTTCCCCCTCTTCCCGTTCATCCTCAGGACAAATTGCAACCTGTACGGAACAGGAGGTTAAAGGTGCTGATTCTCCAAGGAGGGAGATTGCTAGTAAAGCGGCTGGAATGGCGAACCCGAGCCCAAGGAGATGAGAAATGAGGTCCTTTTTAGAAACCTTTCACGATCACACGGTGTACCATCTTCTGGGATTCTCATGCATGTTTTCGAAGTGGGAAGATGCCCTTGAACCTGGAGATTTGGGACCCATGGGATGGGAACCACGCAGTATTACTTTAAAGGGTCTACGTTTGCTCACCCAACCTCACGAAACCTCTCAGCCCCAAGAGTGTCCACCCTTATGTCTCAATCAGCTGTGGGTCTATATATGTTCAATCCAGGTGGCATCACAGCCCCTGAACGTATTTAGTAAGAATTTCTTTCTCTTTCCCTGTCTTTGTTTCACGGGTTTTTAAAAGTGATTGATTTTTATAAAGGGGTTTAGCTGCTTTTCACTGCTGTGTTTATGCCGCTTTACACCCACTTGACTCACTTTCAGAGAGATATCAATACATAGCTTTTAAGATTCTTACTAGTCAGATATATTCTTGGGCGGTTAATAGGGGGTGTTGAGTCCAGTTCACTGAGCAAGGAGTAGGTCGTGTCTATTACATATTGGGTTTATGGAACGGTCTCTGAGCTAATTTGAAACCCTTGTTTTATGCATCACCCCACCTCACCTTTCCCGTTAAGCAGCCATAGTGTGTTTTCTAAACGTGTGCCTCTGTTCTGTTTTGTAATTCAGTTCAAGGGTAGCGGTTTTCACATTCCCTCTATAAGTGATATCTTATGATAAGTGTCTTTTTCTGTGTGACTTATTTCACTTAGAATCGTCGTACCTAAATCCACTCATCATGCTGCTACTAGACTTATGACGTTGATTTCATGGCTGAGTGATATTCTATTATACATAAGGACTAATACTTCTTTATCCATTTTTTTCTTTCCTGGGATATTTACGTTGTAACAAAGTGGAGGTTCTTGTCAACAGAGCAGCCCTAAACTTTGGGGTGCCTGTGTCTTGCTGATTTTTAGTTTTCCCAATTTATACGCCCATGAGTGGAAGTGTCCTATGCTCTCTAAGCTGAGTTTTTTAGATGTTTCAGGACACACCATACACTTCTACAGAGTGGCTGTTGGCAATTTACATCCCGCCCATCAGCGTAGCAAGGCTCCCGTTTCTCCATGGCCTGTCCTGCATTTCTGGTTTTGACACTTTATTCAGCATGGCCCTTTTGACCGACGGGAAACGAGCCTTCTTTGTAGCGCTGATTTGCCTTTCCAGGTTGCTTGGTTGGCCAAAAAGGGCGTATGCGTTTTTTCCTGAATATATTCAGGAAAAAACGCATACGCCCTTTTTGGCCAAGGGCATCATGGTCGAGGTGTTGCCGCTTTTCCTGTGCTTTAAAGGCGATTCGAATCTACCTCCTGAAATCTGTTTCCTGCAATTCTGCCTTGCTTTCAAATCCTCTTCGTTGCCTTCCCTCAATATATTTGTGGACGAGAGTTATCATTTATAACTCTGCAGGTTTGTGAATTGCAGTGCCCCTGAGCTCCATTTTTCAACTCGCTTTCTTGGGAGCTGGCTGCAAAAGCGCAGGATTGCTTCAGGCTCTATTCTGGTCCCGAGCGGCAGGCTGAGCCTGTGGTTAATTCTTCTTCCTGATGGGAAAATAGAGTGACCTGTGCCTGTCCCAACACCTAGAGCTAGTGTCTCATTGGTTCCCCCTCTTCCCGTTCATCCTCAGGACAAATTGCAACCTGTACGGAACAGGAGGTTAAAGGTGCTGATTCTCCAAGGAGGGAGATTGCTAGTAAAGCAGCTGGAATGGCGAACCCGAGCCCAAGGAGATGAGAAATGAGGTCCCTTTTAGAAACGTTTCCCCATCACACGGTGTACCATCTTCTGGGTTTCTCATGCATGTTTTCCATGTAGGAAGATGCCCTTGAACCTGGAGATTTGGGACCCATGGGATGGGAACAATGCAGTATTACTTTAAAGGGTCTGCGTTTGCTCACCCAACCTCACGAAACCTCTCAGCCCTAAGAGTGTCCACCCTTATGTCTCAATCAGCTGTGGGTCTAGGTATGGTCAATCCAAGTGGCATCACAGCCCGTGAGCGAATTTAGTAGGAATTTCTCTCTCTTTCACTGTCTTTGTTTCACGGGTTTTTAAAAGTGATTGATTTTTATAAAGGGGTTTAGATGCTTTTCACTGCTGTGTTTATGCCGCTTTACACCCACTTGACTCACTTACAGAGAGATATCAATACATAGCTTTTAAGATTCTTACTAGTCAGATATATTCTTGGGCGGTGAATAGGGGGTGTGGAGTCCAGTTCACAGAGCAAGGTGTAGGTCGTATCTATTACATATTGGGTTTATGGAACGGTTTCTGAGCTAATTTGAAACCCTTGTTTTATGCATCACCCCACCTCACCTTTCCCGTTAAGCAGCCATAGTGTGTTTTCTAAACGTGTGACTCTGTTCTCTTTTGTAATTCAGTTCAAGGGTAGCGGTTTTCACATTCCCTCTATAAGTGATATCTTATGATAAGTGTCTTTTTCTGTGTGAATTATTTCACTGAGAATCGTCGTACCTAAATCCACTCATCATGCTGCTACTAGACTTATGACGTTGATTTCATGGCTGAGTGATATTCTATTATATATAAGGACTAATACTTCTTCATCCATTTTTTTCTTTCCTGGGATATTTACGTTGTAACAATGTAGAGGTTCTTGTCAACAGAGCAGCCCTAAACTTTGGGGTGCCTGGGTCTTGCTGATTTGTAGTTTTCCCAATTTATACGCCCATGAGTGGAAGTGCCCTATGCTCTCTAAGCTGAGTTTTTTAGATGTTTCACGACACACCGTACACTTCTCCAAAATGGCTGTTGGCAATTTACATCCCGCCCATCAGCGTAGCAAGGCTCCCGTTTCTCCATGGCCGGTCCTGCATTTCTGGTTTTGACACTTTATTCAGCATGGCCCTTTTGACCGGTGGGAAGCGAGACTTCTTTGTAGCGCTGATTTGCCTTTCCAGGTTGCTTGGTTGGCCAAAAAGGGCGTATGCGTTTTTTCCTGAATATATTCAGGAAAAAACGCATACGCCCTTTTTGGCCAAGGGCATCATTGTCGAGGTTTTGCCGCTTTTCCCGTGCTTTAAAGGCGATTCGAATCTACCTCCTGAAATCTGTTTCCTGCAATTCTGCCTTGCTTTCAAATCCTCTTCGTTGCCTTCCCTCAATATATTTGTGGACGAGAGTTATCATTTATAACTCTGCAGGTTTGTGAATTGCAGTGCCCCTGAGCTCCATTTTTCAACTCGCTTTCCTGGGACCTGGACGCGAAAGCGCAGGATTGCTTCAGGCCCTATTCTGGTTCCGGGCGGCAGGCTGAGCCTGTGGTTAATTCTTCTTCCTGATGGGAAAATAGAGTGACCTGTGCCTGTCCCAACACCTAGAGCTAGTCTCTCATTGGTTCCCCCTCTTCCCGTTCATCCTCAGGACAAATTGCAACCTGTACGGAACAGGAGGTTAAAGGTGCTGATTCTCCAAGGAGGGAGATTGCTAGTAAAGCAGCTGGAATGGCGAACCCGAGCCCAAGGAGATGAGAAATGAGGTCCCTTTTAGAAACCTTTCCCGATCACACGGTGTACCATCTTCTGGGTTTCTCATGCATGTTTTCGAAGTGGGAAGATGCCCTTGAACCTGGAGATTTGGGACCCATGGGATGGGAACCACGCAGTATTACTTTAAAGGGTCTACGTTTGCTCACCCAACCTCACGAAACCTCTCAGCCCCAAGAGTGTCCACCCTTATGTCTCAATCAGCTGTGGGTCTATATATGTTCAATCCAGGTGGCATCACAGCCCCTGAACGAATTTAGTAAGAATTTCTTTCTCTTTCCCTGTCTTTGTTTCACGGGTTTTTAAAAGTGATTGATTTTTATAAAGGGGTTTAGCTGCTTTTCACTGCTGTGTTTATGCCGCTTTACACCCACTTGACTCACTTTCAGAGAGATATCAATACATAGGTTTTAAGATTCTTACTAGTCAGATATATTCTTGGGCGGTTAATAGGGGGTGTTGGGTCCAGTTCACTGAGGAAGGAGTAGGTCGTGTCTATTACATATTGGGTTTATGGAACGGTATCTGAGCTAATTTGAAACCCTTGTTTTATGCATCACCCCACCTCACCTTTCCCGTTAAGCAGCCATAGTGTGTTTTCTAAACGTGTGCCTCTGTTCTGTTTTGTAATTCAGTTCAAGGTCGCAGTTTTTACATTCCCTCTATAAGTGATATCTTATGATAAGTGTCTTTTTCTGTGTGACTTATTTCACTTAGAATCGTCGTACCTAAATCCACTCATCATGCTGCTACTAGACTTATGACGTTGATTTCATGGCTGAGTGATATTCTATTATACATAAGGACTAATACTTCTTTATCCATTTTTTTCTTTCCTGGGATATTTACGTTGTAACAAAGTGGAGGTTCTTGTCAACAGAGCAGCCCTAAACTTTGGGGTGCCTGTGTCTTGCTGATTTTTAGTTTTCCCAATTTATACGCCCATGAGTGGAAGTGTCCTATGCTCTCTAAGCTGAGTTTTTTAGATGTTTCAGGACACACCGTACACTTCTACAGAGTGGCTGTTGGCAATTTACATCCCGCCCATCAGCGTAGCAAGGCTCCCGTTTCTCCATGGCCTGTCCTGCATTTCTGGTTTTGACACTTTATTCAGCATGGCCCTTTTGACCGACGGGAAACGAGCCTTCTTTGTAGCGCTGATTTGCCTTTCCAGGTTGCTTGGTTGGCCAAAAAGGGCGTATGCGTTTTTTCCTGAATATATTCAGGAAAAAACGCATACGCCCTTTTTGGCCAAGGGCATCATTGTCGAGGTTTTGCCGCTTTTCCCGTGCTTTAAAGGCGATTCGAATCTACCTCCTGAAATCTGTTTCCTGCAATTCTGCCTTGCTTTCAAATCCTCTTCGTTGCCTTCCCTCAATATATTTGTGGACGAGAGTTATCATTTATAACTCTGCAGGTTTGTGAATTGCAGTGCCCCTGAGCTCCATTTTTCAACTCGCTTTCCTGGGACCTGGACGCGAAAGCGCAGGATTGCTTCAGGCCCTATTCTGGTTCCGGGCGGCAGGCTGAGCCTGTGGTTAATTCTTCTTCCTGATGGGAAAATAGAGTGACCTGTGCCTGTCCCAACACCTAGAGCTAGTCTCTCATTGGTTCCCCCTCTTCCCGTTCATCCTCAGGACAAATTGCAACCTGTACGGAACAGGAGGTTAAAGGTGCTGATTCTCCAAGGAGGGAGATTGCTAGTAAAGCAGCTGGAATGGCGAACCCGAGCCCAAGGAGATGAGAAATGAGGTCCCTTTTAGAAACCTTTCCCGATCACACGGTGTACCATCTTCTGGGTTTCTCATGCATGTTTTCGAAGTGGGAAGATGCCCTTGAACCTGGAGATTTGGGACCCATGGGATGGGAACCACGCAGTATTACTTTAAAGGGTCTACGTTTGCTCACCCAACCTCACGAAACCTCTCAGCCCCAAGAGTGTCCACCCTTATGTCTCAATCAGCTGTGGGTCTATATATGGTCAATCCAGGTGGCATCACAGCCCCTGAACGAATTTAGTAAGAATTTCTTTCTCTTTCCCTGTCTTTGTTTCACGGGTTTTTAAAAGTGATTGATTTTTATAAAGGGGTTTAGCTGCTTTTCACTGCTGTGTTTATGCCGCTTTACACCCACTTGACTCACTTTCAGAGAGATATCAATACATAGGTTTTAAGATTCTTACTAGTCAGATATATTCTTGGGCGGTTAATAGGGGGTGTTGGGTCCAGTTCACTGAGGAAGGAGTAGGTCGTGTCTATTACATATTGGGTTTATGGAACGGTATCTGAGCTAATTTGAAACCCTTGTTTTATGCATCACCCCACCTCACCTTTCCCGTTAAGCAGCCATAGTGTGTTTTCTAAACGTGTGACTCTGTTCTGTTTTGTAATTCAGTTCAAGGGTAGCGGTTTTTACATTCCCTCTATAAGTGATATCTTATGATAAGTGTCTTTTTCTGTGTGACTTATTTCACTTAGAATCGTCGTACCTAAATCCACTCATCATGCTGCTACTAGCCTTATGACGTTGATTTCATGGCTGAGTGATATTCCATTGTACATAAGGACCACAACTTCTTTATCCATTTTTCTCTTTCCTGGGATATTTACGTTGTAACAAAGTGGAGGTTCTTGTCAACAGAGCAGCCCTAAACTTTGGGGTGCCTGTGTCTTGCTGATTTTTAGTTTTCCCAATTTATACGCCCATGAGTGGAAGTGCCCTATGCTCTCTAAGCTGAGTTTATTAGATGTTTCACGACACACCGTACACTTCTCCAAAATGGCTGTTGGCAATTTACATCCCGCCCATCAGCGTAGCAAGGCTCCCGTTTCTCCATGGCCGGTCCTGCATTTCTGGTTTTGACACTTTATTCAGCATGGCCCTTTTGACCGGTGGGAAGCGAGACTTCTTTGTAGCGCTGATTTGCCTTTCCAGGTTGCTTGGTTGGCCAAAAAGGGCGTATGCGTTTTTTCCTGAATATATTCAGGAAAAAACGCATACGCCCTTTTTGGCCAAGGGCATCATTGTCGAGGTTTTGCCGCTTTTCCCGTGCTTTAAAGGCGATTCGAATCTACCTCCTGAAATCTGTTTCCTGCAATTCTGCCTTGCTTTCAAATCCTCTTCGTTGACTTCCCTCAATATATTTGTGGACGAGAGTTATCATTTATAACTCTGCAGGTTTGTGAATTGCAGTGCCCCTGAGCTCCATTTTTCAACTCGCTTTCCTGGGACCTGGTCGCAAAAGCGCAGGATTGCTTCAGGCCCTATTCTGGTTCCGGGCGGCAGGCTGAGCCTGTGGTTAATTCTTCTTCCTGATGGGAAAATAGAGTGACCTGTGCCTGTCCCAACACCTAGAGCTAGTGTCTCATTGGTTCCCCCTCTTCCCGTTCATCCTCAGGACAAATTGCAACCTGTACGGAACAGGAGGTTAAAGGTGCTGATTCTCCAAGGAGGGAGATTGCTAGTAAAGCAGCTGGAATGGCGAACCCGAGCCCAAGGAGATGAGAAATGAGGTCCCTTTTAGAAACCTTTCCCGATCACACGGTGTACCATCTTCTGGGTTTCTCATGCATGTTTTCGAAGTGGGAAGATGCCCTTGAACCTGGAGATTTGGGACCCATGGGATGGGAACCACGCAGTATTACTTTAAAGGGTCTACGTTTGCTCACCCAACCTCACGAAACCTCTCAGCCCCAAGAGTGTCCACCCTTATGTCTCAATCAGCTGTGGGTCTATATATGTTCAATCCAGGTGGCATCACAGCCCCTGAACGAATTTAGTAAGAATTTCTTTCTCTTTCCCTGTCTTTGTTTCACGGGTTTTTAAAAGTGATTGATTTTTATAAAGGTGTTTAGCTGCTTTTCACTGCTGTGTTTATGCCGCTTTACACCTACTTGACTCACATACAAAGAGATATTAATACATAGCTTTTAAGATTCTTACTAGTCAGATAAATTCTTGGGCGGTGAATAGGGGGTGTTGAGTCCAGTTCACTGAGCAAGGAGTAGGTCGTGTCTATTAAATATTGGGTTTATGGAACGGTATGTGAGCTAATTTGAAACCTTTGTTTTATGCATCACCTCACCTCACCTTTCCCGTTAAGCAGCCATAGTGTGTTTTCTAAACGTGTGCCTCTGTTCTGTTTTGTAATTCAGTTCAAGGGTCGGTTTTTACATTCCCTGTATAAGTGATATCTTATGATAAGTGTCTTTTCTGTGTGACTTATTTCACTTAGAATCGTCGTACCTAAATCCACTCATCATGCTGCTACTACCTTATGCAGTTGATTTCATGGCTGAGTGATATTCCGTTGTACATAAGGACCACAACCTCTTTATCCATTTTTCTCTTTCCTGGGATATTTAAGGTGTAACGAAGTGGAGGTTCTTGTCAACAGATTAGCCCTAAACTTTGGGGTGCCTGTGTCTTGCTGATTTTTAGTTTTCCCAATTTATACGCCCATGAGGGGAAGTGCCCTATGTTGTCTAAGCTGAGTTTTTTAGATGTTTCAGGACACACCGTACACTTCTCCAGAGTGGCCGTTGGCATTTTACATCCCGCCCATCAGCGTAGCAAGGCTCCCGTTTTTCCATGGTCTGTCCTGCATTTCTGGTTTTGACACTTTATACAGCATGGCCCTTTTGACCGATGGGAAGCGAGACTTCTTTGTAGCGCTGATTTGCCTTTCCAGGTTGCTTGGTTGGCCAAAAAGGGCGTATGCGTTTTTTCCTGAATATATTCAGGAAAAACGCATACGCCCTTTTTGGCCAAGGGCATCATTGTCGAGGTTTTGCCGCTTTTCCCGTGCTTTAAAGGCGATTCAAATCTAGCTCCTGAAATCTGTTTCCTGCAATTCTGCCTTGCTTTCAAATCCTCTTCGTTGCCTTCCGTCAATATATTTGTGGACGAGAGTTATCATTTATAACTCTGCAGGTTTGTGAATTGCAGTGCCCCTGAGCTCCATTTTTCAACTCGCTTTCTTGGGAGCTGGCCGCAAAAGCACAGGATTGCTTCAGGCCCTATTCTGGTCCCGAGCGGCAGGCTGAGCCTGTGGTTAATTCTTCTTCCTGATGGGAAAATAGAGTGACCTGTGCCTGTCCCAACTCCTAGAGCTAGTCTCTCATCGGTTCCCCCTCTTCCCGTTCATCCTCAGGATAAATTGCAACCTGTACGGAACAGGAGGTTAAAGGTGCTGAATCTCCAAGGAGGAAGATTGCTAGTAAAGCGGCTGGAATGGAGAACCCGAGCACAAGGAGTTGAGAAATGAGGTGCAATTTAGAAACCTTTCCCGATCACACGGTGCACCATCTTCTGGGTTTCTCATGCATGTTTTCGAAGTGGGAAGATGCCCTTGAACCTGGAGATTTGGGACCCATGGGATGGGAACCACGCAGTATTACTTTAAAGGGTCTGCGTTTGCTCACCCAACCTCACGAAACCTCTCAGCCGCAAGAGTGTCCACCCTTATGTCTCAATCAGCTGTGGGTCTATATATGGTCAATCCAGGTGGTATCACAGCCCCTGAACGAATTTAGTAAGAATTTCTTTCTCTTTCACTGTCTTTGTTTCACGGGTTTTTAAAAGTGATTGATTTTTATAAAGGGGTTTAGCTGCTTTTCACTGCTGTGTTTATGCCGCTTTACACCCACTTGACTCACTTTCAGAGAGATATCAATACATAGGTTTTAAGATTCTTACTAGTCAGATATATTCTTGGGCGGTTAATAGGGGGTGTTGAGTCCAGTTCACTGAGCAAGGAGTAGGTCGTGTCTATTACATATTGGGTTTATGGAACGGTATCTGAGCTAATTTGAAACCCTTCTTTTATGCATCACCCCACCTCACCTTTCCCGTTAAGCAGCCATAGTGTGTTTTCTAAACGTGTGACTCTGTTCTGTTTTGTAATTCAGTTCAAGGGTAGCGGTTTTCACATTCCCTCTATAAGTGATATCTTATGATAAGTGTCTTTTTCTGTGTGACTTATTTCACTTAGAATCGTCGTACCTAAATCCACTCATCATGCTGCTACTAGACTTATGACGTTGATTTCATGGCTGAGTGATATTCTATTATACATAAGGACTAATACTTCTTTATCCATTTTTTTCTTTCCTGGGATATTTACGTTGTAACAAAGTGGAGGTTCTTGTCAACAGAGCAGCCCTAAACTTTGGGGTGCCTGTGTCTTGCTGATTTTTAGTTTTCCCAATTTATACGCCCATGAGTGGAAGTGTCCTATGCTCTCTAAGCTGAGTTTTTTAGATGTTTCAGGACACACCATACACTTCTACAGAGTGGCTGTTGGCAATTTACATCCCGCCCATCAGCGTAGCAAGGCTCCCGTTTCTCCATGGCCTGTCCTGCATTTCTGGTTTTGACACTTTATTCAGCATGGCCCTTTTGACCGACGGGAAACGAGCCTTCTTTGTAGCGCTGATTTGCCTTTCCAGGTTGCTTGGTTGGCCAAAAAGGGCGTATGCGTTTTTTCCTGAATATATTCAGGAAAAAACGCATACGCCCTTTTTGGCCAAGGGCATCATGGTCGAGGTGTTGCCGCTTTTCCTGTGCTTTAAAGGCGATTCGAATCTACCTCCTGAAATCTGTTTCCTGCAATTCTGCCTTGCTTTCAAATCCTCTTCGTTGCCTTCCCTCAATATATTTGTGGACGAGAGTTATCATTTATAACTCTGCAGGTTTGTGAATTGCAGTGCCCCTGAGCTCCATTTTTCAACTCGCTTTCTTGGGAGCTGGCTGCAAAAGCGCAGGATTGCTTCAGGCTCTATTCTGGTCCCGAGCGGCAGGCTGAGCCTGTGGTTAATTCTTCTTCCTGATGGGAAAATAGAGTGACCTGTGCCTGTCCCAACACCTAGAGCTAGTGTCTCATTGGTTCCCCCTCTTCCCGTTCATCCTCAGGACAAATTGCAACCTGTACGGAACAGGAGGTTAAAGGTGCTGATTCTCCAAGGAGGGAGATTGCTAGTAAAGCAGCTGGAATGGCGAACCCGAGCCCAAGGAGATGAGAAATGAGGTCCCTTTTAGAAACGTTTCCCCATCACACGGTGTACCATCTTCTGGGTTTCTCATGCATGTTTTCCATGTAGGAAGATGCCCTTGAACCTGGAGATTTGGGACCCATGGGATGGGAACAATGCAGTATTACTTTAAAGGGTCTGCGTTTGCTCACCCAACCTCACGAAACCTCTCAGCCCTAAGAGTGTCCACCCTTATGTCTCAATCAGCTGTGGGTCTAGGTATGGTCAATCCAAGTGGCATCACAGCCCGTGAGCGAATTTAGTAGGAATTTCTCTCTCTTTCACTGTCTTTGTTTCACGGGTTTTTAAAAGTGATTGATTTTTATAAAGGGGTTTAGATGCTTTTCACTGCTGTGTTTATGCCGCTTTACACCCACTTGACTCACTTACAGAGAGATATCAATACATAGCTTTTAAGATTCTTACTAGTCAGATATATTCTTGGGCGGTGAATAGGGGGTGTGGAGTCCAGTTCACAGAGCAAGGTGTAGGTCGTATCTATTACATATTGGGTTTATGGAACGGTTTCTGAGCTAATTTGAAACCCTTGTTTTATGCATCACCCCACCTCACCTTTCCCGTTAAGCAGCCATAGTGTGTTTTCTAAACGTGTGACTCTGTTCTCTTTTGTAATTCAGTTCAAGGGTAGCGGTTTTCACATTCCCTCTATAAGTGATATCTTATGATAAGTGTCTTTTTCTGTGTGAATTATTTCACTGAGAATCGTCGTACCTAAATCCACTCATCATGCTGCTACTAGACTTATGACGTTGATTTCATGGCTGAGTGATATTCTATTATATATAAGGACTAATACTTCTTCATCCATTTTTTTCTTTCCTGGGATATTTACGTTGTAACAATGTAGAGGTTCTTGTCAACAGAGCAGCCCTAAACTTTGGGGTGCCTGGGTCTTGCTGATTTGTAGTTTTCCCAATTTATACGCCCATGAGTGGAAGTGCCCTATGCTCTCTAAGCTGAGTTTTTTAGATGTTTCACGACACACCGTACACTTCTCCAAAATGGCTGTTGGCAATTTACATCCCGCCCATCAGCGTAGCAAGGCTCCCGTTTCTCCATGGCCGGTCCTGCATTTCTGGTTTTGACACTTTATTCAGCATGGCCCTTTTGACCGGTGGGAAGCGAGACTTCTTTGTAGCGCTGATTTGCCTTTCCAGGTTGCTTGGTTGGCCAAAAAGGGCGTATGCGTTTTTTCCTGAATATATTCAGGAAAAAACGCATACGCCCTTTTTGGCCAAGGGCATCATTGTCGAGGTTTTGCCGCTTTTCCCGTGCTTTAAAGGCGATTCGAATCTACCTCCTGAAATCTGTTTCCTGCAATTCTGCCTTGCTTTCAAATCCTCTTCGTTGCCTTCCCTCAATATATTTGTGGACGAGAGTTATCATTTATAACTCTGCAGGTTTGTGAATTGCAGTGCCCCTGAGCTCCATTTTTCAACTCGCTTTCCTGGGACCTGGACGCGAAAGCGCAGGATTGCTTCAGGCCCTATTCTGGTTCCGGGCGGCAGGCTGAGCCTGTGGTTAATTCTTCTTCCTGATGGGAAAATAGAGTGACCTGTGCCTGTCCCAACACCTAGAGCTAGTCTCTCATTGGTTCCCCCTCTTCCCGTTCATCCTCAGGACAAATTGCAACCTGTACGGAACAGGAGGTTAAAGGTGCTGATTCTCCAAGGAGGGAGATTGCTAGTAAAGCAGCTGGAATGGCGAACCCGAGCCCAAGGAGATGAGAAATGAGGTCCCTTTTAGAAACCTTTCCCGATCACACGGTGTACCATCTTCTGGGTTTCTCATGCATGTTTTCGAAGTGGGAAGATGCCCTTGAACCTGGAGATTTGGGACCCATGGGATGGGAACCACGCAGTATTACTTTAAAGGGTCTACGTTTGCTCACCCAACCTCACGAAACCTCTCAGCCCCAAGAGTGTCCACCCTTATGTCTCAATCAGCTGTGGGTCTATATATGTTCAATCCAGGTGGCATCACAGCCCCTGAACGAATTTAGTAAGAATTTCTTTCTCTTTCCCTGTCTTTGTTTCACGGGTTTTTAAAAGTGATTGATTTTTATAAAGGGGTTTAGCTGCTTTTCACTGCTGTGTTTATGCCGCTTTACACCCACTTGACTCACTTTCAGAGAGATATCAATACATAGGTTTTAAGATTCTTACTAGTCAGATATATTCTTGGGCGGTTAATAGGGGGTGTTGGGTCCAGTTCACTGAGGAAGGAGTAGGTCGTGTCTATTACATATTGGGTTTATGGAACGGTATCTGAGCTAATTTGAAACCCTTGTTTTATGCATCACCCCACCTCACCTTTCCCGTTAAGCAGCCATAGTGTGTTTTCTAAACGTGTGCCTCTGTTCTGTTTTGTAATTCAGTTCAAGGTCGCAGTTTTTACATTCCCTCTATAAGTGATATCTTATGATAAGTGTCTTTTTCTGTGTGACTTATTTCACTTAGAATCGTCGTACCTAAATCCACTCATCATGCTGCTACTAGACTTATGACGTTGATTTCATGGCTGAGTGATATTCTATTATACATAAGGACTAATACTTCTTTATCCATTTTTTTCTTTCCTGGGATATTTACGTTGTAACAAAGTGGAGGTTCTTGTCAACAGAGCAGCCCTAAACTTTGGGGTGCCTGTGTCTTGCTGATTTTTAGTTTTCCCAATTTATACGCCCATGAGTGGAAGTGTCCTATGCTCTCTAAGCTGAGTTTTTTAGATGTTTCAGGACACACCGTACACTTCTACAGAGTGGCTGTTGGCAATTTACATCCCGCCCATCAGCGTAGCAAGGCTCCCGTTTCTCCATGGCCTGTCCTGCATTTCTGGTTTTGACACTTTATTCAGCATGGCCCTTTTGACCGACGGGAAACGAGCCTTCTTTGTAGCGCTGATTTGCCTTTCCAGGTTGCTTGGTTGGCCAAAAAGGGCGTATGCGTTTTTTCCTGAATATATTCAGGAAAAAACGCATACGCCCTTTTTGGCCAAGGGCATCATTGTCGAGGTTTTGCCGCTTTTCCCGTGCTTTAAAGGCGATTCGAATCTACCTCCTGAAATCTGTTTCCTGCAATTCTGCCTTGCTTTCAAATCCTCTTCGTTGCCTTCCCTCAATATATTTGTGGACGAGAGTTATCATTTATAACTCTGCAGGTTTGTGAATTGCAGTGCCCCTGAGCTCCATTTTTCAACTCGCTTTCCTGGGACCTGGACGCGAAAGCGCAGGATTGCTTCAGGCCCTATTCTGGTTCCGGGCGGCAGGCTGAGCCTGTGGTTAATTCTTCTTCCTGATGGGAAAATAGAGTGACCTGTGCCTGTCCCAACACCTAGAGCTAGTCTCTCATTGGTTCCCCCTCTTCCCGTTCATCCTCAGGACAAATTGCAACCTGTACGGAACAGGAGGTTAAAGGTGCTGATTCTCCAAGGAGGGAGATTGCTAGTAAAGCAGCTGGAATGGCGAACCCGAGCCCAAGGAGATGAGAAATGAGGTCCCTTTTAGAAACCTTTCCCGATCACACGGTGTACCATCTTCTGGGTTTCTCATGCATGTTTTCGAAGTGGGAAGATGCCCTTGAACCTGGAGATTTGGGACCCATGGGATGGGAACCACGCAGTATTACTTTAAAGGGTCTACGTTTGCTCACCCAACCTCACGAAACCTCTCAGCCCCAAGAGTGTCCACCCTTATGTCTCAATCAGCTGTGGGTCTATATATGGTCAATCCAGGTGGCATCACAGCCCCTGAACGAATTTAGTAAGAATTTCTTTCTCTTTCCCTGTCTTTGTTTCACGGGTTTTTAAAAGTGATTGATTTTTATAAAGGGGTTTAGCTGCTTTTCACTGCTGTGTTTATGCCGCTTTACACCCACTTGACTCACTTTCAGAGAGATATCAATACATAGGTTTTAAGATTCTTACTAGTCAGATATATTCTTGGGCGGTTAATAGGGGGTGTTGGGTCCAGTTCACTGAGGAAGGAGTAGGTCGTGTCTATTACATATTGGGTTTATGGAACGGTATCTGAGCTAATTTGAAACCCTTGTTTTATGCATCACCCCACCTCACCTTTCCCGTTAAGCAGCCATAGTGTGTTTTCTAAACGTGTGACTCTGTTCTGTTTTGTAATTCAGTTCAAGGGTAGCGGTTTTTACATTCCCTCTATAAGTGATATCTTATGATAAGTGTCTTTTTCTGTGTGACTTATTTCACTTAGAATCGTCGTACCTAAATCCACTCATCATGCTGCTACTAGCCTTATGACGTTGATTTCATGGCTGAGTGATATTCCATTGTACATAAGGACCACAACTTCTTTATCCATTTTTCTCTTTCCTGGGATATTTACGTTGTAACAAAGTGGAGGTTCTTGTCAACAGAGCAGCCCTAAACTTTGGGGTGCCTGTGTCTTGCTGATTTTTAGTTTTCCCAATTTATACGCCCATGAGTGGAAGTGCCCTATGCTCTCTAAGCTGAGTTTATTAGATGTTTCACGACACACCGTACACTTCTCCAAAATGGCTGTTGGCAATTTACATCCCGCCCATCAGCGTAGCAAGGCTCCCGTTTCTCCATGGCCGGTCCTGCATTTCTGGTTTTGACACTTTATTCAGCATGGCCCTTTTGACCGGTGGGAAGCGAGACTTCTTTGTAGCGCTGATTTGCCTTTCCAGGTTGCTTGGTTGGCCAAAAAGGGCGTATGCGTTTTTTCCTGAATATATTCAGGAAAAAACGCATACGCCCTTTTTGGCCAAGGGCATCATTGTCGAGGTTTTGCCGCTTTTCCCGTGCTTTAAAGGCGATTCGAATCTACCTCCTGAAATCTGTTTCCTGCAATTCTGCCTTGCTTTCAAATCCTCTTCGTTGACTTCCCTCAATATATTTGTGGACGAGAGTTATCATTTATAACTCTGCAGGTTTGTGAATTGCAGTGCCCCTGAGCTCCATTTTTCAACTCGCTTTCCTGGGACCTGGTCGCAAAAGCGCAGGATTGCTTCAGGCTCTATTCTGGTCCCGAGCGGCAGGCTGAGCCTGTGGTTAATTCTTCTTCCTGATGGGAAAATAGAGTGACCTGTGCCTGTCCCAACACCTAGAGCTAGTCTCTCATTGGTTCCCCCTCTTCCCGTTCATCCTCAGGACAAATTGCAACCTGTACGGAACAGGAGGTTAAAGGTGCTGATTCTCCAAGGAGGGAGATTGCTAGTAAAGCAGCTGGAATGGCGAACCCGAGCCCAAGGAGATGAGAAATGAGGTCCCTTTTAGAAACCTTTCCCGATCACACGGTGTACCATCTTCTGGGTTTCTCATGCATGTTTTCGAAGTGGGAAGATGCCCTTGAACCTGGAGATTTGGGACCCATGGGATGGGAACCACGCAGTATTACTTTAAAGGGTCTACGTTTGCTCACCCAACCTCACGAAACCTCTCAGCCCCAAGAGTGTCCACCCTTATGTCTCAATCAGCTGTGGGTCTATATATGTTCAATCCAGGTGGCATCACAGCCCCTGAACGAATTTAGTAAGAATTTCTTTCTCTTTCCCTGTCTTTGTTTCACGGGTTTTTAAAAGTGATTGATTTTTATAAAGGTGTTTAGCTGCTTTTCACTGCTGTGTTTATGCCGCTTTACACCTACTTGACTCACATACAAAGAGATATTAATACATAGCTTTTAAGATTCTTACTAGTCAGATAAATTCTTGGGCGGTGAATAGGGGGTGTTGAGTCCAGTTCACTGAGCAAGGAGTAGGTCGTGTCTATTAAATATTGGGTTTATGGAACGGTATGTGAGCTAATTTGAAACCTTTGTTTTATGCATCACCTCACCTCACCTTTCCCGTTAAGCAGCCATAGTGTGTTTTCTAAACGTGTGCCTCTGTTCTGTTTTGTAATTCAGTTCAAGGGTCGGTTTTTACATTCCCTGTATAAGTGATATCTTATGATAAGTGTCTTTTCTGTGTGACTTATTTCACTTAGAATCGTCGTACCTAAATCCACTCATCATGCTGCTACTACCTTATGCAGTTGATTTCATGGCTGAGTGATATTCCGTTGTACATAAGGACCACAACCTCTTTATCCATTTTTCTCTTTCCTGGGATATTTAAGGTGTAACGAAGTGGAGGTTCTTGTCAACAGATTAGCCCTAAACTTTGGGGTGCCTGTGTCTTGCTGATTTTTAGTTTTCCCAATTTATACGCCTATGAGGGGAAGTGCCCTATGTTGTCTAAGCTGAGTTTTTTAGATGTTTCAGGACACACCGTACACTTCTCCAGAGTGGCCGTTGGCATTTTACATCCCGCCCATCAGCGTAGCAAGGCTCCCGTTTTTCCATGGTCTGTCCTGCATTTCTGGTTTTGACACTTTATACAGCATGGCCCTTTTGACCGATGGGAAGCGAGACTTCTTTGTAGCGCTGATTTGCCTTTCCAGGTTGCTTGGTTGGCCAAAAAGGGCGTATGCGTTTTTTCCTGAATATATTCAGGAAAAACGCATACGCCCTTTTTGGCCAAGGGCATCATTGTCGAGGTTTTGCCGCTTTTCCCGTGCTTTAAAGGCGATTCAAATCTAGCTCCTGAAATCTGTTTCCTGCAATTCTGCCTTGCTTTCAAATCCTCTTCGTTGCCTTCCGTCAATATATTTGTGGACGAGAGTTATCATTTATAACTCTGCAGGTTTGTGAATTGCAGTGCCCCTGAGCTCCATTTTTCAACTCGCTTTCTTGGGAGCTGGCCGCAAAAGCACAGGATTGCTTCAGGCCCTATTCTGGTCCCGAGCGGCAGGCTGAGCCTGTGGTTAATTCTTCTTCCTGATGGGAAAATAGAGTGACCTGTGCCTGTCCCAACTCCTAGAGCTAGTCTCTCATCGGTTCCCCCTCTTCCCGTTCATCCTCAGGATAAATTGCAACCTGTACGGAACAGGAGGTTAAAGGTGCTGAATCTCCAAGGAGGAAGATTGCTAGTAAAGCGGCTGGAATGGAGAACCCGAGCACAAGGAGTTGAGAAATGAGGTGCAATTTAGAAACCTTTCCCGATCACACGGTGCACCATCTTCTGGGTTTCTCATGCATGTTTTCGAAGTGGGAAGATGCCCTTGAACCTGGAGATTTGGGACCCATGGGATGGGAACCACGCAGTATTACTTTAAAGGGTCTGCGTTTGCTCACCCAACCTCACGAAACCTCTCAGCCGCAAGAGTGTCCACCCTTATGTCTCAATCAGCTGTGGGTCTATATATGGTCAATCCAGGTGGTATCACAGCCCCTGAACGAATTTAGTAAGAATTTCTTTCTCTTTCACTGTCTTTGTTTCACGGGTTTTTAAAAGTGATTGATTTTTATAAAGGGGTTTAGCTGCTTTTCACTGCTGTGTTTATGCCGCTTTACACCCACTTGACTCACTTACAGAGAGATATCAATACATAGGTTTTGAGATTCTTACTAGTCAGATATATTCTTGGGCGGTTAATAGGGGGTGTTGAGTCCAGTTCACTGAGCAAGGAATAGGTCGTGTCTATTACATATTGGGTTTATGGAACGGTCTCTGAGCTAATTTGAAACCCTTGTTTTATGCATCACCCCACCTCACCTTTCCCGTTAAGCAGCCATAGTGTGTTTTCTAAACGTGTGCCTCTGTTCTCTTTTGTAATTCAGTTCAAGGTCGCAGTTTTTACATTCCCTCTATAAGTGATATCTTATGATAAGTGTCTTTTTCTGTGTGACTTATTTCACTTAGAATCGTCGTACCTAAATCCACTCATCATGCTGCTACTAGACTTATGACGTTAATTTCATGGCTGAGTGATATTCTATTATATATAAGGACTAATACTTCTTCATCCATTTTTTTCTTTCCTGGGATATTTACGTTGTAACAAAGTAGAGGTTCTTGTCAACAGAGCAGCCCTAAACTTTGGGGTGCCTGTGTCTTGCTGATTTTTAGTTTTCCCAATTTATACGCCCATGAGTGGAAGTGCCCTATGCTCTCTAAGCTGAGTTTTTTAGATGTTTCACGACACACCGTACACTTCTCCAAAATGGCTGTTGGCAATTTACATCCCGCCCATCAGCGTAGCAAGGCTCCCGTTTCTCCATGGCCTGTCCGGCATTTCTGGTTTTGACACTTTATTCAGCATGGCCCTTTTGACCGGTGGGAAGCGAGACTTCTTTGTAGCGCTGATTTGCCTTTCCAGGTTGCTTGGTTGGCCAAAAAGGGCGTATGCGTTTTTTCCTGAATATATTCAGGAAAAAACGCATACGCCCTTTTTGGCCAAGGGCATCATGGTCGAGGTGTTGCCGCTTTTCCTGTGCTTTAAAGGCGATTCGAATCTAGCTCCTGAAATCTGTTTCCTGCAATTCTGCCTTGCTTTCAAATCCTCTTCGTTGCCTTCCCTCAATATATTTGTGGACGAGAGTTATCATTTATAACTCTGCAGGTTTGTGAATTGCAGTGCCCCTGAGCTCCATTTTTCAACTCGCTTTCCTGGGACCTGGTCGCAAAAGCGCAGGATTGCTTCAGGCCCTATTCTGGTTCCGGGCGGCAGGCTGAGCCTGTGGTTAATTCTTCTTCCTGATGGGAAAATAGAGTGACCTGTGCCTGTCCCAACACCTAGAGCTAGTGTCTCATTGGTTCCCCCTCTTCCCGTTCATCCTCAGGACAAATTGCAACCTGTACGGAACAGGAGGTTAAAGGTGCTGATTCTCCAAGGAGGGAGATTGCTAGTAAAGCAGCTGGAATGGCGAACCCGAGCCCAAGGAGATGAGAAATGAGGTCCTTTTAAGAAACCTTTCACGATCACACGGTGTACCATCTTCTGGGTTTCTCATGCATGTTTTCGAAGTGGGAAGATGCCCTTGAACCTGGAGATTTGGGACCCATGAGATGGGAACCACGCAGTATTACTTTAAAGGGTCTACGTTTGCTCACCCAACCTCACGAAACCTCTCAGCCCCAAGAGTGTCCACCCTTATGTCTCAATCAGCTGTGGGTCTATATATGTTCAATCCAGGTGGCATCACAGCCCCTGAACGAATTTAGTAAGAATTTCTTTCTCTTTCCCTGTCTTTGTTTCACGGGTTTTTAAAAGTGATTGATTTTTATAAAGGGGTTTAGCTGCTTTTCACTGCTGTGTTTATGCCGCTTTACACCCACTTGACTCACTTTCAGAGAGATATCAATACATAGCTTTTAAGATTCTTACTAGTCAGATATATTCTTGGGCGGTTAATAGGGGGTGTTGAGTCCAGTTCACTGAGCAAGGAGTAGGTCGTGTCTATTACATATTGGGTTTATGGAACGGTCTCTGAGCTAATTTGAAACCCTTGTTTTATGCATCACCCCACCTCACCTTTCCCGTTAAGCAGCCATAGTGTGTTTTCTAAACGTGTGCCTCTGTTCTGTTTTGTAATTCAGTTCAAGGGTAGCGGTTTTCACATTCCCTCTATAAGTGATATCTTATGATAAGTGTCTTTTTCTGTGTGACTTATTTCACTTAGAATCGTCGTACCTAAATCCACTCATCATGCTGCTACTAGACTTATGACGTTGATTTCATGGCTGAGTGATATTCTATTATACATAAGGACTAATACTTCTTTATCCATTTTTTTCTTTCCTGGGATATTTACGTTGTAACAAAGTGGAGGTTCTTGTCAACAGAGCAGCCCTAAACTTTGGGGTGCCTGTGTCTTGCTGATTTTTAGTTTTCCCAATTTATACGCCCATGAGTGGAAGTGTCCTATGCTCTCTAAGCTGAGTTTTTTAGATGTTTCAGGACACACCATACACTTCTACAGAGTGGCTGTTGGCAATTTACATCCCGCCCATCAGCGTAGCAAGGCTCCCGTTTCTCCATGGCCTGTCCTGCATTTCTGGTTTTGACACTTTATTCAGCATGGCCCTTTTGACCGACGGGAAACGAGCCTTCTTTGTAGCGCTGATTTGCCTTTCCAGGTTGCTTGGTTGGCCAAAAAGGGCGTATGCGTTTTTTCCTGAATATATTCAGGAAAAAACGCATACGCCCTTTTTGGCCAAGGGCATCATGGTCGAGGTGTTGCCGCTTTTCCTGTGCTTTAAAGGCGATTCGAATCTACCTCCTGAAATCTGTTTCCTGCAATTCTGCCTTGCTTTCAAATCCTCTTCGTTGCCTTCCCTCAATATATTTGTGGACGAGAGTTATCATTTATAACTCTGCAGGTTTGTGAATTGCAGTGCCCCTGAGCTCCATTTTTCAACTCGCTTTCTTGGGAGCTGGCTGCAAAAGCGCAGGATTGCTTCAGGCTCTATTCTGGTCCCGAGCGGCAGGCTGAGCCTGTGGTTAATTCTTCTTCCTGATGGGAAAATAGAGTGACCTGTGCCTGTCCCAACACCTAGAGCTAGTGTCTCATTGGTTCCCCCTCTTCCCGTTCATCCTCAGGACAAATTGCAACCTGTACGGAACAGGAGGTTAAAGGTGCTGATTCTCCAAGGAGGGAGATTGCTAGTAAAGCAGCTGGAATGGCGAACCCGAGCCCAAGGAGATGAGAAATGAGGTCCCTTTTAGAAACGTTTCCCCATCACACGGTGTACCATCTTCTGGGTTTCTCATGCATGTTTTCCATGTAGGAAGATGCCCTTGAACCTGGAGATTTGGGACCCATGGGATGGGAACAATGCAGTATTACTTTAAAGGGTCTGCGTTTGCTCACCCAACCTCACGAAACCTCTCAGCCCTAAGAGTGTCCACCCTTATGTCTCAATCAGCTGTGGGTCTAGGTATGGTCAATCCAAGTGGCATCACAGCCCGTGAGCGAATTTAGTAGGAATTTCTCTCTCTTTCACTGTCTTTGTTTCACGGGTTTTTAAAAGTGATTGATTTTTATAAAGGGGTTTAGATGCTTTTCACTGCTGTGTTTATGCCGCTTTACACCCACTTGACTCACTTACAGAGAGATATCAATACATAGCTTTTAAGATTCTTACTAGTCAGATATATTCTTGGGCGGTGAATAGGGGGTGTGGAGTCCAGTTCACAGAGCAAGGTGTAGGTCGTATCTATTACATATTGGGTTTATGGAACGGTTTCTGAGCTAATTTGAAACCCTTGTTTTATGCATCACCCCACCTCACCTTTCCCGTTAAGCAGCCATAGTGTGTTTTCTAAACGTGTGACTCTGTTCTCTTTTGTAATTCAGTTCAAGGGTAGCGGTTTTCACATTCCCTCTATAAGTGATATCTTATGATAAGTGTCTTTTTCTGTGTGAATTATTTCACTGAGAATCGTCGTACCTAAATCCACTCATCATGCTGCTACTAGACTTATGACGTTGATTTCATGGCTGAGTGATATTCTATTATATATAAGGACTAATACTTCTTCATCCATTTTTTTCTTTCCTGGGATATTTACGTTGTAACAATGTAGAGGTTCTTGTCAACAGAGCAGCCCTAAACTTTGGGGTGCCTGGGTCTTGCTGATTTGTAGTTTTCCCAATTTATACGCCCATGAGTGGAAGTGCCCTATGCTCTCTAAGCTGAGTTTTTTAGATGTTTCACGACACACCGTACACTTCTCCAAAATGGCTGTTGGCAATTTACATCCCGCCCATCAGCGTAGCAAGGCTCCCGTTTCTCCATGGCCGGTCCTGCATTTCTGGTTTTGACACTTTATTCAGCATGGCCCTTTTGACCGGTGGGAAGCGAGACTTCTTTGTAGCGCTGATTTGCCTTTCCAGGTTGCTTGGTTGGCCAAAAAGGGCGTATGCGTTTTTTCCTGAATATATTCAGGAAAAAACGCATACGCCCTTTTTGGCCAAGGGCATCATTGTCGAGGTTTTGCCGCTTTTCCCGTGCTTTAAAGGCGATTCGAATCTACCTCCTGAAATCTGTTTCCTGCAATTCTGCCTTGCTTTCAAATCCTCTTCGTTGCCTTCCCTCAATATATTTGTGGACGAGAGTTATCATTTATAACTCTGCAGGTTTGTGAATTGCAGTGCCCCTGAGCTCCATTTTTCAACTCGCTTTCCTGGGACCTGGACGCGAAAGCGCAGGATTGCTTCAGGCCCTATTCTGGTTCCGGGCGGCAGGCTGAGCCTGTGGTTAATTCTTCTTCCTGATGGGAAAATAGAGTGACCTGTGCCTGTCCCAACACCTAGAGCTAGTCTCTCATTGGTTCCCCCTCTTCCCGTTCATCCTCAGGACAAATTGCAACCTGTACGGAACAGGAGGTTAAAGGTGCTGATTCTCCAAGGAGGGAGATTGCTAGTAAAGCAGCTGGAATGGCGAACCCGAGCCCAAGGAGATGAGAAATGAGGTCCCTTTTAGAAACCTTTCCCGATCACACGGTGTACCATCTTCTGGGTTTCTCATGCATGTTTTCGAAGTGGGAAGATGCCCTTGAACCTGGAGATTTGGGACCCATGGGATGGGAACCACGCAGTATTACTTTAAAGGGTCTACGTTTGCTCACCCAACCTCACGAAACCTCTCAGCCCCAAGAGTGTCCACCCTTATGTCTCAATCAGCTGTGGGTCTATATATGTTCAATCCAGGTGGCATCACAGCCCCTGAACGAATTTAGTAAGAATTTCTTTCTCTTTCCCTGTCTTTGTTTCACGGGTTTTTAAAAGTGATTGATTTTTATAAAGGGGTTTAGCTGCTTTTCACTGCTGTGTTTATGCCGCTTTACACCCACTTGACTCACTTTCAGAGAGATATCAATACATAGGTTTTAAGATTCTTACTAGTCAGATATATTCTTGGGCGGTTAATAGGGGGTGTTGGGTCCAGTTCACTGAGGAAGGAGTAGGTCGTGTCTATTACATATTGGGTTTATGGAACGGTATCTGAGCTAATTTGAAACCCTTGTTTTATGCATCACCCCACCTCACCTTTCCCGTTAAGCAGCCATAGTGTGTTTTCTAAACGTGTGCCTCTGTTCTGTTTTGTAATTCAGTTCAAGGTCGCAGTTTTTACATTCCCTCTATAAGTGATATCTTATGATAAGTGTCTTTTTCTGTGTGACTTATTTCACTTAGAATCGTCGTACCTAAATCCACTCATCATGCTGCTACTAGACTTATGACGTTGATTTCATGGCTGAGTGATATTCTATTATACATAAGGACTAATACTTCTTTATCCATTTTTTTCTTTCCTGGGATATTTACGTTGTAACAAAGTGGAGGTTCTTGTCAACAGAGCAGCCCTAAACTTTGGGGTGCCTGTGTCTTGCTGATTTTTAGTTTTCCCAATTTATACGCCCATGAGTGGAAGTGTCCTATGCTCTCTAAGCTGAGTTTTTTAGATGTTTCAGGACACACCGTACACTTCTACAGAGTGGCTGTTGGCAATTTACATCCCGCCCATCAGCGTAGCAAGGCTCCCGTTTCTCCATGGCCTGTCCTGCATTTCTGGTTTTGACACTTTATTCAGCATGGCCCTTTTGACCGACGGGAAACGAGCCTTCTTTGTAGCGCTGATTTGCCTTTCCAGGTTGCTTGGTTGGCCAAAAAGGGCGTATGCGTTTTTTCCTGAATATATTCAGGAAAAAACGCATACGCCCTTTTTGGCCAAGGGCATCATTGTCGAGGTTTTGCCGCTTTTCCCGTGCTTTAAAGGCGATTCGAATCTACCTCCTGAAATCTGTTTCCTGCAATTCTGCCTTGCTTTCAAATCCTCTTCGTTGCCTTCCCTCAATATATTTGTGGACGAGAGTTATCATTTATAACTCTGCAGGTTTGTGAATTGCAGTGCCCCTGAGCTCCATTTTTCAACTCGCTTTCCTGGGACCTGGACGCGAAAGCGCAGGATTGCTTCAGGCCCTATTCTGGTTCCGGGCGGCAGGCTGAGCCTGTGGTTAATTCTTCTTCCTGATGGGAAAATAGAGTGACCTGTGCCTGTCCCAACACCTAGAGCTAGTCTCTCATTGGTTCCCCCTCTTCCCGTTCATCCTCAGGACAAATTGCAACCTGTACGGAACAGGAGGTTAAAGGTGCTGATTCTCCAAGGAGGGAGATTGCTAGTAAAGCAGCTGGAATGGCGAACCCGAGCCCAAGGAGATGAGAAATGAGGTCCCTTTTAGAAACCTTTCCCGATCACACGGTGTACCATCTTCTGGGTTTCTCATGCATGTTTTCGAAGTGGGAAGATGCCCTTGAACCTGGAGATTTGGGACCCATGGGATGGGAACCACGCAGTATTACTTTAAAGGGTCTACGTTTGCTCACCCAACCTCACGAAACCTCTCAGCCCCAAGAGTGTCCACCCTTATGTCTCAATCAGCTGTGGGTCTATATATGGTCAATCCAGGTGGCATCACAGCCCCTGAACGAATTTAGTAAGAATTTCTTTCTCTTTCCCTGTCTTTGTTTCACGGGTTTTTAAAAGTGATTGATTTTTATAAAGGGGTTTAGCTGCTTTTCACTGCTGTGTTTATGCCGCTTTACACCCACTTGACTCACTTTCAGAGAGATATCAATACATAGGTTTTAAGATTCTTACTAGTCAGATATATTCTTGGGCGGTTAATAGGGGGTGTTGGGTCCAGTTCACTGAGGAAGGAGTAGGTCGTGTCTATTACATATTGGGTTTATGGAACGGTATCTGAGCTAATTTGAAACCCTTGTTTTATGCATCACCCCACCTCACCTTTCCCGTTAAGCAGCCATAGTGTGTTTTCTAAACGTGTGACTCTGTTCTGTTTTGTAATTCAGTTCAAGGGTAGCGGTTTTTACATTCCCTCTATAAGTGATATCTTATGATAAGTGTCTTTTTCTGTGTGACTTATTTCACTTAGAATCGTCGTACCTAAATCCACTCATCATGCTGCTACTAGCCTTATGACGTTGATTTCATGGCTGAGTGATATTCCATTGTACATAAGGACCACAACTTCTTTATCCATTTTTCTCTTTCCTGGGATATTTACGTTGTAACAAAGTGGAGGTTCTTGTCAACAGAGCAGCCCTAAACTTTGGGGTGCCTGTGTCTTGCTGATTTTTAGTTTTCCCAATTTATACGCCCATGAGTGGAAGTGCCCTATGCTCTCTAAGCTGAGTTTATTAGATGTTTCACGACACACCGTACACTTCTCCAAAATGGCTGTTGGCAATTTACATCCCGCCCATCAGCGTAGCAAGGCTCCCGTTTCTCCATGGCCGGTCCTGCATTTCTGGTTTTGACACTTTATTCAGCATGGCCCTTTTGACCGGTGGGAAGCGAGACTTCTTTGTAGCGCTGATTTGCCTTTCCAGGTTGCTTGGTTGGCCAAAAAGGGCGTATGCGTTTTTTCCTGAATATATTCAGGAAAAAACGCATACGCCCTTTTTGGCCAAGGGCATCATTGTCGAGGTTTTGCCGCTTTTCCCGTGCTTTAAAGGCGATTCGAATCTACCTCCTGAAATCTGTTTCCTGCAATTCTGCCTTGCTTTCAAATCCTCTTCGTTGACTTCCCTCAATATATTTGTGGACGAGAGTTATCATTTATAACTCTGCAGGTTTGTGAATTGCAGTGCCCCTGAGCTCCATTTTTCAACTCGCTTTCCTGGGACCTGGTCGCAAAAGCGCAGGATTGCTTCAGGCCCTATTCTGGTTCCGGGCGGCAGGCTGAGCCTGTGGTTAATTCTTCTTCCTGATGGGAAAATAGAGTGACCTGTGCCTGTCCCAACACCTAGAGCTAGTGTCTCATTGGTTCCCCCTCTTCCCGTTCATCCTCAGGACAAATTGCAACCTGTACGGAACAGGAGGTTAAAGGTGCTGATTCTCCAAGGAGGGAGATTGCTAGTAAAGCAGCTGGAATGGCGAACCCGAGCCCAAGGAGATGAGAAATGAGGTCCCTTTTAGAAACCTTTCCCGATCACACGGTGTACCATCTTCTGGGTTTCTCATGCATGTTTTCGAAGTGGGAAGATGCCCTTGAACCTGGAGATTTGGGACCCATGGGATGGGAACCACGCAGTATTACTTTAAAGGGTCTACGTTTGCTCACCCAACCTCACGAAACCTCTCAGCCCCAAGAGTGTCCACCCTTATGTCTCAATCAGCTGTGGGTCTATATATGTTCAATCCAGGTGGCATCACAGCCCCTGAACGAATTTAGTAAGAATTTCTTTCTCTTTCCCTGTCTTTGTTTCACGGGTTTTTAAAAGTGATTGATTTTTATAAAGGTGTTTAGCTGCTTTTCACTGCTGTGTTTATGCCGCTTTACACCTACTTGACTCACATACAAAGAGATATTAATACATAGCTTTTAAGATTCTTACTAGTCAGATAAATTCTTGGGCGGTGAATAGGGGGTGTTGAGTCCAGTTCACTGAGCAAGGAGTAGGTCGTGTCTATTAAATATTGGGTTTATGGAACGGTATGTGAGCTAATTTGAAACCTTTGTTTTATGCATCACCTCACCTCACCTTTCCCGTTAAGCAGCCATAGTGTGTTTTCTAAACGTGTGCCTCTGTTCTGTTTTGTAATTCAGTTCAAGGGTCGGTTTTTACATTCCCTGTATAAGTGATATCTTATGATAAGTGTCTTTTCTGTGTGACTTATTTCACTTAGAATCGTCGTACCTAAATCCACTCATCATGCTGCTACTACCTTATGCAGTTGATTTCATGGCTGAGTGATATTCCGTTGTACATAAGGACCACAACCTCTTTATCCATTTTTCTCTTTCCTGGGATATTTAAGGTGTAACGAAGTGGAGGTTCTTGTCAACAGATTAGCCCTAAACTTTGGGGTGCCTGTGTCTTGCTGATTTTTAGTTTTCCCAATTTATACGCCCATGAGGGGAAGTGCCCTATGTTGTCTAAGCTGAGTTTTTTAGATGTTTCAGGACACACCGTACACTTCTCCAGAGTGGCCGTTGGCATTTTACATCCCGCCCATCAGCGTAGCAAGGCTCCCGTTTTTCCATGGTCTGTCCTGCATTTCTGGTTTTGACACTTTATACAGCATGGCCCTTTTGACCGATGGGAAGCGAGACTTCTTTGTAGCGCTGATTTGCCTTTCCAGGTTGCTTGGTTGGCCAAAAAGGGCGTATGCGTTTTTTCCTGAATATATTCAGGAAAAACGCATACGCCCTTTTTGGCCAAGGGCATCATTGTCGAGGTTTTGCCGCTTTTCCCGTGCTTTAAAGGCGATTCAAATCTAGCTCCTGAAATCTGTTTCCTGCAATTCTGCCTTGCTTTCAAATCCTCTTCGTTGCCTTCCGTCAATATATTTGTGGACGAGAGTTATCATTTATAACTCTGCAGGTTTGTGAATTGCAGTGCCCCTGAGCTCCATTTTTCAACTCGCTTTCTTGGGAGCTGGCCGCAAAAGCACAGGATTGCTTCAGGCCCTATTCTGGTCCCGAGCGGCAGGCTGAGCCTGTGGTTAATTCTTCTTCCTGATGGGAAAATAGAGTGACCTGTGCCTGTCCCAACTCCTAGAGCTAGTCTCTCATCGGTTCCCCCTCTTCCCGTTCATCCTCAGGATAAATTGCAACCTGTACGGAACAGGAGGTTAAAGGTGCTGAATCTCCAAGGAGGAAGATTGCTAGTAAAGCGGCTGGAATGGAGAACCCGAGCACAAGGAGTTGAGAAATGAGGTGCAATTTAGAAACCTTTCCCGATCACACGGTGCACCATCTTCTGGGTTTCTCATGCATGTTTTCGAAGTGGGAAGATGCCCTTGAACCTGGAGATTTGGGACCCATGGGATGGGAACCACGCAGTATTACTTTAAAGGGTCTGCGTTTGCTCACCCAACCTCACGAAACCTCTCAGCCGCAAGAGTGTCCACCCTTATGTCTCAATCAGCTGTGGGTCTATATATGGTCAATCCAGGTGGTATCACAGCCCCTGAACGAATTTAGTAAGAATTTCTTTCTCTTTCACTGTCTTTGTTTCACGGGTTTTTAAAAGTGATTGATTTTTATAAAGGGGTTTAGCTGCTTTTCACTGCTGTGTTTATGCCGCTTTACACCCACTTGACTCACTTACAGAGAGATATCAATACATAGGTTTTGAGATTCTTACTAGTCAGATATATTCTTGGGCGGTTAATAGGGGGTGTTGAGTCCAGTTCACTGAGCAAGGAATAGGTCGTGTCTATTACATATTGGGTTTATGGAACGGTCTCTGAGCTAATTTGAAACCCTTGTTTTATGCATCACCCCACCTCACCTTTCCCGTTAAGCAGCCATAGTGTGTTTTCTAAACGTGTGCCTCTGTTCTGTTTTGTAATTCAGTTCAAGGTCGCAGTTTTTACATTCCCTCTATAAGTGATATCTTATGATAAGTGTCTTTTTCTGTGTGACTTATTTCACTTAGAATCGTCGTACCTAAATCCACTCATCATGCTGCTACTAGACTTATGACGTTAATTTCATGGCTGAGTGATATTCTATTATATATAAGGACTAATACTTCTTCATCCATTTTTTTCTTTCCTGGGATATTTACGTTGTAACAAAGTAGAGGTTCTTGTCAACAGAGCAGCCCTAAACTTTGGGGTGCCTGTGTCTTGCTGATTTTTAGTTTTCCCAATTTATACGCCCATGAGTGGAAGTGCCCTATGCTCTCTAAGCTGAGTTTTTTAGATGTTTCACGACACACCGTACACTTCTCCAAAATGGCTGTTGGCAATTTACATCCCGCCCATCAGCGTAGCAAGGCTCCCGTTTCTCCATGGCCTGTCCGGCATTTCTGGTTTTGACACTTTATTCAGCATGGCCCTTTTGACCGGTGGGAAGCGAGACTTCTTTGTAGCGCTGATTTGCCTTTCCAGGTTGCTTGGTTGGCCAAAAAGGGCGTATGCGTTTTTTCCTGAATATATTCAGGAAAAAACGCATACGCCCTTTTTGGCCAAGGGCATCATGGTCGAGGTGTTGCCGCTTTTCCTGTGCTTTAAAGGCGATTCGAATCTAGCTCCTGAAATCTGTTTCCTGCAATTCTGCCTTGCTTTCAAATCCTCTTCGTTGCCTTCCCTCAATATATTTGTGGACGAGAGTTATCATTTATAACTCTGCAGGTTTGTGAATTGCAGTGCCCC
Organism: Balaenoptera borealis; assembly: GCF_965194805.1. NCBI lineage: Eukaryota > Metazoa > Chordata > Mammalia > Artiodactyla > Balaenopteridae > Balaenoptera > Balaenoptera borealis. Next base: position 36,308,084 of record NC_138864.1, read on the forward strand.
TGAGCTCCATTTTTCAACTCGCTTTCCTGGGACCTGGTCGCAAAAGCGCAGGATTGCTTCAGGCCCTATTCTGGTTCCGGGCGGCAGGCTGAGCCTGTGGTTAATTCTTCTTCCTGATGGGAAAATAGAGTGACCTGTGCCTGTCCCAACACCTAGAGCTAGTGTCTCATTGGTTCCCCCTCTTCCCGTTCATCCTCAGGACAAATTGCAACCTGTACGGAACAGGAGGTTAAAGGTGCTGATTCTCCAAGGAGGGAGATTGCTAGTAAAGCAGCTGGAATGGCGAACCCGAGCCCAAGGAGATGAGAAATGAGGTCCTTTTAAGAAACCTTTCACGATCACACGGTGTACCATCTTCTGGGTTTCTCATGCATGTTTTCGAAGTGGGAAGATGCCCTTGAACCTGGAGATTTGGGACCCATGAGATGGGAACCACGCAGTATTACTTTAAAGGGTCTACGTTTGCTCACCCAACCTCACGAAACCTCTCAGCCCCAAGAGTGTCCACCCTTATGTCTCAATCAGCTGTGGGTCTATATATGTTCAATCCAGGTGGCATCACAGCCCCTGAACGAATTTAGTAAGAATTTCTTTCTCTTTCCCTGTCTTTGTTTCACGGGTTTTTAAAAGTGATTGATTTTTATAAAGGGGTTTAGCTGCTTTTCACTGCTGTGTTTATGCCGCTTTACACCCACTTGACTCACTTTCAGAGAGATATCAATACATAGCTTTTAAGATTCTTACTAGTCAGATATATTCTTGGGCGGTTAATAGGGGGTGTTGAGTCCAGTTCACTGAGCAAGGAGTAGGTCGTGTCTATTACATATTGGGTTTATGGAACGGTCTCTGAGCTAATTTGAAACCCTTGTTTTATGCATCACCCCACCTCACCTTTCCCGTTAAGCAGCCATAGTGTGTTTTCTAAACGTGTGCCTCTGTTCTGTTTTGTAATTCAGTTCAAGGGTAGCGGTTTTCACATTCCCTCTATAAGTGATATCTTATGATAAGTGTCTTTTTCTGTGTGACTTATTTCACTTAGAATCGTCGTACCTAAATCCACTCATCATGCTGCTACTAGACTTATGACGTTGATTTCATGGCTGAGTGATATTCTATTATACATAAGGACTAATACTTCTTTATCCATTTTTTTCTTTCCTGGGATATTTACGTTGTAACAAAGTGGAGGTTCTTGTCAACAGAGCAGCCCTAAACTTTGGGGTGCCTGTGTCTTGCTGATTTTTAGTTTTCCCAATTTATACGCCCATGAGTGGAAGTGTCCTATGCTCTCTAAGCTGAGTTTTTTAGATGTTTCAGGACACACCATACACTTCTACAGAGTGGCTGTTGGCAATTTACATCCCGCCCATCAGCGTAGCAAGGCTCCCGTTTCTCCATGGCCTGTCCTGCATTTCTGGTTTTGACACTTTATTCAGCATGGCCCTTTTGACCGACGGGAAACGAGCCTTCTTTGTAGCGCTGATTTGCCTTTCCAGGTTGCTTGGTTGGCCAAAAAGGGCGTATGCGTTTTTTCCTGAATATATTCAGGAAAAAACGCATACGCCCTTTTTGGCCAAGGGCATCATGGTCGAGGTGTTGCCGCTTTTCCTGTGCTTTAAAGGCGATTCGAATCTACCTCCTGAAATCTGTTTCCTGCAATTCTGCCTTGCTTTCAAATCCTCTTCGTTGCCTTCCCTCAATATATTTGTGGACGAGAGTTATCATTTATAACTCTGCAGGTTTGTGAATTGCAGTGCCCCTGAGCTCCATTTTTCAACTCGCTTTCTTGGGAGCTGGCTGCAAAAGCGCAGGATTGCTTCAGGCTCTATTCTGGTCCCGAGCGGCAGGCTGAGCCTGTGGTTAATTCTTCTTCCTGATGGGAAAATAGAGTGACCTGTGCCTGTCCCAACACCTAGAGCTAGTGTCTCATTGGTTCCCCCTCTTCCCGTTCATCCTCAGGACAAATTGCAACCTGTACGGAACAGGAGGTTAAAGGTGCTGATTCTCCAAGGAGGGAGATTGCTAGTAAAGCAGCTGGAATGGCGAACCCGAGCCCAAGGAGATGAGAAATGAGGTCCCTTTTAGAAACGTTTCCCCATCACACGGTGTACCATCTTCTGGGTTTCTCATGCATGTTTTCCATGTAGGAAGATGCCCTTGAACCTGGAGATTTGGGACCCATGGGATGGGAACAATGCAGTATTACTTTAAAGGGTCTGCGTTTGCTAACCCAACCTCACGAAACCTCTCAGCCCTAAGAGTGTCCACCCTTATGTCTCAATCAGCTGTGGGTCTAGGTATGGTCAATCCAAGTGGCATCACAGCCCGTGAGCGAATTTAGTAGGAATTTCTCTCTCTTTCACTGTCTTTGTTTCACGGGTTTTTAAAAGTGATTGATTTTTATAAAGGGGTTTAGATGCTTTTCACTGCTGTGTTTATGCCGCTTTACACCCACTTGACTCACTTACAGAGAGATATCAATACATAGCTTTTAAGATTCTTACTAGTCAGATATATTCTTGGGCGGTGAATAGGGGGTGTGGAGTCCAGTTCACAGAGCAAGGTGTAGGTCGTATCTATTACATATTGGGTTTATGGAACGGTTTCTGAGCTAATTTGAAACCCTTGTTTTATGCATCACCCCACCTCACCTTTCCCGTTAAGCAGCCATAGTGTGTTTTCTAAACGTGTGACTCTGTTCTCTTTTGTAATTCAGTTCAAGGGTAGCGGTTTTCACATTCCCTCTATAAGTGATATCTTATGATAAGTGTCTTTTTCTGTGTGAATTATTTCACTGAGAATCGTCGTACCTAAATCCACTCATCATGCTGCTACTAGACTTATGACGTTGATTTCATGGCTGAGTGATATTCTATTATATATAAGGACTAATACTTCTTCATCCATTTTTTTCTTTCCTGGGATATTTACGTTGTAACAATGTAGAGGTTCTTGTCAACAGAGCAGCCCTAAACTTTGGGGTGCCTGGGTCTTGCTGATTTGTAGTTTTCCCAATTTATACGCCCATGAGTGGAAGTGCCCTATGCTCTCTAAGCTGAGTTTTTTAGATGTTTCACGACACACCGTACACTTCTCCAAAATGGCTGTTGGCAATTTACATCCCGCCCATCAGCGTAGCAAGGCTCCCGTTTCTCCATGGCCGGTCCTGCATTTCTGGTTTTGACAATTTATTCAGCATGGCCCTTTTGACCGGTGGGAAGCGAGACTTCTTTGTAGCGCTGATTTGCCTTTCCAGGTTGCTTGGTTGGCCAAAAAGGGCGTATGCGTTTTTTCCTGAATATATTCAGGAAAAAACGCATACGCCCTTTTTGGCCAAGGGCATCATTGTCGAGGTTTTGCCGCTTTTCCCGTGCTTTAAAGGCGATTCGAATCTAGCTCCTGAAATCTGTTTCCTGCAATTCTGCCTTGCTTTCAAATCCTCTTCGTTGCCTTCCCTCAATATATTTGTGGACGAGAGTTATCATTTATAACTCTGCAGGTTTGTGAATTGCAGTGCCCCTGAGCTCCATTTTTCAACTCGCTTTCCTGGGACCTGGACGCGAAAGCGCAGGATTGCTTCAGGCCCTATTCTGGTTCCGGGCGGCAGGCTGAGCCTGTGGTTAATTCTTCTTCCTGATGGGAAAATAGAGTGACCTGTGCCTGTCCCAACACCTAGAGCTAGTCTCTCATTGGTTCCCCCTCTTCCCGTTCATCCTCAGGACAAATTGCAACCTGTACGGAACAGGAGGTTAAAGGTGCTGATTCTCCAAGGAGGGAGATTGCTAGTAAAGCAGCTGGAATGGCGAACCCGAGCCCAAGGAGATGAGAAATGAGGTCCCTTTTAGAAACCTTTCCCGATCACACGGTGTACCATCTTCTGGGTTTCTCATGCATGTTTTCGAAGTGGGAAGATGCCCTTGAACCTGGAGATTTGGGACCCATGGGATGGGAACCACGCAGTATTACTTTAAAGGGTCTACGTTTGCTCACCCAACCTCACGAAACCTCTCAGCCCCAAGAGTGTCCACCCTTATGTCTCAATCAGCTGTGGGTCTATATATGTTCAATCCAGGTGGCATCACAGCCCCTGAACGAATTTAGTAAGAATTTCTTTCTCTTTCCCTGTCTTTGTTTCACGGGTTTTTAAAAGTGATTGATTTTTATAAAGGGGTTTAGCTGCTTTTCACTGCTGTGTTTATGCCGCTTTACACCCACTTGACTCACTTTCAGAGAGATATCAATACATAGGTTTTAAGATTCTTACTAGTCAGATATATTCTTGGGCGGTTAATAGGGGGTGTTGGGTCCAGTTCACTGAGGAAGGAGTAGGTCGTGTCTATTACATATTGGGTTTATGGAACGGTATCTGAGCTAATTTGAAACCCTTGTTTTATGCATCACCCCACCTCACCTTTCCCGTTAAGCAGCCATAGTGTGTTTTCTAAACGTGTGCCTCTGTTCTGTTTTGTAATTCAGTTCAAGGTCGCAGTTTTTACATTCCCTCTATAAGTGATATCTTATGATAAGTGTCTTTTTCTGTGTGACTTATTTCACTTAGAATCGTCGTACCTAAATCCACTCATCATGCTGCTACTAGACTTATGACGTTGATTTCATGGCTGAGTGATATTCTATTATACATAAGGACTAATACTTCTTTATCCATTTTTTTCTTTCCTGGGATATTTACGTTGTAACAAAGTGGAGGTTCTTGTCAACAGAGCAGCCCTAAACTTTGGGGTGCCTGTGTCTTGCTGATTTTTAGTTTTCCCAATTTATACGCCCATGAGTGGAAGTGTCCTATGCTCTCTAAGCTGAGTTTTTTAGATGTTTCAGGACACACCGTACACTTTTACAGAGTGGCTGTTGGCAATTTACATCCCGCCCATCAGCGTAGCAAGGCTCCCGTTTCTCCATGGCCTGTCCTGCATTTCTGGTTTTGACACTTTATTCAGCATGGCCCTTTTGACCGACGGGAAACGAGCCTTCTTTGTAGCGCTGATTTGCCTTTCCAGGTTGCTTGGTTGGCCAAAAAGGGCGTATGCGTTTTTTCCTGAATATATTCAGGAAAAAACGCATACGCCCTTTTTGGCCAAGGGCATCATTGTCGAGGTTTTGCCGCTTTTCCCGTGCTTTAAAGGCGATTCGAATCTACCTCCTGAAATCTGTTTCCTGCAATTCTGCCTTGCTTTCAAATCCTCTTCGTTGCCTTCCCTCAATATATTTGTGGACGAGAGTTATCATTTATAACTCTGCAGGTTTGTGAATTGCAGTGCCCCTGAGCTCCATTTTTCAACTCGCTTTCCTGGGACCTGGACGCGAAAGCGCAGGATTGCTTCAGGCCCTATTCTGGTTCCGGGCGGCAGGCTGAGCCTGTGGTTAATTCTTCTTCCTGATGGGAAAATAGAGTGACCTGTGCCTGTCCCAACACCTAGAGCTAGTCTCTCATTGGTTCCCCCTCTTCCCGTTCATCCTCAGGACAAATTGCAACCTGTACGGAACAGGAGGTTAAAGGTGCTGATTCTCCAAGGAGGGAGATTGCTAGTAAAGCAGCTGGAATGGCGAACCCGAGCCCAAGGAGATGAGAAATGAGGTCCCTTTTAGAAACCTTTCCCGATCACACGGTGTACCATCTTCTGGGTTTCTCATGCATGTTTTCGAAGTGGGAAGATGCCCTTGAACCTGGAGATTTGGGACCCATGGGATGGGAACCACGCAGTATTACTTTAAAGGGTCTACGTTTGCTCACCCAACCTCACGAAACCTCTCAGCCCCAAGAGTGTCCACCCTTATGTCTCAATCAGCTGTGGGTCTATATATGGTCAATCCAGGTGGCATCACAGCCCCTGAACGAATTTAGTAAGAATTTCTTTCTCTTTCCCTGTCTTTGTTTCACGGGTTTTTAAAAGTGATTGATTTTTATAAAGGGGTTTAGCTGCTTTTCACTGCTGTGTTTATGCCGCTTTACACCCACTTGACTCACTTTCAGAGAGATATCAATACATAGGTTTTAAGATTCTTACTAGTCAGATATATTCTTGGGCGGTTAATAGGGGGTGTTGGGTCCAGTTCACTGAGGAAGGAGTAGGTCGTGTCTATTACATATTGGGTTTATGGAACGGTATCTGAGCTAATTTGAAACCCTTGTTTTATGCATCACCCCACCTCACCTTTCCCGTTAAGCAGCCATAGTGTGTTTTCTAAACGTGTGACTCTGTTCTGTTTTGTAATTCAGTTCAAGGGTAGCGGTTTTTACATTCCCTCTATAAGTGATATCTTATGATAAGTGTCTTTTTCTGTGTGACTTATTTCACTTAGAATCGTCGTACCTAAATCCACTCATCATGCTGCTACTAGCCTTATGACGTTGATTTCATGGCTGAGTGATATTCCATTGTACATAAGGACCACAACTTCTTTATCCATTTTTCTCTTTCCTGGGATATTTACGTTGCAACAAAGTGGAGGTTCTTGTCAACAGAGCAGCCCTAAACTTTGGGGTGCCTGTGTCTTGCTGATTTTTAGTTTTCCCAATTTATACGCCCATGAGTGGAAGTGCCCTATGCTCTCTAAGCTGAGTTTATTAGATGTTTCACGACACACCGTACACTTCTCCAAAATGGCTGTTGGCAATTTACATCCCGCCCATCAGCGTAGCAAGGCTCCCGTTTCTCCATGGCCGGTCCTGCATTTCTGGTTTTGACACTTTATTCAGCATGGCCCTTTTGACCGGTGGGAAGCGAGACTTCTTTGTAGCGCTGATTTGCCTTTCCAGGTTGCTTGGTTGGCCAAAAAGGGCGTATGCGTTTTTTCCTGAATATATTCAGGAAAAAACGCATACGCCCTTTTTGGCCAAGGGCATCATTGTCGAGGTTTTGCCGCTTTTCCCGTGCTTTAAAGGCGATTCGAATCTACCTCCTGAAATCTGTTTCCTGCAATTCTGCCTTGCTTTCAAATCCTCTTCGTTGCCTTCCCTCAATATATTTGTGGACGAGAGTTATCATTTATAACTCTGCAGGTTTGTGAATTGCAGTGCCCCTGAGCTCCATTTTTCAACTCGCTTTCCTGGGACCTGGACGCGAAAGCGCAGGATTGCTTCAGGCCCTATTCTGGTTCCGGGCGGCAGGCTGAGCCTGTGGTTAATTCTTCTTCCTGATGGGAAAATAGAGTGACCTGTGCCTGTCCCAACACCTAGAGCTAGTCTCTCATTGGTTCCCCCTCTTCCCGTTCATCCTCAGGACAAATTGCAACCTGTACGGAACAGGAGGTTAAAGGTGCTGATTCTCCAAGGAGGGAGATTGCTAGTAAAGCAGCTGGAATGGCGAACCCGAGCCCAAGGAGATGAGAAATGAGGTCCCTTTTAGAAACCTTTCCCGATCACACGGTGTACCATCTTCTGGGTTTCTCATGCATGTTTTCGAAGTGGGAAGATGCCCTTGAACCTGGAGATTTGGGACCCATGGGATGGGAACCACGCAGTATTACTTTAAAGGGTCTACGTTTGCTCACCCAACCTCACGAAACCTCTCAGCCCCAAGAGTGTCCACCCTTATGTCTCAATCAGCTGTGGGTCTATATATGTTCAATCCAGGTGGCATCACAGCCCCTGAACGAATTTAGTAAGAATTTCTTTCTCTTTCCCTGTCTTTGTTTCACGGGTTTTTAAAAGTGATTGATTTTTATAAAGGTGTTTAGCTGCTTTTCACTGCTGTGTTTATGCCGCTTTACACCTACTTGACTCACATACAAAGAGATATTAATACATAGCTTTTAAGATTCTTACTAGTCAGATAAATTCTTGGGCGGTGAATAGGGGGTGTTGAGTCCAGTTCACTGAGCAAGGAGTAGGTCGTGTCTATTAAATATTGGGTTTATGGAACGGTATGTGAGCTAATTTGAAACCTTTGTTTTATGCATCACCTCACCTCACCTTTCCCGTTAAGCAGCCATAGTGTGTTTTCTAAACGTGTGCCTCTGTTCTGTTTTGTAATTCAGTTCAAGGGTCGGTTTTTACATTCCCTGTATAAGTGATATCTTATGATAAGTGTCTTTTCTGTGTGACTTATTTCACTTAGAATCGTCGTACCTAAATCCACTCATCATGCTGCTACTACCTTATGCAGTTGATTTCATGGCTGAGTGATATTCCGTTGTACATAAGGACCACAACCTCTTTATCCATTTTTCTCTTTCCTGGGATATTTAAGGTGTAACGAAGTGGAGGTTCTTGTCAACAGATTAGCCCTAAACTTTGGGGTGCCTGTGTCTTGCTGATTTTTAGTTTTCCCAATTTATACGCCCATGAGGGGAAGTGCCCTATGTTGTCTAAGCTGAGTTTTTTAGATGTTTCAGGACACACCGTACACTTCTCCAGAGTGGCCGTTGGCATTTTACATCCCGCCCATCAGCGTAGCAAGGCTCCCGTTTTTCCATGGTCTGTCCTGCATTTCTGGTTTTGACACTTTATACAGCATGGCCCTTTTGACCGATGGGAAGCGAGACTTCTTTGTAGCGCTGATTTGCCTTTCCAGGTTGCTTGGTTGGCCAAAAAGGGCGTATGCGTTTTTTCCTGAATATATTCAGGAAAAACGCATACGCCCTTTTTGGCCAAGGGCATCATTGTCGAGGTTTTGCCGCTTTTCCCGTGCTTTAAAGGCGATTCAAATCTAGCTCCTGAAATCTGTTTCCTGCAATTCTGCCTTGCTTTCAAATCCTCTTCGTTGCCTTCCGTCAATATATTTGTGGACGAGAGTTATCATTTATAACTCTGCAGGTTTGTGAATTGCAGTGCCCCTGAGCTCCATTTTTCAACTCGCTTTCTTGGGAGCTGGCCGCAAAAGCACAGGATTGCTTCAGGCCCTATTCTGGTCCCGAGCGGCAGGCTGAGCCTGTGGTTAATTCTTCTTCCTGATGGGAAAATAGAGTGACCTGTGCCTGTCCCAACTCCTAGAGCTAGTCTCTCATCGGTTCCCCCTCTTCCCGTTCATCCTCAGGATAAATTGCAACCTGTATGGAACAGGAGGTTAAAGGTGCTGAATCTCCAAGGAGGGAGATTGCTAGTAAAGCGGCTGGAATGGAGAACCCGAGCACAAGGAGTTGAGAAATGAGGTGCAATTTAGAAACCTTTCCCGATCACACGGTGCACCATCTTCTGGGTTTCTCATGCATGTTTTCGAAGTGGGAAGATGCCCTTGAACCTGGAGATTTGGGACCCATGGGATGGGAACCACGCAGTATTACTTTAAAGGGTCTGCGTTTGCTCACCCAACCTCACGAAACATCTCAGCCGCAAGAGTGTCCACCCTTATGTCTCAATCAGCTGTGGGTCTATATATGGTCAATCCAGGTGGTATCACAGCCCCTGAACGAATTTAGTAAGAATTTCTTTCTCTTTCACTGTCTTTGTTTCACGGGTTTTTAAAAGTGATTGATTTTTATAAAGGGGTTTAGCTGCTTTTCACTGCTGTGTTTATGCCGCTTTACACCCACTTGACTCACTTTCAGAGAGATATCAATACATAGGTTTTGAGATTCTTACTAGTCAGATATATTCTTGGGCGGTTAATAGGGGGTGTTGAGTCCAGTTCACTGAGCAAGGAATAGGTCGTGTCTATTACATATTGGGTTTATGGAACGGTCTCTGAGCTAATTTGAAACCCTTGTTTTATGCATCACCCCACCTCACCTTTCCCGTTAAGCAGCCATAGTGTGTTTTCTAAACGTGTGCCTCTGTTCTGTTTTGTAATTCAGTTCAAGGTCGCAGTTTTTACATTCCCTCTATAAGTGATATCTTATGATAAGTGTCTTTTTCTGTGTGACTTATTTCACTTAGAATCGTCGTACCTAAATCCACTCATCATGCTGCTACTAGACTTATGACGTTAATTTCATGGCTGAGTGATATTCTATTATATATATAAGGACTAATACTTCTTCATCCATTTTTTTCTTTCCTGGGATATTTACGTTGTAACAAAGTAGAGGTTCTTGTCAACAGAGCAGCCCTAAACTTTGGGGTGCCTGTGTCTTGCTGATTTTTAGTTTTCCCAATTTATACGCCCATGAGTGGAAGTGCCCTATGCTCTCTAAGCTGAGTTTTTTAGATGTTTCACGACACACCGTACACTTCTCCAAAATGGCTGTTGGCAATTTACATCCCGCCCATCAGCGTAGCAAGGCTCCCGTTTCTCCATGGCCTGTCCTGCATTTCTGGTTTTGACACTTTATTCAGCATGGCCCTTTTGACCGGTGGGAAGCGAGACTTCTTTGTAGCGCTGATTTGCCTTTCCAGGTTGCTTGGTTGGCCAAAAAGGGCGTATGCGTTTTTTCCTGAATATATTCAGGAAAAAACGCATACGCCCTTTTTGGCCAAGGGCATCATGGTCGAGGTGTTGCCGCTTTTCCTGTGCTTTAAAGGCGATTCGAATCTAGCTCCTGAAATCTGTTTCCTGCAATTCTGCCTTGCTTTCAAATCCTCTTCGTTGCCTTCCCTCAATATATTTGTGGACGAGAGTTATCATTTATAACTCTGCAGGTTTGTGAATTGCAGTGCCCCTGAGCTCCATTTTTCAACTCGCTTTCCTGGGACCTGGTCGCAAAAGCGCAGGATTGCTTCAGGCCCTATTCTGGTTCCGGGCGGCAGCCTGAGCCTGTGGTTAATTCTTCTTCCTGATGGGAAAATAGAGTGACCTGTGCCTGTCCCAACACCTAGAGCTAGTGTCTCATTGGTTCCCCCTCTTCCCGTTCATCCTCAGGACAAATTGCAACCTGTACGGAACAGGAGGTTAAAGGTGCTGATTCTCCAAGGAGGGAGATTGCTAGTAAAGCAGCTGGAATGGCGAACCCGAGCCCAAGGAGATGAGAAATGAGGTCCCTTTTAGAAACCTTTCCCGATCACACGGTGTACCATCTTCTGGGTTTCTCATGCATGTTTTCGAAGTGGGAAGATGCCCTTGAACCTGGAGATTTGGGACCCATGGGATGGGAACCACGCAGTATTACTTTAAAGGGTCTACGTTTGCTCACCCAACCTCACGAAACCTCTCAGCCCCAAGAGTGTCCACCCTTATGTCTCAATCAGCTGTGGGTCTATATATGTTCAATCCAGGTGGCATCACAGCCCCTGAACGAATTTAGTAAGAATTTCTTTCTCTTTCCCTGTCTTTGTTTCACGGGTTTTTAAAAGTGATTGATTTTTATAAAGGGGTTTAGCTGCTTTTCACTGCTGTGTTTATGCCGCTTTACACCCACTTGACTCACTTTCAGAGAGATATCAATACATAGCTTTTAAGATTCTTACTAGTCAGATATATTCTTGGGCGGTTAATAGGGGGTGTTGAGTCCAGTTCACTGAGCAAGGAGTAGGTCGTGTCTATTACATATTGGGTTTATGGAACGGTCTCTGAGCTAATTTGAAACCCTTGTTTTATGCATCACCCCACCTCACCTTTCCCGTTAAGCAGCCATAGTGTGTTTTCTAAACGTGTGCCTCTGTTCTGTTTTGTAATTCAGTTCAAGGGTAGCGGTTTTCACATTCCCTCTATAAGTGATATCTTATGATAAGTGTCTTTTTCTGTGTGACTTATTTCACTTAGAATCGTCGTACCTAAATCCACTCATCATGCTGCTACTAGACTTATGACGTTGATTTCATGGCTGAGTGATATTCTATTATACATAAGGACTAATACTTCTTTATCCATTTTTTTCTTTCCTGGGATATTTACGTTGTAACAAAGTGGAGGTTCTTGTCAACAGAGCAGCCCTAAACTTTGGGGTGCCTGTGTCTTGCTGATTTTTAGTTTTCCCTATTTATACGCCCATGAGTGGAAGTGTCCTATGCTCTCTAAGCTGAGTTTTTTAGATGTTTCAGGACACACCGTACACTTCTACAGAGTGGCTGTTGGCAATTTACATCCCGCCCATCAGCGTAGCAAGGCTCCCGTTTCTCCATGGCCTGTCCTGCATTTCTGGTTTTGACACTTTATTCAGCATGGCCCTTTTGACCGACGGGAAACGAGCCTTCTTTGTAGCGCTGATTTGCCTTTCCAGGTTGCTTGGTTGGCCAAAAAGGGCGTATGCGTTTTTTCCTGAATATATTCAGGAAAAAACGCATACGCCCTTTTTGGCCAAGGGCATCATGGTCGAGGTGTTGCCGCTTTTCCTGTGCTTTAAAGGCGATTCGAATCTACCTCCTGAAATCTGTTTCCTGCAATTCTGCCTTGCTTTCAAATCCTCTTCGTTGCCTTCCCTCAATATATTTGTGGACGAGAGTTATCATTTATAACTCTGCAGGTTTGTGAATTGCAGTGCCCCTGAGCTCCATTTTTCAACTCGCTTTCTTGGGAGCTGGCTGCAAAAGCGCAGGATTGCTTCAGGCTCTATTCTGGTCCCGAGCGGCAGGCTGAGCCTGTGGTTAATTCTTCTTCCTGATGGGAAAATAGAGTGACCTGTGCCTGTCCCAACACCTAGAGCTAGTGTCTCATTGGTTCCCCCTCTTCCCGTTCATCCTCAGGACAAATTGCAACCTGTACGGAACAGGAGGTTAAAGGTGCTGATTCTCCAAGGAGGGAGATTGCTAGTAAAGCGGCTGGAATGGAGAACCCGAGCACAAGGAGTTGAGAAATGAGGTGCGATTTAGAAACCTTTCCCGATCACACGGTGCACCATCTTCTGGGTTTCTCATGCATGTTTTCGAAGTGGGAAGATGCCCTTGAACCTGGAGATTTGGGACCCATGGGATGGGAACCACGCAGTATTACTTTAAAGGGTCTGCGTTTGCTCACCCAACCTCACGAAACCTCTCAGCCCCAAGAGTGTCCACCCTTATGTCTCAATCAGCTGTGGGTCTATATATGGTCAATCCAGGTGGCATCACAGCCCCTGAACGAATTTAGTAAGAATTTCTTTCTCTTTCCCTGTCTTTGTTTCACGGGTTTTTAAAAGTGATTGATTTTTATAAAGGGGTTTAGCTGCTTTTCACTGCTGTGTTTATGCCGCTTTACACCCACTTGACTCACTTACAGAGAGATATCAATACATAGGTTTTGAGATTCTTACTAGTCAGATATATTCTTGGGCGGTTAATAGGGGGTGTTGAGTCCAGTTCACTGAGCAAGGAGTAGGTCGTGTCTATTACATATTGGGTTTATGGAACGGTATCTGAGCTAATTTGAAACCCTTGTTTTATGCATCACCCCACCTCACCTTTCCCGTTAAGCAGCCATAGTGTGTTTTCTAAACGTGTGCCTCTGTTCTGTTTTGTAATTCAGTTCAAGGTCGCAGTTTTTACATTCCCTCTATAAGTGATATCTTATGATAAGTGTCTTTTTCTGTGTGACTTATTTCACTTAGAATCGTCGTACCTAAATCCACTCATCATGCTGCTACTAGACTTATGACGTTGATTTCATGGCTGAGTGATATTCTATTATATATAAGGACTAATACTTCTTCATCCATTTTTTTCTTTCCTGGGATATTTACGTTGTAACAAAGTAGAGGTTCTTGTCAACAGAGCAGCCCTAAACTTTGGGGTGCCTGTGTCTTGCTGATTTTTAGTTTTCCCAATTTATACGCCCATGAGTGGAAGTGCCCTATGCTCTCTAAGTTGAGTTTTTTAGATGTTTCACGACACACCGTACACTTCTCCAAAATGGCTGTTGGCAATTTACATCCCGCCCATCAGCGTAGCAAGGCTCCCGTTTCTCCATGGCCTGTCCTGCATTTCTGGTTTTGACACTTTATTCAGCATGGCCCTTTTGACCGGTGGGAAGCGAGACTTCTTTGTAGCGCTGATTTGCCTTTCCAGGTTGCTTGGTTGGCCAAAAAGGGCGTATGCGTTTTTTCCTGAATATATTCAGGAAAAAACGCATACGCCCTTTTTGGCCAAGGGCATCATTGTCGAGGTTTTGCCGCTTTTCCCGTGCTTTAAAGGCGATTCGAATCTACCTCCTGAAATCTGTTTCCTGCAATTCTGCCTTGCTTTCAAATCCTCTTCGTTGCCTTCCCTCAATATATTTGTGGACGAGAGTTATCATTTATAACTCTGCAGGTTTGTGAATTGCAGTGCCCCTGAGCTCCATTTTTCAACTCGCTTTCCTGGGACCTGGACGCGAAAGCGCAGGATTGCTTCAGGCCCTATTCTGGTTCCGGGCGGCAGGCTGAGCCTGTGGTTAATTCTTCTTCCTGATGGGAAAATAGAGTGACCTGTGTTTGTCCCAACACCTAGAGCTAGTCTCTCATTGGTTCCCCCTCTTCCCGTTCATCCTCAGGACAAATTGCAACCTGTACGGAACAGGAGGTTAAAGGTGCTGATTCTCCAAGGAGGGAGATTGCTAGTAAAGCAGCTGGAATGGCGAACCCGAGCCCAAGGAGATGAGAAATGAGGTCCCTTTTAGAAACCTTTCCCGATCACACGGTGTACCATCTTCTGGGTTTCTCATGCATGTTTTCGAAGTGGGAAGATGCCCTTGAACCTGGAGATTTGGGACCCATGGGATGGGAACCACGCAGTATTACTTTAAAGGGTCTACGTTTGCTCACCCAACCTCACGAAACCTCTCAGCCCCAAGAGTGTCCACCCTTATGTCTCAATCAGCTGTGGGTCTATATATGGTCAATCCAGGTGGCATCACAGCCCCTGAACGAATTTAGTAAGAATTTCTTTCTCTTTCCCTGTCTTTGTTTCACGGGTTTTTAAAAGTGATTGATTTTTATAAAGGGGTTTAGCTGCTTTTCACTGCTGTGTTTATGCCACTTTACACCCACTTGACTCACTTTCAGAGAGATATCAATACATAGGTTTTAAGATTCTTACTAGTCAGATATATTCTTGGGCGGTTAATAGGGGGTGTTGGGTCTAGTTCACTGAGGAAGGAGTAGGTCGTGTCTATTACATATTGGGTTTATGGAACGGTATCTGAGCTAATTTGAAACCCTTGTTTTATGCATCACCCCACCTCACCTTTCCCGTTAAGCAGCCATAGTGTGTTTTCTAAACGTGTGACTCTGTTCTGTTTTGTAATTCAGTTCAAGGGTAGCGGTTTTCACATTCCCTCTATAAGTGATATCTTATGATAAGTGTCTTTTTCTGTGTGACTTATTCCACTGAGAATCGTCGTACCTAAATCCACTCATCATGCTGCTACTAGCCTTATGACGTTGATTTCATGGCTGAGTGATATTCCATTGTACATAAGGACCACAACTTCTTTATCCATTTTTCTCTTTCCTGGGATATTTACGTTGTAACAAAGTGGAGGTTCTTGTCAACAGAGCAGCCCTAAACTTTGGGGTGCCTGTGTCTTGCTGATTTTTAGTTTTCCCAATTTATACGCCCATGAGTGGAAGTGCCCTATGCTCTCTAAGCTGAGTTTATTAGATGTTTCACGACACACCGTACACTTCTCCAAAATGGCTGTTGGCAATTTACATCCCGCCCATCAGCGTAGCAAGGCTCCCGTTTCTCCATGGCCGGTCCTGCATTTCTGGTTTTGACACTTTATTCAGCATGGCCCTTTTGACCGGTGGGAAGCGAGACTTCTTTGTAGCGCTGATTTGCCTTTCCAGGTTGCTTGGTTGGCCAAAAAGGGCGTATGCGTTTTTTCCTGAATATATTCAGGAAAAAACGCATACGCCCTTTTTGGCCAAGGGCATCATTGTCGAGGTTTTGCCGCTTTTCCCGTGCTTTAAAGGCGATTCGAATCTACCTCCTGAAATCTGTTTCCTGCAATTCTGCCTTGCTTTCAAATCCTCTTCGTTGACTTCCCTCAATATATTTGTGGACGAGAGTTATCATTTATAACTCTGCAGGTTTGTGAATTGCAGTGCCCCTGAGCTCCATTTTTCAACTCGCTTTCCTGGGACCTGGTCGCAAAAGCGCAGGATTGCTTCAGGCCCTATTCTGGTTCCGGGCGGCAGGCTGAGCCTGTGGTTAATTCTTCTTCCTGATGGGAAAATAGAGTGACCTGTGCCTGTCCCAACACCTAGAGCTAGTGTCTCATTGGTTCCCCCTCTTCCCGTTCATCCTCAGGACAAATTGCAACCTGTACGGAACAGGAGGTTAAAGGTGCTGATTCTCCAAGGAGGGAGATTGCTAGTAAAGCAGCTGGAATGGCGAACCCGAGCCCAAGGAGATGAGAAATGAGGTCCCTTTTAGAAACCTTTCCCGATCACACGGTGTACCATCTTCTGGGTTTCTCATGCATGTTTTCGAAGTGGGAAGATGCCCTTGAACCTGGAGATTTGGGACCCATGGGATGGGAACCACGCAGTATTACTTTAAAGGGTCTACGTTTGCTCACCCAACCTCACGAAACCTCTCAGCCCCAAGAGTGTCCACCCTTATGTCTCAATCAGCTGTGGGTCTATATATGGTCAATCCAGGTGGCATCACAGCCCCTGAACGAATTTAGTAAGAATTGCTTTCTCTTTCCCTGTCTTTGTTTCACGGGTTTTTAAAAGTGATTGATTTTTATAAAGGGGTTTAGCTGCTTTTCACTGCTGTGTTTATGCCGCTTTACACCCACTTGACTCACTTTCAGAGAGATATCAATACATAGCTTTTAAGATTCTTACTAGTCAGATATATTCTTGGGCGGTTAATAGGGGGTGTTGAGTCCAGTTCACTGAGCAAGGAGTAGGTCGTGTCTATTACATATTGGGTTTATGGAACGGTATCTGAGCTAATTTGAAACCCTTCTTTTATGCATCACCCCACCTCACCTTTCCCGTTAAGCAGCCATAGTGTGTTTTCTAAACGTGTGACTCTGTTCTCTTTTGTAATTCAGTTCAAGGGTAGCGGTTTTCACATTCCCTCTATAAGTGATATCTTATGATAAGTGTCTTTTTCTGTGTGACTTATTTCACTTAGAATCGTCGTACCTAAATCCACTCATCATGCTGCTACTAGACTTATGACGTTGATTTCATGGCTGAGTGATATTCTATTATACATAAGGACTAATACTTCTTTATCCATTTTTTTCTTTCCTGGGATATTTACGTTGTAACAAAGTGGAGGTTCTTGTCAACAGAGCAGCCCTAAACTTTGGGGTGCCTGTGTCTTGCTGATTTTTAGTTTTCCCAATTTATACGCCCATGAGTGGAAGTGTCCTATGCTCTCTAAGCTGAGTTTTTTAGATGTTTCAGGACACACCGTACACTTCTACAGAGTGGCTGTTGGCAATTTACATCCCGCCCATCAGCGTAGCAAGGCTCCCGTTTCTCCATGGCCTGTCCTGCATTTCTGGTTTTGACACTTTATTCAGCATGGCCCTTTTGACCGACGGGAAACGAGCCTTCTTTGTAGCGCTGATTTGCCTTTCCAGGTTGCTTGGTTGGCCAAAAAGGGCGTATGCGTTTTTTCCTGAATATATTCAGGAAAAAACGCATACGCCCTTTTTGGCCAAGGGCATCATGGTCGAGGTGTTGCCGCTTTTCCTGTGCTTTAAAGGCGATTCGAATCTACCTCCTGAAATCTGTTTCCTGCAATTCTGCCTTGCTTTCAAATCCTCTTCGTTGCCTTCCCTCAATATATTTGTGGACGAGAGTTATCATTTATAACTCTGCAGGTTTGTGAATTGCAGTGCCCCTGAGCTCCATTTTTCAACTCGCTTTCTTGGGAGCTGGCTGCAAAAGCGCAGGATTGCTTCAGGCTCTATTCTGGTCCCGAGCGGCAGGCTGAGCCTGTGGTTAATTCTTCTTCCTGATGGGAAAATAGAGTGACCTGTGCCTGTCCCAACACCTAGAGCTAGTGTCTCATTGGTTCCCCCTCTTCCCGTTCATCCTCAGGACAAATTGCAACCTGTACGGAACAGGAGGTTAAAGGTGCTGATTCTCCAAGGAGGGAGATTGCTAGTAAAGCGGCTGGAATGGAGAACCCGAGCACAAGGAGTTGAGAAATGAGGTGCGATTTAGAAACCTTTCCCGATCACACGGTGCACCATCTTCTGGGTTTCTCATGCATGTTTTCGAAGTGGGAAGATGCCCTTGAACCTGGAGATTTGGGACCCATGGGATGGGAACCACGCAGTATTACTTTAAAGGGTCTGCGTTTGCTCACCCAACCTCACCAAACCTCTCAGCCCCAAGAGTGTCCACCCTTATGTCTCAATCAGCTGTGGGTCTATATATGGTCAATCCAGGTGGCATCACAGCCCCTGAACGAATTTAGTAAGAATTTCTCTCTCTTTCACTGTCTTTGTTTCACGGGTTTTTAAAAGTAATGGGTTTTTATAAAGGGGTTTAGCTGCTTTTCACTGCTGTGTTTATGCCGCTTTACACCTACTTGACTCACATACAGAGAGATATTAATACATAGCTTTTAAGATTCTTACTAGTCAGATAAATTCTTGGGCGGTGAATAGGGGGTGTTGTGTCCAGTTCACTGAGCAAGGAGTAGGTCGTGTCTATTAAATATTGGGTTTATGGAACGGTATGTGAGCTAATTTGAAACCTTTGTTTTATGCATCACCTCACCTCACCTTTCCCGTTAAGCAGCCATAGTGTGTTTTCTAAACGTGTGCCTCTGTTCTGTTTTGTAATTCAGTTCAAGGGTCGGTTTTTACATTCCCTGTATAAGTGATATCTTATGATAAGTGTCTTTTCTGTGTGACTTATTTCACTTAGAATCGTCGTACCTAAATCCACTCATCATGCTGCTACTACCTTATGCAGTTGATTTCATGGCTGAGTGATATTCCGTTGTACATAAGGACCACAACCTCTTTATCCATTTTTCTCTTTCCTGGGATATTTAAGGTGTAACGAAGTGGAGGTTCTTGTCAACAGATTAGCCCTAAACTTTGGGGTGCCTGTGTCTTGCTGATTTTTAGTTTTCCCAATTTATACGCCCATGAGGGGAAGTGCCCTATGTTGTCTAAGCTGAGTTTTTTAGATGTTTCAGGACACACCGTACACTTCTCCAGAGTGGCCGTTGGCATTTTACATCCCGCCCATCAGCGTAGCAAGGCTCCCGTTTTTCCATGGTCTGTCCTGCATTTCTGGTTTTGACACTTTATACAGCATGGCCCTTTTGACCGATGGGAAGCGAGACTTCTTTGTAGCGCTGATTTGCCTTTCCAGGTTGCTTGGTTGGCCAAAAAGGGCGTATGCGTTTTTTCCTGAATATATTCAGGAAAAACGCATACGCCCTTTTTGGCCAAGGGCATCATTGTCGAGGTTTTGCCGCTTTTCCCGTGCTTTAAAGGCGATTCAAATCTACCTCCTGAAATCTGTTTCCTGCAATTCTGCCTTGCTTTCAAATCCTCTTCGTTGCCTTCCGTCAATATATTTGTGGACGAGAGTTATCATTTATAACTCTGCAGGTTTGTGAATTGCAGTGCCCCTGAGCTCCATTTTTCAACTCGCTTTCTTGGGAGCTGGCCGCAAAAGCGCAGGATTGCTTCAGGCCCTATTCTGGTCCCGAGCGGCAGGCTGAGCCTGTGGTTAATTCTTCTTCCTGATGGGAAAATAGAGTGACCTGTGCCTGTCCCAACTCCTAGAGCTAGTCTCTCATTGGTTCCCCCTCTTCCCGTTCATCCTCAGGATAAATTGCAACCTGTACGGAACAGGAGGTTAAAGGTGCTGAATCTCCAAGGAGGGAGATTGCTAGTAAAGCGGCTGGAATGGAGAACCCGAGCACAAGGAGTTGAGAAATGAGGTGCAATTTAGAAACCTTTCCCGATCACACGGTGCACCATCTTCTGGGTTTCTCATGCATGTTTTCGAAGTGGGAAGATGCCCTTGAACCTGGAGATTTGGGACCCATGGGATGGGAACCACGCAGTATTACTTTAAAGGGTCTGCGTTTGCTCACCCAACCTCACGAAACCTCTCAGCCCCAAGAGTGTCCACCCTTATGTCTCAATCAGCTGTGGGTCTATATATGGTCAATCCAGGTGGTATCACAGCCCCTGAACGAATTTAGTAAGAATTTCTTTCTCTTTCACTGTCTTTGTTTCACGGGTTTTTAAAAGTGATTGATTTTTATAAAGGGGTTTAGCTGCTTTTCACTGCTGTGTTTATGCCGCTTTACACCCACTTGACTCACTTACAGAGAGATATCAATACATAGGTTTTGAGATTCTTACTAGTCAGATATATTCTTGGGCGGTTAATAGGGGGTGTTGAGTCCAGTTCACTGAGCAAGGAGTAGGTCGTGTCTATTACATATTGGGTTTATGGAACGGTATCTGAGCTAATTTGAAACCCTTGTTTTATGCATCACCCCACCTCACCTTTCCCGTTAAGCAGCCATAGTGTGTTTTCTAAACGTGTGCCTCTGTTCTGTTTTGTAATTCAGTTCAAGGTCGCAGTTTTTACATTCCCTCTATAAGTGATATCTTATGATAAGTGTCTTTTTCTGTGTGACTTATTTCACTTAGAATCGTCGTACCTAAATCCACTCATCATGCTGCTACTAGACTTATGACGTTGATTTCATGGCTGAGTGATATTCTATTATATATAAGGACTAATACTTCTTCATCCATTTTTTTCTTTCCTGGGATATTTACGTTGTAACAAAGTAGAGGTTCTTGTCAACAGAGCAGCCCTAAACTTTGGGGTGCCTGTGTCTTGCTGATTTTTAGTTTTCCCAATTTATACGCCCATGAGTGGAAGTGCCCTATGCTCTCTAAGCTGAGTTTTTTAGATGTTTCACGACACACCGTACACTTCTCTAAAATGGCTGTTGGCAATTTACATCCCGCCCATCAGCGTAGCAAGGCTCCCGTTTCTCCATGGCCTGTCCTGCATTTCTGGTTTTGACACTTTATTCAGCATGGCCCTTTTGACCGGTGGGAAGCGAGACTTCTTTGTAGCGCTGATTTGCCTTTCCAGGTTGCTTGGTTGGCCAAAAAGGGCGTATGCGTTTTTTCCTGAATATATTCAGGAAAAAACGCATACGCCCTTTTTGGCCAAGGGCATCATGGTCGAGGTGTTGCCGCTTTTCCTGTGCTTTAAAGGCGATTCGAATCTACCTCCTGAAATCTGTTTCCTGCAATTCTGCCTTGCTTTCAAATCCTCTTCGTTGCCTTCCCTCAATATATTTGTGGACGAGAGTTATCATTTATAACTCTGCAGGTTTGTGAATTGCAGTGCCCCTGAGCTCCATTTTTCAACTCGCTTTCCTGGCACCTGGTCGCAAAAGCGCAGGATTGCTTCAGGCCCTATTCTGGTTCCGGGCGGCAGGCTGAGCCTGTGGTTAATTCTTCTTCCTGATGGGAAAATAGAGTGACCTGTGCCTGTCCCAACACCTAGAGCTAGTGTCTCATTGGTTCCCCCTCTTCCCGTTCATCCTCAGGACAAATTGCAACCTGTACGGAACAGGAGGTTAAAGGTGCTGATTCTCCAAGGAGGGAGATTGCTAGTAAAGCGGCTGGAATGGCGAACCCGAGCCCAAGGAGATGAGAAATGAGGTCCCTTTTAGAAACCTTTCACGATCACACGGTGTACCATCTTCTGGGTTTCTCATGCATGTTTTCGAAGTGGGAAGATGCCCTTGAACCTGGAGATTTGGGACCCATGGGATGGGAACCACGCAGTATTACTTTAAAGGGTCTACGTTTGCTCACCCAACCTCACGAAACCTCTCAGCCCCAAGAGTGTCCACCCTTATGTCTCAATCAGCTGTGGGTCTATATATGTTCAATCCAGGTGGCATCACAGCCCCTGAACGAATTTAGTAAGAATTTCTTTCTCTTTCCCTGTCTTTGTTTCACGGGTTTTTAAAAGTGATTGATTTTTATAAAGGGGTTTAGCTGCTTTTCACTGCTGTGTTTATGCCGCTTTACACCCACTTGACTCACTTTCAGAGAGATATCAATACATAGCTTTTAAGATTCTTACTAGTCAGATATATTCTTGGGCGGTTAATAGGGGGTGTTGAGTCCAGTTCACTGAGCAAGGAGTAGGTCGTGTCTATTACATATTGGGTTTATGGAACGGTCTCTGAGCTAATTTGAAACCCTTGTTTTATGCATCACCCCACCTCACCTTTCCCGTTAAGCAGCCATAGTGTGTTTTCTAAACGTGTGCCTCTGTTCTGTTTTGTAATTCAGTTCAAGGGTAGCGGTTTTCACATTCCCTCTATAAGTGATATCTTATGATAAGTGTCTTTATCTGTGTGACTTATTTCACTTAGAATCGTCGTACCTAAATCCACTCATCATGCTGCTACTAGACTTATGACGTTGATTTCATGGCTGAGTGATATTCTATTATACATAAGGACTAATACTTCTTTATCCATTTTTTTCTTTCTGGGATATTTACGTTGTAACAAAGTGGAGGTTCTTGTCAACAGAGCAGCCCTAAACTTTGGGGTGCCTGTGTCTTGCTGATTTTTAGTTTTCCCAATTTATACGCCCATGAGTGGAAGTGTCCTATGCTCTCTAAGCTGAGTTTTTTAGATGTTTCAGGACACACCGTACACTTCTACAGAGTGGCTGTTGGCAATTTACATCCCGCCCATCAGCGTAGCAAGGCTCCCGTTTCTCCATGGCCTGTCCTGCATTTCTGGTTTTGACACTTTATTCAGCATGGCCCTTTTGACCGACGGGAAACGAGCCTTCTTTGTAGCGCTGATTTGCCTTTCCAGGTTGCTTGGTTGGCCAAAAAGGGCGTATGCGTTTTTTCCTGAATATATTCAGGAAAAAACGCATACGCCCTTTTTGGCCAAGGGCATCATGGTCGAGGTGTTGCCGCTTTTCCTGTGCTTTAAAGGCGATTCGAATCTACCTCCTGAAATCTGTTTCCTGCAATTCTGCCTTGCTTTCAAATCCTCTTCGTTGCCTTCCCTCAATATATTTGTGGACGAGAGTTATCATTTATAACTCTGCAGGTTTGTGAATTGCAGTGCCCCTGAGCTCCATTTTTCAACTCGCTTTCTTGGGAGCTGGCTGCAAAAGCGCAGGATTGCTTCAGGCTCTATTCTGGTCCCGAGCGGCAGGCTGAGCCTGTGGTTAATTCTTCTTCCTGATGGGAAAATAGAGTGACCTGTGCCTGTCCCAACACCTAGAGCTAGTGTCTCATTGGTTCCCCCTCTTCCCGTTCATCCTCAGGACAAATTGCAACCTGTACGGAACAGGAGGTTAAAGGTGCTGATTCTCCAAGGAGGGAGATTGCTAGTAAAGCGGCTGGAATGGAGAACCCGAGCACAAGGAGTTGAGAAATGAGGTGCGATTTAGAAACCTTTCCCGATCACACGGTGCACCATCTTCTGGGTTTCTCATGCATGTTTTCGAAGTGGGAAGATGCCCTTGAACCTGGAGATTTGGGACCCATGGGATGGGAACCACGCAGTATTACTTTAAAGGGTCTGCGTTTGCTCACCCAACCTCACGAAACCTCTCAGCCCCAAGAGTGTCCACCCTTATGTCTCAATCAGCTGTGGGTCTATATATGGTCAATCCAGGTGGCATCACAGCCCCTGAACGAATTTAGTAAGAATTTCTTTCTCTTTCCCTGTCTTTGTTTCACGGGTTTTTAAAAGTGATTGATTTTTATAAAGGGGTTTAGCTGCTTTTCACTGCTGTGTTTATGCCGCTTTACACCCACTTGACTCACTTACAGAGAGATATCAATACATAGGTTTTGAGATTCTTACTAGTCAGATATATTCTTGGGCGGTTAATAGGGGGTGTTGAGTCCAGTTCACTGAGCAAGGAGTAGGTCGTGTCTATTACATATTGGGTTTATGGAACGGTATCTGAGCTAATTTGAAACCCTTGTTTTATGCATCACCCCACCTCACCTTTCCCGTTAAGCAGCCATAGTGTGTTTTCTAAACGTGTGCCTCTGTTCTGTTTTGTAATTCAGTTCAAGGTCGCAGTTTTTACATTCCCTCTATAAGTGATATCTTATGATAAGTGTCTTTTTCTGTGTGACTTATTTCACTTAGAATCGTCGTACCTAAATCCACTCATCATGCTGCTACTAGACTTATGACGTTGATTTCATGGCTGAGTGATATTCTATTATATATAAGGACTAATACTTCTTCATCCATTTTTTTCTTTCCTGGGATATTTACGTTGTAACAAAGTAGAGGTTCTTGTCAACAGAGCAGCCCTAAACTTTGGGGTGCCTGTGTCTTGCTGATTTGTAGTTTTCCCAATTTATACGCCCATGAGTGGAAGTGCCCTATGCTCTCTAAGCTGAGTTTTTTAGATGTTTCACGACACACCGTACACTTCTCCAAAATGGCTGTTGGCAATTTACATCCCGCCCATCAGCGTAGCAAGGCTCCCGTTTCTCCATGGCCTGTCCTGCATTTCTGGTTTTGACACTTTATTCAGCATGGCCCTTTTGACCGGTGGGAAGCGAGACTTCTTTGTAGCGCTGATTTGCCTTTCCAGGTTGCTTGGTTGGCCAAAAAGGGCGTATGCGTTTTTTCCTGAATATATTCAGGAAAAAACGCATACGCCCTTTTTGGCCAAGGGCATCATGGTCGAGGTGTTGCCGCTTTTCCTGTGCTTTAAAGGCGATTCGAATCTACCTCCTGAAATCTGTTTCCTGCAATTCTGCCTTGCTTTCAAATCCTCTTCGTTGACTTCCCTCAATATATTTGTGGACGAGAGTTATCATTTATGACTCTGCAGGTTTGTGAATTGCAGTGCCCCTGAGCTCCATTTTTCAACTCGCTTTCCTGGGACCTGGTCGCAAAAGCGCAGGATTGCTTCAGGCCCTATTCTGGTTCCGGGCGGCAGGCTGAGCCTGTGGTTAATTCTTCTTCCTGATGGGAAAATAGAGTGACCTGTGCCTGTCCCAACACCTAGAGCTAGTGTCTCATTGGTTCCCCCTCTTCCCGTTCATCCTCAGGACAAATTGCAACCTGTACGGAACAGGAGGTTAAAGGTGCTGATTCTCCAAGGAGGGAGATTGCTAGTAAAGCAGCTGGAATGGCGAACCCGAGCCCTAGGAGATGAGAAATGAGGTCCCTTTTAGAAACCTTTCCCGATCACACGGTGTACCATCTTCTGGGTTTCTCATGCATGTTTTCGAAGTGGGAAGATGCCCTTGAACCTGGAGATTTGGGACCCATGGGATGGGAACCACGCAGTATTACTTTAAAGGGTCTACGTTTGCTCACCCAACCTCACGAAACCTGTCAGCCCCAAGAGTGTCCACCCTTATGTCTCAATCAGCTGTGGGTCTATATATGGTCAATCCAGGTGGCATCACAGCCCCTGAACGAATTTAGTAAGAATTTCTTTCTCTTTCCCTGTCTTTGTTTCACGGGTTTTTAAAAGTGATTGATTTTTATAAAGGGGTTTAGCTGCTTTTCACTGCTGTGTTTATGCCCCTTTACACCCACTTGACTCACTTTCAGAGAGATATCAATACATAGCTTTTAAGATTCTTACTAGTCAGATATATTCTTGGGCGGTTAATAGGGGGTGTTGAGTCCAGTTCACTGAGCAAGGAGTAGGTCGTGTCTATTACATATTGGGTTTATGGAACGGTCTCTGAGCTAATTTGAAACCCTTGTTTTATGCATCACCCCACCTCACCTTTCCCGTTAAGCAGCCATAGTGTGTTTTCTAAACGTGTGCCTCTGTTCTGTTTTGTAATTCAGTTCAAGGGTAGCGGTTTTCACATTCCCTCTATAAGTGATATCTTATGATAAGTGTCTTTATCTGTGTGACTTATTTCACTTAGAATCGTCGTACCTAAATCCACTCATCATGCTGCTACTAGACTTATGACGTTGATTTCATGGCTGAGTGATATTCTATTATACATAAGGACTAATACTTCTTTATCCATTTTTTTCTTTCTGGGATATTTACGTTGTAACAAAGTGGAGGTTCTTGTCAACAGAGCAGCCCTAAACTTTGGGGTGCCTGTGTCTTGCTGATTTTTAGTTTTCCCAATTTATACGCCCATGAGTGGAAGTGTCCTATGCTCTCTAAGCTGAGTTTTTTAGATGTTTCAGGACACACCGTACACTTCTACAGAGTGGCTGTTGGCAATTTACATCCCGCCCATCAGCGTAGCAAGGCTCCCGTTTCTCCATGGCCTGTCCTGCATTTCTGGTTTTGACACTTTATTCAGCATGGCCCTTTTGACCGACGGGAAACGAGCCTTCTTTGTAGCGCTGATTTGCCTTTCCAGGTTGCTTGGTTGGCCAAAAAGGGCGTATGCGTTTTTTCCTGAATATATTCAGGAAAAAACGCATACGCCCTTTTTGGCCAAGGGCATCATGGTCGAGGTGTTGCCGCTTTTCCTGTGCTTTAAAGGCGATTCGAATCTACCTCCTGAAATCTGTTTCCTGCAATTCTGCCTTGCTTTCAAATCCTCTTCGTTGCCTTCCCTCAATATATTTGTGGACGAGAGTTATCATTTATAACTCTGCAGGTTTGTGAATTGCAGTGCCCCTGAGCTCCATTTTTCAACTCGCTTTCTTGGGAGCTGGCTGCAAAAGCGCAGGATTGCTTCAGGCTCTATTCTGGTCCCGAGCGGCAGGCTGAGCCTGTGGTTAATTCTTCTTCCTGATGGGAAAATAGAGTGACCTGTGCCTGTCCCAACACCTAGAGCTAGTGTCTCATTGGTTCCCCCTCTTCCCGTTCATCCTCAGGACAAATTGCAACCTGTACGGAACAGGAGGTTAAAGGTGCTGATTCTCCAAGGAGGGAGATTGCTAGTAAAGCGGCTGGAATGGAGAACCCGAGCACAAGGAGTTGAGAAATGAGGTGCGATTTAGAAACCTTTCCCGATCACACGGTGCACCATCTTCTGGGTTTCTCATGCATGTTTTCGAAGTGGGAAGATGCCCTTGAACCTGGAGATTTGGGACCCATGGGATGGGAACCACGCAGTATTACTTTAAAGGGTCTACGTTTGCTCACCCACCCTCACGAAACCTCTCAGCCCCAAGAGTGTCCACCCTTATGTCTCAATCAGCTGTGGGTCTATATATGGTCAATCCAGGTGGCATCACAGCCCCTGAACGAATTTAGTAAGAATTGCTTTCTCTTTCCCTGTCTTTGTTTCACGGGTTTTTAAAAGTGATTGATTTTTATAAAGGGGTTTAGCTGCTTTTCACTGCTGTGTTTATGCCGCTTTACACCCACTTGACTCACTTTCAGAGAGATATCAATACATAGCTTTTAAGATTCTTACTAGTCAGATATATTCTTGGGCGGTTAATAGGGGGTGTTGAGTCCAGTTCACTGAGCAAGGAGTAGGTCGTGTCTATTACATATTGGGTTTATGGAACGGTATCTGAGCTAATTTGAAACCCTTCTTTTATGCATCACCCCACCTCACCTTTCCCGTTAAGCAGCCATAGTGTGTTTTCTAAACGTGTGACTCTGTTCTCTTTTGTAATTCAGTTCAAGGGTAGCGGTTTTCACATTCCCTCTATAAGTGATATCTTATGATAAGTGTCTTTTTCTGTGTGACTTATTTCACTTAGAATCGTCGTACCTAAATCCACTCATCATGCTGCTACTAGACTTATGACGTTGATTTCATGGCTGAGTGATATTCTATTATACATAAGGACTAATACTTCTTTATCCATTTTTTTCTTTCCTGGGATATTTACGTTGTAACAAAGTGGAGGTTCTTGTCAACAGAGCAGCCCTAAACTTTGGGGTGCCTGTGTCTTGCTGATTTTTAGTTTTCCCAATTTATACGCCCATGAGTGGAAGTGTCCTATGCTCTCTAAGCTGAGATTTTTAGATGTTTCAGGACACACCGTACACTTCTACAGAGTGGCTGTTGGCAATTTACATCCCGCCCATCAGCGTAGCAAGGCTCCCGTTTCTCCATGGCCTGTCCTGCATTTCTGGTTTTGACACTTTATTCAGCATGGCCCTTTTGACCGACGGGAAACGAGCCTTCTTTGTAGCGCTGATTTGCCTTTCCAGGTTGCTTGGTTGGCCAAAAAGGGCGTATGCGTTTTTTCCTGAATATATTCAGGAAAAAACGCATACGCCCTTTTTGGCCAAGGGCATCATGGTCGAGGTGTTGCCGCTTTTCCTGTGCTTTAAAGGCGATTCGAATCTACCTCCTGAAATCTGTTTCCTGCAATTCTGCCTTGCTTTCAAATCCTCTTCGTTGCCTTCCCTCAATATATTTGTGGACGAGAGTTATCATTTATAACTCTGCAGGTTTGTGAATTGCAGTGCCCCTGAGCTCCATTTTTCAACTCGCTTTCTTGGGAGCTGGCTGCAAAAGCGCAGGATTGCTTCAGGCTCTATTCTGGTCCCGAGCGGCAGGCTGAGCCTGTGGTTAATTCTTCTTCCTGATGGGAAAATAGAGTGACCTGTGCCTGTCCCAACACCTAGAGCTAGTGTCTCATTGGTTCCCCCTCTTCCCGTTCATCCTCAGGACAAATTGCAACCTGTACGGAACAGGAGGTTAAAGGTGCTGATTCTCCAAGGAGGGAGATTGCTAGTAAAGCGGCTGGAATGGAGAACCCGAGCACAAGGAGTTGAGAAATGAGGTGCGATTTAGAAACCTTTCCCGATCACACGGTGCACCATCTTCTGGGTTTCTCATGCATGTTTTCGAAGTGGGAAGATGCCCTTGAACCTGGAGATTTGGGACCCATGGGATGGGAACCACGCAGTATTACTTTAAAGGGTCTGCGTTTGCTCACCCAACCTCACCAAACCTCTCAGCCCCAAGAGTGTCCACCCTTATGTCTCAATCAGCTGTGGGTCTATATATGGTCAATCCAGGTGGCATCACAGCCCCTGAACGAATTTAGTAAGAATTTCTCTCTCTTTCACTGTCTTTGTTTCACGGGTTTTTAAAAGTAATGGGTTTTTATAAAGGGGTTTAGCTGCTTTTCACTGCTGTGTTTATGCCGCTTTACACCTACTTGACTCACATACAGAGAGATATTAATACATAGCTTTTAAGATTCTTACTAGTCAGATAAATTCTTGGGCGGTGAATAGGGGGTGTTGTGTCCAGTTCACTGAGCAAGGAGTAGGTCGTGTCTATTAAATATTGGGTTTATGGAACGGTATGTGAGCTAATTTGAAACCTTTGTTTTATGCATCACCTCACCTCACCTTTCCCGTTAAGCAGCCATAGTGTGTTTTCTAAACGTGTGCCTCTGTTCTGTTTTGTAATTCAGTTCAAGGGTCGGTTTTTACATTCCCTGTATAAGTGATATCTTATGATAAGTGTCTTTTCTGTGTGACTTATTTCACTTAGAATCGTCGTACCTAAATCCACTCATCATGCTGCTACTACCTTATGCAGTTGATTTCATGGCTGAGTGATATTCCGTTGTACATAAGGACCACAACCTCTTTATCCATTTTTCTCTTTCCTGGGATATTTAAGGTGTAACGAAGTGGAGGTTCTTGTCAACAGATTAGCCCTAAACTTTGGGGTGCCTGTGTCTTGCTGATTTTTAGTTTTCCCAATTTATACGCCCATGAGGGGAAGTGCCCTATGTTGTCTAAGCTGAGTTTTTTAGATGTTTCAGGACACACCGTACACTTCTCCAGAGTGGCCGTTGGCATTTTACATCCCGCCCATCAGCGTAGCAAGGCTCCCGTTTTTCCATGGTCTGTCCTGCATTTCTGGTTTTGACACTTTATACAGCATGGCCCTTTTGACCGATGGGAAGCGAGACTTCTTTGTAGCGCTGATTTGCCTTTCCAGGTTGCTTGGTTGGCCAAAAAGGGCGTATGCGTTTTTTCCTGAATATATTCAGGAAAAACGCATACGCCCTTTTTGGCCAAGGGCATCATTGTCGAGGTTTTGCCGCTTTTCCCGTGCTTTAAAGGCGATTCAAATCTACCTCCTGAAATCTGTTTCCTGCAATTCTGCCTTGCTTTCAAATCCTCTTCGTTGCCTTCCGTCAATATATTTGTGGACGAGAGTTATCATTTATAACTCTGCAGGTTTGTGAATTGCAGTGCCCCTGAGCTCCATTTTTCAACTCGCTTTCTTGGGAGCTGGCCGCAAAAGCGCAGGATTGCTTCAGGCCCTATTCTGGTCCCGAGCGGCAGGCTGAGCCTGTGGTTAATTCTTCTTCCTGATGGGAAAATAGAGTGACCTGTGCCTGTCCCAACTCCTAGAGCTAGTCTCTCATTGGTTCCCCCTCTTCCCGTTCATCCTCAGGATAAATTGCAACCTGTACGGAACAGGAGGTTAAAGGTGCTGAATCTCCAAGGAGGGAGATTGCTAGTAAAGCGGCTGGAATGGAGAACCCGAGCACAAGGAGTTGAGAAATGAGGTGCAATTTAGAAACCTTTCCCGATCACACGGTGCACCATCTTCTGGGTTTCTCATGCATGTTTTCGAAGTGGGAAGATGCCCTTGAACCTGGAGATTTGGGACCCATGGGATGGGAACCACGCAGTATTACTTTAAAGGGTCTGCGTTTGCTCACCCAACCTCACGAAACCTCTCAGCCCCAAGAGTGTCCACCCTTATGTCTCAATCAGCTGTGGGTCTATATATGGTCAATCCAGGTGGTATCACAGCCCCTGAACGAATTTAGTAAGAATTTCTTTCTCTTTCACTGTCTTTGTTTCACGGGTTTTTAAAAGTGATTGATTTTTATAAAGGGGTTTAGCTGCTTTTCACTGCTGTGTTTATGCCGCTTTACACCCACTTGACTCACTTACAGAGAGATATCAATACATAGGTTTTGAGATTCTTACTAGTCAGATATATTCTTGGGCGGTTAATAGGGGGTGTTGAGTCCAGTTCACTGAGCAAGGAGTAGGTCGTGTCTATTACATATTGGGTTTATGGAACGGTATCTGAGCTAATTTGAAACCCTTGTTTTATGCATCACCCCACCTCACCTTTCCCGTTAAGCAGCCATAGTGTGTTTTCTAAACGTGTGCCTCTGTTCTGTTTTGTAATTCAGTTCAAGGTCGCAGTTTTTACATTCCCTCTATAAGTGATATCTTATGATAAGTGTCTTTTTCTGTGTGACTTATTTCACTTAGAATCGTCGTACCTAAATCCACTCATCATGCTGCTACTAGACTTATGACGTTGATTTCATGGCTGAGTGATATTCTATTATATATAAGGACTAATACTTCTTCATCCATTTTTTTCTTTCCTGGGATATTTACGTTGTAACAAAGTAGAGGTTCTTGTCAACAGAGCAGCCCTAAACTTTGGGGTGCCTGTGTCTTGCTGATTTTTAGTTTTCCCAATTTATACGCCCATGAGTGGAAGTGCCCTATGCTCTCTAAGCTGAGTTTTTTAGATGTTTCACGACACACCGTACACTTCTCTAAAATGGCTGTTGGCAATTTACATCCCGCCCATCAGCGTAGCAAGGCTCCCGTTTCTCCATGGCCTGTCCTGCATTTCTGGTTTTGACACTTTATTCAGCATGGCCCTTTTGACCGGTGGGAAGCGAGACTTCTTTGTAGCGCTGATTTGCCTTTCCAGGTTGCTTGGTTGGCCAAAAAGGGCGTATGCGTTTTTTCCTGAATATATTCAGGAAAAAACGCATACGCCCTTTTTGGCCAAGGGCATCATGGTCGAGGTTTTGCCGCTTTTCCTGTGCTTTAAAGGCGATTCGAATCTACCTCCTGAAATCTGTTTCCTGCAATTCTGCCTTGCTTTCAAATCCTCTTCGTTGACTTCCCTCAATATATTTGTGGACGAGAGTTATCATTTATGACTCTGCAGGTTTGTGAATTGCAGTGCCCCTGAGCTCCATTTTTCAACTCGCTTTCCTGGGACCTGGTCGCAAAAGCGCAGGATTGCTTCAGGCCCTATTCTGGTTCCGGGCGGCAGGCTGAGCCTGTGGTTAATTCTTCTTCCTGATGGGAAAATAGAGTGACCTGTGCCTGTCCCAACACCTAGAGCTAGTGTCTCATTGGTTCCCCCTCTTCCCGTTCATCCTCAGGACAAATTGCAACCTGTACGGAACAGGAGGTTAAAGGTGCTGATTCTCCAAGGAGGGAGATTGCTAGTAAAGCGGCTGGAATGGCGAACCCGAGCCCTAGGAGATGAG
This sequence comes from Balaenoptera borealis, assembly GCF_965194805.1. Taxonomy (NCBI): domain Eukaryota; kingdom Metazoa; phylum Chordata; class Mammalia; order Artiodactyla; family Balaenopteridae; genus Balaenoptera; species Balaenoptera borealis. The sequence goes on from NC_138864.1 coordinate 36,340,050, forward strand.
AAATGAGGTCCCTTTTAGAAACCTTTCCCGATCACACGGTGTACCATCTTCTGGGTTTCTCATGCATGTTTTCGAAGTGGGAAGATGCCCTTGAACCTGGAGATTTGGGACCCATGGGATGGGAACCACGCAGTATTACTTTAAAGGGTCTACGTTTGCTCACCCAACCTCACGAAACCTCTCAGCCCCAAGAGTGTCCACCCTTATGTCTCAATCAGCTGTGGGTCTATATATGGTCAATCCAGGTGGCATCACAGCCCCTGAACGAATTTAGTAAGAATTTCTTTCTCTTTCCCTGTCTTTGTTTCACGGGTTTTTAAAAGTGATTGATTTTTATAAAGGGGTTTAGCTGCTTTTCACTGCTGTGTTTATGCCGCTTTACACCCACTTGACTCACTTTCAGAGAGATATCAATACATAGCTTTTAAGATTCTTACTAGTCAGATATATTCTTGGGCGGTTAATAGGGGGTGTTGAGTCCAGTTCACTGAGCAAGGAGTAGGTCGTGTCTATTACATATTGGGTTTATGGAACGGTATCTGAGCTAATTTGAAACCCTTGTTTTATGCATCACCCCACCTCACCTTTCCCGTTAAGCAGCCATAGTGTGTTTTCTAAACGTGTGACTCTGTTCTCTTTTGTAATTCAGTTCAAGGGTAGCGGTTTTCACATTCCCTCTATAAGTGATATCTTATGATAAGTGTCTTTTTCTGTGTGACTTATTTCACTTAGAATCGTCGTACCTAAATCCACTCATCATGCTGCTACTAGACTTATGACGTTGATTTCATGGCTGAGTGATATTCTATTATACATAAGGACTAATACTTCTTTATCCATTTTTTTCTTTCCTGGGATATTTACGTTGTAACAAAGTGGAGGTTCTTGTCAACAGAGCAGCCCTAAACTTTGGGGTGCCTGTGTCTTGCTGATTTTTAGTTTTCCCAATTTATACGCCCATGAGTGGAAGTGTCCTATGCTCTCTAAGCTGAGTTTTTTAGATGTTTCAGGACACACCGTACACTTCTACAGAGTGGCTGTTGGCAATTTACATCCCGCCCATCAGCGTAGCAAGGCTCCCGTTTCTCCATGGCCTGTCCTGCATTTCTGGTTTTGACACTTTATTCAGCATGGCCCTTTTGACCGACGGGAAACGAGCCTTCTTTGTAGCGCTGATTTGCCTTTCCAGGTTGCTTGGTTGGCCAAAAAGGGCGTATGCGTTTTTTCCTGAATATATTCAGGAAAAAACGCATACGCCCTTTTTGGCCAAGGGCATCATGGTCGAGGTGTTGCCGCTTTTCCTGTGCTTTAAAGGCGATTCGAATCTACCTCCTGAAATCTGTTTCCTGCAATTCTGCCTTGCTTTCAAATCCTCTTCGTTGCCTTCCCTCAATATATTTGTGGACGAGAGTTATCATTTATAACTCTGCAGGTTTGTGAATTGCAGTGCCCCTGAGCTCCATTTTTCAACTCGCTTTCTTGGGAGCTGGCTGCAAAAGCGCAGGATTGCTTCAGGCTCTATTCTGGTCCCGAGCGGCAGGCTGAGCCTGTGGTTAATTCTTCTTCCTGATGGGAAAATAGAGTGACCTGTGCCTGTCCCAACACCTAGAGCTAGTGTCTCATTGGTTCCCCCTCTTCCCGTTCATCCTCAGGACAAATTGCAACCTGTACGGAACAGGAGGTTAAAGGTGCTGATTCTCCAAGGAGGGAGATTGCTAGTAAAGCGGCTGGAATGGAGAACCCGAGCACAAGGAGTTGAGAAATGAGGTGCGATTTAGAAACCTTTCCCGATCACACGGTGCACCATCTTCTGGGTTTCTCATGCATGTTTTCGAAGTGGGAAGATGCCCTTGAACCTGGAGATTTGGGACCCATGGGATGGGAACCACGCAGTATTACTTTAAAGGGTCTGCGTTTGCTCACCCAACCTCACGAAACCTCTCAGCCCCAAGAGTGTCCACCCTTATGTCTCAATCAGCTGTGGGTCTATATATGGTCAATCCAGGTGGCATCACAGCCCCTGAACGAATTTAGTAAGAATTTCTTTCTCTTTCCCTGTCTTTGTTTCACGGGTTTTTAAAAGTGATTGATTTTTATAAAGGGGTTTAGCTGCTTTTCACTGCTGTGTTTATGCCGCTTTACACCCACTTGACTCACTTACAGAGAGATATCAATACATAGGTTTTGAGATTCTTACTAGTCAGATATATTCTTGGGCGGTTAATAGGGGGTGTTGAGTCCAGTTCACTGAGCAAGGAGTAGGTCGTGTCTATTACATATTGGGTTTATGGAACGGTCTCTGAGCTAATTTGAAACCCTTGTTTTATGCATCACCCCACCTCACCTTTCCCGTTAAGCAGCCATAGTGTGTTTTCTAAACGTGTGCCTCTGTTCTGTTTTGTAATTCAGTTCAAGGTCGCAGTTTTTACATTCCCTCTATAAGTGATATCTTATGATAAGTGTCTTTTTCTGTGTGACTTATTTCACTTAGAATCGTCGTACCTAAATCCACTCATCATGCTGCTACTAGACTTATGACGTTGATTTCATGGCTGAGTGATATTCTATTATATATAAGGACTAATACTTCTTCATCCATTTTTTTCTTTCCTGGGATATTTACGTTGTAACAAAGTAGAGGTTCTTGTCAACAGAGCAGCCCTAAACTTTGGGGTGCCTGTGTCTTGCTGATTTGTAGTTTTCCCAATTTATACGCCCATGAGTGGAAGTGCCCTATGCTCTCTAAGCTGAGTTTTTTAGATGTTTCACGACACACCGTACACTTCTCCAAAATGGCTGTTGGCAATTTACATCCCGCCCATCAGCGTAGCAAGGCTCCCGTTTCTCCATGGCCTGTCCTGCATTTCTGGTTTTGACACTTTATTCAGCATGGCCCTTTTGACCGGTGGGAAGCGAGACTTCTTTGTAGCGCTGATTTGCCTTTCCAGGTTGCTTGGTTGGCCAAAAAGGGCGTATGCGTTTTTTCCTGAATATATTCAGGAAAAAACGCATACGCCCTTTTTGGCCAAGGGCATCATGGTCGAGGTTTTGCCGCTTTTCCCGTGCTTTAAAGGCGATTCGAATCTACCTCCTGAAATCTGTTTCCTGCAATTCTGCCTTGCTTTCAAATCCTCTTCGTTGCCTTCCCTCAATATATTTGTGGACGAGAGTTATCATTTATAACTCTGCAGGTTTGTGAATTGCAGTGCCCCTGAGCTCCATTTTTCAACTCGCTTTCCTGGGACCTGGACGCAAAAGCGCAGGATTGCTTCAGGCCCTATTCTGGTTCCGGGCGGCAGGCTGAGCCTGTGGTTAATTCTTCTTCCTGATGGGAAAATAGAGTGACCTGTGCCTGTCCCAACACCTAGAGCTAGTCTCTCATTGGTTCCCCCTCTTCCCGTTCATCCTCAGGACAAATTGCAACCTGTACGGAACAGGAGGTTAAAGGTGCTGATTCTCCAAGGAGGGAGATTGCTAGTAAAGCAGCTGGAATGGCGAACCCGAGCCCAAGGAGATGAGAAATGAGGTCCCTTTTAGAAACCTTTCCCGATCACACGGTGTACCATCTTCTGGGTTTCTCATGCATGTTTTCGAAGTGGGAAGATGCCCTTGAACCTGGAGATTTGGGACCCATGGGATGGGAACCACGCAGTATTACTTTAAAGGGTCTACGTTTGCTCACCCAACCTCACGAAACCTCTCAGCCCCAAGAGTGTCCACCCTTATGTCTCAATCAGCTGTGGGTCTATATATGGTCAATCCAGGTGGCCTCACAGCCCCTGAACGAATTTAGTAAGAATTTCTTTCTCTTTCCCTGTCTTTGTTTCACGGGTTTTTAAAAGTGATTGATTTTTATAAAGGGGTTTAGCTGCTTTTCACTGCTGTGTTTATGCCGCTTTACACCCACTTGACTCACTTTCAGAGAGATATCAATACATAGGTTTTAAGATTCTTACTAGTCAGATATATCCTTGGGCGGTTAATAGGGGGTGTTGGGTCCAGTTCACTGAGCAAGGAGTAGGTCGTTTCTATTACATATTGGGTTTATGGAACGGTATCTGAGCTAATTTGAAACCCTTCTTTTATGCATCACCCCACCTCACCTTTCCCGTTAAGCAGCCATAGTGTGTTTTCTAAACATGTGACTCTGTTCTGTTTTGTAATTCAGTTCAAGGGTAGCGGTTTTCACATTCCCTCTATAAGTGATATCTTATGATAAGTGTCTTTTACTGTGTGAATTATTTCACTGAGAATCGTCGTACCTAAATCCACTCATCATGCTGCTACTAGACTTACGACATTGATTTCATGGCTGAGTGATATTCTATTATACATAAGGACTAATACTTCTTTATCCATTTTTTTCTTTCCTGGGATATTTACGTTGTAACAAAGTGGAGGTTCTTGTCAACAGAGCAGCCCTAAACTTTGGGGTGCCTGTGTCTTGCTGATTTTTAGTTTTCCCAATTTATACGCCCATGAGTGGAAGTGTCCTATGCTCTCTAAGCTGAATTTTTTAGATGTTTCAGGACACACCGTACAGTTCTCCCGAGTGGCTGTTGGCAATTTACATCCCGCCCATCAGCGTAGCAAGGCTCCCGTTTCTCCATGGCCTGTCCTGCATTTCTGGTTTTGATACTTTATTCAGCATGGCCCTTTTGACCGACGGGAAGCGAGACTTCTTTGTAGCGCTGATTTGCCTTTCCAGGTTGCTTGGTTGGCCAAAAAGGGCGTATGCTTTTTTTCCTGAATATATTCAGGAAAAAACGCATACGCCCTTTTTGGCCAAGGGCATCATGGTCGAGGTATTGCCGCTTTTCCTGTGCTTTCAAGGCGATTCGAATCTACCTCCTGAAATCTGTTTCCTGCAATTCTGCCTTGCTTTCAAATCCTCTTCGTTGCCTTCCCTCAATATATTTGTGGACGAGAGTTATCATTTATAACTCTGCAGGTTTGTGAATTGCAGTGCCCCTGAGCTCCATTTTTCAACTCGCTTTCTTGGGAGCTGGCTGCAAAAGCGCAGGATTGCTTCAGGCTCTATTCTGGTCCCGAGCGGCAGGCTGAGCCTGTGGTTAATTCTTCTTCCTGATGGGAAAATAGAGTGACCTGTGCCTGTCCCAACACCTAGAGCTAGTGTCTCATTGGTTCCCCCTCTTCCCGTTCATCCTCAGGACAAATTGCAACCTGTACGGAACAGGAGGTTAAAGGTGCTGATTCTCCAAGGAGGGAGATTGCTAGTAAAGCGGCTGGAATGGAGAACCCGAGCACAAGGAGTTGAGAAATGAGGTGCGATTTAGAAACCTTTCCCGATCACACGGTGCACCATCTTCTGGGTTTCTCATGCATGTTTTCGAAGTGGGAAGATGCCCTTGAACCTGGAGATTTGGGACCCATGGGATGGGAACCACGCAGTATTACTTTAAAGGGTCTGCGTTTGCTCACCCAACCTCACGAAACCTCTCAGCCCCAAGAGTGTCCACCCTTATGTCTCAATCAGCTGTGGGTCTATATATGGTCAATCCAGGTGGCATCACAGCCCCTGAACGAATTTAGTAAGAATTTCTTTCTCTTTCACTGTCTTTGTTTCACGGGTTTTTAAAAGTGATTGATTTTTATAAAGGGGTTTAGCTGCTTTTCACTGCTGTGTTTATGCCGCTTTACACCCACTTGACTCACTTACAGAGAGATATCAATACATAGGTTTTGAGATTCTTACTAGTCAGATATATTCTTGGGCGGTTAATAGGGGGTGTTGAGTCCAGTTCACTGAGCAAGGAGTAGGTCGTGTCTATTACATATTGGGTTTATGGAACGGTATCTGAGCTAATTTGAAACCCTTCTTTTATGCATCACCCCACCTCACCTTTCCCGTTAAGCAGCCATAGTGTGTTTTCTAAACGTGTGCCTCTGTTCTGTTTTGTAATTCAGTTCAAGGTCGCAGTTTTTACATTCCCTCTATAAGTGATATCTTATGATAAGTGTCTTTTTCTGTGTGACTTATTTCACTTAGAATCGTCGTACCTAAATCCACTCATCATGCTGCTACTAGACTTATGACGTTGATTTCATGGCTGAGTGATATTCTATTATATATAAGGACTAATACTTCTTCATCCATATTTTTCTTTCCTGGGATATTTACGTTGTAACAAAGTAGAGGTTCTTGTCAACAGAGCAGCCCTAAACTTTGGGGTGCCTGTGTCTTGCTGATTTTTAGTTTTCCCAATTTATACGCCCATGAGTGGAAGTGCCCTATGCTCTCTAAGCTGAGTTTTTTAGATGTTTCACGACACACCGTACACTTCTCCAAAATGGCTGTTGGCAATTTACATCCCGCCCATCAGCGTAGCAAGGCTCCCGTTTCTCCATGGCCTGTCCTGCATTTCTGGTTTTGACACTTTATTCAGCATGGCCCTTTTGACCGGTGGGAAGCGAGACTTCTTTGTAGCGCTGATTTGCCTTTCCAGGTTGCTTGGTTGGCCAAAAAGGGCGTATGCGTTTTTTCCTGAATATATTCAGGAAAAAACGCATACGCCCTTTTTGGCCAAGGGCATCATTGTCGAGGTTTTGCCGCTTTTCCCGTGCTTTAAAGGCGATTCGAATCTACCTCCTGAAATCTGTTTCCTGCAATTCTGCCTTGCTTTCAAATCCTCTTCGTTGCCTTCCCTCAATATATTTGTGGACGAGAGTTATCATTTATAACTCTGCAGGTTTGTGAATTGCAGTGCCCCTGAGCTCCATTTTTCAACTCGCTTTCCTGGGACCTGGACGCAAAAGCGCAGGATTGCTTCAGGCCCTATTCTGGTTCCGGGCGGCAGGCTGAGCCTGTGGTTAATTCTTCTTCCTGATGGGAAAATAGAGTGACCTGTGCCTGTCCCAACACCTAGAGCTAGTGTCTCATTGGTTCCCCCTCTTCCCGTTCATCCTCAGGACAAATTGCAACCTGTACGGAACAGGAGGTTAAAGGTGCTGATTCTCCAAGGAGGGAGATTGCTAGTAAAGCAGCTGGAATGGCGAACCCGAGCCCAAGGAGATGAGAAATGAGGTCCCTTTTAGAAACCTTTCCCGATCACACGGTGTACCATCTTCTGGGTTTCTCATGCATGTTTTCGAAGTGGGAAGATGCCCTTGAACCTGGAGATTTGGGACCCATGGGATGGGAACCACGCAGTATTACTTTAAAGGGTCTGCGTTTGCTCACCCAACCTCACGAAACCTCTCAGCCCCAAGAGTGTCCACCCTTATGTCTCAATCAGCTGTGGGTCTATATATGGTCAATCCAGGTGGCATCACAGCCCCTGAACGAATTTAGTAAGAATTTCTTTCTCTTTCACTGTCTTTGTTTCACGGGTTTTTAAAAGTGATTGATTTTTATAAAGGGGTTTAGCTGCTTTTCACTGCTGTGTTTATGCCGCTTTACACCCACTTGACTCACTTACAGAGAGATATCAATACATAGGTTTTGAGATTCTTACTAGTCAGATATATTCTTGGGCGGTTAATAGGGGGTGTTGAGTCCAGTTCACTGAGCAAGGAGTAGGTCGTGTCTATTACATATTGGGTTTATGGAACGGTATCTGAGCTAATTTGAAACCCTTGTTTTATGCATCACCCCACCTCACCTTTCCCGTTAAGCAGCCATAGTGTGTTTTCTAAACGTGTGCCTCTGTTCTGTTTTGTAATTCAGTTCAAGGTCGCAGTTTTTACATTCCCTCTATAAGTGATATCTTATGATAAGTGTCTTTTTCTGTGTGACTTATTTCACTTAGAATCGTCGTACCTAAATCCACTCATCATGCTGCTACTAGACTTATGACGTTGATTTCATGGCTGAGTGATATTCTATTATATATAAGGACTAATACTTCTTCATCCATTTTTTTCTTTCCTGGGATATTTACGTTGTAACAAAGTAGAGGTTCTTGTCAACAGAGCAGCCCTAAACTTTGGGGTGCCTGTGTCTTGCTGATTTTTAGTTTTCCCAATTTATACGCCCATGAGTGGAAGTGCCCTATGCTCTCTAAGCTGAGTTTTTTAGATGTTTCACGACACACCGTACACTTCTCCAAAATGGCTGTTGGCAATTTACATCCCGCCCATCAGCGTAGCAAGGCTCCCGTTTCTCCATGGCCTGTCCTGCATTTCTGGTTTTGACACTTTATTCAGCATGGCCCTTTTGACCGGTGGGAAGCGAGACTTCTTTGTAGCGCTGATTTGCCTTTCCAGGTTGCTTGGTTGGCCAAAAAGGGCGTATGCGTTTTTTCCTGAATATATTCAGGAAAAAACGCATACGCCCTTTTTGGCCAAGGGCATCATTGTCGAGGTTTTGCCGCTTTTCCCGTGCTTTAAAGGCGATTCGAATCTACCTCCTGAAATCTGTTTCCTGCAATTCTGCCTTGCTTTCAAATCCTCTTCGTTGCCTTCCCTCAATATATTTGTGGACGAGAGTTATCATTTATAACTCTGCAGGTTTGTGAATTGCAGTGCCCCTGAGCTCCATTTTTCAACTCGCTTTCCTGGGACCTGGACGCAAAAGCGCAGGATTGCTTCAGGCCCTATTCTGGTTCCGGGCGGCAGGCTGAGCCTGTGGTTAATTCTTCTTCCTGATGGGAAAATAGAGTGACCTGTGCCTGTCCCAACACCTAGAGCTAGTGTCTCATTGGTTCCCCCTCTTCCCGTTCATCCTCAGGACAAATTGCAACCTGTACGGAACAGGAGGTTAAAGGTGCTGATTCTCCAAGGAGGGAGATTGCTAGTAAAGCAGCTGGAATGGCGAACCCGAGCCCAAGGAGATGAGAAATGAGGTCCCTTTTAGAAACCTTTCCCGATCACACGGTGTACCATCTTCAGGGTTTCTCATGCATGTTTTCGAAGTGGGAAGATGCCCTTGAACCTGGAGATTTGGGACCCATGGGATGGGAACCACGCAGTATTACTTTAAAGGGTCTACGTTTGCTCACCCAACCTCACGAAACCTCTCAGCCCCAAGAGTGTCCACCCTTATGTCTCAATCAGCTGTGGGTCTATATATGGTCAATCGAGGTGGCATCACAGCCCCTGAACGAATTTAGTAAGAATTTCTTTCTCTTTCCCTGTCTTTGTTTCACGGGTTTTTAAAAGTGATTGATTTTTATAAAGGGGTTTAGCTGCTTTTCACTGCTGTGTTTATGCCGCTTTACACCCACTTGACTCACTTTCAGAGAGATATCAATACATAGGTTTTAAGATTCTTACTAGTCAGATATATTCTTGGGCGGTTAATAGGGGGTGTTGGGTCCAGTTCACTGAGCAAGGAGTAGGTCGTGTCTATTACATATTGGGTTTATGGAACGGTATCTGAGCTAATTTGAAACCCTTCTTTTATGCATCACCCCACCTCACCTTTCCCGTTAAGCAGCCATAGTGTGTTTTCTAAACGTGTGACTCTGTTCTCTTTTGTAATTCAGTTCAAGGGTAGCGGTTTTCACATTCCCTCTATAAGTGATATCTTATGATAAGTGTCTTTTACTGTGTGAATTATTTCACTGAGAATCGTCGTACCTAAATCCACTCATCATGCTGCTACTAGACTTATGACGTTGATTTCATGGCTGAGTGATATTCTATTATACATAAGGACTAATACTTCTTTATCCATTTTTTTCTTTCCTGGGATATTTACGTTGTAACAAAGTGGAGGTTCTTGTCAACAGAGCAGCCCTAAACTTTGGGGTGCCTGTGTCTTGCTGATTTTTAGTTTTCCCAATTTATACGCCCATGAGTGGAAGTGTCCTATGCTCTCTAAGCTGAGTTTTTTAGATGTTTCAGGACACACCATACAGTTCTCCCGAGTGGCTGTTGGCAATTTACATCCCACCCATCAGCGTAGCAAGGCTCCCGTTTCTCCATGGCCTGTCCTGCATTTCTGGTTTTGATACTTTATTCAGCATGGCCCTTTTGACCGATGGGAAGCGAGACTTCTTTGTAGCGCTGATTTGCCTTTCCAGGTTGCTTGGTTGGCCAAAAAGGGCGTATGCGTTTTTTCCTGAATATATTCAGGAAAAAACGCATACGCCCTTTTTGGCCAAGGGCATCATGGTCGAGGTGTTGCCGCTTTTCCTGTGCTTTCAAGGCGATTCGAATCTACCTCCTGAAATCTGTTTCCTGCAATTCTGCCTTGCTTTCAAATCCTCTTCGTTGCCTTCCCTCAATATATTTGTGGACGAGAGTTATCATTTATAACTCTGCAGGTTTGTGAATTGCAGTGCCCCTGAGCTCCATTTTTCAACTCGCTTTCTTGGGAGCTGGCTGCAAAAGCGCAGGATTGCTTCAGGCTCTATTCTGGTCCCGAGCGGCAGGCTGAGCCTGTGGTTAATTCTTCTTCCTGATGGGAAAATAGAGTGACCTGTGCCTGTCCCAACACCTAGAGCTAGTGTCTCATTGGTTCCCCCTCTTCCCGTTCATCCTCAGGACAAATTGCAACCTGTACGGAACAGGAGGTTAAAGGTGCTGATTCTCCAAGGAGGGAGATTGCTAGTAAAGCGGCTGGAATGGAGAACCCGAGCACAAGGAGTTGAGAAATGAGGTGCGATTTAGAAACCTTTCCCGATCACACGGTGCACCATCTTCTGGGTTTCTCATGCATGTTTTCGAAGTGGGAAGATGCCCTTGAACCTGGAGATTTGGGACCCATGGGATGGGAACCACGCAGTATTACTTTAAAGGGTCTGCGTTTGCTCACCCAACCTCACGAAACCTCTCAGCCCCAAGAGTGTCCACCCTTATGTCTCAATCAGCTGTGGGTCTATATATGGTCAATCCAGGTGGCATCACAGCCCCTGAACGAATTTAGTAAGAATTTCTTTCTCTTTCACTGTCTTTGTTTCACGGGTTTTTAAAAGTGATTGATTTTTATAAAGGGGTTTAGCTGCTTTTCACTGCTGTGTTTATGCCGCTTTACACCCACTTGACTCACTTACAGAGAGATATCAATACATAGGTTTTGAGATTCTTACTAGTCAGATATATTCTTGGGCGGTTAATAGGGGGTGTTGAGTCCAGTTCACTGAGCAAGGAGTAGGTCGTGTCTATTACATATTGGGTTTATGGAACGGTATCTGAGCTAATTTGAAACCCTTCTTTTATGCATCACCCCACCTCACCTTTCCCGTTAAGCAGCCATAGTGTGTTTTCTAAACGTGTGCCTCTGTTCTGTTTTGTAATTCAGTTCAAGGTCGCAGTTTTTACATTCCCTCTATAAGTGATATCTTATGATAAGTGTCTTTTTCTGTGTGACTTATTTCACTTAGAATCGTCGTACCTAAATCCACTCATCATGCTGCTACTAGACTTATGACGTTGATTTCATGGCTGAGTGATATTCTATTATATATAAGGACTAATACTTCTTCATCCATTTTTTTCTTTCCTGGGATATTTACGTTGTAACAAAGTAGAGGTTCTTGTCAACAGAGCAGCCCTAAACTTTGGGGTGCCTGTGTCTTGCTGATTTTTAGTTTTCCCAATTTATACGCCCATGAGTGGAAGTGCCCTATGCTCTCTAAGCTGAGTTTTTTAGATGTTTCACGACACACCGTACACTTCTCCAAAATGGCTGTTGGCAATTTACATCCCGCCCATCAGCGTAGCAAGGCTCCCGTTTCTCCATGGCCTGTCCTGCATTTCTGGTTTTGACACTTTATTCAGCATGGCCCTTTTGACCGGTGGGAAGCGAGACTTCTTTGTAGCGCTGATTTGCCTTTCCAGGTTGCTTGGTTGGCCAAAAAGGGCGTATGCGTTTTTTCCTGAATATATTCAGGAAAAAACGCATACGCCCTTTTTGGCCAAGGGCATCATTGTCGAGGTTTTGCCGCTTTTCCCGTGCTTTAAAGGCGATTCGAATCTACCTCCTGAAATCTGTTTCCTGCAATTCTGCCTTGCTTTCAAATCCTCTTCGTTGCCTTCCCTCAATATATTTGTGGACGAGAGTTATCATTTATAACTCTGCAGGTTTGTGAATTGCAGTGCCCCTGAGCTCCATTTTTCAACTCGCTTTCCTGGGACCTGGACGCAAAAGCGCAGGATTGCTTCAGGCCCTATTCTGGTTCCGGGCGGCAGGCTGAGCCTGTGGTTAATTCTTCTTCCTGATGGGAAAATAGAGTGACCTGTGCCTGTCCCAACACCTAGAGCTAGTGTCTCATTGGTTCCCCCTCTTCCCGTTCATCCTCAGGACAAATTGCAACCTGTACGGAACAGGAGGTTAAAGGTGCTGATTCTCCAAGGAGGGAGATTGCTAGTAAAGCAGCTGGAATGGCGAACCCGAGCCCAAGGAGATGAGAAATGAGGTCCCTTTTAGAAACCTTTCCCGATCACACGGTGTACCATCTTCTGGGTTTCTCATGCATGTTTTCGAAGTGGGAAGATGCCCTTGAACCTGGAGATTTGGGACCCATGGGATGGGAACCACGCAGTATTACTTTAAAGGGTCTACGTTTGCTCACCCAACCTCACGAAACCTCTCAGCCCCAAGAGTGTCCACCCTTATGTCTCAATCAGCTGTGGGTCTATATATGGTCAATCGAGGTGGCATCACAGCCCCTGAACGAATTTAGTAAGAATTTCTTTCTCTTTCCCTGTCTTTGTTTCACGGGTTTTTAAAAGTGATTGATTTTTATAAAGGGGTTTAGCTGCTTTTCACTGCTGTGTTTATGCCGCTTTACACCCACTTGACTCACTTTCAGAGAGATATCAATACATAGGTTTTAAGATTCTTACTAGTCAGATATATTCTTGGGCGGTTAATAGGGGGTGTTGGGTCCAGTTCACTGAGCAAGGAGTAGGTCGTGTCTATTACATATTGGGTTTATGGAACGGTATCTGAGCTAATTTGAAACCCTTCTTTTATGCATCACCCCACCTCACCTTTCCCGTTAAGCAGCCATAGTGTGTTTTCTAAACGTGTGACTCTGTTCTGTTTTGTAATTCAGTTCAAGGGTAGCGGTTTTCACATTCCCTCTATAAGTGATATCTTATGATAAGTGTCTTTTACTGTGTGAATTATTTCACTGAGAATCGTCGTACCTAAATCCACTCATCATGCTGCTACTAGACTTATGACGTTGATTTCATGGCTGAGTGATATTCTATTATACATAAGGACTAATACTTCTTTATCCATTTTTTTCTTTCCTGGGATATTTACGTTGTAACAAAGTGGAGGTTCTTGTCAACAGAGCAGCCCTAAACTTTGGGGTGCCTGTGTCTTGCTGATTTTTAGTTTTCCCAATTTATACGCCCATGAGTGGAAGTGTCCTATGCTCTCTAAGCTGAATTTTTTAGATGTTTCAGGACACACCGTACAGTTCTCCCGAGTGGCTGTTGGCAATTTACATCCCGCCCATCAGCGTAGCAAGGCTCCCGTTTCTCCATGGCCTGTCCTGCATTTCTGGTTTTGATACTTTATTCAGCATGGCCCTTTTGACCGACGGGAAGCGAGACTTCTTTGTAGCGCTGATTTGCCTTTCCAGGTTGCTTGGTTGGCCAAAAAGGGCGTATGCGTTTTTTCCTGAATATATTCAGGAAAAAACGCATACGCCCTTTTTGGCCAAGGGCATCATGGTCGAGGTATTGCCGCTTTTCCTGTGCTTTCAAGGCGATTCGAATCTACCTCCTGAAATCTGTTTCCTGCAATTCTGCCTTGCTTTCAAATCCTCTTCGTTGCCTTCCCTCAATATATTTGTGGACGAGAGTTATCATTTATAACTCTGCAGGTTTGTGAATTGCAGTGCCCCTGAGCTCCATTTTTCAACTCGCTTTCTTGGGAGCTGGCTGCAAAAGCGCAGGATTGCTTCAGGCTCTATTCTGGTCCCGAGTGGCAGGCTGAGCCTGTGGTTAATTCTTCTTCCTGATGGGAAAATAGAGTGACCTGTGCCTGTCCCAACACCTAGAGCTAGTGTCTCATTGGTTCCCCCTCTTCCCGTTCATCCTCAGGACAAATTGCAACCTGTACGGAACAGGAGGTTAAAGGTGCTGATTCTCCAAGGAGGGAGATTGCTAGTAAAGCGGCTGGAATGGAGAACCCGAGCACAAGGAGTTGAGAAATGAGGTGCGATTTAGAAACCTTTCCCGATCACACGGTGCACCATCTTCTGGGTTTCTCATGCATGTTTTCGAAGTGGGAAGATGCCCTTGAACCTGGAGATTTGGGACCCATGGGATGGGAACCACGCAGTATTACTTTAAAGGGTCTGCGTTTGCTCACCCAACCTCACGAAACCTCTCAGCCCCAAGAGTGTCCACCCTTATGTCTCAATCAGCTGTGGGTCTATATATGGTCAATCCAGGTGGCATCACAGCCCCTGAACGAATTTAGTAAGAATTTCTTTCTCTTTCACTGTCTTTGTTTCACGGGTTTTTAAAAGTGATTGATTTTTATAAAGGGGTTTAGCTGCTTTTCACTGCTGTGTTTATGCCGCTTTACACCCACTTGACTCACTTACAGAGAGATATCAATACATAGGTTTTGAGATTCTTACTAGTCAGATATATTCTTGGGCGGTTAATAGGGGGTGTTGAGTCCAGTTCACTGAGCAAGGAGTAGGTCGTGTCTATTACATATTGGGTTTATGGAACGGTATCTGAGCTAATTTGAAACCCTTCTTTTATGCATCACCCCACCTCACCTTTCCCGTTAAGCAGCCATAGTGTGTTTTCTAAACGTGTGCCTCTGTTCTGTTTTGTAATTCAGTTCAAGGTCGCAGTTTTTACATTCCCTCTATAAGTGATATCTTATGATAAGTGTCTTTTTCTGTGTGACTTATTTCACTTAGAATCGTCGTACCTAAATCCACTCATCATGCTGCTACTAGACTTATGACGTTGATTTCATGGCTGAGTGATATTCTATTATATATAAGGACTAATACTTCTTCATCCATTTTTTTCTTTCCTGGGATATTTACGTTGTAACAAAGTAGAGGTTCTTGTCAACAGAGCAGCCCTAAACTTTGGGGTGCCTGTGTCTTGCTGATTTTTAGTTTTCCCAATTTATACGCCCATGAGTGGAAGTGCCCTATGCTCTCTAAGCTGAGTTTTTTTGATGTTTCACGACACACCGTACACTTCTCCAAAATGGCTGTTGGCAATTTACATCCC
Source organism: Balaenoptera borealis (assembly GCF_965194805.1). Classification (NCBI taxonomy): domain Eukaryota; kingdom Metazoa; phylum Chordata; class Mammalia; order Artiodactyla; family Balaenopteridae; genus Balaenoptera; species Balaenoptera borealis. The sequence continues at coordinate 36,355,182 of NC_138864.1, forward strand.
GCCCATCAGCGTAGCAAGGCTCCCGTTTCTCCATGGCCTGTCCTGCATTTCTGGTTTTGACACTTTATTCAGCATGGCCCTTTTGACCGGTGGGAAGCGAGACTTCTTTGTAGCGCTGATTTGCCTTTCCAGGTTGCTTGGTTGGCCAAAAAGGGCGTATGCGTTTTTTCCTGAATATATTCAGGAAAAAACGCATACGCCCTTTTTGGCCAAGGGCATCATTGTCGAGGTTTTGCCGCTTTTCCCGTGCTTTAAAGGCGATTCGAATCTACCTCCTGAAATCTGTTTCCTGCAATTCTGCCTTGCTTTCAAATCCTCTTCGTTGCCTTCCCTCAATATATTTGTGGACGAGAGTTATCATTTATAACTCTGCAGGTTTGTGAATTGCAGTGCCCCTGAGCTCCATTTTTCAACTCGCTTTCCTGGGACCTGGACGCAAAAGCGCAGGATTGCTTCAGGCCCTATTCTGGTTCCGGGCGGCAGGCTGAGCCTGTGGTTAATTCTTCTTCCTGATGGGAAAATAGAGTGACCTGTGCCTGTCCCAACACCTAGAGCTAGTGTCTCATTGGTTCCCCCTCTTCCCGTTCATCCTCAGGACAAATTGCAACCTGTACGGAACAGGAGGTTAAAGGTGCTGATTCTCCAAGGAGGGAGATTGCTAGTAAAGCAGCTGGAATGGCGAACCCGAGCCCAAGGAGATGAGAAATGAGATCCCTTTTAGAAACCTTTCACGATCACACGGTGTACCATCTTCTGGGTTTCTCATGCATGTTTTCGAAGTGGGAAGATGCCCTTGAACCTGGAGATTTGGGACCCATGGGATGGGAACCACGCAGTATTACTTTAAAGGGTCTACGTTTGCTCACCCAACCTCACGAAACCTCTCAGCCCCAAGAGTGTCCACCCTTATGTCTCAATCAGCTGTGGGTCTATATATGGTCAATCCAGGTGGCATCACAGCCCCTGAACGAATTTAGTAAGAATTTCTTTCTCTTTCCCTGTCTTTGTTTCACGGGTTTTTAAAAGTGATTGATTTTTATAAAGGGGTTTAGCTGCTTTTCACTGCTGTGTTTATGCCGCTTTACACCCACTTGACTCACTTTCAGAGAGATATCAATACATAGGTTTTAAGATTCTTACTAGTCAGATATATTCTCGGGCGGTTAATAGGGGGTGTTGGGTCCAGTTCACTGAGCAAGGAGTAGGTCGTTTCTATTACATATTGGGTTTATGGAACGGTATCTGAGCTAATTTGAAACCCTTCTTTTATGCATCACCCCACCTCACCTTTCCCGTTAAGCAGCCATAGTGTGTTTTCTAAACGTGTGACTCTGTTCTGTTTTGTAATTCAGTTCAAGGGTAGCGGTTTTCACATTCCCTCTATAAGTGATATCTTATGATAAGTGTCTTTTACTGTGTGAATTATTTCACTGAGAATCGTCGTACCTAAATCCACTCATCATGCTGCTACTAGACTTACGACGTTGATTTCATGGCTGAGTGATATTCTATTATACATAAGGACTAATACTTCTTTATCCATTTTTTTCTTTCCTGGGATATTTACGTTGTAACAAAGTGGAGGTTCTTGTCAACAGAGCAGCCCTAAACTTTGGGGTGCCTGTGTCTTGCTGATTTTTAGTTTTCCCAATTTATACGCCCATGAGTGGAAGTGTCCTATGCTCTCTAAGCTGAATTTTTTAGATGTTTCAGGACACACCGTACAGTTCTCCCGAGTGGCTGTTGGCAATTTACATCCCGCCCATCAGCGTAGCAAGGCTCCCGTTTCTCCATGGCCTGTCCTGCATTTCTGGTTTTGATACTTTATTCAGCATGGCCCTTTTGACCGACGGGAAGCGAGACTTCTTTGTAGCGCTGATTTGCCTTTCCAGGTTGCTTGGTTGGCCAAAAAGGGCGTATGCGTTTTTTCCTGAATATATTCAGGAAAAAACGCATACGCCCTTTTTGGCCAAGGGCATCATGGTCGAGGTGTTGCCGCTTTTCCTGTGCTTTCAAGGCGATTCGAATCTACCTCCTGAAATCTGTTTCCTGCAATTCTGCCTTGCTTTCAAATCCTCTTCGTTGCCTTCCCTCAATATATTTGTGGACGAGAGTTATCATTTATAACTCTGCAGGTTTGTGAATTGCAGTGCCCCTGAGCTCCATTTTTCAACTCGCTTTCTTGGGAGCTGGCTGCAAAAGCGCAGGATTGCTTCAGGCTCTATTCTGGTCCCGAGCGGCAGGCTGAGCCTGTGGTTCATTCTTCTTCCTGATGGGAAAATAGAGTGACCTGTGCCTGTCCCAACACCTAGAGCTAGTGTCTCATTGGTTCCCCCTCTTCCCGTTCATCCTCAGGACAAATTGCAACCTGTACGGAACAGGAGGTTAAAGGTGCTGATTCTCCAAGGAGGGAGATTGCTAGTAAAGCGGCTGGAATGGAGAACCCGAGCACAAGGAGTTGAGAAATGAGGTGCGATTTAGAAACCTTTCCCGATCACACGGTGCACCATCTTCTGGGTTTCTCATGCATGTTTTCGAAGTGGGAAGATGCCCTTGAACCTGGAGATTTGGGACCCATGGGATGGGAACCACGCAGTATTACTTTAAAGGGTCTGCGTTTGCTCACCCAACCTCACGAAACCTCTCAGCCCCAAGAGTGTCCACCCTTATGTCTCAATCAGCTGTGGGTCTATATATGGTCAATCCAGGTGGCATCACAGCCCCTGAACGAATTTAGTAAGAATTTCTTTCTCTTTCACTGTCTTTGTTTCACGGGTTTTTAAAAGTGATTGATTTTTATAAAGGGGTTTAGCTGCTTTTCACTGCTGTGTTTATGCCGCTTTACACCCACTTGACTCACTTACAGAGAGATATCAATACATAGGTTTTGAGATTCTTACTAGTCAGATATATTCTTGGGCGGTTAATAGGGGGTGTTGAGTCCAGTTCACTGAGCAAGGAGTAGGTCGTGTCTATTACATATTGGGTTTATGGAACGGTATCTGAGCTAATTTGAAACCCTTCTTTTATGCATCACCCCACCTCACCTTTCCCGTTAAGCAGCCATAGTGTGTTTTCTAAACGTGTGCCTCTGTTCTGTTTTGTAATTCAGTTCAAGGTCGCAGTTTTTACATTCCCTCTATAAGTGATATCTTATGATAAGTGTCTTTTTCTGTGTGACTTATTTCACTTAGAATCGTCGTACCTAAATCCACTCATCATGCTGCTACTAGACTTATGACGTTGATTTCATGGCTGAGTGATATTCTATTATATATAAGGACTAATACTTCTTCATCCATTTTTTTCTTTCCTGGGATATTTACGTTGTAACAAAGTAGAGGTTCTTGTCAACAGAGCAGCCCTAAACTTTGGGGTGCCTGTGTCTTGCTGATTTTTAGTTTTCCCAATTTATACGCCCATGAGTGGAAGTGCCCTATGCTCTCTAAGCTGAGTTTTTTAGATGTTTCACGACACACCGTACACTTCTCCAAAATGGCTGTTGGCAATTTACATCCCGCCCATCAGCGTAGCAAGGCTCCCGTTTCTCCATGGCCTGTCCTGCATTTCTGGTTTTGACACTTTATTCAGCATGGCCCTTTTGACCGGTGGGAAGCGAGACTTCTTTGTAGCGCTGATTTGCCTTTCCAGGTTGCTTGGTTGGCCAAAAAGGGCGTATGCGTTTTTTCCTGAATATATTCAGGAAAAAACGCATACGCCCTTTTTGGCCAAGGGCATCATTGTCGAGGTTTTGCCGCTTTTCCCGTGCTTTAAAGGCGATTCGAATCTACCTCCTGAAATCTGTTTCCTGCAATTCTGCCTTGCTTTCAAATCCTCTTCGTTGCCTTCCCTCAATATATTTGTGGACGAGAGTTATCATTTATAACTCTGCAGGTTTGTGAATTGCAGTGCCCCTGAGCTCCATTTTTCAACTCGCTTTCCTGGGACCTGGACGCAAAAGCGCAGGATTGCTTCAGGCCCTATTCTGGTTCCGGGCGGCAGGCTGAGCCTGTGGTTAATTCTTCTTCCTGATGGGAAAATAGAGTGACCTGTGCCTGTCCCAACACCTAGAGCTAGTGTCTCATTGGTTCCCCCTCTTCCCGTTCATCCTCAGGACAAATTGCAACCTGTACGGAACAGGAGGTTAAAGGTGCTGATTCTCCAAGGAGGGAGATTGCTAGTAAAGCAGCTGGAATGGCGAACCCGAGCCCAAGGAGATGAGAAATGAGGTCCCTTTTAGAAACCTTTCCCGATCACACGGTGTACCATCTTCTGGGTTTCTCATGCATGTTTTCGAAGTGGGAAGATGCCCTTGAACCTGGAGATTTGGGACCCATGGGATGGGAACCACGCAGTATTACTTTAAAGGGTCTACGTTTGCTCACCCAACCTCACGAAACCTCTCAGCCCCAAGAGTGTCCACCCTTATGTCTCAATCAGCTGTGGGTCTATATATGGTCAATCCAGGTGGCATCACAGCCCCTGAACGAATTTAGTAAGAATTTCTTTCTCTTTCCCTGTCTTTGTTTCACGGGTTTTTAAAAGTGATTGATTTTTATAAAGGGGTTTAGCTGCTTTTCACTGCTGTGTTTATGCCGCTTTACACCCACTTGACTCACTTTCAGAGAGATATCAATACATAGGTTTTAAGATTCTTACTAGTCAGATATATTCTTGGGCGGTTAATAGGGGGTGTTGGGTCCAGTTCACTGAGCAAGGAGTAGGTCGTTTCTATTACATATTGGGTTTATGGAACGGTATCTGAGCTAATTTGAAACCCTTCTTTTATGCATCACCCCACCTCACCTTTCCCGTTAAGCAGCCATAGTGTGTTTTCTAAACGTGTGACTCTGTTCTCTTTTGTAATTCAGTTCAAGGGTAGCGGTTTTCACATTCCCTCTATAAGTGATATCTTATGATAAGTGTCTTTTTCTGTGTGACTTATTTCACTTAGAATCGTCGTACCTAAATCCACTCATCATGCTGCTACTAGACTTATGACGTTGATTTCATGGCTGAGTGATATTCTATTATACATAAGGACTAATACTTCTTTATCCATTTTTTTCTTTCCTGGGATATTTACGTTGTAACAAAGTGGAGGTTCTTGTCAACAGAGCAGCCCTAAACTTTGGGGTGCCTGTGTCTTGCTGATTTTTAGTTTTCCCAATTTATACGCCCATGAGTGGAAGTGTCCTATGCTCTCTAAGCTGAGTTTTTTAGATGTTTCAGGACACACCGTACACTTCTCCCGAGTGGCTGTTGGCAATTTACATCCCGCCCATCAGCGTAGCAAGGCTCCCGTTTCTCCATGGCCTGTCCTGCATTTCTGGTTTTGATACTTTATTCAGCATGGCCCTTTTGACCGATGGGAAGCGAGACTTCTTTGTAGCGCTGATTTGCCTTTCCAGGTTGCTTGGTTGGCCAAAAAGGGCGTATGCGTTTTTTCCTGAATATATTCTGGAAAAAACGCATACGCCCTTTTTGGCCAAGGGCATCATGGTCGAGGTATTGCCGCTTTTCCTGTGCTTTCAAGGCGATTCGAATCTACCTCCTGAAATCTGTTTCCTGCAATTCTGCCTTGCTTTCAAATCCTCTTCGTTGCCTTCCCTCAATATATTTGTGGACGAGAGTTATCATTTATAACTCTGCAGGTTTGTGAATTGCAGTGCCCCTGAGCTCCATTTTTCAACTCGCTTTCTTGGGAGCTGGCTGCAAAAGCGCAGGATTGCTTCAGGCTCTATTCTGGTCCCGAGCGGCAGGCTGAGCCTGTGGTTAATTCTTCTTCCTGATGGGAAAATAGAGTGACCTGTGCCTGTCCCAACACCTAGAGCTAGTGTCTCATTGGTTCCCCCTCTTCCCGTTCATCCTCAGGACAAATTGCAACCTGTACGGAACAGGAGGTTAAAGGTGCTGATTCTCCAAGGAGGGAGATTGCTAGTAAAGCGGCTGGAATGGAGAACCCGAGCACAAGGAGTTGAGAAATGAGGTGCGATTTAGAAACCTTTCCCGATCACACGGTGCACCATCTTCTGGGTTTCTCATGCATGTTTTCGAAGTGGGAAGATGCCCTTGAACCTGGAGATTTGGGACCCATGGGATGGGAACCACGCAGTATTACTTTAAAGGGTCTGCGTTTGCTCACCCAACCTCACGAAACCTCTCAGCCCCAAGAGTGTCCACCCTTATGTCTCAATCAGCTGTGGGTCTATATATGGTCAATCCAGGTGGCATCACAGCCCCTGAACGAATTTAGTAAGAATTTCTTTCTCTTTCACTGTCTTTGTTTCACGGGTTTTTAAAAGTGATTGATTTTTATAAAGGGGTTTAGCTGCTTTTCACTGCTGTGTTTATGCCGCTTTACACCCACTTGACTCACTTACAGAGAGATATCAATACATAGGTTTTGAGATTCTTACTAGTCAGATATATTCTTGGGCGGTTAATAGGGGGTGTTGAGTCCAGTTCACTGAGCAAGGAGTAGGTCGTGTCTATTACATATTGGGTTTATGGAACGGTATCTGAGCTAATTTGAAACCCTTGTTTTATGCATCACCCCACCTCACCTTTCCCGTTAAGCAGCCATAGTGTGTTTTCTAAACGTGTGCCTCTGTTCTGTTTTGTAATTCAGTTCAAGGTCGCAGTTTTTACATTCCCTCTATAAGTGATATCTTATGATAAGTGTCTTTTTCTGTGTGACTTATTTCACTTAGAATCGTCGTACCTAAATCCACTCATCATGCTGCTACTAGACTTATGACGTTGATTTCATGGCTGAGTGATATTCTATTATATATAAGGACTAATACTTCTTCATCCATTTTTTTCTTTCCTGGGATATTTACGTTGTAACAAAGTGGAGGTTCTTGTCAACAGAGCAGCCCTAAACTTTGGGGTGCCTGTGTCTTGCTGATTTTTAGTTTTCCCAATTTATACGCCCATGAGTGGAAGTGTCCTATGCTCTCTAAGCTGAATTTTTTAGATGTTTCAGGACACACCGTACAGTTCTCCCGAGTGGCTGTTGGCAATTTACATCCCGCCCATCAGCGTAGCAAGGCTCCCGTTTCTCCATGGCCTGTCCTGCATTTCTGGTTTTGATACTTTATTCAGCATGGCCCTTTTGACCGACGGGAAGCGAGACTTCTTTGTAGCGCTGATTTGCCTTTCCAGGTTGCTTGGTTGGCCAAAAAGGGCGTATGCGTTTTTTCCTGAATATATTCAGGAAAAAACGCATACGCCCTTTTTGGCCAAGGGCATCATGGTCGAGGTATTGCCGCTTTTCCTGTGCTTTCAAGGCGATTCGAATCTACCTCCTGAAATCTGTTTCCTGCAATTCTGCCTTGCTTTCAAATCCTCTTCGTTGCCTTCCCTCAATATATTTGTGGACGAGAGTTATCATTTATAACTCTGCAGGTTTGTGAATTGCAGTGCCCCTGAGCTCCATTTTTCAACTCGCTTTCTTGGGAGCTGGCTGCAAAAGCGCAGGATTGCTTCAGGCTCTATTCTGGTCCCGAGTGGCAGGCTGAGCCTGTGGTTAATTCTTCTTCCTGATGGGAAAATAGAGTGACCTGTGCCTGTCCCAACACCTAGAGCTAGTGTCTCATTGGTTCCCCCTCTTCCCGTTCATCCTCAGGACAAATTGCAACCTGTACGGAACAGGAGGTTAAAGGTGCTGATTCTCCAAGGAGGGAGATTGCTAGTAAAGCGGCTGGAATGGAGAACCCGAGCACAAGGAGTTGAGAAATGAGGTGCGATTTAGAAACCTTTCCCGATCACACGGTGCACCATCTTCTGGGTTTCTCATGCATGTTTTCGAAGTGGGAAGATGCCCTTGAACCTGGAGATTTGGGACCCATGGGATGGGAACCACGCAGTATTACTTTAAAGGGTCTGCGTTTGCTCACCCAACCTCACGAAACCTCTCAGCCCCAAGAGTGTCCACCCTTATGTCTCAATCAGCTGTGGGTCTATATATGGTCAATCCAGGTGGCATCACAGCCCCTGAACGAATTTAGTAAGAATTTCTTTCTCTTTCACTGTCTTTGTTTCACGGGTTTTTAAAAGTGATTGATTTTTATAAAGGGGTTTAGCTGCTTTTCACTGCTGTGTTTATGCCGCTTTACACCCACTTGACTCACTTACAGAGAGATATCAATACATAGGTTTTGAGATTCTTACTAGTCAGATATATTCTTGGGCGGTTAATAGGGGGTGTTGAGTCCAGTTCACTGAGCAAGGAGTAGGTCGTGTCTATTACATATTGGGTTTATGGAACGGTATCTGAGCTAATTTGAAACCCTTCTTTTATGCATCACCCCACCTCACCTTTCCCGTTAAGCAGCCATAGTGTGTTTTCTAAACGTGTGCCTCTGTTCTGTTTTGTAATTCAGTTCAAGGTCGCAGTTTTTACATTCCCTCTATAAGTGATATCTTATGATAAGTGTCTTTTTCTGTGTGACTTATTTCACTTAGAATCGTCGTACCTAAATCCACTCATCATGCTGCTACTAGACTTATGACGTTGATTTCATGGCTGAGTGATATTCTATTATATATAAGGACTAATACTTCTTCATCCATTTTTTTCTTTCCTGGGATATTTACGTTGTAACAAAGTAGAGGTTCTTGTCAACAGAGCAGCCCTAAACTTTGGGGTGCCTGTGTCTTGCTGATTTTTAGTTTTCCCAATTTATACGCCCATGAGTGGAAGTGCCCTATGCTCTCTAAGCTGAGTTTTTTTGATGTTTCACGACACACCGTACACTTCTCCAAAATGGCTGTTGGCAATTTACATCCCGCCCATCAGCGTAGCAAGGCTCCCGTTTCTCCATGGCCTGTCCTGCATTTCTGGTTTTGACACTTTATTCAGCATGGCCCTTTTGACCGGTGGGAAGCGAGACTTCTTTGTAGCGCTGATTTGCCTTTCCAGGTTGCTTGGTTGGCCAAAAAGGGCGTATGCGTTTTTTCCTGAATATATTCAGGAAAAAACGCATACGCCCTTTTTGGCCAAGGGCATCATTGTCGAGGTTTTGCCGCTTTTCCCGTGCTTTAAAGGCGATTCGAATCTACCTCCTGAAATCTGTTTCCTGCAATTCTGCCTTGCTTTCAAATCCTCTTCGTTGCCTTCCCTCAATATATTTGTGGACGAGAGTTATCATTTATAACTCTGCAGGTTTGTGAATTGCAGTGCCCCTGAGCTCCGTTTTTCAACTCGCTTTCCTGGGACCTGGACGCAAAAGCGCAGGATTGCTTCAGGCCCTATTCTGGTTCCGGGCGGCAGGCTGAGCCTGTGGTTAATTCTTCTTCCTGATGGGAAAATAGAGTGACCTGTGCCTGTCCCAACACCTAGAGCTAGTGTCTCATTGGTTCCCCCTCTTCCCGTTCATCCTCAGGACAAATTGCAACCTGTACGGAACAGGAGGTTAAAGGTGCTGATTCTCCAAGGAGGGAGATTGCTAGTAAAGCAGCTGGAATGGCGAACCCGAGCCCAAGGAGATGAGAAATGAGATCCCTTTTAGAAACCTTTCACGATCACACGGTGTACCATCTTCTGGGTTTCTCATGCATGTTTTCGAAGTGGGAAGATGCCCTTGAACCTGGAGATTTGGGACCCATGGGATGGGAACCACGCAGTATTACTTTAAAGGGTCTACGTTTGCTCACCCAACCTCACGAAACCTCTCAGCCCCAAGAGTGTCCACCCTTATGTCTCAATCAGCTGTGGGTCTATATATGGTCAATCCAGGTGGCATCACAGCCCCTGAACGAATTTAGTAAGAATTTCTTTCTCTTTCCCTGTCTTTGTTTCACGGGTTTTTAAAAGTGATTGATTTTTATAAAGGGGTTTAGCTGCTTTTCACTGCTGTGTTTATGCCGCTTTACACCCACTTGACTCACTTTCAGAGAGATATCAATACATAGGTTTTAAGATTCTTACTAGTCAGATATATTCTCGGGCGGTTAATAGGGGGTGTTGGGTCCAGTTCACTGAGCAAGGAGTAGGTCGTTTCTATTACATATTGGGTTTATGGAACGGTATCTGAGCTAATTTGAAACCCTTCTTTTATGCATCACCCCACCTCACCTTTCCCGTTAAGCAGCCATAGTGTGTTTTCTAAACGTGTGACTCTGTTCTGTTTTGTAATTCAGTTCAAGGGTAGCGGTTTTCACATTCCCTCTATAAGTGATATCTTATGATAAGTGTCTTTTACTGTGTGAATTATTTCACTGAGAATCGTCGTACCTAAATCCACTCATCATGCTGCTACTAGACTTACGACGTTGATTTCATGGCTGAGTGATATTCTATTATACATAAGGACTAATACTTCTTTATCCATTTTTTTCTTTCCTGGGATATTTACGTTGTAACAAAGTGGAGGTTCTTGTCAACAGAGCAGCCCTAAACTTTGGGGTGCCTGTGTCTTGCTGATTTTTAGTTTTCCCAATTTATACGCCCATGAGTGGAAGTGTCCTATGCTCTCTAAGCTGAATTTTTTAGATGTTTCAGGACACACCGTACAGTTCTCCCGAGTGGCTGTTGGCAATTTACATCCCGCCCATCAGCGTAGCAAGGCTCCCGTTTCTCCATGGCCTGTCCTGCATTTCTGGTTTTGATACTTTATTCAGCATGGCCCTTTTGACCGACGGGAAGCGAGACTTCTTTGTAGCGCTGATTTGCCTTTCCAGGTTGCTTGGTTGGCCAAAAAGGGCGTATGCGTTTTTTCCTGAATATATTCAGGAAAAAACGCATACGCCCTTTTTGGCCAAGGGCATCATGGTCGAGGTGTTGCCGCTTTTCCTGTGCTTTCAAGGCGATTCGAATCTACCTCCTGAAATCTGTTTCCTGCAATTCTGCCTTGCTTTCAAATCCTCTTCGTTGCCTTCCCTCAATATATTTGTGGACGAGAGTTATCATTTATAACTCTGCAGGTTTGTGAATTGCAGTGCCCCTGAGCTCCATTTTTCAACTCGCTTTCTTGGGAGCTGGCTGCAAAAGCGCAGGATTGCTTCAGGCTCTATTCTGGTCCCGAGCGGCAGGCTGAGCCTGTGGTTCATTCTTCTTCCTGATGGGAAAATAGAGTGACCTGTGCCTGTCCCAACACCTAGAGCTAGTGTCTCATTGGTTCCCCCTCTTCCCGTTCATCCTCAGGACAAATTGCAACCTGTACGGAACAGGAGGTTAAAGGTGCTGATTCTCCAAGGAGGGAGATTGCTAGTAAAGCGGCTGGAATGGAGAACCCGAGCACAAGGAGTTGAGAAATGAGGTGCGATTTAGAAACCTTTCCCGATCACACGGTGCACCATCTTCTGGGTTTCTCATGCATGTTTTCGAAGTGGGAAGATGCCCTTGAACCTGGAGATTTGGGACCCATGGGATGGGAACCACGCAGTATTACTTTAAAGGGTCTGCGTTTGCTCACCCAACCTCACGAAACCTCTCAGCCCCAAGAGTGTCCACCCTTATGTCTCAATCAGCTGTGGGTCTATATATGGTCAATCCAGGTGGCATCACAGCCCCTGAACGAATTTAGTAAGAATTTCTTTCTCTTTCACTGTCTTTGTTTCACGGGTTTTTAAAAGTGATTGATTTTTATAAAGGGGTTTAGCTGCTTTTCACTGCTGTGTTTATGCCGCTTTACACCCACTTGACTCACTTACAGAGAGATATCAATACATAGGTTTTGAGATTCTTACTAGTCAGATATATTCTTGGGCGGTTAATAGGGGGTGTTGAGTCCAGTTCACTGAGCAAGGAGTAGGTCGTGTCTATTACATATTGGGTTTATGGAACGGTATCTGAGCTAATTTGAAACCCTTCTTTTATGCATCACCCCACCTCACCTTTCCCGTTAAGCAGCCATAGTGTGTTTTCTAAACGTGTGCCTCTGTTCTGTTTTGTAATTCAGTTCAAGGTCGCAGTTTTTACATTCCCTCTATAAGTGATATCTTATGATAAGTGTCTTTTTCTGTGTGACTTATTTCACTTAGAATCGTCGTACCTAAATCCACTCATCATGCTGCTACTAGACTTATGACGTTGATTTCATGGCTGAGTGATATTCTATTATATATAAGGACTAATACTTCTTCATCCATTTTTTTCTTTCCTGGGATATTTACGTTGTAACAAAGTAGAGGTTCTTGTCAACAGAGCAGCCCTAAACTTTGGGGTGCCTGTGTCTTGCTGATTTTTAGTTTTCCCAATTTATACGCCCATGAGTGGAAGTGCCCTATGCTCTCTAAGCTGAGTTTTTTAGATGTTTCACGACACACCGTACACTTCTCCAAAATGGCTGTTGGCAATTTACATCCCGCCCATCAGCGTAGCAAGGCTCCCGTTTCTCCATGGCCTGTCCTGCATTTCTGGTTTTGACACTTTATTCAGCATGGCCCTTTTGACCGGTGGGAAGCGAGACTTCTTTGTAGCGCTGATTTGCCTTTCCAGGTTGCTTGGTTGGCCAAAAAGGGCGTATGCGTTTTTTCCTGAATATATTCAGGAAAAAACGCATACGCCCTTTTTGGCCAAGGGCATCATTGTCGAGGTTTTGCCGCTTTTCCCGTGCTTTAAAGGCGATTCGAATCTACCTCCTGAAATCTGTTTCCTGCAATTCTGCCTTGCTTTCAAATCCTCTTCGTTGCCTTCCCTCAATATATTTGTGGACGAGAGTTATCATTTATAACTCTGCAGGTTTGTGAATTGCAGTGCCCCTGAGCTCCATTTTTCAACTCGCTTTCCTGGGACCTGGACGCAAAAGCGCAGGATTGCTTCAGGCCCTATTCTGGTTCCGGGCGGCAGGCTGAGCCTGTGGTTAATTCTTCTTCCTGATGGGAAAATAGAGTGACCTGTGCCTGTCCCAACACCTAGAGCTAGTCTCTCATTGGTTCCCCCTCTTCCCGTTCATCCTCAGGACAAATTGCAACCTGTACGGAACAGGAGGTTAAAGGTGCTGATTCTCCAAGGAGGGAGATTGCTAGTAAAGCAGCTGGAATGGCGAACCCGAGCCCAAGGAGATGAGAAATGAGGTCCCTTTTAGAAACCTTTCCCGATCACACGGTGTACCATCTTCTGGGTTTCTCATGCATGTTTTCGAAGTGGGAAGATGCCCTTGAACCTGGAGATTTGGGACCCATGGGATGGGAACCACGCAGTATTACTTTAAAGGGTCTACGTTTGCTCACCCAACCTCACGAAACCTCTCAGCCCCAAGAGTGTCCACCCTTATGTCTCAATCAGCTGTGGGTCTATATATGGTCAATCCAGGTGGCATCACAGCCCCTGAACGAATTTAGTAAGAATTTCTTTCTCTTTCCCTGTCTTTGTTTCACGGGTTTTTAAAAGTGATTGATTTTTATAAAGGGGTTTAGCTGCTTTTCACTGCTGTGTTTATGCCGCTTTACACCCACTTGACTCACTTTCAGAGAGATATCAATACATAGGTTTTAAGATTCTTACTAGTCAGATATATTCTTGGGCGGTTAATAGGGGGTGTTGGGTCCAGTTCACTGAGCAAGGAGTAGGTCGTTTCTATTACATATTGGGTTTATGGAACGGTATCTGAGCTAATTTGAAACCCTTCTTTTATGCATCACCCCACCTCACCTTTCCCGTTAAGCAGCCATAGTGTGTTTTCTAAACGTGTGACTCTGTTCTCTTTTGTAATTCAGTTCAAGGGTAGCGGTTTTCACATTCCCTCTATAAGTGATATCTTATGATAAGTGTCTTTTTCTGTGTGACTTATTTCACTTAGAATCGTCGTACCTAAATCCACTCATCATGCTGCTACTAGACTTATGACGTTGATTTCATGGCTGAGTGATATTCTATTATACATAAGGACTAATACTTCTTTATCCATTTTTTTCTTTCCTGGGATATTTACGTTGTAACAAAGTGGAGGTTCTTGTCAACAGAGCAGCCCTAAACTTTGGGGTGCCTGTGTCTTGCTGATTTTTAGTTTTCCCAATTTATACGCCCATGAGTGGAAGTGTCCTATGCTCTCTAAGCTGAGTTTTTTAGATGTTTCAGGACACACCGTACACTTCTCCCGAGTGGCTGTTGGCAATTTACATCCCGCCCATCAGCGTAGCAAGGCTCCCGTTTCTCCATGGCCTGTCCTGCATTTCTGGTTTTGATACTTTATTCAGCATGGCCCTTTTGACCGATGGGAAGCGAGACTTCTTTGTAGCGCTGATTTGCCTTTCCAGGTTGCTTGGTTGGCCAAAAAGGGCGTATGCGTTTTTTCCTGAATATATTCTGGAAAAAACGCATACGCCCTTTTTGGCCAAGGGCATCATGGTCGAGGTATTGCCGCTTTTCCTGTGCTTTCAAGGCGATTCGAATCTACCTCCTGAAATCTGTTTCCTGCAATTCTGCCTTGCTTTCAAATCCTCTTCGTTGCCTTCCCTCAATATATTTGTGGACGAGAGTTATCATTTATAACTCTGCAGGTTTGTGAATTGCAGTGCCCCTGAGCTCCATTTTTCAACTCGCTTTCTTGGGAGCTGGCTGCAAAAGCGCAGGATTGCTTCAGGCTCTATTCTGGTCCCGAGCGGCAGGCTGAGCCTGTGGTTAATTCTTCTTCCTGATGGGAAAATAGAGTGACCTGTGCCTGTCCCAACACCTAGAGCTAGTGTCTCATTGGTTCCCCCTCTTCCCGTTCATCCTCAGGACAAATTGCAACCTGTACGGAACAGGAGGTTAAAGGTGCTGATTCTCCAAGGAGGGAGATTGCTAGTAAAGCGGCTGGAATGGAGAACCCGAGCACAAGGAGTTGAGAAATGAGGTGCGATTTAGAAACCTTTCCCGATCACACGGTGCACCATCTTCTGGGTTTCTCATGCATGTTTTCGAAGTGGGAAGATGCCCTTGAACCTGGAGATTTGGGACCCATGGGATGGGAACCACGCAGTATTACTTTAAAGGGTCTGCGTTTGCTCACCCAACCTCACGAAACCTCTCAGCCCCAAGAGTGTCCACCCTTATGTCTCAATCAGCTGTGGGTCTATATATGGTCAATCCAGGTGGCATCACAGCCCCTGAACGAATTTAGTAAGAATTTCTTTCTCTTTCACTGTCTTTGTTTCACGGGTTTTTAAAAGTGATTGATTTTTATAAAGGGGTTTAGCTGCTTTTCACTGCTGTGTTTATGCCGCTTTACACCCACTTGACTCACTTACAGAGAGATATCAATACATAGGTTTTGAGATTCTTACTAGTCAGATATATTCTTGGGCGGTTAATAGGGGGTGTTGAGTCCAGTTCACTGAGCAAGGAGTAGGTCGTGTCTATTACATATTGGGTTTATGGAACGGTATCTGAGCTAATTTGAAACCCTTGTTTTATGCATCACCCCACCTCACCTTTCCCGTTAAGCAGCCATAGTGTGTTTTCTAAACGTGTGCCTCTGTTCTGTTTTGTAATTCAGTTCAAGGTCGCAGTTTTTACATTCCCTCTATAAGTGATATCTTATGATAAGTGTCTTTTTCTGTGTGACTTATTTCACTTAGAATCGTCGTACCTAAATCCACTCATCATGCTGCTACTAGACTTATGACGTTGATTTCATGGCTGAGTGATATTCTATTATATATAAGGACTAATACTTCTTCATCCATTTTTTTCTTTCCTGGGATATTTACGTTGTAACAAAGTAGAGGTTCTTGTCAACAGAGCAGCCCTAAACTTTGGGGTGCCTGTGTCTTGCTGATTTTTAGTTTTCCCAATTTATACGCCCATGAGTGGAAGTGTCCTATGCTCTCTAAGCTGAGTTTTTTAGATGTTTCAGGACACACCGTACAGTTCTCCCGAGTGGCTGTTGGCAATTTACATCCCGCCCATCAGCGTAGCAAGGCTCCCGTTTCTCCATGGCCTGTCCTGCATTTCTGGTTTTGATACTTTATTCAGCATGGCCCTTTTGACCGACGGGAAGCGAGACTTCTTTGTAGCGCTGATTTGCCTTTCCAGGTTGCTTGGTTGGCCAAAAAGGGCGTATGCGTTTTTTCCTGAATATATTCTGGAAAAAACGCATACGCCCTTTTTGGCCAAGGGCATCATGGTCGAGGTATTGCCGCTTTTCCTGTGCTTTCAAGGCGATTCGAATCTACCTCCTGAAATCTGTTTCCTGCAATTCTGCCTTGCTTTCAAATCCTCTTCGTTGCCTTCCCTCAATATATTTGTGGACGAGAGTTATCATTTATAACTCTGCAGGTTTGTGAATTGCAGTGCCCCTGAGCTCCATTTTTCAACTCGCTTTCTTGGGAGCTGGCTGCAAAAGCGCAGGATTGCTTCAGGCTCTATTCTGGTCCCGAGCGGCAGGCTGAGCCTGTGGTTAATTCTTCTTCCTGATGGGAAAATAGAGTGACCTGTGCCTGTCCCAACACCTAGAGCTAGTGTCTCATTGGTTCCCCCTCTTCCCGTTCATCCTCAGGACAAATTGCAACCTGTACGGAACAGGAGGTTAAAGGTGCTGATTCTCCAAGGAAGGAGATTGCTAGTAAAGCGGCTGGAATGGCGAACCCGAGCCCAAGGAGATGAGAAATGAGGTCCCTTTTAGAAACCTTTCCCGATCACACGGTGTACCATCTTCTGGGTTCCTAATGCATGTTTTCGATGAAAGAAGATGCCCTTGAACCTGGAGATTTGGGACCCATGGGATGGGTACCACGCAGTATTACTTTAAAGGGTCTGTGTTTGCTCACCCAACCTTTCCAAACCTCTCAGCCCCAAGAGTGTCCACCCTTATGTCTCAATCAGCTGTGGGTCTAGATATGGTCAATCCAGGTGGCATCACAGCCCCTGAACGAATGTAGTAAGAATTTCTCTCTCTTTAACTGTCTTTGTTTCACAGGTTTTTAAAAGTGATTGATTTTTATAAAGGGGTTTAGCTGCTTTTCACTGCTGTTTATGCCGCTTTACACCCACTTGACTTACTTGCAGAGAGATATCAATACATATGTTTTAAGATTCTTACTAGTCAGATATATTCTTGGGCGGTGAATAGGGGGTGTTGAGTCCAGTTCACTGAGCAAGGAGTAGGTCGTGTCTATTACATATTGGGTTTATGGAACGGTATCTGAGCTAATTTGAAACCCTTCTTTTATGCATCACCCCACCTCACCTTTCCCGTTAAGCAGCCATAGTGTGTTTTCTAAACGTGACTCTGTTCTGTTTTGTAATTCAGTTCAAGGGTAGCGGTTTTTACTTTCCCTCTATAAGTGATATCTTATGATAAGTGTCTTTTTCTGTGTGACTTATTTCACTTAGAATCGTCGTACCTAAATCCACTCATCATGCTGCTACTAGCCTTATGAAGTTGATTTCATGGCTGAGTGATATTCCGTTGTACATAAGGACCACAACTTCTTTATCCATTTTTCTCTTTCCTGGGATATTTAAGGTATAACGAAGTGGAGGTTCTTGTCAACAGAGCAGCCCTAAACTTTCGGGTGCCTGTGTCTTGTTGATTTTTATTTTTCCCATTTTATACGCCCATGAGTTGAAGTGCCCTACGCTCTCTAGCTGTGTTTTTTAGATGTTTTAGGAAACACCATACACTTCTCCAGAGTGGCCGTTGGCAAATTACATCCCGCCCATCAACCTTACAAGACTCTCTTTTCTCCTTGGCCTTTCCTGCATTTCTGGGTTTTACACTCTTTTAGAATGGCGCTTTTGACCGCTGGGAAGTGAGACTTCTTTGTAGTGCCCATTTGCATTTCTGGCTTGCTTGATTGGCGAAAAAAGGCATATGCGTTTTTTCCTGAATATATTCAGGAAAAATGGTATACTCCCTCTTTGGCCAAGGGCATCATTTTCGATGTTTTACCGCTTTTCATGTGCTTTAAAGGCGATTCGAATCTACCTCCTGAAATTTGTTTCCTGCAATTCTGCCTTGCTTTCAGATCCTCTTCGTTGCCTTCCCTCAATATATTTTTGGATGAGAGTGATCATTTATAACTCTGCATGTTTGTGAATTGCAGTGCCCCTAAGCTCCATTTTTCAACTCGCTTTTTTGTGAGCTGGCTGCAAAACCACAGGATTGCTTTTGGCCTTATACTGGTTCCGTGGCGCAGGCTGAGCCTGTGGTTAATTCTTCTTCTTGATGGGAAATTAGAGTGACCTGTGCCTGTCTGAACATCTAGGGCTTTTCTCTCATTGTTTCTCCTCATTCCCCTTCATCCTCTGGACAAATTTCAAACTCTGTGCAACAGGATGTTGAAGGTGCTGACATCCTCAAGTGTTTAGAATGTTAGGAAAGAGGCTGGAGGGGTGAACCCGACAACCAGGGGATTAGGAGATGAGGTGCCTTTTCCAAAATCTTCCTGATCCAACCGTGTACCATCTTCTGGGTGTCACAGGCATGTTTTAGCTGTAGGAAAGGTCCCATGTATGTAAGGAGAACTCCAGGGATTTTTTCAAATCAGTGTCTCCCCGAACCCCAATCTGGGGAATTTTTAAGCTACTGGTACATGTATGTTCATTAAGGGACTGGGCTGTAGGCAGAGTCCGAACTTTAGAGGATTGAAGTCTTCATGGTCCGAAATGCTCACCATCGGCCTCCTTTAGTTTCCATTTTATCTGTAGTTGATAGATGATGTCGATATTGATATCTATTGTTTTTCAGATTATTTCCCCTTAGGGGTTATTACAAAATATTGAGTATAGTTCCCTGTGCTATACAGCAGTTCCTTGTTGATGATATATTTTATACATAGCAGTGTGTATATGTTAATCTGAAACTGTTAATTTATCCCTCCTCCCACCTTTCCCCTTTGGTAATAAAAAAATACAAGATTTAATACTTCTCAGAAATCTAGGAGCTGAAAGAGAGGTATCATTTTCAATGGAAAATCATTCAAAACAAGATTGAAACTTCAGCCAAGATTAGTAGATCCACATCCTTGTAAAGAAATCACTGCATTTCTCTAATGTTGACCTGACAAATACGACAAACCCCTCCACTGAACTTGCTTATAATAAAGTGATGGAAATATCAAATGGAAGTGTTAGAAATACCTTATTTTACACGAGCCTTATACACTGCTCTATGTTAACTACAGTTTGGCTCACACATCTGTTCATTGAAGTTACAATATTTGGCTCACACATCTGTTCATTGAAGTTACAATATTTGGCTCACACATCTGTTCATTGAAGTTACAATGTTCTCAAATTCTGTTACTGATCCTGCAGAGTCGACCCCAACAAGGTCCCCCTGCCCAGTGTCATTGGAGCCAACAGATCGAGACTGAGTTTGGTTCAGAAGCAAAGGAAAACTTTATATTTTGATCAGAGAATGGAGAGGTGAGAGCGTGCGCTCCCCCGCGGACTGTGGGCCGGGCTGCTCTGTAGGGATCCCGTCAGCGTCAGCGGGAGGGACGGGGCGGAGCTCTCGAGGGCTGAGTTGGCTGGAGCTCAGGCTCTATGTGGCGGAGTCTGCACAGGGCCCCGAGAGCTGAGGTGTCGGCCCGGCCATTTTGCACTAGGAAATCGGGTCTGAAGTGCCAGGTGTGGGACCTCTGCCTGTGGAAACCTAGGAATAAGTGAAATTAGAAAAAGCACAAAGGAAAAAAGGTTAGACTTTATTTTATTGCCCAGATTCTATTTTTATCTCCCAGGAATTTTTAATGGGCTTTGCCGGTGACAAACCCCTCCTCTGCCTCTTGTCCCATTCCACATTCTTGGGGCGCTGAGGGTGCAGACACCTCTTCTGTAAATGCTTCGTGCTGAGTTGGGTGTCCTCATACCCGGGGGGGAGGGGCAGGACTTCTCCCCAGCAGCCTCCAGGTGAGGTTGATTGTCCCCAGGCCTCCTCCCTCACTGCTCGTCTGCCTGAGCACCAGCGTTGGAAGTTTTATAGATTCTAATGACCTTTAAGGGTCCAGGAAAGAGATGCGCAGGGACGCTGGGGGGGCCGGTTTTACCCTGCTCCACATTGGTTCGGACCCCTTAGGCTGACGGTTTCTGCCAGCCTAGATGCTCTGACCAGTAGTCTGCGCTTTCTTCAGTTAGGCCACTGAATTAACGTACAAAGAGCACCAGGTGTCAGAGCCCTGCCTGCTCAACTCCCAGACAGTCCAGGGCCGGTGGTGATCCAGGACCATGACGGCCACTCAGTCACCGCCCTTTTGAAGTAACCAGGAGTACATCTGGTCTCATTGGTCGCCGTCACCATGGTGTCTGTAGGCTTTTCTATGGTGGCAGCGTTATTTACGGGTCCCCTGCCAGGTTTATTAGCTCCGCTCTGGGTGCAGTAAGTCCTGCAAGCAATAGTCTGTTCTTTTGGGGCACACTCTTGTGGTTTTCTGAGAGAAGCTCCAGGTCAAGTGATGGTCACACGAGTCGTCATGGGGGCCTGTTGCCTCAGGTTGTCTCTCTGGAGGTTGGAGTTGGAGGGCCTCCTCACTCGAGGTCATTGTGCCCACGGAGCGATCCCTGCAACTTCAGGGCATGGTGGGTGGTTAGGATCACCAAGTGGCGTCCTTTACCCTTAGGAGGGAGCTGGCCTTGCGGGCTGCTCATTTCCAGGTTTTTAGATACCCCCAGTATCCTGGTCGGATGGGGTGGCTGGCCAATGCCTGGAGGGCATTCTTGCGTTGTTCCATTTCAAGTGGTCCCAGTTTTGGCACTAAAACTCCAAGGGCGATTCGCCTTCGACCAGGAATGTAAAGGTCAAAGGGTTTAGCTAAATTAAGGAGGTCCAGGGCAAGGGTCTGAATTGACTGCTCTTTCCATTCTTGAAAGGCCGCTTCTGGATTCTATTCAAAAGGATCATCATCTTTTCCTTTCAGTGTTTCATATAGAGGCCCAGGTATTAGACTGTAGTTAGGGATTCAGATGCAGCAAACCCTGGTCTCCGCAGGAACCCCTAAGCTGTCTTCTAGTTTTAGGAAGGGTGAGGCTGCAAATGGCTTCTTCCCTTTCCTGGGATGGGCTTCTCCGATCTTCTGTGAGAATGAAGCCCAGGCAGGTCACCTTAGTCTGTGATATTTGAGCCTTTTTCTTGGACACCTTCTATCTTTTATTGGCTAGGTAGTCCAGAGGCCTCCTTAGTAGGGCTGGCGATCAGAATGTCGTCTGCATATTTTTTTAAATTTATTTATTTATTATTTATGGCTGTGTTGGGTCTTCGTTTCTGTGCGAGGGCTTTCTCTAGTTGCGGCAAGCTGGGGCCACTCTTCATCACGGTGCGCGGGCCTCTCACTATCGCAGCCTCTCTTATTGTGGAGCACAGGCTCCAGACGCGCAGGCTCAGTAATTGTGGCTCACGGGCCTAGGTGCTCCGCGGCATATGGGATCTTCTCAGACCAGGGCTCGAACCTGTGTCCCCTGCATTGGCAGGCAGATTCTCAACCACTGCGCCACCAGGGAAGCCCAGAATGTCGTCTGCATATTGAAGGAGGGTTCACTTCTCCAGAGGTAGATCTTTTAGGGTTTTAGCTAACGTTTCCCCAAAGATGGTGTGGGAATTTTTGAACCCCTGGGGCAGGACGGCCAAGCAGTATTGTTTTTGTTGTATGTTGAGTCCTGCCACTCACAGCCAAAATTTCTTGTGACTCTGGGACTAATGGAATACAGAAGAAGGCATCATTGAAGTCTAATACAGAATACCATGTCCTGGTGGATGGTAGAATGACCAGCAGGGTGTAGGAATTAGGAACTACTGGATGTATATCCTCTGTGGCTTCACTGACTGTCCTGGCGTCCTTTACCAGGTCCCCAGCAGCCCACGGGGCTCTCATGGTCAGGCCCCTCCCAGGATATGGAGCTCACCTGTGCAGGTAGCCAGCAGCCCACGGGGCTCTCGTGGTTAGGCCCCTCCCAGGATATGGAGCTCACCTGTGCAGGTACCCAGCAGCCCACGGGGCTCTCATTGTCAGGCCCCTCCCAGGATATGGAGCTCACCTGGGCAGGTACCCAGCAGCCCACGGGGCTCTCGTGGTCAGGCCCATCCCAGGATATGGAGCTCACCTGGGCAGGTACCCAGCAGCTCACGGGGCTCTCGTGGGCAGGCCCCTCCCTGGATATGGAGCTCACCTGGGCAGGTACTCAGCAGCTCACGGGGCTCTCGTGGGCAGGCCCCTCCCTGGATATGGAGCTCCCTTGGACAGGTACCCCGACAGAGCTGGGCACACAGGAACCGTGCACATAGCCCTCATTGCAGAGCACCCCCAGCACACCTGTCGCTCAGAGCTGACACAGAGCACCTCAGAGCAGGGCTTGAACTAACAAACAGCAGCGCCGACATGTCTGTGACCCTAGGCTTCACTCTGTGCGGCCTCCCTCCACCTGGTCTTCCAGGGGCTTCCACTGCAGCCGGGGCACCAGGCCTCTGTCTCCACCCACCAACCCTCCTCTCCCTGACTCCTGGGTTCCTCTCATTAGGAGAGGGTCTTCTTGAAGTTGTCTTCCACTCATGGACCAGATAAAATGATTAGAAAACAAGCCAGGTCTGCCGCCCCTTGTCTATCCTGACTCTCGGGACCCTACACCTGTTCCTTGGATCTGGCCGGTGCAGCAAGGCCCATTATCTGCAACTCTGATCCCCTGAGGGGCAAGGATTGGCTGACCTGGGCAGCCTGACCTGGCCGGCCAGCCCTTCCCAGGTGTGCCTCGGTTGAGGTCAATATAAACACCCCTCCAGGCAGCAAAAGCCTCTGCAGCTGTGCCTGACGCCATATTCTCTGCCCCGTCAGCAGTCTCGGGGTTGTGCTGGTGGGAGGGAGTAGGGCCCAGGGCTCTATGAGTGGCCCCATGTGAGTGGGGCTCTGCTGGACTTTCTGCAGGAGTTGCCGGGCTGCCACCTGCTAAAGAAGACGATGTGTCACCCATACCTGCTGCTGGAATTTCTCCCCGGGCAGAGGTGAGGAAGGAAAAAAGCAGTGGGGACCCGGACAGGAGGGGTACCTCAGGCAGGGAAATGGAAAGCTTCCAGAAGAGCGCCCGGGGCCAGGACCGTCCTGGCTGGCCTGCAGGCACCAAGTCGGCCTGCGTGCTGTCGCTGGTGTGACTCCAAGCCCTTTCCTCTAGGCTTTAAAGTCTTTGTACACATTCGGGTGTTTTACCTGGGAAGGGTGGGAAAAGTTCAGCAGCAGCTGGCCTGAGGCTCAGCTCACGTTTACTCAGAGACGCCTCCTCACGGTCCCTCAGCTTTGCAATGAGGACGCTCCTTGCGGGGGAGCTGCTGGCTGCATGGGAGACGATTCCCCACCTCTGACCAACTTCAGAATTGTTTACCACTGGAGCAAGTGCCCTGATAGGGTTTTCCTCTGTATGACCAGTGGGTTCTGTTTTTTTTTTTTTTCTTTTTTGGTTCAAGGTAGGTTTTATTCCTCTTTTTGTATTTATAGATATAAGCATGGAAATAATTCATTCATATAAATACGTCTATGGGAAGGACAGAACTTTTTTTTCTGTTTTTAAATATTATTTTTTAATTTTTAAATTTTATTTTATTCATTTTTTTATACAGCAGGTTCTTATTGGTTATCTATTTTATACATATAAGTGTATATATGTCAATCCCAGGCTCACAATTCATCCCACCACCACCACCCTGCCACTTTCCCCCCTTGGTGACCATACATTTGTTCTCTACATCTGTGTCTCTATTTCTGCCTTGCAAACCGGTTCATCTGTACCATTTTTCTAGGTTCCACATGTATGCGTTAATATACGATATTTGTTTTTCTTTTTCTGACTTACTTCACTCTGTATGACAGTCTCTAGATCTATCCACGCCTCTACAAATGACCCAATTTCATTCCTTTTTATGGCTGAGTAATATTCCATTTTATATATGTACCACATATTTTCTATTTGTCTATCTATGGGCATTTAGGTTGCTTCCATGACCTGGCTATTGTAAATAGTGCTGCAATGAACATTGTGGTGAATGTGACTTTTTGAATTATGGTTTTCTCTGGGTATATGCCCAGTAGTGGGATTGCTGGGTCATATGGTAATTCTATTTTTAGTTTTTTAAGGAACCTCCATACTGTTCTCTATAGTGACTCTATCAATTTACATTCCCACGAATAGTGTAAGGGGGTTCCCTTTTCTCCACACCCTCTCCAGCATTTGTTGTTTGTAGATTTTCTGATGATGCCCATTCTAACTTGTGTGAGGTGATACCTCATTGTAGTTTTGGTTTATATTTCTCTAATAATTAGTGATGTTGAGCAGCTTTTCATGTGCTTCTTGGCCATCTGTATGTCTTCTCGGGACAAATGTCTGTTTACGTCATCTGCCCATTTTTGGATTGGGTTGTTTGTTTTTTTACTGTTGAGCTGCATGTGCTGTTTATATATATTGGAGATGAATCCTTTGTCCATTGATTCGTTTGCAAATATTTTCTCCCATTCTGAGGTTGTCTTTTCGTCTTGTTTGTAGTTTCCTTTGCTTTGCAAAAGCTTTTAGGTTTCATTTGCTCCCATTTGTTTATTTTTGTTTTTTATTCCATTACTCTAGTAGGTGGATCAAAAAAGATCTTGTTGTGATTTTTGTCAAAGAGTATTCTTCCTATGTTTTCCTCTAAGAGTTTTATAGTGTCCAGTCTTACATTTCGGTCTCTAATCCATTTTGAGTTTATTTTTTGTGTATGGTGTTAGGGAGTGTTCTAATTTCATTCTTTTACATGTAGCTGTCCATTTTTCCCAGCACCACTTATTGAAGAGACTGTCTTTTCTCCATTGTATATCCTTGCCTCCTTTGTCATAGATTAGTGGACCATAGGTGTGTAGGTTTATCTCTGGGCTTTCTTTTTTTTTCCTTTTACATCTTTATTGGAGTATAATTGCTTTACAATTGTGTGTTAGTTTCTGCTGTATAAAAAAGTGAATCAGCTATACGTATACATATAACACCATATCCACTCCCTCTTGCACTTCCCTCTCACTCCCTTATCCCACCCCTTTAGGTGGTCACAAAGCACTGAGCTGATCTCCCTGTGCTATGTGGCTGCTTCCCAGTAGCTATCAATTTTACATTTGGTAGTGTATATATGTCCATACCACTCTCTCACTTTGTCCCAGCTTACACTTCCTCCTCCCCGTGTCCTCAAGTCCTTTCTCTACGTCTGTGTCCTTAATCCTTTCCTGCCCCTAGGTTCTTCATAACCTTTTTTTCTTTTAGATTCCATATATATGTGTTAGCATACGGTATTTGTTTTTCTCTTTCTGACTTACTTCACTCTGTAGGACAGACTCTAGATCCATCCACCTCACTACAAATAACTCAGTTTCGTTTCTTTTTATGGCTGAATAATGTTCCATTGTATATATGTGCCACATCTTCTTTATCCAGTTATCTGTTGATGGACACTTAGGTTGCTTCCATGTCCTGGCTATTGTAAATAGAGCTACAATGAACACTGTGGTACATGACTCTTTTTGAATTATGGTTTTCTCAGGGTAAATGTCCAGTAGTGGGATTGCTGGGTTGTACGGTTGTTCTATTTTTAGTTTTTAAGGAACCCCCATACCGTTCTCCCTAGTGGCTATATCAATTTACATTCCCACCAACAGTGCAAGAGGGTTCCCTTTTCTCCAATAAATGCCTCTCCAGCATTTATTGTTGGTAGAATTTTTGATGATGGCCATTCTGACTGGTGTGAGGTGATACCTCATTGTAGTTTTGATTTGCATTTCTCTAATAATTAGTGATGTTCAACATCCTTTCATGTGTTTGTTGGCAACCTGTATATCTTCTTTGGAGAAATGTCTATTTAGGTCTTCTGCCCATTTTTGGATTGGGTTGTTTGGTTTTGTGATATTGAGCTACAGGAGCTGCTTTTTGGAGGTTAATCCTTTGCCATTTGCTTCATTTGAAAATATTTTCTCCCATTCTGATGGTTGTCTTTTCATCTTGCTTATGTTTTCCTTTGCTGTGCAAAAGATTTTAAATTTCATTAAGTTCCATTTTTTTATTTTTGTTTTTATTTCCATTTCTCTAGGAGGTGGGTCAAAAAGGATCTTGCTGTGATTTATGTCATAGACTGTTCTGCTTATGTTTTCCTCTAAGAGTTTTATAGTGGCTGGTCTTACATTTAGGTCTCTAATCCATTTTGAGTTTATTTTTGTGTATGGTGTTAGGGAGTGTTCTAATTTCATTCTTTTACATGTAGCTGTCCAGTTTTCCCAGCACCACTTACTGAAGACACTGTCTTTTCTCCATTGTATACCCTTGCCTCCTTTGTCATAGATTAGTGGACCGTAGGTACGTGGGTTTATCTCTGTGCTTTCTATCCTGTTCTATTGATCTATATTTCTGTTTTTGTGCCACTACCATATTATCTTGATTACTGTAGCTTTGCAATATAGTCTGAAGTGTGGAAGTTTGATTCCTCCAGCTCTTTTTTTTTCCCCTCAAGACTGCTTTGGCTATCCGGGGTCTTTTGTGTCTCCCTACAAATTTTAAGATTTTTTTTTCTAGTTCTGTAGAAAATGCCAAAGGTATTTTGATAGGGATTGCATTGAATCTGTAGATTGCTTTGGGTAGTATAGTCATTTTCACAATATTGATTCTTCTAATCCAAGAACATGGTATATGTCTCCATCTGTTTATATCATCTTTGATTTCTTTCATCAGTGTCATAGTTTTCTGAGTACAGGTCTTTTACTTCCTTAGGTAGGTTTATTCCTAGGTATTTTATTTTTGTTGCAGTGGTAATGGGATTGTTTCCTTAATTTCTCTTTCTGTTCTTTCATTGTTAGTGTATAGGAATGCAAGCAATTTCTGTGCATTAATTTTGTATCCTGCAACTTTACCAAATTCATTGATTAGCTCCAGTGGTTTTCTGGTGGCATCTTTAGGATTCTCTATCTATGATATGATGTCATTTGCAAACAGTGACAATTTTACTTCTTCTTTTCCTTTTTGTATTTCTTTTATTTCTTTTTCTTCTCTGATTGCCATGGCTAGGACTTCCAAAACTATGTTGAATAGTAGTGGTGAGAGTGGACATCCTCGTCTTGTTCCTGACCTTAGAGGAAACGTTTTCAGTTTTTCACCGTTGAGAATGATGTTTGCTGTGGGTTTGTCATATATGGCCTTTATTATGTTGAGGTAGTTTCCCTCTATGCCCACACTCTGCAGAGTTTTTATCGTAAATGGGTGTTGAATTTTCTCAAAATCTTTTCCTGCATCTATTGAGATGATCATATGGTTTTATTCTACAATTTGTTAATATGGTGTATCACATTGATTTGTGTGTATTGAAGAATCCTTGCATCCCTGGGATAAACCCCACTTGATCATGGTGTTTGATCCTTTTAATGTGTTGTTCGATTCTGTTTGCTAGTATTTTGTTGAGGATTTTTACATCTATATTCATCAGTGATATTGGTCTATAATTTTCTTTCCCTGTAGTATCTTTGTCTGGTTTTGGTATCAGGGTGACGGTGGTCTCATAGAATGAGTTTGGGAGTGTTCCTTCCCCTGCAATTGTTTTGAAGAATTTGAGAAGGTTGGGTGTTAGCTCTTCTCTAAATGTTTGACAGAATTCACCTGTGATGCCATCTGGTTCTGGACTTTTGTTTGTTGGAAGATTTTTAATCACAGTTTCAATTTCATTGCTTGTGATAGGTTTGTTCATATTTTCTATTTCTTCCTGGTTCAGTCTTGGAAGGTTATCCCTTTCTAAGAATTTGTCCATTTCTTCCAGGTTGTCCATTTTATTGGCATAGAGTTGCTTGTAGTAGTCTCTTAGGATGCTTTGTATTCCTGTGGTGTCTGTTGTAACTTCTCCTTTTTCACTTCTAATTTTGTTGATTTGATTCCTCTCCCTCTTTTTCTTGAGTCTGGCTAAAGGTTTATCATTTTTGTTTCTCTTCTCAAAGAACCGGCTTTTAGTTTTATTGATCTTTGCTTTCGTTTTCTTTGCTTCTATTTCATTTATTTCTGCTTTGATCTTTATGATTTCTTTCATTCTACTAACTTTGGGTTTTGTTCTTCTTTCTCTAGTTCCTCTAGGTGTAAGGTTAGATTGTTTAGTTGAGATTTTTCTTGTTTCCTGAGGTAGGCTTGTATTGCTATAAACTTCCCTCTTAGAACTGCTTTTGCTGCATCCCATAGGTTTTGGATCATCGTGTGTTTCTTGTCATTTGTCTCTAGGTAGTTTTTGATTTCCTCTTTTATTTCTTCGGTGATCTCTTGGTTATTTAGTAACGTATTGTTTAGCCTCCATGTGTTTGTGTTTTTTACGGTTTTGTCCCTGTTATTGATTTCTAATCTCATAGCATTGTGGTTGGAACAGCTGCTTGATATGATTTCAGTTTTCTTAAATTTACTGAGGCTTTATTTGTGACCCAAGATGTGATCTATCCTGGAGAATGTTCCGTGTGCAGTTGAGAAGAACGTGTAATCTGCTGTTTTTGGATGGAATGTCCTATAAATATCAATTAACTATATCTGGTCTATTGTGTCATTTAAAGCTTGTGTTTCCTTATTAATTTTCTGTCTGGATGATCTCCACTGGTGTAAGTGAGCTGTTAAAGTCCCCTGCTATTATGGTGTTACTGTTGATTTCCTCTTTTATAGCTGTTAGCAGTTGCCTTATGTATTGAGGTGCTCCTATGTTGGGCACATATATATCTATAATTGTTATATCTTCTTCTTGGATTGATCCCTTGACCATTATGTAGTGTCTTTCCTTGTCTCTTGTAACATTCTTTATTTTAAAGTCTATTTTATCTGATATGAGTATTGCTACTCCAGCTTTCTTTTGATTTTCATTTGCATAGAATATATTTTTCCATCGCCTCACTTTCAGTCTGTATGTGTCCCTAGGTCTGAAATGGGTCTCTTGTAGACAGCATATATATGGGTCTTGTTTTTGTATCCATTCAGGGAGCCTGTGTCTTTTGGTTGGAACATTTAGTCCATTCACGTTTAAGGTAATTATTGATATGTATGTTCCTATTACTATTTTCTTAATTGTTATGGGTTTGTCTTGGTGGGTCCTTTTCTTCTCTTGTGTTTCCCACTTAGAGAAGTTCCTTTAGCATTTGGTGTAGAGCTGGTTTCATGGTGCTGAATTCTCTTAGCTTTTGCTTGTCTGTAGGGCTTATGATTTCTCTGTCAAATCTGAATGAGATCCTTGCTGGGTGGAGTACTCTTGGTTGTAGGTTCTTCCCTTTCATCACTTTAAATTTATGCCACTCCCTTCTGGCTTGTAGATTTTCTGCTGAGAAATCAGATGTTATCCTTATGGGAGTTCCCTTGTATATTATTTGTCATTTTTCCCTTGTTGCTTTCAATAATTTTTCTTTGTCTTCAATTTTTGTCAATTTGGTTACTATGTGTCTTGGCATTTTTCTCCTTTGATTTATCCTGACTGGGACTCTCTGCACTTCCTGGACTTGGGTGGCTATTTCTTTTTCCATGCTAGGGAAGTTTTCGATTATAATCTCTTCAAATGTATTCTCGGGTCCTTTCTCTCTCTCTTCTCCTTCTGGGACCCCTTTGATGTGAATGTTGTTGCGTTAAATGTTGTCCCAGAGGACTCTTAGGGTGTCTTCATTTATTTTCATTCTTTTTCTTTATTCTGTTCCATGGCAGTGATTTCCACCTTTCTGTCTTCCAGGCCACTTATCCGTTCTTCTGCCACAGTTATTCTGCTACTGATTCCTTCTGGTGTATTTTTCATTTCAGTTATTATATTGTTCACCTCTGTTTGTTTGTTCTTTAATTCTTCTAGGTGTTTGCTCCTTAATTCTTCTAGGTCTTTGTTAAGCATTTCTTGCATCTTCTCGATCTTTGCCTCCATTCTTTTGCCAAGGTCTTGGATCATGTTCACTATCATTATTCTGAATTCTTTTTCTGGAAGGTTCCCTATCTCCACCTCATTTCGTTTTTTTTCCTAGGGGTTTATCTTGTTCCTTAATCTGGTATAAAGTCCTCTGCCTTTTCATTTTGTCTATCTTTCTGTGAATGTGGTTTTCCTTCCACAGGCTGCAGAATTATAGTTCTTCTTGCTTCTGCTGTCTGCTCTCCAGTGGATGAGTCTATCTTAGAGGCTTGTGCAAGCTTCCTGATGGGAGGGACTGGTGGTGGGTAGAGCTGGGTGTTGCTTTGGTGGGCAAAGCTTTAATCTGCTTGTCTGCAGATTAAATAAAACTTTAATAAAAAGTTTAATCCACTTATCTGCTGATGCATGGGGCTGGGTTCCCTCCCTGTTGGTAGTTTCGCCTGAGGTGACCCAGCACTGGAGCCTACCTTGCTCTTGGTGGGGTTAATGGCGGACTCTGGGAGGGCTCACACCAAGGAGTATTTCCCAGAACTTCTGCTGCCAGTGTCGTTGTCCTCATGGTGAGCCACAGCCACAGCTACCACCTGCCTCTGCAGGAGACCCTCTAAAACTATCAGGTAGTTCTGGTCATTCTCCTACGAGTTCACTGCTCCTTCCCCTGGGTTCTGATGTGCTCACTACTTTGTGTGTGCCCTCCAAGAGTGGAGTATCTGAGTGGAGTTGAGACTCTGAGACTCTGCGTGGAGTCGCACAGACTCTGGGTCCTGTGAAGCTTCGATGCTTTGTGGTTCTAGAAATCCTATAGGAGACGGTTCACAGCAGGTGAAGCTATTGCTGTCAGTTGAGGTGGTGAAGCCAAAGATCTGCAGTTCCGACTAGAGGTGCCGATGTACATACAGGACAAAATCATCTCGTGTGAATGTAGTTCAGGCATGTTTAAGATGAATGGAGCCATGTTAATGCCTACCATATTCTATCTTGAGCCTCTCCTCAGGGACCCCCTCCTCAGTTCCTGAGGCTCCTGTAAGTCATGTACAGGGGACTGGAGAGTGGGCTCTGTCCAATCTGAGCCCTGAGTTACCCTGTGTGTATCTTAGGATACTTTGTATTTCTGTGGGGTCTGTTGTAACATCAACTCTTTCATTTCAGATTTATTTGGGCCCTCTCTTTTTAAAAAAACATACTACTGTTGTCTTTTATTCTTTACAGAAGTTTAATAAGTGTTTGATCTACCTTGACTTACTCTATGTATACTTTTTGCAGTGAGATTTTTACTTTTCTTTGTTTTCTTGTTACTATCAATAATTAGTGAGACTTCTTTTATGCTACCTTCAAAATTGATTATAAAGCTGCTTTATTAGTGATGACAGAGCCTTAATGGAAGTCATGTTCTGGTTGTAAATTAGAATGCAATGTGCCAGCAAAAAGCCCCTTAAGTTTATTTCTCATTACTTCTTGGTCTTTTTTTAATTTAATTTTTATTTTTTATCAGAGCAAATTTGATTAAAATGTTTTGTTTCTTCTAGGTGTGCAAGATGTGGTTCTTTTAAACATATACATATATCTATTCTTCTTTGGATCATTTTCCCATGTAGGTTATGATACAATGTTGAGTAATCTTCTTTTGGTATTACGTAGGTCTTTGGTGATTACACATTTCACATTTGTTTCTATATCTATGTTAACCCCAATATCCTAAGGTATCCAATCCTCACACCTTTCCATTTGGTGAACCATAAGTTAGTTTAGTGAATCTGTGATTGCATTTCTCTGTGGAAATATCTTCATTGGTATCAATTTTTAGCTAAGATCTATAAGTGATATTATAGGATATGTGTCTTTTACTTTCTGACTTAGTACAATTTGCCTGATTACCTCAAGAATCATACATGGTGCTGCAAATAGCATTGTTTTATTTTTTTCCCTGGCTAATATTCCATCTGTACGTGTACCAGTTCTTCTTTGGCCACGCACCTCTTGATGGACCTTTTGGTTGTCTCCATGTCTTGGCTATTGTAATACTGCTGCAATACACATTTGCTTGCCTGTGTCTTTCCAGTTCTGTCTTCTTATGTTATAGTCCAAGGAGTGGGCTTGCTGTATCATATGGTAACTCAGTGTGTACGTTTTAAAGGCACCACCATTCAGTTCTCATTAGTGGCTGTTTCCAGGTTACATCCAACTTAAAGTTGAGGGTATGCATTTCTCCAAAACACCTTCAGTATTTATTGTTTGTAGTTTTCTTGCTGAGGGTTATTCTGACAGGTATGAGCTGATACCCCTTTGTGGTTGAATTTACATGTATCCCATAATCTGTTGAAATTGAGCTTTAAAGCATATCCTTTTTATTTATCAAACAGTGATTACAGCTTAGTTCTTCAAGGTGTTTTCTTAAAGTATGTGTCACATTTTGAAAATTTTTGGCCATTACCTCCCTCGAGACATTTTGAGGGCAGTTTTCATTTACAGCCCTGCATTATTTGTTCATATGAAGTGACCATTAGCACAGGCTTTAAAGCTGCTTTTGCAGGTAACGGCCTGAGGGCGGCAGCCTTTCTACGTTCCCCACTCTGGTAACTAGGGAAACAGACCTTTCGGCCTGTGGTGTTCCTCGGTTATAAATTAGAGTGCAATGTGCCCGGATAAACCCACAAATGCTGATGTCTCCTTACTTTTGTTTGTTTTTTTTTTTAATTTAATTTATATTTAGTATTGGAGTAATATTCCATTGTGTACATGGACCACTTCTTCTTGGTGCATTCCTCGGTTGATGGACATTTTCATTGCTTCCAAGTGTTGACTATGGTAAATATTGCTGGAGTGAAGGATTGCCAGCCTGTGACTTTTTTTTTTTTAATTAATTAATTAATTTATTTATTTATTATTTATGGCTGTGTTGGGTCTTCGTTTCTGTGAGAGGGCCCTCTCCAGTTGCGGCAAGCGGGGGTCACTCTTCATCGCCGTGCGTGGGCCTCTCACCATCGCGGCCTCTCTTGTTGTGGAGCACAGGCTCCAGACACGCAGGCTCAGCAATTGTGGCTCACGGGCACAGTTGCTTCATGGCATATGGGATCTTCCCAGACCAGGGCTCGAACCTGTGTCCCCTGCATTGGCAGGCAGACTCTCAACCACTGCGCCACCAGGGAAGCCCCTGCCTGTGACTTTTTGATTCTCATTTTCTCAGGTGATAGGTCCAGCAGTGGTTTTGATTGATTGACTGGTAGCTCAATGTTTCCCTTTTCAAAGCACCTACATTGTGTTTTCATTAGTGACTCTTAACATGCCCCCCCTTACAACCGAGGGTACGCATTTCTCCACAATCCCTTCAGCATTTATTTTTTGCAGCATTTTTGCTAATGGCCATTCTGACTGCTGTGAGCTGATAGGTATTTGTAATATGGGTATGCATGTCGTTAAATAGTCTAAAATTCATCATTTTTCCACGCCTTTTTCTTTTCTGTTAAAAGAAAAAAGAAAAAAAATTGTGAGTACAATATCCGTCTTGAAAGTGTCTTCCTGGAACGTTGCCCTCTTTTGAAATTTTGGTCAATTTTCAACCCCAGGATTGTTTTGAAATGTAGGTGTCATTTACAGGCCTGCAATGAGTGTGAATATTTAGGGACCATTAGCACTAGGTTTAAGCTGTAGACCTCCCTTGTTATATGGTCGGTCTTTTTGTAATATGTATATAATATGTATTTGGATCATATCCATATCATATAGTAACACAAATCTTCATTTAACCATTCCCGCCACCTTTCCCTTTAGATGAGCAAAGTTGGTTTTCTAAGTTTGTGAGTGTATTTCTCTGTGAATTGTGTTCATTTGTGTCAGTTATTAGATAACGCCTATTAGTGATATCATAGGATATAAGTCTTTTGCTTTCCGACTTACCTCATGATTTGTGATTATCTCCAGGCTCATTTGTGGTGCCTCAAAGAGCAGGGTTTCCTTGTTTTCCATGGCGAATACTCCATTGTGTACCTGGACCACTTATTCTATATCCATTCACTTGTTGATGGACATTTTTATCGCTTCACTGCCTTGGCTATTGTGAATAATGCTGCACTGCAGCTTTTGCAACCTGTGTCTTCTTGATACTTGTCTTCTCAGGTGAGAGGTCCAATGGTGCGCCTGCTGGATTGAATGGTACCTAAATTTTTACTTTTAAACGCAGCTCTTTTCTGTTCTCATTACTGGCTGTTAACCACTTTGCATCTCACCAGCAGCTAGAGGATACACAATTCTCTACAACCGCATCAGCATTTATGCTTTGTAGACTTTTTGCTGATGGTCAGTCGACTGGTGTGATTGGAAACCCTTTTGTTGATTAGATTGCATGAGTCTAATAATTCCTGAGGTTGAGCCTTAATCCATTCTCCTTTTATTTAAAGACGGTGAGTAATACTTACCTCTTTATAGTATTTTATTGAAAAATTTGCCTGTATTAAATTTTTTTTTCCGTTCCCTACCTCAGCACAATTTTTGACGGCAGGTGACCTTTACAGCCCTGAGTCCTTGTGAATTTTAAGTGACCATTAGCTGTGGGTTTAAAGCCGCTCTTGCGGGAAACGGCCACAAGGCGGCAGCATTTCTCCTTTACCAAATCTGGTTACTATGGCAACAGAGCCTTGCTGGAAGTGATGGTCTAGGTTGCAAATTAGAATGGAATGTGCCAGGAAAAAGCCCCTTAAGTTTATGTCTCATTACTTCTTGTTCATATTTTTAAGTTAATTTTTATTTTTTGTCACAACAAACTTGATTACAATGTTTTGTTTGTTCTAGGTGTGCAAGATGTGGTTCTTTCACACATATACATATACATATATCTATTCTTCTTCGGATCCTTTTCCCATGTAGGTTATGACACAATGTAGAGTAGTCTTCTCTTGGTATTCTGTAGGTCTTTGGTGATTATATATTTCACATGTGTTTGTATGTCTCTGTTAACCTCAATATGGTAATGTATCCAATCCTCACACCTTTCCATCTGGTGAACCATAAGTTTCTTTAATGTATCTGTGATTGCCTTTCTCTGTGGAAATATCTTCGTTTCTATCAATTTTTAGGTAACACCTATATCTGATATGATAGGATATGTGTCTTTCACTTTCTCACTTACTACAAGTTGTGTGATTACCTCTAGACTCATCTATGGTGCTGCAAATGGCATTGCTTCATTTTGTCACTAGCTCATATTCCATCTGTACATGTAGCAGTTCTTCTTTGTCCACCCATTTGTCAGTGGACTTTTTGGTTACTTCCATATATTGGCTATTGTAATAGTATGCATTGCAGATTTGCCTGCCTGTGTCCTTCCAATTCTGTCTTTGTCGGTTATAGTCCAGGAATAGGTCTGCTAGGTCATATGGTAGCTCAGTGTTTACCTTTTAAAGGTACCTCCATTCTGTTTTCATTAGTGGCTCTTTCCAGGTTACGTCCCACTTAAAGTTGAGGGTATACATTTCTCCACAGCACCTTCAGCATTTATTATTTGTAGTTTTTGCTGATGGTTATTCTGACGGGTGTGAGCTGACACCTCTTTACGGTTGAATTTGCCTGTGTCTCATATTCCGTTGCAATTGAGCTTTAAGGCAAGTCATTTTTATTTTTCAAGCTGTAATTACAGCTTAGTTCTTCAAAGTGGTTTCTTAAACTATGTGTCAAATTTTGAAATGTTTTGGCCATTACCTCCCTCAAGACATTTTGAGGGCAGGTTTCATTTTCAGCCCTACAGTACTTGTTCATATGAAGTGACCATTAGCACAGGCTTTAAACTGCTTTTGCAGGTAACGGCCACAGGGCTGCTACCTTTCTACATTCCCCACGCTGATACTAGGGAAACAGACTTTACGGCCAGTGGTGTTCCTCGGTTGTAAATTAGAGTAGAATGTGCCCAGATAAACACAAAAAAGCTGATGATTCCTTACTTTTGTTGGATTTTTAAATTTAATTTATATTTATTATTGGAGTTAATATTCTATTCTGTACATGGACCACTTCTTGGTGCATTCCTCTGTTGATGGACATTTTCATTGCTTCCAAGTGTTGGCTATGGTAAATATTGTTGGAGTGCAGGATTGCCAGCCTGTGACTTTTTGATTCTCATTTTCTCTGGTGATAGGCCCAGCAGTGGGTGTGATTGATGGACTGGTCACTCAGTGTTTACTTTTTCAAAGCACCTCCAATGTGTTTTTATTAGTGGCTTTTACAACGTCCCCCTTAGAACCGAGGGTACGCATTTCTCCACAATCGCTTCAGCATTTATTGTTTGCACCATTTTTGCTGATGGCCATTCTGACTGCTGTGATCTGATAGGTATTTGTAATTTGGGTTTGCATATCTTTCAAAATTCCTAAAATTCATCATTTTTCCACATCTTTTTCTTTTATCAAAAGAATAATCTGTGAGCACAATATACCTCTTGAAATTATCTTCTTCGAAGGTTGCCCTCTTTTGAATTTTTTGTTCGATTTTTGACCCCAGAATTTTTTTGGAGGGCCGGTGTCATTTACAGAACTGCAAGTTGTTGAATATTAATGACAGTTTGCAGTGGGTTTAAAGCTGCTGTTGTGGGAAACGGCCAAAAGGAGGCAGCATTTCGCCATTCCCCAATCTAGGTACTAGGGCAACAGAGCCTTTCTGGAAGTCGTTGTCTTAGGTTGTAAATTAGAATGGAGTTTGCCAGGAGAAATCCCCATAAGTTTATGTCTCATTAGTTCTTATTCTTTTTTTTTCCAAACACACACACTGTATTTTATTTTTATAAGAGATAAATAGACTGACATCAAGCATTTTACATGGATGATCACAACAAAAGCAACAATGATTGCAATTACCAAACATGAAACACACTCATACTATGTGAAAATATTGACATTCAGTCCAGTAATCCTTCACTGTAGCAGCTGCTTTACTTTGCAGTGAAAATTGATTTGTATATTCTTTGCCTCTGAGTCCTTGTGGGATTTTTTTTTTAATTCAAACAGAAAGTAACAAAAATTATACTTATCGTCATCAGTTCACTCAGTCCCATGTAATAAATTTTTTTTCATCTGGATCTTTTGTTAGCACTTTTATGAGTTCATTAGTTTTATCATTAGAGTTCTGAAAATGCTTATTCATTCATTTCAGCAGTACAATAGAGTTACCAGAAACCTGTACTTGTCAGAGTCTTTTCCATGAATTTCATGAAGATGAAACCCTTTTATAGGAACATATTTGCAAAAGCATCAGAGTACACCCAGAACTGTCTGTAAATGACAAAAGACTTAAAAATGACCACGGTTAAAGATTTGATGAAAGTTTATAATAATGCAGTTGACAAGAAAATTAGTTATTTCTGAGATATACATTTTAAAGTAATAACTAGGATTATGAATTATAACATTATACCAGAACATATAAGATTTTTAGAAATTTCATGTAATGTCTGAAACATTTATATTAACATATTTCCATACAAAAAACCGAATGAAAGTTTAGTATTAGTTGTTTTGTTTGTTTTTTTTTATACTGCAGGTTCTTATCAGTCATCAATTTTATACACATCAGTGTATACATGTCAATCCCAATAGCCCAATTCAGCACAACACCATCCCCACCCCACCGCATTCCCCCCCCCTTGGTGTCCATGTGTCTGCGCTCTACATCTGTGTCTCAACTTATGCCCTGCAAACTGGCTCATCTGTACCAATTTTCTAGGTTCCACATACCTGCGTTAATATACGGTATTTGTTTTTCTCTTTCTGACTTACTTCACTCTGTATGACAGTCTCTAGATCCATCCACGTCTCAACAAATGACTCAATTTGGTTCCTTTTTGTGGCTGAGTAATATTCCATTCTATATATGTACCACAACTTCTTTATCCATTCGTCTGTTGATGGGCATTTAGGTTGCTTCCGTGACCAGGCTATTGTAAATAGTGCTGTAATAAACATTCGGGTGCAAGTGTACTTTTGAATTATGGTTTTCTCTGGGTGTATACACAGTAGTGGGATTGCTGGGTCATATGGTAGCTCAATGTTCACATTTTTAAGGCACGTACATTCTGTTCTCTTTAGTGCCTCTTTCCAAGTTATATCCCACTTAAAGTTCAGGGTATGCATTCCTCCACAACACCTTCAGCATTTATTGTTTGTAGTTTTCTTGCTGATGGTTATTCTGACAAGGGTGAGCTGCTACCTCTTTCTGGTTGAATTCGAATGGGCCTCATAATCCGTTGAAATTGAGCTTTAAGGCATGTCCTTTTTACTTTTCAAGCTGTGATAACCCCTTATTTCTTCAAAGTGTTCTCTTAAAGTATGTGTCATATTTTGACATGTTTTGGCCATTACCTCCCTCAAGACATTTTGAGGGCAGGTTTCATTTACAGTCCTGCAGTACTTGTTCCTAGGAAAGGACCATTAGCACAGGCCTTAAAGCTGCTTTCGCAGGTAACTGCCAGAGGGTGGCAGCCTTTCTATGTTCCCCACCCTGGTACCTATGGAAAAGCCCTTGCAGCATGTGGTGTTTCTCGGTTATAAATTAGAGTGGAGTGTGCCCGGAAAAACCCACACAAGCTGATGTCTCCTTACTTTTGTTGGTTTTTTAAATTTAATTTTTATTTTTTATTGGAGTAATTTTCCACTGTATACGTGGACCACTTCTACTTTGTGTATTCCTTAGTTGATGGACATTTTCATTGTTTCCAAGTGTTGGCTATGGGAAATATTGTTGGAGTGCAGGATTGCCAGCCTGTGACTATTTGATTCTCATTTTATCAGGTGATAGGCCCAGCAGTGGGTGTGATTCATTGACTGGTAGCACCGTGGTTCCCTTTTCAAAGCACCTTCTTTGTGTTTTCATTAGTGGCTCTTACCACGTCCCCCTTAGAATTGAGGGTACGCATTTCTCCACAATTGCTTCAGCATTTACTGTTTGCAGCATTTATGCTAATGGCCCTTGTGGCTGCTGTGAGCTGATAGGTTTTTGTAACTTGGGTTTGCATGTCTTTGAAAATTCGTAAAACTCATCATTTTTCTCTGCCGTTTTAATTTCTGTTAAAAAAAGGAAACAGTTGGGAGTACAGTATAACTCTTGAAATTGTGTTCTTGGAAGATTGCCCTCTTTTGAAATTTTTGGTCGATTTTGCACCCCAGAATTTTTTAGAAAGCAGGTGTCTTTTACCGAACTGCAAGTTTGGTGAATATTTAGTGACCTTTAGCAATGGGTTTAAAGCTGCTGTTGTGGGAAGTGGCCTCAAGGAGGCAGTACTTCTCCATTCCCAAATCTGAGGACTAGGGCAGCAGAGCCTTTCTGGAAGTCGTGTCCCTAGTTTGTCAATTCCATTGAAATGTGCATGGAGAAAGCCCCATAAGTTTATGTCTCATTATTTCTTCTTGGTTTTAAAATTTTTTTTAATTGGGGTAAATCTTAGAATACTGTTTGTCCTAGGTGTACACAATCTGGTTCGTTTGTACATTATATATGTCTATTCAAGTACAGATTCTCTTCCCATGTAAAATGATACTGAGGGTGCCGCAGACCTCTCTTGCTATATGGTTGATCTTTTTGAGATATGTATATAATATGTGTTTGTATACATATAGTAACACTAATCTTAATTTATCCATTCCCCCCACCTTTCCTTTTAGATGAGCATAGTTTGTTTTCTAAGTCTGTGAGTGTCTTTCTCTGTGGAAATATGTTCCTTTGTGTCAGTTATTAAATAACGCCTATAAGTGATATCATAGAATATAGGTCTTTTGCTTTCCGACTTACCTCATGTTTCGTGATTATCTCCAGACTCATTTGCGGTGCCTCAGAGAGCAGTGGTTCATTGTTTTCCATGGCTATTATTCCATTGTGTACATGGACCACTTCTTCTTTATCCATTTACCTGTTGTTGGACATTTTGATTGCTCCACTCTCTTGGTTCTTGTGAATAACGCTGGACTGCAGCTTTTGCGGCCTGTGTCTTCTCGATTCTTGTCTTCTCAAGTGAGAGGTCCAATGGTGCGCCTGCTGCATTGAATGGTGCCTGCAGTTTTACTTTTAAACACAGCTCCTTTCTGTTCTCATTATTGGCTGTTACCCCTTCACGTCTCACCAGCAGGTAGAGTGTACACAGTTCTCTAAAACCCCTTCAGCATTTATTGTTTGTTGACTTTTTGCTGATGGTAAGTCAACTGGTGTAAGTTGAAACTTTTTGTAGATTAGATTGCATGGGTCTAACACTCCCTGAGGTTGAGCTTTTATCCATTTTCCTTTTTTTTAAAAGAACGTGAGTAAAACTTAACTCTTCATACTCTCTTCTTGAAACATTTGCCTGTTTTGAATTTTTTTGTCCATTCCTTCCTTCAGCACAATTTTTAAGGGCAGGTGTCCTTTACAGCCCTGAGTCCTTGGGAATGTTAAGTGACCATTAGCTGTGAGTTTAAAGCTGTTCTTGCAGGAAACGGCCACAAGGTGGCAGCATTTCCCCTTTACCATATTTGGTTAATAGGGAAACAGAGCCTTAATGGAAGTGGTGTTGTAGGTTGTAAATTAGAATGGAATGTGCCAGGGAAAAGCCCTTTAAGTTTATGTCTCATTACTTCTTGTTCATATTTGTAATTTACTTTTTATTTTTTATCCCAGCAAATATGATTACAATGGTTTGTTTGTTCTAGGTGTGCAAGATGTGGTTCTTTCCCACATATACATGTATCTATTCTTCCTCGCATCCTTTTCCCATGTAGGTTATGACACAATGTTGAGTAGTCTTCTCCTGGTCTTCCGTACGTCTTTGGTGGTTATATATTTCACATGGTTTGTATATCTCTGTTAACCCCAATGTGGCAATGTATCCAATCCTCATCCCTTTCTATTTGGTGAACCATAAGTTTTTTAATGAATCTGTGATTGCCTTTCTCTGTGGAAATATCTTCATTGGTATCAATTTTTAAGTAACTCTTAAAAGTGATATGATAGGATATGTGCCTTTTGCTTTCTCACTTACTACACGTGGCGTGATTACGTCTAGACTCATCTATGGTGCTTCAAATGGCATTGTCTCATTTTTTTCACTAGCGAATATTCCATCTGTACATGGAGGAGTTCTTCTTTGTCCATCCATCTGTTGGTGGACTTTTTGGTTACTTCCATATCTTGGCTATTGTAATGGTGTGCAATGCAGATTTGCCTGCCTGTGTCTTTCCAATTCTCTCTTCTTAGGTTATACGTCGAGGAGTGGGCCTGCTGGATCATATAGTAGCTCAATGTTTACCTTTTTAAGGCACCTCCATTCTGTTCTCATTCGTGGCCCTTTCCAAGTTACGTCCCCTTTGAAGTTGAGGGTATGCATTTCTCCACAACACTTTCAGCATTTATTGTTTGTAGTTTTCTTGCTGATGGTTACTCTGATAAGTGTGAGCTGATACCTCTCTGTGGTTGAATTCGAATGTACCACATAATCTGTTGAAATTGAGCTTTAAGGCATGTCCTTTTCTATTTTTCAAGCTGTGATTACCCCTTAGTTCTTCAAAGTGTTCTCTTTAAGTATGTGTCACATTTTGAAATGTTTTGGCCTTTACCTCCCTCAAGACATTTTGAGGGCCTGTTTCATTTACAGTTCTGCGGTACTTGTTCCTATGAAGTGACCATTAGCACAGGCTTTAAAGCTGCTTTTGCAGGTAACTGCCAGAGGGCGGCAGCCTTTCTATGTCCCCCACCCTGGTAACTAGGGAAAAGCCCTTGCGGCCTGTGGTGTTTCTCGGTTATAAATTAGAGTGGAGTGTGCCCGGACAAACCCACACAAGCTGATGTCTCCTTACTTTTGTTGGATTTTTGCATTTAATTTTTATTTTTTATTGGAGTAATTTTCCACTGTGTACGTGGACCACTTCTACTTTGTGCAATCCTCGGTTGATGGACATTTTCATTGCTTCCAAGTGTTGGCTATGGTAAATATTGTTGGAGTGCAGGATTGCCAGGCTGTGACTTTTCGATTCTCATTTTCTCAGGTGATAGGCCCAGCAGTGGGTGTAATTGATTGACTGGTAGCACCGTGTTTCCCTTTTCAAAGCACCTTCTTTGTGTTTTCATTAGTGGCTCTTACCACGTCCCCCTTAGAATCGAGGGTACGCATTTCTCCACAATCGCTTCAGCATATATTGTTTGCAGCATTTATGCTAATGGCCCTTCTGGCTGCTGTGAGCTGATAGGTTTTTGTAATTTGGGTTTGCATGTCTTTGAAAATTCGTAAAACTCATCATTTTTCTCCACCGTTTTCTTTTCTGTTAAAAAAAAGGAAACAAGTGGGAGTACAATAGAACTCTTGAAATTGTGTTCTTGGAAGGTTGCCCTCTTTTGAAATTTTTGGTCGATTTTCCACTCCAGAATTTTTTTAGAAAGCAGGTGTCTTTTACCGAACTGCAAGTTTGGTGAATATTTAGTGACCTTTAGCAATGGGTTTAAAGCTGCTGTTGTGGGAAGTGGCCTCAAGCAGGCAGCATATCTCCATTCCCATATCTGGGTACTAGGGCAGCAGAGCCTTTCTGGAAGTCGTGTTCCTAGTTTGTAAATTACATTGGAATGTGCATGGAGAAAGCCCCATAAGTATATGTCTCATTATTTCTTCTTGGTTTTAAAGTTGTTTTTAATTGGGGTAAAGTTTAGAATATTGTTTGTCGTAGGTGTACACAATCTGGTTCGTTTGTACATTATATATGTCTATTCAAGTACAGATCCTCTTCCCATGTAAAATGTTACTGACGGTTCCGCAGACCTCCCTTGCTATATGGTTGGTCTTTTTGAGATATGGATATAATATGTGTTTGTATACATATAGTAACACTAATCTTAATTTATCCATTCCCCCCACCTTTCCTTTTAGATGAGCATAGTTTGTTTTCTAAGTCTGTGAGTGTCTTTCTCTGTGGAAATATGTTCCTTTGTGTGAGTTATTAGATAACGCCTATAAGTGATATCATAGAATATAGGTCTTTTGCTTTCCGACTTACCTCATGTTTCGTGATTATCCCCAGATTCATTTGTGGTGACTCAGAGAGCAGTGGTTCATTGTTTTCCATGGCTATTATTCCATTGTGTACATGGACCACTTCTTCTTTATCCATTCACCTGTTGTTGGACATTTTGATTGCTCCACTGTCTTGGCTATTGTGAATAAGGCTGCACTGCAGCTTTTGCGGCCTGTGTCTTCTCGATTCTTGTCTTCTCAGGTGAGAGGTCCAATGGTGCGCCTGCTGCATTGAATGGTGCCTGCAGTTTTACTTTTAAACACAGCTCCTTTCTGTTCTCATTATTGGCTGTTACCCCTTCACGTCTCACCAGCAGGTAGAGTGTACACAGTTCTCTAAAACCCCTTCAGCATTTATTGTTTGTTGACTTTTGCTGATGGTAAGTCAACTGGTGTAAGTTGAAACTTTTTGTAGATTAGATTGCATGGGTCTAACACTCCCTGAGGTTGAGCTTTTATCCATTTTCCTTTTTTTTAAAAGAACGTGAGTAAAACTTAACTCTTCATACTCTCTTCTTGAAACATTTGCCTGTTTTGAATTTTTTTGTCCATTCCTTCCTTCAGCACAATTTTTTAGGGCAGGTGTCCTTTACAGCCCTGAGTCCTTGGGAATGTTAAGTGACCATTAGCTGTGAGTTTAAAGCTGTTCTTGCAGGAAACGGCCACAAGGTGGCAGCATTTCCCCTTTACCATATTTGGTTACTAGGGAAACAGAGCCTTAATGGAAGTGGTGTTGTAGGTGGTAATTAGAATGGAATGTGCCAGGGAAAAGCCCTTTAAGTTTATGTCTCATTACTTCTTGTTCATATTTGTAGTTTACTTTTTATTTTTTATCCCAGTAAATATGATTACAATGGTTTGTTTGTTCTAGGTGTGCAAGATGTGGTTGTTTCACACATATACATGTATCTATTCTTCCTCGCATCCTTTTCCCATGTAGGTTATGACACAATGTTGAGTAGTCTTCTCCTGGTCTTCCGTACGTCTTTGGTGGTTATATATTTCACATGGTTTGTATATCTCTGTTAACCCCAATGTGGCAATGTATCCAATCCTCATCCCTTTCTATTTGGTGAACCATAAGTTTTTTAATGAATCTGTGATTGCCTTTCTCTGTGGAAATATCTTCATTGGTATCAATTTTTAAGTAACTCTTAAAAGTGATATGATAGGATATGTGTCGTTTGCTTTCTCACTTACTACACGTGGCGTGATTACGTCTAGACTCATCTATGGTGCTGCAAACGGCATTGTTTCATTTTTTTCACTAGCGAATATTCCATCTGTACATGGAGGAGTTCTTCTTTGTCCATCCATCTGTTGGTGGACTTTTTGGTTACTTCCATATCTTGGCTATTGTAATACTGTGCAGTGCAGATTTGCCTGCCTGTGTCTTTCCAATTCTCTCTTCTTAGGTTTTACGTCGAGGAGTGGGCCTGCTGGATCATATAGTAGCTCAATGTTTACCTTTTTAAGGCACCTCCATTCTGTTCTCATTCGTGGCCCTTTCCAAGTTACGTCCCCTTTGAAGTTGAGGGTATGCATTTCTCCACAACACTTTCAGCATTTATTGTTTGTAGTTTTCTTGCTGATGGTTACTCTGATAAGTGTGAGCTGATACCTCTCTGTGGTTGAATTCGAATGTGCCACATAATCTGTTGAAA
Organism: Balaenoptera borealis; assembly: GCF_965194805.1. Classification (NCBI taxonomy): domain Eukaryota; kingdom Metazoa; phylum Chordata; class Mammalia; order Artiodactyla; family Balaenopteridae; genus Balaenoptera; species Balaenoptera borealis. The sequence continues at coordinate 36,399,596 of NC_138864.1, forward strand.
TTGAGCTTTAAGGCATGTCCTTTTCTATTTTTCAAGCTGTGATTACCCCTTAGTTCTTCAAAGTGTTCTCTTTAAGTATGTGTCACATTTTGAAATGTTTTGGCCTTTACCTCCCTCAAGACATTTTGAGGGCCTGTTTCATTTACAGTTCTGCAGTACTTGTTCCTATGAAGTGACCATTAGCACAGGCTTTAAAGCTGCTTTTGCAGGTAACTGCCAGAGGGCGGCAGCCTTTCTATGTCCCCCAACCTGGTAACTAGGGAAAAGCCCTTGCGGCCTGTGGTGTTTCTCGGTTATAAATTAGAGTGGAGTGTGCCCGGACAAACCCACACAAGCTGATGTCTCCTTACTTTTGTTGGATTTTTACATTTAATTTTTATTTTTTATTGGAGTAATTTTCCACTGTGTACGTGGACCACTTCTACTTTGTGCATTCCTCGGTTGATGGACATTTTCATTGCTTCCAAGTGTTGGCTATGGTAAATATTGTTGGAGTGCAGGATTGCCAGGCTGTGACTTTTCGATTCTCATTTTCTCAGGTGATAGGCCCAGCAGTGGGTGTAATTGATTGACTGGTAGCACCGTGTTTCCCTTTTCAAAGCACCTTCTTTGTGTTTTCATTAGTGGCTCTTACCACGTCCCCCTTAGAATCGAGGGTACGCATTTCTCCACAATCGCTTCAGCATATATTGTTTGCAGCATTTATGCTAATGGCCCTTCTGGCTGCTGTGAGCTGATAGGTTTTTGTAATTTGGGTTTGCATGTCTTTGAAAATTCGTAAAACTCATCATTTTTCTCCACCGTTTTCTTTTCTGTTAAAAAAAAGGAAACAATTGGGAGTACAATAGAACTCTTGAAATTGTGTTCTTGGAAGGTTGCCCTCTTTTGAAATTTTTGGTCGATTTTCCACTCCAGAATTTTTTTAGAAAGCAGGTGTCTTTTAGCGAACTGCAAGTTTGGTGAATATTTAGTGACCTTTAGCAATGGGTTTAAATCTGCTGTTGTGGGAAGTGGCCTCAAGCAGGCAGCATATCTCCATTCCCGTATCTGGGTACTAGGGCAGCAGAGCCTTTCTGGAAGTCGTGTTCCTAGTTTGTAAATTACATTGGAATGTGCATGGAGAAAGCCCCATAAGTATATGTCTCATTATTTCTTCTTGGTTTTAAAATTTTTTTTTAATTGGGGTAAAGCTTAGAATATTGTTTGTCCTAGGTGTACACCATCTGGTTCGTTTGTACATTATATATGTCTATTCAAGTACAGATCCTCTTCCCATGTAAAATGTTACTGACGGTTCCGCAGACCTCCCTTGCTATATGGTTGGTCTTTTTGAGATATGGATATAATATATGTTTGTATACATATAGTAACACTAATCTTAATTTATCCATTCCCCCCACCTTTCCTTTTAGATGAGCATAGTTTGTTTTCTAAGTCTGTGAGTGTCTTTCTCTGTGGAAATATGTTCCTTTGTGTCAGTTATTAGATAACGCCTATAAGTGATATCATAGAATATAGGTCTTTTGCTTTCCGACTTACCTCATGTTTCGTGATTATCTCCAGACTCATTTGTGGTGCCTCAGAGAGCAGTGGTTCATTGTTTTCCATGGCTATTATTCCATTGTGTACATGGACCACTTCTTCTTTATCCATTCACCTGTTGTTGGACATTTTGATTGCTACCCTGTCTTGGCTATTGTGAATAAGGCTGCACTGCAGCTTTTGCGGCCTGTGTCTTCTCGATTCTTGTCTTCTCAGGTGAGAGGTCCAATGGTGCGCCTGCTGCATTGAATGGTGCCTGCAGTTTTACTTTTAAACACAGCTCCTTTCTGTTCTCATTATTGGCTGTTACCCCTTCACGTCTCACCAGCAGGTAGAGTGTACACAGTTCTCTAAAACCCCTTCAGCATTTATTGTTTGTAGACTTTTTGCTCATGTTCAGGCGACTGGTGTAAGTTGAAACTTTTTGTAGATTAGATTGCATGGGTCTAACACTCCCTGAGGTTGAGCTTTTATCCATTTTCCTTTTTTTTTTAAAAGAGCGTGAGTAAAACTTAACTCTTCATAGTCTCTTCTTGAAACATTTGCCTGTTTTGAATTGTTTTGTCCATTCCCTCCTTCAGCACAATTTTTTAGGGCAGGTGTCCTTTACAGCCCTGAGTCCTTGGGAATGTTACGTGACCATTAGCTGTGAGTTTAAAGCTGTTCTTGCAGGAAACGGCCACAAGGTGGCAGCATTTCCCCTTTACCATATTTGGTTACTAGGGAAACAGAGCCTTAATGGAAGTGGTGTTGTAGGTTGTAAATTAGAATGGAATGTGCCAGGGAAAAGCCCTTTAAGTTTATGTCTCATTACTTCTTGTTCATATTTGTAGTTTACTTTTTATTTTTTATCCCAGTAAATATGATTACAATGGTTTGTTTGTTCTAGGTGTGCAAGATGTGGTTCTTTCACACATATACATGTATCTATTGTTCCTCGCATCCTTTTCCCATGTAGGTTATGACACAATGTTGAGTAGTCTTCTCCTGGTCTTCCGTACGTCTTTGGTGGTTATATATTTCACATGGTTTGTATATCTCTGTTAACCCCAATGTGGCCATGTATCCAATCCTCATCCCTTTCTATTTGGTGAACCATAAGTTTTTTAATGAATCTGTGATTGCCTTTCTCTGTGGAAATATCTTCATTGGTATCAATTTTTAAGTAACTCTTAAAAGTGATATGATAGGATATGTGTCTTTTGCTTTCTCACTTACTACACGTGGCGTGATTACGTCTAGACTCATCTATGGTGCTGCAAACGGCATTGTTTCATTTTTTTCACTAGCGAATATTCCATCTGTACATGGAGGAGTTCTTCTTTGTCCATCCATCTGTTGGTGGACCTTTTGGTTACTTCCATATCTTGGCTATTGTAATACTGTGCAGTGCAGATTTGCCTGCCTGTGTCTTTCCAATTCTCTCTTCTTAGGTTTTACGTCGAGGAGTGGGCCTGCTGGATCATATAGTAGCTCAATGTTTACCTTTTTAAGGCACCTCCATTCTGTTCTCATTCGTGGCCCTTTCCAAGTTACGTCCCCTTTGAAGTTGAGGGTATGCATTTCTCCACAACACTTTCAGCATTTATTGTTTGTAGTTTTCTTGCTGATGGTTATTCTGACAAGTGTGAGCTGATACCTCTCTGTGGTTGAATTCGAATGTGCCACATAATCTGTTGAAATTGAGCTTTAAGGCATGTCCTTTGCTATTTTTCAAGCTGTGATTACCCCTTAGTTCTTCAAAGTGTTCTCTTTAAGTATGTGTCACATTTTGAAATGTTTTGGCCTTTACCTCCCTCAAGACATTTTGAGGGCCTGTTTCATTTACAGTTCTGCAGTACTTGTTCCTATGAAGTGACCATTAGCACAGGCTTTAAAGCTGCTTTTGCAGGTAACTGCCAGAGGGCGGCAGCCTTTCTAGGTCCCCCACCCTGGTAACTAGGGAAAAGCCCTTGCGGCCTGTGGTGTTTCTCGGTTATAAATTAGAGTGGAGTGTGCCCGGACAAACCCACACAAGCTGATGTCTCCTTACTTTTGTTGGATTTTTACATTTAATTTTTATTTTTTATTGGAGTAATTTTCCACTGTGTACGTGGACCACTTCTACTTTGTGCATTCCTCGGTTGATGGACATTTTCATTGCTTCCAAGTGTTGGCTATGGTAAATATTGTTGGAGTGCAGGATTGCCAGGCTGTGACTTTTCGATTCTCATTTTCTCAGGTGATAGGCCCAGCAGTGGGTGTAATTGATTGACTGGTAGCACCGTGTTTCCCTTTTCAAAGCACCTTCTTTGTGTTTTCATTAGTGGCTCTTACCACGTCCCCCTTAGAATCCAGGGTACGCATTTCTCCACAATCGCTCCAGCATTTATTGTTTGCAGCATTTATGCTAATGGCCCTTCTGGCTGCTGTGAGCTGATAGGTTTTTGTAATTTGGGTTTGCATGTCTTTGAAAATTCGTAAAACTCATCATTTTTCTCCACCGTTTTCTTTTCTGTTAAAAAAAAGGAAACAATTGGGAGTACAATAGAACTCTTGAAATTGTGTTCTTGGAAGGTTGCCCTCTTTTGAAATTTTTGGTCGATTTTCCACTCCAGAATTTTTTTAGAAAGCAGGTGTCTTTTACCGAACTGCAAGTTTGGTGAATATTTAGTGACCTTTAGCAATGGGTTTAAATCTGCTGTTGTGGGAAGTGGCCTCAAGCAGGCAGCATATCTCCATTCCCATATCTGGGTACTAGGGCAGCAGAGCCTTTCTGGAAGTCGTGTTCCTAGTTTGTAAATTACATTGGAATGTGCATGGAGAAAGCCCCATAAGTATATGTCTCATTATTTCTTCTTGGTTTTAAAATTTTTTTTTAATTGGGGTAAAGCTTAGAATATTGTTTGTCCTAGGTGTACACCATCTGGTTCGTTTGTACATTATAGATGTCTATTCAAGTACAGATCCTCTTCCCATGTAAAATGTTACTGACGGTTCCGCAGACCTCCCTTGCTATATGGTTGGTCTTTTTGAGATATGGATACAATATGTGTTTGTATACATATAGTAACACTAATCTTAATTTATCTATTCCCCCCACCTTTCCTTTTAGATGAGCATAGTTTGTTTTCTAAGTCTGTGAGTGTCTTTCTCTGTGGAAATATGTTCCTTTGTGTCAGTTATTAGATAACGCCTATAAGTGATATCATAGAATATAGGTCTTTTGCTTTCCGACTTACCTCATGTTTCGTGATTATTTCCAGATTCATTTGTGGTGCCTCAGAGAGCAGTGGTTCATTGTTTTCCATGGCTATTATTCCCTTGTGTACATGGACCACTTCTTCTTTATCCATTCACCTGTTGTTGGACATTTTGATTGCTCCACTGTCTTGGCTATTGTGAATAAGGCTGCACTGCAGCTTTTGCGGCCTGTGTCTTCTCGATTCTTGTCTTCTCAGGTGAGAGGTCCAATGGTGCGCCTGCTGCATTGAATGGTGCCTGCAGTTTTACTTTTAAACACAGCTCCTTTCTGTTCTCATTATTGGCTGTTACCCCTTCACGTCTCACCAGCAGGTAGAGGGTACACAGTTCTCTAAAACCCCTTCAGCATTTATTGTTTGTAGACTTTTTGCTCATGTTCAGGCGACTGGTGTAAGTTGAAACTTTTTGTAGATTAGATTGCATGGGTCTAACACTCCCTGAGGTTGAGCTTTTATCCATTTTCCTTTTTTTTTAAAAGAGCGTGAGTAAAACTTAACTCTTCATACTCTCTTCTTGAAACATTTGCCTGTTTTGAATTGTTTTGTCCATTCCCTCCTTCAGCACAATTTTTTAGGGCAGGTGTCCTTTACAGCCCTGAGTCCTTGGGAATGTTACGTGACCATTAGCTGTGAGTTTAAAGCTGTTCTTGCAGGAAACGGCCACAAGGTGGCAGCATTTCCCCTTTACCATATTTGGTTACTAGGGAAACAGAGCCTTAATGGAAGTGGTGTTGTAGGTTGTAAATTAGAATGGAATGTGCCAGGGAAAAGCCCTTTAAGTTTATGTCTCATTACTTCTTGTTCATATTTGTAGTTTACTTTTTATTTTTTATCCCAGTAAATATGATTACAATGGTTTGTTTGTTCTAGGTGTGCAAGATGTGGTTCTTTCACACATATACATGTATCTATTGTTCCTCGCATCCTTTTCCCATGTAGGTTATGACACAATGTTGAGTAGTCTTCTCCTGGTCTTCCGTACGTCTTTGGTGGTTATATATTTCACATGGTTTGTATATCTCTGTTAACCCCAATGTGGCCATGTATCCAATCCTCATCCCTTTCTATTTGGTGAACCATAAGTTTTTTAATGAATCTGTGATTGCCTTTCTCTGTGGAAATATCTTCATTGGTATCAATTTTTAAGTAACTCTTAAAAGTGATATGATAGGATATGTGTCTTTTGCTTTCTCACTTACTACACGTGGCGTGATTACGTCTAGACTCATCTATGGTGCTGCAAACGGCATTGTTTCATTTTTTTCACTAGCGAATATTCCATCTGTACATGGAGGAGTTCTTCTTTGTCCATCCATCTGTTGGTGGACCTTTTGGTTACTTCCATATCTTGGCTATTGTAATACTGTGCAGTGCAGATTTGCCTGCCTGTGTCTTTCCAATTCTCTCTTCTTAGGTTTTACGTCGAGGAGTGGGCCTGCTGGATCATATAGTAGCTCAATGTTTACCTTTTTAAGGCACCTCCATTCTGTTCTCATTCGTGGCCCTTTCCAAGTTACGTCCCCTTTGAAGTTGAGGGTATGCATTTCTCCACAACACTTTCAGCATTTATTGTTTGTAGTTTTCTTGCTGATGGTTATTCTGACAAGTGTGAGCTGATACCTCTCTGTGGTTGAATTCGAATGTGCCACATAATCTGTTGAAATTGAGCTTTAAGGCATGTCCTTTGCTATTTTTCAAGCTGTGATTACCCCTTAGTTCTTCAAAGTGTTCTCTTTAAGTATGTGTCACATTTTGAAATGTTTTGGCCTTTACCTCCCTCAAGACATTTTGAGGGCCTGTTTCACTTACAGTTCTGCAGTACTTGTTCCTATGAAGTGACCATTAGCACAGGCTTTAAAGCTGCTTTTGCAGGTAACTGCCAGAGGGCGGCAGCCTTTCTAGGTCCCCCACCCTGGTAACTAGGGAAAAGCCCTTGCGGCCTGTGGTGTTTCTCGGTTATAAATTAGAGTAGAGTGTGCCCGGACAAACCCACACAAGCTGATGTCTCCTTACTTTTGTTGGATTTTTACATTTAATTTTTATTTTTTATTGGAGTAATTTTCCACTGTGTACGTGGACCACTTCTACTTTGTGCATTCCTCGGTTGATGGACATTTTCATTGCTTCCAAGTGTTGGCTATGGTAAATATTGTTGGAGTGCAGGATTGCCAGGCTGTGACTTTTCGATTCTCATTTTTTCTCAGGTGATAGGCCCAGCAGTGGGTGTGATTGATTGACTGGTAGCACCGTGTTTCCCTTTTCAAAGCACCTTCTTTGTGTTTTCATTAGTGGCTCTTACCACGTCCCCCTTAGAATCGAGGGTACGCATTTCTCCACAATCGCTTCAGCATATATTGTTTGCAGCATTTATGCTAATGGCCCTTCTGGCTGCTGTGAGCTGATAGGTTTTTGTAATTTGGGTTTGCATGTCTTTGAAAATTCGTAAAACTCATCATTTTTCTCCACCGTTTTCTTTTCTGTTAAAAAAAAAGGAAACAATTGGGAGTACAATAGAACTCTTGAAATTGTGTTCTTGGAAGGTTGCCCTCTTTTGAAATTTTTGGTCGATTTTCCACTCCAGAATTTTTTTAGAAAGCAGGTGTCTTTTAGCGAACTGCAAGTTTGGTGAATATTTAGTGACCTTTAGCAATGGGTTTAAATCTGCTGTTGTGGGAAGTGGCCTCAAGCAGGCAGCATATCTCCATTCCCATATCTGGGTACTAGGGCAGCAGAGCCTTTCTGGAAGTCGTGTTCCTAGTTTGTAAATTACATTGGAATGTGCATGGAGAAAGCCCCATAAGTATATGTCTCATTATTTCTTCTTGGTTTTAAAATTTTTTTTTAATTGGGGTAAAGCTTAGAATATTGTTTGTCCTAGGTGTACACCATCTGGTTCGTTTGTACATTATAGATGTCTATTCAAGTACAGATCCTCTTCCCATGTAAAATGTTACTGACGGTTCCGCAGACCTCCCTTGCTATATGGTTGGTCTTTTTGAGATATGGATATAATATGTGTTTGTATACATATAGTAACACTAATCTTAATTTATCCATTCCCCCCACCTTTCCTTTTAGATGAGCATAGTTTGTTTTCTAAGTCTGTGAGTGTCTTTCTCTGTGGAAATATGTTCCTTTGTGTCAGTTATTAGATAACGCCTATAAGTGATATCATAGAATATAGGTCTTTTGCTTTCCGACTTACCTCATGTTTCGTGATTATCTCCAGACTCATTTGTGGTGCCTCAGAGAGCAGTGGTTCATTGTTTTCCATGGCTATTATTCCCTTGTGTACATGGACCACTTCTTCTTTATCCATTCACCTGTTGTTGGACATTTTGATTGCTCCACTGTCTTGGCTATTGTGAATAAGGCTGCACTGCAGCTTTTGCGGCCTGTGTCTTCTCGATTCTTGTCTTCTCAGGTGAGAGGTCCAATGGTGCGCCTGCTGCATTGAATGGTGCCTGCAGTTTTACTTTTAAACACAGCTCCTTTCTGTTCTCATTATTGGCTGTTACCCCTTTACGTCTCACCAGCAGGTAGAGGGTACACAGTTCCCTAAAACCCCTTCAGCATTTATTGTTTGTAGACTTTTTGCTCATGTTCAGGCGACTGGTGTAAGTTGAAACTTTTTGTAGATTAGATTGCATGGGTCTAACACTCCCTGAGGTTGAGCTTTTATCCATTTTCCTTTTTTTTTAAAAGAGCGTGAGTAAAACTTAACTCTTCATACTCTCGTCTTGAAACATTTGCCTGTTTTGAATTGTTTTGTCCATTCCCTCCTTCAGCACAATTTTTTAGGGCAGGTGTCCTTTACAGCCCTGAGTCCTTGGGAATGTTAAGTGACCATTAGCTGTGAGTTTAAAGCTGTTCTTGCAGGAAACGGCCACAAGGTGGCAGCATTTCCCCTTTACCATATTTGGTTACTAGGGAAACAGAGCCTTAATGGAAGTGGTGTTCTAGGTTGTAAATTAGAATGGAATGTGCCAGGGAAAAGCCCTTTAAGTTTATGTCTCATTACTTCTTGTTCATATTTGTAGTTTACTTTTTATTTTTTATCCCAGTAAATATGATTACAATGGTTTGTTTGTTCTAGGTGTGCAAGATGTGGTTCTTTCACACATATACATGTATCTATTGTTCCTCGCATCCTTTTCCCATGTAGGTTATGACACAATGTTGAGTAGTCTTCTCCTGGTCTTCCGTACGTCTTTGGTGGTTATATATTTCACATTGTTTGTATATCTCTGTTAACCCCAATGTGGCAATGTATCCAATCCTCATCCCTTTCTATTTGGTGAACCATAAGTTTTTTAATGAATCTGTGATTGCCTTTCTCTGTGGAAATATCTTCATTGGTATCAATTTTTAAGTAACTCTTAAAAGTGATATGATAGGATATGTGTCTTTTGCTTTCTCACTTACTACACGTGGCGTGATTACGTCTAGACTCATCTATGGTGCTGCAAACGGCATTGTTTCATTTTTTTCACTAGCGAATATTCCATCTGTACATGGAGGAGTTCTTCTTTGTCCATCCATCTGTTGGTGGACCTTTTGGTTACTTCCATATCTTGGCTATTGTAATACTGTGCAGTGCAGATTTGCCTGCCTGTGTCTTTCCAATTCTCTCTTCTTAGGTTTTACGTCGAGGAGTGGGCCTGCTGGATCATATAGTAGCTCAATGTTTACCTTTTTAAGGCACCTCCATTCTGTTCTCATTCGTGGCCCTTTCCAAGTTACGTCCCCTTTGAAGTTGAGGGTATGCATTTCTCCACAACACTTTCAGCATTTATTGTTTGTAGTTTTCTTGCTGATGGTTATTCTGACAAGTGTGAGCTGATACCTCTCTGTGGTTGAATTCGAATGTGCCACATAATCTGTTGAAATTGAGCTTTAAGGCATGTCCTTTGCTATTTTTCAAGCTGTGATTACCCCTTAGTTCTTCAAAGTGTTCTCTTTAAGTATGTGTCACATTTTGAAATGTTTTGGCCTTTACCTCCCTCAAGACATTTTGAGGGCCTGTTTCACTTACAGTTCTGCAGTACTTGTTCCTATGAAGTGACCATTAGCACAGGCTTTAAAGCTGCTTTTGCAGGTAACTGCCAGAGGGCGGCAGCCTTTCTAGGTCCCCCACCCTGGTAACTAGGGAAAAGCCCTTGCGGCCTGTGGTGTTTCTCGGTTATAAATTAGAGTGGAGTGTGCCCGGACAAACCCACACAAGCTGATGTCTCCTTACTTTTGTTGGATTTTTACATTTAATTTTTATTTTTTATTGCAGTAATTTTCCACTGTGTACGTGGACCACTTCTACTTTGTGCATTCCTCGGTTGATGGACATTTTCATTGCTTCCAAGTGTTGGCTATGGTAAATATTGTTGGAGTGCAGGATTGCCAGGCTGTGACTTTTCGATTCTCATTTTTTCTCAGGTGATAGGCCCAGCAGTGGGTGTGATTGATTGACTGGTAGCACCGTGTTTCCCTTTTCAAAGCACCTTCTTTGTGTTTTCATTAGTGGCTCTTACCACGTCCCCCTTAGAATCGAGGGTACGCATTTCTCCACAATCGCTTCAGCATATATTGTTTGCAGCATTTATGCTAATGGCCCTTCTGGCTGCTGTGAGCTGATAGGTTTTTGTAATTTGGGTTTGCATGTCTTTGAAAATTCGTAAAACTCATCATTTTTCTCCACCGTTTTCTTTTCTGTTAAAAAAAAAGGAAACAATTGGGAGTACAATAGAACTCTTGAAATTGTGTTCTTGGAAGGTTGCCCTCTTTTGAAATTTTTGGTCGATTTTCCACTCCAGAATTTTTTTAGAAAGCAGGTGTCTTTTAGCGAACTGCAAGTTTGGTGAATATTTAGTGACCTTTAGCAATGGGTTTAAATCTGCTGTTGTGGGAAGTGGCCTCAAGCAGGCAGCATATCTCCATTCCCATATCTGGGTACTAGGGCAGCAGAGCCTTTCTGGAAGTCGTGTTCCTAGTTTGTAAATTACATTGGAATGTGCATGGAGAAAGCCCCATAAGTATATGTCTCATTATTTCTTCTTGGTTTTAAAATTTTTTTTTAATTGGGGTAAAGCTTAGAATATTGTTTGTCCTAGGTGTACACCATCTGGTTCGTTTGTACATTATAGATGTCTATTCAAGTACAGATCCTCTTCCCATGTAAAATGTTACTGACGGTTCCGCAGACCTCCCTTGCTATATGGTTGGTCTTTTTGAGATATGGATACAATATGTGTTTGTATACATATAGTAACACTAATCTTAATTTATCTATTCCCCCCACCTTTCCTTTTAGATGAGCATAGTTTGTTTTCTAAGTCTGTGAGTGTCTTTCTCTGTGGAAATATGTTCCTTTGTGTCAGTTAGTAGATAACGCCTATAAGTGATATCATAGAATATAGGTCTTTTGCTTTCCGACTTACCTCATGTTTCGTGATTATTTCCAGATTCATTTGTGGTGCCTCAGAGAGCAGTGGTTCATTGTTTTCCATGGCTATTATTCCCTTGTGTACATGGACCACTTCTTCTTTATCCATTCACCTGTTGTTGGACATTTTGATTGCTCCACTGTCTTGGCTATTGTGAATAAGGCTGCACTGCAGCTTTTGCGGCCTGTGTCTTCTCGATTCTTGTCTTCTCAGGTGAGAGGTCCAATGGTGCGCCTGCTGCATTGAATGGTGCCTGCAGTTTTACTTTTAAACACAGCTCCTTTCTGTTCTCATTATTGGCTGTTACCCCTTCACGTCTCACCAGCAGGTAGAGGGTACACAGTTCTCTAAAACCCCTTCAGCATTTATTGTTTGTAGACTTTTTGCTCATGTTCAGTCGACTGGTGTAAGTTGAAACTTTTTGTAGATTAGATTGCATGGGTCTAACACTCCCTGAGGTTGAGCTTTTATCCATTTTCCTTTTTTTTTAAAAGAGCGTGAGTAAAACTTAACTCTTCATACTCTCTTCTTGAAAAATTTGCCTGTTTTGAATTGTTTTGTCCATTCCCTCCTTCAGCACAATTTTTTAGGGCAGGTGTCCTTTACAGCCCTGAGTCCTTGGGAATGTTAAGTGACCATTAGCTGTGAGTTTAAAGCTGTTCTTGCAGGAAACGGCCACAAGGTGGCAGCATTTCCCCTTTACCATATTTGGTTACTAGGGAAACAGAGCCTTAATGGAAGTGGTGTTGTAGGTTGTAAATTAGAATGGAATGTGCCAGGGAAAAGCCCTTTAAGTTTATGTCTCATTACTTCTTGTTCATATTTGTAGTTTACTTTTTATTTTTTATCCCAGTAAATATGATTACAATGGTTTGTTTGTTCTAGGTGTGCAAGATGTGGTTCTTTCACACATATACATGTATCTATTGTTCCTCGCATCCTTTTCCCATGTAGGTTATGACACAATGTTGAGTAGTCTTCTCCTGGTCTTCCGTACGTCTTTGGTGGTTATATATTTCACATGGTTTGTATATCTCTGTTAACCCCAATGTGGCCATGTATCCAATCCTCATCCCTTTCTATTTGGTGAACCATAAGTTTTTTAATGAATCTGTGATTGCCTTTCTCTGTGGAAATATCTTCATTGGTATCAATTTTTAAGTAACTCTTAAAAGTGATATGATAGGATATGTGTCTTTTGCTTTCTCACTTACTACACGTGGCGTGATTACGTCTAGACTCATCTATGGTGCTGCAAATGGCATTGTTTCATTTTTTTCACTAGCGAATATTCCATCTGTACATGGAGGAGTTCTTCTTTGTCCATCCATCTGTTGGTGGACTTTTTGGTTACTTCCATATCTTGGCTATTGTAATACTGTGCAGTGCAGATTTGCCTGCCTGTGTCTTTCCAATTCTCTCTTCTTAGGTTTTACGTCGAGGAGTGGGCCTGCTGGATCATATAGTAGCTCAATGTTTACCTTTTTAAGGCACCTCCATTCTGTTCTCATTCGTGGCCCTTTCCAAGTTACGTCCCCTTTGAAGTTGAGGGTATGCATTTCTCCACAACACTTTCAGCATTTATTGTTTGTAGTTTTCTTGCTGATGGTTATTCTGACAAGTGTGAGCTGATACCTCTCTGTGGTTGAATTCGAATGTGCCACATAATCTGTTGAAATTGAGCTTTAAGGCATGTCCTTTGCTATTTTTCAAGCTGTGATTACCCCTTAGTTCTTCAAAGTGTTCTCTTTAAGTATGTGTCACATTTTGAAATGTTTTGGCCTTTACCTCCCTCAAGACATTTTGAGGGCCTGTTTCACTTACAGTTCTGCAGTACTTGTTCCTATGAAGTGACCATTAGCACAGGCTTTAAAGCTGCTTTTGCAGGTAACTGCCAGAGGGCGGCAGCCTTTCTAGGTCCCCCACCCTGGTAACTAGGGAAAAGCCCTTGCGGCCTGTGGTGTTTCTCGGTTATAAATTAGAGTAGAGTGTGCCCGGACAAACCCACACAAGCTGATGTCTCCTTACTTTTGTTGGATTTTTACATTTAATTTTTATTTTTTATTGGAGTAATTTTCCACTGTGTACGTGGACCACTTCTACTTTGTGCATTCCTCGGTTGATGGACATTTTCATTGCTTCCAAGTGTTGGCTATGGTAAATATTGTTGGAGTGCAGGATTGCCAGGCTGTGACTTTTCGATTCTCATTTTTTCTCAGGTGATAGGCCCAGCAGTGGGTGTGATTGATTGACTGGTAGCACCGTGTTTCCCTTTTCAAAGCACCTTCTTTGTGTTTTCATTAGTGGCTCTTACCACGTCCCCCTTAGAATCGAGGGTACGCATTTCTCCACAATCGCTTCAGCATATATTGTTTGCAGCATTTATGCTAATGGCCCTTCTGGCTGCTGTGAGCTGATAGGTTTTTGTAATTTGGGTTTGCATGTCTTTGAAAATTCGTAAAACTCATCATTTTTCTCCACCGTTTTCTTTTCTGTTAAAAAAAAAGGAAACAATTGGGAGTACAATAGAACTCTTGAAATTGTGTTCTTGGAAGGTTGCCCTCTTTTGAAATTTTTGGTCGATTTTCCACTCCAGAATTTTTTTAGAAAGCAGGTGTCTTTTAGCGAACTGCAAGTTTGGTGAATATTTAGTGACCTTTAGCAATGGGTTTAAATCTGCTGTTGTGGGAAGTGGCCTCAAGCAGGCAGCATATCTCCATTCCCATATCTGGGTACTAGGGCAGCAGAGCCTTTCTGGAAGTCGTGTTCCTAGTTTGTAAATTACATTGGAATGTGCATGGAGAAAGCCCCATAAGTATATGTCTCATTATTTCTTCTTGGTTTTAAAATTTTTTTTTAATTGGGGTAAAGCTTAGAATATTGTTTGTCCTAGGTGTACACCATCTGGTTCGTTTGTACATTATAGATGTCTATTCAAGTACAGATCCTCTTCCCATGTAAAATGTTACTGACGGTTCCGCAGACCTCCCTTGCTATATGGTTGGTCTTTTTGAGATATGGATATAATATGTGTTTGTATACATATAGTAACACTAATCTTAATTTATCCATTCCCCCCACCTTTCCTTTTAGATGAGCATAGTTTGTTTTCTAAGTCTGTGAGTGTCTTTCTCTGTGGAAATATGTTCCTTTGTGTCAGTTATTAGATAACGCCTATAAGTGATATCATAGAATATAGGTCTTTTGCTTTCCGACTTACCTCATGTTTCGTGATTATCTCCAGACTCATTTGTGGTGCCTCAGAGAGCAGTGGTTCATTGTTTTCCATGGCTATTATTCCATTGTGTACATGGACCACTTCTTCTTTATCCATTCACCTGTTGTTGGACATTTTGATTGCTCCACTGTCTTGGCTATTGTGAATAAGGCTGCACTGCAGCTTTTGCGGCCTGTGTCTTCTCGATTCTTGTCTTCTCAGGTGAGAGGTCCAATGGTGCGCCTGCTGCATTGAATGGTGCCTGCAGTTTTACTTTTAAACACAGCTCCTTTCTGTTCTCATTATTGGCTGTTACCCCTTTACGTCTCACCAGCAGGTAGAGGGTACACAGTTCCCTAAAACCCCTTCAGCATTTATTGTTTGTAGACTTTTTGCTCATGTTCAGGCGACTGGTGTAAGTTGAAACTTTTTGTAGATTAGATTGCATGGGTCTAACACTCCCTGAGGTTGAGCTTTTATCCATTTTCCTTTTTTTTTAAAAGAGCGTGAGTAAAACTTAACTCTTCATACTCTCGTCTTGAAACATTTGCCTGTTTTGAATTGTTTTGTCCATTCCCTCCTTCAGCACAATTTTTTAGGGCAGGTGTCCTTTACAGCCCTGAGTCCTTGGGAATGTTAAGTGACCATTAGCTGTGAGTTTAAAGCTGTTCTTGCAGGAAACGGCCACAAGGTGGCAGCATTTCCCCTTTACCATATTTGGTTACTAGGGAAACAGAGCCTTAATGGAAGTGGTGTTGTAGGTTGTAAATTAGAATGGAATGTGCCAGGGAAAAGCCCTTTAAGTTTATGTCTCATTACTTCTTGTTCATATTTGTAGTTTACTTTTTATTTTTTATCCCAGTAAATATGATTACAATGGTTTGTTTGTTCTAGGTGTGCAAGATGTGGTTCTTTCACACATATACATGTATCTATTGTTCCTCGCATCCTTTTCCCATGTAGGTTATGACACAATGTTGAGTAGTCTTCTCCTGGTCTTCCGTACGTCTTTGGTGGTTATATATTTCACATGGTTTGTATATCTCTGTTAACCCCAATGTGGCAATGTATCCAATCCTCATCCCTTTCTATTTGGTGACCCATAAGTTTTTTAATGAATCTGTGATTGCCTTTCTCTGTGGAAATATCTTCATTGGTATCAATTTTTAAGTAACTCTTAAAAGTGATATGATAGGATATGTGTCTTTTGCTTTCTCACTTACTACACGTGGCGTGATTACGTCTAGACTCATCTATGGTGCTGCAAACGGCATTGTTTCATTTTTTTCACTAGCGAATATTCCATCTGTACATGGAGGAGTTCTTCTTTGTCCATCCATCTGTTGGTGGACCTTTTGGTTACTTCCATATCTTGGCTATTGTAATACTGTGCAGTGCAGATTTGCCTGCCTGTGTCTTTCCAATTCTCTCTTCTTAGGTTTTACGTCGAGGAGTGGGCCTGCTGGATCATATAGTAGCTCAATGTTTACCTTTTTAAGGCACCTCCATTCTGTTCTCATTCGTGGCCCTTTCCAAGTTACGTCCCCTTTGAAGTTGAGGGTATGCATTTCTCCACAACACTTTCAGCATTTATTGTTTGTAGTTTTCTTGCTGATGGTTATTCTGACAAGTGTGAGCTGATACCTCTCTGTGGTTGAATTCGAATGTGCCACATAATCTGTTGAAATTGAGCTTTAAGGCATGTCCTTTGCTATTTTTCAAGCTGTGATTACCCCTTAGTTCTTCAAAGTGTTCTCTTTAAGTATGTGTCACATTTTGAAATGTTTTGGCCTTTACCTCCCTCAAGACATTTTGAGGGCCTGTTTCATTTACAGTTCTGCAGTACTTGTTCCTATGAAGTGACCATTAGCACAGGCTTTAAAGCTGCTTTTGCAGGTAACTGCCAGAGGGCGGCAGCCTTTCTATGTCCCCCAACCTGGTAACTAGGGAAAAGCCCTTGCGGCCTGTGGTGTTTCTCGGTTATAAATTAGAGTGGAGTGTGCCCGGACAAACCCACACAAGCTGATGTCTCCTTACTTTTGTTGGATTTTTACATTTAATTTTTATTTTTTATTGGAGTAATTTTCCACTGTGTACGTGGACCACTTCTACTTTGTGCATTCCTCGGTTGATGGACATTTTCATTGCTTCCAAGTGTTGGCTATGGTAAATATTGTTGGAGTGCAGGATTGCCAGGCTGTGACTTTTCGATTCTCATTTTCTCAGGTGATAGGCCCAGCAGTGGGTGTAATTGATTGACTGGTAGCACCGTGTTTCCCTTTTCAAAGCACCTTCTTTGTGTTTTCATTAGTGGCTCTTACCACGTCCCCCTTAGAATCGAGGGTACGCATTTCTCCACAATCGCTTCAGCATATATTGTTTGCAGCATTTATGCTAATGGCCCTTCTGGCTGCTGTGAGCTGATAGGTTTTTGTAATTTGGGTTTGCATGTCTTTGAAAATTCGTAAAACTCATCATTTTTCTCCACCGTTTTCTTTTCTGTTAAAAAAAAGGAAACAATTGGGAGTACAATAGAACTCTTGAAATTGTGTTCTTGGAAGGTTGCCCTCTTTTGAAATTTTTGGTCGATTTTCCACTCCAGAATTTTTTTAGAAAGCAGGTGTCTTTTAGCGAACTGCAAGTTTGGTGAATATTTAGTGACCTTTAGCAATGGGTTTAAATCTGCTGTTGTGGGAAGTGGCCTCAAGCAGGCAGCATATCTCCATTCCCGTATCTGGGTACTAGGGCAGCAGAGCCTTTCTGGAAGTCGTGTTCCTAGTTTGTAAATTACATTGGAATGTGCATGGAGAAAGCCCCATAAGTATATGTCTCATTATTTCTTCTTGGTTTTAAAATTTTTTTTTAATTGGGGTAAAGCTTAGAATATTGTTTGTCCTAGGTGTACACCATCTGGTTCGTTTGTACATTATATATGTCTATTCAAGTACAGATCCTCTTCCCATGTAAAATGTTACTGACGGTTCCGCAGACCTCCCTTGCTATATGGTTGGTCTTTTTGAGATATGGATATAATATATGTTTGTATACATATAGTAACACTAATCTTAATTTATCCATTCCCCCCACCTTTCCTTTTAGATGAGCATAGTTTGTTTTCTAAGTCTGTGAGTGTCTTTCTCTGTGGAAATATGTTCCTTTGTGTCAGTTATTAGATAACGCCTATAAGTGATATCATAGAATATAGGTCTTTTGCTTTCCGACTTACCTCATGTTTCGTGATTATCTCCAGACTCATTTGTGGTGCCTCAGAGAGCAGTGGTTCATTGTTTTCCATGGCTATTATTCCATTGTGTACATGGACCACTTCTTCTTTATCCATTCACCTGTTGTTGGACATTTTGATTGCTACCCTGTCTTGGCTATTGTGAATAAGGCTGCACTGCAGCTTTTGCGGCCTGTGTCTTCTCGATTCTTGTCTTCTCAGGTGAGAGGTCCAATGGTGCGCCTGCTGCATTGAATGGTGCCTGCAGTTTTACTTTTAAACACAGCTCCTTTCTGTTCTCATTATTGGCTGTTACCCCTTCACGTCTCACCAGCAGGTAGAGTGTACACAGTTCTCTAAAACCCCTTCAGCATTTATTGTTTGTAGACTTTTTGCTCATGTTCAGGCGACTGGTGTAAGTTGAAACTTTTTGTAGATTAGATTGCATGGGTCTAACACTCCCTGAGGTTGAGCTTTTATCCATTTTCCTTTTTTTTTTAAAAGAGCGTGAGTAAAACTTAACTCTTCATAGTCTCTTCTTGAAACATTTGCCTGTTTTGAATTGTTTTGTCCATTCCCTCCTTCAGCACAATTTTTTAGGGCAGGTGTCCTTTACAGCCCTGAGTCCTTGGGAATGTTACGTGACCATTAGCTGTGAGTTTAAAGCTGTTCTTGCAGGAAACGGCCACAAGGTGGCAGCATTTCCCCTTTACCATATTTGGTTACTAGGGAAACAGAGCCTTAATGGAAGTGGTGTTGTAGGTTGTAAATTAGAATGGAATGTGCCAGGGAAAAGCCCTTTAAGTTTATGTCTCATTACTTCTTGTTCATATTTGTAGTTTACTTTTTATTTTTTATCCCAGTAAATATGATTACAATGGTTTGTTTGTTCTAGGTGTGCAAGATGTGGTTCTTTCACACATATACATGTATCTATTGTTCCTCGCATCCTTTTCCCATGTAGGTTATGACACAATGTTGAGTAGTCTTCTCCTGGTCTTCCGTACGTCTTTGGTGGTTATATATTTCACATGGTTTGTATATCTCTGTTAACCCCAATGTGGCCATGTATCCAATCCTCATCCCTTTCTATTTGGTGAACCATAAGTTTTTTAATGAATCTGTGATTGCCTTTCTCTGTGGAAATATCTTCATTGGTATCAATTTTTAAGTAACTCTTAAAAGTGATATGATAGGATATGTGTCTTTTGCTTTCTCACTTACTACACGTGGCGTGATTACGTCTAGACTCATCTATGGTGCTGCAAACGGCATTGTTTCATTTTTTTCACTAGCGAATATTCCATCTGTACATGGAGGAGTTCTTCTTTGTCCATCCATCTGTTGGTGGACCTTTTGGTTACTTCCATATCTTGGCTATTGTAATACTGTGCAGTGCAGATTTGCCTGCCTGTGTCTTTCCAATTCTCTCTTCTTAGGTTTTACGTCGAGGAGTGGGCCTGCTGGATCATATAGTAGCTCAATGTTTACCTTTTTAAGGCACCTCCATTCTGTTCTCATTCGTGGCCCTTTCCAAGTTACGTCCCCTTTGAAGTTGAGGGTATGCATTTCTCCACAACACTTTCAGCATTTATTGTTTGTAGTTTTCTTGCTGATGGTTATTCTGACAAGTGTGAGCTGATACCTCTCTGTGGTTGAATTCGAATGTGCCACATAATCTGTTGAAATTGAGCTTTAAGGCATGTCCTTTGCTATTTTTCAAGCTGTGATTACCCCTTAGTTCTTCAAAGTGTTCTCTTTAAGTATGTGTCACATTTTGAAATGTTTTGGCCTTTACCTCCCTCAAGACATTTTGAGGGCCTGTTTCATTTACAGTTCTGCAGTACTTGTTCCTATGAAGTGACCATTAGCACAGGCTTTAAAGCTGCTTTTGCAGGTAACTGCCAGAGGGCGGCAGCCTTTCTAGGTCCCCCACCCTGGTAACTAGGGAAAAGCCCTTGCGGCCTGTGGTGTTTCTCGGTTATAAATTAGAGTGGAGTGTGCCCGGACAAACCCACACAAGCTGATGTCTCCTTACTTTTGTTGGATTTTTACATTTAATTTTTATTTTTTATTGGAGTAATTTTCCACTGTGTACGTGGACCACTTCTACTTTGTGCATTCCTCGGTTGATGGACATTTTCATTGCTTCCAAGTGTTGGCTATGGTAAATATTGTTGGAGTGCAGGATTGCCAGGCTGTGACTTTTCGATTCTCATTTTCTCAGGTGATAGGCCCAGCAGTGGGTGTAATTGATTGACTGGTAGCACCGTGTTTCCCTTTTCAAAGCACCTTCTTTGTGTTTTCATTAGTGGCTCTTACCACGTCCCCCTTAGAATCCAGGGTACGCATTTCTCCACAATCGCTCCAGCATTTATTGTTTGCAGCATTTATGCTAATGGCCCTTCTGGCTGCTGTGAGCTGATAGGTTTTTGTAATTTGGGTTTGCATGTCTTTGAAAATTCGTAAAACTCATCATTTTTCTCCACCGTTTTCTTTTCTGTTAAAAAAAAGGAAACAATTGGGAGTACAATAGAACTCTTGAAATTGTGTTCTTGGAAGGTTGCCCTCTTTTGAAATTTTTGGTCGATTTTCCACTCCAGAATTTTTTTAGAAAGCAGGTGTCTTTTACCGAACTGCAAGTTTGGTGAATATTTAGTGACCTTTAGCAATGGGTTTAAATCTGCTGTTGTGGGAAGTGGCCTCAAGCAGGCAGCATATCTCCATTCCCATATCTGGGTACTAGGGCAGCAGAGCCTTTCTGGAAGTCGTGTTCCTAGTTTGTAAATTACATTGGAATGTGCATGGAGAAAGCCCCATAAGTATATGTCTCATTATTTCTTCTTGGTTTTAAAATTTTTTTTTAATTGGGGTAAAGCTTAGAATATTGTTTGTCCTAGGTGTACACCATCTGGTTCGTTTGTACATTATAGATGTCTATTCAAGTACAGATCCTCTTCCCATGTAAAATGTTACTGACGGTTCCGCAGACCTCCCTTGCTATATGGTTGGTCTTTTTGAGATATGGATACAATATGTGTTTGTATACATATAGTAACACTAATCTTAATTTATCTATTCCCCCCACCTTTCCTTTTAGATGAGCATAGTTTGTTTTCTAAGTCTGTGAGTGTCTTTCTCTGTGGAAATATGTTCCTTTGTGTCAGTTATTAGATAACGCCTATAAGTGATATCATAGAATATAGGTCTTTTGCTTTCCGACTTACCTCATGTTTCGTGATTATTTCCAGATTCATTTGTGGTGCCTCAGAGAGCAGTGGTTCATTGTTTTCCATGGCTATTATTCCCTTGTGTACATGGACCACTTCTTCTTTATCCATTCACCTGTTGTTGGACATTTTGATTGCTCCACTGTCTTGGCTATTGTGAATAAGGCTGCACTGCAGCTTTTGCGGCCTGTGTCTTCTCGATTCTTGTCTTCTCAGGTGAGAGGTCCAATGGTGCGCCTGCTGCATTGAATGGTGCCTGCAGTTTTACTTTTAAACACAGCTCCTTTCTGTTCTCATTATTGGCTGTTACCCCTTCACGTCTCACCAGCAGGTAGAGGGTACACAGTTCTCTAAAACCCCTTCAGCATTTATTGTTTGTAGACTTTTTGCTCATGTTCAGGCGACTGGTGTAAGTTGAAACTTTTTGTAGATTAGATTGCATGGGTCTAACACTCCCTGAGGTTGAGCTTTTATCCATTTTCCTTTTTTTTTAAAAGAGCGTGAGTAAAACTTAACTCTTCATACTCTCTTCTTGAAACATTTGCCTGTTTTGAATTGTTTTGTCCATTCCCTCCTTCAGCACAATTTTTTAGGGCAGGTGTCCTTTACAGCCCTGAGTCCTTGGGAATGTTACGTGACCATTAGCTGTGAGTTTAAAGCTGTTCTTGCAGGAAACGGCCACAAGGTGGCAGCATTTCCCCTTTACCATATTTGGTTACTAGGGAAACAGAGCCTTAATGGAAGTGGTGTTGTAGGTTGTAAATTAGAATGGAATGTGCCAGGGAAAAGCCCTTTAAGTTTATGTCTCATTACTTCTTGTTCATATTTGTAGTTTACTTTTTATTTTTTATCCCAGTAAATATGATTACAATGGTTTGTTTGTTCTAGGTGTGCAAGATGTGGTTCTTTCACACATATACATGTATCTATTGTTCCTCGCATCCTTTTCCCATGTAGGTTATGACACAATGTTGAGTAGTCTTCTCCTGGTCTTCCGTACGTCTTTGGTGGTTATATATTTCACATGGTTTGTATATCTCTGTTAACCCCAATGTGGCCATGTATCCAATCCTCATCCCTTTCTATTTGGTGAACCATAAGTTTTTTAATGAATCTGTGATTGCCTTTCTCTGTGGAAATATCTTCATTGGTATCAATTTTTAAGTAACTCTTAAAAGTGATATGATAGGATATGTGTCTTTTGCTTTCTCACTTACTACACGTGGCGTGATTACGTCTAGACTCATCTATGGTGCTGCAAACGGCATTGTTTCATTTTTTTCACTAGCGAATATTCCATCTGTACATGGAGGAGTTCTTCTTTGTCCATCCATCTGTTGGTGGACCTTTTGGTTACTTCCATATCTTGGCTATTGTAATACTGTGCAGTGCAGATTTGCCTGCCTGTGTCTTTCCAATTCTCTCTTCTTAGGTTTTACGTCGAGGAGTGGGCCTGCTGGATCATATAGTAGCTCAATGTTTACCTTTTTAAGGCACCTCCATTCTGTTCTCATTCGTGGCCCTTTCCAAGTTACGTCCCCTTTGAAGTTGAGGGTATGCATTTCTCCACAACACTTTCAGCATTTATTGTTTGTAGTTTTCTTGCTGATGGTTATTCTGACAAGTGTGAGCTGATACCTCTCTGTGGTTGAATTCGAATGTGCCACATAATCTGTTGAAATTGAGCTTTAAGGCATGTCCTTTGCTATTTTTCAAGCTGTGATTACCCCTTAGTTCTTCAAAGTGTTCTCTTTAAGTATGTGTCACATTTTGAAATGTTTTGGCCTTTACCTCCCTCAAGACATTTTGAGGGCCTGTTTCACTTACAGTTCTGCAGTACTTGTTCCTATGAAGTGACCATTAGCACAGGCTTTAAAGCTGCTTTTGCAGGTAACTGCCAGAGGGCGGCAGCCTTTCTAGGTCCCCCACCCTGGTAACTAGGGAAAAGCCCTTGCGGCCTGTGGTGTTTCTCGGTTATAAATTAGAGTAGAGTGTGCCCGGACAAACCCACACAAGCTGATGTCTCCTTACTTTTGTTGGATTTTTACATTTAATTTTTATTTTTTATTGGAGTAATTTTCCACTGTGTACGTGGACCACTTCTACTTTGTGCATTCCTCGGTTGATGGACATTTTCATTGCTTCCAAGTGTTGGCTATGGTAAATATTGTTGGAGTGCAGGATTGCCAGGCTGTGACTTTTCGATTCTCATTTTTTCTCAGGTGATAGGCCCAGCAGTGGGTGTGATTGATTGACTGGTAGCACCGTGTTTCCCTTTTCAAAGCACCTTCTTTGTGTTTTCATTAGTGGCTCTTACCACGTCCCCCTTAGAATCGAGGGTACGCATTTCTCCACAATCGCTTCAGCATATATTGTTTGCAGCATTTATGCTAATGGCCCTTCTGGCTGCTGTGAGCTGATAGGTTTTTGTAATTTGGGTTTGCATGTCTTTGAAAATTCGTAAAACTCATCATTTTTCTCCACCGTTTTCTTTTCTGTTAAAAAAAAAGGAAACAATTGGGAGTACAATAGAACTCTTGAAATTGTGTTCTTGGAAGGTTGCCCTCTTTTGAAATTTTTGGTCGATTTTCCACTCCAGAATTTTTTTAGAAAGCAGGTGTCTTTTAGCGAACTGCAAGTTTGGTGAATATTTAGTGACCTTTAGCAATGGGTTTAAATCTGCTGTTGTGGGAAGTGGCCTCAAGCAGGCAGCATATCTCCATTCCCATATCTGGGTACTAGGGCAGCAGAGCCTTTCTGGAAGTCGTGTTCCTAGTTTGTAAATTACATTGGAATGTGCATGGAGAAAGCCCCATAAGTATATGTCTCATTATTTCTTCTTGGTTTTAAAATTTTTTTTTAATTGGGGTAAAGCTTAGAATATTGTTTGTCCTAGGTGTACACCATCTGGTTCGTTTGTACATTATAGATGTCTATTCAAGTACAGATCCTCTTCCCATGTAAAATGTTACTGACGGTTCCGCAGACCTCCCTTGCTATATGGTTGGTCTTTTTGAGATATGGATATAATATGTGTTTGTATACATATAGTAACACTAATCTTAATTTATCCATTCCCCCCACCTTTCCTTTTAGATGAGCATAGTTTGTTTTCTAAGTCTGTGAGTGTCTTTCTCTGTGGAAATATGTTCCTTTGTGTCAGTTATTAGATAACGCCTATAAGTGATATCATAGAATATAGGTCTTTTGCTTTCCGACTTACCTCATGTTTCGTGATTATCTCCAGACTCATTTGTGGTGCCTCAGAGAGCAGTGGTTCATTGTTTTCCATGGCTATTATTCCCTTGTGTACATGGACCACTTCTTCTTTATCCATTCACCTGTTGTTGGACATTTTGATTGCTCCACTGTCTTGGCTATTGTGAATAAGGCTGCACTGCAGCTTTTGCGGCCTGTGTCTTCTCGATTCTTGTCTTCTCAGGTGAGAGGTCCAATGGTGCGCCTGCTGCATTGAATGGTGCCTGCAGTTTTACTTTTAAACACAGCTCCTTTCTGTTCTCATTATTGGCTGTTACCCCTTTACGTCTCACCAGCAGGTAGAGGGTACACAGTTCCCTAAAACCCCTTCAGCATTTATTGTTTGTAGACTTTTTGCTCATGTTCAGGCGACTGGTGTAAGTTGAAACTTTTTGTAGATTAGATTGCATGGGTCTAACACTCCCTGAGGTTGAGCTTTTATCCATTTTCCTTTTTTTTTAAAAGAGCGTGAGTAAAACTTAACTCTTCATACTCTCGTCTTGAAACATTTGCCTGTTTTGAATTGTTTTGTCCATTCCCTCCTTCAGCACAATTTTTTAGGGCAGGTGTCCTTTACAGCCCTGAGTCCTTGGGAATGTTAAGTGACCATTAGCTGTGAGTTTAAAGCTGTTCTTGCAGGAAACGGCCACAAGGTGGCAGCATTTCCCCTTTACCATATTTGGTTACTAGGGAAACAGAGCCTTAATGGAAGTGGTGTTCTAGGTTGTAAATTAGAATGGAATGTGCCAGGGAAAAGCCCTTTAAGTTTATGTCTCATTACTTCTTGTTCATATTTGTAGTTTACTTTTTATTTTTTATCCCAGTAAATATGATTACAATGGTTTGTTTGTTCTAGGTGTGCAAGATGTGGTTCTTTCACACATATACATGTATCTATTGTTCCTCGCATCCTTTTCCCATGTAGGTTATGACACAATGTTGAGTAGTCTTCTCCTGGTCTTCCGTACGTCTTTGGTGGTTATATATTTCACATTGTTTGTATATCTCTGTTAACCCCAATGTGGCAATGTATCCAATCCTCATCCCTTTCTATTTGGTGAACCATAAGTTTTTTAATGAATCTGTGATTGCCTTTCTCTGTGGAAATATCTTCATTGGTATCAATTTTTAAGTAACTCTTAAAAGTGATATGATAGGATATGTGTCTTTTGCTTTCTCACTTACTACACGTGGCGTGATTACGTCTAGACTCATCTATGGTGCTGCAAACGGCATTGTTTCATTTTTTTCACTAGCGAATATTCCATCTGTACATGGAGGAGTTCTTCTTTGTCCATCCATCTGTTGGTGGACCTTTTGGTTACTTCCATATCTTGGCTATTGTAATACTGTGCAGTGCAGATTTGCCTGCCTGTGTCTTTCCAATTCTCTCTTCTTAGGTTTTACGTCGAGGAGTGGGCCTGCTGGATCATATAGTAGCTCAATGTTTACCTTTTTAAGGCACCTCCATTCTGTTCTCATTCGTGGCCCTTTCCAAGTTACGTCCCCTTTGAAGTTGAGGGTATGCATTTCTCCACAACACTTTCAGCATTTATTGTTTGTAGTTTTCTTGCTGATGGTTATTCTGACAAGTGTGAGCTGATACCTCTCTGTGGTTGAATTCGAATGTGCCACATAATCTGTTGAAATTGAGCTTTAAGGCATGTCCTTTGCTATTTTTCAAGCTGTGATTACCCCTTAGTTCTTCAAAGTGTTCTCTTTAAGTATGTGTCACATTTTGAAATGTTTTGGCCTTTACCTCCCTCAAGACATTTTGAGGGCCTGTTTCACTTACAGTTCTGCAGTACTTGTTCCTATGAAGTGACCATTAGCACAGGCTTTAAAGCTGCTTTTGCAGGTAACTGCCAGAGGGCGGCAGCCTTTCTAGGTCCCCCACCCTGGTAACTAGGGAAAAGCCCTTGCGGCCTGTGGTGTTTCTCGGTTATAAATTAGAGTGGAGTGTGCCCGGACAAACCCACACAAGCTGATGTCTCCTTACTTTTGTTGGATTTTTACATTTAATTTTTATTTTTTATTGCAGTAATTTTCCACTGTGTACGTGGACCACTTCTACTTTGTGCATTCCTCGGTTGATGGACATTTTCATTGCTTCCAAGTGTTGGCTATGGTAAATATTGTTGGAGTGCAGGATTGCCAGGCTGTGACTTTTCGATTCTCATTTTTTCTCAGGTGATAGGCCCACCAGTGGGTGTGATTGATTGACTGGTAGCACCGTGTTTCCCTTTTCAAAGCACCTTCTTTGTGTTTTCATTAGTGGCTCTTACCACGTCCCCCTTAGAATCGAGGGTACGCATTTCTCCACAATCGCTTCAGCATATATTGTTTGCAGCATTTATGCTAATGGCCCTTCTGGCTGCTGTGAGCTGATAGGTTTTTGTAATTTGGGTTTGCATGTCTTTGAAAATTCGTAAAACTCATCATTTTTCTCCACCGTTTTCTTTTCTGTTAAAAAAAAAGGAAACAATTGGGAGTACAATAGAACTCTTGAAATTGTGTTCTTGGAAGGTTGCCCTCTTTTGAAATTTTTGGTCGATTTTCCACTCCAGAATTTTTTTAGAAAGCAGGTGTCTTTTAGCGAACTGCAAGTTTGGTGAATATTTAGTGACCTTTAGCAATGGGTTTAAATCTGCTGTTGTGGGAAGTGGCCTCAAGCAGGCAGCATATCTCCATTCCCATATCTGGGTACTAGGGCAGCAGAGCCTTTCTGGAAGTCGTGTTCCTAGTTTGTAAATTACATTGGAATGTGCATGGAGAAAGCCCCATAAGTATATGTCTCATTATTTCTTCTTGGTTTTAAAATTTTTTTTTAATTGGGGTAAAGCTTAGAATATTGTTTGTCCTAGGTGTACACCATCTGGTTCGTTTGTACATTATATATGTCTATTCAAGTACAGATCCTCTTCCCATGTAAAATGTTACTGACGGTTCCGCAGACCTCCCTTGCTATATGGTTGGTCTTTTTGAGATATGGATACAATATGTGTTTGTATACATATAGTAACACTAATCTTAATTTATCTATTCCCCCCACCTTTCCTTTTAGATGAGCATAGTTTGTTTTCTAAGTCTGTGAGTGTCTTTCTCTGTGGAAATATGTTCCTTTGTGTCAGTTAGTAGATAACGCCTATAAGTGATATCATAGAATATAGGTCTTTTGCTTTCCGACTTACCTCATGTTTCGTGATTATTTCCAGATTCATTTGTGGTGCCTCAGAGAGCAGTGGTTCATTGTTTTCCATGGCTATTATTCCCTTGTGTACATGGACCACTTCTTCTTTATCCATTCACCTGTTGTTGGACATTTTGATTGCTCCACTGTCTTGGCTATTGTGAATAAGGCTGCACTGCAGCTTTTGCGGCCTGTGTCTTCTCGATTCTTGTCTTCTCAGGTGAGAGGTCCAATGGTGCGCCTGCTGCATTGAATGGTGCCTGCAGTTTTACTTTTAAACACAGCTCCTTTCTGTTCTCATTATTGGCTGTTACCCCTTCACGTCTCACCAGCAGGTAGAGGGTACACAGTTCTCTAAAACCCCTTCAGCATTTATTGTTTGTAGACTTTTTGCTCATGTTCAGTCGACTGGTGTAAGTTGAAACTTTTTGTAGATTAGATTGCATGGGTCTAACACTCCCTGAGGTTGAGCTTTTATCCATTTTCCTTTTTTTTTAAAAGAGCGTGAGTAAAACTTAACTCTTCATACTCTCTTCTTGAAAAATTTGCCTGTTTTGAATTGTTTTGTCCATTCCCTCCTTCAGCACAATTTTTTAGGGCAGGTGTCCTTTACAGCCCTGAGTCCTTGGGAATGTTAAGTGACCATTAGCTGTGAGTTTAAAGCTGTTCTTGCAGGAAACGGCCACAAGGTGGCAGCATTTCCCCTTTACCATATTTGGTTACTAGGGAAACAGAGCCTTAATGGAAGTGGTGTTGTAGGTTGTAAATTAGAATGGAATGTGCCAGGGAAAAGCCCTTTAAGTTTATGTCTCATTACTTCTTGTTCATATTTGTAGTTTACTTTTTATTTTTTATCCCAGTAAATATGATTACAATGGTTTGTTTGTTCTAGGTGTGCAAGATGTGGTTCTTTCACACATATACATGTATCTATTGTTCCTCGCATCCTTTTCCCATGTAGGTTATGACACAATGTTGAGTAGTCTTCTCCTGGTCTTCCGTACGTCTTTGGTGGTTATATATTTCACATGGTTTGTATATCTCTGTTAACCCCAATGTGGCCATGTATCCAATCCTCATCCCTTTCTATTTGGTGAACCATAAGTTTTTTAATGAATCTGTGATTGCCTTTCTCTGTGGAAATATCTTCATTGGTATCAATTTTTAAGTAACTCTTAAAAGTGATATGATAGGATATGTGTCTTTTGCTTTCTCACTTACTACACGTGGCGTGATTACGTCTAGACTCATCTATGGTGCTGCAAATGGCATTGTTTCATTTTTTTCACTAGCGAATATTCCATCTGTACATGGAGGAGTTCTTCTTTGTCCATCCATCTGTTGGTGGACTTTTTGGTTACTTCCATATCTTGGCTATTGTAATACTGTGCAGTGCAGATTTGCCTGCCTGTGTCTTTCCAATTCTCTCTTCTTAGGTTTTACGTCGAGGAGTGGGCCTGCTGGATCATATAGTAGCTCAATGTTTACCTTTTTAAGGCACCTCCATTCTGTTCTCATTCGTGGCCCTTTCCAAGTTACGTCCCCTTTGAAGTTGAGGGTATGCATTTCTCCACAACACTTTCAGCATTTATTGTTTGTAGTTTTCTTGCTGATGGTTATTCTGACAAGTGTGAGCTGATACCTCTCTGTGGTTGAATTCGAATGTGCCACATAATCTGTTGAAATTGAGCTTTAAGGCATGTCCTTTGCTATTTTTCAAGCTGTGATTACCCCTTAGTTCTTCAAAGTGTTCTCTTTAAGTATGTGTCACATTTTGAAATGTTTTGGCCTTTACCTCCCTCAAGACATTTTGAGGGCCTGTTTCACTTACAGTTCTGCAGTACTTGTTCCTATGAAGTGACCATTAGCACAGGCTTTAAAGCTGCTTTTGCAGGTAACTGCCAGAGGGCGGCAGCCTTTCTAGGTCCCCCACCCTGGTAACTAGGGAAAAGCCCTTGCGGCCTGTGGTGTTTCTCGGTTATAAATTAGAGTAGAGTGTGCCCGGACAAACCCACACAAGCTGATGTCTCCTTACTTTTGTTGGATTTTTACATTTAATTTTTATTTTTTATTGCAGTAATTTTCCACTGTGTACGTGGACCACTTCTACTTTGTGCATTCCTCGGTTGATGGACATTTTCATTGCTTCCAAGTGTTGGCTATGGTAAATATTGTTGGAGTGCAGGATTGCCAGGCTGTGACTTTTCGATTCTCATTTTTTCTCAGGTGATAGGCCCAGCAGTGGGTGTGATTGATTGACTGGTAGCACCGTGTTTCCCTTTTCAAAGCACCTTCTTTGTGTTTTCATTAGTGGCTCTTACCACGTCCCCCTTAGAATCGAGGGTACGCATTTCTCCACAATCGCTTCAGCATATATTGTTTGCAGCATTTATGCTAATGGCCCTTCTGGCTGCTGTGAGCTGATAGGTTTTTGTAATTTGGGTTTGCATGTCTTTGAAAATTCGTAAAACTCATCATTTTTCTCCACCGTTTTCTTTTCTGTTAAAAAAAAAGGAAACAATTGGGAGTACAATAGAACTCTTGAAATTGTGTTCTTGGAAGGTTGCCCTCTTTTGAAATTTTTGGTCGATTTTCCACTCCAGAATTTTTTTAGAAAGCAGGTGTCTTTTAGCGAACTGCAAGTTTGGTGAATATTTAGTGACCTTTAGCAATGGGTTTAAATCTGCTGTTGTGGGAAGTGGCCTCAAGCAGGCAGCATATCTCCATTCCCATATCTGGGTACTAGGGCAGCAGAGCCTTTCTGGAAGTCGTGTTCCTAGTTTGTAAATTACATTGGAATGTGCATGGAGAAAGCCCCATAAGTATATGTCTCATTATTTCTTCTTGGTTTTAAAATTTTTTTTTAATTGGGGTAAAGCTTAGAATATTGTTTGTCCTAGGTGTACACCATCTGGTTCGTTTGTACATTATAGATGTCTATTCAAGTACAGATCCTCTTCCCATGTAAAATGTTACTGACGGTTCCGCAGACCTCCCTTGCTATATGGTTGGTCTTTTTGAGATATGGATATAATATGTGTTTGTATACATATAGTAACACTAATCTTAATTTATCCATTCCCCCCACCTTTCCTTTTAGATGAGCATAGTTTGTTTTCTAAGTCTGTGAGTGTCTTTCTCTGTGGAAATATGTTCCTTTGTGTCAGTTATTAGATAACGCCTATAAGTGATATCATAGAATATAGGTCTTTTGCTTTCCGACTTACCTCATGTTTCGTGATTATCTCCAGACTCATTTGTGGTGCCTCAGAGAGCAGTGGTTCATTGTTTTCCATGGCTATTATTCCATTGTGTACATGGACCACTTCTTCTTTATCCATTCACCTGTTGTTGGACATTTTGATTGCTCCACTGTCTTGGCTATTGTGAATAAGGCTGCACTGCAGCTTTTGCGGCCTGTGTCTTCTCGATTCTTGTCTTCTCAGGTGAGAGGTCCAATGGTGCGCCTGCTGCATTGAATGGTGCCTGCAGTTTTACTTTTAAACACAGCTCCTTTCTGTTCTCATTATTGGCTGTTACCCCTTTACGTCTCACCAGCAGGTAGAGGGTACACAGTTCCCTAAAACCCCTTCAGCATTTATTGTTTGT
Source organism: Balaenoptera borealis (assembly GCF_965194805.1). NCBI lineage: Eukaryota > Metazoa > Chordata > Mammalia > Artiodactyla > Balaenopteridae > Balaenoptera > Balaenoptera borealis. Next base: position 36,430,544 of record NC_138864.1, read on the forward strand.
AGACTTTTTGCTCATGTTCAGGCGACTGGTGTAAGTTGAAACTTTTTGTAGATTAGATTGCATGGGTCTAACACTCCCTGAGGTTGAGCTTTTATCCATTTTCCTTTTTTTTTAAAAGAGCGTGAGTAAAACTTAACTCTTCATACTCTCGTCTTGAAACATTTGCCTGTTTTGAATTGTTTTGTCCATTCCCTCCTTCAGCACAATTTTTTAGGGCAGGTGTCCTTTACAGCCCTGAGTCCTTGGGAATGTTAAGTGACCATTAGCTGTGAGTTTAAAGCTGTTCTTGCAGGAAACGGCCACAAGGTGGCAGCATTTCCCCTTTACCATATTTGGTTACTAGGGAAACAGAGCCTTAATGGAAGTGGTGTTGTAGGTTGTAAATTAGAATGGAATGTGCCAGGGAAAAGCCCTTTAAGTTTATGTCTCATTACTTCTTGTTCATATTTGTAGTTTACTTTTTATTTTTTATCCCAGTAAATATGATTACAATGGTTTGTTTGTTCTAGGTGTGCAAGATGTGGTTCTTTCACACATATACATGTATCTATTGTTCCTCGCATCCTTTTCCCATGTAGGTTATGACACAATGTTGAGTAGTCTTCTCCTGGTCTTCCGTACGTCTTTGGTGGTTATATATTTCACATGGTTTGTATATCTCTGTTAACCCCAATGTGGCAATGTATCCAATCCTCATCCCTTTCTATTTGGTGACCCATAAGTTTTTTAATGAATCTGTGATTGCCTTTCTCTGTGGAAATATCTTCATTGGTATCAATTTTTAAGTAACTCTTAAAAGTGATATGATAGGATATGTGTCTTTTGCTTTCTCACTTACTACACGTGGCGTGATTACGTCTAGACTCATCTATGGTGCTGCAAACGGCATTGTTTCATTTTTTTCACTAGCGAATATTCCATCTGTACATGGAGGAGTTCTTCTTTGTCCATCCATCTGTTGGTGGACCTTTTGGTTACTTCCATATCTTGGCTATTGTAATACTGTGCAGTGCAGATTTGCCTGCCTGTGTCTTTCCAATTCTCTCTTCTTAGGTTTTACGTCGAGGAGTGGGCCTGCTGGATCATATAGTAGCTCAATGTTTACCTTTTTAAGGCACCTCCATTCTGTTCTCATTCGTGGCCCTTTCCAAGTTACGTCCCCTTTGAAGTTGAGGGTATGCATTTCTCCACAACACTTTCAGCATTTATTGTTTGTAGTTTTCTTGCTGATGGTTATTCTGACAAGTGTGAGCTGATACCTCTCTGTGGTTGAATTCGAATGTGCCACATAATCTGTTGAAATTGAGCTTTAAGGCATGTCCTTTGCTATTTTTCAAGCTGTGATTACCCCTTAGTTCTTCAAAGTGTTCTCTTTAAGTATGTGTCACATTTTGAAATGTTTTGGCCTTTACCTCCCTCAAGACATTTTGAGGGCCTGTTTCACTTACAGTTCTGCAGTACTTGTTCCTATGAAGTGACCATTAGCACAGGCTTTAAAGCTGCTTTTGCAGGTAACTGCCAGAGGGCGGCAGCCTTTCTAGGTCCCCCACCCTGGTAACTAGGGAAAAGCCCTTGCGGCCTGTGGTGTTTCTCGGTTATAAATTAGAGTGGAGTGTGCCCGGACAAACCCACACAAGCTGATGTCTCCTTACTTTTGTTGGATTTTTACATTTAATTTTTATTTTTTATTGGAGTAATTTTCCACTGTGTACGTGGACCACTTCTACTTTGTGCATTCCTCGGTTGATGGACATTTTCATTGCTTCCAAGTGTTGGCTATGGTAAATATTGTTGGAGTGCAGGATTGCCAGGCTGTGACTTTTCGATTCTCATTTTCTCAGGTGATAGGCCCAGCAGTGGGTGTAATTGATTGACTGGTAGCACAGTGTTTCCCTTTTCAAAGCACCTTCTTTGTGTTTTCATTAGTGGCTCTTACCACGTCCCCCTTAGAATCGAGGGTACGCATTTCTCCACAATCGCTTCAGCATATATTGTTTGCAGCATTTATGCTAATGGCCCTTCTGGCTGCTGTGAGCTGATAGGTTTTTGTAATTTGGGTTTGCATGTCTTTGAAAATTCGTAAAACTCATCATTTTTCTCCACCGTTTTCTTTTCTGTTAAAAAAAAGGAAACAATTGGGAGTACAATAGAACTCTTGAAATTGTGTTCTTGGAAGGTTGCCCTCTTTTGAAATTTTTGGTCGATTTTCCACTCCAGAATTTTTTTAGAAAGCAGGTGTCTTTTACCGAACTGCAAGTTTGGTGAATATTTAGTGACCTTTAGCAATGGGTTTAAATCTGCTGTTGTGGGAAGTGGCCTCAAGCAGGCAGCATATCTCCATTCCCATATCTGGGTACTAGGGCAGCAGAGCCTTTCTGGAAGTCGTGTTCCTAGTTTGTAAATTACATTGGAATGTGCATGGAGAAAGCCCCATAAGTATATGTCTCATTATTTCTTCTTGGTTTTAAAATTTTTTTTTAATTGGGGTAAAGCTTAGAATATTGTTTGTCCTAGGTGTACACCATCTGGTTCGTTTGTACATTATATATGTCTATTCAAGTACAGATCCTCTTCCCATGTAAAATGTTACTGACGGTTCCGCAGACCTCCCTTGCTATATGGTTGGTCTTTTTGAGATATGGATACAATATGTGTTTGTATACATATAGTAACACTAATCTTAATTTATCTATTCCCCCCACCTTTCCTTTTAGATGAGCATAGTTTGTTTTCTAAGTCTGTGAGTGTCTTTCTCTGTGGAAATATGTTCCTTTGTGTCAGTTATTAGATAACGCCTATAAGTGATATCATAGAATATAGGTCTTTTGCTTTCCGACTTACCTCATGTTTCGTGATTATTTCCAGATTCATTTGTGGTGCCTCAGAGAGCAGTGGTTCATTGTTTTCCATGGCTATTATTCCCTTGTGTACATGGACCACTTCTTCTTTATCCATTCACCTGTTGTTGGACATTTTGATTGCTCCACTGTCTTGGCTATTGTGAATAAGGCTGCACTGCAGCTTTTGCGGCCTGTGTCTTCTCGATTCTTGTCTTCTCAGGTGAGAGGTCCAATGGTGCGCCTGCTGCATTGAATGGTGCCTGCAGTTTTACTTTTAAACACAGCTCCTTTCTGTTCTCATTATTGGCTGTTACCCCTTCACGTCTCACCAGCAGGTAGAGGGTACACAGTTCTCTAAAACCCCTTCAGCATTTATTGTTTGTAGACTTTTTGCTCATGTTCAGGCGACTGGTGTAAGTTGAAACTTTTTGTAGATTAGATTGCATGGGTCTAACACTCCCTGAGGTTGAGCTTTTATCCATTTTCCTTTTTTTTTAAAAGAGCGTGAGTAAAACTTAACTCTTCATACTCTCTTCTTGAAACATTTGCCTGTTTTGAATTGTTTTGTCCATTCCCTCCTTCAGCACAATTTTTTAGGGCAGGTGTCCTTTACAGCCCTGAGTCCTTGGGAATGTTACGTGACCATTAGCTGTGAGTTTAAAGCTGTTCTTGCAGGAAACGGCCACAAGGTGGCAGCATTTCCCCTTTACCATATTTGGTTACTAGGGAAACAGAGCCTTAATGGAAGTGGTGTTGTAGGTTGTAAATTAGAATGGAATGTGCCAGGGAAAAGCCCTTTAAGTTTATGTCTCATTACTTCTTGTTCATATTTGTAGTTTACTTTTTATTTTTTATCCCAGTAAATATGATTACAATGGTTTGTTTGTTCTAGGTGTGCAAGATGTGGTTCTTTCACACATATACATGTATCTATTGTTCCTCGCATCCTTTTCCCATGTAGGTTATGACACAATGTTGAGTAGTCTTCTCCTGGTCTTCCGTACGTCTTTGGTGGTTATATATTTCACATGGTTTGTATATCTCTGTTAACCCCAATGTGGCCATGTATCCAATCCTCATCCCTTTCTATTTGGTGAACCATAAGTTTTTTAATGAATCTGTGATTGCCTTTCTCTGTGGAAATATCTTCATTGGTATCAATTTTTAAGTAACTCTTAAAAGTGATATGATAGGATATGTGTCTTTTGCTTTCTCACTTACTACATGTGGCGTGATTACGTCTAGACTCATCTATGGTGCTGCAAACGGCATTGTTTCATTTTTTTCACTAGCGAATATTCCATCTGTACATGGAGGAGTTCTTCTTTGTCCATCCATCTGTTGGTGGACCTTTTGGTTACTTCCATATCTTGGCTATTGTAATACTGTGCAGTGCAGATTTGCCTGCCTGTGTCTTTCCAATTCTCTCTTCTTAGGTTTTACGTCGAGGAGTGGGCCTGCTGGATCATATAGTAGCTCAATGTTTACCTTTTTAAGGCACCTCCATTCTGTTCTCATTCGTGGCCCTTTCCAAGTTACGTCCCCTTTGAAGTTGAGGGTATGCATTTCTCCACAACACTTTCAGCATTTATTGTTTGTAGTTTTCTTGCTGATGGTTATTCTGACAAGTGTGAGCTGATACCTCTCTGTGGTTGAATTCGAATGTGCCACATAATCTGTTGAAATTGAGCTTTAAGGCATGTCCTTTGCTATTTTTCAAGCTGTGATTACCCCTTAGTTCTTCAAAGTGTTCTCTTTAAGTATGTGTCACATTTTGAAATGTTTTGGCCTTTACCTCCCTCAAGACATTTTGAGGGCCTGTTTCACTTACAGTTCTGCAGTACTTGTTCCTATGAAGTGACCATTAGCACAGGCTTTAAAGCTGCTTTTGCAGGTAACTGCCAGAGGGCGGCAGCCTTTCTAGGTCCCCCACCCTGGTAACTAGGGAAAAGCCCTTGCGGCCTGTGGTGTTTCTCGGTTATAAATTAGAGTAGAGTGTGCCCGGACAAACCCACACAAGCTGATGTCTCCTTACTTTTGTTGGATTTTTACATTTAATTTTTATTTTTTATTGGAGTAATTTTCCACTGTGTACGTGGACCACTTCTACTTTGTGCATTCCTCGGTTGATGGACATTTTCATTGCTTCCAAGTGTTGGCTATGGTAAATATTGTTGGAGTGCAGGATTGCCAGGCTGTGACTTTTCGATTCTCATTTTTTCTCAGGTGATAGGCCCAGCAGTGGGTGTGATTGATTGACTGGTAGCACCGTGTTTCCCTTTTCAAAGCACCTTCTTTGTGTTTTCATTAGTGGCTCTTACCACGTCCCCCTTAGAATCGAGGGTACGCATTTCTCCACAATCGCTTCAGCATATATTGTTTGCAGCATTTATGCTAATGGCCCTTCTGGCTGCTGTGAGCTGATAGGTTTTTGTAATTTGGGTTTGCATGTCTTTGAAAATTCGTAAAACTCATCATTTTTCTCCACCGTTTTCTTTTCTGTTAAAAAAAAAGGAAACAATTGGGAGTACAATAGAACTCTTGAAATTGTGTTCTTGGAAGGTTGCCCTCTTTTGAAATTTTTGGTCGATTTTCCACTCCAGAATTTTTTTAGAAAGCAGGTGTCTTTTAGCGAACTGCAAGTTTGGTGAATATTTAGTGACCTTTAGCAATGGGTTTAAATCTGCTGTTGTGGGAAGTGGCCTCAAGCAGGCAGCATATCTCCATTCCCATATCTGGGTACTAGGGCAGCAGAGCCTTTCTGGAAGTCGTGTTCCTAGTTTGTAAATTACATTGGAATGTGCATGGAGAAAGCCCCATAAGTATATGTCTCATTATTTCTTCTTGGTTTTAAAATTTTTTTTTAATTGGGGTAAAGCTTAGAATATTGTTTGTCCTAGGTGTACACCATCTGGTTCGTTTGTACATTATAGATGTCTATTCAAGTACAGATCCTCTTCCCATGTAAAATGTTACTGACGGTTCCGCAGACCTCCCTTGCTATATGGTTGGTCTTTTTGAGATATGGATATAATATGTGTTTGTATACATATAGTAACACTAATCTTAATTTATCCATTCCCCCCACCTTTCCTTTTAGATGAGCATAGTTTGTTTTCTAAGTCTGTGAGTGTCTTTCTCTGTGGAAATATGTTCCTTTGTGTCAGTTATTAGATAACGCCTATAAGTGATATCATAGAATATAGGTCTTTTGCTTTCCGACTTACCTCATGTTTCGTGATTATCTCCAGACTCATTTGTGGTGCCTCAGAGAGCAGTGGTTCATTGTTTTCCATGGCTATTATTCCCTTGTGTACATGGACCACTTCTTCTTTATCCATTCACCTGTTGTTGGACATTTTGATTGCTCCACTGTCTTGGCTATTGTGAATAAGGCTGCACTACAGCTTTTGCGGCCTGTGTCTTCTCGATTCTTGTCTTCTCAGGTGAGAGGTCCAATGGTGCGCCTGCTGCATTGAATGGTGCCTGCAGTTTTACTTTTAAACACAGCTCCTTTCTGTTCTCATTATTGGCTGTTACCCCTTTACGTCTCACCAGCAGGTAGAGGGTACACAGTTCCCTAAAACCCCTTCAGCATTTATTGTTTGTAGACTTTTTGCTCATGTTCAGGCGACTGGTGTAAGTTGAAACTTTTTGTAGATTAGATTGCATGGGTCTAACACTCCCTGAGGTTGAGCTTTTATCCATTTTCCTTTTTTTTTAAAAGAGCGTGAGTAAAACTTAACTCTTCATACTCTCGTCTTGAAACATTTGCCTGTTTTGAATTGTTTTGTCCATTCCCTCCTTCAGCACAATTTTTTAGGGCAGGTGTCCTTTACAGCCCTGAGTCCTTGGGAATGTTAAGTGACCATTAGCTGTGAGTTTAAAGCTGTTCTTGCAGGAAACGGCCACAAGGTGGCAGCATTTCCCCTTTACCATATTTGGTTACTAGGGAAACAGAGCCTTAATGGAAGTGGTGTTGTAGGTTGTAAATTAGAATGGAATGTGCCAGGGAAAAGCCCTTTAAGTTTATGTCTCATTACTTCTTGTTCATATTTGTAGTTTACTTTTTATTTTTTATCCCAGTAAATATGATTACAATGGTTTGTTTGTTCTAGGTGTGCAAGATGTGGTTCTTTCACACATATACATGTATCTATTGTTCCTCGCATCCTTTTCCCATGTAGGTTATGACACAATGTTGAGTAGTCTTCTCCTGGTCTTCCGTACGTCTTTGGTGGTTATATATTTCACATGGTTTGTATATCTCTGTTAACCCCAATGTGGCAATGTATCCAATCCTCATCCCTTTCTATTTGGTGAACCATAAGTTTTTTAATGAATCTGTGATTGCCTTTCTCTGTGGAAATATCTTCATTGGTATCAATTTTTAAGTAACTCTTAAAAGTGATATGATAGGATATGTGTCTTTTGCTTTCTCACTTACTACACGTGGCGTGATTACGTCTAGACTCATCTATGGTGCTGCAAACGGCATTGTTTCATTTTTTTCACTAGCGAATATTCCATCTGTACATGGAGGAGTTCTTCTTTGTCCATCCATCTGTTGGTGGACCTTTTGGTTACTTCCATATCTTGGCTATTGTAATACTGTGCAGTGCAGATTTGCCTGCCTGTGTCTTTCCAATTCTCTCTTCTTAGGTTTTACGTCGAGGAGTGGGCCTGCTGGATCATATAGTAGCTCAATGTTTACCTTTTTAAGGCACCTCCATTCTGTTCTCATTCGTGGCCCTTTCCAAGTTACGTCCCCTTTGAAGTTGAGGGTATGCATTTCTCCACAACACTTTCAGCATTTATTGTTTGTAGTTTTCTTGCTGATGGTTATTCTGACAAGTGTGAGCTGATACCTCTCTGTGGTTGAATTCGAATGTGCCACATAATCTGTTGAAATTGAGCTTTAAGGCATGTCCTTTGCTATTTTTCAAGCTGTGATTACCCCTTAGTTCTTCAAAGTGTTCTCTTTAAGTATGTGTCACATTTTGAAATGTTTTGGCCTTTACCTCCCTCAAGACATTTTGAGGGCCTGTTTCACTTACAGTTCTGCAGTACTTGTTCCTATGAAGTGACCATTAGCACAGGCTTTAAAGCTGCTTTTGCAGGTAACTGCCAGAGGGCGGCAGCCTTTCTAGGTCCCCCACCCTGGTAACTAGGGAAAAGCCCTTGCGGCCTGTGGTGTTTCTCGGTTATAAATTAGAGTGGAGTGTGCCCGGACAAACCCACACAAGCTGATGTCTCCTTACTTTTGTTGGATTTTTACATTTAATTTTTATTTTTTATTGGAGTAATTTTCCACTGTGTACGTGGACCACTTCTACTTTGTGCATTCCTCGGTTGATGGACATTTTCATTGCTTCCAAGTGTTGGCTATGGTAAATATTGTTGGAGTGCAGGATTGCCAGGCTGTGACTTTTCGATTCTCATTTTTTCTCAGGTGATAGGCCCACCAGTGGGTGTGATTGATTGACTGGTAGCACCGTGTTTCCCTTTTCAAAGCACCTTCTTTGTGTTTTCATTAGTGGCTCTTACCACGTCCCCCTTAGAATCGAGGGTACGCATTTCTCCACAATCGCTTCAGCATATATTGTTTGCAGCATTTATGCTAATGGCCCTTCTGGCTGCTGTGAGCTGATAGGTTTTTGTAATTTGGGTTTGCATGTCTTTGAAAATTCGTAAAACTCATCATTTTTCTCCACCGTTTTCTTTTCTGTTAAAAAAAAGGAAACAATTGGGAGTACAATAGAACTCTTGAAATTGTGTTCTTGGAAGGTTGCCCTCTTTTGAAATTTTTGGTCGATTTTCCACTCCAGAATTTTTTTAGAAAGCAGGTGTCTTTTAGCGAACTGCAAGTTTGGTGAATATTTAGTGACCTTTAGCAATGGGTTTAAATCTGCTGTTGTGGGAAGTGGCCTCAAGCAGGCAGCATATCTCCATTCCCATATCTGGGTACTAGGGCAGCAGAGCCTTTCTGGAAGTCGTGTTCCTAGTTTGTAAATTACATTGGAATGTGCATGGAGAAAGCCCCATAAGTATATGTCTCATTATTTCTTCTTGGTTTTAAAATTTTTTTTTAATTGGGGTAAAGCTTAGAATATTGTTTGTCCTAGGTGTACACCATCTGGTTCGTTTGTACATTATATATGTCTATTCAAGTACAGATCCTCTTCCCATGTAAAATGTTACTGACGGTTCCGCAGACCTCCCTTGCTATATGGTTGGTCTTTTTGAGATATGGATACAATATGTGTTTGTATACATATAGTAACACTAATCTTAATTTATCTATTCCCCCCACCTTTCCTTTTAGATGAGCATAGTTTGTTTTCTAAGTCTGTGAGTGTCTTTCTCTGTGGAAATATGTTCCTTTGTGTCAGTTATTAGATAACGCCTATAAGTGATATCATAGAATATAGGTCTTTTGCTTTCCGACTTACCTCATGTTTCGTGATTATTTCCAGATTCATTTGTGGTGCCTCAGAGAGCAGTGGTTCATTGTTTTCCATGGCTATTATTCCCTTGTGTACATGGACCACTTCTTCTTTATCCATTCACCTGTTGTTGGACATTTTGATTGCTCCACTGTCTTGGCTATTGTGAATAAGGCTGCACTGCAGCTTTTGCGGCCTGTGTCTTCTCGATTCTTGTCTTCTCAGGTGAGAGGTCCAATGGTGCGCCTGCTGCATTGAATGGTGCCTGCAGTTTTACTTTTAAACACAGCTCCTTTCTGTTCTCATTATTGGCTGTTACCCCTTCACGTCTCACCAGCAGGTAGAGGGTACACAGTTCTCTAAAACCCCTTCAGCATTTATTGTTTGTAGACTTTTTGCTCATGTTCAGGCGACTGGTGTAAGTTGAAACTTTTTGTAGATTAGATTGCATGGGTCTAACACTCCCTGAGGTTGAGCTTTTATCCATTTTCCTTTTTTTTTAAAAGAGCGTGAGTAAAACTTAACTCTTCATACTCTCTTCTTGAAACATTTGCCTGTTTTGAATTGTTTTGTCCATTCCCTCCTTCAGCACAATTTTTTAGGGCAGGTGTCCTTTACAGCCCTGAGTCCTTGGGAATGTTACGTGACCATTAGCTGTGAGTTTAAAGCTGTTCTTGCAGGAAACGGCCACAAGGTGGCAGCATTTCCCCTTTACCATATTTGGTTACTAGGGAAACAGAGCCTTAATGGAAGTGGTGTTGTAGGTTGTAAATTAGAATGGAATGTGCCAGGGAAAAGCCCTTTAAGTTTATGTCTCATTACTTCTTGTTCATATTTGTAGTTTACTTTTTATTTTTTATCCCAGTAAATATGATTACAATGGTTTGTTTGTTCTAGGTGTGCAAGATGTGGTTCTTTCACACATATACATGTATCTATTGTTCCTCGCATCCTTTTCCCATGTAGGTTATGACACAATGTTGAGTAGTCTTCTCCTGGTCTTCCGTACGTCTTTGGTGGTTATATATTTCACATGGTTTGTATATCTCTGTTAACCCCAATGTGGCCATGTATCCAATCCTCATCCCTTTCTATTTGGTGAACCATAAGTTTTTTAATGAATCTGTGATTGCCTTTCTCTGTGGAAATATCTTCATTGGTATCAATTTTTAAGTAACTCTTAAAAGTGATATGATAGGATATGTGTCTTTTGCTTTCTCACTTACTACACGTGGCGTGATTACGTCTAGACTCATCTATGGTGCTGCAAACGGCATTGTTTCATTTTTTTCACTAGCGAATATTCCATCTGTACATGGAGGAGTTCTTCTTTGTCCATCCATCTGTTGGTGGACCTTTTGGTTACTTCCATATCTTGGCTATTGTAATACTGTGCAGTGCAGATTTGCCTGCCTGTGTCTTTCCAATTCTCTCTTCTTAGGTTTTACGTCGAGGAGTGGGCCTGCTGGATCATATAGTAGCTCAATGTTTACCTTTTTAAGGCACCTCCATTCTGTTCTCATTCGTGGCCCTTTCCAAGTTACGTCCCCTTTGAAGTTGAGGGTATGCATTTCTCCACAACACTTTCAGCATTTATTGTTTGTAGTTTTCTTGCTGATGGTTATTCTGACAAGTGTGAGCTGATACCTCTCTGTGGTTGAATTCGAATGTGCCACATAATCTGTTGAAATTGAGCTTTAAGGCATGTCCTTTGCTATTTTTCAAGCTGTGATTACCCCTTAGTTCTTCAAAGTGTTCTCTTTAAGTATGTGTCACATTTTGAAATGTTTTGGCCTTTACCTCCCTCAAGACATTTTGAGGGCCTGTTTCACTTACAGTTCTGCAGTACTTGTTCCTATGAAGTGACCATTAGCACAGGCTTTAAAGCTGCTTTTGCAGGTAACTGCCAGAGGGCGGCAGCCTTTCTAGGTCCCCCACCCTGGTAACTAGGGAAAAGCCCTTGCGGCCTGTGGTGTTTCTCGGTTATAAATTAGAGTGGAGTGTGCCCGGACAAACCCACACAAGCTGATGTCTCCTTACTTTTGTTGGATTTTTACATTTAATTTTTATTTTTTATTGGAGTAATTTTCCACTGTGTACGTGGACCACTTCTACTTTGTGCATTCCTCGGTTGATGGACATTTTCATTGCTTCCAAGTGTTGGCTATGGTAAATATTGTTGGAGTGCAGGATTGCCAGGCTGTGACTTTTCGATTCTCATTTTTTCTCAGGTGATAGGCCCAGCAGTGGGTGTGATTGATTGACTGGTAGCACCGTGTTTCCCTTTTCAAAGCACCTTCTTTGTGTTTTCATTAGTGGCTCTTACCACGTCCCCCTTAGAATCGAGGGTACGCATTTCTCCACAATCGCTTCAGCATATATTGTTTGCAGCATTTATGCTAATGGCCCTTCTGGCTGCTGTGAGCTGATAGGTTTTTGTAATTTGGGTTTGCATGTCTTTGAAAATTCGTAAAACTCATCATTTTTCTCCACCGTTTTCTTTTCTGTTAAAAAAAAGGAAACAATTGGGAGTACAATAGAACTCTTGAAATTGTGTTCTTGGAAGGTTGCCCTCTTTTGAAATTTTTGGTCGATTTTCCACTCCAGAATTTTTTTAGAAAGCAGGTGTCTTTTACCGAACTGCAAGTTTGGTGAATATTTAGTGACCTTTAGCAATGGGTTTAAATCTGCTGTTGTGGGAAGTGGCCTCAAGCAGGCAGCATATCTCCATTCCCATATCTGGGTACTAGGGCAGCAGAGCCTTTCTGGAAGTCGTGTTCCTAGTTTGTAAATTACATTGGAATGTGCATGGAGAAAGCCCCATAAGTATATGTCTCATTATTTCTTCTTGGTTTTAAAATTTTTTTTTAATTGGGGTAAAGCTTAGAATATTGTTTGTCCTAGGTGTACACCATCTGGTTCGTTTGTACATTATAGATGTCTATTCAAGTACAGATCCTCTTCCCATGTAAAATGTTACTGACGGTTCCGCAGACCTCCCTTGCTATATGGTTGGTCTTTTTGAGATATGGATACAATATGTGTTTGTATACATATAGTAACACTAATCTTAATTTATCTATTCCCCCCACCTTTCCTTTTAGATGAGCATAGTTTGTTTTCTAAGTCTGTGAGTGTCTTTCTCTGTGGAAATATGTTCCTTTGTGTCAGTTATTAGATAACGCCTATAAGTGATATCATAGAATATAGGTCTTTTGCTTTCCGACTTACCTCATGTTTCGTGATTATTTCCAGATTCATTTGTGGTGCCTCAGAGAGCAGTGGTTCATTGTTTTCCATGGCTATTATTCCCTTGTGTACATGGACCACTTCTTCTTTATCCATTCACCTGTTGTTGGACATTTTGATTGCTCCACTGTCTTGGCTATTGTGAATAAGGCTGCACTGCAGCTTTTGCGGCCTGTGTCTTCTCGATTCTTGTCTTCTCAGGTGAGAGGTCCAATGGTGCGCCTGCTGCATTGAATGGTGCCTGCAGTTTTACTTTTAAACACAGCTCCTTTCTGTTCTCATTATTGGCTGTTACCCCTTCACGTCTCACCAGCAGGTAGAGGGTACACAGTTCTCTAAAACCCCTTCAGCATTTATTGTTTGTAGACTTTTTGCTCATGTTCAGGCGACTGGTGTAAGTTGAAACTTTTTGTAGATTAGATTGCATGGGTCTAACACTCCCTGAGGTTGAGCTTTTATCCATTTTCCTTTTTTTTTAAAAGAGCGTGAGTAAAACTTAACTCTTCATACTCTCTTCTTGAAACATTTGCCTGTTTTGAATTGTTTTGTCCATTCCCTCCTTCAGCACAATTTTTTAGGGCAGGTGTCCTTTACAGCCCTGAGTCCTTGGGAATGTTACGTGACCATTAGCTGTGAGTTTAAAGCTGTTCTTGCAGGAAACGGCCACAAGGTGGCAGCATTTCCCCTTTACCATATTTGGTTACTAGGGAAACAGAGCCTTAATGGAAGTGGTGTTGTAGGTTGTAAATTAGAATGGAATGTGCCAGGGAAAAGCCCTTTAAGTTTATGTCTCATTACTTCTTGTTCATATTTGTAGTTTACTTTTTATTTTTTATCCCAGTAAATATGATTACAATGGTTTGTTTGTTCTAGGTGTGCAAGATGTGGTTCTTTCACACATATACATGTATCTATTGTTCCTCGCATCCTTTTCCCATGTAGGTTATGACACAATGTTGAGTAGTCTTCTCCTGGTCTTCCGTACGTCTTTGGTGGTTATATATTTCACATGGTTTGTATATCTCTGTTAACCCCAATGTGGCCATGTATCCAATCCTCATCCCTTTCTATTTGGTGAACCATAAGTTTTTTAATGAATCTGTGATTGCCTTTCTCTGTGGAAATATCTTCATTGGTATCAATTTTTAAGTAACTCTTAAAAGTGATATGATAGGATATGTGTCTTTTGCTTTCTCACTTACTACACGTGGCGTGATTACGTCTAGACTCATCTATGGTGCTGCAAACGGCATTGTTTCATTTTTTTCACTAGCGAATATTCCATCTGTACATGGAGGAGTTCTTCTTTGTCCATCCATCTGTTGGTGGACCTTTTGGTTACTTCCATATCTTGGCTATTGTAATACTGTGCAGTGCAGATTTGCCTGCCTGTGTCTTTCCAATTCTCTCTTCTTAGGTTTTACGTCGAGGAGTGGGCCTGCTGGATCATATAGTAGCTCAATGTTTACCTTTTTAAGGCACCTCCATTCTGTTCTCATTCGTGGCCCTTTCCAAGTTACGTCCCCTTTGAAGTTGAGGGTATGCATTTCTCCACAACACTTTCAGCATTTATTGTTTGTAGTTTTCTTGCTGATGGTTATTCTGACAAGTGTGAGCTGATACCTCTCTGTGGTTGAATTCGAATGTGCCACATAATCTGTTGAAATTGAGCTTTAAGGCATGTCCTTTGCTATTTTTCAAGCTGTGATTACCCCTTAGTTCTTCAAAGTGTTCTCTTTAAGTATGTGTCACATTTTGAAATGTTTTGGCCTTTACCTCCCTCAAGACATTTTGAGGGCCTGTTTCACTTACAGTTCTGCAGTACTTGTTCCTATGAAGTGACCATTAGCACAGGCTTTAAAGCTGCTTTTGCAGGTAACTGCCAGAGGGCGGCAGCCTTTCTAGGTCCCCCACCCTGGTAACTAGGGAAAAGCCCTTGCGGCCTGTGGTGTTTCTCGGTTATAAATTAGAGTAGAGTGTGCCCGGACAAACCCACACAAGCTGATGTCTCCTTACTTTTGTTGGATTTTTACATTTAATTTTTATTTTTTATTGGAGTAATTTTCCACTGTGTACGTGGACCACTTCTACTTTGTGCATTCCTCGGTTGATGGACATTTTCATTGCTTCCAAGTGTTGGCTATGGTAAATATTGTTGGAGTGCAGGATTGCCAGGCTGTGACTTTTCGATTCTCATTTTTTCTCAGGTGATAGGCCCAGCAGTGGGTGTGATTGATTGACTGGTAGCACCGTGTTTCCCTTTTCAAAGCACCTTCTTTGTGTTTTCATTAGTGGCTCTTACCACGTCCCCCTTAGAATCGAGGGTACGCATTTCTCCACAATCGCTTCAGCATATATTGTTTGCAGCATTTATGCTAATGGCCCTTCTGGCTGCTGTGAGCTGATAGGTTTTTGTAATTTGGGTTTGCATGTCTTTGAAAATTCGTAAAACTCATCATTTTTCTCCACCGTTTTCTTTTCTGTTAAAAAAAAAGGAAACAATTGGGAGTACAATAGAACTCTTGAAATTGTGTTCTTGGAAGGTTGCCCTCTTTTGAAATTTTTGGTCGATTTTCCACTCCAGAATTTTTTTAGAAAGCAGGTGTCTTTTAGCGAACTGCAAGTTTGGTGAATATTTAGTGACCTTTAGCAATGGGTTTAAATCTGCTGTTGTGGGAAGTGGCCTCAAGCAGGCAGCATATCTCCATTCCCATATCTGGGTACTAGGGCAGCAGAGCCTTTCTGGAAGTCGTGTTCCTAGTTTGTAAATTACATTGGAATGTGCATGGAGAAAGCCCCATAAGTATATGTCTCATTATTTCTTCTTGGTTTTAAAATTTTTTTTTAATTGGGGTAAAGCTTAGAATATTGTTTGTCCTAGGTGTACACCATCTGGTTCGTTTGTACATTATAGATGTCTATTCAAGTACAGATCCTCTTCCCATGTAAAATGTTACTGACGGTTCCGCAGACCTCCCTTGCTATATGGTTGGTCTTTTTGAGATATGGATATAATATGTGTTTGTATACATATAGTAACACTAATCTTAATTTATCCATTCCCCCCACCTTTCCTTTTAGATGAGCATAGTTTGTTTTCTAAGTCTGTGAGTGTCTTTCTCTGTGGAAATATGTTCCTTTGTGTCAGTTATTAGATAACGCCTATAAGTGATATCATAGAATATAGGTCTTTTGCTTTCCGACTTACCTCATGTTTCGTGATTATCTCCAGACTCATTTGTGGTGCCTCAGAGAGCAGTGGTTCATTGTTTTCCATGGCTATTATTCCCTTGTGTACATGGACCACTTCTTCTTTATCCATTCACCTGTTGTTGGACATTTTGATTGCTCCACTGTCTTGGCTATTGTGAATAAGGCTGCACTACAGCTTTTGCGGCCTGTGTCTTCTCGATTCTTGTCTTCTCAGGTGAGAGGTCCAATGGTGCGCCTGCTGCATTGAATGGTGCCTGCAGTTTTACTTTTAAACACAGCTCCTTTCTGTTCTCATTATTGGCTGTTACCCCTTTACGTCTCACCAGCAGGTAGAGGGTACACAGTTCCCTAAAACCCCTTCAGCATTTATTGTTTGTAGACTTTTTGCTCATGTTCAGGCGACTGGTGTAAGTTGAAACTTTTTGTAGATTAGATTGCATGGGTCTAACACTCCCTGAGGTTGAGCTTTTATCCATTTTCCTTTTTTTTTAAAAGAGCGTGAGTAAAACTTAACTCTTCATACTCTCGTCTTGAAACATTTGCCTGTTTTGAATTGTTTTGTCCATTCCCTCCTTCAGCACAATTTTTTAGGGCAGGTGTCCTTTACAGCCCTGAGTCCTTGGGAATGTTAAGTGACCATTAGCTGTGAGTTTAAAGCTGTTCTTGCAGGAAACGGCCACAAGGTGGCAGCATTTCCCCTTTACCATATTTGGTTACTAGGGAAACAGAGCCTTAATGGAAGTGGTGTTGTAGGTTGTAAATTAGAATGGAATGTGCCAGGGAAAAGCCCTTTAAGTTTATGTCTCATTACTTCTTGTTCATATTTGTAGTTTACTTTTTATTTTTTATCCCAGTAAATATGATTACAATGGTTTGTTTGTTCTAGGTGTGCAAGATGTGGTTCTTTCACACATATACATGTATCTATTGTTCCTCGCATCCTTTTCCCATGTAGGTTATGACACAATGTTGAGTAGTCTTCTCCTGGTCTTCCGTACGTCTTTGGTGGTTATATATTTCACATGGTTTGTATATCTCTGTTAACCCCAATGTGGCCATGTATCCAATCCTCATCCCTTTCTATTTGGTGAACCATAAGTTTTTTAATGAATCTGTGATTGCCTTTCTCTGTGGAAATATCTTCATTGGTATCAATTTTTAAGTAACTCTTAAAAGTGATATGATAGGATATGTGTCTTTTGCTTTCTCACTTACTACACGTGGCGTGATTACGTCTAGACTCATCTATGGTGCTGCAAACGGCATTGTTTCATTTTTTTCACTAGCGAATATTCCATCTGTACATGGAGGAGTTCTTCTTTGTCCATCCATCTGTTGGTGGACCTTTTGGTTACTTCCATATCTTGGCTATTGTAATACTGTGCAGTGCAGATTTGCCTGCCTGTGTCTTTCCAATTCTCTCTTCTTAGGTTTTACGTCGAGGAGTGGGCCTGCTGGATCATATAGTAGCTCAATGTTTACCTTTTTAAGGCACCTCCATTCTGTTCTCATTCGTGGCCCTTTCCAAGTTACGTCCCCTTTGAAGTTGAGGGTATGCATTTCTCCACAACACTTTCAGCATTTATTGTTTGTAGTTTTCTTGCTGATGGTTATTCTGACAAGTGTGAGCTGATACCTCTCTGTGGTTGAATTCGAATGTGCCACATAATCTGTTGAAATTGAGCTTTAAGGCATGTCCTTTGCTATTTTTCAAGCTGTGATTACCCCTTAGTTCTTCAAAGTGTTCTCTTTAAGTATGTGTCACATTTTGAAATGTTTTGGCCTTTACCTCCCTCAAGACATTTTGAGGGCCTGTTTCACTTACAGTTCTGCAGTACTTGTTCCTATGAAGTGACCATTAGCACAGGCTTTAAAGCTGCTTTTGCAGGTAACTGCCAGAGGGCGGCAGCCTTTCTAGGTCCCCCACCCTGGTAACTAGGGAAAAGCCCTTGCGGCCTGTGGTGTTTCTCGGTTATAAATTAGAGTAGAGTGTGCCCGGACAAACCCACACAAGCTGATGTCTCCTTACTTTTGTTGGATTTTTACATTTAATTTTTATTTTTTATTGGAGTAATTTTCCACTGTGTACGTGGACCACTTCTACTTTGTGCATTCCTCGGTTGATGGACATTTTCATTGCTTCCAAGTGTTGGCTATGGTAAATATTGTTGGAGTGCAGGATTGCCAGGCTGTGACTTTTCGATTCTCATTTTTTCTCAGGTGATAGGCCCAGCAGTGGGTGTGATTGATTGACTGGTAGCACCGTGTTTCCCTTTTCAAAGCACCTTCTTTGTGTTTTCATTAGTGGCTCTTACCACGTCCCCCTTAGAATCGAGGGTACGCATTTCTCCACAATCGCTTCAGCATATATTGTTTGCAGCATTTATGCTAATGGCCCTTCTGGCTGCTGTGAGCTGATAGGTTTTTGTAATTTGGGTTTGCATGTCTTTGAAAATTCGTAAAACTCATCATTTTTCTCCACCGTTTTCTTTTCTGTTAAAAAAAAAGGAAACAATTGGGAGTACAATAGAACTCTTGAAATTGTGTTCTTGGAAGGTTGCCCTCTTTTGAAATTTTTGGTCGATTTTCCACTCCAGAATTTTTTTAGAAAGCAGGTGTCTTTTAGCGAACTGCAAGTTTGGTGAATATTTAGTGACCTTTAGCAATGGGTTTAAATCTGCTGTTGTGGGAAGTGGCCTCAAGCAGGCAGCATATCTCCATTCCCATATCTGGGTACTAGGGCAGCAGAGCCTTTCTGGAAGTCGTGTTCCTAGTTTGTAAATTACATTGGAATGTGCATGGAGAAAGCCCCATAAGTATATGTCTCATTATTTCTTCTTGGTTTTAAAATTTTTTTTTAATTGGGGTAAAGCTTAGAATATTGTTTGTCCTAGGTGTACACCATCTGGTTCGTTTGTACATTATAGATGTCTATTCAAGTACAGATCCTCTTCCCATGTAAAATGTTACTGACGGTTCCGCAGACCTCCCTTGCTATATGGTTGGTCTTTTTGAGATATGGATATAATATGTGTTTGTATACATATAGTAACACTAATCTTAATTTATCCATTCCCCCCACCTTTCCTTTTAGATGAGCATAGTTTGTTTTCTAAGTCTGTGAGTGTCTTTCTCTGTGGAAATATGTTCCTTTGTGTCAGTTATTAGATAACGCCTATAAGTGATATCATAGAATATAGGTCTTTTGCTTTCCGACTTACCTCATGTTTCGTGATTATCTCCAGACTCATTTGTGGTGCCTCAGAGAGCAGTGGTTCATTGTTTTCCATGGCTATTATTCCCTTGTGTACATGGACCACTTCTTCTTTATCCATTCACCTGTTGTTGGACATTTTGATTGCTCCACTGTCTTGGCTATTGTGAATAAGGCTGCACTACAGCTTTTGCGGCCTGTGTCTTCTCGATTCTTGTCTTCTCAGGTGAGAGGTCCAATGGTGCGCCTGCTGCATTGAATGGTGCCTGCAGTTTTACTTTTAAACACAGCTCCTTTCTGTTCTCATTATTGGCTGTTACCCCTTTACGTCTCACCAGCAGGTAGAGGGTACACAGTTCCCTAAAACCCCTTCAGCATTTATTGTTTGTAGACTTTTTGCTCATGTTCAGGCGACTGGTGTAAGTTGAAACTTTTTGTAGATTAGATTGCATGGGTCTAACACTCCCTGAGGTTGAGCTTTTATCCATTTTCCTTTTTTTTTAAAAGAGCGTGAGTAAAACTTAACTCTTCATACTCTCGTCTTGAAACATTTGCCTGTTTTGAATTGTTTTGTCCATTCCCTCCTTCAGCACAATTTTTTAGGGCAGGTGTCCTTTACAGCCCTGAGTCCTTGGGAATGTTAAGTGACCATTAGCTGTGAGTTTAAAGCTGTTCTTGCAGGAAACGGCCACAAGGTGGCAGCATTTCCCCTTTACCATATTTGGTTACTAGGGAAACAGAGCCTTAATGGAAGTGGTGTTGTAGGTTGTAAATTAGAATGGAATGTGCCAGGGAAAAGCCCTTTAAGTTTATGTCTCATTACTTCTTGTTCATATTTGTAGTTTACTTTTTATTTTTTATCCCAGTAAATATGATTACAATGGTTTGTTTGTTCTAGGTGTGCAAGATGTGGTTCTTTCACACATATACATGTATCTATTGTTCCTCGCATCCTTTTCCCATGTAGGTTATGACACAATGTTGAGTAGTCTTCTCCTGGTCTTCCGTACGTCTTTGGTGGTTATATATTTCACATGGTTTGTATATCTCTGTTAACCCCAATGTGGCCATGTATCCAATCCTCATCCCTTTCTATTTGGTGAACCATAAGTTTTTTAATGAATCTGTGATTGCCTTTCTCTGTGGAAATATCTTCATTGGTATCAATTTTTAAGTAACTCTTAAAAGTGATATGATAGGATATGTGTCTTTTGCTTTCTCACTTACTACACGTGGCGTGATTACGTCTAGACTCATCTATGGTGCTGCAAACGGCATTGTTTCATTTTTTTCACTAGCGAATATTCCATCTGTACATGGAGGAGTTCTTCTTTGTCCATCCATCTGTTGGTGGACCTTTTGGTTACTTCCATATCTTGGCTATTGTAATACTGTGCAGTGCAGATTTGCCTGCCTGTGTCTTTCCAATTCTCTCTTCTTAGGTTTTACGTCGAGGAGTGGGCCTGCTGGATCATATAGTAGCTCAATGTTTACCTTTTTAAGGCACCTCCATTCTGTTCTCATTCGTGGCCCTTTCCAAGTTACGTCCCCTTTGAAGTTGAGGGTATGCATTTCTCCACAACACTTTCAGCATTTATTGTTTGTAGTTTTCTTGCTGATGGTTATTCTGACAAGTGTGAGCTGATACCTCTCTGTGGTTGAATTCGAATGTGCCACATAATCTGTTGAAATTGAGCTTTAAGGCATGTCCTTTGCTATTTTTCAAGCTGTGATTACCCCTTAGTTCTTCAAAGTGTTCTCTTTAAGTATGTGTCACATTTTGAAATGTTTTGGCCTTTACCTCCCTCAAGACATTTTGAGGGCCTGTTTCACTTACAGTTCTGCAGTACTTGTTCCTATGAAGTGACCATTAGCACAGGCTTTAAAGCTGCTTTTGCAGGTAACTGCCAGAGGGCGGCAGCCTTTCTAGGTCCCCCACCCTGGTAACTAGGGAAAAGCCCTTGCGGCCTGTGGTGTTTCTCGGTTATAAATTAGAGTGGAGTGTGCCCGGACAAACCCACACAAGCTGATGTCTCCTTACTTTTGTTGGATTTTTACATTTAATTTTTATTTTTTATTGGAGTAATTTTCCACTGTGTACGTGGACCACTTCTACTTTGTGCATTCCTCGGTTGATGGACATTTTCATTGCTTCCAAGTGTTGGCTATGGTAAATATTGTTGGAGTGCAGGATTGCCAGGCTGTGACTTTTCGATTCTCATTTTTTCTCAGGTGATAGGCCCACCAGTGGGTGTGATTGATTGACTGGTAGCACCGTGTTTCCCTTTTCAAAGCACCTTCTTTGTGTTTTCATTAGTGGCTCTTACCACGTCCCCCTTAGAATCGAGGGTACGCATTTCTCCACAATCGCTTCAGCATATATTGTTTGCAGCATTTATGCTAATGGCCCTTCTGGCTGCTGTGAGCTGATAGGTTTTTGTAATTTGGGTTTGCATGTCTTTGAAAATTCGTAAAACTCATCATTTTTCTCCACCGTTTTCTTTTCTGTTAAAAAAAAGGAAACAATTGGGAGTACAATAGAACTCTTGAAATTGTGTTCTTGGAAGGTTGCCCTCTTTTGAAATTTTTGGTCGATTTTCCACTCCAGAATTTTTTTAGAAAGCAGGTGTCTTTTACCGAACTGCAAGTTTGGTGAATATTTAGTGACCTTTAGCAATGGGTTTAAATCTGCTGTTGTGGGAAGTGGCCTCAAGCAGGCAGCATATCTCCATTCCCATATCTGGGTACTAGGGCAGCAGAGCCTTTCTGGAAGTCGTGTTCCTAGTTTGTAAATTACATTGGAATGTGCATGGAGAAAGCCCCATAAGTATATGTCTCATTATTTCTTCTTGGTTTTAAAATTTTTTTTTAATTGGGGTAAAGCTTAGAATATTGTTTGTCCTAGGTGTACACCATCTGGTTCGTTTGTACATTATATATGTCTATTCAAGTACAGATCCTCTTCCCATGTAAAATGTTACTGACGGTTCCGCAGACCTCCCTTGCTATATGGTTGGTCTTTTTGAGATATGGATACAATATGTGTTTGTATACATATAGTAACACTAATCTTAATTTATCTATTCCCCCCACCTTTCCTTTTAGATGAGCATAGTTTGTTTTCTAAGTCTGTGAGTGTCTTTCTCTGTGGAAATATGTTCCTTTGTGTCAGTTATTAGATAACGCCTATAAGTGATATCATAGAATATAGGTCTTTTGCTTTCCGACTTACCTCATGTTTCGTGATTATTTCCAGATTCATTTGTGGTGCCTCAGAGAGCAGTGGTTCATTGTTTTCCATGGCTATTATTCCCTTGTGTACATGGACCACTTCTTCTTTATCCATTCACCTGTTGTTGGACATTTTGATTGCTCCACTGTCTTGGCTATTGTGAATAAGGCTGCACTGCAGCTTTTGCGGCCTGTGTCTTCTCGATTCTTGTCTTCTCAGGTGAGAGGTCCAATGGTGCGCCTGCTGCATTGAATGGTGCCTGCAGTTTTACTTTTAAACACAGCTCCTTTCTGTTCTCATTATTGGCTGTTACCCCTTTACGTCTCACCAGCAGGTAGAGGGTACACAGTTCTCTAAAACCCCTTCAGCATTTATTGTTTGTAGACTTTTTGCTCATGTTCAGGCGACTGGTGTAAGTTGAAACTTTTTGTAGATTAGATTGCATGGGTCTAACACTCCCTGAGGTTGAGCTTTTATCCATTTTCCTTTTTTTTTAAAAGAGCGTGAGTAAAACTTAACTCTTCATACTCTCTTCTTGAAACATTTGCCTGTTTTGAATTGTTTTGTCCATTCCCTCCTTCAGCACAATTTTTTAGGGCAGGTGTCCTTTACAGCCCTGAGTCCTTGGGAATGTTACGTGACCATTAGCTGTGAGTTTAAAGCTGTTCTTGCAGGAAACGGCCACAAGGTGGCAGCATTTCCCCTTTACCATATTTGGTTACTAGGGAAACAGAGCCTTAATGGAAGTGGTGTTGTAGGTTGTAAATTAGAATGGAATGTGCCAGGGAAAAGCCCTTTAAGTTTATGTCTCATTACTTCTTGTTCATATTTGTAGTTTACTTTTTATTTTTTATCCCAGTAAATATGATTACAATGGTTTGTTTGTTCTAGGTGTGCAAGATGTGGTTCTTTCACACATATACATGTATCTATTGTTCCTCGCATCCTTTTCCCATGTAGGTTATGACACAATGTTGAGTAGTCTTCTCCTGGTCTTCCGTACGTCTTTGGTGGTTATATATTTCACATGGTTTGTATATCTCTGTTAACCCCAATGTGGCCATGTATCCAATCCTCATCCCTTTCTATTTGGTGAACCATAAGTTTTTTAATGAATCTGTGATTGCCTTTCTCTGTGGAAATATCTTCATTGGTATCAATTTTTAAGTAACTCTTAAAAGTGATATGATAGGATATGTGTCTTTTGCTTTCTCACTTACTACACGTGGCGTGATTACGTCTAGACTCATCTATGGTGCTGCAAACGGCATTGTTTCATTTTTTTCACTAGCGAATATTCCATCTGTACATGGAGGAGTTCTTCTTTGTCCATCCATCTGTTGGTGGACCTTTTGGTTACTTCCATATCTTGGCTATTGTAATACTGTGCAGTGCAGATTTGCCTGCCTGTGTCTTTCCAATTCTCTCTTCTTAGGTTTTACGTCGAGGAGTGGGCCTGCTGGATCATATAGTAGCTCAATGTTTACCTTTTTAAGGCACCTCCATTCTGTTCTCATTCGTGGCCCTTTCCAAGTTACGTCCCCTTTGAAGTTGAGGGTATGCATTTCTCCACAACACTTTCAGCATTTATTGTTTGTAGTTTTCTTGCTGATGGTTATTCTGACAAGTGTGAGCTGATACCTCTCTGTGGTTGAATTCGAATGTGCCACATAATCTGTTGAAATTGAGCTTTAAGGCATGTCCTTTGCTATTTTTCAAGCTGTGATTACCCCTTAGTTCTTCAAAGTGTTCTCTTTAAGTATGTGTCACATTTTGAAATGTTTTGGCCTTTACCTCCCTCAAGACATTTTGAGGGCCTGTTTCACTTACAGTTCTGCAGTACTTGTTCCTATGAAGTGACCATTAGCACAGGCTTTAAAGCTGCTTTTGCAGGTAACTGCCAGAGGGCGGCAGCCTTTCTAGGTCCCCCACCCTGGTAACTAGGGAAAAGCCCTTGCGGCCTGTGGTGTTTCTCGGTTATAAATTAGAGTAGAGTGTGCCCGGACAAACCCACACAAGCTGATGTCTCCTTACTTTTGTTGGATTTTTACATTTAATTTTTATTTTTTATTGGAGTAATTTTCCACTGTGTACGTGGACCACTTCTACTTTGTGCATTCCTCGGTTGATGGACATTTTCATTGCTTCCAAGTGTTGGCTATGGTAAATATTGTTGGAGTGCAGGATTGCCAGGCTGTGACTTTTCGATTCTCATTTTTTCTCAGGTGATAGGCCCAGCAGTGGGTGTGATTGATTGACTGGTAGCACCGTGTTTCCCTTTTCAAAGCACCTTCTTTGTGTTTTCATTAGTGGCTCTTACCACGTCCCCCTTAGAATCGAGGGTACGCATTTCTCCACAATCGCTTCAGCATATATTGTTTGCAGCATTTATGCTAATGGCCCTTCTGGCTGCTGTGAGCTGATAGGTTTTTGTAATTTGGGTTTGCATGTCTTTGAAAATTCGTAAAACTCATCATTTTTCTCCACCGTTTTCTTTTCTGTTAAAAAAAAAGGAAACAATTGGGAGTACAATAGAACTCTTGAAATTGTGTTCTTGGAAGGTTGCCCTCTTTTGAAATTTTTGGTCGATTTTCCACTCCAGAATTTTTTTAGAAAGCAGGTGTCTTTTAGCGAACTGCAAGTTTGGTGAATATTTAGTGACCTTTAGCAATGGGTTTAAATCTGCTGTTGTGGGAAGTGGCCTCAAGCAGGCAGCATATCTCCATTCCCATATCTGGGTACTAGGGCAGCAGAGCCTTTCTGGAAGTCGTGTTCCTAGTTTGTAAATTACATTGGAATGTGCATGGAGAAAGCCCCATAAGTATATGTCTCATTATTTCTTCTTGGTTTTAAAATTTTTTTTTAATTGGGGTAAAGCTTAGAATATTGTTTGTCCTAGGTGTACACCATCTGGTTCGTTTGTACATTATAGATGTCTATTCAAGTACAGATCCTCTTCCCATGTAAAATGTTACTGACGGTTCCGCAGACCTCCCTTGCTATATGGTTGGTCTTTTTGAGATATGGATATAATATGTGTTTGTATACATATAGTAACACTAATCTTAATTTATCCATTCCCCCCACCTTTCCTTTTAGATGAGCATAGTTTGTTTTCTAAGTCTGTGAGTGTCTTTCTCTGTGGAAATATGTTCCTTTGTGTCAGTTATTAGATAACGCCTATAAGTGATATCATAGAATATAGGTCTTTTGCTTTCCGACTTACCTCATGTTTCGTGATTATCTCCAGACTCATTTGTGGTGCCTCAGAGAGCAGTGGTTCATTGTTTTCCATGGCTATTATTCCCTTGTGTACATGGACCACTTCTTCTTTATCCATTCACCTGTTGTTGGACATTTTGATTGCTCCACTGTCTTGGCTATTGTGAATAAGGCTGCACTACAGCTTTTGCGGCCTGTGTCTTCTCGATTCTTGTCTTCTCAGGTGAGAGGTCCAATGGTGCGCCTGCTGCATTGAATGGTGCCTGCAGTTTTACTTTTAAACACAGCTCCTTTCTGTTCTCATTATTGGCTGTTACCCCTTTACGTCTCACCAGCAGGTAGAGGGTACACAGTTCCCTAAAACCCCTTCAGCATTTATTGTTTGTAGACTTTTTGCTCATGTTCAGGCGACTGGTGTAAGTTGAAACTTTTTGTAGATTAGATTGCATGGGTCTAACACTCCCTGAGGTTGAGCTTTTATCCATTTTCCTTTTTTTTTAAAAGAGCGTGAGTAAAACTTAACTCTTCATACTCTCGTCTTGAAACATTTGCCTGTTTTGAATTGTTTTGTCCATTCCCTCCTTCAGCACAATTTTTTAGGGCAGGTGTCCTTTACAGCCCTGAGTCCTTGGGAATGTTAAGTGACCATTAGCTGTGAGTTTAAAGCTGTTCTTGCAGGAAACGGCCACAAGGTGGCAGCATTTCCCCTTTACCATATTTGGTTACTAGGGAAACAGAGCCTTAATGGAAGTGGTGTTGTAGGTTGTAAATTAGAATGGAATGTGCCAGGGAAAAGCCCTTTAAGTTTATGTCTCATTACTTCTTGTTCATATTTGTAGTTTACTTTTTATTTTTTATCCCAGTAAATATGATTACAATGGTTTGTTTGTTCTAGGTGTGCAAGATGTGGTTCTTTCACACATATACATGTATCTATTGTTCCTCGCATCCTTTTCCCATGTAGGTTATGACACAATGTTGAGTAGTCTTCTCCTGGTCTTCCGTACGTCTTTGGTGGTTATATATTTCACATGGTTTGTATATCTCTGTTAACCCCAATGTGGCAATGTATCCAATCCTCATCCCTTTCTATTTGGTGAACCATAAGTTTTTTAATGAATCTGTGATTGCCTTTCTCTGTGGAAATATCTTCATTGGTATCAATTTTTAAGTAACTCTTAAAAGTGATATGATAGGATATGTGTCTTTTGCTTTCTCACTTACTACACGTGGCGTGATTACGTCTAGACTCATCTATGGTGCTGCAAACGGCATTGTTTCATTTTTTTCACTAGCGAATATTCCATCTGTACATGGAGGAGTTCTTCTTTGTCCATCCATCTGTTGGTGGACCTTTTGGTTACTTCCATATCTTGGCTATTGTAATACTGTGCAGTGCAGATTTGCCTGCCTGTGTCTTTCCAATTCTCTCTTCTTAGGTTTTACGTCGAGGAGTGGGCCTGCTGGATCATATAGTAGCTCAATGTTTACCTTTTTAAGGCACCTCCATTCTGTTCTCATTCGTGGCCCTTTCCAAGTAACGTCCCCTTTGAAGTTGAGGGTATGCATTTCTCCACAACACTTTCAGCATTTATTGTTTGTAGTTTTCTTGCTGATGGTTATTCTGACAAGTGTGAGCTGATACCTCTCTGTGGTTGAATTCGAATGTGCCACATAATCTGTTGAAATTGAGCTTTAAGGCATGTCCTTTGCTATTTTTCAAGCTGTGATTACCCCTTAGTTCTTCAAAGTGTTCTCTTTAAGTATGTGTCACATTTTGAAATGTTTTGGCCTTTACCTCCCTCAAGACATTTTGAGGGCCTGTTTCACTTACAGTTCTGCAGTACTTGTTCCTATGAAGTGACCATTAGCACAGGCTTTAAAGCTGCTTTTGCAGGTAACTGCCAGAGGGCGGCAGCCTTTCTAGGTCCCCCACCCTGGTAACTAGGGAAAAGCCCTTGCGGCCTGTGGTGTTTCTCGGTTATAAATTAGAGTGGAGTGTGCCCGGACAAACCCACACAAGCTGATGTCTCCTTACTTTTGTTGGATTTTTACATTTAATTTTTATTTTTTATTGGAGTAATTTTCCACTGTGTACGTGGACCACTTCTACTTTGTGCATTCCTCGGTTGATGGACATTTTCATTGCTTCCAAGTGTTGGCTATGGTAAATATTGTTGGAGTGCAGGATTGCCAGGCTGTGACTTTTCGATTCTCATTTTTTCTCAGGTGATAGGCCCACCAGTGGGTGTGATTGATTGACTGGTAGCACCGTGTTTCCCTTTTCAAAGCACCTTCTTTGTGTTTTCATTAGTGGCTCTTACCACGTCCCCCTTAGAATCGAGGGTACGCATTTCTCCACAATCGCTTCAGCATATATTGTTTGCAGCATTTATGCTAATGGCCCTTCTGGCTGCTGTGAGCTGATAGGTTTTTGTAATTTGGGTTTGCATGTCTTTGAAAATTCGTAAAACTCATCATTTTTCTCCACCGTTTTCTTTTCTGTTAAAAAAAAAGGAAACAATTGGGAGTACAATAGAACTCTTGAAATTGTGTTCTTGGAAGGTTGCCCTCTTTTGAAATTTTTGGTCGATTTTCCACTCCAGAATTTTTTTAGAAAGCAGGTGTCTTTTACCGAACTGCAAGTTTGGTGAATATTTAGTGACCTTTAGCAATGGGTTTAAATCTGCTGTTGTGGGAAGTGGCCTCAAGCAGGCAGCATATCTCCATTCCCATATCTGGGTACTAGGGCAGCAGAGCCTTTCTGGAAGTCGTGTTCCTAGTTTGTAAATTACATTGGAATGTGCATGGAGAAAGCCCCATAAGTATATGTCTCATTATTTCTTCTTGGTTTTAAAATTTTTTTTTAATTGGGGTAAAGCTTAGAATATTGTTTGTCCTAGGTGTACACCATCTGGTTCGTTTGTACATTATATATGTCTATTCAAGTACAGATCCTCTTCCCATGTAAAATGTTACTGACGGTTCCGCAGACCTCCCTTGCTATATGGTTGGTCTTTTTGAGATATGGATACAATATGTGTTTGTATACATATAGTAACACTAATCTTAATTTATCTATTCCCCCCACCTTTCCTTTTAGATGAGCATAGTTTGTTTTCTAAGTCTGTGAGTGTCTTTCTCTGTGGAAATATGTTCCTTTGTGTCAGTTAGTAGATAACGCCTATAAGTGATATCATAGAATATAGGTCTTTTGCTTTCCGACTTACCTCATGTTTCGTGATTATTTCCAGATTCATTTGTGGTGCCTCAGAGAGCAGTGGTTCATTGTTTTCCATGGCTATTATTCCCTTGTGTACATGGACCACTTCTTCTTTATCCATTCACCTGTTGTTGGACATTTTGATTGCTCCACTGTCTTGGCTATTGTGAATAAGGCTGCACTGCAGCTTTTGCGGCCTGTGTCTTCTCGATTCTTGTCTTCTCAGGTGAGAGGTCCAATGGTGCGCCTGCTGCATTGAATGGTGCCTGCAGTTTTACTTTTAAACACAGCTCCTTTCTGTTCTCATTATTGGCTGTTACCCCTTCACGTCTCACCAGCAGGTAGAGGGTACACAGTTCTCTAAAACCCCTTCAGCATTTATTGTTTGTAGACTTTTTGCTCATGTTCAGTCGACTGGTGTAAGTTGAAACTTTTTGTAGATTAGATTGCATGGGTCTAACACTCCCTGAGGTTGAGCTTTTATCCATTTTCCTTTTTTTTTAAAAGAGCGTGAGTAAAACTTAACTCTTCATACTCTCTTCTTGAAACATTTGCCTGTTTTGAATTGTTTTGTCCATTCCCTCCTTCAGCACAATTTTTTAGGGCAGGTGTCCTTTACAGCCCTGAGTCCTTGGGAATGTTAAGTGACCATTAGCTGTGAGTTTAAAGCTGTTCTTGCAGGAAACGGCCACAAGGTGGCAGCATTTCCCCTTTACCATATTTGGTTACTAGGGAAACAGAGCCTTAATGGAAGTGGTGTTGTAGGTTGTAAATTAGAATGGAATGTGCCAGGGAAAAGCCCTTTAAGTTTATGTCTCATTACTTCTTGTTCATATTTGTAGTTTACTTTTTATTTTTTATCCCAGTAAATATGATTACAATGGTTTGTTTGTTCTAGGTGTGCAAGATGTGGTTCTTTCACACATATACATGTATCTATTGTTCCTCGCATCCTTTTCCCATGTAGGTTATGACACAATGTTGAGTAGTCTTCTCCTGGTCTTCCGTACGTCTTTGGTGGTTATATATTTCACATGGTTTGTATATCTCTGTTAACCCCAATGTGGCCATGTATCCAATCCTCATCCCTTTCTATTTGGTGAACCATAAGTTTTTTAATGAATCTGTGATTGCCTTTCTCTGTGGAAATATCTTCATTGGTATCAATTTTTAAGTAACTCTTAAAAGTGATATGATAGGATATGTGTCTTTTGCTTTCTCACTTACTACACGTGGCGTGATTACGTCTAGACTCATCTATGGTGCTGCAAATGGCATTGTTTCATTTTTTTCACTAGCGAATATTCCATCTGTACATGGAGGAGTTCTTCTTTGTCCATCCATCTGTTGGTGGACTTTTTGGTTACTTCCATATCTTGGCTATTGTAATACTGTGCAGTGCAGATTTGCCTGCCTGTGTCTTTCCAATTCTCTCTTCTTAGGTTTTACGTCGAGGAGTGGGCCTGCTGGATCATATAGTAGCTCAATGTTTACCTTTTTAAGGCACCTCCATTCTGTTCTCATTCGTGGCCCTTTCCAAGTTACGTCCCCTTTGAAGTTGAGGGTATGCATTTCTCCACAACACTTTCAGCATTTATTGTTTGTAGTTTTCTTGCTGATGGTTATTCTGACAAGTGTGAGCTGATACCTCTCTGTGGTTGAATTCGAATGTGCCACATAATCTGTTGAAATTGAGCTTTAAGGCATGTCCTTTGCTATTTTTCAAGCTGTGATTACCCCTTAGTTCTTCAAAGTGTTCTCTTTAAGTATGTGTCACATTTTGAAATGTTTTGGCCTTTACCTCCCTCAAGACATTTTGAGGGCCTGTTTCACTTACAGTTCTGCAGTACTTGTTCCTATGAAGTGACCATTAGCACAGGCTTTAAAGCTGCTTTTGCAGGTAACTGCCAGAGGGCGGCAGCCTTTCTAGGTCCCCCACCCTGGTAACTAGGGAAAAGCCCTTGCGGCCTGTGGTGTTTCTCGGTTATAAATTAGAGTGGAGTGTGCCCGGACAAACCCACACAAGCTGATGTCTCCTTACTTTTGTTGGATTTTTACATTTAATTTTTATTTTTTATTGGAGTAATTTTCCACTGTGTACGTGGACCACTTCTACTTTGTGCATTCCTCGGTTGATGGACATTTTCATTGCTTCCAAGTGTTGGCTATGGTAAATATTGTTGGAGTGCAGGATTGCCAGGCTGTGACTTTTCGATTCTCATTTTTTCTCAGGTGATAGGCCCAGCAGTGGGTGTGATTGATTGACTGGTAGCACCGTGTTTCCCTTTTCAAAGCACCTTCTTTGTGTTTTCATTAGTGGCTCTTACCACGTCCCCCTTAGAATCGAGGGTACGCATTTCTCCACAATCGCTTCAGCATATATTGTTTGCAGCATTTATGCTAATGGCCCTTCTGGCTGCTGTGAGCTGATAGGTTTTTGTAATTTGGGTTTGCATGTCTTTGAAAATTCGTAAAACTCATCATTTTTCTCCACCGTTTTCTTTTCTGTTAAAAAAAAAGGAAACAATTGGGAGTACAATAGAACTCTTGAAATTGTGTTCTTGGAAGGTTGCCCTCTTTTGAAATTTTTGGTCGATTTTCCACTCCAGAATTTTTTTAGAAAGCAGGTGTCTTTTAGCGAACTGCAAGTTTGGTGAATATTTAGTGACCTTTAGCAATGGGTTTAAATCTGCTGTTGTGGGAAGTGGCCTCAAGCAGGCAGCATATCTCCATTCCCATATCTGGGTACTAGGGCAGCAGAGCCTTTCTGGAAGTCGTGTTCCTAGTTTGTAAATTACATTGGAATGTGCATGGAGAAAGCCCCATAAGTATATGTCTCATTATTTCTTCTTGGTTTTAAAATTTTTTTTTAATTGGGGTAAAGCTTAGAATATTGTTTGTCCTAGGTGTACACCATCTGGTTCGTTTGTACATTATAGATGTCTATTCAAGTACAGATCCTCTTCCCATGTAAAATGTTACTGACGGTTCCGCAGACCTCCCTTGCTATATGGTTGGTCTTTTTGAGATATGGATATAATATGTGTTTGTATACATATAGTAACACTAATCTTAATTTATCCATTCCCCCCACCTTTCCTTTTAGATGAGCATAGTTTGTTTTCTAAGTCTGTGAGTGTCTTTCTCTGTGGAAATATGTTCCTTTGTGTCAGTTATTAGATAACGCCTATAAGTGATATCATAGAATATAGGTCTTTTGCTTTCCGACTTACCTCATGTTTCGTGATTATCTCCAGACTCATTTGTGGTGCCTCAGAGAGCAGTGGTTCATTGTTTTCCATGGCTATTATTCCCTTGTGTACATGGACCACTTCTTCTTTATCCATTCACCTGTTGTTGGACATTTTGATTGCTCCACTGTCTTGGCTATTGTGAATAAGGCTGCACTACAGCTTTTGCGGCCTGTGTCTTCTCGATTCTTGTCTTCTCAGGTGAGAGGTCCAATGGTGCGCCTGCTGCATTGAATGGTGCCTGCAGTTTTACTTTTAAACACAGCTCCTTTCTGTTCTCATTATTGGCTGTTACCCCTTTACGTCTCACCAGCAGGTAGAGGGTACACAGTTCCCTAAAACCCCTTCAGCATTTATTGTTTGTAGACTTTTTGCTCATGTTCAGGCGACTGGTGTAAGTTGAAACTTTTTGTAGATTAGATTGCATGGGTCTAACACTCCCTGAGGTTGAGCTTTTATCCATTTTCCTTTTTTTTTAAAAGAGCGTGAGTAAAACTTAACTCTTCATACTCTCGTCTTGAAACATTTGCCTGTTTTGAATTGTTTTGTCCATTCCCTCCTTCAGCACAATTTTTTAGGGCAGGTGTCCTTTACAGCCCTGAGTCCTTGGGAATGTTAAGTGACCATTAGCTGTGAGTTTAAAGCTGTTCTTGCAGGAAACGGCCACAAGGTGGCAGCATTTCCCCTTTACCATATTTGGTTACTAGGGAAACAGAGCCTTAATGGAAGTGGTGTTGTAGGTTGTAAATTAGAATGGAATGTGCCAGGGAAAAGCCCTTTAAGTTTATGTCTCATTACTTCTTGTTCATATTTGTAGTTTACTTTTTATTTTTTATCCCAGTAAATATGATTACAATGGTTTGTTTGTTCTAGGTGTGCAAGATGTGGTTCTTTCACACATATACATGTATCTATTGTTCCTCGCATCCTTTTCCCATGTAGGTTATGACACAATGTTGAGTAGTCTTCTCCTGGTCTTCCGTACGTCTTTGGTGGTTATATATTTCACATGGTTTGTATATCTCTGTTAACCCCAATGTGGCAATGTATCCAATCCTCATCCCTTTCTATTTGGTGAACCATAAGTTTTTTAATGAATCTGTGATTGCCTTTCTCTGTGGAAATATCTTCATTGGTATCAATTTTTAAGTAACTCTTAAAAGTGATATGATAGGATATGTGTCTTTTGCTTTCTCACTTACTACACGTGGCGTGATTACGTCTAGACTCATCTATGGTGCTGCAAACGGCATTGTTTCATTTTTTTCACTAGCGAATATTCCATCTGTACATGGAGGAGTTCTTCTTTGTCCATCCATCTGTTGGTGGACCTTTTGGTTACTTCCATATCTTGGCTATTGTAATACTGTGCAGTGCAGATTTGCCTGCCTGTGTCTTTCCAATTCTCTCTTCTTAGGTTTTACGTCGAGGAGTGGGCCTGCTGGATCATATAGTAGCTCAATGTTTACCTTTTTAAGGCACCTCCATTCTGTTCTCATTCGTGGCCCTTTCCAAGTTACGTCCCCTTTGAAGTTGAGGGTATGCATTTCTCCACAACACTTTCAGCATTTATTGTTTGTAGTTTTCTTGCTGATGGTTATTCTGACAAGTGTGAGCTGATACCTCTCTGTGGTTGAATTCGAATGTGCCACATAATCTGTTGAAATTGAGCTTTAAGGCATGTCCTTTGCTATTTTTCAAGCTGTGATTACCCCTTAGTTCTTCAAAGTGTTCTGTTTAAGTATGTGTCACATTTTGAAATGTTTTGGCCTTTACCTCCCTCAAGACATTTTGAGGGCCTGTTTCATTTACAGTTCTGCAGTACTTGTTCCTATGAAGTGACCATTAGCACAGGCTTTAAAGCTGCTTTTGCAGGTAACTGCCAGAGGGCGGCAGCCTTTCTATGTCCCCCACCCTGGTAACTAGGGAAAAGCCCTTGCGGCCTGTGGTGTTTCTCGGTTATAAATTAGAGTGGAGTGTGCCCGGACAAACCCACACAAGCTGATGTCTCCTTACTTTTGTTGGATTTTTACATTTAATTTTTATTTTTTATTGGAGTAATTTTCCACTGTGTACGTGGACCACTTCTACTTTGTGCATTCCTCGGTTGATGGACATTTTCATTGCTTCCAAGTGTTGGCTATGGTAAATATTGTTGGAGTGCAGGATTGCCAGGCTGTGACTTTTCGATTCTCATTTTCTCAGGTGATAGGCCCAGCAGTGGGTGTGATTGATTGACTGGTAGCACCGTGTTTCCCTTTTCAAAGCACCTTCTTTGAGTTTTCATTAGTGGCTCTTACCACGTCCCCTTTAGAATCGAGGGTACGCATTTCTCCACAATCGCTTCAGCATATATTGTTTGCAGCATTTATGCTAATGGCCCTTCTGGCTGCTGTGAGCTGATAGGTTTTTGTAATTTGGGTTTGCATGTCTTTGAAAATTCGTAAACTCATCATTTTTCTCCACCGTTTTCTTTTCTGTTAAAAAAAAGGAAACAATTGGGAGTACAATAGAACTCTTGAAATTGTGTTCTTGGAAGGTTGCCCTGTTTTGAAATTTTTGGTCGATTTTCCACTCCAGAATTTTTTTAGAAAGCAGGTGTCTTTTACCGAACTGCAAGTTTGGTGAATATTTAGTGACCTTTAGCAATGGGTTTAAATCTGCTGTTATGGGAAGTGGCCTCAAGCAGGCAGCATATCTCCATTCCCATATCTGGGTACTAGGGCAGCAGAGCCTTTCTGGAAGTCGTGTTCCTAGTTTGTAAATTACATTGGAATGTGCATGGAGAAAGCCCCATAAGTATATGTCTCATTATTTCTTCTTGGTTTTAAAATTTTTTTTTAATTGGGGTAAAGCTTAGAATATTGTTTGTCCTAGGTGTACACCATCTGGTTCGTTTGTACATTATATATGTCTATTCAAGTACAGATCCTCTTCCCATGTAAAATGTTACTGACGGTTCCGCAGACCTCCCTTGCTATATGGTTGGTCTTTTTGAGATATGGATATAATATGTGTTTGTATACATATAGTAACACTAATCTTAATTTATCCATTCCCCCCACCTTTCCTTTTAGATGAGCATAGTTTGTTTTCTAAGTCTGTGAGTGTCTTTCTCTGTGGAAATATGTTCCTTTGTGTCAGTTATTAGATAACGCCTATAAGTGATATCATAGAATATAGGTCTTTTGCTTTCCGACTTACCTCATGTTTCGTGATTATCTCCAGACTCATTTGTGGTGCCTCAGAGAGC
The DNA here is from genome assembly GCF_965194805.1 of Balaenoptera borealis. Taxonomy (NCBI): domain Eukaryota; kingdom Metazoa; phylum Chordata; class Mammalia; order Artiodactyla; family Balaenopteridae; genus Balaenoptera; species Balaenoptera borealis. The sequence goes on from NC_138864.1 coordinate 36,465,687, forward strand.
AGTGGTTCATTGTTTTCCATGGCTATTATTCCATTGTGTACATGGACCACTTCTTCTTTATCCATTCACCTGTTGTTGGACATTTTGATTGCTCCACTGTCTTGGCTATTGTGAATAAGGCTGCACTGCAGCTTTTGCGGCCTGTGTCTTCTCGATTCTTGTCTTCTCAGGTGAGAGGTCCAATGGTGCGCCTGCTGCATTGAATGGTGCCTGCAGTTTTACTTTTAAACACAGCTCCTTTCTGTTCTCATTATTGGCTGTTACCCCTTCACGTCTCACCAGCAGGTAGAGTGTACACAGTTCTCTAAAACCCCTTCAGCATTTACTGTTTGTAGACTTTTTGCTCATGTTCAGTCGACTGGTGTAAGTTGAAACTTTTTGTAGATTAGATTGCATGGGTCTAACACTCCCTGAGGTTGAGCTTTTATCCATTTTCCTTTTTTTTTAAAAGAGCGTGAGTAAAACTTAACTCTTCATACTCACTTCTTGAAACATTTGCCTGTTTTGAATTGTTTTGTCCATTCCCTCCTTCAGCACAATTTTTTAGGGCAGGTGTCCTTTACAGCCCTGAGTCCTTGGGAATGTTATGTGACCATTAGCTGTGAGTTTAAAGCTGTTCTTGCAGGAAACGGCCACAAGGTGGCAGCATTTCCCCTTTACCATATTTGGTTACTAGGGAAACAGAGCCTTAATGGAAGTGGTGTTGTAGGTTGTAAATTAGAATGGAATGTGCCAGGGAAAAGCCCTTTAAGTTTATGTCTCATTACTTCTTGTTCATATTTGTAGTTTACTTTTTATTTTTTATCCCAGTAAATATGATTACAATGGTTTGTTTGTTCTAGGTGTGCAAGATGTGGTTCTTTCACACATATACATGTATCTATTGTTCCTCGCATCCTTTTCCCATGTAGGTTATGACACAATGTTGAGTAGTCTTCTCCTGGTCTTCCGTACGTCTTTGGTGGTTATATATTTCACATGGTTTGTATATCTCTGTTAACCCCAATGTGGCCATGTATCCAATCCTCATCCCTTTCTATTTGGTGAACCATAAGTTTTTTAATGAATCTGTGATTGCCTTTCTCTGTGGAAATATCTTCATTGGTATCAATTTTTAAGTAACTCTTAAAAGTGATATGATAGGATATGTGTCTTTTGCTTTCTCACTTACTACACGTGGCGTGATTACGTCTAGACTCATCTATGGTGCTGCAAATGGCATTGTTTCATTTTTTTCACTAGCGAATATTCCATCTGTACATGGAGGAGTTCTTCTTTGTCCATCCATCTGTTGGTGGACTTTTTGGTTACTTCCATATCTTGGCTATTGTAATACTGTGCAGTGCAGATTTGCCTGCCTGTGTCTTTCCAATTCTCTCTTCTTAGGTTTTACGTCGAGGAGTGGGCCTGCTGGATCATATAGTAGCTCAATGTTTACCTTTTTAAGGCACCTCCATTCTGTTCTCATTCGTGGCCCTTTCCAAGTTACGTCCCCTTTGAAGTTGAGGGTATGCATTTCTCCACAACACTTTCAGCATTTATTGTTTGTAGTTTTCTTGCTGATGGTTATTCTGACAAGTGTGAGCTGATACCTCTCTGTGGTTGAATTCGAATGTGCCACATAATCTGTTGAAATTGAGCTTTAAGGCATGTCCTTTGCTATTTTTCAAGCTGTGATTACCCCTTAGTTCTTCAAAGTGTTCTCTTTAAGTATGTGTCACATTTTGAAATGTTTTGGCCTTTACCTCCCTCAAGACATTTTGAGGGCCTGTTTCACTTACAGTTCTGCAGTACTTGTTCCTATGAAGTGACCATTAGCACAGGCTTTAAAGCTGCTTTTGCAGGTAACTGCCAGAGGGCGGCAGCCTTTCTAGGTCCCCCACCCTGGTAACTAGGGAAAAGCCCTTGCGGCCTGTGGTGTTTCTCGGTTATAAATTAGAGTGGAGTGTGCCCGGACAAACCCACACAAGCTGATGTCTCCTTACTTTTGTTGGATTTTTACATTTAATTTTTATTTTTTATTGGAGTAATTTTCCACTGTGTACGTGGACCACTTCTACTTTGTGCATTCCTCGGTTGATGGACATTTTCATTGCTTCCAAGTGTTGGCTATGGTAAATATTGTTGGAGTGCAGGATTGCCAGGCTGTGACTTTTCGATTCTCATTTTTTCTCAGGTGATAGGCCCAGCAGTGGGTGTGATTGATTGACTGGTAGCACCGTGTTTCCCTTTTCAAAGCACCTTCTTTGTGTTTTCATTAGTGGCTCTTACCACGTCCCCCTTAGAATCGAGGGTACGCATTTCTCCACAATCGCTTCAGCATATATTGTTTGCAGCATTTATGCTAATGGCCCTTCTGGCTGCTGTGAGCTGATAGGTTTTTGTAATTTGGGTTTGCATGTCTTTGAAAATTCGTAAAACTCATCATTTTTCTCCACCGTTTTCTTTTCTGTTAAAAAAAAAGGAAACAATTGGGAGTACAATAGAACTCTTGAAATTGTGTTCTTGGAAGGTTGCCCTCTTTTGAAATTTTTGGTCGATTTTCCACTCCAGAATTTTTTTAGAAAGCAGGTGTCTTTTAGCGAACTGCAAGTTTGGTGAATATTTAGTGACCTTTAGCAATGGGTTTAAATCTGCTGTTGTGGGAAGTGGCCTCAAGCAGGCAGCATATCTCCATTCCCATATCTGGGTACTAGGGCAGCAGAGCCTTTCTGGAAGTCGTGTTCCTAGTTTGTAAATTACATTGGAATGTGCATGGAGAAAGCCCCATAAGTATATGTCTCATTATTTCTTCTTGGTTTTAAAATTTTTTTTTAATTGGGGTAAAGCTTAGAATATTGTTTGTCCTAGGTGTACACCATCTGGTTCGTTTGTACATTATAGATGTCTATTCAAGTACAGATCCTCTTCCCATGTAAAATGTTACTGACGGTTCCGCAGACCTCCCTTGCTATATGGTTGGTCTTTTTGAGATATGGATATAATATGTGTTTGTATACATATAGTAACACTAATCTTAATTTATCCATTCCCCCCACCTTTCCTTTTAGATGAGCATAGTTTGTTTTCTAAGTCTGTGAGTGTCTTTCTCTGTGGAAATATGTTCCTTTGTGTCAGTTATTAGATAACGCCTATAAGTGATATCATAGAATATAGGTCTTTTGCTTTCCGACTTACCTCATGTTTCGTGATTATCTCCAGACTCATTTGTGGTGCCTCAGAGAGCAGTGGTTCATTGTTTTCCATGGCTATTATTCCCTTGTGTACATGGACCACTTCTTCTTTATCCATTCACCTGTTGTTGGACATTTTGATTGCTCCACTGTCTTGGCTATTGTGAATAAGGCTGCACTACAGCTTTTGAGGCCTGTGTCTTCTCGATTCTTGTCTTCTCAGGTGAGAGGTCCAATGGTGCGCCTGCTGCATTGAATGGTGCCTGCAGTTTTACTTTTAAACACAGCTCCTTTCTGTTCTCATTATTGGCTGTTACCCCTTTACGTCTCACCAGCAGGTAGAGGGTACACAGTTCCCTAAAACCCCTTCAGCATTTATTGTTTGTAGACTTTTTGCTCATGTTCAGGCGACTGGTGTAAGTTGAAACTTTTTGTAGATTAGATTGCATGGGTCTAACACTCCCTGAGGTTGAGCTTTTATCCATTTTCCTTTTTTTTTAAAAGAGCGTGAGTAAAACTTAACTCTTCATACTCTCGTCTTGAAACATTTGCCTGTTTTGAATTGTTTTGTCCATTCCCTCCTTCAGCACAATTTTTTAGGGCAGGTGTCCTTTACAGCCCTGAGTCCTTGGGAATGTTAAGTGACCATTAGCTGTGAGTTTAAAGCTGTTCTTGCAGGAAACGGCCACAAGGTGGCAGCATTTCCCCTTTACCATATTTGGTTACTAGGGAAACAGAGCCTTAATGGAAGTGGTGTTGTAGGTTGTAAATTAGAATGGAATGTGCCAGGGAAAAGCCCTTTAAGTTTATGTCTCATTACTTCTTGTTCATATTTGTAGTTTACTTTTTATTTTTTATCCCAGTAAATATGATTACAATGGTTTGTTTGTTCTAGGTGTGCAAGATGTGGTTCTTTCACACATATACATGTATCTATTGTTCCTCGCATCCTTTTCCCATGTAGGTTATGACACAATGTTGAGTAGTCTTCTCCTGGTCTTCCGTACGTCTTTGGTGGTTATATATTTCACATGGTTTGTATATCTCTGTTAACCCCAATGTGGCAATGTATCCAATCCTCATCCCTTTCTATTTGGTGAACCATAAGTTTTTTAATGAATCTGTGATTGCCTTTCTCTGTGGAAATATCTTCATTGGTATCAATTTTTAAGTAACTCTTAAAAGTGATATGATAGGATATGTGTCTTTTGCTTTCTCACTTACTACACGTGGCGTGATTACGTCTAGACTCATCTATGGTGCTGCAAACGGCATTGTTTCATTTTTTTCACTAGCGAATATTCCATCTGTACATGGAGGAGTTCTTCTTTGTCCATCCATCTGTTGGTGGACCTTTTGGTTACTTCCATATCTTGGCTATTGTAATACTGTGCAGTGCAGATTTGCCTGCCTGTGTCTTTCCAATTCTCTCTTCTTAGGTTTTACGTCGAGGAGTGGGCCTGCTGGATCATATAGTAGCTCAATGTTTACCTTTTTAAGGCACCTCCATTCTGTTCTCATTCGTGGCCCTTTCCAAGTTACGTCCCCTTTGAAGTTGAGGGTATGCATTTCTCCACAACACTTTCAGCATTTATTGTTTGTAGTTTTCTTGCTGATGGTTATTCTGACAAGTGTGAGCTGATACCTCTCTGTGGTTGAATTCGAATGTGCCACATAATCTGTTGAAATTGAGCTTTAAGGCATGTCCTTTGCTATTTTTCAAGCTGTGATTACCCCTTAGTTCTTCAAAGTGTTCTGTTTAAGTATGTGTCACATTTTGAAATGTTTTGGCCTTTACCTCCCTCAAGACATTTTGAGGGCCTGTTTCATTTACAGTTCTGCAGTACTTGTTCCTATGAAGTGACCATTAGCACAGGCTTTAAAGCTGCTTTTGCAGGTAACTGCCAGAGGGCGGCAGCCTTTCTATGTCCCCCACCCTGGTAACTAGGGAAAAGCCCTTGCGGCCTGTGGTGTTTCTCGGTTATAAATTAGAGTGGAGTGTGCCCGGACAAACCCACACAAGCTGATGTCTCCTTACTTTTGTTGGATTTTTACATTTAATTTTTATTTTTTATTGGAGTAATTTTCCACTGTGTACGTGGACCACTTCTACTTTGTGCATTCCTCGGTTGATGGACATTTTCATTGCTTCCAAGTGTTGGCTATGGTAAATATTGTTGGAGTGCAGGATTGCCAGGCTGTGACTTTTCGATTCTCATTTTCTCAGGTGATAGGCCCAGCAGTGGGTGTGATTGATTGACTGGTAGCACCGTGTTTCCCTTTTCAAAGCACCTTCTTTGAGTTTTCATTAGTGGCTCTTACCACGTCCCCTTTAGAATCGAGGGTACGCATTTCTCCACAATCGCTTCAGCATATATTGTTTGCAGCATTTATGCTAATGGCCCTTCTGGCTGCTGTGAGCTGATAGGTTTTTGTAATTTGGGTTTGCATGTCTTTGAAAATTCGTAAACTCATCATTTTTCTCCACCGTTTTCTTTTCTGTTAAAAAAAAGGAAACAATTGGGAGTACAATAGAACTCTTGAAATTGTGTTCTTGGAAGGTTGCCCTGTTTTGAAATTTTTGGTCGATTTTCCACTCCAGAATTTTTTTAGAAAGCAGGTGTCTTTTACCGAACTGCAAGTTTGGTGAATATTTAGTGACCTTTAGCAATGGGTTTAAATCTGCTGTTATGGGAAGTGGCCTCAAGCAGGCAGCATATCTCCATTCCCATATCTGGGTACTAGGGCAGCAGAGCCTTTCTGGAAGTCGTGTTCCTAGTTTGTAAATTACATTGGAATGTGCATGGAGAAAGCCCCATAAGTATATGTCTCATTATTTCTTCTTGGTTTTAAAATTTTTTTTTAATTGGGGTAAAGCTTAGAATATTGTTTGTCCTAGGTGTACACCATCTGGTTCGTTTGTACATTATATATGTCTATTCAAGTACAGATCCTCTTCCCATGTAAAATGTTACTGACGGTTCCGCAGACCTCCCTTGCTATATGGTTGGTCTTTTTGAGATATGGATATAATATGTGTTTGTATACATATAGTAACACTAATCTTAATTTATCCATTCCCCCCACCTTTCCTTTTAGATGAGCATAGTTTGTTTTCTAAGTCTGTGAGTGTCTTTCTCTGTGGAAATATGTTCCTTTGTGTCAGTTATTAGATAACGCCTATAAGTGATATCATAGAATATAGGTCTTTTGCTTTCCGACTTACCTCATGTTTCGTGATTATCTCCAGACTCATTTGTGGTGCCTCAGAGAGCAGTGGTTCATTGTTTTCCATGGCTATTATTCCATTGTGTACATGGACCACTTCTTCTTTATCCATTCACCTGTTGTTGGACATTTTGATTGCTCCACTGTCTTGGCTATTGTGAATAAGGCTGCACTGCAGCTTTTGCGGCCTGTGTCTTCTCGATTCTTGTCTTCTCAGGTGAGAGGTCCAATGGTGCGCCTGCTGCATTGAATGGTGCCTGCAGTTTTACTTTTAAACACAGCTCCTTTCTGTTCTCATTATTGGCTGTTACCCCTTCACGTCTCACCAGCAGGTAGAGTGTACACAGTTCTCTAAAACCCCTTCAGCATTTACTGTTTGTAGACTTTTTGCTCATGTTCAGTCGACTGGTGTAAGTTGAAACTTTTTGTAGATTAGATTGCATGGGTCTAACACTCCCTGAGGTTCAGCTTTTATCCATTTTCCTTTTTTTTTAAAAGAGCGTGAGTAAAACTTAACTCTTCATACTCACTTCTTGAAACATTTGCCTGTTTTGAATTGTTTTGTCCATTCCCTCCTTCAGCACAATTTTTTAGGGCAGGTGTCCTTTACAGCCCTGAGTCCTTGGGAATGTTATGTGACCATTAGCTGTGAGTTTAAAGCTGTTCTTGCAGGAAACGGCCACAAGGTGGCAGCATTTCCCCTTTACCATATTTGGTTACTAGGGAAACAGAGCCTTAATGGAAGTGGTGTTGTAGGTTGTAAATTAGAATGGAATGTGCCAGGGAAAAGCCCTTTAAGTTTATGTCTCATTACTTCTTGTTCATATTTGTAGTTTACTTTTTATTTTTTATCCCAGTAAATATGATTACAATGGTTTGTTTGTTCTAGGTGTGCAAGATGTGGTTCTTTCACACATATACATGTATCTATTGTTCCTCGCATCCTTTTCCCATGTAGGTTATGACACAATGTTGAGTAGTCTTCTCCTGGTCTTCCGTACGTCTTTGGTGGTTATATATTTCACATGGTTTGTATATCTCTGTTAACCCCAATGTGGCAATGTATCCAATCCTCATCCCTTTCTATTTGGTGAACCATAAGTTTTTTAATGAATCTGTGATTGCCTTTCTCTGTGGAAATATCTTCATTGGTATCAATTTTTAAGTAACTCTTAAAAGTGATATGATAGGATATGTGTCTTTTGCTTTCTCACTTACTACACGTGGCGTGATTACGTCTAGACTCATCTATGGTGCTGCAAATGGCATTGTTTCATTTTTTTCACTAGCGAATATTCCATCTGTACATGGAGGAGTTCTTCTTTGTCCATCCATCTGTTGGTGGACTTTTTGGTTACTTCCATATCTTGGCTATTGTAATACTGTGCAGTGCAGATTTGCCTGCCTGTGTCTTTCCAATTCTCTCTTCTTAGGTTTTACGTCGAGGAGTGGGCCTGCTGGATCATATAGTAGCTCAATGTTTACCTTTTTAAGGCACCTCCATTCTGTTCTCATTCGTGGCCCTTTCCAAGTTACGTCCCCTTTGAAGTTGAGGGTATGCATTTCTCCACAACACTTTCAGCATTTATTGTTTGTAGTTTTCTTGCTGATGGTTATTCTGACAAGTGTGAGCTGATACCTCTCTGTGGTTGAATTCGAATGTGCCACATAATCTGTTGAAATTGAGCTTTAAGGCATGTCCTTTGCTATTTTTCAAGCTGTGATTACCCCTTAGTTCTTCAAAGTGTTCTCTTTAAGTATGTGTCACATTTTGAAATGTTTTGGCCTTTACCTCCCTCAAGACATTTTGAGGGCCTGTTTCACTTACAGTTCTGCAGTACTTGTTCCTATGAAGTGACCATTAGCACAGGCTTTAAAGCTGCTTTTGCAGGTAACTGCCAGAGGGCGGCAGCCTTTCTAGGTCCCCCACCCTGGTAACTAGGGAAAAGCCCTTGCGGCCTGTGGTGTTTCTCGGTTATAAATTAGAGTGGAGTGTGCCCGGACAAACCCACACAAGCTGATGTCTCCTTACTTTTGTTGGATTTTTACATTTAATTTTTATTTTTTATTGGAGTAATTTTCCACTGTGTACGTGGACCACTTCTACTTTGTGCATTCCTCGGTTGATGGACATTTTCATTGCTTCCAAGTGTTGGCTATGGTAAATATTGTTGGAGTGCAGGATTGCCAGGCTGTGACTTTTCGATTCTCATTTTCTCAGGTGATAGGCCCAGCAGTGGGTGTAATTGATTGACTGGTAGCACAGTGTTTCCCTTTTCAAAGCACCTTCTTTGTGTTTTCATTAGTGGCTCTTACCACGTCCCCCTTAGAATCGAGGGTACGCATTTCTCCACAATCGCTTCAGCATATATTGTTTGCAGCATTTATGCTAATGGCCCTTCTGGCTGCTGTGAGCTGATAGGTTTTTGTAATTTGGGTTTGCATGTCTTTGAAAATTCGTAAAACTCATCATTTTTCTCCACCGTTTTCTTTTCTGTTAAAAAAAAGGAAACAATTGGGAGTACAATAGAACTCTTGAAATTGTGTTCTTGGAAGGTTGCCCTCTTTTGAAATTTTTGGTCGATTTTCCACTCCAGAATTTTTTTAGAAAGCAGGTGTCTTTTACCGAACTGCAAGTTTGGTGAATATTTAGTGACCTTTAGCAATGGGTTTAAATCTGCTGTTGTGGGAAGTGGCCTCAAGCAGGCAGCATATCTCCATTCCCATATCTGGGTACTAGGGCAGCAGAGCCTTTCTGGAAGTCGTGTTCCTAGTTTGTAAATTACATTGGAATGTGCATGGAGAAAGCCCCATAAGTATATGTCTCATTATTTCTTCTTGGTTTTAAAATTTTTTTTTAATTGGGGTAAAGCTTAGAATATTGTTTGTCCTAGGTGTACACCATCTGGTTCGTTTGTACATTATATATGTCTATTCAAGTACAGATCCTCTTCCCATGTAAAATGTTACTGACGGTTCCGCAGACCTCCCTTGCTATATGGTTGGTCTTTTTGAGATATGGATACAATATGTGTTTGTATACATATAGTAACACTAATCTTAATTTATCTATTCCCCCCACCTTTCCTTTTAGATGAGCATAGTTTGTTTTCTAAGTCTGTGAGTGTCTTTCTCTGTGGAAATATGTTCCTTTGTGTCAGTTAGTAGATAACGCCTATAAGTGATATCATAGAATATAGGTCTTTTGCTTTCCGACTTACCTCATGTTTTGTGATTATCTCCAGATTCATTTGTGGTGCCTCAGAGAGCAGTGGTTCATTGTTTTCCATGGCTATTATTCCATTGTGTACATGGACCACTTCTTCTTTATCCATTCACCTGTTGTTGGACATTTTGATTGCTCCACTGTCTTGGCTATTGTGAATAAGGCTGCACTGCAGCTTTTGCGGCCTGTGTCTTCTCGATTCTTGTCTTCTCAAGTGAGAGGTCCATTGGTGCGCCTGCTGGATTGAATGGTACCTCCATTTTTACTTTTAAACACAGCTCCTTTCTGTTCTCATTATTGGCTGTTACCCCTTTACGTCTCACCAGCAGGTAGAGTGTACACAGTTCCCTAAAACCCCTTCAGCATTTATTGTTTGTAGACTTTTTGCTCATGGTCAGTCGACTGGTGTAAGTTGAAACTTTTTGTAGATTAGATTGCATGGGTCTAACACTCCCTGAGGTTGAGCTTTTATCCATTTTCCTTTTTTTTAAAAGAGCGTGAGTAAAACTTAACTCTTCATACTCTCTTCTTGAAACATTTGCCTGTTTTGAATTGTTTTGTCCATTCCCTCCTTCAGCACAATTTTTAGGGCAGGTGTTGTTTACAGCCCTGAGTCCTTGGGAATGTTAAGTGACCATTCGCTGTGAGTTTAAAGCTGTTCTTGCAGGAAATGGCCACAAGGTGGCAGCATTTCCCCTTTACCATATTTGGTTACTAGGGAAACAGAGCCTTAATGGAAGTGGTGTTGTAGGTTGTAAATTAGAATGGAATGTGCCAGGGAAAAGCCCTTTAAGTTTATGTCTCATTACTTCTTGTTCATATTTGTAGTTTACTTTTTATTTTTTATCCCAGTAAATATGATTACAATGGTTTGTTTGTTCTAGGTGTGCAAGATGTGGTTCTTTCACACATATACATGTATCTGTTCTTCCTCGCCTCCTTTTCCCATGTAGGTTATGACACAATGTTGAGTAGTCTTCTCCTGGTCTTCCGTACGTCTTTGGTGGTTATATATTTCACGTGGTTTGTATATCTCTGTTAACCCCAATGTGGCAATGTATCCAATCCTCATCCCTTTCTATTTGGTGAACCATAAGTTTTTTAATGAATCTGTGATTGCCTTTCTCTGTGGAAATATCTTCATTGGTATCAATTTTTAAGTAACTCTTAAAAGTGATATGATAGGATATGTGTCGTTTGCTTTCTCACTTACTACACGTGGCGTGATTACGTCTAGACTCATCTATGGTGCTGCAAACGGCATTGTTTCATTTTTTTCACTAGCGAATATTCCATCTGTACATGGAGGAGTTCTTCTTTGTCCATCCATCTGTTGGTGGACTTTTTGGTTACTTCCATATCTTGGCTATTGTAATACTGTGCAGTGCAGATTTGCCTGCCTGTGTCTTTCCAATTCTCTCTTCTTAGGTTTTACGTCGAGGAGTGGGCCTGCTGGATCATATAGTAGCTCAATGTTTACCTTTTTAAGGCACCTCCATTCTGTTCTCATTCGTGGCCCTTTCCAAGTTACGTCCCCTTTGAAGTTGAGGGTATGCATTTCTCCACAACACTTTCAGCATTTATTGTTTGTAGTTTTCTTGCTGATGGTTATTCTGACAAGTGTGAGCTGATACCTCTCTGTGGTTGAATTCGAATGTGCCACATAATCTGTTGAAATTGAGCTTTAAGGCATGTCCTTTTCTATTTTTCAAGCTGTGATTACCCCTTAGTTCTTCAAAGTGTTCTCTTTAAGTATGTGTCACATTTTGAAATGTTTTGGCCTTTACCTCCCTCAAGACATTTTGAGGGCCTGTTTCATTTACAGTTCTGCAGTACTTGTTCCTATGAAGTGACCATTAGCACAGGCTTTAAAGCTGCTTTTGCAGGTAACTGCCAGAGGGCGGCAGCCTTTCTATGTCCCCCACCCTGGTAACTAGGGAAAAGCCCTTGCGGCCTGTGGTGTTTCTCGGTTATAAATTAGAGTGGAGTGTGCCCGGACAAATCCACACAAGCTGATGTCTCCTTACTTTTGTTGGATTTTTACATTTAATTTTTATTTTTTATTGGAGTAATTTTCCACTGTGTACGTAGACCACTTCTACTTTGTGCATTCCTCGGTTGATGGACATTTTCATTGCTTCCAAGTGTTGGCTATGGTAAATATTGTTGGAGTGCAGGATTGCCAGGCTGTGACTTTTCGATTCTCATTTTCTCAGGTGATAGGCCCAGCAGTGGGTGTAATTGATTGACTGGTAGCACCGTGTTTCCCTTTTCAAAGCACCTTATTTGTGTTTTCATTAGTGGCTCTTACCACGTCCCCCTTAGAATCCAGGGTACGCATTTCTCCACAATCGCTTCAGCATTTATTGTTTGCAGCATTTATGCTAATGGCCCTTCTGGCTGCTGTGAGCTGATAGGTTTTTGTAATTTGGGTTTGCATGTCTTTGAAAATTCGTAAACCTCATCATTTTTCTCCACCGTTTTCTTTTCTGTTAAAAAAAAGGAAACAATTGGGAGTACAATAGAACTCTTGAAATTGTGTTCTTGGAAGGTTGCCCTCTTTTGAAATTTTTGGTCGATTTTCCACTCCAGAATTTTTTTAGAAAGCAGGTGTCTTTTACCGAACTGCAAGTTTGGTGAATATTTAGTGACCTTTAGCAATGGGTTTAAATCTGCTGTTGTGGGAAGTGGCCTCAAGCAGGCAGCATGTCTCCATTCCCATATCTGGCTACTAGGGCAGCAGAGCCTTTCTGGAAGTCGTGTTCCTAGTTTATAAATTACATTGGAATGTGCATGGAGAAAGCCCCATAAGTTTATGTCTCATTATTTCTTCTTGGTTTTAAAATTTTTTTTTAATTGGGGTAAAGCTTAGAATATTGTTTGTCCTAGGTGTACACAATCTGGTTCGTTTGTACATTATATATGTCTAGTCAAGTACAGATCCTCTTCCCATGTAAAATGTTACTGACGGTTCCGCAGACCTCCCTTGCTATATGGTTGGTCTTTTTGAGATATGGATATAATATGTGTTTGTATACATATAGTAACACTAATCTTAATTTACCCATTCCCCCCACCTTTCCTTTTAGATGAGCATAGTTTGTTTTCTAAGTCGGTGAGTGTCTTTCTCTGTGGAAATATGTTCCTTTGTGTCAGTTATTAGATAACGCCTATAAGTGATATCATAGAATATAGATCTTTTGCTTTCCGACTTACCTCATGTTTCGTGATTATCTCCAGACTCATTTGTGGTGCCTCAGAGAGCAGTGGTTCATTGTTTTCCATGGCTATTATTCCATTGTGTACGTGAACCACTTCTTCTTTATCTATTTACCTGTTGTTGGACATTTTGATTGCTCCACTGTCTTGGCTATTGTGAATAAGGCTGCACTGCAGCTTTTGCGGTCTGTGTCTTCTCGATTCTTGTCTTCTCAGGTGAGAGGTCCATTGCTGCGCCTGCTGGATTGAATGGTACCTCCATTTTTACTTTTAGAAACATCTCCTTTCTGTTCTCATTATTGGCTGTTACCCCTTTACGTCTCACCAGCAGGTAGAGGGTACACAGTTCCCTAAAACCCCTTCAGCATTTGTTGTTTGTAGACTTTTTGCTCATGGTCAGTCGACTGGTGTAAGTTGAAACTTTTTGTAGATTAGATTGCATGGGTCTAACACTCCCTGAGGTTGAGCTTTTATCCATTTTCCTTTTATTTAAAAGAGCGGGAGTAAAACTTAACTCTTCATACTCTCTTCTTGAAACATTTGCCTGTTTTGAATTGTTTTGTCCATTCCCTCCTTCAGCACAATTTTTTAGGGCAGGTGTCCTTTACAGCCCTGAGTCCTTGGGAATGTTACGTGACCATTAGCTGTGAGTTTAAAGCTGTTCTTGCAGGAAACGGCCACAAGGTGGCAGCATTTCCCCTTTACCATATTTGGTTACTAGGGAAACAGAGCCTTAATGGAAGTGGTGTTGTAGGTTGTAAATTAGAATGGAATGTGCCAGGGAAAAGCCCTTTAAGTTTATGTCTCATTACTTCTTGTTCATATTTGTAGTTTACTTTTTATTTTTTATCCCAGTAAATATGATTACAATGGTTTGTTTGTTCTAGGTGTGCAAGATGTGGTTCTTTCACACATATACATGTATCTATTCTTCCTCGCATCCTTTTCCCATGTAGGTTATGACACAATGTTGAGTAGTCTTCTCCTGGTCTTCCGTACGTCTTTGGTGGTTATATATTTCACATGGTTTGTATATCTCTGTTAACCCCAATGTGTCAATGTATCCAATCCTCATCCCTTTCTATTTGGTGAACCATAAGTTTTTTAATGAATCTGTGATTGCCTTTCTCTGTGGAAATATCTTCATTGGTATCAATTTTTAAGTAACTCTTAAAAGTGATATGATAGGATATGTGCCTTTTGCTTTCTCACTTACTACACGTGGCGTGATTACGTCTAGACTCATCTATGGTGCTTCAAATGGCATTGTCTCATTTTTTTCACTAGCGAATATTCCATCTGTACATGGAGGAGTTCTTCTTTGTCCATCCATCTGTTGGTGGACTTTTTGGTTACTTCCATATCTTGGCTATTGTAATGGTGTGCAATGCAGATTTGCCTGCCTGTGTCTTTCCAATTCTCTCTTCTTAGGTTATACGTCGAGGAGTGGGCCTGCTGGATCATATAGTAGCTCAATGTTTACCTTTTTAAGGCACCTCCATTCTGTTCTCATTCGTGGCCCTTTCCAAGTTACGTCCCCTTTGAAGTTGAGGGTATGCATTTCTCCACAACACTTTCAGCATTTATTGTTTGTAGTTTTCTTGCTGATGGTTATTCTGACAAGTGTGAGCTGATACCTCTCTGTGGTTGAATTCGAATGTGCCACATAATCTGTTGAAATTGAGCTTTAAGGCATGTCCTTTTCTATTTTTCAAGCTGTGATTACCCCTTAGTTCTTCAAAGTGTTCTCTTTAAGTATGTGTCACATTTTGAAATGTTTAGGCCTTTACCTCCCTCAAGACATTTTGAGGGCCTGTTTCATTTACAGTTCTGCAGTACTTGTTCCTATGAAGTGACCATTAGCACAGGCTTTAAAGCTGTTTTTGCAGGTAACTGCCAGAGGGCGGCAGCCTTTCTATGTCCCCCACCCTGGTAACTAGGGAAAAGCCCTTGCGGCCTGTGGTGTTTCTCGGTTATAAATTAGAGTGGAGTGTGCCCGGACAAACCCACACAAGCTGATGTCTCCTTACTTTTGTTGGATTTTTACATTTAATTTTTATTTTTTATTGGAGTAATTT